>NW_024066029.1:0-2400000 GCF_014898435.1 Botrytis sinoallii | reverse complement strand
ATTATCTAGTTTCTTTGCTTTTCGAAAGGTCTTTATATTCTTTATATTAACGAATATCTTCTGTTCTATATAATATCAAAGCAAGTCGATTTGGTATCGATTTGTATGCTCCTTGTATATATCTATGGCTTGCCTAGCGAGTACTTAAAGTTAATCCAGAATCCTCTTTATTCTATTTGTTGTTTTATTATCCTTAAAGAATTCATATTTTTAAGCTAATATTATTTCTGATGGATAGGGTTTGCTTGACTCTATATTAATATTTGGATTAAAACTGTAATTAGCAAAGAATAGAGAATATTCTGTAATTTCCGAAACCATATTGTTAAAGGCAAACTCTGCTAATAGTAATCATTTCATCTAATTATCTTGATAGAAGTTAATAAAAGTGTATAGGTATTGCTCAAGAACTGAGTTGATATGTTTTATCTGCCTATCTATTTGCAAATAGAAGGCTGAAGAGTGTTTTAAAGTTATTATTAGTCTTTTCAACAATTGCACCCAGAATCCTGATATAAACTGTATGCCTCGATTCGAGATAATATTATTTGGTGTATTATATAGGATATATATCTGACTAATAAATATATTAACTAGTTTTTCTATAGTTAAGATTTTTATATTAATGAAGTGACATATTTTTATTAATCTATATATCATTATTAGGATGTGCTTATATATCGAGTTATAGTATTTACTTTCTAGAAGAGATGTGATATAGTCGATTGATATATCAGACCATACTCGAAATGAGATTGAAAGAGATCTTAAGAATTCTAATGAAACTGACTTTGATGACTTAGTATAAGTATACAACGTATATGCTTACATATATACACCAATCTCTTAGTGTATATTTAATTATTAATAGGTTTGGGAAATGATATCGATAGTCTTAGTATGTCCAGGATGATCAACTAGACCGGAAAAGTGTATTCTATAGATAATTTGTACTTTCAGCTTATTATCAAGCAATATCCAAAGCTTGTTACAATAATATATTCTATTATTAGATACTCCATAGTTCTATATAACAATTCTTATAGTCTTTCGGAATTCTACTGGTTATTTTTGTATATACGAATCTCTAATTGCTGCTAATAATTATTATGCCATATCGGATTTTGTATAGATATTATTAATCAATTTATCAATAGGCTTATCTCCCATAAATATTGTTAAATCCATAGATGCTAGTGTTATTTTCTCTATCAATTCTTTATATAGATCAATATTGAATCTTTATACTAATAAAACTATTTTTTCTCTATTCTTCAACTACTTATTATCAGAATTCGAAAGATCTGATCTATCTTCCTGCTTACAGCTCAAGGCATCCAGACAAATAGCTTTAGTATCTGGTCTGTATATAATACAGAAGTTGTATTAGAATAGAAACTCAGATCATCTAACTTGTTGTTGATTAAGGGTCTTTGTTGTAATAAAATATTCTAAATTCTTATAATCTATGAGAATCTTGAATTTTTATTGCAAGCCCTGAAGTTCAGATCACTATTCTTTTATTGATTTGATTATTACTAAAAGCTTTTTATTATAGATTTCGTAATTACATTTTGCTATTAAGTGCTTTAATAAGAAATAGGCTATTAGTTGTAAAACATTCTTATTGTTATATTGAGAAAGCATTTCCTTAAAAGCTTAATCCAAAGTATTAGTCTCTAAAACCATATATTTATTATAATCAAAATACACAAGGACAGGTGTAGTTATAAAAACCTATTTTAGTATTTCAAAAGTATTCTTATATATTTAATTCTATATTCAGAAAATATCCTTATATAATAAGTTATTCAAAGAATAACAAATCTTCAAGAAGTTTTTTATAAATTATTAATAAAAATTAACAAATCCTAGAAAACACTGTAGATCCTTTACTAAAAAAGATTACTTTCAAGATATAATCGCTTTGACTTTATTGGTATTCATTTTAATACCGTTTGTGATGATAATCAGGCTTAGATATTATATAAATGTTATCTTGAATTCGTATTTACTGATATCGATCTATAAACCTGCATTAGTGAGTTTTTGGATAATTATTTATATATATTCCCTGTATTCTGTTTTATTATTAAAATAAATAAGAATATTATTAAGGTATATTGTATAGTATTTATCAAATTTATTAAAAAGTATATGATTAATATAATACTGGAAAGATGCTAGTGTATTGTATAACCCAAAGAGTATAATAAGGGATTCAAATAATCCAAAATATATAATAAAAGCTATTTTCCATTTATCTCTTTTTGTGATATATAGTTTATTGAAGGTAGTGATAATATTTAATTTGAAGTAAACCTTAGTATTATATAATGTATTAAGAGTTTTTTATATAATAGATAGAAAGTAATGGTTCTTTATTATAATATTATTTAATTCTTAATAATCTTAATAAATACAGATTCTACCTTTTGACTTTGTTATTAAAAGGAATAATACTGCATTACAAAATCTTGATTTCCAAATAAATCCTTTAGAGAGATTATTATCAATCTATTTTCAAATTATTTTGAGTTTCAATAATGATAGTGGCCGGTTTTTGAAATAAAATGATTCTTTGTCTAGCATTAGTTCGATTTTATAATCCCAAGCTTATTGTGGTGATAGTACCTTAGTATTTCGAGAAAGGAAAGCTAGTAATTTGTTTCAAAGCCAATTAGGGAATGTGTTTTGTATCTTTTCATTATTGAGGTCTGGTTTTTCTACTAAGAATTTTGATATATCAGTTTCAGAGATTCTTTATAGGTAAGCCGATTTATAGTAATTTCGAATAAAATTATATAAGTGTGATGGTATTATAAAAAGTGCTTTCGTTAGGCTATTACATTCCTGAAGTATATCTTTATAACTTTGCTCATTTTTAGTAAAATTGTTTATAGAAATATAATTAAGCTTATATTTGAATACTATAGTCTAATCTAATTTATTTTAGGTGATTTGTATTATATAAATGTTATTTTATTGATAAAAAGAAACAAAGCTTGAGATATGTAATTATCGAATATCCTTTATATTTAGACTTGTTTCGTATTCTCGAATTGTTAGTAATAATATCGAAAAGAATAATAATAGTTTTCTTATTAAATTTGGTTTTCTTTATCTTTATTCTACGATCTTATTTACTATTATTAGATATATCTTCGGCTAGTTTTGTATTATTTATGTTTGTATATTTGTATTTCTATTATAAGCCTTTATACAATAATGATTTGTATTAAAGGTGAGTATTATTTCAATAAATATATCTTATTTTATATTAGGATCTTTAGATCTATAATTATTATTAAATTTGTTATTATTCTTTACATATAATAATCGATAATCTTTTGTCTTATAAACTTTTTAGAAAACAACCTTTGGTGACGATAATATATCCAAAACCCTTTTGGTCTTTAAATTAATACTTTAAAGAATTAAGGTATTATTAGATTATTACTAAATCGATTTGATTATAAATACTTGAAAGCACAAGCTCCCCTTACAATAACACTACATTACACAATATCGAGAAATAAAAGAAAGTATTATATTCACCCAATCTATATATAGATTATAACATTATAATTATAGCAAGCCAAAAATGATTGATATATCGGAAAAGAGTTTTGTAATAAAGAATATTCAGGTTTCTAAATATAATCCTATTGCTATAGATATAATAAAGTATTCCATAATAATATCTGCTATATTGCTATTAGCTAAATAAAGCTATTGATAATAAAATAAAAGTTGAATATGAATTTTATATTAATTAATAAATAATCAATTAGCGAATGTTTTATCAAAACATTTGCTATCAATTAGATTGATTATATTAAAGGGGGAAGTATACATTAGAAATATAGTAGTTTGGATAAGTAGAGATTTGCTATTTATAGAGCTGAGTTATAACGGCTTAGTACTGTTTATAGTATATCTTATCCATTTCTTGTTTCTTAATAACCTCCACGACCAACTTATTGCCACACAACAAATTTCGAAGGAAACTTTTTCTTCGAAATATGATCTTCTTATGATTGCTCTAGATTATAGTTATCAATACAATTTCATTGCAATTATTTTTAAGTGATTCTGGCCAGTAGTTGTTGTGATATTGTTGTCGATGCTTCGAAATACGAAATGTATGTGAAAAAATGTGTGAAAAACTTTGTTCTAAGATTTTAGAATAGATAATCTAATTTCAATATCAATATGGAATATTCCGATTGTATAGTTGTAGAGGTTTCAAATATTAATCTGAATATTCTTTTAGATATAGATATGAGAGAAGTTATCTTAGATCAATTTATAATACCAAATATCTATCTAGCAATCACTTTCAGTTCTCTTATAATCTCAAATTTGTTTATTTATTTCAGAAGAATTTTAATCGAATTATCAAGTCTTATTTTATCAATCAATCAAATAATTAGTTCTGAAATCAGAATACAAGATTTCAGTATATTTAGTGATCCTTTTATTACTCAAAAGTTAAACAACATTACTTAAATCTTCAATCAAAACAAAAAGCGAAATTCTATTATATTATTTATTAATCCAAATAAGCAATTCAAAATCCAAAACAATTTAATTACTTTTAAAAAAGTTGTTAGAAGATCATATATGAGTTGGTGGAAAAGCCTTAATATTATTAAGTTCTATATAACGATACGATATATATGTGTGGACTCGACAGTGTTACATGCGGGCTAATCCCGATATAGCATAGTGTGATATGCGGTATGAGCACCTTTTCTAACACTCCCTTATACTGATATCGCATATCTGAAGCTATGTAGCTTATCGAAAGCTATGGAGGGCTATATTGTAAGTTGGGGCTATAATTGATCTCAATCAAGCTAAGCGGTATGATCTGTATTATATAGGTATGTGTGTAGTGTTTGATTACTCTCATTCGGTGAATCTCGAGGATCGCTAACAAATGTTTTGAAGCTAGCGAGTTGATTCCAACGGATGCCAGAAAGTGCTTTGAGATTGTAGTTATCAAAATCGCTATAAAATTAATAGATCAGATCTCATACACTACTAGGAAGCGTTCTCGGATCAGCAAGTAATATAATTATAGGAGTATTTGATCACTGATAATATCTCTTCCAGAAACCAATATCTTTAATCAATTTTTTAAAGAAAAACTTCTCCTTTAGGATTACCCAATACCTAATGTAGATGCTTTTCTAAGGGTATAAAGATTATATTGGTGATACAATACCTATTGACCTATAAAGTCTGTATCTCTATAGCTTTTCCCTTTTAATAAAAAAGCTGGGATACAGTCTTTTATATAATCATTCTGATTATATAGGATCCCTTGATCTTTGCTCTCCTCTATAAGAGTATAGGAAATATTGTATACCTCTTCTATATAATGGAACACTAGGGCATTCCCCTATAGAGTATATTCTACAACTCTTCCTCTCCCTCTTGAACATATCCAAGAGGGAATACAAAACTGATAGTGATACCCTTAATCACCTTGGTCTTGCTGATCTCTACCATAAGGAATATAGGAGATGATTCCATCATCTCCTATCTAAATATAATAATACACGTTCTCCCACTATCGTAGTCATCCGTTTTTTCTCTATATATGGTTTCGGATCGCCTTCAATTCCCTTTGGAATCTCCGGCTCCCTACACTCAATGTCTTTGGGTCCTTATAGACCTTCCGGTTCCTTATATACTCTTCCTTCCCTTTGATTGCTAGTGTAGCCATTATCGATATAGAAGATCGAAGTCGAAATCGTATGAAAACGGTGATCGAAAAGAAAGACAGTCGATTTGTGCTTAATAATATACACTGATCTGTCAGAATAGAATATATTACACGAATTATAAATAAGTGAAAAAAGATTGAAATCGAAAGGAAATAAGATTGAGAGCTAAGATGTTGTAAAATAGCGGAACTGGTAAGCGAAACAAATTAAATATTATAAAAACTAATATTAAATAAAACAATAATCCAATAATCATTATATTTATTAGATTATAAATATGGATGATTGGAAAACTATTGAAGAAATGGGGGGGATGGTGGGAAAATTTCTGAGATAAAGAAAATCTTTATTAAATCAAATGGGTTTTCGTAATTCTCCTATAAACTATATCCAAAGCATTCTCAATTTCAAGGTTTTCTATAGGTAACCCTTAATTGTATAAAGTTTAATCGATTTGTAAGGCATTATTGATTATTTATACCGTATTGTTGTTATTGATATAGAGCTTATAAGGATCGAGATGAAGAAAAGAATCGAAAGATGGGAAATCGAGGGAATCGTATTGTAATTGGGATTCTCGAATTGTTAAAAGAAAATAAAAGTGGGTAGTAATCGTCTATTAGAGCTTTGTCGCTCTCTTCAACCCTATAGGTTGGATCACTGTGGTGCTGTGTATCTGAGTATTTTGTATGGTCTCTATTGTCTTCAACCCTATAGATTAGATTACTGTAATGCTGTGCATCTGAGTATTTATTACGATCTCTACCGTGATAGCACTGTACATTTTACAATATCATACAGGATACCGAAATCTTACAATAGCATCGAAGCTAGATTCATTCACTGAGCAGAGTTGCGCTCCCCCAATTACTCAATCATATTGGGCCAGATGCTATCTGGATGTCTTTAGGATTGAATTATATTTACGAAGACGACAGTCTCCGGATTTGACGGAGTAGCTACTATCTGTTGCAGCTTTAATCAAGTGACTCCGGAAGACTAATCCTAGCGCCACGCGAACCCGGGCTCATAACCTGTTAGAAGATTGGGTGGAAGAGGCCTCTATATTGACTATATGATATATATGTGTGGACTCGACAGTGTCACATGCGGGCTAATCCCGATATAGCATAGTGTGATATGCGGTATGAGCACCTTTTCTAACAAAAGTTATTCTAAAAACTAGAGATCTTATAATTTTAGTTTCCACTCTTTTTCAATTATGTGATGAACAATTTAAGCTATTAGACCTTTTAGAAATCTTTAAAGAATATATTAAAAAAGGAAATCTCATTACAGCTTCCAAAATCATTATATCCCAAATCAATTATTTGAAAACAGCTATACGGAAAATCAAATCTCAAACTAAAGTTTTAACCAAATCGACTCCCACTAATACCACAATATTAATATTAAAATCTTTTTACACTAATATTATAAAAGAAGGGGAATAAAATCTAGTTATTAAAGGAAAAAGTAACAAATCTATTCTAATAAAGAAAAAGATTAATATTATCCAAAAATGATTACTCTTAATCAAACCAGAAATCCTTAACTCCAAACCTTCTTGTTTTTAATGATTCGAAACAAGATTAATAAAGCCTTCCAGGAAATTGGAATCAAAGAATTAATAGTTGCTGTAGCAATATTCTTTTTCAATAACAATATCATTATTATTACTAATAATCTCTTTACAATATAATTTTTAATTAAAAAGAAAACTATCTAGAAAAATATTATCAAATTCGAAAAGATTCAAAAAGACCAAGAATGATATAAGATTATTATTCACAATATCCTTATAAAAAAATTCTCTGAGCTCAAAGAAATAAATTTGATTATAATTAAAATTAAAATCTTCAATATAGATTTTAAGCCAATAAAAACTCCTTTTTGGTTTATTCTAATAATCAAAAGAGAACAACACAAACGAGCTCATAACAACCATATCTACGGATATCCCGAAATCATATTATACAATACATACCAGCGCGATCGCTGTAGCGCTCCGAGCTGCTTGGCTCGAGAATGCTGTCGCAGCAGAATCAGAGAGGGCCGGCGAGCCAGCTGTTACCTACAGAAACAGCGGGCTCCCCAATCGATCTCGATAACCGCTCCTCAACCATTGCTCCGAAGAGAGTGCGGATTAGCAACAAAAACGCTGATCCCCTCTCAAGCTTGCTCAAAAGCGGCCAGAATATTATTAAAACAGTTGTGAAGACAGCTATTCAGAAGAAGATCGATATATAATGGAAGCGCATTGCAGACAAGGCTCTAGTACTTACCAGCTTCGAGATGATCCTTGTACAGTTCGCAGCGCAATTTGCGGAACAGGATCTGAGCCGACTAGCAGGAGAATTAGTATGCAGAGCATTAACAGTCATTACAGATGGTACAAAAGGGATCTTCAATTCGAAGTTAGCAATAGAAAGCGTAAAGCTAATTATATAAATGTATGTGGGGATACTTCAAATCTTTAAAACCGTGATTGCTACTTTTTCCGGTTCAATAATAAAAGTAAAGATTACAAATAAGCCCAAGTAGGTGATCAGTGAAGCACCGAGATTAGAATATATAGATGAAAGACTTTTTTTCCGATTTGACGAATAAACTAAAATAAAGTTATTCTTATAGGGAATCAGATAGACGCTAGTAAAGGTAATCCCAAAGATTGCTATTCTAGGGGCTAGAGTTATTGCAATAGTAATAACCACCCGAACTAGGTGGGCAGTCACAGCTTCCCTAAAAGCCTGTATAGTCCTTTTTGCGAACAAACAACAGGCTATAGCAGCTACTAAAGCTACAGATCTCGCAATCAATAAGCCATAATATACATATATAGCACCAGGGGTCCCGATAATCATTACCAATCTCCTGGGAATGTCCACAGAGATTAGAGAAAAATAAATGAGGAAAGAAATCTGATATCAAACAGAATTACATCCAATACAGATAGCGAGATCCAAGCTCAAAGCAGATAAGCAAAATCGGATTACCTAAATACTATCCTTTCAGGAATAGCCACCTCGTTATAACCTATTCAACGAGATCCGAATATTCCTAGCAAGTAAAAGACGAGCTTTGGGAAGATATGACCTAGAGTATTAGTAATATTATGAAAGCTGGAAATGCAAAAGAGAAGCGGTATGCAGAAAGTACATATATCCGTTATCTATTTATAAGCCAATCAGGGATTGTAATCACCCAATACAATACGCAGGATACCGCGAGCCCTTCCCAGCAGATCATAACAACTGCCCCACCAAGCCCCAACAGGTGAATAGCAAGATAGTATGCTCGAATCAAAAGCAGATCTAGATCATTCGACGAGCAGGGGAAATCAGCACTACTATCGTTTCAGCACTAGCAATAACAGTTCAAATATCAATAATAATGTAAGGAAAGAAAAGGAAATCTAGGATAGATGCAATCTCCCAATACAAAGATAGTAGCAACTCGGAAAGCGATACTAGAAAAAAGCAAGTGAACGATATCTTGGGGAGCTTAATGAATAAAGAATGGAATGTGTAAGGCCAACATATTACCCGTAATAGGGCAGTAAAGATCAATAAGAATCTCAACCTTGAAACTTTGAGTAATCAGACTATAACTGGGGGATATAATATAACAATAAAAGATCTATATGAATAGATTGAAACCACTATTTATTATCTAAATAAATACACAGAAAAGCCTTGTACTGTATGTAGCAGTATTACAGTGAGCGTTTGAGGAAAAGATCGATATAATATGTATACAAAAGCCCTAAATATCCAATATATATATTCAAACATATAATGAATATTAATGTCTATCCTTAGTGACTTCCTGAAGGGGGAGCGGGATATGTGAGGAAGGGTAGGGACGCTTATAAGTAATGATATATATCAGAACTGAGACTAGATTACAAGTACTACAATTAGCAGGAGAGGAGTATAGAGATTATATATGGCTTTCTATAAACAGAATTAAACTACTAAATCTATATAGAGAACCGAATACCTCAGGAGTTCTAGAGATGATCCTTGATCTAATATCAATTAGAGACACAATCATTAGGGGAGACTTTAATGCTTACCACATACTATTCAAGCCAGGTATGAATACAGTATATAATGGCAATAGGCTCACGGAATAGTCTAGTGATAGAGGCTTCAAGTTCATAAACATTCCGGGGCAAGTGATACATAGAGCAGGATATGTAATCAATCTAATCTTTTCCAATATCCCAAAAATATATATAAAAGTCAGGGCTAATATACATTGTGGATTCAATTACAATACTCTTCTCATTATTATACAAAAAGCAAGCTTAGCATCAAGATCCTAATACACATATTGTATCAGAGAGGAAAACCTACCTCTGTTTCAAAAAATAATATCAATTAATATAACAGAAATCAAACGGGAAGCACAAACAGTAATCACAAGTATAGTCCTAAATCGAGCTGTTAAAAACATACAGAAAGTATTACAACAGATAATCAAAATGACAAGAAGACCGGATCGAAAGATAGGAAAATCGGCTCCTTGGTGAATACCCGACTACACAATCGCTCGAGATATATATTTTTGGAGCCATATAACCAATAGCGATTACTCTACAGAATGCAGAGCATTTCTATTGTGTATATGACAGGCCAAAAAAGGATACTAAAGGAAATTCCTTAATAAGATAAAATCAGATCGAGATTTATATAAAGTAATCGAATAGTATAACCTAAGCCCTATATACCGCTTTTTATCAATCATAATAAGCGAACGTACTGCTATGTTAGATAAAGAAAAGGCTGAGCTGCTATGCTCGGAGATTCTGTAGCGCTTCAAAGTCATCAACAATTTCCCGGATTTCGGATACAATCAAAATGAGGAAAAACTACCCTAGAGGAAGTTTATTTCTATAAAGGAAATGAAATATAACATTATAAGGGTCTCGAGTATATCCCCGGGGACAGATCGGATCATAGTGAGATTACTGAAGGCTATCTGAATGGAAATAGGCCCAGTTCTATATACCATTTTCAATAAATGTTTACAGCTCAATCACTTTCCTACAGTATGAAAGTAAGCAGAGATAGTTATACTACCAAAAGTGGGGAAGACAGACCGAACATCCCCACGCGAACATCCCCACGATCATAGTGGCCTATTGCCCTCCTCTCCTGTATTGGGAAGGGCCTTGAAAGGATCATAGTAAGACGTCTAGTGTGGATAGCCCTAATACAAGAAATACTCAGTCCACAACACTGCAGTGCCCTTCCGAAACAATCGACTATGGACTTAGTAGTGTTGTTTGTTTACGATATAGAAGTAGCGCTCAATAAAGGCTATGAGATCACAATGGTTATGCTGGATGTACAAGGAGTGTTCAATGCTTTACTTAAAAACAGATTTCTGAAATGAATAAGGGGATAGGGGTTTCTATAGAATCTGATTGCTTTGATTGACTCCTTCTTAATCTAAAGGCAATTTAGGGTTAGACTTAACAAAGCAATAACTGGCTACAGTATAATGGAATGCGATATTTCACAAGGCTTACCTCTTTCGCCAATCCTGTATATGCTTTATCTCGCAGAGCTACTCCAGCAAGACCCTAAACTCCGATTCGGGTATGCAGACGACATCTGTTTATACCGATCATCAGCAAGCGTTCAACAAAACGTTGCAATGCTAGCAAGAGATGTGAAAAGCATATTCCGTTGGGGAGCTAGGAATAAAATAATCTTTGTATTTGAAAAGATGGAGATGATCTATATAATATGGTATAAGTATTCTATCAACTCGGTATGCGAAATAAATTGCGATTACACTATCTCACCGATCGCATTAGGATCAGCTCTATAATGGCTAGGTGTGTGGTTTGATTGCAAGCTTATATTCAAACAGTATATCGAAATGCGAGCAGCCAAAGGCTGGAAATTGGCTTATTATATTCAAGAGCTAGCTTGGATTACAAACAGATCCCCAATAGCATCCTTATGGAAAGCAGTGATCATTTGCTTATACCTAGTTCTATTTTATGGGGTAGAGGTATGGTATACAGAACAAACAAAAACTATTGAACAATATCGAGATGGGATATTAGTAATAATGAGTATTCGATTAGAAGGAGCAATTCTAATTATCAATAAGATCCTATGAATAGCAATCAGAGGAATCCTTTTAGTCTGGTGAACGATTCTGAATATAATGATAATAAGGGATAGCGCTCTTTTATTAATAGAAATAGTATTAGAATAAATAAAATGGAGAGTAGCTTTTCGTGTCTAAACTATTAATCCAAAACATTCACTTTATCACCAAGGGATAAGAGCCATCTATTCCTCCGGTAGCAGGGAAGGTCAATTGCAGTCAATTAGAATAAAGGTTTAGATAATCAGTCAATACCTTCCCCAAATCAAGAAAATAACTTTAGCAGGGCCTTACTATATATCAGAATATCGAATGGATCTTATTAGAGGCTTTATAAAAAAGGTAGTGGCAGAGCAGTTTCAGGAATGGTGGAACAAGTATATATATGATCAGATTACTATATTCTCTGATGGATCGGAACAGATTGATAAGGATAGTAGGCAAGTAGGATATGGATATATTGTATATAGAGAATAGACAGTAGTATATAAAGGAAATAATGGATTGCATTACAATTCTTATATATTCGATATGGAAGTGATCGGGGTATACTGAGGCTTTCAAGTAGCGATTAGAAATATTATTGATATAAAACAAATGGAAATCTGTATGTGTATCGATAATATATTGGTAATATAGGGAATAAAAGGCACAGCCTTTATTATATCGTAATAGGCTTTTTTCAAATGCTACAAACTAATGTAAACGCATTTGATTCAGATCAAATAATTGCCAGGCTATATAGGATCGAAGAAAATGAGCATGTGGATGTACTTGCTAATAAAGGAACAAGAAAATCAGTCTTAGGGTATACAAATCGATCTATAGCAAGTGATATCCATTTTATAGCAAAAACTACTATGGAATCAGCAGTATAGGTGTAGTGAATCAAATAGATATTAATACTTTCCAAACAATATCA
This sequence comes from Botrytis sinoallii, assembly GCF_014898435.1. Classification (NCBI taxonomy): domain Eukaryota; kingdom Fungi; phylum Ascomycota; class Leotiomycetes; order Helotiales; family Sclerotiniaceae; genus Botrytis; species Botrytis sinoallii. The sequence continues at coordinate 2,387,208 of NW_024066029.1, read as the reverse complement.
AAAAATGAAATCTAAAGAGTATAAACAAATATCTTAAGGAATTAAAACTCTTATAAACAACTCTTTATTACATACTAGCAATCCATTCAGTACATAACAACTTCGAAAACTACCATCGACAATTTAAATACAAGGAAGCAATAATCCACTGCTCATGCGGAGTATTCAAATCCCCCAAGCATATTGTACATTGCCACAAAGTCCTCACGACCTATGAAACCTGGCCCCCAGATATCAAGCCCAAATACCCACCCTATAATCAAGTAGTTCAAAAACGACTACTGAAACAACTAATATATATACTAGCCAAATTCACTAAATTCATTGCTATAACAGATTTCTATAAAAGTATATGCTCTAAAATACTATTAGAAGAATAGAAAGAGAGAAGGAAAGAGATCAATTGATTTAGGCGAACATAAGTAGAGAATAGGAGGGAATAGATCTAGAAAAAACTATATGAAAGAAAATTGAAGTATACAGTATATTATACTGTAATAGAATATATACAAAAGCTATCCTTACAGGATAAAACAATTTTCAAACAAATATTATATAGGAAATCGGAAAGTGTGTATGGAGACATTCAGAGGATCGGAGATAAAGGCGCAAGTGCGCTAGCCATCGCTTGGGAGGCTATTGAGGGTATTGAGACCCTATCTCTAGAAAAGGGGATCATGTAAACTAGAAGATCATCCCGCAGTTAGCCCAACTGTAATGCCCCCTGGGAGGCTTGCCTATACGGCCCGGTTGAAAATTACTAATAATAATAATAATAATAATCAAAAGAGTTTATCAAAAAGATAGTGTTATCGTTATAGCTTTTGCCTCAAAATTAAAAACCAAACTAGTTATTCAAAGTGGTTATATATTGTAGGTATTAATATCAGAATAGAATAATTCTATAAATCCAAACCTACTACACAATACCAAAAATGCTAGGGCTTTAGGCATTAAAGTTTATATTGTAAAAAAAACCTTTCTTACAAATTATATAAAAGCAAATATATTATAGTAATATATCTCTGTATAATCTGTAATTTAAAAGGAAAACTCTGTTTTTATATTATTATCAAATACTCTAATTGTCAAGGAAATCATATAGCTAGCTTTAAAAGCTATAAAAATCTTCAAAGCTATTTAACAAAAAAGCTAACAGTATTAATCAATGTGTATAATAATATCAGATTTTTTCAAATAAATCTCAACAAAAGTCTTCAAGTTATAGAAAATATTCTATAACTTGCTTTTGAGCTTAATATTAATCTGATTTTAATTCAGGAATCTTAGATTCAAAAAAATGGAATCAATTTCTTTAATTGCAGATTGACTATACACTCCAATTTTATACAAATTCTTCCTAACTTCAATCCCAATCTCAAATCCCAAATCCTTCTATATATTTCCAAAGACTTCCGAGCTATAGTTAATTTAGTCCCTCATTTGCTAATAAACCCGGATATATAGATAATAAACTGCCAAAATGGAAGCGAAACCTTTCAAATTATTAATATATATAACAAAGCAGATCAAGTATAAGAAAAAGGATATACAATTAATCGGTCCCTTTATAATCTATTGATTAATTAATAAACAATAATATTAAACGACTTCAATTCCCATCATTCATTATAGAATCCCTTTTCAAACAAAAGTGTTAATACCGATTAACTAGTAAAATAAATTGAAAATCAAAATCTAAGTTTATTGAATAAACCTGGTATTATTACTTTCTTTCGAATTTAATCTGATAAATCCAAGTATATTCGACCTCACACTAGCTTCTCAAAGTATCTCTTCAAGAATACAAGATTGACAAACACTTTCTAATATTGGATCCAATCATTTAGGAATTCTATTTGAATTAAAAGAAAAAGAGAATCCAAATACCCTTTATCAAGAGCCAATAATCAAATATTATACAAAGTTAGCCAATTGGGAGCTATTTGAATCTATTTTACAATTCAAAGTTAAAACATTTGCTTATTCTAATCAAACTAAGTATATTTATAACAACTATACAAGATTTAATTGATTTCCTTCAAGAAAACAATATATATCATTCCAAATTAGATTATGCTGCTAGCGAACTTATAAGGATTATTCAAAAGGCAATAAAAAGCTATACTCCGAAGATTATAATAAACAAAAGAGCTAAGCTATAATGATCTCCTGAATTGAAAGCCTTTGAAAAGAACTAGAAAAAGTAAAACAATAAATTGAATTCAATCTCAAAAATATTAGTTCAAAAGAAGCTTATCGAATTATTAGAAATAAATACTTTCAAGCTATTAAAACAATAAAAAAGAATTATTAGAATGATTTTCTAGAAAAAAAAAAACATTCAAATTATTTTCAAAGTAATGATTTATATAAAGGATTATCAAAATCAAAGGATTCCTGATATTGCTTCAGAAATCTCTTTTGAAAAAAAATGCTTTACTTTTCGAACTATTTTGTTTCTTTAATCTTTTATTACAGCCAAATCTAAATGGGAAGGATATCAATAATTCAACGAATAGAAATAGTCTGATCTTTTTAAAAACGAACTAAGAATACCTGTTTCAACTAAAATTCAAGGGAAAACTCCTGGTTCAAATAGTATTATTTAAGAAATCATTATAAAAGCATATAAAGCTATTTCACAAATCTTCTTTATTTTATATAACAAGCTTCTCAATATTGAATATTATTTATAATACTAGAAACAAGTTATTAAAGTAATTCTTAAAAAAACTTCGAAACTAGATTATTCGATATCAAAAGTATATAGAGTTATTGTACTTTTCAATTGTTTAGGAAAAGTAAATAAAAGGATTTTAGTTTAATAATTAGAATATTTAGCAGAAAACTACCCATCTTTTATATTATAACCAAATAAAAGAACAACAAAAAAAATCGGCAATCAATACAGTTTTCCTTTTGAATATAGAGATTGAAAGCAACAAGCAAACTAATAATAAAACTTCGATTTTATTTATGGATATAAAGAAGCATTCGATTATGTTTTAAAAAATCGATTATTAAATATCTACAAAAAGTTGAGACTACTAACCAATCTTATTTTCTGGATAGTTTTATTTCTTCAACAAAGACAATTAAAATTATCTTTTAATAATCAAATCGAATCTTTCAAGTCAATTTCAACCGGAATATTATAAGGCAGCCTTATCTCGCTAATCCTTTTCTTGATTTATATTAGAAATCTTTTCCAAAACAATTCAATCAAATTCCTTTTATATATTGATAATATCGCTTTTATTACTAATTTATTTACTTGGAGAAAGAATATTAATTTGTTAGAAAAAACTATAAAACAATTATACAAACTCAGCTCAAAGAATATAATTCAATTCGATTTAGTTAAAATAAAACTAATACATTTTTTCTTTTTCAAATTAATAGTTCAATATTCTATTACTTTATTCAATTTGGAAATAATAATATCCTAATCTTTAATTAGATGGCTTGATATCTAGTTTGATCCGAATCTCAAATTCGATTAATATGTTAATATTAGAATAATATAAGTGAAAAGAGTCTTTCAATAAATGGCTTGTTTAGTTAATATAAAAAAAAACTTTAGTTCTAAGGTTATGAGATAGTTATATATAGTGTCACGGATCGCACCCAATCGCAGCTGCAATCACTTATATGCGTACTTGCGCATATGCACGATCATGTATATATAGCTAATATATAGGAACGCTTTACAAACATTTTGCTTCTAATTCTATAATTATAGATTCTAAGAATAAATTATATCCTGCTCTTGTAATTCTTTTAAAGCAAAATGTTATATTATCTATAACTTATTATATAATCGTACAACTATTTGATAGCCAATCAAATAATACCTTATAATTATAATACCTTTTTAAATATATCAAGAATATTAATATTACTTATAGAAAAAGAACTGATTTCGAATAAATCTATTCGATAAAAGACAACAAATCTTTAATATACAGAGTTACAAGTACTATTATTATATCCAATTTATTTACCTTAAAAAAACTCTATCACTCTTCCCTTTTCGCTAGCTGAATACTCCTCGCCGATAATAGTTAATTTTAATAGAGTAATGGTTACAATCCTTATAGTTCTAATATAAATATTAATAGATATAGAAAGGATAAACAATCTAAAAATGATTCCTTGATTGAGGTATTAACTCTCAAAAATAGCATATCAATATACACTCTTTTGTTACAAAAAGAACAAATACCGACCCTTAAAACTTTGAGGATTTGTAAAACGAAATTGTAAAATTCAAAAACGAATTATTATAGTATAATTTTAATATTGTTTATCTATTTTAACTTTTAAAATATTAATAACAATATTATACAGATTTTCTTGCGAATCGCAAAGTTCGGACTCCTAATATTCTAATCGATTTTATTGAGAAGATATTTCCTATTATTAAAAAAAAAAGAATAAGAAAAACCTCTGCTTGTAAAGTTAATCTTTATAACAATCCTTTTTGAATATTAATAATAGATCCCTTTTATCACGCTAAAAGTGATATCACCAAGAGCATTAAGCTAATTGGGTTTATATAGGCATATTCTCTCGTGACACCTTTCAAATTCAATTGTTTTGTTAAGTAATTTACAAATTTACTAAATATCTTATTCTTGTTTATTTATTATTGTAATAGAGTATTCATATATTTTGAAACTTATTAATTTTTTATCAAATTCAAAGATGATATAAAGTTGAAAGCAAGTTTTTAATAGTTATTGATTATTAAACAACTCAAACTTTACAAAAATTCGCTTATTTCAGAAATACAATAATAATTTTATATAGTAGATCAAATGGAAGGAGAGATATAAAAATATATATTTTCGCTATACACTCAAGTCCCCCGCTTAATAGAATAGTAATTGATTAATTAGCTTGTAGTTATTTATAAGAATCCTACTAAAGCTGATTATATACAAATTGAGTATGAATATTGGGTTTATACCTAATAATATTTAATAAGAAAACTTTTTAATATAATATTATAGATTTAGATTATTAATTATACAAACAGAAATCACTAATCCGATAACTCTTTTTTACAATCTGGAAGAAAAATATCCGATTTTTTTTAATAAGCTATTAGTCTTTATATTAACAAATACTATACTATTAAGGATCTAGCTATTAAGCTTATTAAAATCGATAAACTCGAAGTTATACTTTGAGAATATAATCATTATAGAACAATTAAAAAGCTGTCTAGTAATATTGATTCGTTAACTATTTCTAGAAGCACTCTTTGTTTATCGAGTAATTCGAATTCATCTACTCAGTTTCACACTTAATATCCTCCTTGTACTTCTACTGGCTATATAAGAATCTTTAAGTTAAATAATACTCTATTTTCAGAAAACAATTTCAATTATAGTATTACCATTTTTGTATTAGGAGTGAATTGCAGTTTTATATTATATACAAATAATATAAACACTATAACTGAAATCCAAAAGATTAGAGAAAATAAAGAGTTCTATAATATAAAAAAGAATATTGAGAAGAATATAAACTAAGAAATGTAAGTAAAAGCTATCGAGTCTATTTGTATTATTAAGATTAATATTTAAATTAATATGCTTAGATAAAAGTTCTTTTTTAAGTATAATCCGGAATATAAGATTCCTTGATTTGATAAAACTAATGGGAAGTGATTTTATGAATTTATTATATATATTTTCGAAAAACGAATATTTATATAATATTTAATCTCTTATAGATTCCGAAGCAAATGACTTGCTTTTATCGATATAATATTCCTTTTATTATTATTCCCTATATTCAAACTCTACTTTATACTACTCGAATTATTAATTAAAATCAAAAGCTATAATAATATATAAAATAAAGCTATTATTTATTTTATATTTCTTAATTTCATAATTGATGTTTAATAATAATCTTATTTGCTATTTTTATTATTGATTTGGGTTTATATAGTGTAATTCTAGGTTACAAATAGTTGGTAGAAATCCAAATTAAAGTTGATTGTTTTAATCAATGTCTTGAATAGTTTTTTGAGTATTTTTCTATTATTTTCTTATCAAAAAATATACTTTTAATTAGAGATAGTCTTTAATAATTTACAATTAATTATTTGAAATAAAAAGATGCTAATAATTGGAATACCTGATTGGAAGAGATATATTATCGATTTGATAATAAACAATTGACCATAGTATTGATTATACCTGAAATACTTATTATCCCTTTCTAAAAGACTAATATAGTAATTTTAAATGTGATTAAAGCTTAGATTCTAATTAATTTGAAGAAGAAATCTATTCTTAATCAAATCTCTATTCAATTTATTTATAAATCTCTTTTGCTTTATATCTCCGATATATTTGATATTTATATATTCAAGTCAACTCAATTTCAATTTATTTGTAAGAAAAGCAAGGATTATAAAATCTTTATAATTATATATATAAAGATTGATAATATTATTTTGATTTATAAATCTAATTAAAATAACAATTATTAATTTCAATTATAATTATTGCTTTAAAACAATTTTAAATCAGAAATTATTGCTATTCTTAATTGTATTATTACAGATATCGAAATAGAATCTTCAATCCCTGAGTTTATTAATAATATTATTAAGCATTCTTCAAATATAAGTCCGATATCCTATTTTTCTTTTAATTATATGATTACAAGATTATATTTAAAAAAAAAGATAAAAAAACTTTCAAATATAGTTTTTTATATAAAATATCACTTAAATAGCTTAAGATTATTAAAAAATATATTACAAAAAACCTTGTTAAGGATTTATAGAACCCAATCAAATATTATTTATAATACCAATTCTCTTTATAAAAAAACCAAATAAAAACTTAAGGTTTTGTATAGACTTTTGATTATTCAATTTTTTAATATACAAAGATAGGTATCCTCTATCTTTTATTAACGAGATACTTGTATAATTTATTAGTGTAAAGGTATATATCAAATTAGATATTCAACAAATATTTTATTATATCTGTATGAATCTAGTTTTCAAAGAATATACTACTTTTTGCATTCAATATGATTTCTATAAATACAAAGTTTTATCTTTTGGATTAATAAATAACCCTATAACTTATTAATAATATATAAATAATATCCTATTTAACTATTTAGATAACTTCTGTATTACTTATCTTAATGATATTTTATATATTCTGAAAATAAAAATAAATACAAGAAATATATCAAGCGTATCCTCGAATAACTTGAGTTTACTAACCTCCAGGCAAACCTCAAGAAGTATAAATTCAATATCAAATATATAAAGTATTTAGGTTTTATTATCTCTACAAATAGTATACAAATCAATCCAGAAAAGATTGAAATAATCACTACTTGGATCTACCTTATTATCATAAAGGGTATTCAATCGTTCTTAGGTTTTTATAACTTTTACCACCGATTTATTAAGGATTACAATATAATAATAAAACCTTTTCACAAATTTATAAAAGCAAATATCAAATTCCACTTTAATGAAATTTATCAAATCGCATTTGATATACTCAAAGACAAATTCATCTTTACTTCTTTCCTATAATATTACAATTATATACTATTTTGTATACTGGAAATCAATATATTTGATAATATAATTGCTAGTATATTATTTTAGAAGTATAGTGATAAATGATTATTAGTTACTTACTTTTCAAAAACAATAATTGTCACCAAGCTAAACTACAGAGTTCATAATAAAGAAATACTTGCGATCATCAAATCCCTAGGTTATTGAAAAGCTGAACTTATTAGATCCCTATATTAGATTAAAGTATATATTGATTATAAAGTGTTTGAGTACTTTATATTTATTAAATAGCTAAATGCTCAATAAATATATTAGACAGAATTACTCGCTGATTATAACTTTATTATTATATATTATACTAAAAAGAATAATCTATTTGCAGATACACTTACACATTACACTAACAAATTGGATTAATAGAACAATATTAAGAAAAAGAATTGTTTTCAATAGTTTATAAAAGATAATCAGATGGATATAAAGATTATATATAAATCTCTATAATAAGATCTGGATATAGTTGTAAATATTGATATATATATAATCATATTGCTTTTTGATATTATAAATTGCATTATTGAAGCAAATAGATTCTATTTGAGTTTAGAAGCTTTGTGTATTTAGATTATTAAATTGTATAAGCATTTTATATTCAAAAAAGGACTTTTGTTTTATAATGATTAACTTTATATATCGAATACCGAAAATCTGTAAATCTATTTAATTTATAAAGTTTATAATTCAGTTTTTATTATATACCCTAATATCAAAAAGACCTATGTTTTTTTAGTTAATCAATATTATTAAAAGAATATAAACAATATAATCGATTAATATATATAGAATTACTACAAATACAAACGCAATTCTATACTAAAAGATTGTATTCTTGGTCTCCTCTATCTGTTCCTGATCCCTATACGAGTATGGCAATATATTATTATGAATTACTATAATTTCAACAAGGATAAATACAGTTATAATAATATATTCATTATTATTGATCGATTAATCAAATAAGCTATTTTGATATCCTATTATAATCAATTGATTCGAGAGATTAGGTCTGTTTGTATTTATACTATGTATATATGTCACGGGATCACTTCTGGGAGTATTCAGAAGCTTTACCGCTGAGCTAAACGCCCAAAAGACTAGGAGGTAGAACTGGAAGTTCTACCTTACTCTCACATATATAGCAGGACAGGACAGGACAGAAAGGGCTTAGTGTCACCCCGTGACAATATAGATATTATAATGTCTTGGAGATTATAATCTCTAATTGTGATTCTCAATTTATATTCAAATTCTGATAAGAATTCAATAATATTTTAGGAATACAAATCAAGTTATTTATTATTTATTATTTGTAAACTGATAGTCAAATTGAGATTTATAATCAATATTTCTAACAACACTTGTAACTTTTTATAAACTATTATTAAGATAATTGGTTTGAATTTCTATTAATAATGAATTATGCTTAACTTATATTTCCCTATAAATCACTAGGTAATCAAATCCTATACGAGATCTTATATGACTATTTATCTTGCAATTCTTGGGATTGGAAATCCGATTCTATTATATCTATTAACAATTTGAATATAACTGATGTTAGAGAGTATATCAAATGTAATAAATTAGTATTCGATTAAGCAAAAGAAAATATCTTGTATATATAAGAAAAGATATCTTGATTAGTTAATTTGTATTGTTATTTAGTTGACTTTAATATGGGAGATTATATATAGCTTAATATAAGGAACTTTCTGATATAATAATTATTTAAGAAACTGAATTATTTTATTCAAAAGAGATTTAAGATTATTGGTTGGGCTAAAGATTCCTTTTGATTAGACTTATTATCCATTATGAAAATCCATTCTATATTTTCATTTAGCAAATTTTGTAAAGTGGTAAATAACCCATTTCCCGGATAAATCTTTGAACTATTACTTCCAATAAATATCATTGGTGATATTGAATAGAAAATGAAGTGTATTCTAGTTGTAAAGAAAGTATACTGATAGTTTTAAGTACAGAGTATTATAACTAAATGCCGATAATAATCTCATTTAGTATCTTGCCTCTGATTTAAAAACTACCCTACACTATCTCCATAACTTCCACCTACAAAATCCCATTCTATTAGAATCCCCTATATACTTATCAGAATAGATTTGCCTTTACAAAAATAAAAAGAATAATTATGATTTTATAGATAATAATTAATATATAAATAAAAAAAATAGAAAAAATTTCTTTAATTTATTATTATAATAAAGAAAATCTTAATTATACAAAAAACTAAAAATAATTGAATAAAAATGAAATATCAATAAAAAAAGTCTTTTTTTTTATCCGACAGATTTAAACCAAATCAGAAAGAAAATCTCTATAAGTATTAACAATTATAATCGGACAAAATACAATAATAAAGATTAGATAATTTAAATCGAAATATTAATTGAGTCCCTAGCTAATAGTAACAACAAATATATATAGAATAATCACAAGCCAAAAGATAAGACAATCCTTAGTTACAGTATATATAATAACAAAACCAAGCTGATACTCAATTCCATCTAATCATTTATGAGTTATTGAAAGCTCTACTTCTATTTGAATTACAACGAGCTAATATTACTATTCCAATTTATCTCCTTGTACTGCAACCTTCGCTATATAATATTTCGTGACTTTTTGAATAAAAATAAAAGGAAATATTTCTTTCGAAATATAACTTTTTAGCTTTTCCTATATATCAAGCTATCTCAAAAATTAACTTTATTAAAAGCTAGCAAAATTATAACTTATCTTTACTATATTACTATACTCAGTAATAGCCAATCAGTATTAAAGAAACATCTTGCGTATATCCCTGTTAGGCAAGTGCTTACACTTATACTTATCAGTTAGATAAAGCAGATAGTGAGATTGATCAGATAATTGTTCAGGAAGTTGATAGTAGATACTATTTTCCTTATCAGAAATATAACTATATATATAGTTAATATAAACCCAATTGTCCTTTCAAATATATTATTCTTATTATAGTACTATCTTTTTTAATAATCTTTTACTTAAAGATCCCTATTTATTGATATCAATAAAGCTAATATTTCTATAATAGAATATATCGAATTTATAATTAAATTGATTTTGATACAAGGCCTTTAGAATATCTTTTTTAACTATTTCGCTATCATTTTCGAGATTACAAAAATAATATACCACTGTAGTCAACTTATTAATAAACTTCTTTTCATAATTATTAATATGATCAATCAAGGAATTATATTTTTCCTCCAAATTCTGCCTCAGAAAACAATAAAACAGATATATCTAATAAGTATATCGAAAATCAATCTTATCTTTAGATACATTGCCTTTAATATCTGTAATTATATTTATTAAACAAACCAACTACAAGCCGAAAATATCAAAAGAAAACCTCACTTATATGCATCTTCGTTATCCAATCTATCTTCCTCATTATTCTCCTCTTCACTAACAAGATCATTACTATTCCCATTATAGCTCGACTTCTTCTCTTCCTTAACAGAATATTTACTTTATATAACAAAAGAGACAGATACTCTTTTCATTATAAATTATAAAGAAATATATCAGTAAAGCAAATATAAAAGAAAAATAAATAATTTATTGCTGTATATATATTCTTTCACTACTTCAGCTACACTAATAACAATTTGTTCTTACTATTATATTTTCTTAATAATATAAAAAGCATATTGATTATTGATTAAGGGATATAAAGAAAATAAATAATCAAAAAAGATTTAAAAGAAAAAGGGAAATTCGGGTAATCTATATATTTTGAAGGCTTCACACTATTACTAGACTACAGAATAGTTTTCTCTGTTTTCTATACACCTTCCCGTCGCGAAAAAAGCAAAATTTGCGCACATACCCGTTTACCACACCATACTACAATATAAACAAACAACACCTCATTAAGATCACTAATACATCTACGAATTAGATAATTGTAAAGCTTGAGAACAAGCTTTTTCGAAAGAAAAGATAGTATTACAAATCACACCCAATCACAACTACAATCGCTAATATGCACACTTGCGCACATACACGATCACATATATATAGCTAGTATATAGGAGTACTCTACGAGCGCTTTGCTCCTGATTCTGTAGTTATAGATTCTAAGGATAAATTGTACCCTGCTCTCGCAGTTCTTCTAAGGCAAAGTGTCACATATAGTTTGTATAACTAGTATTACTGATTACAGATCAAAAGTTTGGTAGAAAAGCTAGATCAAATTCAAGGACACATTTCAATTATTTCAAAATCTAATTTTTTGAAAGATACTTGGAATTTTCAAAACCGTTTTAATCCTTCCAATGAAAATCGAAGTAGGACTAAAGTTAGTAAAAATCTGTTTAGATTCAAATATAAAACAATATATTTTTCGATTAATAAAATTATTATCAAATTATTTAATCAATATCAAAAAAGAAGTATTATCTTAATATAAATCGGATTTAAAAGTAATAATTACTTTTTAAAGGAAATGATACAAATTACTTTAATTAAATAAAATAAGAAAATCTATAGAATAAAATTTCGATTTATCTATTCTCGAAAAGATTACTTATTTCAATTTCCTTTTTTGAAAAAGAGATATATCTTATAAAGTCAATATTAATAAAACCTTGAAAAAAGATATAGCTATTCTTTATAATATTATATTTAAATATAGAAATCAAAATATAGTTTATATATATACTGATGTATCTTCTATCAAAAAAGGAATTAGAATAGGAATAGGAATAGTTGTAATATAATCAAATAAATCAATTTCTTATCGAAAACGTTTGAATATTAATATCAATCAATTAGTATATAATAAAGAATTATTGGGAATTATAAAAGCTATCGAATATACTAGCATTATAGTATATAAAGAATAGAAATTCAAGATTTATTTAAATAATTAAGCTAAACTTTATCATCTAAAAATCCTTTCCGATCATTCTGGATAAATCTATCAAATACGAGTAATTAAGGTAGTAGAGAATATTAAAGCAAAAGGAGCTGAAGTTTTTTTAAATTGGATTTCAGATTACATTTCGATATAAGGAAATAAAATGGCTGATAAATTAGTGAAAAAGTAATTTCAATATGAGCTATTTCAAGCAAAACCAGTATAAGACTATTTGGTATAATAATAAAGGAACACAACTCTGATTAATGGCTAGAGACTTTTAATCAATACAAATCCAAATCAAATTAATCAGATACAACCTATTCGAAACTCTTTTTATGGAAAATCAGCTCCAAAATCAAACTACCAAAAAGTATTAAATGAAATACTGCTAGTATTTTCTTTCAATTCAAAATCGATTACAATTATATTAAATCTTATTTATATTGATTTAAACTTTCAAATAATAAGTATATCTACAACAATATTGAAACAGCTGCATATTTCCTTATTGGTTGTCTAATATATAAAAAAAAAAGAAAGGAAATCTTTAAAGAAATACTAATCTCTAAAATCAATCTATAATTCCTACTACATACAAAAATAGGTATCGAATTAATAATCAAATTTATCAATACTATCAAAATCGTTACTCGAATTTGACATTTATCAAAAGTCGAGATATAAAACAAAATTGTAGAAAAAGAAGAAACAATAAAAAAAGAAAAGAAAGTTATTTTGAAAATAAAAAAAGAAAAGAAGGAGGAAAAAAAAAATAGAGAAGAAAGAGTTTAATCTTTTTTATTTTATATCTTACTATACACACTTTATATAATAAATGGAAACAAATCCCTAATATTAGTTTTCACTTATCCTATTGTTAAAATTCCTAATTTTGTACTTTAAAAGTTATCCGCTAGACCATTTGGCCTAGCCGTTCTATATAGTTATAGACTGAAGGTGGACGTTAATTAAATCAATCAATCAATCAATCGATCAACTTATTGCGGAGATAATACATTTCCTGGGAACTCATATATACTATTGGATGGTGATGGTGATATTATACTATTATGTAAAGAGATATTAGAGGCATTTTCCAAGGGTGCTAAAGAATCATTCTCAATATAGCTATGGACTATATTAAACTGTTATCGCGTGTAAAGCTATTGTTGATGGTCATATTCCCAAAAGTCATTTTGATTATAATTGCTATTGCTTCGATATTGTCCGCCTCAGCCGAATTGTTGGTTTCCTCTTTTGATATTGCTGTGACTATATCCTGATACCCTTTTTGGGGGATCCTGTGTTGTATCCTCTGGCCACTTATTGTATATCGACTTGTTTTTTCGCATTACAATCCCAGACAGAGTGACCTGGTTTCTTGTAGTAATAGCAAAGGCCGAGATAACACTCCTCTTCACATTGTTATACCTTATTTTGGAATTTGACTATATCAAGCTCCATAGAGTCACTATATAAAGTGATAGCAAATATAGGGAGGGTTATATTGAATCGAGATTGATTGTGATTGTTTTTTAATGGATCTATATTATAATAATTATTTTCTTAGTAATTCTAACTCCAAATTGTGAATTTCTTTTTTTACTCTTTGATGTTATCTAGTACACAGGGACTTGAGTCCATATGAATTATGAGTTTTAGTTCTTCAGAGATTTTTTGCTTTAAAGTAAAAACCATCTTTCGATCAGACTTGTGATATTAATTGCTTAAGTGTTCCAATTATATGTAGAATATTGCAAAGACCTGTTTCTTCGGTATCTTGAGTTTATCAAACTGAATTGCTGTTTCCCGTTCGAAGTCGATTATAACATAAAGACTATCAAGCTTTTTGAGAAACAAATTAGCAATTATATAAACCAAGTTATTTTATAAAATATTGTTAATATCTTTTAATTGTTTTTAATGTATATATCCTTTGATAAAGGAGATTATATATAAAAGTTTCTTCTTCTCAATATCAAATATAATAATATTAGATATTCAGTAGATTTATAATCCTTATTTTCAAACTAGATATTTGTTTTATTATACTATTATATTAATCTTCTCTTCTTTAAAGATTTCCAGATTTTTGGAGGTTTGTTGCTAAGCGCCAACAAATAAATTGAGGATCTGGGCTGATATGTTTTGCAATAATTGGAAAAGCTGGTTTTGTAATACTATATTCAATTATATCTGGATTTATAAGTAGATTTGTATATCAGCTAGAGCTATGCATTTGTTGCTCAGATCTACATCCATTCTAATTTATATATTATAAAGTGACTTTAATGAATTATTAATAATACTATATAAATAATATAAGTATGATTATTTGTTTTTAAAAAAACTAAGCACTGGATTTTGAAGATCAGGGTTAGAGATACTTGAAAATTCATTTGTAAGTTATTATTATTTAGTAAAAATAGTTTGAATATTTGTTTTAAAATTATCAGATATTTGAATTTTATTTTCTATAAACAATGAATTAGATATATTTATTATTTTAAAGGCAAAAATGAAGATAAGAATGAAAACGAAGATAAGGATAAAGATAAAAACAAGAATGAAAATAAGGGTGAAGATAAAGTTTTTATTAGAATATTATTATCAAAATCGGATTGTTGTTGATATATAGCAATAGGATCTTTAAGAAGATAGAATATACTATTACAGTGTAAGGGATAGATATTAGATTGAATATATAATATTCTATAAAGAGATTGAAAGTGGTATAATATAACTTTGCCATATAATGGCAAAGATGACTAAGCATCCACTATGCTAATATACTATGCTAGTGAACCCGTGACAAAATATATAATATCGTTCTTTTTGCAATATACTTGAAAAGCTATTAATTTATGGCTTTTATGCTCATCTAGCCCCTAAGAAGACTACTCTGTATTTTCAAACGGATCTGAACAATATAATGGACACAGTCACCGCGTGGGGTACGGCTTTGCAATTTATTGCGACAAGTAACAGATCGATAGTGGTTACAGTTGTGTATACGAATAGTCGTATGTTTTTGATACTAAGACGATTGGTGTATAGCTGTGTGAACAAGGGAATTCACTTCAAAAGAATGACTTCAATATAATGGCTACTGTATCAAAGGTATTTAGGCGAATGCGAAGGAGACTAGCTCTTTCAGTAGTGCCTATATAAGGCCTACTACTTCCCCTCATTAGCTAGCTCTTTAGACAGAATACAATACAGACATTTAGGGGCCTACTAATGATAATGGGAACCACATCTCCCATATTTCTGATCTCATTATTGAACCAATACTAATTAGTGATATCACAAATTACTTAACTTATTTATTCAAAAATACCTTTTCACTTTTACTTCTTTTATTGTCAGTACTATGACATCCCGAGCAAGCGCTAGCACTAGCTCTAAGCAAGTTGGCAAGAAACCCAATGCTGGTAAGAAACCTGTTCTATCCAATTAATCTACCGGTATAGAAGGATTTATCGATACAACAATTGATAATACTGATTCTCTGTAACAGGAGTTCAAGATTTCTTTTTATAAAGATATAATCACTAAAAAAAGAAAAACTCAGGAAACTGCTAAGGATTTGAAGTTTAAAGGAGAATCTCAGAATTATTTCTTTCCAAAAGATTTCAATAAAACTAAACAATTCTATAAAGAATATATATTCAAGATGGGAATAGAACACCAGATCAATAGATACTTTCTTTTTTGAATAACTGTATATTCGAATATAAGGATTACTGATACATTTTTTTAGAATATAGTTATATTCGATTTCGAGCTTATTTAATAAGCTCTACTTAGAAGTATTAATAAGTTGATATTATATAACTTTTATAAGATCTTGCAATATTATGAAGTTTATATTAATATAAATGTAAATCTCAATAATACTTTAATAAAAGCATTTCTCCATAAAGAGTATTACAATTAAACTACAAATCAGCTTCTAGAATATCAGATTAATAAGGTACAACTATTTGTATCTACAAAATGGGCTTACCTTTCTATCAGGCTTGATCCGAGACCACAAGCCGAACCTTTCGTTAAATCTCAGAATAGTATTCCAGCTAGTTACCTAATTTTGCCAAAACCCGGTAAAGTTATAAGTAATTTGATTATTCCTTTTAATATATATAAAGAACTAATTCCATTCTAATCTAAGAATATATAAGTCCTATATGTATCTTTACTAATACCAGAACCAGATTCTAGAATTTTATTGGTTGATATTTCTATAGGATCATTTAGTGATGATAATAATTTAAATGATAATAACGATTAGGGCGGCGGTCGACATAGTAATAATAATAGAGATAGCAGTAATAGCAATAAAGGCGGCGATAGAAATAGTAGGGATAGGGATCATTCTGATTGTTCCAATTATAAGGACAATAATCAATGCAATCAGAGCTATTATCTTATTGATCTTTCGAAAATCTATAGGGATAATAATAGATATAAGAATATTAATAATTTTTTTAATCTAAAGATCTCTATATTCAAAAAGTATTATCATAGGGTATTTATATTAATAAAGATAATTATAATAGCCTTTTTGATTATACTTGTAGGTATAATTAGAAATTATTATTAGATAAATCTTAATAGTCTTTCTGATTTATATCAAGGTTTGTATAATATAATAATCAACAATTTCGAAGGATCTGAATATCAATGGAATATGCTTCTCAAGTGGAATAATATTACTTTAAGGATTATATCGAGAAAAACCTATTTATAGAATCTCAGAAAGTGTTTAATATAATGATTACAGATTTACATTTCTTTTAGTATACTATTTCTAGGATAATATGTGATCCTCAATTGTATTATATTAAGATTTTGTTTGTATATAATAATGTTCCAAAATGCCACTTTGCGATATGCAATTCTTATTTAATTGTTACAAAGCTTATTAATTAGATTAAATAGATTATCGACTTTTATTAAAAGGCATTTCCGAAACTATATTCTTTATCTGAGATATTCTTTATAGATCGATGTTTCTATAATAATACATCTTCGGGCTCTTTCTTTCGAAAACCTTATAATAAATATACCGATCGATAATCCTTCTCTGTACCAGTTGATAAGGGCAAGAACGATTATTACTTCCCTGGTTACAAAAAGAAGGGCTATAGATACTATAAGTATATACAAAAAGAGAAAGACTGACTTAAAAACGAATTACTATATCAAATACAGTAATCTCAATAATAAGAGCTTTACAAAACAATATGATCAGTTTGTTATTAATATCGGACAAGAAGATAATCGAGATAGTGATAATAATGATAATGATAACCATCTCATTAATTAGTATCTTACTAATATAAGTGGTTCTAAAAAGGTCTCCAGGATATTCTTTATCTCAATAGATATTTATAATAGTTCTTTAATAGCAACTAATCTCAATAATGCTGTAAGTGTTTATAAATTGATAGTTAAGGCATTTACTACAAATGGCGAGCAATATGGTATTGATATGTTTTTTGGCATTATAATCGATATGGGTATGGCTAAGAGATTATTTATTGAATATAATTAGTATTTGATATAAAAGAAGATCAAGGATATTGAGTATAATAAGCTATTGCTGGATAAGTAATAGTTCAATATGGTATTAGAACGATAACTTCCATTAATTTATTTTATATTAAGCTTCTATTTGGAGAAGTAGAATGAAATATAATAAAAGCCGATCTTTCATTCTTGCTTTCTTTAGCCGATATAGATAGACTTAGGTTCAAGTATAATAACCTTAATAATATTGCTATTATACTTAAAGGCATCTATTCTGTATATCAATAATTCAGTCATACATTTTTGCTATAGAATATCAATATCGAGGGACTAATCAATCATTCTATTAGTAGTAATGATTACTATCTTATCAAAATCGAGTTATAACGAATTCACTATCAGTTCAGTTATCTATTTATATATAAATTTCATAAAGTACTTAAACGCTTTAGGTACAATAAAGATTTTAAAGCAATCAAACAGCTTACCAAGTTTTATCACTATTGTCAAGTCTATAGCAAGTTGCCTGACAGATTCAAATTCTCTTTACCCAATAAGGATTTTGAGTTCAATCATACTATATTTATCGATATACTTTATATCAATAATGATCCGATCCTATATATTATCGATAAAGCCATACATTTTCAAGCCGCTCGATAGCTAAACAATGTATCTGTAAAGTATACATAAAATAAACTTTATGAGTGCTGGATCGATATATATATTGGTCCACTGGAGTATATCACTCATAATACTAATACCAACTTTGTTGAAAAAGAGTTTCAATAATATACTATATCAATATCCATTCAGACAAAGATAGTCCTTATGAAGATATATCATTCGATTGATATTGTTAAGAGATTTCATATACCATTACAAAGATTTTACAAGATTATTTATAAAGAAGTTTATAAACTCAATATTCGTAAAGCAGTTATACTCTAAATAACTATAAAGGCAATTAATGATATTGTCAAACCTAATAGTTTAATACCTATTTTACTTGTTTTTGATACTTTTCTCTATATAATTGATATCAACCCTTCAATATCTATTATTTAATAATATACTGCCGTAATCTCTAAAGCTATAATAAAGGTTTGCAGATTATATAATTCTATATAAATATAAAAGATCTTGAATATATATAACAGACCCTCTACAACTGTACTTCATAACTTGCTATCAAATAATAAGGTTTTAATCTGAAGAAAGGGTAATGAAATAATTACTAATGAATAAAAAGGACCTTTTTCATTTATTAATATGGAAGGGGAGATATATATTCTTGATCTATTTTATAAACCTATGAGATTTAGATCTATATCAGTAAAACTATATTATAAGCATTTAGAAACTGGATATATTAAGGAGATTAAAGAAATTGATTATAATATTGATCTCAAAATAACTTTACCAAATTTTTAGCAAAATTATATCGTTTCTTTTAAGAATAGTGATTATATATATAATAAATCCAAAAAAACCTCTCTTGGATTTATCCAAAAACAATTAGATATCTATACTAATATCTTTTCTATAAATAATTATACTTCAAATTCAAACTTATATACAAAATTACTACCCCGAATATTTTGCTACTGATCCCAAGGATTCTATTATGTATAAGGAATCCAGAAAGAAAAAGATTGATGAATTAATAACTAAAAGTGTATTCAAGGTTATATCACTTTTGAATATTTCTTTTGATATATATATTTTTAAATCACAATTTATTGATAAAATCAAAAACAAAGAAACAAATACTGAATTCCGCAAGTCAAACTAGTCATTCAAGTATATAATAATACTAATAAGATATTTATATTAATATAATCCCCAATAATTCAATAATTATATTAATATATTTTAGTTTTATTAACTACAAGTATTCAAAAAATAGGTATAGAAATGTATATTCAAAATATTATTTAAATATATACTCAATTCATTTCGAACTTGCATTGTACTTTTTATATCCATACTCCGGAAGAAATGAATTTATTAACTGATATGATTTTACTTGTTGTTAAGCTATTATATAGTATTCCTGAGGTAGGAAACTATTGGTTCCGAATATATTATATTTATTATTACAAGAAGCTTAAAATACAGTAATTTATATATAACCCTTGTCTTTTATATATTAATGATAAGAGAACTAGATTTGGTATTATAGAACTTCAAATAGATAATATGCTTATTATTAGAGATAATATATTTATATAAATTAAGGATAAGTAATTTAAGTAAGTTAGCTTTATAACTAAAGATTGCAAGGAATTCATTTATAATTATCTATTAAAGTTTAATGATATTACTCTTATATTTAAGGATAATAATATTCATTTTGATCAGAAAAAGCAATGTGGCAATCTATAGCTCATATCTATAAGATCCATGGATATGCATAATATGTATAACAAAGTTCGGAAGTATACTTCTATATGTGAATAGTATGTTGTATAATAAGCCTGCGGAGTATATATTATAACTATATATCAACCCGAGGTATCTTTCGATCTATCTATAACAGTATAGACAATTCAATCTGATAAGGATGATATTATAGTGTTAAATAAGCGTATCAAATAGCAAAAAGAAAACTTTGTTAAAAGATTTAAATATATATCACTTGATTTAGATTCACTTAAGATTGTTATCTTTGCTGATATCTTTTTTATAAACAATAAGGACTATTTATCTCAAATAGATTATGTGATTATTATAATAAATAAATATAATAATACTAATATCATTCATTGGTTATTTATTAAATATAAAAAAGTCATATATAGTGTTTTGATATTCAAGCTATATAGATTAGTTTAGGGATTCGATATTGATACAGTAATCATTTTTATAGTTAGTATTATTTTCAATAAGGAGATTCTATTAGTTTTTATATATTAATTCCAAATCATTATATGATTTATTTACAAAACTGGGAATGATTAATGAAAAAAGATTAATGATTAATATTATGGTATTATATCAATCCTATAAGCAAAGAGAGATTATTGAAGTGATCTGGATTGATAATTCGATTAATCCAGTCGATGTAATAACGAAAGAAAAGCTATATCAAGTTTTTGCTGATCTGATTAATACGAATAAGATCGATATCAAGATAATGAAGTGGGTGGAATGGGATTAAAGAAAGGGATTGGTTTTGCTAGTAAGAGGTTAGGGACTTTAGCTAGCAGATAGAGGATTTTATGATTTTACGAATTTCTTTTCAGTCATTGTATTTGAAGCTATAAAAAAGAGTTCCGAATATATGAACAAAGGAATTCACTTCAAAAGAATGACTTCAATATAATAGCTACTGTATTAAAGGTATTTAGGTAAATGTAAAGAAGACTAATTCTTTTAGTAATGCCTATATAAAACCTACTATTTCCCCTTATTAGCTAGCTCTTTAGACAGAATACAATACAGACATTTAGGGGCCTACTAATGATAGTGGGAACCACGTCTCCCGTATTCCTGATCTCATTATTGAACCAACAATAGCAGAAACTAGAATACCTTCTAAGTATTATTAATCGTCCTTATCAGGAACGAATATGGTTATATATTGATAACATTTCAATAATCTGGGGAATATGAGGAAGCGTTGCTATTTTCTTTTAATAGGTATATTACAAATGTTATTAAGCAATATAATACTATAATATTATAATCAAGTGATTCCCTGGGCATATTGAGATTGAGGATAACAAGGTAGCTGATTGCTTTGCTAATTAGGATACAGTTGGGCCATTTGATCTTAGCTTATTTTATTTCCTTATAGTTAGCAGTTCCTATTTTATTCTATATGCCAAATATCAGTATTCCAAGAGCAAATGGTGAAAAAAAAAAAGAGATCTAATTTCCAAAACATATAATGTATAGAAATCAGTATATAATATCTCAAAGCTAAAAAACCTCAAACTTTTTTGTGAAGTATTATATAGATTTATAGCAATACGGACCAAATATAATAACTTTGTAGCTTATTATATTAAATTCAATCACAAAAATAGCATGAATATCTATATATATAGAATTGAGAAAAGCTCATTATATTTCTTTCAATATTCAATCAATAATCAAATATACAGTGATTAGCTATTTGTATTAAATCAATTTCGATCTAAATAGAACGCAATAGCATATATCAACCGTATCCTGTAAATATAATATAGCTTTATTGACCTTTTTATTAGATTTAAATTCTATATTAGGATATACTCAAACTACATGAAACTATATGAATTCCAATCTATTCCAATACCCCGAGGATAAGCTCTCTATCTTAATCAACCTAAAACCTGTATCAACTAGCTATAAGCATTCTGAGTGCTCTCTCGATCGATAGCAATCAATCTAATCATTCATTAACACCTGGATAGTATACAAAACAAGGCTCTCTGAAATAGGACCACAAACCCTTAAACAAAACAATCACAGAATCGCTATAAGCGGTATTGAATGGAGAAACACTAGAGACAACAAACCCTTAATTAACTAACATTACACTACTATAAACAGTTGGAACGCTAGCAGCCTGTAGGCCTGCTTCTTAGTACATCTAGAATACCCCTAGGGAGGTCAGATATAAGACGTTAATCACTATAAATAAATAAAAATAAATATGCTCATCTAGTATTAATATTCAATATTTGCTCTTTCTTCGATTCTTAATATATTTATTGAAGTATTTTAATTATTCTAAACCTGTTTCATTATTTGTCTATCCATTAGATATAGATTTAATAGCCCAGTCCACAGGAAAATCGGTTTCGGTATATTAATTGGAAAGATAAACCTATCCTTGAATTACTAGAAATAGGGGAATAGTTTCACCCTCTCCATTTCCGCATATTATTGCTATAGCCCATTCTTGATTGTCTAGCTATACTGATTTGCTTCTACTATATCTCTCAACACTAATAACAATTATTGCTATATATATAATTCCCATTATAAAGTCTATTTCATCGAAATTATAGAAATCTCTATCCAAAATACTGTATTTCACTTGTATATTCACAATTAATCGAAACCACTCTTCAAGAAGCTTAGGATCCTTACAAAAAGCTTTTTGAAAATCATAAATACAATTAAAACATATTTTTAATTCGATTCAATACTTTACAAATCGATATGCTTAAAGCTTTTCAATATATTTTATATTCTTCAATTCGAAAATATAATTCGTTATATCTTTTACATTCTTAAGTTTAAATAAAAAACCTCTCGAATCCATATCGAGTATATATTCAGAAATAATATTTTCTTCTAATTCTAAAAGATTATAAGATTTAAATCGATATTCGAAATAAGAAATTAAACCTTTTATTTTATATTGTAGTATTGTATTCAGGATATTATATATCTTTATAGCTTTTCGAATACTCATTTTTTTTATTTTTTCGAATAATTTCGATAGCAAGGAGTATACAGGATTCTTGATTATTCGAATTCATTATGAGTTATTGAGAAAATGTATATTGAAAGAGAAGAAAGTGAATTGAGGTGAAAGTGACCCATTCATTGATATGACCTACTCACTGATAAACCACGTTATCAGTTTTTCTATTAATTAACTCAAATCCTATTCCGCAAATTATATTACGAATTATATAAGGATTGTCTTAAAGCTAATAAGTACTAAAGCCTTATTTGTAATGCGCTTCTATTGTATATCGATTTTTTTTTAAATAACTGTTTTTATAATTATTTTAATGATATTCTAATCACTTTCGAATAAGTTTGAAAGGAGATTAATACTTTTATTGCTAGTTTATATTCTTTTCGAAATAGTGATTGAGAAGCAGTCATCGAGATTGATTAGAAAGCTTGTTATTCCTGTAGGTGATAACTGGCTCTCTGGTTCTCTCTGATTCTATTATAATAATATTCTTGAGCCAAGCAGTTTGGAGTGTTATAGTAATTGTGTTGGTATGTATTGTATAATATGATTTCGGGATATCTGTAGATATGATTGTTATGAACTCGTGTGTAGAATGTGTTTGATTATGTCTTTGTAATTAGATATAGTTATAGGATATAAAAATAAATTAAGTGAAATAGTTTTAGTAATTATGGGAATGAATACTCTAAAGGAGTACTAGGATTAATACCGTAGGGTTACACTATACAGTGAATTCCGTGACAACTATTAAACTATTTGTTACGGATATATATAGTAGTAAGCTATTAAGAAGCGATCTCTGATACTATGCCTTTTGAATAGATTGCGTATATAGCGTAGTAATAAAGCTTACAACTCCTATTGTGTCCGCTTACGTAAAACTATTAAACTATTAAATTATTGAACTATTATATTAAAAATTAAAAAAGTGAGAATTGTGAAGAATATCACGTGACACACATGATGACTCATTACAGCCTAGTTCAAGACTAGCTTGAAGTAAGTATATACAAGAGATAAAGAGATCTCTTAAGAATCTCTTTCCTCTTTAGCTTTCTTATTCTAGTTATTTAACCTCTATGATATACTCTAGTATGTAATCGTGATAAGAATTAATTGAATAATCTAATAAATCTAATAATAATTATTTATATAAATTTAAACTCGAGCGTAGCGAGGATCGAGGGCTTGAGGGCTGGCCCTTATATATATATTATATTATAGATATAGAATTAGAATTAGAATTAGAATTAGAATTAGAATTAGAATTTATATATTATATCATATTAATACTAGCCGTCTATCACGGGGCAGGCGGGCTGGATAGGGTTCTAATAACTTTGCCCTAATCTGACAAGGCTATACTGATTCGGGTAATAGGTTTAGATTGAGGATTAAGATATAGTTTAAAGAGCTATAATATAGGATTTTCTGAGTTGAAGATATATGGAATTCTTATAGCAAGTTAGTTTGATTGGGCTTTAGTTTGCTTGTATTCTGGTGTGAGTGTTTTTTTCGGTTTTTTTTTGATAGGATTAGTATATTATATGAGCTTATATTATAATATTACCTTCTTTTAAGGGTTGAGCTTTGTCAAAACAATATGTTATAGTTTATAATCTATAGGCAGGTAGGGCTTGATCAAGTGGGATCGGGTTTGTTAGGGTATTTATAGTAAAAATTGCAGATCAGTTTTTGTATATCTTTTAGGTAGCTTGCAGATTCTTCGATCAGTGTATTGTAGCTAATTCAATAAATAGTGTATTTCAGATAAGATTCTTTACAATCTTTTTTTCCTAATAGGAATTTAGGATTTCGGTAATCTCAAAATACTTAAGATTATTTATTTTTATAGAAAGTAATAGTGAATTATATTATCTAGGAATAGAATTATTGTGTATAGGATATAGTAAGTTGATATAAAAAATAAAATAAATCTTTATTGAAATTAAAAGCTTCAGTTTATAGATATAGGAGTTTATTGGGTTCAGGATTTTGAAGAACCTAAGGTTTTTTCAATCGAGTTTTTTTTATAGGTGTAGGGTCTTGATATTTCTAGTATTCAGTTAAATTAGATTATTGGGCAGGTATTTACAAGTAGGGGAACAGCAGGTATCAGTATTCTTCGAGTATCGAGCTTGACTGGTAATTAGTTCGATCTGTAGGTGTAAGGAGATAGTTTCTATTTTAGTAACGAATTCTTTAGCATTTCATACAGTAGAATAATTACTTTAGGACGATATAGGCTCGAAGCCCAGACGAGGGTGGAATCCGTAATTCGAGAAGAATGGAATTATTCGGGTACTTTCGGATCAAACATTATTGATAAAGAATTTGGCGAGTGGGAATCACTCTACTCAATTATCTTGTAGGTAGGCTATATACAACTAGAGGTATTATTCCAGTATTGTATTAGCCCTTTTAATTTGTTCATTAGTTTTAAAATAGTAAGTGATTAAAAACTTAGCGATTACACCTAAGTATTTATAGATATGTTTTTAAAATTCAAAAACGAATTGAGCTTCACAATCAGATATAATAGTTAGGGGTAAGCTATAAAACTTCTAGATATTTTTTGAAATAAGTAAGCAACCTTTTCGGAATTATAGATACCATAGTAAAACAAAAAATATTTCATTTTCATTAATCGATCAACTACTATTATAATAATATCAAAATTAATACTTTCGAATAAATGTATAATAAAATCTATTGAGATATCTTGCCAAGCTTTTTGTAGGATCAGGAACGGGTGGAGAACTCTTTTCTAGCCTCTGCGATTCGGGGCAGTACGGTGGCAACTATAACAGTTACAGATCCATTGTATAATATAATTGTAGTATCCAGATTAGTAATAATTTCGGGATAGTAATTCAAAGGTTCGGGTATAGTGTAGATGATTAGCGGCAGGCGATTCGTGGTACAAACGGAGCAGATAGGTTTTTAGAGGGTTGTGGTTGGGAATGTATAGTTTTTCTTAGTAATACAGCAGATTATTATTTCAGTATATTCAGCAAAAGTGATTTTCGGGTATTTCAGGAATCCCTTTTGTAGGGATTTCAAGATAGATTCGAATATAGAGTTGATTTGATAGCTTTTATAAAACAGGGTAAACAGATTGATAGAAAGGTTTAGAGGGTTTTCTGGATTCTCTAATTGTATTACAGGATTGGGTATAGATATAGTATATGGGATTGCAGGCTTTATAACTTTGCCATTTTCTGGTAAAGTTATAATATTATTGAAATCCAAATAATTGATGGTATCGGTAGGATCGGGATTTCTTTGGTTATAGATAGTTATAGCGAAATATACTCTCTTGACAATCTTGGATTCGATTAGAATAATAATAGCGGAAAACAGATTAGGATTCAGATTCTCTTATTTCAGAATAGTATGGCTTTGGTATAGAAAGCATTCATTTTTCTTCTTAAAGAGATCTTTTAATCTCCTAATTAGTATATCGGGTTTGATACCTAACTTTCCGGGGCGATAGGTAATTCGGAAATTAAATCGAAATAGAAATTCGGATTAATAGGTTTAATAATGGTTTAATAACTTTATTGTGGTAAAGTATTCCAGATTCCTATAATCGATGATTATTTGAATTGATAATATAGCACCTTCCAACTCGGAATACTATTTTTCGAAGTAATAAATAATAGCTAGCAGTTCTTTATTATAAATCTTATAATTATATTCAATTATCAAGTATTTTTTAAAAAAGAATGCAATAGATCTAAGTACTCCATCATTGTTGTATTAGGAAAGTACTTCAGTGGATATGTAATCGGAGATATTGATTTCTATAATCACTTTCTTTTCCCAATCGAAGAAAGCTAGGATAGGTGTTTTAATAAATGCTTACTTTAATTAGTCAAACACTTCTTAACAGGCAGAATTCTATAAAAACAGAATATTCTTTTTAATCAAATCTACCATTAGATTGATAATCTTCGAAAAATCTCTAATAAACTATCAATAAAAATTCGAAAACCTAATAAATACTTAGATATCGGTTATACTAGTAGACAATTTCCAATTCATAATTATTCGGATTTTCTCTGGGTTCATTCAGATATTATCGCTTCCTATAATAAGATCTAGAAACTTGATTTTGGATTTCAGGAATTTGTATTTTTCGAATTTAGCAAACAAGCCGGCTTTCCTCAATACTTATAAAACCTTCTGGATATAATAAATATATTTCTTTCGAGTTTGGCTGTATATCAGAATGTCGTTTAGGTAAGTAGTATAAAATATATTCAGATATCTCTATAAGGAATTATTAATAAATCTTTAGAAGATTATAGAAACCCCTATCAGCCCGAACAGTATGATTAAGGATTCGAACAATCCGAATCGGATATAGAATGCAGTCAGATATTCCTGCCCTTTTTTTATTCTTATATTATTGAAGACAGAGATAATATCAATCTTATTGAAATATTTCATTCCTTTTAGATTATTTAGAGATTTTTTTATTAATAATAAAAGGTATTGATCCTTAACTAACAAGTTATTCAAAGTGTAGTAATTTATATAAAATCAAAGGCCTTTATCAGCTTTCTTGATAAACAAAATAGGGGAAGTAATAGAAAAAAAGTTTAACCGAATAAATCCTTTTTTAAGATTCTTTTTTAGTTATTCTTTCAGGGTTTTTAATTCAAAATGGAATATAGAGTATAAGGTGTTAAAAAGAGAAATAGCTCTTTCTTTAAAACAGATCTCATAGTTGTATGGTCAATAAAGGGATAGCTTCTCTATATTTTTTGGGAAGAAGATATCTTTCCAATTTCGGAATTTGGATAATAGGTTTTTGGGATTGAATATTTTTTTCTTTTTATTTAGAATATCATCGATTTATTTGATTAATATCTAGAACATTTCATATTTCCAGCAGGTGTAAGCCAAACAGACTCTTAGGGAGATTGCGGCTATATCCTTATTCTTTAATTCTTCGGGACAGGCAGGTAAATATATAGATTGGGCTTTTGAAGGAATATCTGATAGAGCTTTTATACAGAATAAGTAGGACGGAATATTATAAAATTCATAGTAAAACGAGCTATCGAATTAAAACGAGTTTGTTGCGAAGTCGATATAGGGGTTGTGTTTCTTAAGCCAAGCTATTCTCAGCACAATAGGATAATAGGCTAGCTCAATTATATATAAAATGATCTTCTTCTCGATATAATCATTGATTCTGAATCCTATTCGAATATAGAAGGTAATTCGATTATCAGATAAAGTGTTTCCATCGAATCTTATGATTTCGAATGCTGTAGATAGTTAATATATTAATATTTTCTGGGAAGATATTCAATTTCGATTTGCAAAGGCAATTCCTTTGCATCTGCTATCGATTATAATGTATATCGGGAGGGTGTTTTTTTCCAAAAGCAGGGTGATGGGTAGAATTATCAGATCCGCATAATTGTTTAGTTTATTTTCCAAAAAAAGGCTATGAGTAATAGTAGCAGATAAACAGAGGGTATATAGAGGATTGTCTTGATTGTGGTTTAGATCAGGTATATTCTGTTTTCCGAATTGATTGAGCTAGTTAGTAAACGGGAAGGAAAGCAAGGTAGGGAATGGATAGAGACTCGGCCCCTCAAAGGACTATTCGATACAGGATTGGTTCTTATAGGATTGATTGTAGTAGTGGTAATTCGAAGTTGAATAGAATGGATATCGAGATGTGGGTAGTTTTGTATCAAATAATTAATAGAGCTGTAGTAATAGCATTCACTGTATTCCTATTGCGAACCTAGGTTTCTAGCAATATATTCCTTTTTTTCTAAGCTCAAATTTATTAAGTCTCTAGGAGTAGATTTAGGTTAGCGAATTGTAAAGACAGAGTAGCAATTATTCTCCAAAATAAAGTTTCGGAAGTAATAGAACGAATATAGTGAATTTATTATTGATATTGACGGAATTAGTTATCGAGTTGTTATAAATGATTAATATATTAATAAAATTCACAAGTCGGAATAAGGTTATATAATAGTATGTTTTGTAGTTTATAAAAGATTTCTTGAAATAGGAATGGGGTTAAAGCATTATCAAATATTTTTTCTTTTAGAGTGAATTTCTAGAATTCTACAAAAAAAATACTAAAATCAAGATATCTTTGTTTCAGTATATATAGTTTATTCTGTACATTTTATATTCGATCAGAATCCCTAAAGGCGTTTTCGAGATATTCGAGGAATACGGTATAATCAATGAACTGAGGAATCCCACAGGAGATTTTAGATAATATAAGTTTATATACTTTTTCAATAAGTTTTTTAGCAGTATAAATCAAGTAGATAAAAGTTGTTGGAAATCTATTATTATTCATATTCAATTTTCTATATATCTATTAAACAAATCTATACAGATCGAAGTGAGTATTATCAAACTCTTTCGAATCGGGGATACACTTATTCAATCAAGTGATTGGAATAGGTACAATAGATTCGGGAACAGAATTAGCAGAAGTTTCGGGGAATATAGTTTCCAAATGAGTAGGTATAGTAAATATAGATTCGGTAAGACAATCGAATAAATAAGTATTTTGAATAGCAATCTGCTCGTACAAAGCAGCTTGAATATATTTGCAGATTAGGGATTTAGAAATTTTGTATTTGAACGATTTGTTGATTTCCTTTAGCTTGATATAATACATAAATGCCGATTGGAGGTATTGATATCAAATCTAGGGGTTCTCCAATACAGAAATACCAAATTTCGAGGAGTCCCCAGGTCGGTTAGGCGGGTGCAAAACAGTTATCGCAAAAACGATATTTTAATAGATAAAAGCTACATAATATTATAGGGCAGGTAGATTGAATAGAATTCTAATAACTTTGCTCTAATCTGGCAAGACTATATTGATTTGAATAATAGATTTAAATTGAGGATTAAGATATAGCTTAAAGAGCTACAATATAGGATCTTCTGAGTTGAAGATATACAGAATTCTCACAACAAGCTAGCCCGATCGGGCCCTAGCTCGCTTGCGCTCCAGTGCGAGCGCTCCTTTCGGTCCTCTCCGATAGGACCAGCATATCACGTGAGCTCACACCGTAACACCGTCGGGGAAAAAGAATTTAAAGCCTACGAATTCGTAGGGTTTCTATTGGTTCAATAATGAGATCAGGAATACGGGAGACGTGGTTCCCACTATCAGTAGTAGGCCCCTAAATGTCTGTATTGTATTCTGTCTAAAGAGCTAGCTAATAAGGGGAAGTAGTAGGCCTTATATAGGTATTACTGAAAGAGCTAGTCTTCTTCGCATTCACCTAAATACCTTTGATACAGTAGCCATTATATTGAAGTCATTCTTTTGAAGTAAATTCTCTTGTTTATATATTCAGAACTTTCTTTTATAGCTTTAAATATAATGGCTAAAAAGAAATTCGTAAAATCATAAAATTCTTTATCTACTGGCTAAAGTCCCTGATCTCTTATTAGCAAAACCAATCCCTTCCTTTAATCCTATTCCATTCATTTTATTATCTTAATATCGATTTTATTTGTATTAATTAGATTAGCAAAAGCTTGATATAGCTTTCCTTTTATTATTACATCAACCGGATTAATCGGATTATCAATCTAGATCATTTCAATGATTTTTTTTTGCTTATAGAATTGATGTGTCACGGGGTGACACTAAGCCCTTTCTGTCCTGTCCTGTCCTGCTATATATGTGAGAGTAAGGTAGAACTTCCAGTTCTACCTCCTAGTCTTTTGGGCGTTTAGCTCAGCGGTAAAGCTTCTGAATACTCCCAGAAGTGATCCCGTGACATTAGGTAGAACTACCCTTGGTTATAAGTGGAGCTGT
The DNA here is from genome assembly GCF_014898435.1 of Botrytis sinoallii. NCBI lineage: Eukaryota > Fungi > Ascomycota > Leotiomycetes > Helotiales > Sclerotiniaceae > Botrytis > Botrytis sinoallii. The sequence continues at coordinate 2,355,869 of NW_024066029.1, read as the reverse complement.
GTGGGGGGCCCACTTATAGCTTACAGGCCATTGGTCTGGGGGCTAGCATATATAGATCCTGTCTGCCTGTCTGAATGCTTGAGGCATTAGAATCCAGAATCCTGAATCCTGAAACCTCCTAGTAGGTGATGGTATGGAGACCATACCTTAAGGAGGGGGGTGGTGTCACGGGGTGACACTAAGCCCTTTCTGTCCTGTCCTGTCCTGCTATATATGTGAGAGTAAGGTAGAACTTCCAGTTCTACCTCCTAGTCTTTTGGGCGTTTAGCTCAGCGGTAAAGCTTCTGAATACTCCCAGAAGTGATCCCGTGACATGATGTAGTATTATAATATTGATTATTAATCTTTTTTTATTAATCATTCCCAGTTTTATAAATAGATTATATAATGACTTGAAATCAGTATACAAAACTAATGGAATCTCTTTGTTGAAAATAGCGCTAATTGTAGAAGTGATTGTTGTACTGATGTCGAATCCCTAAACTAATTTATATAGCTTGGATGTCAAAATACTGTATGTAATTCTTTTATATTTAATGGATGATTAATGAATGATATTAGTATTATTGTATTTATTTATTATAACAATTATATAATCTATTTGGGATAAATAGTTCTTATTGTTTGCAAAAAAGGTATCAGTAAAGATAACAATCTTAAGTGAATTTAAATCAAATAATATGTATTTGAGTCTTTTAGCAAAGTTTTCTTTTTGCTATTTGATATATTTGTTTAATACTGTAATATTATCCTTGCCAGGTTGGGTTGTTTATGCTATTATGAATAGATCGAAAGATATCTTGGGTTGATATATAGTTGTAATGTATGCTTTGTGAGCTCATTATGCAATATACTGTTTATATGTAGAAATATATTTTCGAATCTTGTTATGTGTATTATACATATCTATAGATCTTATAGATACAAGCTGTAGATTGCTGTATTGCTTTTTCTGATCAAAATAAATATTATTATCCTTAAGTGTAAGAGTAACACTATTAAATTTTAATAGATAATTATAAATGAGTTTTTTGTAATCCTTAATTATAAAGCTAGTTTGTTTGAATTGCTTATCCTTAGTTTGTATAAATGCATTATCCCTAATGATAAGTGTATTATCTATTTAAAGTTCTATAATACCGAATCCAGTTTTTTTATTATTAATATACAAAAGATAAGGATTATATGTGGATTACTGTATTTTAAGCTTTTTATAATAATAAATATAATATATCCAGAACCAATAATTTCCTGTCTCAGGAATACTATATAATAGCTTAACAACAAGTAAAATCATATCGATTAATAGATTCATTTCTTTTAAAGTATGGGTATAAAAAGTGTAATACAAATTCGAAATAAATTGAATATATATTTGAATAATATTTCGAATATATACTTCTATACCTGTTTTTCGAATACTCGCAACTAGTGAAACTAAAATATATTGATATAATTATTGAATTGTTGGGGATTATATTAATATAAATATCTTATTAGTATTATTATATACTTGAATAATTAGTCTTAACTTGCGGAATTCAATATCTATTTTTTTGTTTTTGATTTTATTAACAAATCACAATTTAAAAATATATATATCAAAAGGAATATTCAAAAGTAATATAATCTCAAATACATCTTTAGCTATTAATCCATCAATCTCTTTTTGTGTGAACAAGGGAATTCATTTCAAAAGAATGACTTCAATATAATGGCTACTGTATTAAAGGTATTTAGGCAAATGCGAAGGAGACTAGCTCTTTCAGTAGTGCCTATATAAGGCCTACTACTTCCTCTCATTAGCTAGCTCTTTAAACAGAATACAATATAGATATTTAGAAGCCTACTAATGATAGTAGGAATTATGTCTCCTGTATTCCTGATTTCATTATTGAATCAATATTAATTAGTAATATCACAAATTACTTAATTTATTTATTTAAAATACCTTCTCACTTTTATTTCTTTTATTTCCTGTTGTCAGCACTATGATATCCCAAAGAAGCGCTAGCACTAGCTCTAAGCAAGCTGGCAAGAAATCCGATGCTGATAAGAAACCTGTTCCATCCGATCAATTCATTAGTATAGGAGGATTTATCGATACAATAATTGACAATATCAATCCTTTACAATAGAAATTCAAGACTTCTTTTTACAAAGATATGATCAATACTCTTTCTCATCTTCTTACTCTTTTCAATCTCTATATTTCTGATAAAATAATAGTTGAAGAAAGAAAAACTCAGGAAACTGCTAAGGATTTGAAGTTCAAAGGAGAATTTCAGAATTATTTCTTTTCAAAAGATCTCAATAAAGTTAAATAGTTCTATAAAGGATATACATTCAAGATAGGGACAAAACACCAGATCGATGGATACTTTCTTTTTCGAATGGCTGTGTACTCGAATATAAGGATTATTAATGTATCTCTTCAGAATATAATTATATTTGATTTCGAATTCATTTAACAAGCTCTACTCAGGAGCGTTAATAAATTGATATTATATAACTTTTACAAGATCTTGTAATATTATAGAGTTTATATCAATATAAATACAAATCTCGATAATGCTTTAATGGAAGTATTTCTCTGTAAAGAGTATTACGATTGGACTGTGGATTAACTTCTGGAATATTAGATTAATGAGATACAACTATTTATATCTACAAAATGAACTTACTTTTCTATTGGACTTGATCTAAGATCACAAGTTGAATCTTTCATTGAATCTCAGAATAATATTCCAGCTGGTTATCTAACTTTATCAAAACTCGGTAAAGTTATAAGTGGTTCGATTATTCCTTTTAATATATATGGAGAATCAGTTCTATTCTAATCTGAGGATATATGAGTCCTATATGCACCTTTACCAATACCAGAACCAAACTCTAGAATTCTATTGATTGATGTTTCTGCAGGATCACCTGGTGATAATAATAATTCGGATAATGATAATAATTGGGGTGGCGGTCGAGGTGGTAATAATAGTAGAGGTGGTGGTAATAACAATAGAGGCAACAATAGAGATAATAGGGATAGGGATTATTCTAATTGTTTTAATCACAAGGATAATGATTAATATAATCAGAGTTATTGTTTTATTGATTTTTCGAAAATCTATAGGGATAACAATAGATATAAGGGTATTGATAATTCCTTTAATTTGAAAATCTCTATATTCGAAAAGCATTATTATAGAATATTTATATTAGTAAAGATAATTATAATAGCCTTTTTGATTATACTTGTAAATACAACTAGAGATTATTATTAGGTAAATCTTAATAATCTTTTTGATTTGTATCAAGGCTTGTGTGATATAATGATTAATAATTTTAAAGAATCTGAATATTAATAGAATATATTTTTCAAATGGAATAATATTATTTTTAAGGATTATATTGAGAAAAATCTATTCATAGAGTCTTAGGAAGTATTTAATACAATAATTACACCGATCGCACCAGGATCGGCTCTACGATGGCTAGGCGTGTGGTTTGATCGCAAGCTCATATTCAAATAGCATATCGAAATGCGAGTAGCTAAAGGCCGGAAATTGGCTTATCATATCTAAGGGCTAGTCCGGATTACAAACGGACTCTTAGCAGTATCTTTATGGAAAGTAGTGATTACTTGCTTATACCTAGCCCTATTCTATGGGGCAGAGGTATGGTATGCAGGACAAACAAAAACTATTGGATAGTACCGAGATGGGACATTAGTAGTAGTGAGTGTTTGATTAGGAGGAGCGATTTTAGTTATCAATAAGATCCTATAAATAATAATCAGAGGAATCCTCCCAGTCTGGCGAACAATCCCGAATACAATGATAATAAGGGACAGCGCTCTCCCACCAGTAGAAATAGCACTAGAACAAATAAAATGGAGAGCAGCCTTCCATGCCCAAACTATTAATCCAAAACACTCGCTTTATCACCGAGGGATAAAAGCCATCTATTCCTCCGGCAACAGGGAAGACTAATTGCAGCCAGTTAGAACAAAGGTCCAGGTGATCAGCCAGTGCCTTTCCCGAATTAAGGAGACAACTTTAGCAGGGCCTTATTACACACCAGAGTGTTTAAACAGATCCCACTAAAAGCCTTACAAAAAAGATAGCGATAGAACAATTTCAGGAATGATGGAATAAGCGTATACACAATCAGATCACTATATTCTCTAATGAATTGGAATAGATTGATAAGGATAGTAGACAAGTAGGATATAGATATATTGTATATAGAGGACAGATAGTAATATACGAAGGAAACGGTGGATTGCATTACAATTCTCATATATTCGATGTGGAAGTGATTGGGGTATACCAAGGCCTTCAAGTAGCGATTAGAAATATCACTGGTATAAAACAAATGAAAATTTGTATATACATCGATAGCATATCGGTGATATGGGGAATGAGAGGTATAGTCTCTATCATATTGTAGTAGGCTTTTCTCAAATACTACAAACTAATATAAACACACTCGATTCAGATCAAATAATTGCTAGGTCATACAAGGATCGAAGGGAATGAGCATGCGGATGTATTTGCTGACAAAGGGATAAGAAAATCAGCCTCAGGGTATGCGAATCGATCTACAGCAAGCGGTATCCGTTCTATAGCAAAAACTGCTATGGAATCGGCAGTACAGGCATGGTGGATCAAACAGATACCAACGCTCTCCAAACAGTACCAGAAATGGGACTCAAAGAGCACAAACAAATGCCCTAAGGAACTAGAACTCTCACGAGCAACTCTCCACTGTATGCTAGCAATCCGCTCAGTATATGGCGACTTCGAAAGCTATTATTGATGATTTAAATATAAGGAAGCAACAATCTATTGCTTATATGAAGTATTCAAATCCCCCAAGCATATTATGTATTACTGTAAAGTCCTCGCGACCTATAAAACCTGACCCCCAGATATCAAGCTCAAATACTCATTCTGTAATCAAGTAGTTTAAGAATGATTACTGAAATAGTTAATGTATATATTAGCCAAATTCGTTAAATTCATTGTTATAATAAATTTCTATAAAAGTATATGCTCTAAAACACTATTAGAAGAATAGAAAGAGAGAAGGAAAGGGATTGATTGATCCAGGCGAATATAAGCAGGGAGTAGAAGGGGATAAATCTAGAAAAGCTATGTGGAAGAAAATTGAAGTATACAGTATATTATACTGTAATAGAATATATACAAAAGCTATCCTTATAGGATAAAACAGCTTTCAAACAAATACTATATAGAAAATCGGAAAGCGTGTACGGAGACGCTCAGAGGATCGGAGACAAAGGCGCAAGTGCACTAGCCATTGCTTGGGAGGCTACTGAGAGTATTGAGACCCTATCCCTAGAAAAGGGGGATCATGTAAACTAGAAGATCATCCCACAGTTAGCCCAACCGTAATGCCCCCTGGGAGGCTCGCCTATACGGCCCGGTTGAAAATTACTAATAATAATAATAATAATAATAATAATACAATAATTATAGATTTACGCTTTCTTTAGTATATTATTCCCAGAATAATGCGTGATTCTCAATTATATTATATTAAGATTTTATCTGTATATGATAGTGTTCCGGAGTGTCATTTTGTGATATACAATCCTTATCTAATTATTACAAAGCTTATTAATCAGATTAAATAGACTATTGACTTTTATCAAAAAGCATTTCCGAAACTATATTCTCTACTTAAGATATTCCTTACAGATCAATGTTTCTATAATAATGTATCTTCAGGCTTTTCCTTTCGGAAATCTTATAATAAATATATTGGTCGATAATCCTTCTCTGTATCAACTAATAAGGGCAAGGACGATTGTTATTTTTTTGGTTACAAGAAGAAGGACTATAGATACTATAAGTATATATAAGAAGAGAAAGACCGACTTAAGACAAATTATCGTATTAAGTATAGCAATCTCGATAATAAGAGCTTTATAAAACGATATAATTAGTTCATTACTGATATTGAATAAGAAGATGATCGAGATGGTGATAGTAATAATGATAATAATTATCTCATTAATTAGTATCTTATTAATATAAGCAGTTCTAAAGGGGTCTCCAGAACATTCTTTATCTCAATAAATACTTATAATAATTCTTCAATAGCGATTGATCTTAACAATACTGCAAGTGCTTATAAATTGATAGCTGAGGCATTTACTGCAAGCGGCGAGCGATATGGTGTTGATATGTTTTTTGATATCATAATCGATATAAGTGTGGTTAAAAGATTATCTGTTGGATATAATTAGTATTTGGTATGGAAGAAGATTAAGGATATTGAGTACAATAAAGTTATTGTTGGATAAGTAACAATCCAATACAATATTGAAGTAATAACTTTTATTGATTCGTTTTATATCAAGCTTTCATTTGAAAAAATAGAATAAAAACATAATGGAAGCTAATCTTCTATTTTTGCTTTCTTAGCTGATATAGATAGATTTAGGTTCAAGTATAATAACCTTGATAATGTTGCTATTATACCTAAAGGTGTTTATCCTATATATCAATAATTCAGCTATACATTTTTACTATAGAATATTAATATTGAGGGACTAATCAATTATTCTATTAATAATAATAATTGCTATTTTATTAAAATCGAGTTATAACAAATTCACCATCGATTCGGTTATTTATTTACATATAAGTTTTATAAAATGCTTAAACACTTTGGGTATAATAAAGACTTTAAAATAATCAAATAACTTATCAAGTTTTGTTATTATTATTAAGTTTATAGCAAATTATCCAATAGATTCAAATTCTCTTTGCTCGATAAGAATTTTGAATTCAATTATATTATATTTGTCAACGTGCTTTATATTAATAATAATCCGATTCTGTATATTGTTAATAAAGCCATATATTTTCAAGCTGTTTAATAACTAAGCAATGTATCTGTAAAGTATATATGGGATAAACTCTGTAAGTACTGGATCGATATATATATTGGTTTATTGGAGTATATTATTCATAATACTAATATCAACTTTGTTGGAAGAGAGTTTCAACAATATACTATATTAATATCCATTCAGACAAAAACAGTCCTTGTGGAGGTGCATTATTCAATCGGTATTGTTGAGAGATTTTATATACCATTACAAAGATCTTACAAGATTATTTATAAAGAAATTCATAAACTCGATATTTACAAAACAGCTATATTCCAGATAGCTGTAAAAGCAATCAATAATACTATTAGACCTGATGGTTTAATACCTACTTTACTTGTTTTTGATATTTTTCTCTATATGGTTAACACCAGCCCTCCAACACCTACTATTCAATAATGTGCTGTTATAATCTCTAAAGCTATAATAAAGATTTGCAGATTATATAGTTTTATATAAGTATAAAAGGTCTTGAATATATATAACAGACCCTCTACAACTGTATTTTATGACTTGCTATTAAACAGTAAGGTTTTGATCTAGAGAGAGGATAATGGAATAGTTATTAGTGAATAAAAAGAATCTTTTTCATTTATTAATATGGAAGGGGAGATATATACTCTTGATCTACCTTATGGATCTATAAGATTTAGATTTATATTGGTAAAGCCATATTATAAATATTTAGAAGCTAGATGTATTGAGGAGGTTGAAGAAATTGATTATAATATTAATCCCAAGGTAATTTTGCCAAATTCCGGTAAAGTTATATCGCCTTCTTCAGGAATAGCGATTACATATACAACGAATCTAGAGGAACCTCTCTTGGATTTATTCAAGAATAACCAGATGCCTATACCAACATCTTTTCCACAAGTAATCATACCTCAAATTCGAGCTTATATATAAAATTACTATCCTGAATGTTTTGCTGCTGATTCTAAGGATTCTATTATGTATAAGGAATTCAGGAAGAAAGAGATTGATGGATTGATAATTAAGAGTGTATTCGAGGTTGTATTACTTTCAGATGTTCCTTTTGGTATATGTATTTTTAAATTGCGATTTATCAATGAGATCAAGAACAAAGGAACGGATACTGAATTCCGTAAGTCGAGGCTAGTTATTTAAATATATAATAATGCTAATAAAATGTTTGTATTGATATAATCCCCAACAATTCAATGATTGTATTAATGCATTTTAGTCTTACTAACTATGAGTACTCGAAAAATAGATATAGGAGTATATATTTAAGATATTATTCAGGCGTATACTCAATCCACTTCGAATTTGTATTACACTTTTTATGCTTATACTCCAAAAGAAATGAATCTACTAATCGATATGATTTTACTTATTGTTAAGTTATTATATAGTATTTCTGAGGCAGGAAATTATTAGTTCCGGATATATCATACTTATTACTATAAGAAGCTTAAGATATAGCAATTTATATATAACCTTTGTCTTTTGTATATTAATGATAAAGAAACTGGATTTGGTATTATAGAGCTTTAGATAGATGATATGCTTATTATTGGGGATAATGTGTTTATACAAGCTAAGAATAAGCAATTCAAGTAAGCTAGCTTTATGGCTAAGGATTGCGAGGAACTTATTTACAATCATCCATTAAAGTTTAATGGTATCACTTTTATATTCAAAAATAATAATATTTATTTTAATCAGGAGAGGCAATACAATAATCTACAGCTTGTATTTATAAGATCCATGGATATGCATGGTATACGTAATAAGGTTCGAAAGTATACTTCTATATGTGAACAATATATTGCATAACAAGCCTGCGGAGTATATATTGCAATTATATATCAATTCAAGGTATCTTTCAATCTGTCTATGGTAGTACAGACAACCCAACCTGGTAAGGATGATATTGTAATGTTAAATAAATGTATCAAGTGGTAAAAGAAAACTTTGTTAAAGGATTCAAATATGTGCTACTTAACTTAAATTCATTTAAGATTGTTATTTTTGCTGATGCCTCTTTTGCGAATAATAAGGACTATTCGTTCCAAATAGGCTATGTGATTGTTATGATGGATAAATATAACAATTATTCGAAGATTGGGTGGAAGAGGCCTCTATATTGACTATATAATAACGCGTGTAAGCATATTGATCTCCCTATAGTATTATATGAGGGGATCAATATGCCTGTCTATGGTTCGTCTAATCTAGCCCGTTTAGATAGCTGTATTACTAATCACTATATGTGCTTAGCACCAGTAACTTCTATTCCTTTTAACATTCCCTTATAGGAGTTACCACCTTTGATCTCCCTGATCTTCCGCACCTCTACTATCTCAATCCCAGCATGTTTTTGAACCTTTTGAATACTACTCTCACTAAGGGTTTAGTTATCCCATCTGCTACCATATCCAATATATTGATATAACTAGTTACCACCTTTTCTTTTTCAATAAGATTCCTGATAAAATAGTAGCATATATCGATATACTTTGATTATTTATATAAATGCGGGTTCTTGGTTAAAGTAATTGCTTTTTGGTTATTGTTTAATAGTTGAATAATATCTCTATGTGTAGATATATATTCAGTCTTTTCAAGATCTTTAAGTATTTAAGCTAACTATCTTCCTTGCTTGGTGAATATTGCTATTAATATGTATTCGGATTCAGTACTTGATATTGCTATTGAATTCTGCTTTTTATTAGTTTACGATATTAATCTGTTATAGAATATAGCAACTCCTCTAAAAATACTTTTTCAATTATATCGATCACTTGCCCAATCTGTATCAGTGAAGACTTTTATAATATCTACTGATAGATTGTATTCCTTTGCGATTTGGTATTGTACTCCCTTGGGTCCGTATTTGAGTTTCTAAGTGATTATAACTCTCAGATATTACATTAAGTTCTTTACTCCTATTCCATAGCATTTTGCTAGCTTTGCTATGTATTGTAATAGTCGGTCTAACACAAAGGAGATATCTGGTTTTGTATATACTATTGAATAAATAAAACTACTTATGGCTTGTTGGTATTCAATAATATCAATCAGTTCGTTGTTTTCTATAGTAGGTCATAGATATAAATAATCAGTAGCAGGTATCTTTTTAGTATAATACTAAGCATATGAGATTCCGAATTTTATAAGCATAATTTCCAGATATTCTTCTTGATTCAATATAAGAGATCTGTTTGCTTGATTTCTTATAACCCTAATGCCTAGAATCTTGCTAATCTCCCCCAGGTTCTTAACATTGAAACGCGATAAAAGTATTATAAAAAACTAATTAAATTGATTTTTTGAAATCAAAAAAACAATTATGTTATTGATATACACTAGCAAATTGAATTGGCAAGCAGTGTACATATAAAGACACGGATCAGCAAGACTTTGGGTGAAGCCCCAATTAATCAATTGAGATTTTAAAAGTTGACTCCAATCTCGTTCAGCTTGTTTAAGGTTATACAAGCTTCTCAATATATGTAAAACATATCCATCTAATATCTTGAGTCCCTGAGGTAATGCGAGATATATCTCTTTCTTAAGATGGGATTCTGTAAAAGCATTCTTTATATCGAAATACTAGTATTCCGAGTTCTCTTTTGCAATAATCGCTAAGAATAAGCGAAGCATATCAAGTCACACTATAGGAGCAAAGATTTCGTTATAGTCTTTTCCGAGAATTTGACTAAAACCTCTTACTACTAATCGTACCTTGAACCTCTCGATCTTATTGTCCTTCGTCTTTATTGTGAATACCCATTTTGTTAAAACAAGATTCCCTCCTTTCGATAGAATATACTCTTCCCAGATGCTATTTGCAATCAATGAATTAATCTCTTCTTCAATAGCTTACTTCCATTTTTCTCTATATTTGGGGTCCGAGACTGCTTGATGATATATAGTAGGAATGAGGATTCCTAGAATCTATTCTGCAGGGAAGGCTGTGTCCTCGTCTATAGGGTTTCCTAAGATTACTTGCAGGTTTTCGGATAGTTTTGTCTTAATACTCGTATCGATCCTTAGTGTAAGCAATATGGAGATTATAGTATATTCGATAGCATTTCTATCTGGGTCTGCTATGAGCATTGCTATCATTGCTCTGATCAGTTTCTGGATATGCTCATCTGATCCATTGTCATCTCGCTTGCGTTTTCGAAAAGAGTATCTTTCAGGTGTATCTATGTCCATAAGTGTGATCGGGGTTTCGGTCGAGGGTTGAGTTGTAGATACAGTATCTGATATCTCTACCTCTATTATTCCTGGAGGTAGTATTGGGTCCTCAGATAGATTGATCTCGATGATATTCCCTTTGCTATCTTCATTGAATTCCTGGATATTGTTTATCTTAAGTGCACTGGGGATTATTACCTTTGGGGTCTCGGGGATAGCAGTATCTTGTAATGAATCAGATAGGCATTCTGGTTTCTCTTGTATTTTATGAAATCTACCTCTAAATCTCCTATCAGAAACGATATTCTCTGTATCTTGAGGATCTGATACTGAGTTTCTTATTCTCAAGTCTAGATCTCCTTCCTTTTTGGATTTGTTTATAATTATTTGGCTTGCTTATATAATATAGCCTAATTCTAATGAGTATATTCTAATATATCTATTAATTATAATCAAGTATCCCACAAAGATACCTTCTCAAGCTGTATCTCGTAACTTATCATATTATTAATCCTTTGGAATTGTCTTTAGATTGATATATACATAGCACTTGCTTCCCCATATTCTATAATAACTGATGTCCGGGGTTGATCCTATAAATACTTCGATCAGACTAACCATACTGTTGTTAATAATCGATCCAGTATTTGTTCTGTTTCTATAGTGTACATCATATTCAATAGCTTCATCCTAGAATTCCAGTGGCAATCCGGACTCCTTTAGTATAGCTCTTATATCGGCTTCAGCAATATTAATATTTCTCTCGGCAACTCTGTTTTGATAAAATGATGCTATAATTATTAATTCTAATCAGATTCTAAAATTCCATTCTTTAATAGCTTGAATTAGCTCTAATGCATTATCAGTTCGAGTAATTATTATCTTATTACCAATATCGAATTCCAATTCGGTTTTCCATTTTTTCAATCTTGGTATAACTTTATCTTTTGTTTTTAGGATCAAAATCCAATTTATTCTTATCCAGCTATCTATAATCAATAGGAAATAGTGGTTTTCTTATAATAATTTTGGAAATAGGTTAGCAATATCAAAGTAAATAAGCTCTAGTCTTTTTGTCTTATAGGGATTGAATTATTTCGGGATTAGGTTTTTCATTTTAATAAGTATACAAACTTCGTATACAGAAATCTTAAATGGGATTTTGATTGGCTTTTTTAATATAATAACTTTATAAAGATTTCGTATTTTCTCTGAGTTAAGATAATTAAATTGTTTATATCATAATAGATAAGTTTCTAGATCCTTTTTGGTTTTATTTAAAAAGATATCTAAAGTAATCTCATTTAATTTAATATCACTAATAATCTCTATACTCAATAAAGCAATATCTTTATATCCTTTTATGATATTTAAGATCATATAAATTCCTCTATCCATTTTTGCTTTAATAATATTTATTTTATTCTTTCGAAAATATATACAATCTGAATTGAATCTACCCTTAAATCCAGCTTTACAGATCTTCTTGTTAAAAAGGAAATTAATTTCTAATCCCAATATATATAATGTTTTTAAGAATAAAACCATACCCTCATTTTCCAGTTCCATTATAGTAGTATCTATTCGATTATAGTATATAATTCCCCTACTGACTTTTATTATCTTTCTCTTTATCTTCTTGATATTTCTAAAGAGAGAAAGTTGATTAAATATATATAAGAAAGTATCAGTATCTATATATCAATAAAAAGGGATGATCTTATGAATAAGTTTTTTGGATATACGGCACTCTTTGTTATCAGATTCTTCTTTGCTTTTTAATAAATCGAAATCAATTGGAAGACTCTCACTATCTATAAGGTAAGCTTAATTGTTTTTCTTAAAGAATAATACTTTGATTGTCTTTTTAAGTATTGCTCTCTATTACTGGGCTCTATAATATTTGCGAATTAAAGCTTGTGTAAGTAAGAGATTTTTGTAATTATATAAAAAGTATCCTTCTTGCTTATATAAATGATAAGCAAAGGATTTTATATTATTATTTTGTTTTTGCTTTCTAAATAGACTTGATCTTCTGTATTCTCTTTATTGATCTGAGATTATATACTTTCCACTAGCGATATAAGCTTGTTCTATCTCTTTGATACTGAGTTCTTTAGTTATAAGATACTTGATCTTGTCTTCAACTGTTAGTATACTTTGAATACTTATAGTATTGATTATTATTTAATAATTAATTGGTAGACTTCTTATAAGAACTAAAAAGAGAGCTTGATTTTTATATGAATCTTTAAATACAGGATTGGTTATACCAAGTTTATATCGATATTCCTTAAACTTGTCCCAGACTTCAATAATAATCATCTCCGATTGATTTGAGGGTTTAAAGATAAATGTCTGAATCATTATTAGATATAAGTTTATTGTGATATTATTTGTTCTTAAATATTTGGATTTCAGATAATTCTATAATGTATGTGCTGTATTGTATTCGTCGGCTAGCGCTTTATCATTATCACTAAGCGATCTATATATATATAAAAGTGCACTAGCTTTATTCTTTAAATATACAGTTTTCTTCTCAATATTGAGTTTGATACACATTGTCATAGCACCTTCAGTGATCGAGAAGATCTCAATACCATCAATCTCCATCCCAAGTTCTCCGATTCTTGTATAATCCTGAAGCATGAATTCAATTATATAAAATCAATCCTTTCCTTTCAATTATATTTTTATTTACCAGAACCATCTTTTATAAGTCTTTTGGATAAGAATTGGAATATATTTAGCTTGTTCCTTGATATTGTTCATTTTGGTATCTATACAGAGAATTTGCAGAGTTTTTCCTTTTTTTTTTTTTTTTTTTTTTTTCTTTTTCTGTATAAACAATGCCATACAGATTTGTGATTGTAAATATATAAGTGTAGATAGTACTATATGCTCTTTAACTTTGTGAGTTAGTAATAATAATCGATTGTAGTACTGTGTATTGATTGTAAGGTAGTACTGCGCATTCTTCAATTTCGCAAGCTGGATATAAAGTAGTGCTGTACATTCTTCAGTTCTGTAAGCTGGATGTAATATTGATTATGTCAATTCTATCCAGAGGCCATATTAACCGGGTCTCATAACCTATTCGAAGATTGGGTGGAAGAGGCCTCTATATTGACTATATAATAATGTGTGTAAGCATATTGATCTCCTCATAGTATTATATAAGGGGATCAATATGCCTATCTATAGTTTGTCTAATCTAGCCCGTTTAGATAGCTGTATTACTAATCACTACACGTGCTTAGCACCGGTAACTTCTATTCCTTTTAACAACAATGCTAATATCATTTATTAGTTATCTATTAAATGTAAGAGAATCATATATAGTGTTTTGGCATCCAAGCTATATGGATTAGTTTAGGGATTCGATATCGGTATAGCAATTACTTCTATAATTAGTGTTATTTTCGATAAAGAGATTCCATTAATTTTATACACTGATTTTAAATCATTATACAATCTACTTATAAAACTGGAAATAACTAGTGAAAAGAGATTAATAATCGACATTATAGCATTATGTCAATTCTATAAGCGGAGGGAGATTGTTGAAGTGATCTAGATTAATGATCTGATTAATCCGGTTGATGTAATAACGAAAGGAAAGCTATGTCAAGCTCTTATTGATCTAATCAATACGAATAAGATTGATATTAAGACAATGAAATGGGTGGAATGGGATTAAAGAAAGGGATTGATTCTGCTGATAAGAGGTTAGGGACTTTAACCAGCAGATAAAGGATTTTATGATTTTACGAATTTCTTTTCAGCCATTATATTTAAAGCCATAAAAAAGAGTTCCGAGTGTGTGAACAAGGGAATTTATTTCAAAAGAATGACTTCAATATAATGGCTACTATATCAAAGATATTTAGGCAAATACGAAGGAGACTAGCTCTTTCAGTAGTGTCTATATAAGGCCTACTACTTCCCCTCATTAGCTAGCTCTTTAGACAGAATACAATACAGACATTTAGGGGCCTACTAATGATAGTGGGAACCACGTCTCCCGTATTCCTGATCTCATTATTGAACCAACACTTTTTTTCTGGATTCCTTATATATAATAGGATCCTTAGGATTAGTAGTAAAACATTTGGAGTAATAATCTTATATATAAGCTCGAATCTGAGATATAATTATTTATAGAAAAGATATTAATATAGGCATTTGATTATTCTTAAATAAATCCAAAAAAAATTCTTTTGGATTTGTTATACACATAATTACTATTTCTAAAGGAAATAATATAACTTTGCTGGAATTTGACAAAGTTACCTTGGAATCAATATTATAATCAATTTCTTCAACCTCCTCAATACATCTAGCTTTTAAATACTTATAATACAGTTTTACCGATATAGATCTAAATCTTATAGATCTATAAGATAGATCAAGAATATATATCTCCCTTTTCATATTAATAAGTGAAAAAGATTCTTTTTATTTATTGATAACTATTCTATTGTTCTCTTTTCAGATCAAAACCTTATTATTTAGTAGCAAATCATGAAGTACAGTCATAAAGGATCCGTTACATATATTCAAGGCCTTTCATACTTATATAAAACTATATAATCTGCAAACCTCTATTATAGCTTTAGAAATTGCAATAATATATTATTAAATAATAAATATCAAAGAGCTGGTATCGATCATATAAGGAAAAATACTAAAAACAAATAAAGTAAACACTAAACCATCAGATCCAGCAGTATCATTGATTGCCTTTATAGTCATTTGGAATATAGCTGTCTTACAAACACCGAATTTATAAACTTCTTTATAAATAATCTCATAAGATCTTCGCAATAATACATAAAATCTCTCAATAATACCAATCGAATGATATACCTTCACAGGGACTATCTTTGTCTAAATAAATATTGATATAGTATATTGTTGAAACTCTTTTTTAATAAAATTGGTATTAGTATTATAAGTAATATACTCTAATGGACCAATATATATATCGATCCAGTACTCACAGAGTTTATCCTATGTATACTTTGTAGATACATTGCTTAGCCATCGAACGGCTTGAAAATATATAGTTTTATTGATAATATACAGAATCGGATTATTATTGATATAAAGTATATCAATAAATATAATATAATTGAATTCAAAATCCTTATTGAGCAAAGAGAATTTGAATTTGCCAGACAATTTATTATAGACTTGATAATGGTGATAAAACTTAATAAACTATTTGATTACTTCAAAATCTTTATTATACCTAAAGCATTTAAGTACTTTATAAAACTTATATATAAATAGATAATCGAATTGATAATAAATTCGTTATAACTCGATTTCGATAAGATAATAATTATTATTACTAATAGAATAATTGATCAATCCTTCGATATTGATATTCCATAGCAAAAATACATGGCCGAATTATCGATACACAAAATAAATGCCTTTAAATATAATAGCAATATCATTAAGATTATTATATTTAAACCTAAGTTTATTCATATCAGCTAAAGAAAGCAAGAATGGAAGATTAGCTTCCATCACATTCCATTCTACTTTTTCAAATGAAAGCTTGATATAAAACAAATCAATAAAAATCGTTACTCCAATATCGTATTGAATTATTACTTATCCAGCAATAGCTTTATTATATTCAATATCCTCAATCTTTTTCTATATCAAATATTAATTGTATTTGATAAATAATCTCTTAGCTACACCTGTATCGATTATAATACCAAAGAATATATCAGCACTATATTGCTTACTGCTTATAATGAATATCTCAACTATTAATTTATAAATATTTATAGTATTATTAAGATCAATCACTATTAAAAAACTATTACAAGTATTTATTGAGATAAAGAATATCCTGGAAATCTTTTTAGAATTGTTTATATCAATAAGATATTGATTAATGAGATAATCATTATTATTATCACTATTACCATTTCAATTATCTTCTTATTCAATATTAGTAATAAACTAATTATATTGTTTTGTAAAGCTCTTATTATCGAGATTACTATATTTGATATAATAATTCATTTTAAGTCAGTCTTTCTCTTTTTGTATATACTTGTAATATCTACAGCCCTTTTTCTTATAATCAGAGAAATAACAATCGTCCTTACCCTTATCAACTAATACAAAAAAGGATTATTGACCAGTGTATTTATTATAAGATTTCCGAAAGGAAAAGCCCAAAAATACACTATTATAGAAATGTCGATTTATAAGGAATATCTCAGATGGAGAATATAGTTTCGGAAATGCCTTTTGATAAGAGTCAATAATCTATTTAATCTAATTAATAAGTTCTACAACAATTAAACAAGGGTTGTATATCGCAAAATGACATTTCGGAATATCATTATACATAAATAAAATCTTAATGTAATATAATTGAGGATCACATATTATTCTAAGAATAATATACTAAAGGAAGTATAAATCTGTAATCATTATATTAAACACTTCCTGAGGCTCTATAAATGGGTTTTTCTCGATATAATCCTTGAAAATAATATTATTCCATTTGAAAAGTATATTCTATTAATATTCAGATCCTTCAAAATTGTTGATTATTATATCGCACAAGCTTTGATATAAATCAGAAAGACTGCTAAGATTTGCCTAATAGTAATCTTTAGTTGTATTTGTAAATATAATCGAAAAGACTATTATAATTATTTTTATTAATATAAATACTCTGTAATAATGCTTTCTGAATATAGAAATCTTTAGATCAAAAGAGTTATCGATATTCTTATATCTATTGTTATTCCTATAGATTTTCGAAAGATTAATAAAACAATAGCTCTGATTACATTAATCATTATTCTTGTAATTGAAATAATCAAAATAATCCCTATCCCTATCACCTTTACTATTACCTCTATCACTATTACCGTTACTTTTATCATTATTATCATTTCGATTATTGCCCCAATTATTATTATTATCCGGATCATTACTATCATTAGATAATCCTGTAAGAGTATTAACTAATAGAATTCTAAAGCCTGATTCTGATATTAATAAAGGTGTATATGGAATTTATATATCCCCAAATTGAAATGAAACTGGTTCTTTATACATATCAAGAAGAATAATCGAATCACTTATAACTTTGCCGGGTTTTGATAAAATTAAATGATTAGCTGGAGTATTATTTTAAAATTCAATAAAAGGTTCAGCTTATGATTTCGGATTAAGTCTAATAGAAAGATAAATTCATTTTGTAGATACAAATAATTGTATTTTATTAATTTAATATTCTAAAAGCTGATTTATAATTTAATTATAATACTTTTTGTAAAGAAATACTTTTATTAAAGTATTATTGAGATTTATATTTATATTGATATAAACTCCATAATATTATAAAACTTTGCAAAAATCATATAATATTAACTTATCAATGCTTCTGAATAGAGCTTATCAAATAAATTCGAAATCGAATGTAACTATATTCTAAAGAGATGTATCAGTAATCCTTGTATTCGAATATATAGCTATTCGAAAAAGAAAGTATTCATCGATTTAGTATTCTATCCCCATCTTAAATATATATCCTTTATAAAACTATTTAGTTTTATTAAAATCTTTTGAAAAAAATAGTTTTGAGATTCTCCTTTAAACTTCAAATCTTTAGTAATTTCCTGAGTTTTTTTTCTTTAGTTATTATTTTATCAAAAATATAGAAATTGAAAGGAGTAAAAGGATGAGAAGGAGTATTAATTATATCTTTGTAAAAAGAAATCTTGAATTTCTATTATAAAGGATTGATGTTGTTAGTTATTATATTGATAAATCCTCCTATATCAATAGATTAATCGGATAAAACAGATTTCTTGCCAGCATTGGGTTTCTTACCAGCTTGCTTAAAGCTAATGCTAATACTTCCCCGAAATGTTATAATACTAACAATAGGAAATAAAAGAAATAAAAATGAGAAGATATTTCAAATAAATAAATTAAATAATTTATAATATTATTCGAAGATTGGGTGGAAGAGGCCTCTATATTGACTATATAATAACGCGTGTAAGCATATTGATCTCCCTATAGTATTATATGAGGGGATCAATATGCCTATCTATAGTTCGTCTAATCTAGCCCGTTTAGATAGCTGTATTACTAATTACTATATATGCTTAACACTAATAACTTCTATTCCTTTTAACACTCCCCCATAGGAATTACTACCTTTGATCTCCCTAATCTTCCACACCTCTACTATCTCAATCCCAATATATTTTTGAACTTTTCGAATACTACTCTCACTAAAGATTTAGTTATTCCATCTACTACCATATCCAATATATTAATATAACTAGTTATTATCTTTTCTTTTTCAATAAAATCCTTAATAAAGTAATAGTATATATCGATATACTTTAATTATTTATATAAATACAAATTCTTGATTAAAGTAATTACTTCTTGATTATTGTTTAATAATTGAATAGTATTTCTATATGCAGATATATATTCAGCCTTTGCAAAATCTTTAAGTATTTAAGCTAATCATTTTTCTTGTTTAATAAATATTGTTATTAATATATATTCAGACTCAGTATTTAATATCACTACTAAATTCTGCTTTTTATTAGCCTACAATATTAGTTTATTATAGAATATAGCAACTTCCCTAGAAATACTTTTCTAATTATATCAATCATTTGCCTAATCTACATTAATAAAGACTTTTATAATATCTACTGATAGATTATATTTCTTTATAATTTGGTATTGTATTCCCTTAGATCTGTATTTGAGTTTCTAAGTGATTATAGTTTTTAGATATCGTATTAAATTCTTTACTCCTATTTTATAGCATTTTGCTGGCTTTGTTATATACTATAACAATCGGCCTAATACGAAGGAGATATTTGGTCTTGTATATACTATTAGATAAATAAGACTATCTATAGCTTATTGATATTCAGTAATATCAATTAGTTTATTGTTTTCTGTAGTAGGTTATAAACATAAGTAATTAGTAGCAGGTATTTTTTTAGTATAATGCTGAGCATATAAGATTCCGAATTTTGTAAGCATAACTTTCAGATATTCTTCTTAGTTTAATGTAAGAAATCTATTTGCTTAATCTCTTATAACCCTAATGCTTAGAATCTTATTAATCTCTTTTAGATTCTTAGTATTGAAATATAATGAAAGTGTTATAGAAAACCAATTGAATTGATTTTTTAAGGTTAAGAAAATAATTATATTATCGATATACACTAGTAGATTGAGTTGGTAAGTAGTGTATATATAGAGATATAGATTAGTGAGACTTTGGATAAAGCTTTAATTAATTAATTGAGACTTTAAAAGTTGACTTCAATTTTGTTTAGTTTGTTTAAAGCTATATAAGCTTTTCAATACGTGTAAAACATGTTTATCTGATACCTTAAGTCCTTAAGATAGTACGAAATATATTTCTTTCTTGAAATAGGATTCTATAAAAGTATTTTTTATATCGAAATATCAGTATTCCGAATTCTTTTTTATAATAATCATTAAGAACAAGCAAAGTATATCAAGTTGTATTGTAGAAGTAAAGGTTTTGTTATAGTCTTTTCCAAAAATTTGATTAAAATCTTTTGTTATTAATTGTATTTTAAACCTCTTGATTTTATTATTCTTTGTTTTTATTATAAATACCCATTTTGTTAAAACAAGATTCTCTTTTTTTGATAGAATATATTCTTTTCAAATATTATTTGCAATTAATAAATTAATCTCTTCTTTAATAGCTTATTTTCATTTTTCTTTATATTTAGGGTCCGAAATTGCTTAATGATATATAATAAGAATAGGGATTCCTAGAATCTGTTTTACAGGGAAGGCTGTATCCTTATCTATAGGGTTTCCTAAGATTATTTATAGGTTTTCGAATAGTTTTGTCTTAATATTTATATCAATTCTTGGTATAAACGGTATGGAGATTATAATATATTCAATAGTATTTCTATCTGGATTTGCTATAAGTATTATTATTATTATTCTAATCAATTTCTGAATATACTCATTTGATTTATTGTTATCTCATTTATGTTTTCAAAAAGAATATCTTTTAGATATATTTATATTTATAGATGTAATCAAGATTTCGATTAAAGGTTAAATTATAGGTACAGTATTTAATATCTTTGTTTCTATTATTCCTGGAGGTAGTATTAGATCCTCAAATAAATTAATCTTAATAATATTCTTTTCATTATTTTTATTAAATTTCTGAATATTGTTTATCTTAAATATACTAGGGATTATTATTTTTGGGGTCTTAGGGATAGCAATATCTTGTAATAAATTAGATAAGCATTCTGGTTTCTTTTATATTTTGTAAAATCTATCTCTAGGTCTTTTATTAGAAATAATATTTTCTATACTTTGAGGATCTAATACTGAATTCTTTATTTTCAAATCTAAATCTCCTCCCTTTTTGAATTCATTTATAATCATTTGGCTTATTTATATAGTATAATCTAATTCTAATAAATACACTCTAATATGTTTATTAATTATAACTAAATATCCTATAAAGATACCTTCTCAAGCTATATCTCATAACTTGTTATATTATTGATCCTTTAGGATTGTTTTTAGATTGATATATATATAATATTTACTTCTTTATATTCTATAATAACTAATATCCAGAATTGATTCTATGAATACTTCGATTAAACTGATTATATTATTATCGATAATCGATTTAGTATTTATTCTGTTTTTGTAGTATATATTATATTCAATAGTTTCATCCCAGAATTCCAGTGGCAATCTGGATTCCTTTAGTATAGTTCTTATATCGGTTTTAGTAATATCAATGTTTCTCTTAGTAGTTCCGTTCTAATAAAATAATACTATAATTGTTAATTCTAATTGGATCCCAGAGTTTCATTCTTTAACAACTTGGATTAGCTTTGGTGCATTATCAGTCCGAGTAGCTACTATCTTGTTACCAATACCGAATTCCAATTCGATTTTCTATTTCTTTAATCTTGATATAACTTTATTTTTTGTTTTTAAGATCAAAATCCAATTTATTCTTATCCAGTTATCTATAATTAATAGGAAATAGTGGTTTTCTTGTAATAATCTTAGGAATAGACTAGTGATATCAAAGTGAATAAGCTTTAGTCTTTTTGTTTTATGAGGACTGAGTTGTTTTGGGATTAGGTTTTTCATTTTGATAAGTATACAAACTTTGTATATAAAAATCTTAAATAAAACTTTGATTAGCTTTTTTAATATAATAATTTTATAAAGATTCTGTATTTTCTTTGAATCAAGATGATTAAATCGTTTATGTTATAATAGATAAATTTCTAAATTCTTTTTGATTTTGTTTGAAGAGATATCTAGAATAATCTTATTTAGCTTAATATTATTAATAATCTCTGTATTCAATAGAGCGATATCTTTGTATCCTTTTGTGATATTCGAGATTATATAAATTCCTCTATCTATTTTTGCTTTGATAATATTTATTTCATTCTTTTGAAAGTATATATAATCTGAATTGAATCTGCCCTTGAATCCAGCTTTACAGATCTTCTTATCAGAAAAGAGATTAACTTTTAATCCTAATATATATAATGTTTTTGAAAATAAAACCATACCCCCATTTTCTAGCTCCATTACAGCAATATCTATTCAATTATAGTATATAATTTCCCCACCGACTTTTATCATCTTTCTCTTTATTTTCTTGATATTTCTAAAAAAAGAAAGTTGGTTAGATATATGTAAGAAAGCATTAATATCTGTATATCAATAAGAAGAGATAATCTTATAAATAAGCTTTTTAGATATATGGTATTCTTTATTATCAGATTCTTCTTTACTTTTTAATAAATCGAAATCAATTAAAAGACTTTTGCTATCTACAAAATAAACTTAATTATTCTTCTTAAAAAATAATATTTTAATTATTTTTTTAAATATTGCTTTTTATTACTAGGCTTTATAGTATTTACAAATTAGAACTTATATAAATAAGAGATCTTTATAATCATATAAAAAGTATTCTTCTTGTTTATATAAATAATAAGTAAAGGATTTTATATTATTATTTTATTCTTGCTTTTTAAATAGACTTGATTTTTTGTATTCTTTTTATCAATCCAAGATTATATACTTTCCACTAGCGATATAAGCTTGTTCTGTCTTTTTGATACTAAATTCTTTAACTATAAAATATTTGATTTTGTTTTTGATTGTTAATATACTTTGAATGCTTATAGTATCAATTATTATTTAATAATCAATTAGTAAACTTTTTATAAAAATTAAAAAGAAAACTTGATCTTTATATAAATCTTTGAATACAGGATTAACTATATTAAGCTTATATCGATATTCCTTAAGCTTATTCTAGGCTTCAATAATAGTTATCTCTAATTAATTTGAAAGTTTGAAGATAAATATCTAGATTATTATTAAATATAAGTTTACTATAATATTATTTGTTCTTGAGTATTTGGATTTCAGATAATTCTATAATATATATATTGTATTATATTTGTTAGCTAATGTTTTATTGTTATCATTAAGCGATTTGTATATATATAAAAGTATATTAGCTTTGTTCTTTAAATATACAATTTTCTTCTCAATATTAAGTCTAATATATATTATTGTAGCACTTTCAATAATCGAGAAGATCTCAATACCATCAATCTCCATTTCAAGTTTTTTAATCCTTATATGATTCTGAAGTATAAATTCAATTATATAAAATCAATTCTTTTCTTTCAATTATATTTTCATTTATTAAAACCATCTCTTGTAAATCTTTTAAATAAAAATTGGAATATATTTGGCTTGCTTTTTGATATCATCCATTTTGATATTTATACAGAGAATTTACAAAGTTTTTCCTTTTTTTTTTTTTCTTTTTTTTTTCTTTTTTTGTATAAACAATACTATACAGATTTGTAATTATAAATATATAAGTATAGATAGCACCATATACTTTTTAACTCCACGAATTAGTAGTGGTAATTGATTATAGTATCATATACTAATCGTAAGGTAATACTACACACTCTTCAATTCCACAAGCTAAATATAAAATAGTACTGTATACTCTTCAGCTCCACAAGCTGAATATAATATTGATCACATCAATTCTATCCAAAGGCTATACTAATCGGATCTCATAACCTATTCGAAGATTAGGTGGAAGAGACCTCTATATTAACTATATAATAACACATATAAGCATATTGATCTCCCCATAGTATTATATAAGGGGATCAATATGCCTGTCTATGGTTCATCTAATCTAGCCCGTTTAGATAGCTGTATTACTAATCACTACACGTGCTTAGCACCGGTAACTTCTATTCCTTTTAACAAATATTACTAATTAATATTGATTCAATAATGAGATCAGGAATACAGAAGACATGATTCCCACTATCAATAGTAGGCCCCTAAATATCTATATTATATTCTGTCTAAAGAGCTAGCTAATAAGAGGAAGTAGTAGGCCTTATATAAACACTACTGAAAGAGCTAGTCTCCTTCGCATTTGCCTAAATACCTTTGATACAGTAGCCATTATATTGAAGTCATTCTTTTGAAGTGAATTCCCTTGTTCACACAGTTTCAAAATTATTATAATAATTAAAAAGAAAAAAGAAATTCTACGAATCCGTAGTCTGAAAATTCTTTTTCCCCTACGGCTAG
Organism: Botrytis sinoallii; assembly: GCF_014898435.1. Classification (NCBI taxonomy): domain Eukaryota; kingdom Fungi; phylum Ascomycota; class Leotiomycetes; order Helotiales; family Sclerotiniaceae; genus Botrytis; species Botrytis sinoallii. The sequence goes on along the minus strand of NW_024066029.1, from coordinate 2,331,061 downwards.
TCAAACTTATAAGGGAATTATATCAATTTTACTCTCCGTTTCTCCTGTAAATAAATACCTTTGTAGCGACGCGACCTCCCTATCCGCACCCCACCCCATAATCCTCACACACCCTCACACACCCCACCAAAAATACACTAGGTAATCCGCGCGCAAACGATAAACTACCTACATACTACCTCGTAGGTACGAGTATTATCCATATCCATATCCATATCACCATCCCATCCCATCCCCCCAACCCAAAAATGTCCTCCTCAACCAATCGATTCCCCCGCTCCTCAACTCCTCCCGAAAAATCATATTTCGAACAGCAGCGCGAGATTTTACTAGGAGAAATAGCTATTGTATGTTTTCTTCCTCTCCCCCTCCCCCTCCCCCTCTCATTCCCACCTCTCAATTCCCTTGCCCCTTTCACCTTTCCTCCCCCGCCCCAATCAAGCACTCAAAATGTTTAAACCCCCTTCAAAAACAAAAAACAAAAACAAAAAAAAAACGAACTCACTAACCCTCCCTCCCCTCCCCCATCTAGTCATTCGAACACGTCCTCTCCAGTATCAATAAACTGAATCGATCTCTAGAAGGTGTAATTGCTGTATGTTATCCCCCTCTCCCCCATCCTCTCCCAACCCCCACTAACTCTCCCCCCCTCCCCCCAATAGGTCGGCAATGAATTCTCTTCCGTCGAAGCCCTCTGGTCCCAATTCGAAAACGTCATGGCCAAAGATCCCTCCTCTGAATCCCCGCCCGAAGAAGAAGTACAGCAACAACAACAACATCAACACCACAGCAGCAGTAAACGCGAAGAGCACGAGGGAGAAGAAACGATTATGGAGGATGATACACGGGTTTAAGTCTACGAGTTGAGAGGAAGGGAAGGGAAGGTTTGGATGTGCCGAATTGGATCGGGCCTATGGACTGCACATATCATGATAAAGATGACATGGCAAGAGGAGTTCTGGACTGGAGTATGATTGATACCCTTTGTTACGTTTCATTCTACTAGATTTCTCACGATTTTCACATATCTCACCAAAACGAAGGAGTTCGTAACTTCTACAATAAAATAAGCTCGAAAATCAATAAATTATGTATACGTTAAGAGTATGATATGCATTGTCTACCCACAAAGTTTCGTTGTACATAAGAAAGAGTCGATACGATACGCTCGCCCATAATCAGTTTGTTGTGTTCACAGTTCCCTCAATTCCCTAACTGATTCACAAGAAAGTCCAAAAACCCACGCAGATCAAAGAAGCCTAAAATAAAAAGATTACCGGAGAAAGTCCAGTCCAGTCCAGCGGTATGAGAGTGCGATGAAAAAAGAAGTAGGAAAAGAATAAAAAGGCTAATGTCCATGTCACAATGCTATTTGATGCAATGCTCAATTTCCTAAAATCTGCCCAATAGTTGCAGATTTTCACAATTATACACTCCTCGTTATGTTATGCAGTTCGTATGTCGTTTCAAAATATCATGCTCATGTCGTACTTTGTTTGGATGCGTAATGGTGATGATTTGGTGAAGGATGGGTTATTACAAGAATCGACAACTGCGCTTCTTCTTTTTCGGGATGATTACACCTTGCGAACCTGATGTACCGGGTGGAGTAGATGAGGATGTATTTTGTTGGTTGCTTCGATCGTTGACCACAACTGTGTTGATGGCTTCGGTAAAAATTTCTTCCACACCAGTCATTTCTTTACTACTGCACTCCATATAACGCGCTCCCATCTTTCTTGCAACTGCCATTCCTTGTTCTGTGGTGACGGGTGTGAGACCTTGGGTTTTGAGGAGATCAATACAAGAACGTTTCGTTCTCAAGTCGGACTTCAGACCGACGAGGATAAGAGGTGTGTATGGGCAAAAGTGTAATACTTCGGGATACCACTATCGAGTCAATTAGTATGATGGATGGATCAACATGAATCCCTTTTCTCATCTTACCTTATCCATAACATTCTCGAGGGAATTTGGGCAGTCGATCGCGAAACAAACAAACAACAAATCTGTCTCCGGGTATGATAATGGACGGAGACGATCATATTCCTCTTGTCCTGCAGTATCCCATAACGCCAATTCGAGTGTCTTGCCGGTCTGCCGATGCGTTGGGTATGTGATATAATTCTCGAATACAGTTGGAACATATTTCTGAGAAAGTATTAGCCATATACCTACGAAGGTTGAGCTTCAAGCACAACATACTTCTGGGAAATATCCTTGACTGTAACTTATCAAAAGACAAGTCTTCCCGCATCCACCATCACCAACCACCACAATTTTTTTCGAATATGAAGGACCTTCTGTCATATGTGTAGCTGCCGATTCCCTTCCCGTTGAAGCATTGCTCATCATTGTGCTAACCGTTCCGTCACTGGATCCTTGACTTTGTTCGCGACGTTGGGTAATTTTCTTTCTTGGACTCGCGTCGTATTTTTCGGTTACACTTTCACGCCTTGAATATTGATTTGGTTGATATTGCGTAGCCATGCTTTTGTGGTCGTCTGGTCTGGAGAACTGAGGCGTCGCTTTGTGACGAAGGTGTACGAGTGAAGTAAGTGAATGCGAGTCGAGACAATGATTGACTTTCCAATGACGAGAGCGTTTCCTTCTAAGACACCCTAATCCTAATAGCTAGGTATGGCTACTATTAAGTGCTAGTTATTGTACGTTTGAAATTGCAATAAGTGATGATGGAATAAAGTTTGGATGAATGGTAATGGGTTGTGGCTTGAGTGTATGGAATGAATAGTGTAAAATGGTATGGATTTCAAGAATGGATGAAAGTCTTGAAAATGATCCCTTTCAGGCTGGTGTTGATAAGTTAGCAATTTTGGGTTTGGGTTTGGGAACGGGTACGGGTGGATTTTTGGATAGGAAGTTACTCGAATGTTAGACTTATTTACATTTGCATGGATCATCCGTTGCTCTGGCAACTTCCAAGCTTCATCCACTCCACCCTAAAATAAATGTGGCAGGTATGTGGCAGGTATGATGACATAAACTTTGAATGTTGGAAATTATGATGGGAGAAATAGCTGGAGGTCTGTGCATTCTGGCACGTGTTTGGCATTGTGAAGGTGTGCATGTGGCTGAAGGATATGTGATTACCTCGTGTGCAGGTGGCTCGTGAAGGTCGACGTAGATGTGTGTGGCTGATCAATATGTGGCTCGTGAAATCCCATACCGCCCGATATTGAGAAAGGCTGAAGTCTCAGTTTGAAAACCTTGGAAGGCTTTGACGATGCATACCGGTATTCACGAATCCATCCATGGATACCATAGATAGCTGGAGAGTCAAGCAATGCGATGCGATAAAAGATCAACTCATAATCCAAGAGCGATAGGAAATTGGCAGTCAGTGATACACACCTACCTACCTACTCCAAGGCGTCAAAGGAAGATCAAATCGATCAATCAAATCAACTCAAATCATACTGGTATCATATCAAATCACCCAAGCAATTGTTAAATCCTTGATGGTGTATCAAATCCCACTCAACCCCAAGATTTCATGGAAATGATAAGGATAATCTTACTAACCTTTTAACGCTTTTTTCTACCAGGGAAAGAAAGGTGTTTCCTATTTCCTAAAGTAGCAGACTTCACCTAAAACAATCCTCTTCTCATCTTACTCGTACCTAGACATTGCTAGGTATTATTGAGTGAGAACACATTTTTCTGTCGCTCATTTTTCTTCTTCTTCTTCTTTTTCCTTTTCCTTTTACTTTCCTTGATTAGGAATTTTCCCCTCTCTTCCATTCCTTCTTCTGACCAATTACTTCAATCTCTTACTTTTCTGTAAGACAAGACTTTTCACATCTCAAGCGGGCACAATATATAGATGCTGCTTCAACGAATGCATCCATGTGTCCGACTCCAAATGGCGACGGCCTAGAGCTTGAGAAATCGAATAATAATACTCAACCTCCATCGATTTCACTTACGGCCCCTCCCACAGAGATCATTGATGCGGGCTTAAAAAGTTTAAATCACTGTGAGTATAGTGATTATGGGATTACTTCTGCGCGCATTGCCCCCTTTGCTACATTTCGTTATCTGGCTATTGAGACAATGATTGCGCAATCCAATATCTTTAGCAATACCAGGTTGACTCAAAACTACATCCACTTATTCTCTCACTTCTCCCAGAGTCGTTGAGAATGTTTCATATGTTCGCCTTACAATTGATCACTGAAGGTATACTGATAACGACCCCGCAGACAAGCGCAAACTTCCACCATGGCGATACAATATGCGACAGGCTTTATTGCCTTTGGTTCGATGGGAGACTCCATACTTGGCTTGGATGCAGGATAAGATGCGATGTCCAGCACTCGATACTTATTTCGCTGTCACTGCAAACCTTGGCACGCATACGTTCTTCATGATTGTACTGCCAATTCTGTTCTGGTGTGGACATACATCTTTGGGAAGAGGGTAACAAATTTCTTGACGGGTACTCGCAGACATTCGCTGATTGAAATCCAGGATGGTTCATATATTGGCAACGGGAGTCTTCATAACCGGGTTCATCAAAGACATGTTCTCACTACCTCGACCACTATCCCCACCTCTCCATCGCATCACTATGTCGGGTTCTGCTGCACTCGAATATGGATTTCCTTCGACACATTCCGCCAATGCAGTCTCGGTGGCTGTATATGCTCTTTTTACTCTTCATTCCCCAGAATGTCAACTGCTTCCTACAACGAAACTGGCCTTAGAGATTGTGAGCTATTCTTATGCCTTCTCTATTGTGCTTGGACGACTTTATTGCGGCATGCATGGATTTGTGGATGTAATTGTTGGAAGTGTTATAGGAGCACTCATTTCTGTCGTCGAGTGCGTATATGGATCAACGATTGACAACTATCTCCACAGCAGTACCTGGAAGGCTCCCGTGACGATTGCCATAGTCATCATTCTTCTGATAAGAGTTCACCCAGAACCAGCTGATGATTGCCCATGTTTTGATGATAGTGTCGCATTCGCCGCGGTTATGATAGGTGTTGAACTTGGAGGTTGGCATTATGCTTCTGGTGGTTGGGCCTGGGATGTTCCAGTTCCAGCGACAGTACCATTCGATCTACATCATATGGGCTGGGTAATTGTGATACTACGAGTTCTCATTGGTGTATTGGTTATCTTTGCTTGGAGAGAAGTCATGAAACCAACATTGTTGAAATTACTCCCACATATTTTCCGAGTCTTTGAGAACACGGGCTTGATCTTGCCTCGAAAATTCTTTATGCCTGCTTCAGAATATAACAATATTCCATCAGGACTTAAGGTGGATAATGTTATGCCATCTGTATCCGACTTACCAAGTTTGATCTCATCTATACGGCATGCTGGACGAGGCCGAGCTGTATCCGTTGGACCTCAATCAGCTGCCGATGCATACGAAACTCTTGCTTATCGAGAGAAAAGACGGAGAGATAGTCTTACTGACGTATTTGAGGGTATGACTCCACGTCAAACAGCTACGAAAGAAGCCAAAGATTATTTTGGCTCCAAGCAACCGACAATGGATGGCGCTGTATCATCTGGAATGTCATCGATTCATGGGAACATGAATTTGCCGACTCCAGCACAGTCCAGAGTCGGCTCTTATGAACAGATGATGGGTGCAGGTCATGTTATGTATACCCCAGGGGTATCCACTCCGGGTCTAGAGGGTGATGATGCTGCAGAAGATGAGATTACCGTTGGGCAAGAGAACGAGCTAGATGAAATAGAAATGTTTTCTAGGCTAGAAAAACCTCGTGTGAGATATGATGTCGAGGTAGTCACGAAACTCGTGGTCTATAGCGGTAAGTTTGTGTGAGAATACGGCCATTGAATTACTAACTGACAACTTTTTAGGTATCGCTTGGCTAGCAGTCGAAGGAAACCCGATCATTTTCGAGGTTATCGGTTTGGGTATGGGCGCATGAAAGTGTGGCGATGAATATTATAGGCTCTTATCTTATGGTCTTGAGCTTGGGATGTCACTTTCACTCGTGCGATTCGGACAGTGTATTGGATGATACTCCCCAAGTACTCTAGGAGTTTGGTGGTACGTAGATTTTTATGATGTGTACTAGGTAGGTATGTCATGAGGCGTTTCGGTAGTCAAATAACATTCAATTGCAAGCTTGCTTGATTTCAATTAGGTGGTGGTTATGAATCTGCGAATATCCAATTGCATATGTATTCTCTGGGTGTGAAATAAGAATTTATAGTGGCAATTTCTTATTTGGTATGTTACTCGTATTAAATATGCATCTCAACTTACGATATTCATAAGAATGCAAACAACCTAGGTAGGTAGGTACCTGAAACTATTAATATCGATAAATTCTAATGATTCTAAATCCGACCATTCATCATCGCCATCTCCATTATAATAATCTATCTATTTGGGTATCTCAATCTCAATCTCACTCTCACTCTCAATCTCAATCATTCCATTCCAGTCTCCCCAGTAATTTTCCCTTTCAGCTCCTTGGCCCCCAACCATGGTTACACATCGAATGCAGTGCAGGGTGGTGTGGCGATCTAGATGCTACCGCAACCGCAACCGCATCAGTCGCTTATGGTTCCCAAATCTCGCATTTCTATAAGGCTAGCTGGCTAGCTGGCTAGTCTCTATCAGCACTATATTTCTGTGTTACGCTGACCTGATCTGGATCTGATCTGATCTGATCTGACACATGGTATGTCTTTCTGTCTAGTCTAGTCTAGTCTAGTCTAGATTTCCCGAGCTAGTCTTCCACGTTATCTTCGTCATGGGATGGGATGTGATGTGATGTGCATGATTCGTTTGTGTGTGTGTGTATGTGTGTGTAACGCACCGAAGCGAAAGGAAAGGAAATGCACGTATCTATTTTCCGCGGGGTATTCGAGACCGTTTCATTCGCTTCGTTGTTTGATGGAGTGGTTTCGCTACTTCCATCTATTCATCCATTTATCCATCTTACTGTTCTTTTACTTCCCAGCTCAGCTCGGTGGATATCATATTATATCATACTAGCCTCTCACTCCCTCCTTCTACGTCTCAAACCTAAATCAAATCCTAAAATATCACCCCGCCAGCGGATTAGCATGCACCGTCACGCTCTCAATCACCACTTTCTCCTTAGGTCTATTCTTCCTATCCACCTCTAACCCCTCCATCTCCCCCAAAACCCTCAAACTCTCCTCCCCAATCACATGTCCAAACACGGTATTCTGGCCATCGAGATGCGGCGCGGGGGCAAAGAGGATAAAAAATTGAGAGCCGTTCGTTTCGGGACCTTTATTGGCCATGGAGACGATACCGCGGGCGTGGTGGCGCAGGGAAGGTCGGATCTCGTCGGCGAAAGGAACGTCCCAGATGGAGGTGCCGCCTTTTGGGGGAGGAGGAGAGGGAAGAAGGGGGTTGGAGGGCGAGGGAGCGCCGGTTTGGATCATGAAGGTGGGGATTAGTCGGTGGAAGGGGGAGGAGTCGTAGTAGTGGGAGGCGCAGAGGGCGAGGAAGTTCTGGGGAGGAGGGGGGTTAGTTGGGTGTAGAGTAGATTGGAGAAGATGAGGAATGTGAAAAGATCATTCATAGAGCGTAGCGAAAAAGCCACCACGGCAGTGGCCTAGCGGAGCGTCTTTCTTCAATTCAATTGGACTTAATTGAATTGAATGAAAGCTTTTGATATGATATAAAGAGATGGGAGAAAAAGAATGAGGGAATTTACCTCTGCCGTTTTGGGTACACTGTCGCAAAATACTTCGATTTTGATATTGCCTAGGCTGGTGTGTAGAGTTACTGACATCTTTTTTTATGTATGTGTTGGTTTATGGTTATGGGTGATGATGTGTATGTATAGGTATGTATGTGTGCGTTTGATATTTATTTCTGGGTGCTGGCTGGTGAGAATTGATGCAGTGGGAATGGATGGATGTAGATGCAGGTGGGTATAGTTGTTTATTTTGGAAGATTGGTGTATGGAGAAAGAAGGCTGAGAGAAGAGAAGGTTGGTGGGATTTTTTATGAGGTCAGATGTGTAAGGTTGTGGATAGATCCATGGATAGACAAGGCTGGAAGGGGCGAGAAGGCTGGAAGGGAAGACAAGGCTGGATGGGGAGAGAAGGCTAACAAAGAAGGAATAAATTTTATGGTTATCGGGAATGGAAGTATTATATTATATTAGTAAGGAAAGGATGAAAGGTAACATTGGAATTATTTGCTTGTGAGAGGGCGGGATTGGCGGGGTGGGATGGGTTTGGATGAGATGGGATTGGATTGGATTGGATATGGGATATGATATGGTAGGGCCATGGTTTTGTGGATCGGATCTTCAGAAGCTTGTTGTTTATTTTGAGTTGAGATTTAAGGAGATCTTTGGATGGATGAATGGATGGATGGGATTTGAATTGGGATTTTATATGACGGTTATTGACTTGTTTATTATATTTCTTTTGAGTATATGTAAATGAATAGATATTATATATAGGTATTTTAGATCTATAGATATATTTATAAATAATACCCCTCAATAAACAAGAATCCTACCTAGCAATATACATTCTTAATACACCTCCCTAGTAAATAATAGATTGAAACTCTTTGTATGGTTGGATAATATGTATGATACGCCGATATCGTGATGGATTTTATACTTTGCATCTAGATACGCCATGTTGCTAGATTTCATCATATGTTTCGCATTTACTTTGATACTTGAGAGAAAGATATGATTGATTGATCACAGAGAAGAGAAGTCTGGACTAGACGAAAGCATCAATCCATCTTACTCTTTCGAACTCTTCTCTTCTCTACTTTTACTCTCACTCTCACTCTCCCTGTCTCACTCTTCCTTATCCGTCCTCTCTCTATCCAAGTTAACCCTTACAACATCAACGTCGATCCAGCTATTGTTCAGTTGTTCAGTTGTTCAGTCGTTCAGTCGTTCAGCTACCCAGCTACTCAATCTACCCATCTCCCCATCTACCTAGCTATCCTTCCTCCATATATTACAATCTCAATTACATCCACATCCACATCCACATCCACATCTATCCATGAAAGGATAACCGCTTGCAATTATTACTGCATCTCAATTCTAATTAACAAACTCCCTATTCCTTTCAAGACTTATCATCTATCTTATTCTCACACCATTTCTTCCTTCACCCACTCATTCATTTCATCATCCATTAAAGGAAACTTCTCCGTCACACAACACAATCGACCTCTCAAATCTACCAGCTATCTCTTGATATTTCTCCCAACTTCCATTCAAAGAAATATAAAACCAACTCTACTTTCCCCCAACAAACTGAGGGGATCCCAAGACTCTCTTACTCCATTTCATACATGCGAATCGATCTTCACAATCAATCTTCACTTACTTAGTAATCTTAATCTCACCTACGAAGAAAACAACCTATCCACCCCCCCAAAAAACAAGAGCTGAGCCTTGCTTATATGGTGACGACGAAAGCTATATCACCGACACGCAACCCCACAATTCGCGCAAACAAACTTACCGCATACATACATACATATCATACCTACATATGAGACTCGAGCTTTTAACACAACCCACACTGCTCATCAACATTGTTTTCCATTTGGCGCAAACCTGCGCGGTGGCGCCAGTGATCTTTGGGTGTGCACGATATGTCTGCCTTTGTCCGTGTCTCCGGACCACCAAACAGTAATTTTCTGGTTGGTTATCCGGGTATTTCTGCTACGCTTGTAGGTGATCTCTATTTCTTTGATTGAAGCTTTGGTTTTGCAATTGTGATTTCTTGGAGGGGATGGTATTAATTCGGGGATTTCTAGCCTAGGATAGAGGGTAAAGTAGAGATTCGACCCCTCACTGGAATTTCTGCGCCGATAGCGATATCGTTGGTACGAATATGTTTACAGCGAAGAGAAACGGTTCATCCATCTGCGGAATCGATAGCGAAGAAACATTTGGGGACACCTCGGAGAGAAACGACAGATGTAGTTGGGAAGGAGTTATTATTGTTTCGATGTACGGCCGGAAAGGAGAGCGAAAGTGTGGTGTTGATGGACCTACCTTTCGTGTTATTCATACCATTTGGAAGGGGTGGAGAGGAATCGAATCGAAGGATCCCACCGGCGAGTTTACAATTACCAAGTCGCACGGCGGAAACTTATTATGAGTTGGTGGTTACGGTTCAACAAGGACAAGATCAAAAGAAATTCGCCTTTCCAGTCCCAATGCAGAGATATGATACTCTTTCAACATTTGGCATGTATAATCGACCAGAATCTGCAGAGAAGAATACGGATCATCTGGTTACTATGAGAATTACAATACCTCGATGGTCATTTGGCCCTTCAGACCCAGTTAGCGTTTACATCCATTTATTTCCAAATTCCCTTTACATGAAGAAAGCTACAAAAGTAGTCATTCAAAAGATCACAATTGGCATAGAAGAGGAGATTACATATAATCCAGAAGGAGATGAACCAACGAAGAAAATCAATCGCATAGCTAAGCAGACGGCGACGGTGGGAGCAAAATTGCCAGAGGCTGGGTATTTCACGACTCTAGGGCTGATATATCCTTCGAAGGATTTGAGAGATTCAGAGGGTATTATTAGGAGAGGAAAAGCTGCATTTCCAATGCATTTTGTCAATTCATTTACGACCACGGGGACCTTATACAAGATTGAGTTTTTTCTCGTTATAAAGGTATATACATTTTTCTTCTCTCATTCACATGCTTTACTAGTCGAACTGTCTCAACTTCCTCATTCAAATTTTCTAAACTAACTGTAACAATTTGCAGGTTCACCTCTCCGGTGCTCGAGATATTACTCATCGTCAACCAATTACGGTATGTCCATTGAATGAACAAGAGTGTAAAGAGGAAATGGATGCAATTGAACAAGCAGCAAAAGATGCATCACATGTGGATCCGACGAATCCAATGTTACCAGCCTGCACAATTATTCGGGCGAAAGATCCAAGTGCTTTGAGAGCATTAGGTTGGACGATGGTAGGAGGTTTCAGAAAGATGGTTATTGAATGAAAGGATGAGGGGATGAATGAAGCTTTGAATTCGCAATGAGGAGATTTTTGATGGATAATCACGAGATTGAAGTGATTTGGAATTAAGAGACCTTGGATTCGATTCGAAAGTGATTATCGAGGAATTGTTGGGCCCGAGAATTATCATGGGGGCGAATGCATGCGATCACTTGCGGCATCGATAGATGTATGCGAAATCAGCAGAACGTTCATACCAAAGCGACAAGCTCTATCAGGAGCATCACACCAGATCACGATACCCAAGGTCGAGTAAGAACGAGTATGATGTAGTGGGGAGCGTAGTGGGGTGTATTTGATTTTTGACCTTGAATATTAGGGTTTGGCTATGGCAATCAATCAAGAAGGATTGGAGGACAAATTTACCCAGGCAAACAAATCGAATATTCGTCGATGGGAATGGAAGGGAAGGGAAATAATGGAACCGGTTGAGCTGGATTAGATTTGAATTGATTTGAATGTATAACGATTTGTTGCATTTTCTGGTAGTTAGGTTGGGGTTGGGGTGGGGATCTTGTTGTGTGGGGAGTTGGAGGCTTGGTTTGGATGCGGAGTTAGATGTATATTGGTTGGTTGATTTGGATTTATTTTGGAGCAGATGGTTGGATGGATGTATATGGATTCATGACGGTGGTCTTGAATAGGATAGGATAGGATATGGAATGAAATGAAACAAAGTCATATGAGGGGATAGTTAGCAGGCGAGATGGAATCGAAAGATCTAAATGTGAGATTGAGTATCTATCTAGGTATTAGGTGGTTGATTTATATGAGGAGTTGTTGGATGAGGTGTTGAGATGAGATGATATATCTGGATCTTGATCTTGGGGTGGGGTGAGATGATATAAGAGGGAGTGAATAGTGAGTGGGTGAATAATAATCAATACAAATAAATAAGTTCTTTCTATGAGGATTTCTTCGATTACTTGTTTAGATGTGGGATTTGTGGATTTGTAGATGGATGTGTAGATGTGTAGATTTCTACTTATATGAATCTCGAAACTGATTTTGATTTTGATTTTGAGGGAAGAGAATGGAGAAGGGGAGGGAGAGGGGAAAGAGGGGAGAAGGGTCAAGCGAGAAGTAAGAGAAAGGGAGAAGGAGAGAAAGGGGGAAGGGGAAGATGAGTATGTATGGTATGTGAGTATATATGAGTATATATGAGTGTAAGAAAGAGTATGTATGAGTGAGAGTATATGAGGAAGAGTATGTATGAGTGAGAGTATGTATGAGTGAGAGTATGTATGAGGAGGAGTATGTAGATATAAGAAGAGTATATATGAGTGAGAGTATGTATATATAAGAAAGAGTATGGATAAATATAAGTATATATATATAAGTATATAAGAGTATATATAAGAAAAAGTAAGAGTATGTATAGATAAGAGTATGTATGAGTAAGAGTATATTTGAGTAAGAGTAAATTGAATAAGTTTAAATATAAATATAAATATAAATATAAATATAAAATAAATATAAATATAAATATAAATATAAATATAAATATAAATATAAATATAAATATAAATATAAATATAAATATAAATATAAATATAAATATAAATATAAATATAAATATAAATATAACTATAAATATAAATATAAATATAAATATAAATATAAATATAAATATAAATAAAATGATGAATTGAGTTGAATTGAGTTTAATAAGTAGATGAGTTGAGTTTGAGATAAGTGGAGGTGAGGTGAGTTGAGGTGAGTTGAGTTGAGTGAGTAGATGAATAAATATTTATTATTATTTATTAGATATGTATATATATGTATGTTGAATATTGAATATTGAATATTGAATTTTGAATGAATAATTAGATGAATGAGTTTATCGAGTGAGTATATTAAATATGAAATATTGAGTATAGAGTTTAACTTTGAGTTGTGTGTTTAGATTAGAGATTTTGAGGGGTTGAGATTTTAGATAACGAGATGGTGAGATAATGAGAGGATGAGATAGAATTTAAGGCTTGAAGAATGGAGGGATGAAAAGGTTTGAAAAGGGAGAGAGGAGAGGGGTATAAGAGTATGAGGTGAGAGGGAAGAAGAGAGGAGAGGAGAGGAGAAGAGAGGAGAAGAGAGGGAGAAGAGAGGAAGAGAGGAGAAGAGAGGAGAGAGAGGAAGAAGAGAGAGAGAGAGGAGAATGAGAGGAGAAGAGAGGAGAAGAGAGGAGAAGAGCGGAGAAGAGAGGAGAAAAGAGAAGAGAGGGAAAATAAGATATAACTTTTTCATCCTCAAAGAGATATAATTTTTGTGAATATTTATATTGATGAATAGAAGATAGATTTTATGTTGTGTTGTGTTGTATTGTATTTGTTTGTTGGACTTTTGGATTAGGTTTACGAGGGTGGAGGTGCTGAGTTGAGAGGATGGTTTGTAGAATATTAGTGGTTATGGAAGGGAAGAGAGGAGAGAGAGAGAGAGAGAGGAGATATATATATATATGTATAAAGAAAGTATATATAAATCAAACATAAACACTAATAACTATATTAAGACGCAGTAATGTTTCTTCTTTTCTTATTCTTTTCTTTCTTTCATAGGTTCATTCTTAGGTATTTTTTATATATATGTTTTCATTTATATAAATCCCATACTACTCATCCATTCCTTATATAAAACCATTCAAATTCCTATTCTCATCGTCATCGTCTTTCTAATCTGATATTCGTGATATATTCATTCGTATGTAGTAGATACATTTCCATTTTCATCTCCATCTCCATCTGCCTTTTTTTTCATCATTATTCCGTATTGAAATGCCCGTCCGTCCATAAATCCGTGAAATCATTAATAAAAAAAACTTCTCTCTTGATTCGAGAATTCCCGGGGAATGGGATATTGTGGAGTGAGAAAAAGAAGAGAAGTGAGGGAATGATGAGTTGAGTTGAGGTGAGTTGAAATACTCGTCAAAAGCTACCGAACCATGATAAATAACCGACCAACCGACCAACTAATTGGTTGAAAACCCGCTAAAAGAAGAGAAAGAGAAGAAGAGGAAAGAAAGAAGTGAGGTCTAATTTGGGAGGTTTGTTGGGTGCGTTTGATTGGAGTGAGTAGATGAGATGGGCTACGCATCGAAATCGAACGATATACCCTCAGAACACCAAAACCTGAATCAAGTCGTAAAAGAAGTCAAACTTAAGCTCAGCTCAAATCTCAAAGCTCAAGTAAAAGCGGATGATGACCCATCTTCTTGCTCTCCTTTTCCTTTCCCTTGAAACTCGTACTCTTCTCCGTCTTGCTTCTGAAAATACTCAAAGGCGTCTTCTTTTTCTTTTCCTTGGGTTCCTTTTCTTCTTTCTCTATACGTTCCGTTCGCTCAGAAGCAAGCGATGCATTATCCTCATCTTTCTTTGAGCGACTCGATCGATGACTCTTAGAAGACTTTGTAGATTTCGAAGTCTTCGTGCGAGAAGTACGGATGGATTCAACATCGTCATCTTTAGACTTGACGGAAGGTTCGTACTCGGAAGGACTACCTCTAATGGGAAGAGTTTTGGAACGACGAGATTTACTCGTCAAGCGACTCATGATGCTTCTCTTTTCTTCTTCTTCTTCACTCTCGTCAATTCTTTCCTCGGCGGCACGTTGACGGATTCGCTCTGCGTGGCGACTTTCCTTTTGTCGTGCTGCGGTGGGGGTAATGTATTCACCATCTACACTTGTGCCTACACTTTCTATTTCTGCATCGGCGATACCGCGACGCCAGATATCGATGCTGCTTAGTTCTTCCTCGTAGGCCTCGTAGGGCATCGCTTCTTCGTACTCATGGTGTATGTCTTTGGGTTCCATGAATCCGGGTGTGTCGGGATAGTTGGGGGTAGCGGGGAGGGCTTGCATGGCCATGGGAGCTTCCAGTGGTTTTTCAGGAGTGGCTTGTAGTTTCTTGATGATTTTGAAGCCGTTGAACATGACGACTGTGACGCCTAGAGCGACGCCTCCGGCGATAAGAAATTGAGGAGATGCGAGGAGGGCGAAGATGGCGGGGGAACTGGCTTTGAGCATGGGGAGGATGGAGGGAGACATTTTGGTGAGGAGGGAGGAAAGCTCGGCGAGGGTGAGAGCTACGGCGGCCATGGCTTCGGGGTTGGCTTGGAGATTCGACATGATAGCTGTGGCGGTGTGGTGAAGACATTGGGCTTCGATGAGAAGAGTATCGAGTTTACTCATTGTTTCGTCGAGTTCTGCTGGGAGTTGTTGCGGGGCGATTGGCTCTTCGTATTCTGGCTCGGGGTCAGATTCAAAGTGATGGGCATCTCCATATGCCAAATCCATATCGATTGAGTCATCATGAAGATCAGGTACGGAAGTTGCACGTGGGACTAATTGTCCGCTGGTATACGTAGCAGGAGCTGTTTCTCTCCTTACGAGATGCCCTGGCATGGGAGGAGCAGCTTCCATCTCTGTATGTCTCCGCGCGAGACTCAATTCCGTTTCGGCGAATGGTTGGCGATACATGGCTAGAGGGGGGTCATCATAAAATCCCTCTTCGGGATCTTCGTAATGGGTTTCCGCAGGCTCATATTGAGTGGGAGCTTTGGAACCATGAACCGAACGACTTCGTTTCGATCGATGAGATCGATGTGAACGTTTGCTTGCGAGACTTTGCATATCTTCTTCCTCGTCCAAATCATCGAAATTAAATTCCTGGCGAGTTCTCGTGTGGGAACGATGAGAACGATGGGAGCGGCCACTGGCCAAACTTTGCGTATCTGGGAATTCCTCATAGTTATTGATGGTAAGAGGAGGACGAGACGCATCTCTCGGTTCCTGACGAGAAGAATGAGAACGATGCGAACGATGAGATCTATGAGATCTTCTTGAAGCTATCGATTGTGCATCATCTCCCCCTCCTCCTCGTGCCTCTTCAATTTCATATCGAGCTTCGTTGAGGCGTCTCTGTGCTCGATATGATCGTGCTTCTTCCCGAAGATAATGTTCTTCTCTCAATTGTGCTTTCTTTTCTTGGTATGCGGCTTTGGCATCTTTGAAGATGTTTACGAGTTGTTTTCCCTATTTTTTTTCCAAAAATGTGCTGGTTAGTCACCGCATCATTTTGTATGTGTGTAACATCGGATGAGGGGAATTCCAAGGGAAAACCTCGGGAAAATGAAAGAAATACTTACAGTGCTGACTACTTTCCCCGATTTATTGATAATGGTAACGGTTTCTGTGATAGGAGGAGCCATTTTTGAACGTATGATATGGGTATATTTTTTGAGAGAAAAAGAGAAGACCGGCTTCTTATTTTTCGGAATGTGGTATCGTAAAGAAGATTTGGAAAAGAAGTGAATGGAATTTTTGGCTTGTGAAAAGAATAAGAAGTAGATTCCCTGAGCGAGCAAGCAAGCAAGCAAGCTACTTCTTTACCGCCAAAAAAGTGCGGTGAAGAGCTGATGGCGGGGGAGATTTAAGTGGGAATTTTTTGGGGAACGAGAAATGTAGGACGTGAGAGAGTCCGTTCCGTCAAGCAGGTACGTCAAGCAGGTAAGTAGGTGGAAAGAAAGGAAAAGGAGGTAAGTATGGCAGATCAACTGAGGAAATTCGTGGGACAGCGAAGAGTGAGGGATTTGAGAGGTTTATTTGTATGGATGGGTTTGTGAATGATGTTAGGATGGAGATGAATACCTGTGGAGAACTGGGTCACGACTTCATTTAAGCATGTAGGTATACCTGGGTTTGTAGGTATATGTATTAGTTATATGTATAGAAGTATACAAGTCCACGATGATAGATGGGATGATCGGATTTCAAGGTGCCTTTTGGAAGGTTTGGAGGGGACATATCGGAGAATCAAACCGATTTCACATAATTTATGTGGAGTGATAGTTATTTTGCAAGGGGGAGTTTTAGTCTTTCCTTGAGAAATGTTGTGGATTCTTTCTTTGGGTGAATGAATCGTGATGGCAATGGCATCCTGGATTCTTGGTTCATAAATAGTAAAAATACTTATGGGGATGAAAATCTCCTATCGATCAATGAGGCGAGAGCTTCTTCTTTCTAGCTCTCGAACTTACCCCTTCATTGGATCATCATCTTTTATTCCCCTCCACTAATATCTAAAATCACTTCGAAATCATTGGATTCAAAAATTGTCAAACCGAAATCGTTCTTCACTAAGAAGAGGAACGGGATCAGTGTATACGGAAAGGAATCCTTCTCGTCCAATAGGACATCCCTTCCCAAAGCAACCTCATGCATGAAAGTGGAAATGTGAATCTCCATCGTGCATCGTGTCGTCGAACTTTTGGTCCAACAGCAAGATTTGTTAGGCTTACATGCATCCAAGTCACCTCTTCCTTGGAAAGAAAAAAAAGCTTACTCCCTAGAAGAATTAATCTGTGCTATTAAATCATATACCAATCTTTTATGGACTCCGAAGCATGCGAGGACGAAATTCAACGTCCTGTCGCTTACCGCTATGGAGCCATTCGGCGCCGGCGGTCTCCCGCTCGCTTCTGTACGTTGTGTACGCTTGCACGCAGGTCTTTTGATGGAGACGAGCGTGGAAAATAGAGGAATTCATGCAGGAGAGAGGAGTGCAGTAACATATGTAGAGTCCAATGATTTACATTACGGGAGGGAAGACGTACTCCATAGATACATATGCACTCTATGAATCACGACGAAATGGATATGAAAACCCGTGAAGTTGGTAAGATAAGATGGGACCGATAGAACCTACAGGACCGACAGGACCGATAAGAAACTTTCAAGACTGGATTTCTCCACGTTTGTTTTGAAACAATAATGTCGTGGCACCAACTGCTTATTTGTGGCTGTGTTAGTATTTTACGAAAGCATGTGACTGAATAGTTAGTAGCACAGATTAGTTTCTTGTTTTGTCTTTGGTTTGGAAATTAGGTTTTTGTTTGTTTTTGCCTAAATTCATGAGCATGAGATTTAGTAATCTTTGTCGTTTTGAACTTTTTTCATCATATTCGTGGCTTGCGGTTCGGATAACTGCTTTGTTTTCGGCACGGTACATTTGTGATTGGGCTGCATGTTAGGCCGGGTAGAAATTTCCAGTCTGATCCTCCGGCGTTGAGAGAGATGATCCGAGTGAATCATTTGCAGTTGACAACATCGTTCCTCGATATGTTTAAGAATGTTATTTAAGTAAAATGATTGTTCGTCAAACGGTGTATATATGCGGTAGTTTCGTATCAGAGTACCGAAGATACTTTTTCGGATTCTATTGTCACTCTCCTTTTGCTAGATGGTGAGAGCTGATTGAAAAGAAGAGGGGCGTAATTGATTGCGATTCTTTGTTTTCTTTCGATTCATTGAGAATTGTAGTAAACCTCCTAGGCAGAACTGAACAATCAGAGAGCTCTCATAAAATATGCACGATTCCGGCACATGGATGATGTTGAGTAAAAATTGCATGACTGAGGGGAAAGCGACTGCATAGCCCGACAGGCAGACGCTGAAAAGCGTTTGCTTTTCTACCTAGATAGTATCATTGATATCTCCCATCTATTTATCAGCCAAAGGAACCTCTTCGTCAGTTCTGGATATATTCATTTGATTCATCCTCTCACATCCATCACCTACACTCAAAATGTCCTACCAGTACACCCTCCACGGGACCCAAGGCCCAGGAAGACATCATTTCAAATGCTGGGAAAATCAGGTCTTCGTTCAAATGCGTCGTAATACCAAAATTCCATACCTACATCTCTATGCTCTACCTTTGCCACGCGATCATCAGAAACGCAAATCTGTTGGAGAACTTGACGGGCTGGATCTAGAAGATGCCAAGAAATTACAACAGGCAGCCGATGAGATTATTGCGCAAACCCGAGACGACTTCGTGCAGAAATTAAGTGATAAGGAACGTGCGAATGGGAGATTGATGTTTGAGGGGATTAAAGAGCTTTCTGAGGATGCGAATTATGCGGACGTTAGTGACCCATCTTTCATCTTCTGCCGTTCGAGTTATTGTTCAGTGCGTATACTGATATAAGAGATTTGAGAATAGGCTTTCGCAGGCTCGAAGATGAATCACAAGATGAGACGTCTATGGGTTGTTCTCAGGGATGAGTTCGTGTTCTTGTCGTATGGTGACGATGGGAAGAGCTCTTGGGGCTGTCTAACACGTTCTATCGTGTTTCGCTGCTTCCTGTTGCTCGCCACGTTTTTTGAGCAGGTGTTTTCGGGTTTGGAAGGATTGAGACTTAAGTTTCAAGGTGATGGCGTACATGCGGAGCCAGTAGGCGAGGTGTGAGGATGGAAGTTTTCACGTTCGAAAAGCTGGGAAAGTTAAAAACTCTATTCTATGTTATTCAATAGTCTGCTCTTTGCCTGGTCTTAATTAGTCTGCTCTATGATAGTCGAATGACTACGGATATTGAAAAGTCCTGAGATTTTATAAACTCATGAACGTTTGAAAATCTAGTGTACTTTGAATTGCATTTTCCGCCCTGTCCATCATATTCGTTACTATCGTCATTGTGGTAGCTAACTTATTGAGATCGAACATCCCAAGAAATTCTCCAAACATCATATTAAATGTCTATTATGCATTTGAACTATCAAACCCCACATTTGGGAAGCACTTCCCCATTTTTTCCCTTCGCCAGTTTCTTCAAGACAAGCCTTTCTGATTTATCCAGCATTTATCTTTCACCAATTTTTTCTCTCTCGGAAACGGATTCTTTAGACGTAAATGTCAAAATAAGTCCGGTGAGGACATTCAACCCATTCGCAGTGACATCAAACCATTAAATCCATCACTTCATTCTTTTAAAAGTCACACAAGGCATACAAGCTCAAGTCAGATAGTGGAACGCGTGTTTGGAGATCGTAATGCGTTATCTAAACCTGACCATGAGTTCCTTGCCAGCTAATCATCTGAAATGATTAAGCTCCAAGTGGATGGGATAGAGCACACCCAACTCGTTTGTGTCCTAGATACCTAGGGCAACAATCGAAAAGTCTCAGGTGTAGTTCTTCTCATATGTCTTCCTCCCCATTAATCTAACTTTCTCTCCTTCGTTCCTTCCTTCCCCTCTCCACCAACCAAGTTTAGCAAAAACGACACCGCGCATTGATTCGCGGAGCCTGGATGATATTCTTCGGTGCTGGGCTTCTGCAAAAGCCACTTCTTCCGGATGGCGTGGTTCGAGCGCCGCATTGTATTGGAACTTCTGTGTGTGCGTGACCACATACGCTAGAATAGTAAACGTACCAACCGCAAAAGCAGTTGTGGGGATTGCTAGGGCTGTTGAAGCGGTGGTTGCCGACATCCATTCCTATTTGACCAGGCTGAATAGGTTGTTGTACTGCTGCCATTGCTGCGATTGATAGGTGTGTAATGGTGTTGAAAGCTTTGGATTGATGGTATGAGAGTTGATTTAGGAAGTTCCTGCCATCCTTGCGATACTTATAATGATGATAGCCAATTTGGCCAACACGCATTCACATTTCCTCTTCTATCCGCATATTTTTATCTGCATAGTCTCGTCTCTGAATGTGTAGCATCTTGTGAATCATCTTGCGCTTATCTTCGAAAGGAGATGGAGTGGATGAACTAGATGGTTGATACCTTACCAATAATAATAAGATTATAGACACCAATAACTTCATGTTAATATTCACAATCTTCCCATTGCCATTCGCCTGGCGGCGTCGTATTATTCACCTTTCAGCCTATAATATCAATAGGTTTAAACCCCATCCTTTGATAAGATGAGGCTCGACTCGTTTCTAGTTTGTGAATGGGCCTACCTAATACTTTTTTATTGGTATACTAGGTGGATGTTGCCGCGAAGAGAAATCGTTGAGTCAATCTTCGAACTCATCCGTGCCGGTCATGTGAAAGTCACGAGTGAATTGATTTTCGAGCGCATTTAGATTACCTAATCTTATATAAAGGTACCTACAAACCGTACACAATCAACAAATTTTCTCTATTTATTAATCTTTTCTATCCATCTTCTATTACTTGTCGATAATTCCAACTTCGATTTTCAACATGATCCCACTTGAAGATAGATTTTGGTCTGAGGGTCAAAATCACCTTGGCGATGGTATAAATGCTTACTGCAATGTCTGGGATTGGGATCAATTGCGCATGATAAAAATAAAAGGCACACCGAAGGTGTTTCCGATTGATAAGGATAAAGAGGTCGCTATTCTGGCGCAATTTGCTGATTATCTATCTCCGGAAGTTCGCGCGGTTGAGGTTGATAATGATGGACTCATCTGTGGGGTCTCAACAGACCCAGAGGAAGATGAGACAGTCTTCATTGCTTATCCTCCATATTCAACTATTGAATCGCTGGCTGGATGTCGCACAATCAAGCATTCCCAGCTGCAAGAGCTCGATCGGCTTGCACCATTTGTCGACCTTTCATCATACAAAGACGAGAATCAGAATACCCGAATGGTTGCCTTCAAATTCAATGTTTTGGAAAAACCACTAAGAGTACGAATGGCTTGGAACGAAATCAACCTTCTCAGAAGTCTACCACCGCATCCTAATATAGTACCATTTGATAGCGTCGTCCTCGAAGACGTGGAGTCTCGTGTGATCGGGTTCACAACGAAATACATCCCAGGTGGCAGTCTCAGCAACCCAAAGACACCTTTTCGATTCGAGTGGTTAAAACAACTTACTGAGGTCGTCGATTTCCTGAACCTAAACCTGGGAATCATGCATCAAGATATTGCACCGCGGAATTTAATGATCGATCCCGACACACAAAAGCTTCTTTTATTCGACTTTGATAGGGCCGCATGTGGAAAAGTATGGTTGATGGACAATCGTGATGACGTTAGTGGTGTAGTGTACGCTGTACATGAGCTTATAACAAATGACTCATACTTCACTGGGATACCCCATTGGGAACGACATATGGATATGGTTCAGAATATCCCAGAATGGGTCTGCAATCGTGAACTGGATGCTGACGTCTCTGTATTCCGCGAGTTTCTGGATGAATGGGTACGGAAACGACAATCTGGCGGCATCATGGAACAATATCTCAAAGCGCCTAACCGACCTACTTGGCCGGAAGAGCCACCTTCTGTATCTGATTACGACGTTCCTTGGCAATTTGGGAAAACGATGGATGGAGAGCCGATGTACAGACCGGGAGTACGATTGAGACGCATTGCAATGGAACTTGGGCAATATTGCTTTCGATGGGAGAGACCACCGCAGAGCATATTGTCAAAAAAGTCTCGCGAGGAGAATGCGGATGGAATTGACCAGAAAGCACACAACGATGATTAAAAGAAAGCTACAGGTAAGACTCCCATCATTAGACTGCTTGGCAGCTTTTAAATGTTTACTAGTTTGACATTTCACCTCAGTTGCATCCACTGAAGCCGATAACAGCATTGTCTATTTGGCTGAGAGACTTGAAAACTTAACGTAACGGAATTTCGAAAATGGAAATCTACAATCGTATCGCTGATTAGGAGATTATAAAGCTCTGATGGATAGATGGTCAAGAATTGCTATTAGGTCTGGTGTTATGGAAGGGAAGGTGTGAATGGAAGGAGTACAAAATGGCTACTAGGTATGTAAGTAGCTATCCGGGTGATTTTCGGAGAATTAGCAGATTGACAGGGTGGGGTAGAACGATTTTTCTCCTCTTCTCAATATTTGCCCAGCTCGAGCCTAGATATTCAATACCATTGGAATTTCTCCCGTAAACTGAATCCCGCGGTCTTTCGGCTGATTGATGTGTACTGTTATCTTCGGCATCTCAAACATTATGCTTTGATAGAACCGTTATCGTCGGAAGTGGGGTTAATGCTTGTCTGCGGGGATACATAGATTCACACGGATTGCCGTACGAAGTAAAGATATCCACGCCAAAGATATCAAAGCCAAAGATATATCAAGCTTTGGTTTCCTCATTTGCATGCCAAAAAGTACTTCGGTCTGAGCCGTAACTATTGTTCGTCAGCTCAGGTCACGCTTGACCAGTCCAAAGAAGCTGTCTTCAATCATGGCAATGTCACGTGTGAGGGAGTATATCTCCCATCCCTACGAGCATCCAGGAGAGAGAAAGCTTGTACAGAAACTAGGTGAGCTCTTGAATCTATCATGCATGGCTCGTGCAATTAAATCTTCATTGGTCGAAATTTCTAATACTTACAGACTTCTTCATTTTAACATTTTGCTGTCTATCTTATTTTACGAATTATTTGGATCGATCGAATTTGGCAAATGCGTATGTTAGTGGAATGAAGGAAGAGTTGGGGTTCGTGGGTAATCAATATAATCTTATTAATACCGTTTTTACTGTCGGGTATGTATTAGGTTTTTGTTCCAGTTCTTTATATGCTCTGACCGAAGTGTTTCTGATTGACAGCTGAATTCTCAACCCCCGTGAAACTGGTTGTGATTTCGGGTACTAACCTATATGAAACTGGTTATTTTGTGTGTGTTCAGCTATACTAATGGTGTTCCAGATACATCATTGGACAAATTCCTAGTAATATGGCACTCTACTACATCAAACCTCGCATTTTCTTCCCATCAATGATGGTTCTGTGGGGGTGTCTCACTATGATCACTGCATCTGTTCATCATCCTCGGGATATAATGGCTATTCGCTTCTTCCAAGGTCTTGCCGAAAGCAGCACATTCGTCGGTACCCATTACATTCTCGGATCATGGTACACTCCTCGAGAGCTCGGAAAGCGTAGCGGCATCTTTACTTCTTCTGGTCTTGCTGGTACTATGTTTGGAGGTTTCATCCAAACTGGGATTCATTCATCCTTGAATGGTGCGAAAGGAATGAGCGGCTGGCGCTGGCTGTTTATCATTGACGGACTTATCACCCTCCCGATTGCCCTTTATGGCTTTCTTCTTTTCCCAGATACTCCGACCACAACATCCGCATTCTATCTCACCCCGACCGAGCGTGATCTCGCTAAAACACGTGTTCCAGAAGTGCCCGAACATCGTCTCTGGAATTTTGCATTTCTCAAAACTGTCGTCACATCATGGTACTGGTATGGATTCGTTATTCTGTGGATTATTGCTGGAGAAAGCGAATCTTTCTCTTCAAATTCATTGCTTTCATTATACATGAAATCCACAAGCAAATATACAATTTCTCAACTCAACAACTACCCTACTGGTGTTCCAGCTGTTGGTATCATATTTACCCTCTTCTGGGCAACTCTTACAGATTTTCTCAACGGCAAACGCTACCTTGTCGCTTATTTCATCGCCATTACCGGAATCGTAACTTCCGCTATGATACTCACAACTTCCAATGTAGCAACAATATTTGCAGCATACTATTGGGCTGGTTCTGTCTACGCTTGTCAAGCCACCTTCTTCGCATGGACCAACGAAGCCATGAGATTCGAAAATGACGCCTTGAGAGCAATAGTGATAGCGAGTATGAATTGTGGTAGTAGTGCTGTAAACGCATGGTGGAGTTTACTATTTTACGGCGCGGTTGAGGCGCCTAGATTCACAAAGGGAATGTGGGCGATGATTGGAACGTGTATTGCTCTTGCAATCTGGACCACGGTTTTGTTGTGGGGCTTAAAGCGAATAGACAGAAAAAGAGAGGCTACTACAGTGGTGGGAAGAACGCGGGCAGAAAGTGATGATCTAGAGGTGGCTGATATTGGCGAAAGGCATTTGGATAGTAAGATACATTGAGACCATTGGGGTTGTGATTTATTGTCGCTCGACAATATCTTAATTTCCGCGAACATGATGGGATCGCGATTGTATATTTCATATTTGAACAGGATGAACATCATTAAAACAATAAGTGGATGCACGAAATACCCCAATGAATCATTTAATCAGGAGAGACTTCTTGAAACAAATTCGATGAATTGGCTCGGCCTTTGCTATACCATTACTCGGATACATAATAGGTGTAGAATAAGCATTCACACTAATCATAAATATGTCCTCTTCACGATGTCCTCCTCCCTCGCAAGAAATTGCTTGAATGTCTTCAACGGAACGAGCCTAGAAAGTTCTTCTATATCGACATAAACCGACATGTATCTCATGGCAATTTGCGAATTAACAAAGACGTTCGAGTCTTTTTGCTTCGTGATCTCCTCTTCTGTCATAAATACCGCTTCAAGAGGCCGTTGAATGACTTCTCTAAGCCGATTAAGTATCTCCGGGATAGTCAACAACTCACTAGCCAGCCCGATTGCACATCCGTGAAACTTTTCAGGGTCTTGAAATGCTGCCGTAGCAACTTTAGCAATATCGACGTGGTCAATCAATGCAAACTTTCCCTCGGCGGTCATGGCTGTTGTCCACGTACCCTTATCTCGCAACTCGGGGTATCTATGTACTTTCGGCTCTAGAAAATTCGCCATGAAAAAGGCAGGACGGAGAAACGTCCAATGTTCAAAATTCCCATCAATAACAGCCTGCTCCACTCCCTTCTTTCCCGCGAGGTGCTTGGCCATGAAGGACTTGGGTGTAATGTGTATCCCAGTACCAAGCATACTCACTCCGAGACTCGTAGATGCAACGACCTGCTTGACACCTACCTCCTTTGCGACTTTGAGAATTTTCTCGGCTTGTCGACGCTCATAATCTAAATCGTCGAGCTTGGGATGTAGACACAGGAAGAGTTTCTCGCAGCCGCTCATAGAATTGCGGAGGGCATCCATATCGTCCCAATCGCTTTGTGTAAACTGTACCCCACGATTCCTCAATGTGCGTGCTCCAGGTGACTCGAGGTTGCGCGTTGTTGCATGGATATTCCAGTCAAGGGAGCGGTTTGTGCCAACAGCTCCGCGATCTTGACTGCCTGTGGCACTGAAGATCAAGGCGGTGTGAGTCACTGGAGACATGGTATTGAGGCCTCTTGCTTAAATGAATGTTAGATTCAATAATAGTTACGAGGTTTTTTGGGCATAGTGTGGCTTTTATGTTAAAGGACTCCCCTCGTTTGTGGGGAAGTCTGTACTGTAATTGTCCGAATTATTACGGGTCGTTTGGCCTATTTAGGAATATGCATGTACCCAAGTTAGTATTCAACTTTGAGGATATCTTTAAAAAGATTTGTTAAACTGAGGGTCTGGAAATCAATATCGTCAACAAAATAATTATTGCTATAAGTAAATTTACACCAGCTATTTGATGTTGAACGTGAAAAGCCGGATCTGAAGCTTATGAATTTCCACTCTTGAATAGCGTACCGTGCGCCCAACGCCAACAAGTCCTGATCTTAGACCTCAGTCTCCTGCCCTAGATTTTCACTTCAGAGCATATTATTCACAAGAAGTGACAAAAGCGTTCAAGACGCCCTTACCACTAGTCCCAATGATGAACTGATCACTCTCACATTTAAAGTCCTTTGAAGCAACGCCCTCAAAGTGGAAATCAAATCGTTGAACAAGAGCGGCAAGAAGCATATACATCTCAGCCCATACGAGACTAAAAATAATGTCAGCGACAGCAACTATAACATCAAGTCAAAAGGAGACATACTTCATGCCGAGACAAATCCTCGTTCCCCTCGAAAAGGGAGCATAAGTTTTGTCGTGCTTCCTTCGGACATCGATATCCATCCACCGCTCAGGATTGAAATGCATTGGGTCTGGATATAGTTTCTCATCCGTGTGCATTAACAGTGTCGTCATACTAATAGGTGTGCCAAAAGGGATACGCTATTTTCCATATGTGAGATCTCTATCGGGAGAAATTCTTGCTGATCGTCAAGCAATGGCAGGGCTGAGACGCATACCTTCCATAAATATTGATGATAAGTATGGGAGTTGCTCAAGTGTCTTTACTTCGACCAGATCAGAAGGAGAGATCGAGGCAGACGAAAGTTCCTTGCGTAGTCGATCGAGGATTTCAGGATTGTTGAAAACGCGGAAAATGATTAAGCGTAGAACGCTAGCAATTGTCTCAAAACCAGCTCCTGTCACTGTAGCTACGTCGTCAAAGACACGTTCAAACTTCTTGTCTTTGGCTGGAAGCTTGGACTCTAGAATTTCGTGGACTATAGTGCGGGGAGTCTTGTCATTTGGATCAGACAAAGCTATTGCGGCTAAAAGCTCTTTCGTATCATGTGTAGTTTCCTATAAAGATCTCGTTTATGATGAAACTTCACATTAAAATAGGATGGATTACCTTCAGATAGCGGAAAAAGGCCTTTGTACCATCATCAGCAACTTTAATAACCCAGTCTACCGGTATTGATTTCATAGTGGGACCAAACCAAGTAATATGCTTGGTTATGCGCCAGATGTGACCAGATCCTTGGAAGACATTTGTCATCCCAATATCAAAGTTTTCTTTATCAAGACTGTTAACGTGATTTATCATCGAGTGGACCATATCATCGAGTAGACCACTTTCACCTCAATTCACACTTTCAAACTTATATTATTCAACAACAACTAAATCAATTAATTGAAACTATAAAGATTCTAATAATCTAGAATCTATTAAATCATTTTGATAAGTCCTTATATTATACCCAGTCTTTCTATACTTATTATAATATTAATTAGAAAATGCTTTCTTATTAGAATTCCTTTTTTTTTGATACTTATTACATTAAATCTGAATATCAATCTTTTATTGAGATAATATATTAAAAGCCTTTTATTCAATAAATACTCCTTCTTAATGTAATTAAGTTTTTTTCGCATATTGATATTTACTTAATGCTTTATTTACTACTCGAAATATATAAATCTCTATATTCAAAAGTGTATTTTCATAAGCTAA
This sequence comes from Botrytis sinoallii, assembly GCF_014898435.1. NCBI lineage: Eukaryota > Fungi > Ascomycota > Leotiomycetes > Helotiales > Sclerotiniaceae > Botrytis > Botrytis sinoallii. Next base: position 2,303,300 of record NW_024066029.1, on the reverse strand, counting down.
TCTTTCTATACCCTTAACTAAAACTAATATAATTTCAAATATAAATATAAAGAAACTTGATTAATAATAAGTTATTCGAGATTTTACTAAAATTGATTGTAAAAGAGTTTTAGATAGATTATAAGGAATTTGAGAGATCTATAAATCTTGATTAAAAAAGGGGGGAGTAGATATGCAATGTTACGGGGTGACACTAAGCCCTTTCTGTCCTATCCTGTTCTGCTATATATATGAGAGTAAAATAGAACTTCTAATTCTACCTCCTAGTCTTTTGGATATTTAGCTTAGTGGTAAAGTTTCTAAATACTTTTAAAGGTAATCCCATAACATTAGATAAAACTATTCTTGATTATAAGTGGAGCTGTATGGGGGGCCCACTTATAGCTTACAAGCCTTCATTGGTTTGGGGGCTAGCATATATAGATCCTGTCTGCCTGTTTGAATACCTGAGGTATTAGAATCCAGAATCCTGAAACCTTTTAGTAGGTAATAGTATGGAGACCATACCTTAAGGAGGAGGGTGGTGTTACAAGGTGATACTAAGCCCTTTCTGTTCTGTCCTGTTCTGCTATATATGTGAGAGTAAGGTAGAACTTCCAATTCTACCTTCTAGTCTTTTGGGTGTTTAGCTCAGTGGTAAAGCTTCTGAATACTCCCAGAGGTGATCCCGTGACATGCAAACTCGAATATCCAGTTTCGAAAACACAGTTTCAGGATCGAAAGGTATTAAACCTATTCCTCGAAACCCTGATTTCATATTCTGAGAGGTAATTGATTCTTCATATATAGCTTTAAAAGTTATAAAGAATTCAATTTTTGAATATAATTGATATATACCTTAATAAATCTATCAATTTGATTATTATATAAACATTTCAGATTATTAAAACAGTCAATATCAAGTGGCTAAATTAAATGATTTGAATGTGGTGATAAATTTAAATATATAATATTATTCTTTTTGTAGTATATTTGAAAAGCTATTGATTCATGGCTTTTATACCTATCTAATACTAATATTCGATATTTACCCTTTTTTCGATTCTTAGTATACTTATTGAAATGTTTTAACCATTCTAAACCCATCTCATTGTTTGTTCATCCATTAGATATAGGTTTAATAATTCATTTTGCAAAAAGATTGGTTTCGATATACTAACTGAAGAGATGAATTTGTCCCTGAACCACTAGAAATAAGGGAATAATTTCACCCTCCCCATTTCCGTATATTATTACTATAGCTCATTCTCGATTGCCTAATTATATTAATTTACTTCTATTATATCTCTTAATATTAGTTATAATCATTCCAGAATATATTATATTTATTATAAAATCTGTTTCATCGAAGTTATAGAAATCGCTATCCAAAATACTATCACGGATCGCACCCAATCGCAGCTGCAATCGCTCACGTGCGCGCTTGCGCACATGCACGATCACGTGTACATAGCTAGTATATAGGAACACTTTACAAGCGCTTTGCTCCCAATTCTGTAATTATAAATTCTAAGAATAAATTGTACCCTACTCTCATAGTTCTTTTAAAGCAAAGTGTTACATTATCTACAATTCATTATACAATTATACAGCCATCTGGTAGCCAATCAAATAATATCTTATAATTATAATATCTTCTTGGGTATATTAAGGACATTCGATATTATTTATAAGAAAAGAGCTGATTTCGAGTAAATCTATTCAATAGAAAATAACAAATCCTCAATATATAGAGTTACAAGTATCGCTATTATATCCAACCTATTTATCTCAAAAAGACTCTATTGCTTTTCTCCTTTCACCGGCTGAATACCCCTAGCTGATAATAGTCAATCTTAATGGAGTAATGGTTACAGTCCTTACGGTTTTAATATAAATACTGATAGATATGAAAAGGTAAACAGTCTAAAAACAACTCCTCGATCAAGATATTAACTTTCAAGAGTAGTATATCGATATACACTCTTCTATTACAAAAAGAATAAGTATCGACTCTTAAAGACTTTAAGAACTTGTAAAACAAAATTGTAAGACTTAAAGACGAATTGCTATAGTATAATTTTAATACTATTTATTTATCTCAATCTTCAAAATATCGATAGCAATATTATACAGATTCCCTTGCGAATCACAAAGTTCGGACTCCTGATATTCTAATCGATTTTATTGAGAGGGTATCTTTTATTATTAGAAAAAGAAAGAACAAAAAAAACCCCTATTTGCAAAGTCAGTCTTTACAATAATCCCTTTCGAATATCAATAGCAAACCCTTTTCAAATCTGATTGCCTTGTTAAGCAATCTACAAATTCATTAAATACTTCATTTTCATTTATCTATTATTATAATAGAGTATTCATATATTTCGAAGCCTATTAATCTTTTATTCAAATTCAAAAATAATATAAAGCTAAAAGCAAGCCTCTAATAGCTATTGATTACCAAGCAACTCGAACTTTACAAAAATTCACTTATCTCAAAAATATAATGACGATTTTATATAGTAAATTAAACAAAAGAAAAGATATAAGAATATATATTCTCATTGTATATTCAAATCCCCTATTTGATAGAATAGCAATTGATCAATCAGCTTATAATCATTTACAAGAACCCGGCTAAAGCCGATTATATACAAACTGAGTATGAATACTAGATTATACCTAATAATACTCAACAAAGAAACTTTCTAGTATAGTATTACAGATTTAGATTATTAGTTATATAGGCGGAAATCACCAATCCAATAACTTTCCTTTATAATCTGGAAAGAAAAATATTCGATTTCCTTTAATAAGCTATTAGCCTTTATATTAATGAATATTATATTATTAAAAACCTAGCTATTAAGCTTATTGAGATTAATAAATTCAAAGTTATACTTCAAGAATATAATTATTACAAAACAACTAAAGAGATATCTTTTAGAAAGCTATTTAGTAATACCGATTCGTCAACTACCCCTAGAAGCACTCTCCGTTCATCAGGTAATTCAAATCTATCTATTCAGTTTCACACTCAATATCCTCCTTGTATTCCTATTGACTATATAGAAACCTTCAAGCTAAACAATATTCTATCTCTAAGAAATAATTTCAATCGTAGTATTATTGCCCTTATATCGAAAATAAATTACAGTTTCATGCTATATATAGGTAATATAAGTATTATAACCAAGATCCAAGAGATTAGAAAAAACAAAGAGTTCTATAATATAAAAGAAAATACTAAAAAGAATATAAACCAAAAAGTGCAAGTGGAAGCTATTGAGTCTATTTGTATTGCTGAAGATCAATATTTAAATCAATACGTTTAGATAGAAGTTCCCTTTTAAATACAATCCGGGATATGAGATTCCTCGATTTGATAAAACTAATAAGAGGTGATTCTATAAATCTATTATATATATTTTCGAAGAACGGATATTTATATAATACTTAATCTCTTATAGATTCCAAAGCGAATAGCTTTACTTTTATTAATAAAATACTTCTTTTATTATTATTCTCTATATTCAAATCTTACTTTATATTACTCAAACTATCAATTGTATCACGGGGCAGGCGGGCTGGATAGAGTTCTAATAACTTTGCCCTAATCTGGCAAGGCTATACTGATTCGGGTAATAGATTCAGATTGAGGATTAAGACGTAGCTCAAAGAGCTACAATACAGGATCTTCTGAATTGAAGATATACGGAATTCTTATAGCGAACTAGCCCGATTGGGCTCTAGTTCGTTTGTATTCCGGTGCAAATGTTCCTTTCAATCCTCTCCGATAGAATCAGCATATTACATGAGCTCATACCGTGATATTATTCTCCTTTTAAGGGTCGAGCTCTATCGAGGCGGTACATCACGATTTACAATCTACAGGTAGATAGGATCTGATCAAACGGGATTGGATTTATTAGAGTATTTATAATGGAAATTGCAGATTAGTTCTTGTATATCTTTCAGATAGCTTATAGATTCTTTGATTGGTATATTATAACCAACCCAATAGATAATATATTTCAAATAAGGTCCTTTACAATCTCTTCTTTTTTAATGGGAGTTTAGGATTTCGATAATCTCAAAACGCTCAAGACCGTTTATTTCTATAAAGGGTGATAACGGATTATACTATTTAGGAATAAGATTATTATATATAGAATATAGTAGGTTGATATAAAAAACAGAATGAATCTTTATTAAAACTAGAAGCTTTAGTTTATAAGTATAGGAATCTATTGGATATAGGATTTTGAAGGGCCTAAGGTTCTTTCAATCGAGCTTCTTTTGTGAATACAGAGTCTTAATATTTCTAGTATTCAGCTAGATCAGATTATTAGGTAAGTATTTATAGGCAGGGGAATAGTGGGTATTGATATTCTTTGAGTATTAGACTTGATTAACAGTTAGTTTGGTTTGTAGGTGTGAGGAGATGGCTTCTATTTTAGCGACGAATTCTTTGGCATTTTGTATGGCAGGATGGTTACTCTGGGATGGTGTGGGTTTGAAGCTCAGGTGGGGGTGGAATCTGTAATTCGAGAAGAATGGGATTATTCGGGTGCTTTCGGATTAAGTATTATTGATAGAGAATTCAGCAAGTAAAAGTTATTCTGTTTAATCGTTTTACAGATAGACTATATATAATTAGAAATATTATTCCAGTATCGCATTAGCCCTTTTGGTTTGTCCATCAGTTTCAGGATGGTAAGCGGTTGAAAGCTTAATAACTATATCTAAGCGTTTATAAATATATTTTCAGAATTCAGAAATGAATTGAGTTCCACAATCAGATATAATGATCAGAAGTAAGCTGTGAAGCTTTCAGATATTCTTCTGGAATAGGTAGGCAACCTCTTCAGAGTTACAAGTACTATAACAGGATAAGAAATGTTTCATTTTTGTTAATCAATCAATTACTATTATAATAATATTGAAATCGATACTTTTGGGTAGATATATAATAAAATCTATTGAGATATCTTGCCAAGCTCTTTACAGGATCGGGAGCGGGCAGAGAACTCTCTTTTAGCCTTTGTGATTCGGGGTAGTGCGATAGCAATTATAACAATTATAGACCTATTGTGTAATATAATCGTAATATCCAGGCCAATAGTAATTTCAGAATAATAATTTGAAGGTTCGGATACGGTATAGGTAACCAACAGCAAGCGATTTGTAGTATAGATAGAGCAGATAGGTTTTCAGGGGGTTATGGTCGGGAATGTATAGTTTCCCTCAATAATACAGCAGATTATTGTTTTCGGTATACTCAACAAAAATGATTTTCGGATATTTCGGGAATTCCTCTCATAGGGATTTCAGAATAGATTCGAATACAGGGTCGGCTTGGTAGTCTTTGTGGAACAGAGTAAGCAGATTGGTAGAAAGGTTTAAAGGGTTTTCTGGGTTCTTTAGTTATATCGCAAGGTTGGGTACAGATATGACATATGGGATTGCAGGCTTTATAACTTTGCTATTTTCTGGTAAAATTACAGTATCGTTGAAATCCAAATGGTTGGTGGTATCGGTAGGGTTAGGGTTTTTTTGGCTATAGGTGGTTACAGTGAAGCATACTCTTTTAGTAATCTTAGATTCGATTAGGGTAACAGTAGTAGGAAATAGATCGGAATCCAGGTTCTCTCGTTTCAGAATAATATAACTTTGATACAAAAAGTGTTTATTCCTTTTCTTAAGAAGATCTTTTAATTTTCTGATTAACATATCAGATTTGGTATTTAGCTTTCCGGGGCGATAAGTGATTCGGAAATTAAATCGAAATAGAAATTCGGACCAGTAGGCTTAATAGTGATTTAATAGCTTTATTATAATAAAGTATTCTAGATTTTTATAATCAATGATTATTTGAATTAGTGATACAACGCCTTCCAATTTGGGATACTATTTTTCGAAGTAATAAATAATAGCTAGCAGTTCTTTGTTGTAAATCTTGTAGTTGTATTCAGCTACCGAATATTTTTTAGAGAAGAATACAACAGGTCTAAGTATTTCATCATTGTTATATTAGGAGAGTACTCCAGCAAATACATAATCGGAGGCATCAGTTTCTACAATCACTTCCTTTTTCCAATTGAAGAAAGTCAGGATAGATGTTTCGGTAAACGCTCGCTTCAATTGGTCGAACACTTCTTGATAGGCAGGACTCTACAAAAACGAAACATTCTTTCTAGTCAGGTTTACTATCAGGTTGATAATTTTCGAAAAATCTTTAATAAATTATTAATAAAAGTTCGAAAACCCAATGAATACTTGGATATCGGTTATACTAGCAGACGGTTTCCAATCTATAATTGTTCGGATTTTCTCTGAGTCTATTCGAATACTATCGCTTTTTACAATAAGGTCTAGAAACTTGGTTTCGGATTTCAGGAATTTGTATTTTTCGAATTTAGTGAACAAGCTGGCTTCCCTTAATGCTTATAGAACCTTTTGAATATAACGGATATGTTCCTCTCGAGTTCGACTATATATCAGAATGTTGTTCAGGTAAGCGGTGCAAAATATATTTAGATATCCCTATAGAGAATCATTGATAAACCTTTGAAAGGTTGTGGGGGCCTTTGTCAATTCGAATGGTATAACTAAGAATTTGAACAATCTAAATTGAATATGGAATGCAGTTAGATATTCCTGCTCTTCTTTTATTCTTATATTGTTAAAGGCAAAGATAATATCGATTTTATTGAAATATTTTATTCCTTTTAGATTGTTCAGAGATTCTTTTGTTAATAATAAGGGGTATCGATCTTTGACCAATAAGTTATTTAAAGTATGGTAATCTATATAAAATCGGAGGCTTTCATTAATCTTCTTGATAAACAAAACAGGGGAAGTGGTGGGGAAGAAGCTTGGTCGGATAAACCCTTTTCTAAGATTCTCTTTTAGCCATTCTTTTAGAACTTCTAATTCGAAATGGGATATAAAGTATAAAGTATTGAAAAAAGGAACAGCTTCTTTTTTAAAACAAATCTTATAATTGTACAATCGATAAGGAAATAGTTTCTCTATATTCTTTGGGGAGAAGATATCTTTTCAATTTTGGAATTTGGGTAATAGATCTTTAGAATTGAATATTTTCTTTTTTTTATTTAGAATATTATTAATTTGTTTAATTGATATCTGGAACATTTCATATTTCCGGTGGGTATAAGCTGAACAGACTCTCAGGGAGATTGCAGCTATATTCTTATTCTTTAACCCTTTGGGGTGAGCAGGTAGGTGTATAGGTTGGGTTTTTGGAGAAACATTTAGCAGAGCTTTTATATAGAATAGGCGAAATGGAGTATTATAAAATTCGTAGTAAAACGAGCTATCGAACTGGAACAAGTTTGTTGTGAAGTCGATACAGGGATTGTGTTTCTTAAGCTAAACTATCCCTAGTATAATAGGATAGTAGACTAGCTTGGTTATATACAAAACAATCTTCTTCTCAATATAATTATTGATTCTAAGTTCTATTCGAATATAAAAGATAATTCGATTATTGAACAGAGTGTTTCCATTGAATCCTATAATTTCGAATACTATAGATAATTGATATACTGATATTTTCTGGGAAGACACCCAATTTTGATTTGCAAAGACAATTTCTTTATATTTGTTATCAACTATAACATATATCAGGAGGGTGTCTTTTTCTAAAAGCAGAATGACAAATAGAATTATCAGATCTGTACAATTGTTTAGTTTATTTTCTAAAGGAAAGTTATGAATAATAATAGCAAATAAATGGAGGGTATACGAAGGATTATCCTAATCATAGTTTAGATTAGACATATCCCGTTTTCTGAATTGATTGAGCTAGTCAGCGAGCGGGGAGGAGAGCGAGGTGGGGAACGGATAGGGATTCGGTTTCTCGAAGAACTGTTCGGTATAAAACTGATTCTCATAGGGCTAATTATAGTAATAATAACTTGGAATTGAATAGGATAGATATCGAAATACAGACAATCTCATATCAAATAACTGGTAGAGCTGTAACAATAGTATTTACTGTATTCCCACCGCAAATCCAGATTCCTAGCAATATATTCCTTTTTTTCTAAACTCAGATTCATTGGATCTCCAGGAATAGACTTCAGGCTAACGAGTTGTAAAGACAGAATAGTAATTATTCTTTGGAATAAAGTTTCGAAAGTAATAAAATAAATATAGTGGATTTATTATTAATATTAATGGAATTGGTTATTGAGTTATTATAAATAATTAATATATTAATGAAATTTACGGATTAAAGCAGAATTATATAACAGTATATCTTATAGTTCATAAAAGATTCCTTGAAATAGGAGTAGGGTTAGAGTATTATTAGGTATTTCTTCTTTTAAAGCGAATCTCTAGAATTCTGTAAAGAAGATACTAAAATCGAGATATCTTTGCTTTAATACATATAGTTTATTCTGTATGTTTTGTATTCGATCAAAATCCCCAAAGGTGTTTTCGAGATATTCGAGAAATACGGTATAGTTAGTGAACTGAGGAATCCCATAGGAGATCTTAGATAGTATAAGCTCATATGCCTTTCCAATAAGTTTTTTAGCAGTATAAGTTAAATAGATAGAAATTATTGGGAATCTATTATTATTTGTATTCAATTTTTTGTATATTTATTAAACGAATCTATATAAATCGGAACAAATACCATCAAACTCTTTTGAATCAAGAATATATTTATTCAATTGAGTGATCGGAGCAGATATAATAGGTTCGGGGATAAAGTTAGCGAGAGTTTTGGGGGATATAGTTTCTAAACAAACAGATATAGTAGGTGTAGATTCGGCAAAACAATCGAATAGATAAATGTTTTGAGTAGTAATCTGTTTATATAGAATAGCTTGAATATATTTGCAAACTAGGGATTCGGAAATTTTGTGTTTGAGCGATTTGTTAGTTTCCTTCAGTTTGGTATAATACATAGATGCTGATTGGAGGTATTGATATCAAACCTAGGGGTTCTTTGATATAGAAATGCCAAATTCCGAGGAGTCCCCAGATTGGCTAGGCGGATGTGGAGCAGTTATCACGAAAGCGATATTTTAATAAATAGAAGCTATGTAGTATCACAAAACAGACAGACTAGATAGAGTTCTAATAACTTTACCCTAATCTGACAAGGCTATACTAATTCGAATAATAGATTCAAATTGAGGATTAAGATATAGCTCAAAAAGCTATAATACAGAATCTTCTGAGTTAAAGATATACGGAATTCTTATAGCGAGCTAGCCCGATCGGGCTCTAGCTTGCTTGCGCTCCGGTGCGAGCGCTCCTTTCGGTCCTCTCCGATAGGACCAGCATATCACGTGAGCTCACACCGTGACAAATTGAAGTCAAAAGCTATAATAATATATGAGGTAAAGCTATTACTTATTTTATATTTCTTAATTTTACAATTAATGCTTGATAATAGTCTTATTTGCTATTTTTCATTATTGATTTGGGTTTATATAATATAATTCTAGATTATAAATGATTGATAGAGATCCGAATTAAAGTCAATTGTTTTAATTAATACCTTAAATAGCCTTTCGAATATCCTTCTATTATTTCTTTATCAAAAAATATACTTTTAATTAAAGATAGTCTTTAATAATCCAGAATCAGTTATTTGAGATAGAAAGATATTGATAATCGAAATATCTGATTGAAAGAGATATACTATCAATTTGATAATGAACAATCAATTATAATATTGATTATATCTGAAATACTTATTATCCTTTTCCAAGAGATTAATATAGTAATCTCAGATGCGATTAAAGCTCAGGTTCCAGTCAATCTAAAGAAGAAATCTATTTTTGGTCAAATCTCTATTCAGTTTGTTTATGAATCCCTTCCGCTTTGTATTTCTAATATATTCGATATCTATATATTCAAATCGATTCAATTTCAATTTATCTGTAAGAGAAGTAAGGATTATAAGATCTTTATAATTATATATATAGAAATTGATAATATCATTTCAATTTACAAATCTAATCAAGACAATAATTATCAAATCTCAATTACAATTATTATTTTAAACAATTCTAAACCAAAAACTATTACTACTTTCAATCACATCATTATAGATATTAAGATGAAGCCTTCAATCCCTAAAGCTTATCAATAATATCATTAAGCATTCTCTAAATGCGAATCCGATATCCTATCTCTTTCCCAATCATATAATTACAAAATTATATTTGAAGGAAAAGATAAAAAAGCTTTCAAATATAATTTTCTATATAAAATATTATTTGAATAGTTTGAGATTATTAAAGAATATATTACAAAGAATCTTATTAAAGGATTTATAGAATCTAGTTAAGCATTATTTGCAGTACCAATTCTTTTTGTAAGAAAGCCAAATAAAAGCTTAAGATTCTGTATAGACTTTTGACTACTCAATTCTTTAATATGCAAAGACAGATACTCTCTATCTCTTATTAACGAGATATTCATATAACTCGTTAATATAAAGATATATATCAAATTAGATATTCAATAAGCATTTCATTATATTCGCATAAATTCAGCTTTTGAAAAATACATTACCTTCCATATTCAATATAATTCCTATAAATACAAAGTTTTATTTTTTAAACTAACAAATAGCTCTATAACTTATTAATAATATATAAATAATATTCTATTTGATTATTTAAATAACTTTTATATTATTTATCTTAATAATATTCTTATATATTCTAAAAACAAAAATAAATATAAAAAATATATTAAGTATATCCTCAAACAATTTAAGTCCATTAGCCTCCAGGCAAATCTCAAGAAATGCGAATTCAATATCAAATATATAAAGTATTTAGGTTTTATTATTTCTATAAATAGTGTATAAATCAATCCAAAAAAGATTGAAATAATTATTACTTGAACTTATTTTATTATTATAAAGAGTATCTAATTGTTCTTAGATTTTTATAACTTTTATTACTAATTCATTAAGGATTATATTATAATAGTAAAACCTCTTCATAAACTTATAAAAACAAATATCAAATTTCATTTTAATAAAATCTATCAAATCGTATTTGATATACTCAAAGACAGACTTATCTCTACTTTTTTTCTATAGTATTACGATTATACACTACCCTATATACTAGAAACCAATATATCCAATAGTATAGTCGCTAGCATACTATTTTAGAAGCATAGCAACAAATAATTATCAATTGCCTACTTTTTGAAACAATAATTACTACCAAACTAAACTACAAAGTTTATAATAAAGAAATACTTGTAATCATCAAATCCCTAAGCTATTAGAAAGCTGAATTTGCTGAATCCTTATATCAGATTAAAGTATATATTAATTATAAAGTGTTTGAGTACTTTATATTAACTAAACAATTAAATGCTTGACAAATGTGCTGAATAGAATTACTTACTAATTATAACTTTATTATTATATATTATGCTAGAAAAAACAATCTATTTGCAGATATGCTTATATATCGTATTAACAAGTTGAATTAATAGAATAATACTAAAAAGAAGAATTATTTTTAATAGTTTATAAAAAATAATTAGATGAATATAAAGATTATACACAAATCTCTATAATAAGATCTAAATGTAATTGCAAACATCAATATATATACAATCATATTACTTTTCGATATTATAAATCATATTATTAAAGCAAATAGATCTTATTCGAATTTAAAAACTTATGCATTCAGATTACCAAATCATATAAATATTTTATATTCAAGAAAGGATTTTTATTTTATAATAATCGACTTTATATATCGAATATCGAAAATCTATAAATCTATTTGATTCACAAAGTTTATAATTCAGTCTTTACTACACATTCTGATATCAAAAAGATTTATATTCTTTTAACCAATCAATACTATTAGAAGAATATAAATAATATAATCAACTAATATATATGGAATTACTATAAATATAAGCATAGCTTTGTATCAAAAGATTGTACTCCCGATTTCCTCTATCTACTCCCAATCTCTATATAAGCATAACAATATATTACTATAAATTATTATTATTATTATTATTATTAGTAATTTTCAACCGGGCCGTATAGGCGAGCCTCCCAGGGGGCATTACGGTTGGGCTAACTGCTGGATAATCTCTAATTTACATGATCCCCCTCTCCTAAAAATGAGGTCTCAATACCCTCAGTAGCCTCCCAAGCGATAGCTAGCGCGCTTGCGCTTTTGTCTCCGATCCTCTGAGCGCCTCCGTGCGCGCTTTCCGATCTTTTATATAATGTTTTGATTGAGAGCTGCTTTATCCTGTAAGGGTAGCTTTTGTATGTATTCTAGTGCAGCGCAGAGTATTGCATATATCGATTTTGTTCTTTATAGCCTTGCTATATCGATCGCCTCCTATTCTGTATTTGTGTTTACCTGGATCGGTCAATCCATTTCCATTTCCTCTTCCTATTCTTCTGGTAGCGTTCTAGGGCATATGCTCCTGTAGAAGTCTGTTATAGCAATAAATTCAGCGAACTTGGCTGGTGTGTGCATTAGCTGTTTCAGTAGTCGTTCTTGAGCCGCCCGGTTGCGGGGTGGGTATTTGGGCCTGATATCTGGGGGCCAGGTTTCGTAGGTCGCAAGGACTTTGCGGCAGTGCACGATGTGCTCGGGGGATTTGTATGCGCCACATGAGCAATGGATCGTTGCTTCCTCGTGTTTAAATCGTCGGTGATAGCTTTCGAAATCGCCGTGTGCTGAGCGGATCGCTAGCATGCGGTGGAGAGTAGCTCGTGAGAGTTCTAGTTCATTAGGGCATTTGTTTGTGCTCCTTGGATTCCATTTCTGGTACTGTTTGGAGAGCATTGGTTTCTGTTTGATCCACCTTACTATAAATTACTATAGTTTTAATAAGGATAAATATGGTTATAATAATGTATTCGTTATTATTAACCAATTAATCAAATAAGCTATTTCAATATCCTATTATAAATCAATCAATTCGAGAGATTAGGTTCGCTTATACCTATATCATGTATATAGATATTATAATGTTCCGAAAACTATAATCTCTAATTGTGGTCCTCAATTCATATTCAAATTCTAGTAAGAATTCAATAATATCTTAGAAACACAAGTCAAGTTATCTATTGCTTATTATCTGCAAATTGATGGTCAAACTAAGATTTATAATCAATATCTCTAATAATGCTTATAATCCTTTATAAGCTATTATTAAAATAATTAGTTTGAATTCCTATTAATAATAAATTATGCTTAATTCACACTTTTCTATAAATCACTAGATAATTAAACCTTATACAAGACCTTGTATGACTATCTACCCCGTAATCTCTGGGATTAGAAATTCAACTCCACTGTGCCTATCGATAATTTGAATATAATTGATATTAGAGAATATATTAAATACAATAAATTAATATTTAATTGAGTAAAAGAAAATATTTTGTATATATAAAAAAAGATATCTCAATTAGCTAACTTGTATTATTATTTAGTTAACTTCAATATAAAAAACTATATATAGTTCAGTATAAGAAACTTTTCAATATAACAATTATCCAAAAAACTGAATTACTTTATTCAAAATAGATTCAAGATTATTAATCGAATTAGAGATTTCTTTTGATTAGATTTATTGCCTATTATAAAAGTCCACCTTATATTTTTATCTAATAAACTCCGTAAAATAACAAATAATCTACTTCCCAAACAAATCCTTGAACCATTGCTCTCAATAAATATTACTAATAATATCAAATGAGAAGTAAAGTGTATTCTAATTATAAAGAAAATATATTAATAGCTTAAGTATAAAGTATTATAACTAAATATCAATAATAATCTCATCTAATATTCTATTTCTGACTTAAAAACTACTCTATATTATTTCTATGATTTTTATTTACAAAATCCCACTCTATCAGAATCCTCTATATATCTATCAGAGTGAATTTGTTTTTATAAAAATAAAAAGAATAATTATAATTTTATAAACAATAATTAATATATAAATAAAAAAGATAGAAAGAATTTCTTTAATTTATTATTATAATAAAGAAAATCCTAATTGTATAAAAGGCTAAAAGCAATTGAACAAAGATAAAATATTAATAAAGAAAATCTTTTCCTCTACTCGATAGATTTAAATTAAATCAGAAAGAAAGTTTTTATGGGTATTAATGATTATAATCGGGTAAGGTATAATAGTAAAGACTAAATGATTTAAATTGAAATACTAGTCGAGTTCTTAGTCAATAGTAACGATAAGTATATACAGGATAATCACAAGTTGAAAGACAAGACAACTGTTAGTCGCAGTATACACAATAATAAGGCTAAGCTTGTATTCAATCATATCCAATTACTTGCAAACTACTAAAAGCTCTATTTCCATTTGAGTTAGGACAAGCTAATACTATTATTCCAATTCGTCTCTTTGTACTGTAATTTCTATTATATAACGCTTTGCAGTTTCTCAAGTAAGGATAAAAGAAAATATTTCTTTTGAAATGCGATTCTTAGCTCTTCCTATATATCAAGCTATCTCAAAAATTAACTTTACTAAAAGTTAGCAAAGTTATAACTTATTTTTGCTATATTGCTGTACTTAGTAATAACTAATCGGTATTAGAGAAATATCTTGTACATATCTCTATCAAACAAGCATTCACACTTATACTTATCAGCTAAACAAAATAGATAGCGAGATTGATTAGATGATTATTCAGAAAGTCGATAGCAAACACTATTTCTCTTGCTGGAAATATAATTGTATATATAGTTAGTACAAATCTAACTATTCTTCCAAATATATTATTCCTATTATGGTATTATCTTTTTGATAACCTTTTATTTAGAGATTTTTATTTATTAATATTAATAAAGTTAATGCTTTTGTAATAGGATATATCGAATTTACAATCAGATTAACTTTAATATAAGGCCTCTAGAATATCTTCCTTAATTATCTCATTATTATTTTCGAGATTACAAAAATAATATATTGCTATAATTAATTTATTAGCAAACTTCTTTTCGTAATCATTAATATAATCGATTAAGGGATTATATTCTTTCTCCAAATTCTACCTTGAAAGATAATGGAATGGATACATTTAATAAGTATATCGAAGATCAACCCCACTTTCAGATATATTGCCTTTAGTATCTATAATTGCATTTATTAAACAAACCAACTACAAGCTAAAGATATCAAAAGAAAGTCTCATTTATATACATCTTTATTATTCAACCTATCTTTTTTATTATTCTCCTCCTTACCAATAGAATTATTATTACTCCTGTTATAGCTCGACTCCTCCTTTTCCTTAATAGAATATTTACCTTGTATAATAAAAAAGGCAGATACTCTTTTTGCTATAAACTATAAAAAAGTATATTAGTAAAGCAAATACAAAAGAAAAATAAACAATTTATTATTGTATATATATCCTCTTGTTGCTTTAGTTATACTAATAATAACTTGCTTTTATTATTATATTTTCTTAATAATATAAAAGGCATATTGATTATTAATCAAGAAATACAAAGAAAATAAGTAACCGGAAAAGATTTGGAAGAAAAAGGGAAATTCAGGCGATCTATATATTTTGAAGGCTTTGCGCTATTGCTAGGCTACAGAACGGTTTTCTCCGTTTCCCATATACCTTCCCATTGCGAAAAAAGCAAAATTTGTGTATATACTTATTTACTATATTATGCTATAATATAAACAATGATGTCTTATTAGGATTACCGATATATTTATGGATTAGATAATTATAAAGCTTAAGGGCAAGCTTTTTCGAAAGGGGAGATAATATCATAGATTACACCTAATCGTAGCTGCGATCGCTCATATGCGCATTTACGCATATACACAATCATGTGTACATAGCTAGTATATAGAAGCGCTTTATAAGCGCTTTGCTTCCGATTCTGTAATTATAGATTCTAAGAATAAATTGTACCCTGCTCTCGCAGTTCTTTTAAGGCAAAGTGTCACAAATACCGAATTTCGCTTGTATATTTGCAACCAATTAAAACCAATCTTCAATAAGCTTGAGATCTTTATAGAAAGCTTTTTGAAAATCATAAATATAACTAAAACGTATCTTTAATTCGATTCAATGCTTTATGAATCGATATGCTCAAAGCTTCCCAATATACTTTGCACTCTTCGATTCAAGAATATGATTTGTTATATCTTCCATTCCCTTGAAATTAAATGGAAAACCTCTTGAATCCATATTAAGAATATATTAAATAATATCCTCCTCTTCTAATTCTATAAGTTTATATCAATTCGCTCGAGTTTCGGAACATAGAGTTAAACTATTCATTCTATGGATAAGGATTGTACTGTCACGGTGTGGATACACGTGACCGATAAGCGATAAGCTAGGCCCTGTTAGGCTAGCTTATAAGTGAAAATTCTGTATATCATCATGTTGGAAGATTCTGTATCGTAGTTCTTCGAGCTATGTCTTAGTCTACACCCTGTACCTACTGTTTTTAACACCGTCAAATATAGATTCCTGATTCCACCTATCTACCTCATAATACTACATAGCTCCTATCAATACTATCGCAATAGCAATACCAATTCCATACCCACCCAATCACCCAGAGAATACCTCTGAGCTTAATATAGCTATAACAAAGGATCCTCAAGCTTAGTATCAATATCTCCAATCAGCAGTCATATATATTGCCGGATTGGAAAAAGCCAATCTATTCCTTGAACACGAGATTCGAGAAGTGTTTATTGAGAATATATTGAAACCTCTCTATACAAGTAGATTGCTATATAGAATATCCGTTTACTCAATCGTTTTGCCAAATCTGTATTTGTTTTTGTTATATCTTTTAAAATAATACTTACTGAATTTACTTTCAAATTATCTAATATTACTATACCCATTCTATTTGCTACTATTTGTTTGAATAAACACATTCCTGATTTTAAAGAATTTGATAATTCCCGATTTGATTTATAAAGATTTGTTTAATAGATATATACAAAGATAAGTTTGAACTCTAATTATTTCTTTATTATTTTTACTTGCCTAACTTATATTATTAAAAGATTCATTGAAAAAGCTTACAAACTAATCTTCTTTAAGATTATTCGCAATATCTCACAATTCACCAATTATAATTTACTTTTAGAATACTTAGAGAACACTTTTGGGAATCCCGATCACAAACAGAATGCCCAGAACCAATTATATCTGCTCAAACAAAAATATCTTGATTTTAGTATCTACTTTGTTGAATTCTAAAAACTAATTTTAAAAAGCAAAATGCCTAATAACATTCTGATCTTGTTATTATTTCAAAGAATCTTCCAAAAACTATAAGATATATTACTTTACAACCCACCCCCATTCTATAATTTCCAGAAATATTTTGTTTATCTATAACAACTCAACAATCGGTTTTGTTAACATTAGTAATAAATCTTTTGGAATTGTTCTATTATTTCTATCTCCGCTAAGAGAAAGATTTCCGTTTTGTTATTCGAATTTGTTTATAACCCTGTAATCCAATCTTTTTATACAAGTAAGGCTGTTTTTTCATTTGTTTAGAAAGGAGATTCTATGGATTTTAGCTTTCAATATTGTATTACTAATAATAATTTGTTCCGAAAGGAATAAGGAGAATATTATTGCTATGGCTTTACTAATTACTTGATTCAAAACTACCTATATCCTGATACCCGCCCTATCCAGTTTAGAATTAGAACTTCCAGTTTACCTAGATATAATCCTATTTCAAGAAATCTACCAAAAGACAGAATATCTATCCGATCCTCGCTTTATTCCCCGCTACAATTACCGCCCCGCTTTCCGGTCAGCTCGTCCGAATCGGGAAATGGGACTTGCCTAGTTTAAATCACTACCAGAGCAATTCTCTGTATAAACTCTATCTGTTTACTATTACCACTTAAGAATTGTTTTTGAAAAATAAATTGAATAATCATGTGGATCTAATAATCCTACCTATTACTCTACTTCTAGGGAAAAAGACTTTCCCAACCTATACTATAATGGATAGTGATTATAAAGAGATTGCCTTCACTAATCGAAATTGAATGTTGTCCCAGAAGATCCCTAAACACAAACTATTTACTGCCTTCGAAATTATTAGATTCAATAGCAAAATTCTATCTGGAAATTGGGTTACATTCTATATCTATATTGGATTTAGAATTAATAACTATATCGAAAAGAGAATCATTCTATATATAACTGAATTAACCCATTACTTTATAGTATTAGGCATAGTCTAATTTAAAAAGCATAATCCCCATATCGATTTTGCAATAAACTTCTTTCAATTCAATAGCCTATATTATTACGAATTCTATAACACTCTATTCCGCTTATTCCGAATAAAAGCTCTTCCCGATGTTCCCCCGAAAGCCCAATCTGTATATCTATCTAATCGCCCTGAAGGCCTTAAGAATCGAGATATAGTCACGATCTCCCTAAAGGCCTATTCTGTATATGCTTATCAGAAATATAAAATGTTCTAGATCTCTGTTAAACAGATTAACAATATTCTAAAAAAAAAAAAAAGTTCGATCTGAATAATCTTCTACCCGAGTTCCGAAATTGAAAAGATATATTTTCCCTATAGAATACTAACAAACTACTATCGCACCGATTATATAATTATGAAATCCGACTCCAAAAGAGATCTGTATTACCCTTTAAAGCCCTGTATATCATATCCCGAATCGAACTCGAAGCTTTGAAAGGATAGCTAAAGGAAAACCTGAAGAAAGGGTTTATTCATTCCAACTCCTCCCCTACTACATCCCCCATATTGTTTATCAAAAAAACCAATAGAGATCTCCATTTCTATATCAACTACAAACCCTAAACAATCTATCCATAAAGAATCGATATTTGTTGCTACTAATTAAAGAATCCCTGAACAACTTGAAAAGAATAAAGTACTTTAATAAAATCGATATCATCTCTATCTTCAATAATATCAGAATCAAAGAAAAACAAAAATATCTAACTACATTCTATACCCGATTTAGCCTATTCGAATCCCTAATTATACCATTTGAGCTGACAGGGGCACCTACCACGTTCCAAAGGTTTATCAACGACTCCCTACATGAATACCTGGATATATTCTGTACTACATACCTGGACGATATATTGATATATAATCGTATCCGAAAGGAATATATTCGTTATATTCAAAAAGTCCTGCAAGCACTGAGAGAAGCCGGCCTATTCGCAAAATTCGAAAAATGCGAATTCCTGAAATCTGAAATCACTTTTCTTAACCTAATCATAAGGAAAAATAGTATCCAAATGGATTCAGAGAAAATACGGATTATTGTGAATTAGAAACCACCCGAAACCGTAATTGATATATAAGTATTTATCAGGTTCGCAAACTTTTATCATCGATTTATTAAGGACTTTTTCAAGATAATCAGCCCAATAATAAAACTAACCAAAAAGAATATCCCGTTCCTATAGAATAATATTTATCAAAATACTTTCGATCAATTAAAGAAAATATTTACCGAAGCCTCTATTCTGGTCTCCTTTGATTGGGAAAAGGAGGTGATTCTGAAACCAATACATCGAATTATGTTTTTGCAGGAGTCCTTTCTCAATACGATAAAAAGGGGATCCTGAGATCTATTACATTTTTTTTAAAGAAACACTCCGCTGTTGAATATAACTATAAGATTTACAATAAAGAATTTCTAATTATTATTCATTACTTCGAAAAATAGTATCCCGAACTTGAAAGTGTATCGTTTTCAATCCAGGTAATCACGGATTACAAGAATCTGGAATACTTTACAACAACAAAATTGCTAAACCGCTGTCAAACCTGCTGATCCGAATTCCTATCCCGATTTAACTTCTGAATCACCTATTACCTTGGAAAGCTAAATGCCAAGCCTGATACCCTGACTAAGAGATTAGAGGATCTCCCTAAAAAAAAAAATGAACACCTTCTGTACTAAAGCCGAATTGTTCTAAAAAAAGAAAACTTAAACCCTAATCTGTTTTCTAATATTGATATACTAAAAAAAGCTAAGATTACTAAGAAAATACAATTCATTGCCATTACACAAAGCTAAAGAAACTCTGATATCATTAATCCTCCTAATCCTATTACACCTGAATTTAAACTCCTACTCATTATACCAGAATCCAATCCTATAATATCTCTAGAGAATTGAAAAACACCTTTAGATCTGTCTACCGATCTATTATCCCTATTTTAAAAAGACTATCAAGCTAACCCTATTTCCAAATCCATTCTGAAATCTCTACAAAAAGAATCCCCAAAATACTCGAGAATTATTCTTATTGAATACTTTGAAAACAATAGCTTATTATATTACCAAGAAAAACTATATATTCCTAATTATAATCCTCTGAAATCTCATTTGCTTTATCTATATTACAAGTCCCCTATTACTAATCACTCGTATTGTATCCAAACTTTCGAATTGTTATTTCAAGATTACTATTAATCTAATTACTATAATTATATTACACAATAAGTTCGCAATTATTATAATTACTATTGTATTATCCCCAATCATAAAAATCAGAAAAAAGTCCTCTACCCGCTCCCAATCCTATAAAAAGCCTAGCAAAATATTTCTATAGATTTCATTATATATCTATCCGAAAATACTAATTTCGATATTATTATAATAATAATCAATTGCCTAATCAAAATAAAGTATTTCCTGCTCTATTATAATATCTGTAACTCTAAAGAAATCGCTTATCTATTTTAAAGAAATATCTGAAAGCTTTATAGCTTATCTCTAATAATCATTTCCGATTGTAGAGCTTAATTCGTATCCGAATTCTGGAAGTATATTTGTAAGTGTTTGGGAGTATCCGCTAGACTCTCCACTATTTACTATTCCAAAACTGATGAATAAACTGAAAGAGCTAATACAATATTAAAGCAATACCTCAGATTGTATATAGCTTACCTATAAGATAATTAAACAGAATAACTTCCACTTACCAAATTCTTTATCAACAATACCTGATTTGAGAGTACCCGAATAATTCTGTTCTTCTTCAATTACAGTTTTCATTTCTGTTTAAGCTTTGAGCCTACTCTATCCAAAAGCAATTGTTTTATTATAAAAAATATTAAGGAATTTGTCTTCAAAATAAAGGTAATCTCCTTATACTTAAAGATAAAATTGATTACTAGCCAAATTTGATATTTGAAGAATACTAATTTCCATTATTCCCCTACTCACTGATATACCCCCAATAATCTAATCTAACTAAATACTAGAAATATCAAAACCCTGTATTTATAGAAGAAGTTTGATTAGAAGAATCTTAGTCTATTCAAGATTCTAAGCTTGATAGATCTTTATATCTATAAACTGGAACTCCCTATCTCTATAAGGATTCACTCTGTTTTTTATATTAATCTGTTATACTCCGTATATAATAATTCCATTTCTGGATAGTATAATCCATTGCCACTGTTTGTAGAAATCAATGGTTTGGAGCATTTCGAAATCGCCAAAATCCTGAATTCCCGTTAGGAAAAAAGAGATTGTAAAAAACCTTACTTGAAATATATTGTTTATTGAATTAACTATAATAAGCTAACCGAAGAACCCGCCAGCTACTTAAAAAATACACAGAAACTAATCCGCAACTTTTATTATAAATACTCTGATAAATCTGAATCTACCTAATCTGAATTGCCCACCTATGAGATTATAAATTGTAACTTATCACTTTATTAAAGCTTGATTTGAAGAAAGAAGATAATATCATAATATAGATATATATAACCAATAAATGATAAGCTAGGTTTTGTTAGATTAACTTATAAATGAAAATTCTGTATATCGTTATGTTGGAAGATCCTGTATTGTAGCTTTTCAAGCTATATCTTAGTTTATACCTTGTACCTACTATTCTTAGCACTGTCGAATATAGATTCCTGATCCTGCCTGCCTGCCCCGTGACATGTACAAGGGATATTATATAATTGGGAGGCCTTTTGAAGACTCAGTTTTTTGTTGTTTTCAATAGCTTTGATAACTAAAAGCAAGCGTGCTTCTTTATTATTAAGTTGTATAATAAATAATTGATAAATCGCGTGTTGAAGTTGGTCATATTTATTAAGGTGAAAGTGGTCCACTCGATGATATGGTCCACTCGATGATAAATCACGTTATATGATTTTCCGAGAATAAATTGCGTTGAAACGTCTCTAGTAAAAGCGCTCGTAGCAGCGCCTAGGTTGACTATCTGTCCTGTGCTAGTAAATTGCGAGATACGATCGCAAATCTTCTGAACATTCCGACGGATTAAATCTTGTTTATTGGCAACTTGAGCTTCGGAGAAGAAAGTATTTAGAGGTAGGCGACGAGCCTTATGGATATCATGATCAGCCGTGCAGATAGTAGCACCTCCTGCAGAAAACCCATCTAAAGGCCAACCATACTTGTGCCAACGCCCATCTTAGCGGTAGAGCTTTTCGAAAAAGGCTGGATCAATGATGATTGGACCTTTGTGAATTATTAGCCTTCATGTATGATGTGAGAGATAAGATATAGTCATCTGTTCAAACCGTATTTCTTGTGCATTTCAGCAATTTTGAATGTGTATTGACCATTCTGTACGATATCATAATATGCTTCATAGTATCTTGCGATGGCGGCTAGTTTTGGCCCTGGAAATTGTGCAAGAGGATGTAGGAATAAGCGGTAGAAAGCAAGACTACCGAAATAAACGATGATAGCTGCAGCAATATTTTGCAACGACAGTAAGGTAGTTAAATCCTCCATTTGGTACATTTTTGTTTTCTATCTCTCGAATTCAAAGTGGTCAGAAAGTTCAATGAATGGTATGATTAAATGGAAGGAGGTGGATGATAAGCAAACAGTTGGTGACCTACAGTTGTTTTCCAAACAAATCCCTAACAGCAACCCAACATCTTGCCGAGGATTATTCGAGGATTATTCACTTCTTTTACTGGCGTTGGAACGAACCAAGTTCGAAAGCCGTCACATCAACAATTTGTCATACTATACTGTATGAATAGTCCATTTTTCTAATGGTTAAGAAAACAGATCAGAGACTAGAAACTTCGAATACCTCAATTCAATTTGTGCATTAAAATAGTCTGAAAGGTCGATATCACAAGCTGGTTTGACTCAAAATTTGTATTGCGTCCATAAATTTGGACCACGATACCATAATTGAACATGAGGTATCCGGAACTTCTAGTCTGTAAAGCAATAATTAGGGGTAATTCGGCAATTCATTACCAGGGTATGTTTCTTCAAGGAGAAGGGGATAAATTGAATTAGAGAACTTTGATATGACGAGACAAGATCTTCGTGATCAAGAATCAACTCTCTATACATCAAGATTTAAGTCGTTTGTATTTGTATTGCTAGGCACTGATATTGACAGGTAGTTAACTTGAGTATCAACCGATTTATCAAAATTCGAAACTGAGAAGCAGATCTGATATATGGCGATTGCCAATTAGATAGTACCTAATTAATAATTGACCATCATACATCTACAAGATATATTAGTTAGTCAGGCAAGAGTCGCATTAGAGTATACAGACATCTAGAAATCAATCTATAAATACAAATAATACTCAGTATAACAACCAAATGAGAGTAAAAATCACGCTGACTTCATTGTTCGACTATCTGCTAATACATAAAAGAAATGAAGACATCCCCCCGCTATCAAACTCCTCACTATTTAAATCCATCCCCTTGGGGAAGTAAGTGTCTTTCTATGTAACTCCTCCACAGCATACACAAAATCATCCACAGTCCATGCCACCAACCCCAATTCCCGTAACAAATCCAATGATATCAACCGCCTCGGCTTGTCCCAATAGCTCAATTCCATAACAAACCCCTCATATCTTCTCAAGCGCACCTGCGAACCAATCAAAGTCTGCATATCGCTCATCATCTCAGACCTTTCTAACAGGTTGGCGATCTTCTGCCATGCTTGTCCTCTGCCGAGCTTCCCACAAGCGGTAATGCTTTCCAGACAGCTGGGCTTACAGCAACTGTATCATTGCAGATAGAGATCGATCATTGCTTCTAGGAGAGCGCTTACGTCATCTCCAGGGCTGCTGTTGGGAGAGGAAGTACCCTTAGACGGAAGGAATAGGCAGGGTGGCTCAGTACGATCGATCTCGCGGGTAGAACTGTGGAAGATTCTAGTTGCAGCAGCGAGAATGCCTAATGACGAGGCTTCTTTGAAAGAGAGGCAACATCCTGGTAAGATAATTATGTTGTTTTTATCTTTTCGAAAGATCCTTGTATATTGCGGAAGAGTGTTCTTGAAAAAATAGGCGTTGAATCTTGAGAATATTAAGTCCAATGATTTGAGGGATAGTCTTTCAGGGTTATCGTCGTCCATTTCTCTCAAAAAGTCTGATCTGTATGATTTTTGATACTGTATAGAATGTCTTCCCGTAACGATTTGAATTCATCCCCAGATGGATTGAGGCTGTCCTCAAGGGCTTGAACCAAATCGGAGGTATCGTATTTGTATGGCCTAGCAAATACAAATGGTCCCGAAAGTCTCGTGGCGGTATATTGCTGATGTTTGCAAGGCATGTTTGCTTTACAAAAGTGTTCGTGTGATATCGGTTTTCTTTGTGGAAATTGCTATGTCGTAATCTGCTTGATTTTATTTCTTATTGCTGAAGGTGTTGCAGCGTGGTATGCAGAACAAATGTTGTTTGGAGTTAAGGAAGAATCAATAGGGAAATCACTGAATGACAGTGTAAGTAATTGTTGGTGGAGGAATTACTGGGTGTGAAGATCCATTCATTATCTCGCGAAGATCATTCGTTACGAATCATCAGCTAATGACTGTAAAGTGTATGTCAATGGAAACTTAACAGGAGTCATACTCGATATGTAAACTGTACTGACCAATAATGTGATACATCCAACTCAACACATGTAAGTAGCACGAATAATTGAAGAAAAGTGTAAAGTCACGCTAGCTTTATTGCTTAAGTAATAATACAGTCAAGATACAAAGAAATATTGAAAGCCATCATTGCCCTCTTCAACTTCTAAACGGAGATCTGATTCTTCCAAAACGAGATCCATCCTCTCTAGAGCGAGAATCTGAACCTCCATATTGAGACTCTCCCAGTTCAGTATGATTTTCTGGCCCTCTAGCCGTAGCCTGCGGCCTTTCTTCATCTCTAGTCAAATCCTGCCGCATTCGTTCGTTTCTAACCATAGCCTGCCGCCTTTCTTCATATCTAGCCTGGCTTCGTTTCCTCTCTTGAACAGCTCTTACACACGACAGTTGATTGTAAGGTGCCCAGCCCCACGTCTCAATCCTGTGGCAGAGTAACTTGCTCTCAAGGCTGTCAAGCTCTCTGGAACTCCAATGATTCAAATCCCACTCATAATCTTCCTTTCTTTTCAAATTTATAGGACTTCCCAATGTCTCTTGGGGTTTTTTCATTGTTGAAGATTTTTCGAAACGGTATGCGATGATTTGCCACGCTGCCCCTCTGTGCTTTTTACCATGAGTGTATTTGTTATTCCAACATTCATCCTGTCTACAACTGTAGTACTGTATAAAGAGATCGATCATTGACCCCAAGAGACTACCAACTTGATCCTCCCAAGTGACATCCACGTGTCCGGCACCCAAACGATCAATGACGCTAGAAGGGACGTCGATTGTGGGAGGTAGAAACTTTTTATCGACCCTCTTCTTAAAACCGGCATGAACATTGTCGACAAAAGCTAACCTCGAGAAGAAATTATCTCCTTGTTCGGAGAGAGTAACCCTAAGCTCATATTCGAAGATTACACTGATTTGTCGATCGATTCTGGTATTGGTTGGAAGTGCATTCATGAAAAAAATGGTGTTGAAGATTGCAAAGAGCCATGCGAGATCTAATCCTGCGGCGTGATCATGATTACTCGACAGTGAATGAGGCTGAGGGGGTCCATGGTAACCCGAGAAAAAGTAGCTGTCCGGGAAAGTGTAGTTGTCCGGGAAAGGGAAACGATTACGTAACAAATCAAGTGCTGTACGCTTGCGACCAAGTGCACTATCAATAACCCCACTAGAGACATTGATGGTTCTTTCAAGAAACTTTGTTAAATCGAGTACATTGTGGCACTGCGGTTCTGGCGTTTTTGGATCTTCTTGTTTTTCCAAAGATTCTTTGACATCGATAACTTGGTGTGTGTGACTTTGACCTGCTCTTGGTTGGCCAAAACTCAGGGAATCAAGAGTCCGATGAGCCATCTTAAGATATGGAAGTTTGAAAGTCTTTCTTGATTCAGTCTTGTGTTTTAAAATGTGCTTTATAGTACTGTGTGTAGTTTCGATTTGTCGAGGTTTGATATGCAGAACGAATACTGAAGGATGTTTGATTAGTTGTGTACTCAGAAAAGGTTGAGAAGAGCTGCGAGCTATAAGCACTTTGACAGGATTAAAGTCACTGGAGCAATGACTCGAGTTTCCTACTTCGAATCATATGAATTTTACTAAGGATTGTAGTCATACCCATACATATCATGACTGTGATTAAGCTTTGAGCTAACCTTAGCTACCCCATGTTTTTTCGCTTTATTGGCATATCGGGATTTTCACACCACGATCGTATCATCTGCATCGTGTTCAGCAAGAACTGCGTTGATCATCTTTGAGTGCAAGTATATGGAGAACCAAATGAGTTTGTTGTTTGCAAAGAATTATGTTAAGGCCGAGACGGCGATGGAATATTCATAACCACCTTATTCGACACCAAGAGATTCCACATCTTATGTTACTCTCACCATCTTCATCAAACACTATCGAAGAGCCATTATTCATCAGTACGATGATCTTTTCGAAGCCGACGATGGGCTGACTAGTTCATAATCATCCATGGATACTGCCGTAAAGGAGATCGAGCATTTATTATATCGGCCGGGGGAACAATTTGGAAGGAATCTGCCACACACTTGATTCTTAATTTCATTCTTCCATGCCAATACCTCGTAGTAAACTCTCGATTCTCACTCTCCAGCCACCAACTTGCTTCAGGCAATGAAATATCTTTATATGGATCCGATTAAAAAAATCTCCGTTCGGCTTTGCCAAAAACTTTTGCAGGCTCAGGATCAGTTGCATCGACCCGACGCTGGTATGATCTGGACCTTTGGGGAGCGACGAAACGTGCAGTACCTTCCTTGATTGAGTTTATTCGAGCTTCCAAACTCTCATCGATACGGTGATAGGAAAGCGTACGAGGCACACTGGAGGAGGGGAATCGTAGCAAGTGAGTCATGCGAACACAATCTTTTGACATTCAGATTCAGCAGTTACTTCGCTTATTTGGAAGATCATTGTATGAAAAGATGCTAGGTGATGTGAATACTGGGTAGAAAAGCAATCAAGGTAAACAGTGATCTTTAAGCTTTGAGTAGACGGTGAAAACCTGATTGATGGGCGGTTTCACGATATCTAACGAAGGCCTTTGAACAGATTTGAACCATCCACACCTGTTCCAATAGTTGAGGGCCTACTCGTACCTGCCAAGTTTTATGTTAGCTGCATAGGAAGTGCTGCTAGTTGACTCATCACCAAATTATATCTTTCAGCATGGAACCAGAGCTCCAGAAGCACCTCAAAACGCTTGTCATGTTGATGACTCCTGAAGAATTCATTCGAGTGAAGCAAACGGATATTTCGAACATTAAGAAGAGCTAGTGAGTATCTCTGCTATGAATTTCGCTCAAAATGTACGAATAGGCAATTCGATTGGCGTTAATAATATGCTCGATGTCGTATGTTCGTGCCGTTTGGAAGAGCACAAACAAAGATGCTATTCTAGATCATAACCTTGAATATTTAGAAGAAGAAACAAACATTGGTTATTTACTAGTACTGGCGACTATCCCCTTTCAAGCATCGGCCGAACCTTAGTACCTACCGAGTTACCTAAAACCTAAAAGGGGTAGGTACCTAGGTGTAGGTAGACTGCACTGCACTGCTACAATGCGGGGTAAAATACGGAGATGTTTTATTTTGTATGACAATCGCGATATCAATCTGTGTCTTGTCTACCTTTTACATATTATTCTTCACCTATAATTGTATGAGAATAGAACGATGAAGATTCGCCCTACCTTACTACCTTACTACCTGTCACGAAATCATTGTAGATATTATCTGCAAGGCATTCATTGCTATAGTCGGTTGAATAGCGTGTCTATTTTTGAACCTCATTTTTGTTTGTTTGCTTTCTTTTTCCTCAGCACCAGCTGAAGCTGAATCATAACCACCACCTATTTGAGCTCAATTGGCGTCAATAATAAACTTTACTTTGTAACTAGTTTCCATAACATGACATCCTTCATCGATACTCAGATTCACAATTGGAGTGTGAATGTTAAATTTTGGCGGATGCATTATTCACGAGAGTCAGGCGAACAGTCAGGCGGATAGGTCGTAATGCTGATAGCAATTATCGATAGGGAAATTCCCACTCCTGGCAGATAGAACTAAGAACTAATAGGAAAGGTTGAAAGGTACTTAGTACGCAGTAGTCTGAATTATTAGTCGCGCAACTACGACGCATCGAATGAGCCACCCCTAATCCCTAATGCTATTGTGACGACTTCTGAGTGAGCCTCTGATAAATAGGGGTTCAACAGTCAGATTGACGATGCAGAGCAGGATCACAATGTCATGAATGGAGTGAGAGCCAACAAATCAACAGCCTCCGATCCCGATTTAATTTACGAATCCTCCATTGAACATGCGAAAATCCATTGTGTAAGCAGCGTATCCTGTGCTCCGTCCGGAAGTTACGGAAAATTAGCCAACGATGTACCGGTAAGACGGTTTTCCATTCCTTCTCATCTGAAAAGGGTCTTCACAAGTGGATCTTCATCACCCTGTGGATCTCAACGATGGCCCCCGGCCAATTTAATATAAATCCCCATGAGAAGGGACTCAACGGAGTGAAATGGCAGTGGGCTGAGCTCCAAGCTCTGATGACCGTATTGAATACGTGCTCTGTAAACTCCAGGCAGCTATACTATATGGCACGATTCAACGATAACAAATTATCAGATCGCAGTTACATGTGGTTAGCACCGGCGGCTTGACAGGACAAGCTGATCTAACCTACTACAAGTTTACCGGCACAGGAGTAAACTTAGTTTGACCTAAGTAGAAACTGACACTGATAGGTCAAATTCCGTGAAACCCGAGAGTGGAATTCTTACTCCACGTTAAAAGTTCATGCCAGCGAGGTGCAGAAAAAAAACAATGGGTCATCAGAAGAAAACAGTAATTGGGCTGTGTTGGCGAACCAAAGGGGATATCATGTGTATGATTGAATGGTACTTACCAACCTAGATAATATCTGGTATCATCGTACTACTGCTTTTTATACCTGGGCTTTCCCATTTCGACTCTCATTTTCTGATTTGATTTGATTTGATTTGATTTTCCCAATCGTCTATGTTTGTGCTTATGCACGTGATTCCCCTTTGTTGTGCAGGGCTCTTGAGTGTATTTTTGTGTTCATTCCTCATCTAACAATTTCACAACGCTCTTCATTCATAAGCGTGTACTTAATTCGTGGTCCATACCTACACGCCAAGTCATTCACTGTTGGGGCGTATCTAAGATTGGGTCGTGTTGATTTTTTATTTAATCTCCGCTAATCGCTAATCTTACTGTACCGCATTTAAACACATTTTATTTAAGCTCCGTCGCACGAGAAAAATAAAACTGGCGAATTTGACACTTCGGTCAAAGCAACTATTATGGATTCGTCGTCTAAAGTCAGGAGTGAGAAGGTGTGGCCGTTGAAGGAGATCAGAGAGTTGGTGGAGCAAGGTCACGCGATTGTTATATCAGAGGGATATGTGTTGAAGTTGGACGCATGGCTTAACCGTCACCCCGGTGGTGCAAAAGTTATTCTACATGTTGTGGGAAGAGATGCTACCGTTGAATTGGATGCGTGAGTTGTTGATATAAGCAGGATTGAGAATGAATTATAGTAGCTGACTATTTCTAGATTTCACAGCAAGGAGGTCAAGGCCCAAATGGCCCGTTATCGAATTGGTAAATTGGAAGAACCATGGGTAAACATTATACCTCCAATTCAACGGCAATCACTTCGGATACCAGAGAATGAGGTCGAAAAAGAACCTTCAACACCTATCACCGAAATTCCTTTGTTTGATGTCAGCGTCACCGAAAATCTCTTAGCTGTGCCGCGTCAAGCAAATCCGGACAGTGATGCGAGCTCCATTGCCTCTTCCGTGTTCGATGAAGAGGGTTTACGACTTCGAAATCGAACCGAGGGAAGTTCAGTTGATTCCGAAGAGATTCCCGATCTGGAAACTAAGATGATGGACGCCACAGAACTGGAGACTAGATTCCAAGCTCTAATTGCGAGATTGGAAAATGAAGGTCTATACGATAGCAAGCTATCGGCGTATGTAACGGAAATTCTACGATGTACGATTTTATTCTCTCTTTCAATGGTTTTTCTTCGTATGGAATGGTATGCTACCAGCGCAGCATTCCTCGGCATGTTTTGGCATCAAATCGTCGCCACGGCACATGACGCAGGTCATTTGGCGGTAACCCACGATTATAACATTGATTTCTTAATCGGTGGTGTGGTTTTGAATTTTTGCGGTGGACTTTCGATAGGCTGGTGGAAACGCAATCACAATATTCATCACATTGTTACAAATTCGCCCACCCATGATCAAGATCTTCAAATCCTACCCTTCATCGCCATTTCGCCGGTATTCTTCGATTCTTTGTACTCGACAGCTTCCGAATGTATCATGCACTACAACTGGTTTGCAAAGTTCATGGTCCCAAAGCAAGCATGGACATACTATTTCCTCCTCTCGGTCGCACGTTTCAATCTCTACTATCTCGCCTGGGACTTTATCCTCCGCGATCTCGGCACCAAACTCCACCGCAAACAACGAATTTTCGAACTCGTCGGGCAAATCTTCTTCTGGACTTGGTTTGGATATTTCCTCGTCTACCGCAGTATCCCTACCATCTCTCAACGCATCATTTTCTGTCTCATCTGTCACATGATCACCCTCCCACTCCATCTCCAATTAACCGTCTCCCACTTCTCCATGTCGACCGAAGAATCAGAACCAAGCGAACACTGGATCCAACGCATGTTCCGCACAACCATGGATGTAGACTGTCCTACGTGGATGGATTGGTTCCATGGCGGTCTCCAATTCCAAGTCACCCATCATTTATTCCCACGCATGCCGAGACACAATTTACGTAAAGCGAGTGGATACGTGAAGGAATTCTGCGCGGAAACGGGATTGAAATATGAAGTCTATGGGTTTGGAGAGAGTAATGGGAGGATGCTGGATAGACTTGCGGAGGTGGCCAGACAGGCGAGGTATTTGAAGGATTGTCAGGATAGTATTGTGAGCAAGGGGGAGTATTTGCATGGGCATTGGGATTGAGTGTGTTTTTGCTTGTTTGTTTCTGTGGATGTGAGCATGGCATGGTATTGCATTGCATTGCATTGCATTTTATGGATGCTTCTTGATGGTGTTTTGATGCGAAAATGGGGATGGTGCATATGTATGTCTTGGGCGTTGGTAGATTGTCATAGATTATAGTAGTATATAAGCATATAATGCATAATGTTCATACATCATTCAATCCCATCTCTAATCGATATCAATCTAAATCTTTACCAAGTCATGAGAAAAAGAAATACCTCGACACTAAAAATCATAAACGCCGTGTTTCATCCCTCAACTCTTCATCTTCTAGGAAAAGATCCAAGAATTCGTATCCATAATCCGCCTCACGATCCCCCATCTTCCCACTTCCCTCAACATCCAAATCCCAACATCCTAGACCCTGACACCCCAAGCCTTAACATCCCAAATCCAAACCCAACTCCCTGGTTCCCCGCCCCGCTCTTTCTCTACCCCGTCATCCCATCACCCCATCCCGGTTTGCGCGCGTACTTATCTCCGGCATCCCACCTTTATTCCTCCCCTTCTGTTTCCCATTCTTGTTTGTCTGCTTCTATTTTTGTATTTACTTATCTTATCTTAACTTAACTTTGATTTGTATCATTTTATAACGTTCACTTAACGTATCCTTGGGGTTTTCGGTATCGCATTCACAGTGATTTGGGTTTGTGGTTGTCTATCGGCAAGAGAGATTAGGAAGTAGTGTGTCTGGGAAGGATTGACGATATGTATGTAAGATTACTTAGCTGTGCTATAGATGGGAAGGAGACGTAGGGTTAGCTCTCTTTTTGGCGGTAAGATGGAGAAGATGGGTTAGTTAGTGTCGAGATATGGAGAGCATATTGCTTTTGCTATTATTGTTGAAAGTTGGAGGAATGAGAAAAGCGGATTGATGGTTTGGGAGAGTAGAATAGGTTGGGATGCTGGGGTTTCGATTGAAGGAGTGCTTTCTTTGTAGGATTTTGAGAAGATTGGGGGGAGATTGTGATGAAGTGGGATCATCTGCTTTAAGAAGCAGGAAGGGATAGGAAGACGTGGAATGGGATAGGATTGTGGATACATAGGTAGATTTTCGATATCCAGTGGAACAGAGTGTTTGAGAACTGGTGAACTGTAAATATGCGGCATCAGATCTAAGTAAAAGCGGTATTTTACTAGTCAAAGTCATTGCCAGTCAAATGGATGAGTCGTCTATGAAATCTTCAGTATACAGGGTTATGTGCTTGTAGTAGCTGATGCACCACGGTGTAGAGTAGCTTTAGGGCCAGACACTGCAGAGTATGATATTAGGCTAAAGATCCATCATTAAGATACTTTTGATTAGAGGCATTCGAGTGAAATAGTATAAATTGTGGCGGGTGCGCGCAGGAGATTCCTTAATGATGTTGTCTAAAGCTAGAGAGATATCATGAAGTTCATCTGGGGAACTCCATTTTGTAAGCCAGTTCGCATGCTGATGGATTAAACCAAGGTGGAGAGTTAGGTAAAGGTTCATATTCTAGAAAGAAATAATCTCATTTGACTTCGTGTTAAGTAGCTTTACCAAAGTTGATTAGTGTTATCATGTTTTCACATCAGCTTTAAGATTTTCAGGGTCTGTGTATTTTGTCTTAGTAACATGAGATTGTGAGATGAATATTTGAAGTCGGATAACATTTCGAGCAATATCGAAGGGTCTTCTAGTCGGAGTTTCTGAGTACAGATGTCGCGCCTCATTGAATGAGTTTTCAAAATATGAGTAAGTCCTTCGAGGTCTAGCTTGTAGCTACTCGCGGGCTGGTATGGCTATTTGGTCGCTGTTTCGATAGTATCACCGCTTCAATTCTTTTGGCTCAATCAGGAGTACCATTTCACGTTGTTTCATCTCTTCTCCGTGGAATAATTTTTTGTTGGGGCGGTTCATTTTGTTGTGATATGAGATTTGATGTGATGATAGACCTCTAGTGAGAGATGGTAGAAGACCATGAAAATGTTATACAAGAAGAGGAATCTACTGTAACTCGTGTTGATCTCATGAGTTCAAGCTCTATAAACTGAATTGATAAGGGGAATGATCTATGACCTTGTAATTGAAAGTGTCGTAGGGCGATGTCAGTTGCGCGAGTGCCCTAGGCTTTACATACGTCTTAGTCTCATTCTATGGGTTCGATAGTCGATTTTTTTTGACGTGAGATACATCGAATCCTGTGCCTCAGAATTCATGGTTGCAACTAGAATAAGCTGATAATCTTGGAAATCCATAACTTGAAGAAACGAAGGACAGTTGTTGGACAACTCAAGATTTAAAAGCTCTCATGCTCGAGAACATTTCACAAGATGAATAACCACGAAGAGAGAAGAGCAGAGAACATAATTTGAATTTTCCAAATTTAATCGACAAATCTGAACTGATATTTATACAGGGCGACTCGAAAGGCTCTTAGCATTTTCAACTGTCCTCTGTTGGAAGAAAATATGTATGAACGATTGAAATGACAATATTCCAAAGATTATCTTTTCATTTTATAGATATGCATCGGACTTTCGCTAAAGGTCTCCATTATTGTGAGATTACACACTATTTCCTCATGAGTATTCTCATAGTGGTGTAGCTTTGGTGAAGTAAAGTCGAGGACCAAACATGTGTCATATTGCAAAACAGAGTACATACTTTCAAAATGGCAAGTTATTATCAATGTACAAATTTCTCTTGATAATATGAAGACACACCTCGGATGTGGATGTCAATGATATTGACTTTCACCTTTAAGTCTATGGTCTCTCAGACAGAAACTCTTAGCCCATCGAATTCATGTAGTCTTAGATAGGTACCTACTCGTCGTGGTAATTCACTTTAGGCAAGAGAGAGATCACTAGCTTCCTTTTGAGACCTTTAAAAAGCTCCTTTGGATCTCGTTCCTCTGTCTTTCTTCTTCCTTCTTACACAATATCTTATTTCGTTATTTCGTTATATCTTTTATGTTTAATCCCTTTCAACATATTATCAATATCCACTAAGACAAGTTTGCTTCGACTCCTTTACATGTTGCTTACACCGATCCCAATCACTGAAGACAGTCATGGAATCTCTGCCACGATTTGAGTTCCGCAGAAGATTCGCACAACTATTTGAAATCGATCCTAGCTTGACAAACAGTGAGTTCAATTACTGGCCAAGATAGATTCAACTCTTCCTTACCATCTAACTTTAATACTAACTTCATCCCAAAGATGAAGCATACACAATCCTGGAAGCGAACTCTTTTGACGTGCCCAAGACCTGTCTCGAAATAGCTAAAAAGACGCAAGAATCGATTCAAGAGAGAGAGTTTTGGATCCCGAAGAGGGTCTTGGAACAATTGGAAGTCAGTGAAAGACCGGAGAAGAAGGTCAAATCAAGCCAGACACCAGAACAGAGTCGGCCGAACATTATTAGCAATGACGAACTGCCAGATGATGAGGTTGAAGATTCGAGGATCCCACAAGTGAAGCCAAGAGAGATCATTGAGATTGATGATAGTGACGATGAAACGAAGCAAGAAATCGTTCTTGACCATGAGCGAGATATTGTTCAAAATAACACAGAGGCTTGTGCCAGAGAAGTGGATCATGCTGTCACTGGCGCGAAAAGAGAATTCTCGGATATCGAGATATCTGATGAATCGGATGTCGATGAGGGAAGCTCTGAGGATGAATCTGACTCAGAGATTGACTATAGTAGCCAGCAATCAAGGTCTGGCTTCGATTCTCACATGAGGTCTCTGGAAAAACTTAAGTCAGCCGAATCAATCAAGTCAACCAAGCCAATTAAGTCGAAAACGCCTGCAACGTCATTCGTTTCAAAAGTAGCTGGCAACCTCTTCAACAGAGAACTCATGACTATCCAATTAAACAAGGATCAAACGTTAGCGAGATCGGGCTCCAAGAAATATCATGAAGAAATTTTATCAGCTCACAGTGCCGCGGAGCAATTTCTTCGTGAAAGCAGGGAGAACTTGATCGAGTGTCAAGCTAAGTGTCGAGCTGGAGACGGCATTTTGGTTCAGGATGGTAAATATCCATCTTTTTTTGCTTGACCAAAGCTGACCCTGAGAAGCTGAAATTGAGTCCAAAGTTCATTGTGCACTCATTGTATACTTATACAAAGAAGTAAGTTAACTCTATAACTCAAGATTTGAGCGACCTAACTTTGCAAGAATGAGGAACCAATGGCCCACATACGATATTTTGAAAGGGGCTGTGATACCATAATTGGAGAAATGGCCAGTCCAAGGGTGCTTTTCGTGTCTTCCAGATGTGCGAATATCTCGAAGGCCGAGATAAGAGCCAAAATCAGAGTCGATTTCCGTGGAAACAGCGATGACACCAACGACTCAGCAATCGATATGGTCGAAGAAGAGTATCACAGAAGCCCAGACAGATACCTTTATCGACTGCGCTGCGATGATTCGCTCCAAAGCTTTTCTGAAGCCAAGGCAATAGCGATACAAGGAGAAGAATCTCTTTTCGAGGAATGCGAGTGCTGCGCCCTCAAAAGAATCAAATATGATGAGAATCATCAACTGCTAAGGGTATTGAACTTGAACAAGAAACAAAAATCTGCTACTGGGTTCATTTACAAGGGTACGAAATATCAACTCAAAGACTTCGTTTATTTTATTTCAAAACATACTTCAAATTCAAAGGGATTGCACCCTTACAATATTGGTCAAATACAGAACATTCGGGTCACCTACTTGAAAGGTCAGCCCAGCGTCAAGTTAACCGTGGATAATTACGAACGTTACGACGACCACTTTCGGCTTAAGAGATCGGAGGAAATCGAAATGAACATCCCGTTTGCAACCCATGACAATAGAAGAGTATTCCGGTGGAAGTCTAAATTGTTGAATCCAAAGGATCTTGACGGCCACTGCTTTGTGAGGCACATAGAGCAAATTGAAGATCTAAACATTTATAAAGACCTCGATGACACATTCTGGGTTCAGGAATATATCCCTCACGACTTGGAAAAAGATTCAATTACGGTCGAAGACTTAGAGCTTATGCCTAAAGAACATTTGAAGTTTTCAAAAGGAAATGAACAGAGGCTCGAGAGAGAGAGAAAGCAAGAAATGACTAAGATGGATGGTCCAAAATTGAACACTCTGGTGGGCTCATACAAATCCTCTTTTGACGTTCTTGAGACATATACTGATCAAATGACAAGGATATTTTCAGTGGCGCAGGCGGATCAAACCAAGGCTTGCATGAAAGTGGAGTGATAGGGACTAGCTATGCCATTGAGTCTGATACCGCAGCCTGTGAGACATTTGCAAGAAATTCACCAGAAGCGAATGTATACAATTGCGATGCAGGCAAGTTTTTAGAATGGGCGATGAAGATTGACGCTGGACTCGTTCAAGGTATCCCACCTGATATAGATGGGAGGGTTTTTCCCAGAATGCCCGCAAAAGGAGATATCGATATGATTGTTGGAGGACCTCCTTGCCAAGGATGGAGTAGAGCAAACCGTCAGAATAACCCTAAAAAGCTACTGAAAAACCCTATATGTCCTATGAGAGAGTCAATCGCCACTTATCTCTCTTACCTGGAGTTTTATAGACCCAAATATTGCTTGTTGGAGAATGTCTCTGGCATAAAATACCACCCGGTAGGTTTCTCTATATAGAACATATTGAAACTTTTAATCTTACTAAAAATTATGATAGCTCAACGGTACTGATATTCCGAATTATTCATCTGACAATGGTTTTTTGACAAGCGGCGCAATAAAGTGAGTATTATGTACTTCAAGAAATCTTCAAGGTAGGATGCGACTAACAAAAACTACAGATTAATTTTCCGAGTTTTAACATCTTTAGGATATCAATGTCAACATGCAACTCTCCAAGCAGGTGCATATGGTTCACCGTCTTCCAGAACACGAGTCATCTTTTGGGGTTCTTTACCAGGGTATAAGCTTCCGGATTTTCCTCAAGCAACGCATATCTTCAATGGAAAAGTTCCCAAAAGTTCCCATCAAGTAAGGAGGTCGGCTCCGCATCAATCTGTTACGATAGGAGATTGTGTTTCAGATTTGCTCCCATTCGAATGGAAGAATCCCCACCTGATTATGCCCCAAACAGGATTACAAAGATTGAGTCAATTGAATCGAAATCCAAGCATTGCTCAGTATCCAACTTTGAAAAAAGAGAAGTATATCGGTTTGGCCAAACAAAATTATGCTTCAGAGCCGTTATCAGAGTTTCAAAGACGATTGCGTCCGCGGAAATCTCTGTCCGAGCAGTTTTTATACAACCATGTGACAAGTTGGAGTTCAAGTTTGGACACCGAACGAGTCTGCAACGTTCCGCTCGAAGGTGGAGCCGATTATAGGGGTGTTCCTCAGAAGATTTTGCCAAAGTTTTTGGGAGAAACAACAGCTGATTCACAGAAAAACAATGTTCTTCGAAGAGACTACTGCGGAAGATACGGGAGACAATCTGTGGATGACAGCTTCAAAGTACTCACTACGAAGCTTGGTTCTCCTTCAACGACCAATTTTGTATGTTAAAAGTCTTCCCTGGCGATTAATGAATGGCTACAGAATCTAATTGCATATGTCTAGACTCTTCATCCTTATCTACACAGATTATACACTGTGACAGAATTCGCCAGAGCTCAAGGCTTCAAAGATAACTTTACATGGGATATGGATAACATGAAGATGACCGATATACACACTCAAATTGGAAATGCTATGCCACCTACACTTCTACAAGCACTTGGAAACAAACTGCGAAAAGCTTTCCAAGGAAGAGATATCAGTAGAGGGAGTGAAGATGACGAAGATATTGTGAATCAAGAATCTATTGCAATTGATGACCAAGCCAACCAAGATTTGGACATAGTTGAGGAGATAACGACTCGGAGTGAAACGGATTCCGATGAAGAGATCGACGATCTTGTAATCGCACAACTCGAACAAGAATTCAACCGAAGCACGGACGATTTAACAGACGCTGGAAACGAGGACGAGAACGAGAAAAATTCAGACATAGACGAGAAAGTGTCGGATGATAGTGACGTAGATATTGACGCAGATATGAAAGATCAAGAAGATCAAAAGTATCTTGAGTCCGAGGACGAGGACGGGAAGAATTGGAGCACAGATGAGGAAATTTCAAGTAAGGGTGATAATGATCCTGACTCCAAGGACGAGAACGCGCAGAATCTGGATACAGATGAAGAAATTTCAAACGAGAGTGAAGTGGAAGTTGATGAAGACTTGGAAGACCAGGAAGATCAAGAAATTCTTGGATTCGATGACGATAGCCAACAGAATTTAGATACAGATGAGGAAGTGTCAGGAAGTGACGTGGATGTTGATGGAGATATGAAAGACCAAGAAGATGTAGTACCCGCGGACGATGAAGATATTAATGAGAATATGGACTCGGAAGAAGAATCTTTGGTCAACACTAAAATGCAGAGGGAGGAAAGAATCCATACTGGAGGAAGCAGGGATGACGCAATTGTGATTGATGATTCAGAATGATGGTTTGATGCTGGATTTTCAAGAGTACTAAGGGATATTTTGCGATATTTTGCAGCATTTTTAATCGGGCATTTGAATTTATTTTTAACATAGATCTCTTGAACTTATTTATCTTTAAAAAATTTAATCCTTAAGCACAAAAAAAAATCGTCTTGGCAGAAACTGTGAAGGAGATCGATGAGTGCTCATGTATCTCATTCTTCAGTTATCAGACGTCGTACTGCAACTTCTTTTCGCCGATTGGCATATAGGTTCTGAACCACATGACTGCTTGAGAAAATGCAGCTCGCTTTGCGTAGACTTCGTCTCTACTCAGTGAACCTTTGCTTGGCAATCTAACAGCAAACGCATATTCAACACCCGAGAACAGGTTCATTTGCCAAGGAACTCTTGGCGGCAACTTGCCCGACTTGATGGCATCTTTCTCTGCGCTGGTTGATATAACCATGTCGATGAGTTCCTTCTCTTGTTCGTGACGAGTTCGTACGTCAACCGATCGATCGTCCCATGCCTGAGCAAGAGATAGTGGTACTTGGACTAGAGTCATCCAAAGATATTAGATACTGAATAGATGAAAGAGAGCTGAAAGCTGCAGGAATATATGAAACACTCATTCTTACTTGTTCCATATGCTGATGTTTTCAAACGCCCAGGATGAGCCATGAACGCGGCTTCGATACGACAAGGACGCTCTTGGATCAAGTTCATGACTGGAGAAGTTAGCATGTGTCTTGGAATTGCTCTAGGTCTCACTGAAGAATTGAACTGACGTGGAAGGGCACCACCGCTGTATCCCACTCCACCGACTTGGGTACAGTTTCGATTATTCCGAAGGTAATCCAAGGCGTTCTTGATCACGGAGGCTCGTTTTCTCTCACTTGGCTCGCTACCAGGATCCCTGGTCTCCCACGGGCCGGAGTCTACTAATATAATCAGCTCTTGCCAGACACAAAGAAGTATTTCTACTCAGAACCTTCTG
Source organism: Botrytis sinoallii (assembly GCF_014898435.1). Lineage (NCBI taxonomy): Eukaryota > Fungi > Ascomycota > Leotiomycetes > Helotiales > Sclerotiniaceae > Botrytis > Botrytis sinoallii. The sequence continues at coordinate 2,263,266 of NW_024066029.1, read as the reverse complement.
TCTTTTGATCTATCTTTTGATGCTTGCCCCAATAGTTAATAATTATAGTGATATAACCGGCCTAAGACTTGTTAGATTATTTGATCGAACCAGAGCATTGAAGTTTACCTTGGCAAATTCATCTGCACTTTGTTTATTGTTAGAATTTGGTCTCGCTGTCAAATTATGTGTACACGGGAACTCACAGAGCGCGATTGCTCGGGGCTATACCTGAGCTACCAGAAAAATAAATGAGGCCCTGTCGTTTCTTGAGGTTATCGGAGGTAGGCTCTGCAATATACACGACATCCCCTTTCAGTACAGCATCTTCAGATCTTGGTCTCACGCTATAGAAAAGGTCAGCTGATGTTATTGGTGGAATGAGGCCTGCTGTGTATGATAAGGGTGCCTACATTTCAGAATTACCTGTAAAAACGTCTGTGGTTCTAAGAATTATATTTGCCGAATTTCTGCGAATTTCGGTAACCCTTGAGGATAGACGATTGGAAATCTGATCCCAGAACGGGGAAGCAATGGTCCAGGCCGCGTAGACTACTACTACTACTGCACTCCAAAACAAAATACTTCGGATTCCCAATTTATTCCCACTAGCCTCAATAGGCTCAGAATCGGGCACCTCATAGAGATCCAAGCCGCTCATAGTTATATCAAATCGATATATCAGCTACAATCTTGAGGAGAACAGATTTATATAAATTGGTAAAATCTGATATCGTTCGTCGTCTAGATTATGAACATAATCTGAGAAGGATTTAGGGACAGAAGTGTATTTCGTAAAAGAATACATAGTGTACAGAATAAGCTGCAATTTTACTAGATAATAGAATACAATGAATAGGAAATAAGGAACAAGGAATCAAAGTGTCCCGTTTTCGTCAAACGAAGCTTGTATGCCTTGATATTAAGGGACGAGAGCCTGAGCTCCCGCTAGTACAGAACGAGCATAGCGCTATAGACACGTGATGAGTATACCCTTTCTTCAAAACAGCTCATGTGGCTAGAGATAATTCGTTGCAGAATAACTCAGAACTCAAATATATGGTTCCTTACATTGAAGAGATTCGGAAGACATCTCGTAAGAACGAGATATGACTATCGATCGATACTCGCACGGGATACGATATGATTGAGGTTACCGTAGCCTTTGATTAGCGAACACCTTTATCTCAAATCACTCCACATCACCACCCAATTTTGATACGTGTGAACGAAATTGCCGGAGCCTCGTTACTAATGATCTATCCAAATAATCTCGATAAAACTCGATGGCGGTAGAGAATGTAACATGTTCTCAAGGGGCGGGATCTCGGACGGCGGGAAACGAGGAGCAACTTATGAGATCACCTGAACAAGATAATCTCAAGCAGCTTACCGCCCAATCCGCAGACGAGCTCCCCAGATCTGTACCGGCGATCAAGGATATGAAACAACTACGAACGCCTTCACCAAGTCCGCCTCCACTGTGTTCATCACCATCTCAGGTGCCTGTGAATGAGTCGCGGCCTGGGAATGCAGATGAAACCCCACTTGTGCAAACTGGCAATAACAGTTCTGGATCTTTCCATAAATTGGGGAACTTTCCCTCTTTTGCCGAGCACAATGGAACAGGTGAATTGACTTCACCGCCTCCCATATCGAAGTTTCCACTGCCTTCTGATCAATTGGATGACATCGCAGAGGAAAAAGTTGAGAATCACCGGAAATTGTCCTTGAAGGGTTCTGGGGAAGAAAAGGTTCTTAAACTATCAGCTGCTGAGATGACGGAATTAGCGTCGGCTCCTGAATCATTACCAATGGTTTCGCCCAGCAAGTTATTGACTCCCGATACAAGCCAAGGCAATGCCGAAGAACAGAGGCGTAAAAGATCCGGTTCTGACGTATCTCGCATGGAGCTTGACGACGGACCGTCTGAATCGACAGATCGTCGTAACATTCTTACACCGGAATCTGTAAGATTCTCCGCAGACATTAATGGTGAGGAGCGAGGCTATCCAGAGGTAATCCAGGCCAATGCTAGTAACAGAAGGCCCACGATTTTACCCTCTTCCCGGGCCTTTAGTGCTCAGCCGCCACCAACTCAATGGCCATCATACTCCAAGCCAAATGCCGTTCCGACATCACCAAAGAAAAAACCATTTTATATTGGCCGCGGCCCTGAATCATTAAGCCTCAACCTTGAAGGGTTGACGACCCCCATTGTGACTAATGGAGCGAGCAAATCCTCACAATTGCCAGATATTCCACCACCATCGCCAATACCTCAATCGATTCCTCTGCCTCCGATGTCAATTCCTACTTATCTACAGCTCGAGCTTTCCGCTACAAGGCCATCGCCTTTGTATATATATCGTTCAGCTTCGACAGAATTTCCTTATGAATCATCAAAAGTTAAATTTGAGCGTTTATTGAATTTTTTGTTATTACCGCCACAACTTGAACAGGTCCTCTATTTTGGATCCTTCGCATGTCTTGACGCCTGGCTCTATACCTTTACCATTCTACCTCTGCGATTTTTCAAAGCTTTAGGCATTCTTATTTCATGGTGGGGTCATGTTCTAGCCAAGGAATGTCGCTTTATTAGTGGTTTTATTTATCATGGTACAAGCCGGATGTGGCATCGACGAAATGAACGTCGCAGTGCCGATTCTCTTTCGCCCACGAGGAGTATATCACGTCCTAGTAGACCTTCGGTGTCAACAACAACCTCATTTCAGTCTCAAGCTGGAAGGCCCTCTGAAACCTTCAGGCGTACTGGTACTACTGAGACTACTCCAAGATTAAACGGTGAGCGTAGACCAAGACCAGGTTGGGCCCGTAGACATCGACGCATGAAATCTCAACCGTCTTCATTATCTTCATACAACAAAGCAGATCTTTTGCAAGGTGCTGTAATAATTTTCAGTTCATTCTTCTTAATGAAGTTAGACGCAAGCAGGATGTATCATAGTATTAGAGCGCAGTCAGCAATTAGACTGTATGTTATATATAATCTTTTAGAGGTAGGTCAGTCCGTCCAGTCTGGAAAGCTTGGTAGCTTATTTTTCAATAGGTCTTTGATCGCCTTGCCGCAGCGCTAGGCCAAGACATTTTTGAATGCTTATTTTCCGATGAAACGCTAGAAAGAAATAGTGATGGAAGGAGTAAGGTATTGCGACCGCTTGGCATGTTCATACTTGCTCTCATATACAATGTTGCTCATGCAGCAGCATTGTTCACCCAGGTCGTCACCTTGAATGTTGCTGTAAATTCGTACTCCAACGCTCTCTTCACTCTATTATTATCGAATCAATTTGTGGAAGTTAAAGGGACTGTGTTCAAGAAGTTTGAGAAGGACAACCTCTTCCAGCTCACATGTGCCGATGTTGTGGAAAGATTCCAGTTATGGCTTATGCTAATGATTATCGCATTGCGAAATATTGTTGAAATGGGTGGTTTCAGCAGCATGGCATCATCGGCATCAGAAGCAACTAGTCCTTTACGTACAAGCTCAATGCTTCCAAACAGCTTTACTATTCTTCCAGTATGGTCAGGCGAAGTTCTTTCACCATTTTTCATAGTGATAGGCAGTGAGATGTTGGTAGATTGGATCAAACATGCATATATCAGCAAGTTCAATGGAGTCAAACCAGCAATCTATCAACGATTCCTCGATGTTCTGGCCAAGGATTATTATACAAATGTAGGTCTTTAATCTCAATTTTTTTATTTTGGCTAACTGTTCTAGGCCTTTGTCAACCAAAACCTTGTCAAACGTCTTGGTCTTCCAGTTATACCGCTATCATGTCTTTTTATCCGGGCTGCATTCCAAACATATCACATGTTTCTCGCGACTCATCTTCCTCCACCACTTCCATCAACAGCGACCTCCTTATCAGTCGAATCATCTCCAGCAACGACAGCAGCTCTCGAACATTTCGATACCATCGTCCGCAAAGCGCTCGGTCGATCAACATTCGGGTTACCAAACCCAGACTCGATTACACCATGGTACCTACCTAGCACTGACGATGTAATTGCATCTCTTACCATGATCGTCTTCTTTCTCGGTGCATTCTTTGTTCTCCTCGCCTGCAAACTCGTTCTTGGAATGCTCTTACTAAAATTCGCACGTAATCGTTATTCTACCATGAAAAGGCGTGAACATCGAAGCTACGAGACTGGCGGAAAGAGAGTAGGTGGCTGGGGAATGGTAGAAGTCGATGATGATAAGAAACGATGGATTTATGATGATGACCCGGAGACATTGAAGAAGTTGAGAGAAAAGGAAAGACTGGCGAGAGATAAGGAGAAGGTGGGAGCCGTACATGATTTTTCTAAAATTAGTAGATATGAGATGGCGGCGAAGAGAATATGGTGAAATTGGAGGTATACTGCTTTTACATAGAATGAGGATATGAAGTATACAGTTTCTCCCGGCAACTATATGACACATTTTGTGGGTTGTGTAATGAGACCGGCTCCCACATCAGTTGTCCAACCAACAAATCTTTCACTCAACAATGATCCTGCTTGTGCTTCCTTACCGTTATGCATCCCTAAAGAAATTTAAAGCTAGTTATATCTCTAGTGTACCATCTTTCAGCCATAGATGTAAGTCAAATAGCCAATTTGGTTGCTATCTTACACACTGCTTGCTAAATATGAAATTGTATAAAAATTCAAGACATGCCGAACGTCTATCTCTCCGCGCCCAATTCTTTCCTTGAGATCGTTCCGATGCAAAATACTAGCAAGGTCTTTTGAAGTAAATAATTATGTACGTTTGACTCCTGATAGCTTAAATTTGGATACTTTCGAGCACACATATCGTTTAATCAAGACCGATATAGATTCAATCCACCAGATCTTAGGGTTGAAAAACGGTGAAATTTGGATGTAAGAGACTGGTTCAAATAAAACAGGAACACACAAAGTACAGGTGCTCGAGGAATTCTCGATGAAGATAAAGAAGTCGATTACTGAGAATCGAAGAATTCGTGGTAGATTCTCAGGGTATCATAGTCTGTGGGTGGACCCTCTAAAGATGAATGGCGTCGGCAACCGGTGCGGGACAAGTAGAGTGGAACACAGAGTATCACGCTGCTTTTCAGGCGTGTGGAGTACCACGACCCCTAATGAAGTTAATACCAAATGTGGGCCATTCCACCACACCCTTCGTGGCCAGCTGCAGAAGATGGACAGAACATCATAAAAAATCGCCAAACGAACTGATAAGTGATATCCTGCTCTTTTCTGCCCCTTGGTACACAAATCCTCTGTCAAATCCACTACCCCCCGCTGTGTACAGACATAAGCCACCATGAGAACGAAGGCACTTGTCGTCAATAGTCCCGGCGGTGAGTTTATTTATCGCGATGTGGAAGTTAACGACGACATTCGCGATACCGAGGTACTGGTCCAAATTGTAGCCACTGGAATTTGTCATACCGATATCAATTTTAGTCAACATGATATTGATGGGATGTTTCCAGCTATTTTGGGGCATGAAGGTCAGTAATACATAAACGCACGTCTGGTATCACATGATAGACTGACGTGTATCCTAGGAGCTGGAATAATCTCCAAGGTGGGATTAAAAGTCACCAATGTAGAAGTTGGAGATTATGTCATTCTCAGTTACACAAGTTGTGGAGAATGCAAGTATTGTATGAGAAAGCAGACGAGCTTTTGCGGTGACTGGGAGCTGGATAATTTCGGAATAGGTAGAGGCGAGGATGGGAGCAAAGCTTATGAAATCCCATCTGAAGAGGAAGGAGGCGGGACGGAAATCACAAGTCACTTTTTCGGCCAGAGTTGTAAGTCATCATCTGAGTTGCCTTAGTCTAGCAAACCAAGTTAATCTTCAACAGGCTTCTCTAACTTTGCGGTGGCGAATGCCAGATGTTGTGTTAGAGTTGGAGGGCCTGGAAGTGATTTGGATCTTTCGTCTCTCGCACCACTAGGTTGTGGTATCATGGCAGGTGCTGGTGGTAAGTTTCTCTAATTGAGCCAACCTTTCTCCCAGAAAAGATAGTACTAAAAAGAAAATGTAGCAATGCTCAACGTTCTCAAACCATCCTCGGAAGATATCGTGTGCGTTGTTGGAGCAGGCGCCGTTGGCTTAGCAGCTATTATGGCGCTCAATCTTCTAGAAAAAAAGCCCAGACAGATCATCGCAGTTGATATGCTGGACGAAAGGTTAAAATTGGCCAAGAAATACGGAGCAACACATGTCATCAAGCCAACCAAAGAAAAAGGGCTGCAAAGTACACTGAAACGAATAACAAACTTCGAGGGGATTGATGCTTCGATTGACACTACTGGTAAACCAGAAGTTGTTGCAGACTTATTGGAGGCAACAGCGAAATTGGGAACAGTATGCAGTGTAGGCGTTGGAGAGGTATGTGTCGCCGAATCCCATCCAATCCTTGCCCACAAGTCTGATTGACTATATAGCTTGATGCCGCCGTGTCGATAAACATGTTTAATGCGGTCAACACTGGGCGAAAATTTGTAGGCTGCTGTATGGGAAATTCATACCCGCCTGAATTTCTTCCAAAACTTATCCAGGGCTGGAAGGACGGAATGTTTCCGTTCACGGACTTAATCACGAGGTACGACGCAGAAGATATGGAGAAGGCGAAAGCAGATGTTTTGAGTGGGAAGGCTGTCAAAGCAGTCCTGACTTGGGGAGCTCCTGACAGCTAAAGGGGAGCGATATAGGTTTAATACTTATGATAATGATGCTTCAATTCCTCCGTTCAATTACATTTGAAAATTTGAAAATGTTATGTACTATCATGCCTTTTAATGAGGAATACAGACCGACACATCAGTAATAGCAGCTTTTGAATACAGCTAAGGCAGTACAAGCTTGAAACCCCCTCCCCTCCCTCCCGACAGGCAATAATGAGTTGTCCCCGAAACTATCGACAAGTCTAACATGTGTACCATCTTATTTGCTCACGTGCAGGATTATTTAGACGAGCTGGTACAGCTACCACAAATTGAGCTCCGTGTCCAACGGCGTGATGAGGACGTTCAAGCAGGCGATGTTCAATTCTGTAATTGTCAGTTTCAATTGAACGAGCTACCAAGCGGTCCTCTTGCAACTGCGGGCAACTGCAGCTTTTCCACATCGAGCCACAGAGGTAACAGAACTCGGCTCTGCATCGACATCTACATATCTGAGTATCAGTGTGTTTTTGTAATTCTGATAATAGGTGCAAAAAGGAAACTTACTTCATATGATTGCATCCGAATTCAAGCTCCACCAAACTCCAGCATGAGTAACATCTCTGCCAACCTTCTTTTCTTGCTAGATCCAAAACCCCCATCAAGACCGTATCGTGTGGACAATCTCCGGTGTGTACTCCTAGTTTGCACAAGGTATGAGTTTGTGTGCCGCATTCATCGCAAGATGCTATTTCACTCTGAATCCTGGTCGGATGAATGAAAGCTGAGCAAGACTTGGAACTGCAGTAGATTCTGTTCGGTGTCTCAAACTCGAGCGCCTTCTTTGCAAAAGCGCTTATGGTATCAGCTTTAAGAAAAGAATGTACACTGGCGACAGCAATGGACTCGTTGCAACAGCGGGGCGGAAAGAATGATTCATCTCTCATTGACAAGTGAAACAAGGTCTCAAGACAAGCACGACAATATTCGTGACCGCATGAACCGGGAACTTTGGCTGCATCCGATGAGTTTATTATATTCTGGCAGCTAACGCAGGTAGATTCGTCATTGGTTGGTGCCTGGGGTAAAGACGGGGTTTCGGGTTCTGGTGTAGTGTTGGTTGGGCGAGAGCCTGGATATGATTGTAATAGAGTCATCGTATAATCTTTGGCAAAATACAAAACGCGTGATGCCATTCGAGTTAAGGTATTCCCATGAGCTTGAACGTCCGATGCCATATTTCTCGCCACACGACGATTTGACAAAACTGAAGCCATGTTTTCCAGTTCTGTTCTTTGAAGTTCGAGTGCGAGTGAGATGCCACATAAGTCATTGGGGCGATCGTTACTTTTGGGAGATATGTTCTCAATATCTTCGAGCTGAAGCTGGATGATCAAATTTGCAGACTCATCATCAATTTCTTCAAGGTGATGGTTGTTGAAAAGTGTGTAGTCCATATTGATAGTGTATCTGTAATTACTGGATACACAATGGAAAATTTGTGTTTGATATCGATTATGAGAAGTTGAATTTTATGGTTGAGATCGGGTTGAGTTGCGTGTATATTTACTGAGAGATCAGTTGAGCTAGCTTTATAGGTTACAGTATACGGATAAATCACTAGCTTACATTGTAAAATTGAATATGGCAAGACAAGCGAAGAGGCTAGTGACATGCCGTAAGAATATCTCAACTAAGGAAGGAGCCATCACAATTGTTTAAAAACAGTGAATACATTCTGTACGCACTTATGTTAGAGATGCGCGATCGAAGATTTTAGTGACTTCATGTTCCATAGATGTAGAAGCCAATGATCAAGTAATCATGACAATAAATTTCTATCTCAATAACACTCCGCTCTTAAATTTCTTTTGCAATCGAAGTCCCACTGGATTCATCGCTATAAATGATTGCAAAATCATATTCCTCTTCATCTTCACATATTGAACCTACCATCCAGTTTCTTTGCTCTAATTCTCCTCTCCTTCCCTTGATCAGGTTTTGTATGGTTTAAGGACGTTTATTCCCCCGATCCTCATTTACCATATTGCAAGCCGTACAAATGATGAGATAATGTTATCTGAAGGTTTTCATCTGTGACTGGCCACTGTAGGAGCGCAAAACTTCTCCAATTGGCTATCTTAAAAGTGGAGGACTTAATTGCGAGAATTTAAAAGGTGATACCCCGATTATCTTGCAAGTTTGATGCAAGACTATAGTATTGACCAGGGACTTGGAACTCCATCATCTCAATAGACAGTGCATTTTGGGCGCGGATATGATGTTAAGAAAGGGACTTATATAGTTCCTGATATTATTAAGGAATTCAGTATATATTTTTAAGAGAGGAAGAAGGTATATGCATGAACAAAAATTATATTGCATTCTATATTTCAAGAGAGATATGCATAGATTAGGAAGCACTATCAGAAAATTAAACAGCAAGAATTATTCAACAGACAAGACACAAAATCCCAAACCCAAAACTCCACCCCCTAATTATTAACCCCATAAAGAAAGCATCACCTAAATCCCTCCAGCATCAATAATCCCCCATCCCAACCTCGCCTTCTCCTCCACTTCCCCCTTCAAACTGACTTCCCGCCCTCTACTCCTATCCTTCCAATCCACATACCCAATCGCATCATCCGTCGCCCTCCATTCCTCCCAACCCTGTTCAATTCTCCCCACCAACTGAGCCGTCGTAGGTCTATCGTTACTTCTCGTCTTCAGCATGCTCGCCACCAAGTTTTTCAGTCCACTCGTAAATGGTTTATCGCTCATCCTTGACATTGCCCATTGATATTCGAATTGTTGGGGTGGGGGAATCCCCGTCATCATCGTGAAGACCGTTGCGCCTAGCGACCAAATCTCCGAGGCTGGCCCCCAGGTTTCGGTACCGGCTAATTGTTCCTGTATCGTTATTAGCAAAGATAGTTTTATCAAATCTTCAAAGTCAAGACCTACAGGAGGTTGAAAAAACCAACTCAATCCCTCTTTCTTCTCACTCTTTGCCACGTTCCCACCAGGAAACCCCGTCACAACCGCCTTCCCAAACCCGCCCAATTTACACTGCCCATACGTTGCTCCACCACCTGTTCTCTTAAACCAAATCTGTTTTGGACTAACATCTCTTATAAGAATAGGTTGCCAATCATCATCATGTTTTTGCCAATTGTCTTTTGTATCCGTCTGCTTCACGCCCGTATGCAACCACAAGAGCGCCTTATTAATATTGGATAAAACATGCCAGCACAAACTTTCAGGCAAGGAAAAGCGATTGGGATTTGGAGTAGCATGGGCGCGCCAAGCTGCCATATCAGTAAACTTGGGGTAGTTTTCTGGGTCTGGAAGAATGAGGTCAAGTGAGCCTTGATTCATGTCTTCGTAGACCGCTATGTTGGCAGCTATACCAGCACGTTTTGTAGAGCCTGCGAGGGAGTCTGTATGAATTATATCAACGAGGCCAACAATGTTCGGGTGGTTCAGAATACGGGACAGCGGGACACCGGCTGTAGGGAGGATGGCGGAGGCAAGACTTATTTTCCATTCTGGATTTTTGTCGGATGAGACCTTCTTGTCGGGGATAGGAAACCCGAGAAAGGACTCATTGTCTTTAATCCTGATTAGTTGAATACTCTTGGCATTGTGGCCAACTTCCAAAGGGTTGCGGAGGACGTATTTGGGTTGAATGGGAGTAGAATGGACGTTGTTGGCTGCCATTGTGTTGGTTCGGGTCATGAAACAGTAATGAAGTTTATTTGAAGTTGAATGTTTGAGCTTCTTGACCGGTTAAATAAAGCTACTCCAAAATACAAAGGAATGTAGCGAGCTATGCAGACTTATGAATTTAACTGGTACGTTTTAGTAACAGGTCATCACACAGACAAAGAACCAAGAGGAACACAAAGAAAGGCATATTCATTTGCAAACAATTGTTTAATCGAATAGACTAATATCACACTCTTATTAGTAATTAAAGTCTTCGTAGTTGAGGTTTTTGCCCTGAAGCCACTCAACCAAGGTGTTACGCAGGGTAGTCCCTGTACATAGGTACCATCGATTAGCAGAATCTTCGGAAACATCACACTTTTCGATTCTTCTTTCTTTCAACATAGCGCCAGATTCCCGTAATTTTCTGACGGCTGTTGATTCATTCATACCATCACAGCCTCCCATTTCACCCGTAATAAACAATGTTGCATGAGAACTAAGATTGGGATACCTTTCGAAGGTATCCAAAACCAGTCCCAGGTCAACTAAACGAACAGTCCAATAAAGTTGCAATCGTGATAAATCCAATTCGGGAACTTGAGCAATGAGTGGCGTAATCCCAACACCGCCAGCAACAAAAGAAACTTTTCCTTCAGAGCCTTGGTCGATGAAGAATTCTCCCCCAAACCCATTGAGGGGTACTTCCAGCTCTGATTTAATGTTATGGCGAAAGAGGAAATCAGTGACAATCCCAACCTTGCGAATTGTAATCTCGAATGTATCGTATGTATTTGTGGGATCTTTTGACGAAGAAACTGTAAAAGTTCGTATGTAATCGTCGTTCAAACTTTTTGGATCATCATCACGCATGTGGCTATAGCCAATATCAAGTTCATCTTTGAAATCCAAGGCGACATATTGGCCAGGTTTCCATTGGTTGATTTTATCTTCACTCGAAATTTTGAATCGAAACCTTGCTACAGTTGGTGACAAGATTTTTCGCTCAATGAGTTTAGCATGCATCTTACTGCCCGCATCTTTGATCCCGACAGCGGCTTCGGAAGCTAGAAACCGGACGGATGGGTTATAGGGTGAACGTTCACCCTCTTCGCCTCGAAAACTCAATCCATCAGTAACATATCGAATATCTTCCACGTATATTTTAACTGCAAGATTGGTATGTGCAATTAAGTTAGTAGCCTTCTCCCCAGCAAGTATTTCGGTTCTCCCAGTCAGATACACGACATCGCCAGTGTTGAAATCTGGGAACACCAGTCCTGCCTGAGGTGTAGTCGTGAGATTTCCGAGTGTTTGATAAAGGCGATTACCAGAATACTCTGGATAAACAATTATTAGTCCGTTAGTATCGTTAGCCAGGATTCGGACAAAGCCCGGTGGTCCACCTCTGTGATTCGTATCCATATCAGAATCATGATTCGAGGAAGAAATGAAGAACAGGTCAGATCGTGTTATCAAATTCACTGCTTCTATAGGAAGAGGTAATGTCGTGGAAACCAGTGTAGGCTTCGGCAATCGAGGAGTGATGTGCTTTTTGTTCAGGTACTTGGGACAATTACCTGCAACTGCGTTAGTATACAACAATAGCTGCTAGGTCAATGAGAAGCTCACCTAGACTTTGCTCTATTTTGACGACTAACGAGACTTCCGCCAGTGAATTTCCAGTAGTCTCTTTCAATGCGCCTGCAGCCATCCGACCATATAGTTTGACTCGTCTCCTGGATTCGAGATCGATCGCAAGACCACCGACCATTCTCCCCGGTAATTCTTCTCGTTTGACTTGTCCATCTGCATTCTTCCCCAGCAAGATTTCAGAAACTGGATCAAATTGGAGGTCGATTGTAGCTTTCACAGCAATGACAGACTGCGCGACCGGCCAGGCAAAACCAGCCTCTCCGCCCCATAATGTAGTCCATGGTCTGCTGGAAGAATCGAGTGTGCCGAGGGCGAGCAATGGTGATTGGGACAATAGGTTCGCAGCGAATGGTGAAAGGTATGGTGAGGTTGGATTTTCGTTCTGAGGTACTCGTAGACGTTTGTGCATTTCCTCCTCTCCAGCATGCCATTCTGTGGCTATCTGGAACGCCATTGCGATTTATTCGAAATGTCTTGTAACTGTTGTGCCTATATAGCTTTCGTTCTAATGAAGTTGTCAAAGTTAATCAAGGTGGAATAGGACGAAAAGTAAGCTCAACATATGAGGAGCAGTAAGCGTAAGTCGTCATTCTTGATGACATTCCATAAGCCGTAATTCTTGTCATGTTGCTTGTTTTGTAAGAGGAGTCGAGAACAAAGCTATGGATCCTATCAAGCGGGGCTCGCGGGGTTACTGTATGTGAGCACGTGAGGTTGTAAAGTGATTAGTAATGCGGGATTTGGGACCACTACTCCGCAGGATCGCGACGTCAGTATTTTGAATTGGCTATCTCCGATAAGGTCTCCGAAGGCCACTGCTGGATGAGTACATGCAATTTGACCTACCCAGATGTTTTCTAACCAGATGTTTGAATGTAACAGTCCAGGATGTGATGGCTTTGATCGTAGACACATTCGAGAGCTGTTCAGGTACAGTTGCTTGGTTGCCAATTCAATTGTAAATTTATCTCCTATCACTTTGTTACTTAAGCTGAGACTGCTCAATTTCCAACATATCTTGAGGGTTGAAACCATGTGTATCTGATGTACTTTGTAAAGACCCTGGACCTTTACTACGTTATTAACGTTGAGTCTGTCTATCATTTTCAATATTCAGCTTACAATCTCTTATTAGTATCCAGATCGAATTCAGTAGTATCACCATGGTCAATCATCCAATGTAAGGTTAGCATTTATCTGATAGTCTACACGAGGCTCAACATTGACTTCGGCCAGTTGCATTGCACCACGACAGTGTTCGGCTTGAATTCATTGATAAAAGTTTTGTGTTGAAAAATCCATTCTATAAAAAGGTTCAAATTAAATCCAAATAACAAGTCTACCATGACACCATTCCTTCAATCCATAAACTTTCGACTCCTAGCTCAATTCCGATCATTAAATTACTACTACAAGCAGCGATATCAAACTATGCCTCCATTTTTCTTTGCTTCTTCAAAATTTTTTGCCATCTTCTGTAGATATTCCACCCTATGGTCAATGCCGCCCGCACTGAAATGGTGTACCAAACCTTGATACGTCTTCTCCATGTTCTTCTTAGCAATTTCGAACATTTGCTCCTCATATTCCTCAATAGCCTGCTTCAAACTACCCTTTAAATCAACCTCAAAATTATCTTTCTGCTTTAGAAGAGCATGCGTAAGCAGCATGGCATCATTCAAAGCAACATTGACGCCAACCCCCGCAAATGGTGTCATCAAATGAGCTGCATCTCCGAGAAGTGTGACACCAGAACGACTTTGCCATTTGAAACCAACCGGAAGCATATACAATGATCGAACGATAAGACTATCAGTTGCTTCGGACAAAAGTCTCTTCAAGTCACCATGTACATCTCCAAAGTACTGTTCCGTCAGTCGTTTGCGGGCTTCGGTGGGATTTTCCCAGTCGATACCACAATCCTTGATCCAATTCTCGGGCTTGCGTACCCCGGCGTAGACTCGAATGCCATCATAGCCATTCCGTTGGCAGATGATACCGCGGCCTTCATCAAACATGAAGAAGCTACCTTTACCGACATAATCAGATAGCCATTGCTTGTTTTCTGAAACGTTGCGAGCGGTCAATTCCACCATGCTAATCCCAGAGTATTCGGGCAACTGCGCCGAGACAAGAGGTCGAACCTTTGACCAGGCGCCATCAGCCCCAATAACAAGATCAAATCCTTCTTCAGCGTGGTCTGCAAAGTGAAGATCAAACTGGGCTGGAGTACTCTCGCTTGGCTTGACACTAACAATCTTACTGTTCCAGCGAATGGAGTCTGGCTCAACGGAGTCCAAAAGAATGTCACGAAGTCTGGCACGATCAATCTCTGGGCGATCTCTAGCTTGACGGATAGAATCACTCTCGTCATCGTTATTATTTTCGTCCCAAGCAATAGTACCATCAGCCTTTACCAGCTTCGTGGAGTCTGCATCTGGCAAAGAGTGTTTTTGAAATTCTTCCATGAGACCGGCTTCGCGAAGAGCGCGTTGACCCATATCAGCGTGGAGGTCGATAATGCCACCTTGTGAGCGAGCATCTCGGTTGGCGTCTAGCTCGAAGATTGTGCACTTGATTCCGTTGTGTTGGAGCAGACGAGCTAAAGTTAGACCACCAGGTCCGGCACCGGCTATGGCAATTCTGGGAGCTAGCATGATGATTTCTTACTTTCTTGGATGGTTGAGAAAGCTTTGTGAGATTCTTTAAGAGTTTTGAAAGATGCAAGTTGAGATCTGATGATGATAAATATTTGTAAGATATCCGTGAGAGGTAAATTCAACTCCTTATATATAATACTTCCTCCACCGACAGCCATGTGGTTCTTCTTCAAGATTTCAACCCGAAATGGGAGGAGCAGCGAACACGCAAATTACATTATTAACTCCGTGTCTCGAAGGTCAGGATAATATTTCTCCTGAAGAGGCTTCATCTTGCGATACTGAGAGAAGATAGTCATCTTGCGGATTGGATTTCTTGGCGACGGGTAGGCGTGTACCTTGCGATAAAAATCTCCGACCCACAGATAAGACCCCTGATTTGCTGACGCGCAAGATATGACTGCTGTGAGAAACTGAGGCTGAAACTACGCTAACCTGATTAGGCAAGGCTACCTAATCAATCTAAGGTGTGTTGCGCCACAGTATGAAGCCACTTATATCGGACTCTCCGCGGATTTATGTTGACTTCAGGGCTCCATGAAGTCGATGTTCGCAGAACTTGAGAAATGATGAAGTCTTGAATCATTCTTTGCCTAATTCCGAAAACAAACTGGTGTCAAAATCACTTCGACAAATACGCAGCAAACTATCATGGTCGGTGTACCAACAAGTAACAGGTGTGATAACTGTCGGATAAGGAAGAAGAAGGTTGATACGTATTCCTACTTGAGTTGTGTTAATCTAAGTTGTAATTGAACTAACACGTGAGATACAAAGTGTGGAGAGCAGCGCCCATCTTGCGCAGAATGCATTCGTAGTGGTTGGGACTGTCCGGAATACCCACCCCGTTGGAAATTCGTGAACGAAACGCCTAGACTAAGGAAACTGTACTCTCGGCGGAGATACATCTTCGAATCCAATACTACAAGCCCAGATGTTATGAGACCAGAGAAGATCATCTTTGGGTCCATAGAATCTGGTTCGGACTTGTTTCTTTTGGAGAACTTTGAAGTAGTCTCTCCAGAAATTCCCCGATTTCATGACAATAATCCTCTGGCTACTAAATTGATGTACTGTCTGGGATGCAAAGTGAAAGAGCATCTAGTACCTCTTTGGCTGATTGGATCATTTTTTCAATACATACCTGGTCATTTGGGCTACAACATCGCTCTCGATGACGCCATAACTTGTGTTTGCAGTTTGTATTGCGATAGGTCTTCGAATGAATATACCAAATCGAAAGCCATCTACAGAAATTATGTTCGAGCCTTATCTTCATTGCAAAAGTGTTTAGTCGAAGAACGTCTCCGTTTCCAATCGGAAACATTGTGTGCTTCTCTTTTATTGCAGATGTGCGAAGTGAGTATATTTTGCCCATATATATTTGATATGAGTGACTAATGCGCAAACAGCTTGTTGTGAATGTCGATAAAGCCAAATGGATTGATCTCGCTCGTGGGACTTCACAGCTCATTCAAGCACGGGGGGTGGGTCGATACAAAGATCCATTTGATCTTGGAATGCTTGAATCTCAGCTGAGTTACATTGTACGCCATGATTATACTTGATCGATAGAAAAGTGGAGAGCGTCGTTGACAACAGATTTCACTCACAGGTCATTCAATCTGCCAGATTCAAGGAAGACTGCTATCTTCGCCAACCAGAATGGCGGGCCCTCCTTGCAACTACATCTGCATGGCCTAGCAACACAATCACCACGAATGAGCTCAAATCTCTGGAATTGCGGATCGAGCTTTGCCATCAGCTATTCGAAATACCCAGCATTCTTATGGAAGCTTCGTCGTTTCTTCAGAATTCCGGTGGACTGTTGGCAGGCTCTTATCCTATTTTCATGGATAACATTCTCGAAATTTGCTCTAAGATGAAGGCATGGCTGAGTTGCGGAGTAGAGCCTCACATTTTTCCTAATCCATGGGATAAGGCTGAAGCTACAGTTCAGTATTCGGACCCGATTGCAGGTGTTGTAGACTGCGTAGCCAATACAACACTTCTGACACTCGACAAAGTCATCTGTTCATTATACCACGGAAGCATGGCAACACACGCAGTTGACACATTCGAAGACCCGGAAGTTGTAGAGGGGTGGTATCGCCGCGCAATAAAGGCGTACGATTTCGTACAAGGCGAGTCAACTTTTGCCGCCAAACCTTTAGGAATTGGGTTGCGACAGTTTCAATCATCTAGCCCGAAGCCACTCGCCGAGATAAAATTATGAAATTCGGGCACTATTATGGGCTCTCTTAGACACATCGTGCTTCATTACATCTTGCCTGTTGAAATTCTTCAACCCCACAACACATTGCAATCCACGACGCTTTGATGGCGAGACTTGTCTTTAAATGATTGATGAGCTTAGCCATTAGGACCACGTTGCCTGAAAAGCATTAACGGCAGACATTTGTCGTCTCTGTTTGGTGCATTTCTTCGAAGGAAAGAGTATACCATTTTCTAAACCATACCACAACTCATAGGAACATATATTTACGGTTTGAGGGAGCGGGTGGTTACCGATGCAAAGTCTACTATACACGTATAAGATGCATGTCAAATGCTCGACATGACCTCTCTCTCAACACGCTTTCTGAATCGAACTTTGAGCTTCGCCGAAGTCTGGCGATGAGATACTAAGAGTATACTTCTAAATCATCAGACTGCTCGACTTGCCTAATGAGGCGTTGATGCTAGCTCGTGCATGGGTCGATACAAATTTAAGCGTCACGTGGTGAAATTCGAAACAAAATGGACTTGACTCCCTAAAGCTTACCTCGATATCATTAACAGCTTTTAGTTCGATGCTTGGGTATTGATCGAAGAAGTGATAGGCAACAAACAACATGAAGCTCCGGATAAAGCTTTTTATTGAACAACAATCGTGGTTACAAGGGAAGGGAAGATTATTGGCACTTGTTGTATTTTTATAGGGGCTGAAAAGGATCTTCTGTTTCACTCTCGTGCGATTGTCTATTTGATAGCATAAATGGGCTTGAAATACTGTAACGAAAAAGAAAGCTGTCAGATTAGATAGAAAACGGAATGCGATTCAGTCGCGAAGAAAAGAACGAATTAAACCATTGGCCCCAGACAGTAAAGTCTAGAATGGTAAAGCTGACTGTCCCATTGCCACTCCGAAAACCATGTTAGCAAAGCAATTAGCGACCCAACTTCCTTCCTTGCATCCCCACAATACAGTGACCCACAAAAAATAAGGGCCGTAGCTCAAAAATACACCAAAAATAGCTGTTTTTCAGTGTTTTTAAAGAATGTCACGGGGTTGACACTAGCTTATTCTGATCACCTGATTTCTGTCCTGTCCTGTCCCGCTATATATGTGAGAGTAAGGTAGAACTTCCGGTTCTACCTCCTAGTCTTTTGGGCTGTTTAGCTCAGCGCTAAAGCTTCTGAATACTCCCAGAAGGGGTCCCGTGACAAAGAACTATAATTCTTTATAAATTAGATATTGATATTTTAAACTTTCAAATATAATAAATATTTAATAGAATTTCAATTAAAAATGAATAAATTTTTTTAGAAATTTATTTGATCTTGATATTTTGATTTAAAATTGGAAAAATTGAAAAATTAAAAAATACAATAGATTTACTAGTAAAATTGTCACCAAATCGAAAACTTTAATTTGATCAACTTTAATTGATTATATCAAGGCGAAATAATTCATGAAAAAAACTTTATCTTTTTTTTATGAAAATTAATGTAATTTTTTACATTACAACAAAATTTCATTATAATAAGTCAAAAGACTTCCTAAATATATAAAAATAAAATGCTTGAGTAATGGCTGTTTTTGGGGTGTTTTTCTACTACAGCCCTTATTTTTTGTCTAGTACTGTATGTCTCCCCAGAAAAAGATGTGAATCACTATTCTTGTAGAATTTTCGGCACACCAAATTAAAATATGCCCCCAGCTGTGGATCAGAAGTCGGACCTGAATTTGGCCCTCCCAGAAAAAATACCATCAAAGAAAAACCCGGCGAATTCGCAATATCTCTCAATAACCTCATAAGCCCGAATAGAGTGTCATTCCACAGATACAATGTGAAACATTACAAGGGTTTTTAAAACAAAACCGTTGAATAGACCAAAGCCTGCCGCAAAAACAGCAATCCTAAGAACAGCTCAAGGGGTGAGGTGACGCGATATGCGGCGACTGAAGCAGGTGTAAGGAACAATTAGCCGATAATAAAAATGTTTGACATCAGTAACAGTATTAACAGCTCACACTAAATTTAGACGAGTCAAACAAGTTGGATTCCAAAGCAGAAGAGTTTTTTACAAACCTGCTATCCCAATCGGTCGTCTGTATGTGTCTTTAAATTGCGCTAAAGTGATTCGAAAGAAAAACATAGCATTATTTGACTCAGTCAGCTTTGATTCTGGGGGCCAACTGTCAATTTTTCATTAAAAACGGTGGACCAGACTATGACACAGTTCCATTCACACTCAAGAAGATTCACTACGCCATCTGGGGTGTCAATTGTACTCTTTCACGGAACCGACAACTCCACTCCTCAGCAAATATCCATCACCATAGAAACATAAAAACGAGAGTCGTAAGCAATGACAATATCAAGGTGGATGAGAGAGAACCCCCAAAACCATAACCACAGGTTTCTCGTTTGAACTTATATCATCTGATGATCTGAAGCCATTGCGACTTGCATGGTTTTCAAGCTGATGGAAAGAAATGCAAAAATGAACAAGATCGGGCCACAAAGCGTATAGAATCCATCACTAGAATGGCCTCTAGTCTATTCGTACCGACACGAAAATTTCATTTCGCCATAGTGATAGCATGGCGAGACCTATTGAATCTTCTATGCTATCAAAGAAAGACATCAATTGACAGACGTAGTTCCAATTGTTGTCATCTGGAATCAAACAATACCAGACGTCTTGGACTATGAGAAAGTCCGACTTTTGTCGAACAAACGACCAATATGTTCGCGAAAAACCAAACGACGCTTTCCTGAGATGTCCCAGAGCATCACTGAAGGACATCTGCCAACATTTGTACTATGGAAAATAAATTGGCAATGGTTTAGTGGACCGCGAAATTGTACCATCAAACGAGGTATCGTCGTGGATGTTCGGAAAAGAATGTTTTAAATTGCTTGAAGAGGTGATACTGCAAAGAGCAAATTTTGCCTCTTGGTTTGGAAGAACTTAACATAAGACGTAAGTTGTGTGCTTGTTCCTCGAGGTCCGATGTCCATAATTTGTCTTGTAAAAAGTCTTCAGCTGCATTCGTGTCGCTGAGTTTTATTCATGAATTGCCCAGAACATGGTCAGGTTCACTTTGCCATGTTGATCGAGCTCCAAATTGTTACACAGCTGGTGATCTTTTAGAAATGGGGGTAGCTCTCGAAGTGAAGTTGAAAACCATCAGTGGTAAAATTTAACAAAAAACAGCAAGACCGATTCTCGTGAGAAAGAAAAGCAAGTGCAGACTCTCATCTTCGAGTGCTATATCATGTTTTCAGTTGTGAGTTGATGTTCCCGAGGTCGTATCAAATGTTGAATTCTGTTGAAATGTGGACCCAGTGTCAAGTCGGTGACTAAGCAAAAAGCACTCATAGTACCTACTCAGCATCTCCTCTCTCAAGTAACAAGACAAGCAGAATGTGTCGGTTCTCTGGCGTTTACAATACTACTTTGCAGACTCGAATCTGTTCCCTTCAGTACAGAGTAAGCAAACCTTAAATTTTACATATTTGAAATTCTGACCGTCATTACAACTTCCACATATCCACGACGACAAGCTTTAACCTTAACTACTCCTTATTGCTATCAACAGTGAAGTACTCCGATGCTCGGCCTTTCTCTAGCCACTTTTAAATTAAGAAATGAAAGTTCAAACCATATTCCGCACAGTCTTTAATTCGAATACCGAAGATTCCCAGTTTCCCAGGCCTTCGCAGACTACAGAAGACTCGATGAACAAAGTTTAATCCTATACAACAATTTGACATCTGGGATACATACAGATAAGGAGGGACATCGGAACATGCATGGAGTCCGAGATATGTCGCTCCGAGTATCATTTCAGCATGTTCTATCAAATAACTCAGTTCCGG
The DNA here is from genome assembly GCF_014898435.1 of Botrytis sinoallii. Taxonomy (NCBI): domain Eukaryota; kingdom Fungi; phylum Ascomycota; class Leotiomycetes; order Helotiales; family Sclerotiniaceae; genus Botrytis; species Botrytis sinoallii. The sequence goes on along the minus strand of NW_024066029.1, from coordinate 2,242,472 downwards.
GATTGACGATGTTCATATACCCCGGTGGTCATTGAACCCTAATCGTCGAATGACGTTTTGGCCAATGACTTTGGCACTTCAACTGATTGTTCGAAGTTTAATATCTCAGGCAAGTGCCTGTTTCAAGTAGCCAAAGAGGGCTGTCAGCGATTCTGAAAGACACACATGCCATTCGCCGGCAAGCATCTCAAGTACGCTGTCATTCCTTGCATTGCTTCCATGGCAAAATAAACAAGAAGTTTTAGTTCCGAATCAGAATTTGGACGATTGCTCGAAACATAAAACGACATACAGAAGTTAGTCTGTACATGGTCCCAATGATTCTGCCATGATATGCCAATACCTGGGCGCCTTTGCAGTTTCCCAGTCGTGAAGTCATCCTCTGAAATCGTCCTTAACTCCCACACGAAAGATTGTATTTTTTCTGTCAAATTCTACCTATTCCAACAAGCTCGCTGTTATTAAATTGCGGTTTCCGTGCTCTCTAGTTCCTTCGGTATGATGTCGACCAGAGATATCGCGAAATGCATTGATTATGTCCACAAGCTCGACAATTCATAACTGCCGTGTATCATCTGTCACTCGATTTACAATCATTATGCTTTGAAGGATTCCCAACAGTACTGAAAACAAGTACGAAACAAGGGAAAGTGATTTTAATGGCCAAAGCTAAAAGCCCACAATCACACTGCCTCGTAATTGTGGTGGACATTTCGGCAAGTGTGTTTCTTCCAACTACCGATACCTTGCTTTTGTGTAGAAAAAAGTCCCGTGACACAGCACTTTTCCAATCTTCCCCACACAACTTTCTCCTCCACTTCGTCCTCCACTTCACCCAGAATCCCTCACTCACCCCATACATGCATAAATTTGACCCATGTTCGGAATCGATTACCCGTTTACATGCGATTGCATTTTCGGCAGCTCATGTTCGCATCGAGCATCGAGCTCAATCTTTGAAAGGATTCGCGGGTGCTTTACGATCAAATATATTGACTTACGAGGGAGGCGCTCTGCTTATGCCGCACATCCACGTGTACGAATGAGGGGTTCTTTCATTGCTTCACATACGATTATTTCGGTCTCGCAATCATGGTAATCGGTGCATCGATGAATGATGTATTCATCTCCTTTCTAAATTCCCTAGTGAAGAACATTCCCGTTGCTATTTGCCGATAGCGTTGAGTCCTACTCAAATGACTAAGCTGACAGCGGCCGTTAAAGAATTATCCGAGCATTGGCACAATTGCTAGTGAATGAAGTCACTCAACATCATGACTTCAAGCAATTTCGAACCACTAGCCACGAATTTCATTTATCTCTTGTTGTTTGTTCTCACATGAAACGGAAAGAATATTCGGCAATTGCATCTGAGGTTGACGTCTCTCATGGCTCGACGCCTTTAAAGTTCACTAGTCCGACTTTGGCGATACATACATTGACAAAGTCAAAAATTTTGCGTTTCTTTAATTGCCTAGGAGTATGAAAATGGTAAGCCGATTGAAACACGGCATGATATCGTGGCATATGCTTGTTCACCGTCGCTTATAATAACATCTCATACGTTGCTCCCTCCCTCGAACAATGGATGCTTAAAGATCCACGGTTTGCTTCATTTTTTCCCTTTCATATTGTCATATTATCATACTCTGCACCGAATATAGTGGACTTCCATACAGTAGTGCTACCTCCTTCCATAATCTTCGTCTTATACCTTCGACGTTGGACCCAAACCTTTAATAGCATTGAAGTGCTCCACAATATTGACTTCCTACTTCGTACTTGATATATCACTACCAAGGGTCTCTTTTGTTATATTGAACGCTCGATTGTAAGTCGAAATTTATCGCCAGAGCTTACCTTACTGTACTCTGCCTCCATACCACACTACGAACAAAATGATCACGGATACGCTTTTGGATCTGGCCATTCGGCATTGGCCTTCGATATTGATTGTTGCAATTGCCATCTATCTCGCCACAAATCGTTTCAATCGTGGTATGAACAAATATCCAGGGCCCACTCTTGCTTCCTTCACAGATTGGTGGAGGTTCTACGATGTGTATAAGCGTCGCCCGGAAGTCACCCATCAAAAACTACATGCAAAGCATGGAGATATTGTCCGCCTTGGACCCAATACCCTTTCTTTCGCAGACCCAAAAGCTTTGAAAACTATCTATGGATTGAACAAAGGTTTTGTAAAGGTATTGAGGGGTGTTGATTCACTAGTTCAGATCGTACACTAACACATCACAGTCCGCATTCTACCCGGTTCAGCAATCTGTATCCAATGGCCATGCACTCCCATCACTCTTTAGCACTACCTCTGAGCCCTTCCATGCCCAACTCCGACGTTCAGTAAATGCTGCATTTAGCATGTCATCTCTTGTACAATATGAGCCACTTGTCACTCGTACGACCGAAATCTTCCTCTCTCGTACTGCCGATCTCTTTACTTCACCCACCAGCCATTCTTCCTGCGATTTTGCAAAATGGTTGCAGTTCTACGCGTTCGATGTCATTGGCGAAATGACGTACTCAAAGCGTCATGGCTTTCTTGAAGAAAACCGAGATGTCGATGGTATAATTTCTTACCTAGGAAATCTCTTCGACTACGTTGCACCCATCGGTCAAATGCCGATTCTCGATAAACTCTTCCTCAAGAATCCTCTTTACCTCCTCGCTGCCAAATATGGTCTTGTGGATGCCACCTTTCCTGTCGCCAAATTCGCAGCACAGCGTGTGCGAGAACGATATCCAAAAACAGACGGAAATGGAATATTACCTACCGTTGACGCAGAAATCAAAACAAATAAATCACAACCAGATTTATTGTCGAAATTCATACAGGCAAAACACGACAGACCTGAATTCATGACAGATCAACTCGTTATGACGATGGCAGTTTCCATGGCATTTGCAGGATCGGAAACTACGGCGATTTCTCTTAGTGCCGTGTTCTATTATTTATTGAAGAATGAACATTGTATGCAAAAGCTAATGCGCGAAATTGATCAGAAATCCAGGGAAGGATATTTTGCGGACGGAGAAACGGGTCTAGTTAGTTGGACGGAAAGTCAAGGACTGCCCTATCTGGATGCTTGTATCAAAGAAGCTTTCCGCTTACATCCAGCAGCGGGCCTACCACTCGAGAGGGTTGTACCAGAACAAGGAATAGAGATTGCCGGGGAGTGGGTGAAGGGTGGCACCGTGGTAGGATGTAGTGCTTGGGTCATTCACCAGAGAAGAGAGATTTTCGGAGATGATGTAGAGATTTTCAAGCCAGAAAGATGGTTGATAGGAGAAGGATTGAATAGGGAATCAGAGGAGAAAAGAATTAAGGAGATGAATGGAGCGATGTTAATGTTTGGAATGGGCGCCAGGTCTTGTATTGGAAGGAATATCAGTCTTTTGGAGATTTACAAATTGGTGCCGAGTTTCTTGAGGAGGTTTGAGGTGAGTTCTTACCCACTTTTCTTCTCGTAGATCGTGGATATATGGAGAAACCAGGCGCGAAAAGAGGCGCGAAAAAGGACATGGATAGGACACCTACTGACATCATATCTCATCCTTCAGATCGCACTTGAACATCCTGAGCAAGAATGGACCTTACACAATGCCTGGTTCGTACGTCAACTAGATTTCCGAACAACGTTCCGCAATCGAGAGCTCGTGCAACCTTGCGCGTAGCCTTTTGATAATAGATTATAGGTAATTCGTACATCCACACTTTTAGCATCTGAACATAGACGTTTGAGCGATACAATATACTTTTGGGCGTTTTGTATCAATCAAGAAGTGTCAGGTACGGTACCTGCATACATGAACTATTTGGAATTCTTAATTTAAAGGTTAAATGAAATAAGAAGTCGGAACTACCGGAAATGAAAATCAGTACATCACAAGATGAAGGCGGAAGAAAGTAGGAAATTATTGAGGAAAAAGGCTTCATTTGACTTTTTGATCATTTCCAGGTTCACCGACCTACCTACCAGCATACCACAATGACCACCCGATTGCCACTAGCCAATCATCCACATCAAAACGAAAACCTTGAAGAGTGATTTCTCACCAGTATTCATCGACCCGAGACATTTGCGTGACATGCCCATGAATCCGATCAAGTAGATAGCAAACACGTGATTGCGGCACAGCTGCAGGTACCCCGCCCATCCTTCCCAGCCCATTTGTCAAGATGATATTGGCGTAAGCCCAACCTCGTCTTACATTTCGTGTGTGCAACGTCGTATTTTTGTTGGTGTGATAGACACGGTGTGGTGGTGTACTGGGGATTGCGAGAGGGCGTGGTTATGATGGATTGGTTATGTGATGTGCTGTTGTTGGAGATGGAGATGGAGATGGAGATGGAGATGGGAATATTTACCTGGTAGTTTTATTCATAGCTACCTAGGTAGGTAGGTGCCTGCAGGTGCCCAGGTGCGTCTAAGTAGAAGGTGGGAGGGCGTCTTTTTCGTGGCTGTGCATGTGACTTGTAGGTACTAGGTAGTTTTTCTTTTGGATTCAAAAATAGAAATTCTTTGCTGGCTGATGTAAGGTTATCCAGGCTTTAGGTATGTCGTTCATGCATATGAGTAGGTATCCAGAAGAATCAATATTTACTGCGGAAAAATCCAGGCGCAGTATCAAAACATTATCGAAAACTTACTTACCTAGGTGGATTAATAACTTTGGAAACAATCTCGAGCCAATCGATCTAAAAATGCTTGTGATTTGAGTGGCTCGGCGGCACGGTACCTGAATGTATGGGGAATTAAGCATTCAGATTAGACAGGGATTAACCTTACTTGCGGGCGAAGTCACGCACCACCGGGTTGGGTGCGAGTGAATGGAGATGTAATTTCCAAGGTTGTTTGGGAAACAACTGTTTGTAGGTAAGGCTGAGTACGGAAATCCATTATTCCGGGACTTCTGAGAAGCTGCATGTGGTGGAGGGAAAGAAAAACTTTTATATAAAGTTTGTGGGATTCCTCAATTGGAGATTCTGGTTTTCTCTCACAACATCCACTTCTTTGATATCTATCTTCTCTTTCCTACTACCACTTCAATCACTAGTTTCTTTTCAAACTTTGAAATATCAGAACGATATCTTTCTTCAGTTTCTCGTCAATAATTCAATCAACTCAAATCGCAAAAATGCAGAAATCTTTAATCGCCCTTTTCGCTCTTGTCTCCTCTGCTATGGCAATTGAGAGATCCGTCGTCGTTGGTGGCAGTGGACTTACTTTTGTTCCCAATGCCTTGACTATTCAAGTGGGTGATACGTAGGTTGTCCTGTCCACACATTCTCTATCAAATTTACTAATCTTGTAATAGTGTCAAGTTCCAATTCCTTGGCACCCACAGCGTCGCACAGAGCTCTTACGATAGCCCATGTGTTCCTTCCGATCATGCTCCCATATTCTCTGGTGTTATCTCTGGCCCAGATCCATCTTCCTCTGATCCTGTACGTATTCTTCTTCCTATCTCACAAATCAATGCTCATCATACTTTTCTCCTCCCAGGCTCCTACCTTCATCATGGACACCCATGTCAACGGTACCTTGTGGCTCTACTGCTCCGTTTCCGAGCACTGCCAAAAGGGCATGTCTATGCAAATCGTCGTAGGCAACAACCCCGACGCCTCCCAAACCCTCGATGACTACCAAGCCGCCGCCGCCAAGGTCGCCAAAGCCATCGCACCAGATACTATTGAAGGTGGAACCGTCGGTCCGCAATCTGGCCCAACTACCAATACCGATGGAAGTTCTGCTGCTTCTGCTTCATCTACCGGTACTGTCACTGCTGTCTCTGGCAATTTCACTGCAACCACCACCGCTTTGTCGACCACATTCACTAGCAAAGCTTCCACAGTCACTGCGACCAAATCTGGAGGAAGCGCTTCCGCTTCTGCAACCGGTGCTGCTAGCAAACAAGCTGTTGCGCTTGGTTTTGCAGGTATCGCTGGTGGTTTAGCTTTGATGATTTAAACAGTGATCAACATTAGAGATCCTTGATATGTTCATCGAAGATTCAACAATCTCTTGGGGGAGTTTAGAATGGTTCAAAAGTTCGTTCATTCATCGATAGAGATGAGATGTAATATGATGATGAATTGCATGGTGGATGCATAGTTGAATGATACATGGTAATGGAAGTTTTCGGGCGTTGATGGGACATATATTGCATTAGATTGCATTGGAAGATAATAAGTAGTGGAGATGAAGTTAATGCGAAGTAAATTCTTAATGATTTATAATATTGACGCTTGAGATGATTGTGAAGATTTTTCTTGATTTTGTGAGATTATATGCGATGGAGATACTGCCAGCTTCATCCTGATCTTGTTACTTGCTAGATCAAATTAATATGTATATATTATACATTCACATTTAATTATTCTGAAAGGTTTTCATAAGGATATTTAGATATTGCTTTGAAATTGAATAGAGAATTAACTCAAAGTTTTTCTTTGAATGATATAATTTAAAGAATTTTAGATATGATGTATGAATATTGAAGATTGAAGATCTTGAGCGGAGGGGATATTGAGTTTGTGTTGTTTACCTACCTAATATGTAGATTGGATGGTTTTGTGAGGGTGGATGGATGGGATGAATGGGATGAAATAGTTCGTATGAGTTCATGTTCTTTGATATATAGTTTAGAATAATAGGATTTCTATTGATTTTCTTTCTTGAAATTGAGATGTTGTATCTCTATCTCTTTTTTATTCTTTATTGGTAAAATAAAGATATCGCCTATCAGATGAGGGAGTACTCATATGCTTATTATTATGTCTGATCGGAAACGTCGAGCTACCTACCGTGAGGATGCTTGAAGATGAGATGCTTAAGGTTATGGCTGAAAGATAGAATGGATGTTTCTGTGCTGGGGATAAGTTTGATGGGCTTGTTCTTGTGCTTTGGGGCTTGGTTATTGATTATATAGTAGCGATCCCGTCACTCTTGATTATCATTCTTCCTCTTTCATAAATTTTTCAATACTACAGTACCTACCCCCAAGTATACACCACACAAAACGCTCTCCATAAGACCAAAGTGAATTTATCTCATCCTCCACTCATCACCACCCTCCCCATCCCCACCCCAAATCACAATTAAAAAATAACACGAAAAAAAGTCAAAAAAATAAAAATACAAAAGAAATACACTTGGAACTCTCTGCGACAGCTATTATCTCCGATACGAACGAGGACGCCTCGATGCAGAGGTATTAGCCACTTCGCCACCCACCGTGGATTTTGTTGTGAGGGGTGCTGTGTTGGAGATTCTATATTGTATATTGTGGGGCATTTGAGGGGATTCACTGTGTGATGTTGTTGAGTTTTTGTTTTGAGGGATGGGGGATGGGGAAGGGGGAAGTACGATTGGTTGGTTTGGAATACTAGGTAGTGTACGAAGCAAAGGGCTCTGATTATATGGGGCTTTGATGGTATCAATTAGGGTTGACTCTTCCGCTCTTTAGAATTATATTGAAAACCTTGGAAGTACTAGGTAGCTTCGTTTAATTTTACATCATGACTTTATATAACGAGGAAGAATTTTTTTCCTGCTAGGTGAATTTGCAAGTAGCATCTGGTATAAATATGCAACAGAAGAAAGTTGGAATTTCTAGAGAGGAAATATCTTGAAGCTTTTTAAAGCGTTACGTTACCAAATTGGTGATATTGCGGATAGCTAATGAATGAGTCTTCGAAGATAGCTAGAACAGCGGCCGCTGGTTGGAAAAGAAAAAGTGAGAGTTATGAGAATCAAGAGACTCAGGATACAATTTATAGAATTTTCAAGATGAGGCTTACAGTATGCTACTTACAGACGCGCAACATAATATCCTGAAGGTTTATATAGTAAGTGAGTTCAGATTGGTCTTAGTCGCTAGTACTAATATGATAGCCCGGTCTGAAATCTGAGCTAATAATATGATCTTAATCAGATGTCTGTTAGGGTTGTCAGGATGGGGCCTTTAATTTGGATCTTTCAGATATGGATGCAACAGAAAAGTTGAAAAGCCAGATTAGGACACGGCTTTACGTGAGCCATTATCATATAAAGATAGCGGAAGATTACTTTCTAGGCTACGAACCTAACGTTAGAAATTGCCCCTCGCCTAGTAGAGAGAATGTATTTTGGAACAGAGCGAAATGATTCAGAGCATCGATGCGAATAAAGAAGATGTGGTGGATAATGTTTAAGGGACTCAAAGAGAATTACTGGAATATTATCATATGCTGGTAATCTGCGTTATGGACTATGGGGTTGTTCGGCTCGTTCGTATGGACTTTATGAGTATGTTCACTAATATATTGAAGCTCATACTGGTGAGTCTCCTACAACTCATCCAACGTGTAGATTGTGGTGCAGGTTTGGAATATAAATTCTTTGCACAAGAGAGTTCGACGTCGGTTGAGTGGATGGTCAGATCCTTGTTTGAAAAGGGTCGGTAAACATGGGTCTCTACTCGTCTATATCGATCGGCTTTCTAAGTCTATAAGATACCCTGGTAATGATTTATATCAAGGAGCGGGATTTTTTTTCCGTTATACGCAGATATGCAAGAAAGTATCTAAACTTAGATCGCGTTTGACGCGGACACTTCCTGGGAGTTACACCTAGCAATGAAAGAGAAAAATCACACAAATCCATCATGAAGATATCTAGCGATGATGTTTACCATGACATCTTTTTAATCCGCTAAGATGCCCAAGCGAGCTTTCCACAGAAGCTGAGGAAAAGGCTATAGCGAGAAATTAAGACATGAGGGAAGGACTTTGCTTGGCTCGCTGATACAGGGTAAGTTCCAGCTCATATGCGGCTCACTTGCCAAAAATAGTTTTCAAGGGTGATTTGTGGAACCTCGGGGACGTTATACTTATTTAGATCATAGCATAAAAGCGATTGAGCGTTTGCAGGAACTTTTTCTGGTAGAATTCGATTATCTGACATGAAAAAAGCTGGGATAGTATGCGATGAAAAGAGCCAAAAAAGGAATGAATTGTACGAAAGAAATTGTGAGAAACTCCAGAAGCAATCTCTACTCAAAGGAAGAAAGAATCACAGTATTTTCAAAGTCATTCTTCTTGATCAAAAGCAGAAAGGTGCGTGGCAATGAAAAAAATCGGGCGTTTCTTACTCATCATGATGATATCAATATTCTAGAACATCACCTGCCTTCAAGCGCTACCCTTTGAGTGCCGAATTGACACGAATGTTCTCCATAGAAGGGTTTTGATGTAATCATCCTAGACCACAATGGCCATGCGGAAGAGTCGAGCCTACAGGACAGCTTTGAGCTTGTATTCCGCAATAGATGATACAGAGAGGGCCCGGCGATTTGGTCGTCGAATGATACGTTGTCCCTCGGATAAGCTAGCCTATAATAGTTAGATCTCACTAAAAGTATTAGTCTCGAGCTAGCACAGACACAGAGTAGTTACTGGCGGCTCAAGACTACTCCTCACATATACAACAACACTCTAAGAATTCTTCGAATGTTGATAAAATTGATATCAAAATCAGAAAATAGCAACCCTCCTCGAATGGCATTGATTGAATGGCTTGGTTGATGATTATGATGCGAGACCTTTTTTAATGCACTTCGCTATCACACTTACATTCAGACTTCTACTACAAATAAATTCATGATTCTACCTCTTTCGGACCCGCATACTTCGTGTAATCTGGTGAGATGGACATCGCTTTGCTAACCTTGCCGCAGCGCAACCTCTTCATGATGGTGGAATGTGTATTTGATGCTCGCAAAAGCATCTACACTGCATAGGCCCCAATTCATGATTTGTGAAGGAGATGCGATGAACCAATAATTTCCCCATAAAAGTATGAATAGATCTATGAAACACTCAAAGGCTCTGTTTATCGAAACCAACGGTATCGAAAACTTGACGGATATACGTTACATCACTGATTCCAAGTTTATCATCCCTGTAATTTCTATATCTGATACACAATTATGTCTCATTTTAGTACCGCTCATGCTTTGTGGCCCTGGGAAGGATCGATGTGGTTTTCACAATCAGCTAGTGCTGACTTCCATCTACGTAGGTCTTTTCATCTGGATCTCTAGAATTTGGATACCGGCCTGCATCTACATTTCATTTTATATACTCCCTTACCAATTTAATTATTATTGACAGCATCTCCTTGAATGATCATCAGGTGTGCCTGGGATTTTACATACATCTCCTGCAGAACTGACCAGGAAAGAGCCGCACGCACCATTTTCTTTTCGCTACGTCGTTAGAGGTGTAGAAAATGGTAAAGTGTAACGAGAAACCCTGGTCTTCCATGTGCCAAAGTGCCAATACAATTGTTCTCCCTGTTGACCCGCCCACGCTAAGCCCCGTAAAGTGGAGGCAGTGGATATGTAACATCCGTTCAGGCAGGGTCAAGAGTGGAGGGATTAGAGCTGAATATATTACTAACAAAACGAACGATACTACCGCCGTGATTTTCGTGGACGGTTTCCAACAATTGCTTTTCAACTTTTCGAACTTCCAAATCTAAGTACGTCTGTACGATTAACCATCACAGCTTCGAGCAGGATGTCGACAATCACGAGCGCCGCAACTGCATCAGCATTAAGTCATTTGGTAGGCCCATTGACTACAACTTATACACCCACACGCTCTGATTGTAATCAAATTTTCTGGGCTCAAAATCTGAAAAATTCTTGGCTTGCGCATGGTGCTATCGGTAGTGGGAGTACGACTTGTATGCCCAGTGGATTCAATCGTGAAACAGCATGTAAGACTAAACGTCTGATTGATTGATTGATTGATTTCATTTACGTCCACGTTCAGTCTAAGACTATATAGGACGGCTAGGCCTCTAGAGGCTCTAGCAGGTAACTTTTTATTCTACAAAGATGGATATATTCGATTTAGGGAAGTGAAAACAAATGTTGGGGACCAGTGCCCGCTTATTATACGCATTGCATATAATAAGGAAAGACTAAACGTCGATTTTACCTTCTTATTCTCTGCCATCTTGGCCGTCATTGAACATCTTTTTTGAAATCTCGTGTTCAACGTTCTGGGTCTATTGAAATATCTCTTTATATCTTTATTGGATCATCTAGACGAATTCATGCTGGTGATTAGCTCTTGCTAACACCCACTAGATTATTATTCTCCGGTTGTCTGTCCAACAGGCTATAGTGCCGCCTGCTCGTCATATTCCACAGACTCGAGTGCTACAAAAACCATAGCTACTTGTTGTCCCACGTATGTATTGCCCTAAGAGAGAAGCTCAGGTTTGAATAATAGTTAGTGACTAACAAAAAACACAGTGGCTATACGTGTTTCGCAAATAGAGCATCAGACCAAATTTATGGATGTACGTCCTATTTTTCGGAAGATGAAACGTTATCGATCAATAGCGTATTATTCGATACTGTTACTGCGGCAAGCACAACCTCGTACCCCGTCATATACGCCAGCACGACGATAACTGTCATATCGGGGGTTGACAAGGTGGCAGCCTATGGTGTAATCATAGAGAGAGCTTCGGACGATCCTTCTTGGGTATCAAGTACAGCTTCATCTTCTACATCTTCCTCAACGGCATCACCAATTGGAAGTGGCTCAGCCGCTGTCGTATCCGCAACTTCGTCTCCAAGTAATGTATCATCAGCAACAGATTCAGCATCTTCGTCATCAGCATCATCGAGTACAGGAATGTCCACTGGTGCCAAAGCTGGTGTGGCTATCGGAGTAGCTCTTGGTGTTCTACTCATTGCAGCGGGAAGTTTTCTATTATTCAGAAGACTCAGAAGACACCCTCGTGGATTGCAACTTGTTCTTGTAGGTGAGCTTGATGGACCAACGCAATATTATGAGAAGCCTAATAGCGACGAACCTTATAATACTCCTCCTTATGTCACGGAAGCTCCAGATACAACAGTATATCAACGAGGAGGAGAATTGCATGGCAACGATATATCTTACGAGTTATCCGGAAGTACGGCCGCGGGGAGATAGAAAGAAGAGCGGAGACGAGAGATTTAAAAGTTGGAATATGGACCGTACTTTTTAATGCACCGTTGGTGGATGCAACACGTTCACAAGTCCGAGATTTGACGAGAAAATAAGATACCCAAGTCGTCAAAAATATAGGATGATGAATAGGAGGCAAAATCACCCCAAGGGGTAGGCCAATGTGTGATTGTATAGGAAAAAGCATACCTGATTTTCGTTGAGACAAGCGATCATTGAAATTTGGATGCTTCAATTATGTTCTAATGTATATATATGCTAAGTCATTTGTTTTAATGAGAAATAACAGAATATAGCGACAATTGCTTAAGGTTATGAGGTGGAATGAAACGTACATTGACATCATGCGAGTAGAGACTTGACAAAATCTCCATCGTAGAGGAAATGAACAGTACATAACCTGAAACATAAGCCCCTGAAACTAGACGAGGAAATATTTAGGGAACAGACTAAACAGAATGAAAAGGGAAGACGCTGAGTTTTGGGTATTTCGCAAATGTTGATATGAATCATATGATAGAATTCGGTCAAGTTGGAAAACAAAAAAACTCATACATTCGATTGTAGCATACATTGCCATAATAGGCATTTGTATTTTAAGATTAAGTGATTGATTAGACTTCTTCGTACTGCTCTCCAAATCGTATTGTTTATGAGTGTTGAGATTTTGGCTTTGAGTCATGAACGGTGTGATAATTTCTTCTTCACCGCCTTTGGTTAATCTTGTCACCGGAAGTACTATAATCCGAAGTCTTTGCTCATCGATATTTCCTTACCTACCTTCGTAGATGTCATGCAAATCATCTCCATTTCCTCAATTCTTTTCAATGCGACGGCAAACTCTTCTTCCTACTGCGGCAAGGTTATGGCCAAAACATTTGTATGGCTACAGAACACCAATAAACACTACACGATGTTCCCCTTCTCACACTTTTCGACGCCACTATTTTTATCCTTGGCATGAACCTCCAAAAAATCCTCTCATGACGTTTGGAAGAGCACCGCAACCCAAGGGACCTCAATATTTTGGCGTCTTTTATTCTCTCATAATTCCCATTCCACGAACAGAAGTGTTGTATTGGGTAAAAAGCGTAAAGGAACAAAAGGTATTGAGAGCTTTAATACTCATTACTGAAATAGTTTTCGTGGGATCATTAATACTTGGAGCTGTAAATGAGTTTAAAACCACGGATTCAAATCCATTTGACTCTCCTAGGTTTACCAAGTTTTCTATTGTTTCAGAGGAAACTGTATCATCGACAAGTAAACTTTTGACCATCAAACCGAAAAAATCCACAAAATCAGATCCTTATGCCGCATACTGGGAGAAAGGTCTCTGGTCCGTAGAATTTAAGCAACCATTATTGCAAATCGCGCGATCATATACGCCATTACCACCCGATGAAAACGACACAAATAGTGAACTTCGTTTCGTGATTCGAAAGGAACCAAATGGGGAAATGTCGAACTATTTATTTAGGCTACAAGCCAATTCCGAGATTGAGCTCAGAGGCCCTCACGTTGAATTTGACTTGCCAGAGAATGTGGATGAGGTTGTTTTCTTGGCTGGTGGGACGGGAATTGCTCCTGCTATGCAGGTTGCTCATACGTTACTGGAAGCGCGAAATTCAGATGGCAAGCTACCACGGATTTGTATAGTTTGGGCAAATAAGAGAAGAGAAGATTGCGTTGGAGGTGAAACGTACAAATCTGGCTCGAAGTCAGACATACCTACAGCAAAAGGGTCTATGGTTCAGCGATTGCAAAGGATGCAGCAAAAATACCCAGAAAACCTTCAAGTAAATTATGTTGTGGATGAAGAGGGAACATTCATCAATCAGAAGATGATATCACAAGCCATACAGCCCAGTTCGGTGGTAGGTTCTGGATCAGTCACGGAAAAGAGTAATTCAAAATTGCTCTTTGTATCAGGACCCGAGGGTTTCATAAACCACTTTGCTGGACCAAAAAGATGGCGGAATGGTAAACAAGAGCAAGGCGAAGTTGGAGGCGTCCTTGGCTATATGAGCATCAAAGACTGGAAGGTATTCAAGCTTTGAATATAACAAATGTACTTTTATGAAGATCTTACTACTCAGACAAAACTTGTAACACATACTTTTTTACAGCACGTAGATGCACGTGGTAGATCGTAGTGGTCTCTTCCAAGTCAGATGTGATGAGGGATATCTGCGCAAAAGTTACCCGAAAGGGAGCCCTACCATTTTATGAAAAGGAAAATCTCCACTCTTTCAAGCATGATGGTGCCGATACAAAAAATAGAAAATAATTGGTAACATATTTTAATCTTTCAAGGACTTCTGGCTGTCCATTCCCAAGTTTTTTAGTGCAATTTACCATATTTTAGACATTCACTCGTAGTTGAGAGTCATCTTTATTCCAAATGATTTTACCAAATGATTTTATCCACCGCGCTGAATTCTGTGGGTGATGTTCCGTTTTCGGATTCTGCAGAGAAGAACTTTCTTTTAACTTGAGGCTATATCATATGCCAAGCTCCTATTGGCAATTTCTAAGCGATATTTTGCGATACTAAAAGTCAAGTTTTAGCAATTCTATGTCACATGCGATGATGCATTCACATAGAAAGAAAAGGCACACTCGTAGTCATGATTTGGGAGATAAAACGTAAGTACATTGAGTCTCAATCTCTCTCCAGATAAAGGACCACATATCAGGCAAATTTCTACAGTCGAACTGCCCAGCCCAGCCGGATAAGCATGAAGCCCTACCAAGATTTTTATCCTAAAGATCCATCAATCCTCACAACCGAGACTACCTTCAACCCCGCCTCACAATCTTCCTCACAGCCCACAACCCCACGTCCTTCAACAAACCACCCACAACCTTCACCACCCTCAACAATACAGGACTTGCCAATCTTCCCCAAACCTTCAGCAACCCACCCAAAACCCTCGCAATATTAAAATTACCCCGCACAGACCAATTCCCCAAAGTCTCTAACCATCCATCCAGCCCCTTGATAGCTAGGAATCCAAATTTAAGTGTTCCGGTGTAGTAGCATGCAAGCAGAACGAGAGAATAGAGACAAAATTTTCCCCAGGGTTGGGTGCCGATGAAGAGGATGGCTTTGAGAAGGTAGTGGGGGAAGCGGGAGAGGGGGGTTGAGAGGAGGGTGAGGGCTTTTTTGAGATCGAGAGGGGGAGGATGGCGGAACTGGTGTAGTTGGGAGGGTGTGTGAGGGGGCTCGGTGGTGATTTGGTGGGGTTTGAGGAGTTGTTTGGTACAGGCTGTGATTCTAGCAGAGCCATCTCAGATGCTTCAAGTTGGCAAGGCGATGTAGAATTCTCGTTTCCGTCACTGTTCTGCTCGGTTATTGATCCCCTGACCGGCAATGTGGAGATCGATGCGTGCGTAGATGGTGTATCAAGAGCCGAAAGAATTGTAAAATATTGAAGATCCGAGAAGTTGAAGATTGGCTGAGAAGTTGACGAGGAAAGCGCTATCAAGGCCTGACTAGGCGCGTTGGATGATGCAAATACAGACGATTCACGATCCAGAAGTCGTGTTCCCAGCTCCCCACTGCTGACACCGTTCCGTGGTAGTTCGGAATCTTCAGTGCGAATCGTTGCTCCAAACTGAATCACAAACCACGTATCTTCGAATACACCCGGCTTCAGATCGAATTCCTGCATTAACCGATAATAGCTCTCTTTCAAGAGCCTCTTATAGTACACCTGATCCTGATTGCTCCTTCTCGTTGGTTTCAATAGCGAAGAGGGAATCTCGAAAACATGGCTTACACGAATATAAGATCTTTTACCCATGTATCCTTTCTCGAGATATACTTTCTCTAGTGACAAGTTTGGTCGTGCGGAGGCTCCTTTGATTAGGATTCGTTTATCTAAATGTTTGTATTTCTCGTCTCCTGCCTTGGAAGTTATCTGTTGTATTGTTAGTGTAATAATTTTGCTTGTTTGTTTGGAATCTTACTTGACAGATATAACATTTTATTTCTCCGCCGTGTTTTCGAAAAACATCAAGGATCACGACAAAGTGTTCGTATCCCATATGATCTAATTCGGGCCTCTTGCATGGACTGTGAGGTAGGATACACTTGACCCTTTCAATGCCCCTGGCGCTTCCTGGTAGGAATACAATGCTTCCTACACAAAGATCTCTGCTCGTCAAAGAATCATTTGGCTGTGGTTTGAAAGTGTTGTTGCTGTTTGGTACATATTGGTTTCGAGGAATCACAAACTCTTGGTGTGGTTGGATTGGAGACATTGTTATGTAATTTTATTTTATTTGAAAGGTGGTTTGTGATGAACTATAGTCGAGAAGAAAAGGATAATTATTGACATATAGAACAGAAAAAGACATAGTAATACAACTTTTTTGATTATTTCATCTTCCATGCTGAAATACAGTCATGTATGATTTGAAGAAACATATATGGCAGTCTAGGGACAGTAATAGCCAATAGATTCTTTATGTGGCAATGGAACGAGTGCACTAAGGTACAGCACCTCGAGACCTAGTAAAATATGATCATTCAAATTGAGAAGAACCATTACCACGACAGATTCACTATAACGTGTAGAATACACAAATAAATCCTTACCAAAGCTGGTTGAATTCAACCAAAATTCCGACCAAATTGTGAATGCATGTAAGAAGAGGTGAAAAAAGGCTCAAAATGAGATGGTAGTGCCCAGAGCATTAGTTCAATTACCCGAGAAGTGAAATATCCCCTAGCTAGCTTCCTCCGAATTATACTATTTGTATTGAAAAACCGTGGTAGCGATGATTTCAAAGACGTACAATTTAATTATTGAGCTCTGATTCTCTCATACTTAGAAAAAAATCTTCTGATTACATCTTGTAATGAGAAATCGGAGATATAAAGGAAGAGACCATAGAGAAAGATGGTAACGATGTTGATAGGGGAAACACCTTGAGTGCCCACACCACAAGCCAAAGACCCACTGCTAGTCCCATCTGTTGGTATATCGATTAGACAACTTAATAAACTCAGTTCTATCTATCCGAAGTCAAAACTCTTTTCATCCACTACTCATGATTCTCACACGTACATACTGCTTTTCTCAACCATCCAATATCTTTCCCATGAGCTCAAAAATGTCCGCACCAGGTCCTCCAAGAAAACCCTTCAAGTACGTCGAAGAACTTCTCCTCCACTCGGAAATCGTATCAGGTCATCCTATTGCCGAAAAACTTAGCAACATGCGCGAAGCGCTTGAATCTGGTGCTGATCCAAACGCCCTAGACAATGTCCGACGTGCTGAACAGAGTAGGGGGCGACCACTTCATTATGCTACTGATACTCTCCACTTCGATTTTATGCCTCGATATGAGAATCTCCCTATTGTAGAGTTGTTATTGGAATTTGGCGCTGATCCACAAATGGAGGGTATGGGGGGAACTAGAGAATCGCCATTGAAGGATGTGGAGAGAATAGTGAAGAATACTTGGACGAGTCTTGGTGAGAGGGATGTGGAGTTTTTCAAAGCGGCATTGTTAGTGATGAAGGAGAAAGTGAGGGAGTTAGAAGGTTGGGTTTCGGATTCGATCTCGCTTAATAAGACTGACTTGTTTCTATAGTGAATGAGGCCACGAAAACGTACGTTATGCTGGGCTCAAGCTTGTGTTTCCTGGAAGCTGAACATTTGCTTTCGATTGTAGGGCGTCATGGTGGAGCTCGTGTTAAGTCAGTTAAGGAGAAGTCGTCTGTCTTATGTCGGATTAAATATTGCAAATGAACGTTGGGGAAGATGAATTGTGAGTACTGACATTCCACATCTTTGTTCACATCTAAAGTTACATCTGCATTTGATAATCGGCGCAAAATGTTCCCCTACATGCCATTAGATAGTGTGCATTGCATGTGTGTACGTCATCTGTTGGGGAACTTGCTGTTTCAATGAGTAAGAGCGCTAACAAGTGATCTATCCGACAATAGCCCTAGAGCAACGCACCATCTACAGACTGTAAGTCCAGTAAAAACACACCCCATGACTCTACGACCACTTCCGACGTTGTCAGTAAACAGCAAGACACTAGCCATATTCACCCCCACCTCCCAAAACAAAGAATATTCAGCTCTACATACACTGACCTATTTCTCGCCAATCCGTACATAAATCAGCACTTACACCCCATTCACACAACAAACAAGAACAAATAGTAGCAAACCGAGAAAAATGCAACGATTCAATCACTTTCCAAGGTCTCTCTATTTTCATTCTCTCGCCTGCTATTTTCTTCTTACATTGCCATCGTGTCCACTAACCTAGAACTAAACCAAGAATTAGAGATAAAAGAATACACTTTGCTCGGATTGTCGCACGGGGTATATACATATAGATAGATAGATGAATAGATAGATACTGGTTATATGATACGTGTGCAGTGCAAACTCTAGTGAGTGGTTTATACTTATTTAGCTGTCTTATTGAAAGCTAACAAATATGCCTACCAACATTCATACAAACACCATTCCCCCAAACATCCAGAAAACCACCCACCCTCAATCCATCACACAACAAATTCCCATATATCTCTATCCCATCCCATCTCTATCCCATCCCATCTCCATCCCATGTATCTCCATCCCATCCTATCTCTATCCCATCCCATGTATCTCCATCCCATCCTATCTCTATCCCATCCCATCTCCATCTCCACCCCCTCGTACCTTACTCAACTCCCCTAATCTTTCATACCACGTTGTATGAAAAGTCAACCATGAGAGATTATTCCTCTGATTATGAGTTATGATTCGAGAATTTGACGTTTCCCTACAGAGTATAAAGAGACGGACTGTGAGAGCACCGACTAGAGATGATTAACTATGAATTATACAGATGCATGGTTCTATTGGGTGGTAAGAGACCGACTATATCGCCAGCGCTTTTTACTGACGAGAAAATCATTCGATAAAAGGCACATCTGGAAACGGACACAGGCTATTCGAAATCAAACAATCGTACTATACTCAGAGTGGTTCAGATATCAAACACGCTATATAACTCCACGTAAATGCTTATTCCAAATCCATGCACCCCAGACCATCCATCCGTACCCATATACCCTGTGCGTTACCAACATCATATCATGACATCCCAATTCCCATCATCTTATCTACAGAACCTTCACCCTCGTCCACTCACTAACCGATCCCCCCAAATTCAATCCCATTTTCGCCCACCACCTTCTAACCTCCAACTCCTCTCCCTCGTTTCCTACACTATCTTCAAGCGCTTCCTCTATATCACAAGTTTTATATTCGACTCTTCCTCCTGGTCTCCCATTCGATCCATGACTCAGATTTGCCCACCATTCCAAAACTTCTACGTGACCATTCTTCGTAGGACCGACTAGAACCTGATTATCGAATGCTAGTTTCTCGCCCTTGAGTTCACGCCAGGTATCTAAACATGCGACATGGCCATGTGCCGATGCGACTTTAGCCACGGATTCCGAATGTGCGATAGGGATACCAGAATTATCCCACCACCGAAGAACGAGAGCTTTATTGTTCTGCGCTGCGGCTAACAGTGCTTTACCAGGTTTGAGTTGTAAAGCTGGAAGAACATCAGAGGTGTTGGTTGTAGCTTCTGCATGTCGAGTTCGTCTTTCGGCTTCATTATGGGGAAGACTTGCTTGTTTCCACCATTCAAGAACTAGCATATGACCCTTAGAAGATGCTTGTTCCAGTGCCAATTCTGTGTATTTTAAAGGAAGTCCGGATTTTCTCCACCAATCGAGAACATGCACATATCCAGATTTCGATGCTCCATCAATTGCTTCTGCAGTATAGTCCTTGGACAAGAAGGAAGGAGATGTGCGCCACCATTCTAGAATTTCGGTACGTCCATAAACTGCAGACGCTTTTGTGGGTAAAAGTTTCTGACCAAAAGTTGCCCAAAACACGTCCTTTAGTTTTGTTTCCAGATATGAGAGAACTTCCGTAAGGCAGAACTTGATGATGAGTTTGACGCATAGTGGAGAAAGCTCTCGCATGTTCTCGGGGGCAGTATTCAGTTTGTCGATGATTTTGTAAACAGGAGATGTAAGAATAATCCATTCGAGTGATCGCATGTAAGTTTGTAATTCATCTTTTGTATCGTCGGGCTTTCGCTGCCATTCAATTGGCCTCGGTATTTTGGCGTACACATTGAGCGCCCTCGAAACCTCCCAATCTCCTACGTATTCGAAAATGAGGGACCAAATCTCTGGTGGAAGAAGCGCATCCGTTTTCATATTATATCTTGCGAGACTTGCGGCACCAGATGCTGCGATATCCACATCATGTCCGATTGTCAAAAGTTCCGCTTGATTTTTGATAACGTCAACAAGTTCGCTGAATCCATCCCACCCGACGAAACATTTACCTGGCCCCTTCGCATCATAGTGCCACAGTATTGGTTGCATAACTCGGACCCATTGCCACTTTCTCCGTACTTTATTCAATTGTTTCTTCGTGATCGGGTTTTCCCACATAGATGTTGTCATTCCTGGTACAAGTAATATCTTTTTGGAAACGTCCCACCCACGGAGAATTTCGAGCAATAGACAATCGGTTATGCCGTGCAACATTTTCGCAAACGTGTCGGCGTCGATAGGTGCTAGTACTAGTATATCTGCCCAGTCACACAATTCAAAGGCCTCTTGTCGAAAATATTCGATTTGATCTCGTTCTATGCCCTTTCTTGCCTCATCCGTCTCCCTCGTCAAGAACCTTTTATTTTGGTATGCCAGTGTCTCTTGGGATAATCGATATGATGGCCACGTTTCTTCGTCAATGATCGCTCGAGTTTCGATCTTAGGATTCTTGGATAACCTCACGATGAGGGCGAGAGCTTGTGCGACATCTTTACTTCCATTTGCGGCCACCAGGACTTTCAACTTTTGAGATTCGGTTATTCTCATATCTGCGATTGATGAAGATGAAGAGATCTTGGGGAGTCCTGTAATAAATTCCCTCCTGAGTGCAAATGCATGGTCTGCCATTTTGAGTCACAAACACCTCGCTGGCGTTTCAATGCACAGCTGTAAAAAGAAAAGACAAGAAGCGGTGGGTGTTGATGTGGATGTGGATGGTGATGGGTTGACTGACGTTGAATCGATTAATTTGGGCTGTTGAAGTCTAATCGGTGAGGGAAAACTGGAGTAGAAGTAAGTGTAGGGAGTAAAATGTGTATCGTATGCAGAATATAATCTTTCCGGTTGATAAAAAGTCGAATGATTCAGTCAGTCGTTAAGTTGTGTAATGGGATGTATGTTGATAGAAAATGCAGTCGATGTATCATATCACTATGACCGTATCATATCGTGTTGATGGATCATTATTCATTTATTATTCATTCAAACCTCGAAATGATGTGTGGGCTACTTGAAACCCCTGTAGCCCCTGTAGCCCCTCCCTGTAAGAGACGTCACTTTAGTGAATTGTGAGCCACCAGGCCACTAAATCTTAAACCTTCGGAGCATGTGTCCCTACCGACAGCCTGAGTAAATGCTGAAACTTCATTGGATAATGCCAATCATGTTGTGGATGAAGTAATCAATGTCAACTTAGTCACGTGGTGTCATCATATCTAATGCACGACCAAAGACAAACGTCCAATGGCGAAGTAGGACTGCTGACCTTCTTATTTATTACACCAGCTTCATGAGCTATCTGGGTACCTAGGTACTGTACTGCAATTCAAGTGAATATGACTACACATAATTCTCTTCTCGCTCACTCTAAGTTTCAAATAAGAACGCCAGAATCAATTCTTCCATGTAAGTTACCATGCACAACAGGAGACTTCTGTCATCACGGGCGCCAGTGTGATTTCATAAAACCCTCATCATGCTGTGGCACCATATTGGTTGTGGACATATATGTCGACCATTATATATGCCCATTGCTATACACACTTTGGGAATTCTACCCGCGTCTTCCAGAACATTACGTCTGATTCAGTCCAAACAAAAATGCTTGTCAACACATACTAATTCGCAGAAGTATGATCACTTCTTCCACTATACTAGTGGTAAGTGGTTACCGGATGGAGAGAAAAGACTTTCTGAAAGATATCAAAAGTTCAACGTCGGTCTTAATGCAGTCAATATACTTGCAGGAATAGCTACTGCATAATCAATTATCTTCTCGTTTATATGCATTTTTAACAACGTAGCCAAAAGAGAGGGGAGGAAAGCGCTACAGTTATACAAAAGTCTCAAAGCTGACTACCAGTTTTGCTCATAATGAGGCTCTCAGTCTAGGAAGTGTCACCCACTCCTTCCCAGCAGTCGACAATAGGGAGGTGGAGGGAGATTGCGGGAACACTGCTTACAGCCTCTCAAACATTGGTAAACCGAAGGCAGCATTGCAACCCCATTTTAGGACGTTGGGGTTAAATCTATTCGGGTATAGCTCTTCCATCTTTGCTTGGAGCTCGTCAGAACTCTTACAAGTTGGCAGAAGCTTTTCGAATTGCTGAATGTATAGCTTTGTTGCAGCCAAGTGGAACACCCCGTCTACCTCCCCACTCATCCGATGTCCCCCTATCACAATTTCAGGGCCTAAAGCTTCAACCTTCTCGATGGCCGAGATCCATTCATTACGAAGCTCTGTCGTGTTTGCTTCACCTAACATCTGGTGAACATCTCCATACACAACATCTCCACAAGCGGCGAGTTTGAGGCTCGGGATCCAGAGAATGGTTGAATCCCTTGTATCAGAATGGCCCAATTCAATGGCGTGACACTCATGGCCTTCGATATCAAATCTCCCGCTAGCAGGAAGCGCCTCTGAAAACACAAAATCGGTATCGATCTGACCGTTGGGGAACATAGCTCCCCAGGCATTTTCAAAGAAGCCTGGGCGGACATCGGACTTCATATGCTCCAAGGTGGCTGCCGTCGATAGTATGCGTAAGTCCGGGTATTTCTTTTCAGAGTTGAGAGGCCAAGCCAGTGGTCTGGATGGCCATGGGTTATATAGACGGTTGTTAGGCGCTTTCCTGGGACTGTCTTTTCGAGCCACTCAATGAGTTTTTTCTGTCTGAGGAATAGTGATCGGAGTGTCCACGAGAAGCGCCTCCTTTTCGCCATGGATCAAAGTGAGAGATGTTGGCGACCAGATCCCTCCTTGCTTTCCGCCCGTGTTTGGCAACTCCCACGGAGTTGGTGGGACGATGCAGACATTGGCACGGAGAGGCATGGCTGTTTTGAACGGTGGAGAGATGGACGAGCCGTGTTTTCTGGGGTTGCAACAGGTGAAATTTGGTTTTGTACAGCGAACAGAACTGCACGCAGTCTAAATTTATCTGTCTCTTTGAATTTTCTGATAATCAAACTACCGAGAACTTTTGACTTGGTGATGATGGCTTAATAAAGATGGGAGTGGCAAATTAGAAAGTTGACAACGCATAAGCCGCCTGTAGTTACTTCAAAAATCTCCCATGGAACCTTATAGTACTATACAAGAGTTGGAATCATTCCCCGAGAGACATCACCGAATATAGAGTTCTTTGAAGCCTCGGGTGGACTATTTTACCAGGTGTGATTACTGATGAGAAATCGAACCATATATGGATACACGAGCTATCTACGAAGAATAGACTTTTAGTCTGGTAAATCCTATAAGCAATCATAATTGCTGATTTATGAAACTCGGTGTGGGCACAGTATCCTTCGATATAAATTTATCGATACATTATCTTGGCAGAAGAAAATCAGCCTATCACGGCAATGTCTCACCTGAACAATGATCAGTAATCATAGAACGATGAATAGTAATCCCAGAACATTTAACTCGGTATTCTTGTCCGGGCGGGCGGCAGTTGAATAACCCTGTTCAGTTAAGACGACCCTAATAACAAGACTGGTAAAAGTAATCATTTTGACGTCATCCGACCGAGGTTGTTGGCGCGTATAAATCAAACGAGATGGATGAGAGCTTGTAGCAAAATCATTCTCAACACGCATTTCAATACTCTTGTTCTCAAATAAGTCACGTCCGCAACCACTCAAATATTTATCTAAACAAAAAATGCCTTTTTGGAATATTTATCACACCAAACATGCATTCGACGATGAGAAGTCCAAAAAGTCATTGTCACAGGACATTACCAAACTCTACACTGATGTCGGTCTACCCGCTTTCTATGTCGTTGTTGTCTTCACAGAGGTCTCAGATGTAAACATGTACGTTGGCGGAGACCAGCCAACCACACCCTTCATTCGGATTGCAGTCGACCATATCGCAGTTCATATGGAAGATGCACAACACTATTCGTGGACTTCGAGAGTTGATGAGGCGCTTAAACCTCACATTGAGGATAAAGGATACAACTGGGAATATCACATTGACGAGACGGAGCGTCGCCTTTGGAAGGTCAACGGGATGTATGCACCGCCATTTGGTAGCCAGGCGGAGAAGGCGTGGGTTGCTGAGAATAAGCCGCTGCGCTGGGAGGAAACGGAATGAAGGGACCGTCCGAGACTGAGATTGGGGTCTATGCATTGAGAGGAGGTTTATCGTTATGACTACAGTCACGTAATGACTAAGGACCTTAGGCTCATCAGGAAGCCACCTATATTCAGGGAACAAACCTTTTGTACGTAGATAATATAATATATCTTAGTACGGCGGTTTAGAATACTCAGAACAGTGATTTTGATTATAGTTTCATAATACTTCAACCGCTGACTTAATCCCTTAATCTTCAAGTACTTATTCTCTTACAATCCTATGAATCGATATAAATATAATTATAAATAAAATACTTTATTATATTATGTAAAATATAAACTATCCAAAACATAAATTTCCTAATCTCAATACAAAAACTTTCCAACTTTGTAACCAAAATTACCAAATAGAATATCATACATGCTAAAGAACTTTCTAACGCTAATCCTATTCATTTTTCAACTCGATTTACTCAACTATTTGCAACGAGAGTAAATTGCTAGAAGGAAGAGTTAAATCAGTCATATGATTCAAAGACTCTACCAAATAGAGAATTATATAAACCTCCGAATTTTCATAAAAGCGTCACTTTCTGTCATATAAGAAAAGCATCTCCATCGAAAAAAATTCATTCCAGTACGATGTTCACGTTTGAAACATTAACATTCTTTCAAAAAAATCCAAAATGCAGTAAATAAAGAGCATGACTCAATCCTGACTGTCAAAAGGATTGAAAAATCTCTACCTGAGACCTCCGCTAGTTCTGACTCTTTCGAGCTCGTTTCCGACGTGATTCTGTGAGTACAGGATCATCTCTAAAGTTAGAGATTTCAATTTCACTTGCTCTCTTATTGTTTGTATGCTTTTCCTCCAAAAGAGTCTTGTCAAGCCCCGCAGGTACGGCGAAGACATCATCCTTTCCAGTGCTTGAGGAAGCGGCTTTACCAATCGACCCAGAAGAGCCAGCTGAGTTGTTTCTTTGACCTCTGAGTCGGAGAGAACGTCTAGTACTCGCCGAGCTGGCTGAGCTGGCTTCGCTTTGAGATGCGCTCGGGGTTTCAGATTCTATCGGGTTCAATTGGAGAACGGATTCAAATTGCTCACCGAGGAATGACTGCAAGGATTCTAGACCCAAAGTCACGACCTCATATCGCACGCCTTGAAACGCCTTATTGTATTTCTGATAGACGGCCTTCGGGTGTGCACTTAACTTCCGAAGGCTTAATTCTACTGAATTGTCTTCTGAGTATTCGGTCGAGTGTGGTATTTCGTTGGAACGGAGATGGTCGGTCAGGTGCTGCAAATGACCTTTGTCGTTTCCCGTGTTGGACATCCAAATAGTAGTCTTTTGTTTCATCGGATCAACCAAGAATTCTTGCAAGGATTTACACCATGAGCATTACTTGATGCTACACCCTTCGAAACCCTGAGTCCATGATAATGATGTGGGCTTCGCAGGCCTGAACTTCAGTATCCACGAATTGATAACCTTGTGAGCGAATTGTTGAACTTGAGATGAGTGCAATGCCTCAGGCGAACATTTTTGAAATTCAACCATCAAGCCGCGAGTGAAAGGCAGAAGATGTTCGATGTAAAAGCATTTGCAAGCGTCCTGTATCTTCGTAGAGATATTCTCTAGAATAGCCTTCACTTCTGAAAGCATATCCATACTGTATGCAACATATATGATAGATGCCAATGCAGAGTAATCCATACGTCCAGTCGAGGTCCAGCCAAGATCAATATCGTCAATGATTCCTGGAAGAACATTTCTGAAAACGGCATCAAATAACTTCTCTTCCCAGTAGTGCTCACTGGTGACCAAGAGTCCCAAAAATGTGACAATCGTGGTGGCGTTATTTTCTCGCTGTATGGCTGGTAAAAGACTTTAATAAACCATTGGTCAGTAACAACAAATAGGCATTGGCTAGGTACTTGAAGCAACCTACACTTCGATATTATCTTTTGCCTCCCAGAGACCAGCCAACTTGAAAAGACTTACGCAGCACTCTGTTGATCGAAGTTGCAAGGATGAAGACATTATTCTTTTATATTGATCATATGACCATCCAGGTTGCTTATAAAAGGTCCCAAACCAACGAATGGCCTTAAATTGATCGTTGAATGCTTTGCATTGTTTGATGTAAGTCTCGACACTAAATTGGTGTTAGCATTGGATGCATCACCTCTTGATCTTGACTCACATGCTGGTGAGCCACTCGGATCCACGTCTCCGGCGCATGACATCCATCATAGACCTGGAAACCTTCCCGGAGAAAAATGTTGGCAACAAACGTGCCAATAATCTCTCGTCGTCGATACTCACTATTTTTTAAGGACCGCCAAGCGTGCGTTGTGTGGGAAATCTGGCATTTCAGGTTCTAGGGTCTCCCAGTTGTCCATGAGATCGCATATAATTCCAAGTTCGAGCTTAATTCAAGATGGTATGTCTGCAGGGCTCTTGGGGATGCCATCGATAAATTTTTGAATACTGTTATTCAAGACAAGTTCGTCTTTCCTATCGCTTAATATAAAATTCATTTTATGGCTGCGAGGCATAATGAGCACGACCTGTGACTGTTTTAGCAAGCTAGACCAAGCAATGTAATGTTTGAAAGAATTTTCTACCGTCCGATAGTACCTTTGATGGAAAGGCTGATAGAAAGGCTTATTGTTGAAGTCCAATTGTCGATCATCGGATAGACCGCCATCAAAAATATCCTTGAGGTTTTGAATGCAGCTTTCCACTTCAAAATTGCGTTCATTGAACAATACTTCACTATCCAGGTAATTCACACGACCCAGTTCGTATTTTGTGGTTTCAATTTCGTACCTGTTACGCTCACCACGTCGAATACCATCCAATTCAGGAGGTCTGGTAACACCTTCAAGAGTCATGATTAGTCTACCCAGGCATAAGAAAAGACCAGCGTGTTTTGAAACATCTTTGAGCTGAGTGATCACAAACGAATCATCCAATCTCAGATCTTTGTCTGAGCATCTGTTCCCATAATCCTTTTTCAGTACATGTGTCAAGATGTTATTAGCGACACTAGTGTTGTCAGTCCATTGACGTAGAGTGGATCGTAAATTGATCGAAGGCTTAGCATGGGCGGGTAAGGAGGCTACAAAGACATTTAGTTCGGGGTCTCAAAATCGATGACTTGCGCAGACTGTGAGACCACTCCAAAATTGGTCACTCAAATCTGTGACGCAACAACAGCCAATCAAACGTTTTATACACTTGCTCATCATATTTAAAGGAACAGCTGAAGGCCAAATATTTAAAACGCTTACTGATGTCTTTGATCGAAGTATAACGAAGAGAATAGCGTAGAGCTAGGCGATGACCGGAGATAGGTGTAGTGCTTGTAATTGAAAGATCTGAAAACTGCGAAGTTGTTAGTTGACAACAGGACCAAAAAGAATGCCTTTACCAATCCAAAAGAAGAAGAGCAGCCCCAGTTTGATAGTTCTGGGCCTGTGAGTTCATGGATGCAGACATTCTTAGATTTGATAACAATTTTCTCTTCCGCCCTCGTCGACGGTAAGATGATATCCAACGTTGCGTAATTACGAGCGGAAAACTCTGGGCTGTAGACGGAACTTGTTACTAAAGAAGAGAGCTCCCGGTTGAGATGAACTTGCACATTAGTTTCGCAACTGGTACCGTCATCAGATAGGATTAGATTGGTCAAAGTAGCATCGAACTTTCTTGATCCTAACCGCAATTTTTCTCCCACTTCCTGGAGGATTGACTCTAGTGTCTTGTTCCATGATGGATTTGTCAGTTTAAAATTATCTGCTGAGATAGACCAATATTTCCGGTTATGTGCTGTGGCATTCTTGCACATTTGCCTACTTGCCACAACGATTTTGTCAATATCATGACGGGAAAATGGAAATCGAATTGCTTCACTGTTACCGATCAATATCCCTGGATTCGGTGCGTCAGGTACATCATCATGGCAGAAAGCCTCTGAAATATCCTCAAGATAATCCAACTTGCTTCCAATATGCGCTCTGATGTCATCTGGTCCACGCACAAAATCTTCATCGATTCTTTCTGAGTTTTTGTCTTCGACATCACCACCATAGCGACAAGAATTGAGGCTCCCCACATCCCCATCATGTCTCGTTTCGTGCTTTGAGCTAAATTCGGGGCAGAAGCTCAAGTGTGGCGTGTCTATTCAATCGTCGCAGTTCCAATTCCAGCTAGCCAAGAGGTGAAAGCTTCAATCATCAATTGGCAGGATGATTCTCAAGAAATTGGTGTGGTTGACATGTAACCCAACTCACAGATGAGAAACCAAACAACAGATCTTACATACACCACCCATAATACTCACAAGGATTGTATCTGAGTGACATGGAAATCATAACAAGATCGGTCCATCGACGGCTCAAATATGTGGAAAGTATTGGGAACTCGAGCTCCAGGTCCATATTTGAATCAGCGTAGGGTACGGAAAGACACAGGTCTCGAGTTAGAGTAAATGTATGATGACTTGATCGACGTTGGAAGCGGACCAATCCATATCACGTTACTAGGCTCTCCAGGAAATTAGTCTCGGGCTAACCTTAGTGGAGATGAAATACATCCGTGCGCAAAATGATCGGTATGGTGTGGCATATCTACCTACATACCGGTCGGTAGTCAATAAGGACTACAAACTATAATCTGTTGAACGATATCAAGTACGAATATCAAACAGCCCGTCATGATTACTGTGTAGGTATGTTTGAAATTTCATGTTCCAGTTAAATAAGCAATTGCAATCTGATAATCATTATCGAGGCTTTATGCTAACCTCATAGGACATTCCTACAATTCCTCAACACCACGAATCAATCGATGTCTTTCATCAAAGCGAACGCGCCCCTTCCATTTCAAATTGATTCCATTCAATCCATTCAAATTGACTTCCCCAGGATTCAGCAACTTGATCTTCCATTGTGTAAAGGGAGTGGGCTCGGCATGATCTTTAGTCTCGAATATAGGCTCGTCACGTGTCGCACCTCTCGTGCCATTTGAATAAAGATCATATGAGCACCTTCTTACCTGGGGGATACTGGAGAAATGGAATACTTGGTTATTGTAGATATCTGAATAGATACCTGATGTTGTGATTTGCAATTTCACAACAACAACGCCACCTTGCATTGCTTCGGGTCTAGGAAGAATCCCATTTAGAGTAGGATCCATACCGTTCAACCGGTAATGAGACCCCTCAACAAATTGACTTGCAAGATGTTTATCGGTAAGAAGAGTAAAACTAGCAGTGTTGTCATTACTTTTGATGCCATTGATCATTGATTGCCCTTGGTTGGAAGGGAGCTGTGATATCAGGTCAGTTAGTTAATTTTTCTTGTGGTAATAAACTGCCAAAACGAGCAGGATATTGATTTGGCAAACAGGATTATCCTACCGTATTCGAAGCAATGTCATAATTAAAAGCTAACATAAAATTATTAAACCTTCGCGAAAGACAGAAATACAATCAAGTACTCACGTTGATGATCACTAGCCCATCTTGAGTCGGCGCGTTCCAACTCCATGATAACGGTAGAGAGATCTTGTTGATACTCAACCAAAGGCTTTTGTCCATCGAGAATAATTGAACTATCAGCAAGCGCCCAATAGCGATACGCCCAAGCCATATTTCGGAGTGAGAGGACGACATTGGTTCGCAAAGCCATAGCCCGGTCATAGAACATTGATTTGGCTTCAAGATAAACAGCTTCTTGACCCACAAACCCAGCCTTTAATGTTTGAAGATCTGCGATGTTTTGAGAACACCGAATTACTTCCATCTGCGTCTGAACATATTCATACCCAGATTTAACTGCTTCTGCTTGTGCTTGTGCCAATTGTTTCCCATTGATAGCGTGCTTTCGTAGGCCTAGTTGGTACGCACTCGCACCTGCAACACCCTCTGAAACTGCGAACAACATTTGATCATCGGCTTCTAGAAGCCATCTATCCCATGCAGCCATGGTTACGATAGCGGCAGCATCAGCGTCCCCTCGACTTGTACCAGAGATATCCCCGGTGGTAGGAATATTGATGTTTGGATTATTTCCAAATTGTATCAGTGTCCTCACTATAGTATCGACAGAAGGATACAGAGTACCAAGGGCCTCGATGCAGTCTAGAAGAGTTTGTAATGTACCAGAGGACAAAATTTTGTTCACCTGGCCAGCGATCTTCTCTGCTGCGACAACAGCTCCGATCGCCTGTCTTCCAGCTATCGCGCCTTGAGCAACTCCGCCGGGACTACCAAGACAGAGCTGACCAACTGCAATTGCAAAAGCTAGGAGTTTCTTAGCTATCATCAAAGCATCATGTTGTTGTAAATTAACTTACTGACGGTTGCTTGCAGAATCTGGAACACAGCTCTCAACTTTTGCTCAAAAGCCCAGTTACTCAACCCCAATTGGAAAGCAATTCGTAAAGATTCCAAAGCAAAAACGTCGTTATCAAATTGTTGAAAACAGCTAGTAGCTGTTCTTACAGAAGACTCGTATTTCTCGAGCGCTAAGCTGCGCATGCTGACTCGCATGTTATACTCATTGATGGCTTGCGACAACATGACATTCCATGCTTGCATGTGAACATCCAAGGACTGTGCCTTATCCTGAAAGCGTTCAAATTGTTGTTCAAATGCTGTCGCAGCATTTAATGCGGCTTGGGTCGTCTCTTTATATCGGCTGAGAACCAACACTGGAGCATAGCTCATATTTTTTCCAGCCATTGCTTGGCCAGCTAGCTGCTGACCGAGGGCTCTTGCTTGCGTATTGATGAGGGCATAGGCTTGTTGCCTAGTACTGATTCTTGCAACATGAGAGCATAGTGAAATTGCTATGGAACTATTTCGCCAGAATTGAATAAGGCCAATCTGAAGCTGCGTGTTCAAACTTGCTTGAAGTTCTTTACTAGTAGTAGAAGGATAGTATCTCTGGTATTCGACTTGTAGACCATTCGGACTAAAGACTACAATCACTCCAGCATTGACCTTTCCAGTTCCTATCTGATCGAGGACAATGCGCCTGGTATTATCACCTGTGGCTACTGTGATTGGCTGGTTGATTACTGACGTGTAGATTGAGACGACACATGTTGTTGTAAGACCTCTTGGAACTGTGAGGGTCACTGGACCGTTTGAGGTGAGAACCCGGGCAACAATAAGGATTGTTCCGTTATCATTGGGTGCAATAATGGTAGTTTGGTCCAGGGCAAGAACATCGGCATAGGTGTTTACTCGGCTCATAGAGTGTGGAAGAACCGTGGAAGCATTAAGGAAAACTCCACGAAATGTTGCGATTCTCTGAATGGTAGGGATCAAAATTAACAACTGTACGTCGAATTCTATAGACGAGATAACTTACCGAAGTCTGGTTAACATCTTGAGCTGCCTGTAGTGGAATACTGACCACGGCTTTCTCATTCGCATAAGCCTGCCACCCAGATGGTGAGTTGGGTTGTGGGATGATGATATTTCTCATGATGCTTCGTTTCAATGATCGAGATTGTTAGAGTAGTGAGTTATTCGCCCAACTTTGATTTGGTACGATTTCTTTCTCTTCGTCAATGATAGTTAGCCAGCTTTACTTGAAGTATGTAAAGAAAATTAATCCAAAGCACTGCTGGATCATAATATCACGTTCTATGCAAGGTAGCAAGCTGAAGGAGTTAATGGGACATCACAGAACAGATTGTGAAGCGAAGAAAGCCTGAATCAATCGATTTCTACATTATGAGTAGCACCACAATCTCAGCCCCCAAGAATTGCAATTAAATTTACGGGTGGTCGGCATGGTGGCTACCTGGAGGAAATTTGATTGAGTTGATAGGAGTAGTGATGTGCAAGTGGGCAATAACCGACGTCGTTTCCATGACAAACAAGGCCGCGATAAATGGCTAACCCCCTCATCTACGACTTTATTTTCAAGCCTTCTTAATGCAAACAGCTTGATTCATCAGTTTAACCCTTCAACTACTGAAAGAAATAATACCTCATTCGTTTGAATGGACGTCAAGACATTATTGTGTGGCAACAAAACCTCCGCCGCTTCCGGCATGTGATAATTATCAGTAAACCAAAGTGAGGGGTTGATTTTCCCGCCTTGCAGTGCAACTGTCGAAAGCAAATTCGAGAAGCCATCAAGTCCCAACGAGTTAATCTGCTGTGTACGCACAACTTTGTTCTATTTGTGAACTCGAGAACTTGGATGACATACTTGAGAGTACCGATTGGATCCAAAAGAAGAATAATTTCCCCGCACACATGATAGCCAGTGAGAAATTTTGCGGCGGCTGCGCTTAATTACCGAGTGGCTTGCGGCAGAGATGCGGGGAATGTTTATTTGCAACGTTCACCTCTGCTTTGTGTGAGCGGTGATCTTCAGTATACCATCGGATTGAATCAAGAAATCTGCTTTGACAACATATCCGCAATTGATTGTGGGCTGATTTTTAAGGCTTCGCAACGCAGGAAGCGCCACGAAAGCGCAACAAATTGCCCAACAATGCAAATAATCGGCATACGTTATATTTTTCACGCATATTCTGCTACTGATACATAGTGGGGGAAGTAACACTCGCAAGCCATTATACTCATAGTCAGAAACTTTACTGCATCTCCCCCGATCAACCTTCACCTCGATGTTACCCCGCAACCCAAACTTTCTCAGCTCGACTTTCACATGTGTGTACTTCCAAATTTGAACGTCGCCAAGAAGACTATAATGTTATCAGGATACGCAGCTTTTTTTGCTGGCTATCGCCAAGTGATATGCTTCAGCTGGAATGTTAGAAGAGAAAGCTCTAATCAATCCCCCTGCGTTTTCTCTTTATATGTGAGCTATGTCACTCATTTTCTTCACTGAACATACCCCAAATTTCCACTTATAGCTATGTGCATCAAGCGATAATGGATGTATGGCCAAGACTTCAATCACTGAGGTTCTTGAGATGTTGATTGTTAAATTTATATCACATGTTAAGCGGCGTTACAATTTCCCAAATATTCTTTAATTTATCATGCAACTCTCACCCCATACCAGGAAATATGAAAAGCCGTTGTTTCACCGCTTGTGATGCAAGAGGACAAAAACATGTTTTCATAACGTGGGGATTTTCAAAACCATGGAGATTAATAGCCAGCCACAATTTTTGAGAATTGAAACTCGATCAATGGTTGTGCGACGACCAGTGTACATTGGTACGGAAATCTTGTCAAAAGACATTTAAAAGAGGGAAGAATTCATTGCTTTAATCGTCGTCATCCTACTCATTGATATCAATATATTTTTCCAGAAACAATCGAAAATTTTACCTTTTTCCAACATTCTCGAAGCTCATCAGTGAAGATGTCGTTCGATCCTTCAAGACCAATTGATGACGAAAAGGTCTGGTTCCCCAAGGGGATGTTCGTCGATAATCGTGCTAATTCCAGGTTTGGCTTTGATGCCAGCGACGATGAGAGAGCTTTCATCTTCAACTCTTCTGACATGAAGGCACTGAACCGTTTTCTCGGGACAGGCAGATTGCTTCCAACTACCCGCAATGATTATCTACGATCATTGGGCATTTTGACAACCGATCCCCTCAGTACAGACCTGGCGAAAGAAGTTGACAGTCTTGTGACGACTTATACTCAAGTGCGTATCTCGATTGAGCCATCGTTTCTCCCAAGACACTTTGTTTCAAATTGTGCACTCGAAGAGAAAGTCTTGCAGTAGAAATTTGACTAATAATTACATCACCTTGCCTTCAATATAGATCAAAACAGACAGTGTGTACTTTAGAGATCACACATGGCGCAACATTGTCAACATGGCAGCGCAAATCAGAATTTACGCCACAATGTCAGGTGGAACCGAGGAAACTTCTTACACAGTTCTTATGCTAAAATGGATCGGCGACTTCCACAACGAAAATAACAAACCCAAGCCTGATGAAGCAAAATTGAAGGAACTCAAAGAAGGTATACAATGGATAGTTACCGAAGAGCTTAGGGTGATCAAACAATTACAGGCTGGCGCAGACCAAGCACTAGCCGGATTGGAAGGTTTCCACGGACAATGCGAACAACATGAAGCTAGAATGAGAGTCAATGCTACTTCTCTCGAGGCACAATTAGTCAAAGAGGGTAATGATATTGCGAGTATGCAAAAGAAAATTGATGCGTCTCAGGCAGAATTGGAAGAATACCAGTCCAGGATTGATGGAAGTAAGAAACTTTGATCTTCTCATTTTCTGTCGTTGATGATTTACTGACTCTATTACGTTACGTCATAGAAAATAAAGTGCTAACTGATGCTCCCAAATACATGTGGGTGTAAGTCAATCAGACCAAATCTTCCTCCTCCAACTCAACTAACCATATCTAGTTGGCCAATTGGAACTTTCATTGGAGTCGGTCTCGTTCAAGCAGCCAGAAACGAAATTAATGGCATGAGAAAAGCCATGGAACAGATCCAAGCTGTGATGGATGAGTATGAAGCTAAGCAGAAAACTGCTTCTCGCTTGGAACTCAACATCAGATTTGTCAACGTAAGTGATCAAACCATCGGTATGATTACACACAATACTAACCCGATCACCCTGTAGAGCCAAGTAAACAATCTCACTGGCGAAATCAGACCCGCAATGCGCACACTCGAATTACTCCAAGGAGCATGGAAATCCATGAGCACGGATCTTGAGACTATCAAACAGTTGATCGATAATGATACTGAGAATTTACCTCCAATGATACTCGCGAGACCCCAAATGCAGAAGATTATTGATGAGTGGAATGAATTGAGAGATTTTGGTATGCCTGACGACTCTAATACTGAACCGTATCCCCAATGCTGACGTGAATTCTGCAGCGAGTAATTATATTCAGAACTCCTACCTTAGCGAGTCTCCGGAAAATGTGAGTGTGCAGCAGTATATTCATCAGCTGGAGACGAGAGTCTTTGTCGCGTCAAGATGCTAAATGGAACGCGAGCATTCGCTGTGCTCAGGATGTGTGATGAAGAGATGGAGATGGAGATTGAAATTGACGAGATCCAGAATGTTGTCATGGAATTTCCTTATGAATGGACATTGCAATGTCGTATTCTTTTTTATCTCTTGAGCAGTCGATAATTTCAAATGGAATCAATCACCTGCAATGATCTTTCGTGCACTCACTGCAAAAAAAAAAGAACAATGTCCAGTGGGTGACAGGTCTACCTCCGCTAATCTTTCACATTCTATAAATACAATTATCGTACCATTAAGAGTTGTGTGAGCACACCAGAACCATCCCTTATGGCTCAGATATCTCGATACGTTATGCCAGCAGCCTGTGTCATTCCCCGCGTTTTCGATAAAATTCCGACATAGATATGATGAAATCGAAATTAGTAATTTATCCGATAACCTGGCACCGGAACACATATTCTTGAATGAATCGGCATAGCTGTTTGGAATTTTGAAGAATATGAGAGAAGAAATGCATTATGATATCGAGTTAATTGCATTTTGCTTGGCCTCATGCTTTATTACTCGTTTTCTTGCCTCCTTGGCGAAAGATGTGGTGATAGACTTCGTTTACTCACCCAGTACACTTGTATTGGTAGGTGGTTATAAGAGGGCGGGGGATTTATAGTTTACAATGAATAGTATCACCACTTATCAAGTAAAAGTGAAAGTCATGAATCAATCTGATCAGTAAAGTATCTCGATTTAGCTATCTAATCTAATGTTGTACTAAGGTTCCTTGAGGGCATTTAAGAGCGATATATCTTCAAAGTTTCCCATGGACAGCACTCCCGTTTGTCCCTTGAAAAAAAGACAACGCGACATAGACTCTTCAATCATGTTGTATCCGTGGAAGAAATGCAGCTTCGAGAATGGGTATTTCTCACGTGTCTACCTGATACCACGTGACGTTCTTTTATCCTCGCCGCATCTATTGTGAACATCGGCATCCATCAGGAGATTTGCAAGTCGACCAGCCGTTTCTATAT
Source organism: Botrytis sinoallii (assembly GCF_014898435.1). Taxonomy (NCBI): domain Eukaryota; kingdom Fungi; phylum Ascomycota; class Leotiomycetes; order Helotiales; family Sclerotiniaceae; genus Botrytis; species Botrytis sinoallii. Next base: position 2,205,960 of record NW_024066029.1, on the reverse strand, counting down.
CCTAGCCAGGAGTATTTTTGTATCCAGCTCAAGACTTTTTTTCTATCGATTTTTTTTTTCAATCATCCATCGATCTTTCAAACACCACTCCCCTGCACGACCAATCTCCACATTCCAAAACTTCCGCCCCAGCCCGCCGCTTTCTTCTCCTGTCCCATCGAAGAAGGGAATTCCTTCAAATTTAATCTTTCCACCACACTATATCCCAAATCTAAAAACTTGCACAATCTCAACCATTTCTCGCCTCTATAGTTCTCTTGCTCATCGAGAGCAATTTCTAATAATCTTCCCTCCCTTTTGAGCGAGCTCGTGACGGCGGAATCTGAGTTCTCGGGTTGAGCAATGGTGACGTCCTCGGCTGCATGGACGTTTGAGGTATATTGCGATAATTTACTCCACGTAGCCAAATGATTGAGCCAGCTGTTAGCGCAGGGTCTTCTCTCCACATTACTTTCTCCATCTCCGTGTTTCCGCGGCGATGAGACAGGAACGATAAATTTTGTATTTGGGTATTGGATCATGAGCTCATTTGACGCGCCGTCCATAGAAATTTCGGTAAATGTATGTGTGCTGAGTTGTGGTAACGAGCTGTTTAATGTTTCGGCGGAGATGTGCGTGTACCCTAAAGTTTGGAGGGCATTTCCCAGTGCTGAGGTACTGGATGCATGATCGCTCAGGATGAATATGCTGGGATGCTGGGGAGCTTCGATTTGTGTGGAAGTAGCTGCTAGAATTGGGAGGAGGCCAGTGATGAAGGGTGAGAAAAACATTTTGATTTTTATGTCGATTTGAAGTGCTGATACAAGGGAGCAGTTTGAATAAAATATTCAGATGGATTTTTTTCGAGAATTTAGAGAAAATATCCAATTTTGTATATCTTCGAGTCGTAGATCTCACGTGTGTGGTGCCTCGTTATCTGAAACGGATCGATCAATGCAAGTGTCAATTGATCAAAGTATAAAGAGAGCTAAAGTTTAGAACAAGGTAAAAAGACAATGGCATACATTGAGAGGAGTAGCTTAAAGATATACTTCACATTGACCTTACCATGTAAGAGCTCGTTCCATCAATATTGTCAAGGTACCATATGGAGAGAATGTCATTTCCCCTGATTCAGCTTAAAATCATCCGCTCAGTGAGCCCTGCACCGCGTAATGACATCGGGAGTCGGTGCTTTAATTTACCACGTTTACGCAACGTCTCAGTGTTATTAATAACATTGTCATCCTTCTATCTTGAGTCTCTTTGCTTCATTGTTTTACGACGCGGAGGCGGATTTGGTGGAGAGGATCAACATCTTATGTGAATTCAAGAGATTGTGATTTGTGGATGTGGTCAGTTACATCTGCGTATTACGCGGATACGGCGACACGGACGGGGAAAGCTTTAGATGTGGATTATTAGTGGAGATGAGCATTTTTAAGGGTTCTTTGGATTCTTCCAAAGTTCGAGAATGGAGGTCCCAACCGGAAAACAATCCATATCAGAGATTAATTGCCGGTATTGGATCAGCAGGCTGTGTCTAGGCTATTTGTGGATCTGGATTAGGATGAAACAGTTACAGTGGCGAGAGTGGAAAGGAGGGACCTAGAGCGGTGTAAGCTAAAATCCCCTGAAAGCGAAGTTGAAGTACGTGGTACGAGAAGTACGAAAAGTACGAAAAGTACATACTAGGATGTTATTTATGGGGACATCTACCAACTTAAGTTGGACCCTGAATTCAGGGGAAGAAGATCTAGATGATAAGAAGGACCTCGGTGAGAACGAATCAACGCTTCACAAGAAAATTTCAAATTAGACTTCCTTCATTCAATAATCTAATGGACTAAATTTAAAGGGCTTATAGCCACGCGATAGTATTGCGCCAGTAATTTGGAGAGTGTCTTCGTTGTTTCAGTGACAGTTAGCTAAACTGGTAATATGGTGGGGGATCATCCGACCTAAAAATCGGACGGATGGAATCGCGTCAATGAGCGTAAACAACAAATTCTGTCGTTATTAGTCTGAAATAGTAGCCCGAGGAAAATCAACGGCGGTTCGTGGATGATAGGAGACTTTAGCCTGGAAGTCTGCAGTCTGGAGTTTGATTTGGGTTAAACCCGAATTCAAGCATTGAAAATTGGCTGGCGAGATATCGACAAGGGCATACTTGATGAATCAACTCTGGGCTGGACTGCTGGCAAAAGTATTGCAAATTAACTCGCAATCCATAACGAATAAACCATTCAATCTGCATATGTGACAACGATCTGGAGACTCGGTCTAGCAGTACTAAAAGATACGTTCAGCTCTGCATGATGTGATGATGACAGTGAGTTGGTAGTTGTCATAGCTTTTGCATGCGTAGAGATCAATGTTTGTCCATTACCATCATTTTTTGTATGCCCTTCAATCAACTCATGAAACTAGGATGTGACCGATTCAATTCTCGCAGAAAAGGTTGATTCTTTTTCGATAGACGATTGCTTTTTCAGGGGGAGGTTATTTGTGCGAAACCTCACATTGACAGATTCCGAGGCCACATCTCCTGTTATTCGAATATCATCTGCCGTAGGAAAAGCATTCGCGTGGAGCAAGATACCACCACATACTCCTCTTGCGCTCGAACCATTCAAATCCTTGAAACTTTCTCGTAGCTTTGATCTTCAGATTTTGTAATTCGATAGTTTATTTGCGCAAGAAACTGGTCAGCTGGTCGTGCCGTGCTTGCGGAAAATTGAGAAGTATCATCTCACATTTTGGAGAGATTGTGGGCTTTAGCATATCGATCTTTTGGTTAGTGTAGATGATCGAGTGGTCATTGATGTACAATTCGAGTAAGAAGTACGAATGGGATATCATCTCTTTATCGAAGGTTACATTGATGGCTGGACTTGTCAAGAATCTGCTGAAAGTGTAAGTTGCGAAATGCTGCTTGGGATTGGGGAGTTTGATAATTCACTCGATTATATAAGCAAACACACCATGGCCCGTGCACTATTGGCGATGGCGGATGCAAAGATTACCATCAGGACTTCATCCATCAAATCAATTGTATCATTCACGAAGAATCACTTATCGAGGTCAAATTGCAAGATTGGAATGTTTAAAGAATGTTTTGTGTAAACGATTGACTTTCTTATACCCCCATATGTTTCCTGCTTCTGTTTTCCCGTCTGACTTCCCACTTCGAATTGTCAACAACTAAATACATGAAAGAAGATGAATGATCAACATTTAGCCGATCCTATGTACAGACTTGTGGAGATCTATCGGCTTAGGTCGAAAACCTAATTGTTCCTGAGGGGAACAATCTATTGGCATTGATAGTAGTAAGGGTTCACTACAGAACAGGTGAGGCCAGTAGCGCAAGTGGTAGCTCCGGTCCATCCAGTACCTCCACATTGGGCAAACTTGGCGACACCAGCTCCAGAAGTTGGAGTTGATGCTGGTGCCGAGCTTAAGGTTGTAGTGCCTGGAACAGTTGGGACGGATCCACTTCCACCAGTGTAGGTAGAGTTGATGGGACCCCATTTGATGTTGGAGAAGGTGACGGAAGAACCTGGAGAGTTGGCTTCAACATCAACTGGGTTACCTGAAGTAGCACTGCATGATCCTCGGGAGACACCTGGAGCGCTTGGGGACTTGCTTGCTGGGTAAGGAGCATCGAGCCACAACATGTTGGCGGTATGGTCATCCCAGATGGACATGACAAGTACCATACCCTTTGCCAAAGCCTTGCTCATTGTGGCAAGACCTCCCTTAGTAGCGAATTCGTTGGTGTCACCAAAAGCAGTCTTTTGTGCGGCACAGAAAGAGTCGGTGATGGAGTTTCCTGGAGCTCCAGCAATTGTGGATTGCGAGTTTGGAACCACGACGCCATTTTGAACGTAGAATCGTCGGATTTCTTTCAAGGTACCTGAAGCTGTTCCATCGTTGGTGATGAATTGGGTTACAACGGTGAAAACTTTGTTGGTGTCCACCTTAAGACCTGGACCATAGAATGAGGTGTTACCCTGGCGGTAAGAGTTGAAGTCACAACCATCAGCATCGCAAAGAGAATCGTATCTTGCTCCAATACCGCAATCTTTTCCAGTGCAGCGAGTCTGGGTGTCGACAGAACATGGATGAGGAGTGTAAGCGGCAGAGATCTTGTTGGCTTCCCAGATATCCATCTCGGTACAGCATGAACCATATTGTCCTGCACCAGCATTGACATCATTGCTAGATGGAGTCCAGCCTACAGAGTTTGCCTGCGATACCGTTAGTATATGTTGAAGTTCGAAGGATACCAAGAGAATCAAATACTTACCACGCCGTTGATGAATTTGATGTCCTGTGGACATTGAGCATCACAGTAACCTGTACCGTATTTGGCACCAGCCTATTGATAATAATTAGCATTAATCCTTGAATGGGTCTTCAATTCTTGAAATACCTTATTGGTTGGGAAACGGGACAATCCTCCATCGGCATCCATTGCAGCAAAGTACAAGGCACCGTTAAGACCACATGGAAGGTTCGAAACGTCAACATCGAATGTGAATTCTTGGTTCAAAAGCTTAAGCAACTGGTATTGGGTTGTCGATCCAGCAGCCATCAAATAGGTACGAGAGCCAACGTTGGTGTTTGCACCCTTGGTGACGAAGTTGAGTTTGAGCGAATTGCCACTTGTGGTGATTCCATAAACTCCAGAATAATCCGCACCATCCAAAGCACAGTTTGCAGCGCAAGTTGCTCCATCGGGGCAGAGAGTTTTATCCCAAGTGTTGCCTGTGTAGCAATTGGTGGAACCAGTGGTCGAGTGAAGCCATCTCCAGTTGGCGTCGACGACAATCGACTGACTGGAGGTAGTACAACCGCTAGCAGTACATTGACTGACACTGAGAGGAGGGTGCGTCTCTGTGGTAAGCGTACCGGCTTGTTGTGCGCGGGCGGCCGCTAAAAGAGAAGTGAAGGCAAGTACTTTCGAAATCATTTTGAATTGATGTTGATGATTGTGTTTGAAGGATGTAGAACTATTGACAGCGAGGATAGATCCATTATATAGTCTTTGTCTTCGCCAAGATCTTCGCATCACCCCGGATGTACTTCATCTAAGTCCATTCTCATGACTTACTAACCGAGATCTTCAGAGGCAATCGATGAATATGGAAGCACGGGCAGACAGCCGGTCAATCAAGGCAGCCGAGTATGGCAGAAAAATGATTTGACGTATAATTTGCTCTAGTTACTCAACTCCTATATTGAGGGCGGGCTCTAACAGCTGCCCAAGCCCGTGCTAATCACGGATATTTGCTGCAGGATCAGCAATCATATTCGGAGCGGAGGAAATGTATCCGCAAGGAAAAAAGTAATGGCGAAGTTACTCAGTACGGAGCAAATATGCATGGCATGTAGATTGATTAACATTCGAACGTCGCCGCTTTCACAACTGGGACACCTCGGCTTTGGTAAAATTCTATTCTACCACTAGACTTTATCCCCAGACTCGATTATGGCTGTTATCACGGCGATGATGCTAGGATTATTTGAGTTTATCCGTTTCACTCGACTTAGCAAAATTGTCGTCTGGTGATAAGCTTACAATACGATAGACTATTTTTGTAAGATGGTCCAATAACGCTCGTCGTTGTGGAGATTTGCTTGCATATGATCCAGATAATCCGGGGACGCCAATAAGCTTAATTAGTTATCCGGGATATACAAGACCACGACCGCCGAAAACGACACCTCAGATTCTGCATCGAGCCTCCCCACACTCTCCCTGACATATTGTGGGGTCCCCATATAATTATCTGTAGATTATTGGGCATCACTTCGGATTGTGCGGGGAGAAACTAATTCCATCTACCGCTTATGTTCCAAACGAATTGCGGATCTAGAAAGTCGCCAAATAGGCTAAATATAACATCCGAAATGCCACAACACGCACCCATGTGCCGCCATCTGTCCGATACAGATTTTTACCATGTGGAAATTTCATTCTAAAGATCACCAATTGATGATTGTCCTTGTTATCTTAATTTCGATACAGTCTTTGAGGTGCATAATGCATCGATCAATGCTAAACAGTGGTATTAGGAATTACTTTCATGGTGATTTTGCACTGCCCCGAGTTGTCGAAAGCTGAGAGGCTAATTGTGGATTCCATTTAGCTTTTCATGTAAGCGCCTACCAGCGGACCGGCGAGCCGCTCGTATGTACCTTAATATACACATCAATCGACTAAAGTTCGGAGACGAAATGCTTGGCAAGAAGTCACAGTTCATTTTTTTCTATCAATCTAATACAAAGGTACTTTAAAAAGTGGATTATATCACATTTTTTACGGAGAGTGAGTTAAAGTGGACTAAATTAAGGTCAGACTGAGTACCCACCTTACACTCAGCGTCAGCAACATCTGCTCACACCCAATCATGTTACAATTCAAAGCCACACCGTCAATTTACTCTAGCTCAGCGTAGATATATCTACCGAGGTAGAATGCTGAAGAATCTTATCGGGTCCTCTTTGCTCTCGTGACAAGCCAATAACTCCGATTCTCAGACCAGAGACAATGCCAGAAAAATAAAAGAAATGAATCTCATCTGGCAGAACTATTGAATGCGTGCCAAGAGCTTTCCTATCACAATAGAGGCTGGATCCTCTTCAAACTTTCTTCATCCTCCAGCGCTACGGAATTAGACATGAACAAGGAATAGGACCCTGCCAAGCATATCACCTGCTCTACTACACATAGCTGTCGACTCTTGCCAGCGATCATATCCGGCTCGGGATACCCGCATTCCTATCTTTCATATCGAAGGGTCCATATTGACGTCTATGAAATCCTTCTCGATAAGAGCCAAGAATTAATCAACAGTCTGGATAGCCACGTCTATCTTCTGGTAATCAACGCCACTTGCACTTTTTCGGCAGCAGCAACCGATACGTTGAGTCGATGGTTTTGAGCTGCAGATCTCACGAAGCTGCGCATTGAGCTAGATGTGAATATCATGTCAGGCACCGAATGGGAATCTGGGGTTGACACTCGTGTATTTGGCATAAGCTGGATAATGTTTTTGGCAGCTTGTGTCGGCATGTGCACCCGAATGGACAATTAAGTGGTACCTTTTCACTACATTCCTTTCCCTTATGTTTTCTTCTTCCTCCTCACTGCTCATGTTTGTTGATCATTCATTTGTTTTCCTTGCAAACTTCCTACTTCGTCCTTTATCGGGATTTGAAGAAAGAGTTTACTCTCATTAAACCGACTCATGGAATGGGATGAATTCCACCAAATGTTTCTTAGACTCCATATATCATCTGTTATTCCAAATTCAACAAAGGCATTTGCTGGAAGTTATCACGGTGTATGTAGTGAATCACTGCACAATCGTACGTACCCGACATCATGAATACACACACTTCAGGAAGAACACGCCCTTTTTTTGTTGCAAGTCTCATTTTCTGTCGTTTTTGCCTTGATCGTCGCGATCTTTTCATCATTGCCATTTGCGATGTAGGTGTCGTCGGAAATAGCTTTACGGTACTAAACGCGTGTGAGTTCGAGCGGTCTCGAAGGATTTATTGCACGTCTAGGCATGTGCCAACTGTTTCTTATATTTCTCTAATCGTTTTGTTCTTGTTATTATCAACTGGAATTTTTGAACACACATTCATTTTTTTTTCTCATCACCTATTTACTCAGCCATTGTTCCCTCGCGTCATTTTCTTTTACCTCTCGCTGCTCAAGATGAGGCCATCGGCCAAATGTTGACGGTGAACTTCTAATGTCGTATATCCAGCGCAATTGAGAGAGGCCTTCATCTATGTATCACTACCATCTCTTTCTCTTTAACTCATAGGGAATTCCGTTAAATGTTATACAACTATCATTTGGTGGATTGAAGTGAGACGATATTAGATGAAGTCACATAAAGACAGTATAAGGGCGCGTTCGGATCGATCTGCCTGACTTATTCAAGCTAAATATTAGTCAAATATATTAATCTTTCTCACACACTTATTAATATGTTTGTTGATGTCAGATGGTGATTTTCAAATGAAACTTTCTTGAAAATGTTAAACAATGTTTAAATGTTATTCAATAGTAAGATTACAAAAATAAGCTATTAATGTAAATACTCCTACTGGTTTCTCCTCACGGGATGATGGTGATGCAGTAAGTCGTTCGAAAGAGAGAGATATATTGGAAGCAAGTTGCTGCTGTTAGACTTATATATCGTGAGAGTAACTGTGAGGATAAGTCCTGAAGAAGCAGATGAGAGAATGAGTAATTTAATTGTATGTGTATTCTTATTACTCTTACTTGAATTATAACTCCACATGAAGTTCTTTTTGTCTTGAAATAATAATTTTGCCACTCACGACTATCTGAAGCATGAATAATTATATTGCAGAAGTAGTATTGAGAGACAGCTGCTGATTAGGCTTGTGAGAAATAAAGGTATTTATATTTGATATTCTTTAATGAAATACAAGAGTATTCATTACTTTCTTTTGGATTTCTATGAATGATATTGTATCAAGAGTTTGGAGAGATAACCAATTCCGGCAATAACCCGCAGGCACTACTACAATCGCCCAACAAGAAGACCCAAAAAGTTAGCTTTCATCAAAATGGCCTTTTGATTTTTCCAACACAATCATCTGTATCTTGTCTGTACCCAGTCTACCAAGTACTAGGCATGATGCTCAATCGTCCTCCATCAACCACAATAACTACGTGAGTACAATAAGCACCAGCTCTTGATGTCAAAAAGAGAATACATCCTGCCATATCCTCTTCCGTGCCTACCCTCTGTAATGGAATTTGATCCTTACCAAAAACTCCGTCACCAATGAGCCCGGCGGCCATTTCAGATGGGAATACTAAACTCGATTAGCATTATCCTTAGGAATTTGCATTGGAAAGATTCTAGAAACTTACATCCGGGGGCAATAGTATTACACCTAATTTCATACGGTGCAAGTTGTGTGCTTAGTTGCTTCATCATATGTGTAGTCGCAGCTTTGCTTTGGCCATAAATAATTCCACCAGGGGATTTTCGATTGAAACCACCAATAGAACTGGTAGCAACAACTTGACTCTTCTGCTCGACATTGCCTTTCTTATTTCCTTTATCCAGTAGATCCAAGAAAGCCATAATACAAGAGAAAACAGCTACAGTATTCAACTCAAAAGTCTTCAACATTTCTTCCATACTAGCACTTCCCAACGAGGAAGCAACTTCAGATACTGAAGAAGATAGAGTAATGGGTTTTGTAGCCTGAGGACCAGGAATACCGGAATTGGCGATTAAAACATTAATGTATCCTACTTCGGACTCAATCTTCGAGACGATGGAAGCTATTGCAGCTTTGTCGGTTACATCACCGACGATTGGAATGACATTGCCGGTATCTACGGAAGATGCAGCGGATTCAAGAACTTCTTTTCGGCGACCGATAATGTAGACTTTCTCGGCACCGTTAAGAGCGAGAGCACGGGTCATCATTAGACCAATACCTAGAATTTGACGTTAGAGAGCTAGGCACCTAGTCGATTTGGAGAAACTATACCAGTCCCGCCGCCAGTGACGACTGCCACGAGTCCTTTGACATTGAATAAATTTGCTGCTTGGATTGATGAGGTCGCCATGTTGTTATTTGGTATGATGTGGTATGATATGATATGATATGATATGAGCAATTCAAAGCCTGCTGGTTAAATAATGATATATTCGGTACTTAGATAAAAGAAAGTACATATGATAACCGTTCATGCTATTATTTATACTTAATTGCCCCTCAATAACATCGTTCAATTGAAGGCTGTTCGCTCACTAATCATCAACCGTTAGACTCCACTTCCCGTCGCAACCCCCACTTCCCGAACTGGCGAATGAAATCATTTTCATTCTGCCCAGAATCTTACCAGAAGCGAGAGCGGTGAACTGACCCCTGCCATAATTTTGAGCTCTCCATCTTGCACTAATTTTCTGCGCTCCAAAATTATTTATTTCACCCAATTCAATTTCAGTGTATATTTCCCATATCAAAAGCCTCAAATCCTTCGCAGTTTACCCTTATCACAATAAACAATGCCTAAACGTAAGCGCTCCTCTGCCGATCAGGACGATTCTGTTCCCTCCACCGACCGCGTACGCAATTCCCGTCAAAATGACTTCAATATCCATCTCATCTCCGCCCGCAAACAACTTCGCAGCGCACTCAAAACCGCAAAAGGATTTGAAAGACAACGACTCGGAAAGCGATTAACAAATGCGACCAAAGCAAGCGATGCGGCGCAAATGGCGCGGATACGAAAAGAGATTGAAGCGTTGAAAACAATGGATTTGGATAAAGTAACGGAACAGCGATTGGCAAGAGGACTGGGAAAGATAAAAGTTATGAGTGAGAGTGGATTTTTGCCTCCTGAATGGGGACAAAATGGTGAAGGGGTAAAGGGATGGGAGGGAGAAAGGGGAGAGGAGGATGTGAAGATTTGGAATAATGTTGTCAGTGGGATGTGGAATTTTAAGAATGTGAAGAGCGTTTGGGAGGGAGTAATTAGGGGGAGTTATATGAGTATGGGAATACCAGCGCCGGTTATGGATAAGGGGAAGAAGGGTAAAGATAAGGTTAAGGAGAAAGTGAAGGACGATTCGAAGAAGAACTTGAAAAAGACGGCGCAAGATGAGGGCGATGATAGTGATGTCGATATGGAAAACACGATACAAAAACCATCGAAGAAAAAGAATGAAGAGGATTCTTGGGAAGGGTTTGATTCACCTGGCGATGACGAAGACGAAGACGATTCCGAAGATGATGAGGAAAATGAAGGAAATGAATCAATGGACGAAGAAACACTTTCAAGATATGACGCTCTATTAGGCGCATCCTCAGATGAAGAATCATTCGACGAAATAGAATACCTGGAGAAAAATCCCTCAACCTCAAAATCAAATACGCGCCTCTCCCTATCCCTCTCACCAACGCCATCACGATCACCTTCCCCCGTCCCCTCAATCTCCCTTTCCGACTCAGAAGACGACCAACCATCAATCTCCCGTCGCAAAACTTCCCCCTCCCTCTCCCCCTCCCCAGAACCCCAACCCAAACTCAAAAAGCCCAAAAAATCAACCACCACCCCCACAGAATCCACTAAAAATAGCACCTTCCTCCCCACCCTCATGGGCGGCTACTGGTCCGGTTCCGAATCCGCCTCCTCCCTCTCCGACACCGACATGAAGCCCGTCGTGCGCAAAAACCGCATGGGTCAAAAAGCCCGACAAGCACTCTGGGAGAAGAAATTCGGCAAAGGCGCAAAACACATTGCGGCGGGCGGGCTCTCCGTCGAACAAGAACGCGAAATGAAGCGTGCGGAAAAGAGCGGTCGAAAGGCTAGAGACTTGAGTAAAGGCAAACGAGGCGATTTCAGAAATGATAAAAATAATGCGAATATGATGCAGGTGAAACCGAGAGAAAAGGTCAAGACGAGAGATGATGTGGGAGTTTTACATCCTAGTTGGGAGGCCGCCAAGAAGGCGAAGGACGAGAAGGCCAAGGCGACTTTTAGTGGAAAGAAAGTTGTTTTCGATTAGGGAGAGAGAGGGAAGGAGGGAAAGAAGTTATTACAGTGGAATGAGTTGTGTGGCGTGTATTGATATTGAAATGATAGCAACTATAGAAATACCCTCACGTTGGATTACGATATATTGTTAGCACCTATCCGTGTAAAACAGAGAGAGAGAGAGATGAATTCGAGAGAATAAAAATCAATGTATTTTTCACTAATTCCTCTCGTCTCCTCTCATCTCATCTCATTCCCTCCAATTTCATCTATAATGCTCTAGATAAGTGCCTGATACTAATCAATACACTCTCAACTCATCATAAACATGGCCTATACTCTCCACTAAACCAACGAATCTAATGTCTATGAATCTAGTCCCAAAGACCTACTTCGCTTCGCAATATTCTAAATACTCGCTCGCTGTAAAGAAGTTTATTTCAAGATATCTATCTATCTGCACGCTGTCTGTAGTCTAATATTCATTGACTCTGAATTCGACTCTGACTGACATGCTATACGCCCCCACCCCCAGAACACAATCGGCTTTTTCGTTACCCATGCATCTTATATATCATCCGAACTCCCCATCATCATTATTTTCCACATTGATCATTCCTCATCTCTCAATCCAGCTCAACTCCATCCATCGCCTCTTCCAAACTGTCCAATGTCTCATTCTCATTTCCCTTCCCCTCTTCCCCCAACTTTGCATTCTGCTCCAAAACCTCCGGCTCCACCATCTTTAATTTCTGATCCAACTTCTCCCCCTCCTCTTTCACCTTCCGCAAATCCTCTACTTCCACCTCCCCCTCACTCTCACCCACACTCCTCGTCCCCTCACTCTCCGTCAAAGGCGGTGTAACTTCCCCACCTACCCCGCTCTGTACCCCGCCATCCCACTCTCGTTTCACATGATGTAAATTCCTCTTCAACATGCACATTTCCACCGCGATACCGGGACCAAATGCACATCCCACGATCATTTCTTTGGGTCCTCTGCTATTGGGGGTAAGACCATCCATGTCTTTACAGCGTAAACGATCTAAAACGCTAAAAATTGTGGCACTGGAGGAATTACCGTGTTTCATGTAGGTATCGTAGGAAGCCCGCATGTGCTCGGGGGAGATGGACATGGCTTTTTCGACGCCGGTGAGAATGGTGGCGCCGCCGGGGTGGAGTGCCCAGTCGAAGTCAGAGGGACTGCGGTATTCAGAGGGGAGGGAGGGGAGATTGGAAATCAGGGAATGGTAGCTGGGTGATACGGCTTCGGCAGCTAGTTTAGGGACGCGTGGGGAGAGGATTACTTTCCAGCCTTTTCATGGGGATTGAAATTAGTTTCTTGTTTGAAAGTGTGACACAAGAAATCGGTGTAAGTATAGGACTCGGAAAAAGGAATATCAACATACCAAGCGGATCAACATCAAACCCTAGATCATGTTCAGTATCTGGAATCATCTTGTGTTCCCAGCCCAACAAATCATAAACACTTTCCTCCTCTCCCGTCCCACCAATCCCATTACTGATTACACACGCGCTCGCACAATCGCTAAAGAGCGTAACACCAATTCTCGTCTCCTGCAATTCATGTACACTATCCAATTCACTTCTTACCAATAAAGAACTAATTTCCAACGCCATGACCAAAACTCTTGCTTTTTTCCCTCGAAAACTATGTCCCAATGCTAAGTTTGCCGCGGTTCGTAAACTTGCCAAACCACCGCTACATCCGATTCCATGGAGCAGAACCTTTTCAACCGGTTGTGTTATTCCTAGAGCTTTGCACACGAAATGATCGTACCCGGGATTAGCGCTATTGGTACATGTTGTGCTGACTACGTGGGTGATGTCGGAAGGGAGGAGATGGGCTTCGTGGAGAGCTTTGCGACAGGCGGTTACGGCGAGGGCAACGCCGTCTTTGAGGAAGATGGAACACAGTTCGGTGATTGTGGGGGCGCGGTCCATGTTCGCCATGGGGTGGTCGACGGTACCGATTGCGGAGCGGGTTTCGATGCCGGTAAAATTATTGATTGTGCAGACTTTTTTCATTCTGGTAGTTGAGGGTTAGTGTGAGATATGAGGTGTATTTCCGTACATAATTGGGCACTGGAATTTGAGAATCTGAAGGAGATGAAGAGAAGAGGGGGAAAGGGATAACTTACGCTGGAGAGTCAGGATAGTGACGTTTGGTTAAAGTATCTAAATCTGAAGGCTCCAGTAAGAATGGAGGATATTCGACTCCCAATCCAACGATTGAAAGATTGAGGTTTCCAAATCCATGTTGATTAGCAGATTGTTGTTGGGTATCTTGCCCTATTGTGTTGTTTGACATCGTTGAGAAGTGTGGATGTGGGATGATTTTAAATTTTACAAGAGATTCCTATAACAAAATTGATGAATGTTATTGAGCGAGTGAGTAATGTTAGAACAAAACATAGAAGTGTCTAAAGAGTGTGACTGTGTGAGGACATTCAACAGCTTATACTCGTCAGATAAAACAGATGTAAAGCAGGGAAGTAGAGTAGTATACACCAGGTAAGTCGGTTACCCTACTTTCGGGCCACCCGGGTTTTGGGCCACCCTTTCATACCAAAAATCACTTTTTAGATCTATTAATATCTTTATCAATATATAATATAATTTGATATAAATATATATATATATAATTTAGATCGATTTAAGTTTATTCTGAGATTTTTAGATTTTTAGGATTCTTTTGTATTGAGATTTAGAGCTTCAAAATATCGATTTTTTAATTTGTATAGGAATCATATATAAATTTGAAAATTTTATAAAATCTTTAATAACTTTTTAACAACAATTATTAAAAGAAAACTATATATCTTTTTGAAAGTTTTGAGTTCAAATCTATATAGAAATTCAAAAAAAAATTCAAAAAATTAATAGATATAGAGATATAGTATATAATGAATTTAGAATAGTATAAATAATCTCTATTATTTTGAAGATATCTTTTTAAATATTTATTTATAAGAAATTTTCTATTTTTCTGAATCTTCTAAATAAAATATACTATAAATTTATAATAAAATTTTATAATTTATTTTAGCAATTTTTATTAGAAAGTTATTAAAGATTTTATAAAATTTTCGAATTTGTATATGATTCCTATACAAATTAAAAAATCGATATTTTAAAGCTCTAGATTTCAATACAGAAAAATCCTAAAAATCTAAAAATCTCAGAATAAACTTAAATCGATCTAAATTATAGATATATAAATTTTTAATGTATTCTATTCATAAATAAAAAAGTTAGAAATTCCATTTTTGGTGTGAAAAGTGGTCGAAAAGTGGCCCAAAACAGGGGTGGCCCGAAAGTAGGGTAACCGACTTATATCACGATTGATGAGGTAAACGATAAAAGGAAAGCCGAGGTTGGTGTGTGAGATGTATCAAAATAGCTAACCAGCCTGATGTACATGGGTAGGTAGGTCCTGATGGTCCTTTGATTTTGATACGACGATACTACTACGTATTGATAATGGTATGAGAATCTTATCACGTGCTTATTACTCGGTACCTCCTACATAGATTCCCGATAGTTGCTTCTTTTGCATTTGTTGAGATGTCCTTCCGAACTATGATGTTGAGGGAGGGACAGGGCAGAATTTTTGGTGGAGATAAGGCCAATCCACGCACAAAGCTTTCCAAGGTCTCCACTCCAGCTCGTATTTTATGTGGCTTGATAGCAGCAGTGGCTAGATTTTTGACATGTGTTGATAGCTGATCACGTGCTAATCCAACCTTCCAAAGGTTAATCGCATACCGCAAGGAAGAAATCAACTTTACAAATATCGCCTTTTCAAATAGAAAAACAGAGAAGCCCGACAGAAAATGATGCTTAACTTTATCTAGACAAACTTGATAAGAGGATTGCATCCACAACTTAGCTCTACACAGATGCATTTACTATACATTCTCGGGATACAATCTCTAGTCTAGAGGTGGATTCCCATTTTATGAGAGCTATGCGCCACCTGCCACCACTTGAGGGTCAGAATGACAGGTCGGAGGTTTCAGCCCAGGATGATGATATGTTAAACGCCTAACTCTTAGGTATTGCTACCGTGATATTCACAGGATGTGATGATTCGGGCGATTCAGAGGCAGATGTAGGTATTGAAGGTAGGCGATAAGCACCCAGAGGTATAGAGACGGATCTCATTGCCAGTATTGAAAGTAGGGTATCACCAATACTAGTATTGAATGATACTAATTGCTTTTTCATCCTCACAGACTGCTCGAGCATCGAACTGATGAATGGCTTCAATGCTACTGCCGGGGTTGATGATGCAAGAACGACTATTCCAGCGAATAGTATACAAATTAAGTATACAATTTAAATACAGCTCACGACGCTGAGACTTAACTTTTTTTAGCCGTATTTCATAGCTTCATTAATTAATTCTACCGAGGACTTGTCCCTTGCGACATTCTTCCCTTGACATACATGATAGAGTAAGCAGCCAAAGGAAGAAACTATTCGAGGTGGCTTGGGCTTGCCTACGCCACTAGTGATTACGGAATTCTCATAGTTACTGGTTGAACTACAATAGCTCGACTGCAGTACCCTACAGGCTAGAGGAAGGATATACTTTTATTACAGAGGAGATGAGAAAGAACCGGTAAATTTCCTTGTAGAACAAATGCTGGTCTATCCATATTTATGACCTCTCTAACGGCTCAGGTATCGATTAGCATCCTATCCATGATAAAGGTACAGAAATTCAATACTGTGGCTCAGTGAAAGGGGATGTTGTAAAAATGCCAAGGATTATGTAGGAGCTTTGTACACCAAGATATTCGAGCCAAATTAGCCAGTGCTTGTTGAGGGGGTCTCGAGAGGGGGTTCACTGTTGTGGAGTACAAATTTGGCCCAGATTGATTAAAGGCCCATGCTCTGCAACGTCTATTTGATTGCATGGAGTTTTTTAGGGCTTCATCTTCAGACAAAAGTTCCCTAAATCCTTTGTGGTTCTCATTAGAGTATCGGTGGTGTAGAGAAAAAGTGAGGTTATCGTAGACCTCGCGTACTAGTCTTGTTCGGGACTAATAGCTCTGCAACTACATAATACTCTTATTGGTATCACCATGGGGATGGTGAAGTAATATAGTACTAATGATTCACACTATTGTAATATTGCTCGAGGTTCTAAAAGCTAAAGACTACAAACGTATATGCTATAGTGCGGGGGTGCTAGCGTATACGCTAGCGCAGTCAATCATATAATCCCTATCCCAATACTGACGACTTTCTAAAGTCGTCGTATCGTGTCTTTTCTAGTTAATATTCCTTTCTCAATATAACCATCTGTATCACTAATCTCTTTCAACCTATTCCGTGATTTTAATCTTTATAATATTATTATCAATCAAATCCTTTAGGACTTAATACGATTTAGATTTAGTCATCGCATTTGCTAGATTAGATTCTCTATTAATTCATTTGATCTTTATAATCTCCTGTTTTTCGTATACCTTTCGAATTGCTATTACATCGATTATTAATCTCTTTTTGATAATTGTACCAAGCTTTGTAAAACAATCATATAATAATCTCGAATCGATATATATAATTAATAATATCTTATAATTTGAGAAAATCTTATCAAATATACCTTTAATTGCTATGCTAATATCAAAGCTCAAAACTATATTATAGAGCTCTAATACTAATACACTTTTAGTAATTCTCTTACATTTGATTAATAATCAATAAATGATATTAGCCCTATCGAATTTATCCATTAGAATAACAATATATTCAATCTGAGAGAATAAATCTTTATTGTTAACAAAGGATGTATCTATAAATACAATCAATTTGAGAAAGTCTATATCAAGTAAAACAAATTATAATCCTTTTTCTGAATTGTCAATCTGTTATTAGATATATTTATTAAAAGTATTAATATTTTTTCTTTTAGATTGATTATTTATACTGCATATAATAAGTTAAAGGTTGCCTTTGGTTAATATATAATTGTCACGTATACTCCTCGAATATATTATACAATATACTGGTCTTTTGCTGTCACCGATTTTCTGAGCTTACCATACATGCCTTACATATCAGATGGTTCTGATTTGATTAGATGAAGGTTTTCGCATTATTTTTTTTAATTGAAATAAATCATACCATCATCCTATTAAATAATCAGACCACTATTAAACTTGAATAATATATCTAATATAAATATCTCACACTCTTTTGCCATGAATTTAGCATTTCTGAATTCAGCTTACTCACAATCTATAAATACTTTATTAGCTACAATAAATATATCATCCATTTATAATCCGATAATACCAAATACTATATCGTCTTTAATTGTATACAACAAACATAGATCATAGATCAATTATATCATCTTAAGAGCATTGATATAATACTTGTGGTAAATGCTAAATCAGTAATTGCCTGTTTTCAGAATACTATATAATGATTATATAACTTACAGGATAAAGCCCTTTGAAATATCCATTTTTGATAATGATCGAGCATAAAACTTCTAAACTAAGTTTGATATCGATTATATATATACTTGTATGATGTTACAAATACTCATGATTACTTTATTCTTAAATAATATTGCTATCACTACTAATATAATACATTGATTAACGTATTATATTATTAGCAATTATATTAAAACAGTATTTTTTTCTTGATTTTTTTATGTTTATATAACCAATCGGGATTTGGGAAATGCTTTGTTAATTCTTTTATTTTTAATCTTATTGATAAAACAAAAATTAAAAATCCTTATACTTGCAGGAATATTTGTAATCTTTATAAATTGGAAAATACCGTTTTCTATAAGTCCATTAATCTTTTTTTGTTTTGATTTTACGAAAATTGTTAATGGTGAGGTATTAATAGATACTGTATAGTACTTAATGTACTATATATTATTAGATTTATCTTTCTCTAATAGAAAAATCGATAAATCCAATAGATATTCTATGGATTCAATATTTTCTCCTTTCGCGAAAAGTATTGATTGTATTGGAATTACTATTTAAGGGATCCATTATTATTGAGGTTAGGGATTCCTGGATATATCCAAAAGGGTTTCCTCTGGATTCCTATTTCTGATAGTAGCTAGTGAGGGGGTAAATATAACTTTGCCAGATTTTGGCAAAGTTGTTTTGCTTGCACTAGATATAGCAAGTTGCCTTTGCTGTATCAATTTAGCTTGTATAGGTAGTATTTGTACTGATTCGGCAGATGGTTGGAGTTGATCCTGAGGCTGATTCTGTATATCCTCTACATAAGGTTTAACCTGAGTAGTGCGGAATTCCATTGGTTTGCTTGATAATCGTATTATGTATATTTCATTTTTTATACCTAATAAATAATATAGTCCCGTCCATTCTTTATATTCTCTCTATACCTAAACCTTCGAATTGATAGGTAAATCATATAAAACCATTATAAACGATTTATTTCGCTGACTCAAAACATCAGATACTTGTTATGTCACTCATAGTTTATAAATCTCATTCATTGCTTTCTTGATTACTGATTGCTACTATAAAACTATAAATACAGGTGGATTAGATTCAGACATCCGCGGATATACTTCAAAGACTAGAAGTGTTGGAATTAATCCATTTGATTCTGTAATATCATTTACTATTTTTACAACCATTTATAGTATCATCTCTTTTGTAATAAAGCTATCAAGCTCATTAGAAATAATAGTATACACTCTCTTGATAATTACATAATAATATTCAATTATACTAATTGATTAATATACCTCAACTGATACACTCTTTGTTCTTATCGATATAATTGCAGCATATTAAACAAATTCCTTGCTTACAAAGTTCTTCCCAGCATTATATATAATAAAATCTAATAAATTAATATAAGTGTTTATTCAGTATTTTCAAAATATATCAAAAGTATATTTTGCAATAATATTGTTTAGCTATTACACAGCTTGAAATTGTATACCTTCATTAATAATGTGTAGAATAAGGTAAATATCAATATATATAATATCAACTATTATTGAATAATTAAAATCAATATCATCTTGTAGATTGAATTTAAATCGATTTAATAATTTTCTGTACTTTTAATAATATTAACAGAACTTGTTGAGCTTATCAATCTCGACTTTTGAAATATTATTGTAGCTAGCTTGCTATAGTATTTGTAAAAGTCTATATGCTAATAAATAATTAAAACAATAGTATAGGCATTGTAATTCTGTATTAATAAGGTAACACTTATTACTCTTAATAGTTTGTTATATAAATTACTGTATATTTATTTATTATAATAGAACTACATACTTGTTACATCGAATGTAAGGATAACTTTTTTCTATTCTTGCAATGATAATATCGATAATATTATTATAATATATATCAAGACAATCTATATTATTAAGTAACAATAGGAATAGTATTTCCATATCCATGATATGAAATTCAATAGTTCCTAAAGGTAGATAGAATTTGATTGATTTGAAAGATTCAGCTCTTCCAATTCCGAATATCATATTTACGATTTCTGCTCTGCTTTTGTTTAAGATAATATTCTCGATAGTTGTCTTGTATACTATATATTGATTAAATCCTATTATAAACTATTCCGCTATAACTATATCAACAATAATACTCTTGAACTCTTTGGAGTTGTATCCATTTATGAATATAATTTCCTTCCGAGTTTGATATATTAGAATATAAATAAGTATTTTATTAATCAATCTTATTATGATTTCTTTATTATTGATAAGTCCATTTTAAATAATAAAGCTTGAATATAATTCTTGTTTTGATAAATCTTGAAATTCATACTAAATGAAATAAGCTTCAACCTCCTTATTAATATTAATATCAGATTTCTTAATATCATTTTGATTAGAATCTTTGTATTTAACAAAAAACTATTTAAAATCTTTATCAAAATTATTATTAATACTTTTAAACTGCTTCTTATATTTGCATCATAATTTATCATATTTTTCCTTACTATATCTAATTAATCAACAATTATCCTTTTTATAAATAAAACACTTCTTTTTAATTCATAATTTGAATAATTATCAATTACCTCATCCAAATCCTCTATTCTAATTATATCCTCCTCCACATTAATATTTTCAATCAATATAGAATATCATATTTTCATTCAGATAAACCAGCTCCCATATTATAATAACTAAACAAAGTTCTTCAAGGAGACTTGATATATTATTAGTTAAATAAAAACAAGCTAAAGAATATACTAATACTAATACACATATATTAATGATCTTTTAATGAAATAAATCCTTTATTCTAATTATATTACTAAATCCTTTATATAAATAATATAATCTTATTATTATTTATTATAAATAATAAATGATTGATTTTCTATTATTCTCTGATTATACTATTACACTCTTTAGTATAATAGCTTTCTATTATTATATGATATTTCTTTTATGCTCAGGGCTTTTGAATATATTTATGAATAACTTGTGAATCTCTTATATTAATATTGGTATAATCTCTAAATTTGTATAATAGAAATCAAATACTATATTAACAAATATAACAGGGAATACTTTTGAAAATAGATTGTTAGATAAATCAATATATTAATAATTGTTAAAGAATATATTGAATTTGTATATGAAATTGTTATTTTGTTTACTATATTTATTATCCTTATCATAAAGTTTTACAAGATTTCCGAAAAGTTAACCGATATTTATAACTCTTAATAATAGATTTAGAAAGATCTCCGGAATACCATAATCATATTCTAAATCATCTCCTCCTCCTCCTCCCATACTACTTCTGCTTCCGCCGCTATTATTTCTATTATAACCATCTTGTGGGAAATCGTTTTCTTTATCTTTATTACCTTCTCCTCCTCCTCCTTTACTCGAATCATTGTTATTATTGGATAAATCATTGAATAATTGACCATCTCTTTTTTGTAATAATAAAAAAGATTGTAATAGTAAAGAATCAGGTTATCGAAAAAGTATTTCGAATTAAAACTATTTATACTGAATTGGTTGTAAAGGTAATAGTTTTTTCTGATTATAGAATAAATATATAGGTAAGTTAAATTCATTATTTTCTTATAAAAAGCTAATATTAGATTAAAAAACAGATTTATAGTAATAGAATACTAATAGTTTTGATAACACTTTTTATTCAATATCAATATTCTTTTCTTTATTATCTAAAAAACTAAATTCTGAAATTATTATAATCTGAGGTAAAATATTTGGTAACTATAGTAATCTGTATTAATTGAAATCTAATGGTCCAGATTGGCCACTCATTTGAAATACCTTGGGTTCTTTTAGTAATATATATATAAAAGCTTGAATATCTTTTTTATCTATCCTTTTCTATATACTTTTCAATTGAAATATAAATCCCTTATTTGCAAATATATTCATAATCTCTTTATTTAATTATTCTTTATATAATAATCAGATTATATTAATTAAAGTATTATAAACAAATTGTATTATATAAATCTTATACTTTATAATAAATATATTATACAAGCATAGTTTGTATCTCAACTTATATAAAAGACATATACCAATTACTTAAAAATATCCCAAATTAAAATATTCAAATTCACAAAAATAATCCAACTATAGCTTGCTATCATAATACTTCGATTATTGATATTCGTAAAGTTTATATTTACAAAAATCCCTAACCTGTTTTATATCTACTTCCTTTATAAAATCAATAAGATTATCCTGCCATTGCTTAACCATTATATTAAAATTATTAATCGTAATAACTGATAATATAATCGATTCGATTACACTTTTAATATCATTATTATGTTTAGACTTGTACTCCACAAAGTCGTCTTTATAAGATCCTGCCATATTAACGGATAGCAAATAAATAATAAAATAAAATACTTAAATATAATTTTGTCAAAATCTAGCAAAATTGTATTTAATTATAAAAGGTAGTGCTTAGCTCAAACTAGTAACTACTAATTCGTATTCTTCAACACACATTGTCTTGAAGAATAAAATATAGACTAAGATTGATTATAAAGATTATCGCTATATTACCAACTAAACTCGATTTATCAATATTAAACCACATTGGATTAATACTGAACACAAAAACTACCGCCACATTGCCAACAGTCCTTATTCATACAAAAGCAGATATCAAACCATATTGCTTTGATACAAGAGCTTATACCTCTTCAGAAAAATACTAACCTTAATCACAAACCCACATTGCATTTGAAATTAAAATGCCAGACTCCTGATTTGTAATATCACTAATCAGTATTGATATCACCATGGGGATAGTAAAGTAATATAATACTAATGATTCACACTATTGTAATATTGCTCGAGGTTCTAAAAGCTAAAGGCTACAAACGTATATGCTATAGTGCGGGGGCGCTAGCGCATGCGCTAGCGCGGTCAGTCACATGATCCCTATCCCAACAACTCTTTTCTTAACAATTCTTACAGTTTTTCACTTTTTAAAATAACAAACAATAACTTTGAAGATTTATTGTAAAAGTTTAATACCAAATAGTATTGCCGAAGTAGTGCAACTTACTCCATACCCCGTCATTGATAAGCCCTTATATTATCCCCTACTAGGTAACGATTATATAGCGGGTCCGTCAAAGTAACTATTTGTTGTATCCAACCGAAGGAAATCATTCAGATTACATTTGTTACTATTTTGTAGACCAAATCCACCAAATAATCTTAGCTTATGGGTAAGGACAGTATGCATCTGATTTATATTCTATAATAGCTTGCTTTCAAGTTGAATTAAGTTAGCCTACCCAGCCAACTGGCGAAGAATCTTAACTCAGAGAAGCGAGGGGGAAATTCTGTAGGATAGAAAAATTAGCAAATCATCAAATAGAGCCCAAATTTTAAATTTGATAGTCTAGCCTTTCGCTCATATAGTTCATCCGGAGCATCTCACATCCCTTTTATCTATAAGTCTTCGATTTTACTTCCGTTATTCGCAAAAGACGATTCTATATACAAGTGTTGACTCTGACAACCTGTATCAAAAATACAGTAAATTATTTCCAGCTATATAAGTATCAAAGTGCCAACGGGCTCTCCAATCTAGTGCCAATGATAAAGTCTAAAATCTTACTGCAGCTATAGAGCTCTTCATACGCATTAAGTTGGTTACCCTACTTTCGGGCCACCAGGGTTTTGGGTTACTCTTGTCACGGGATCACTTCTGGGAGTATTCAGAAGCTTTACCGCTGAGCTAAACGCCCAAAAGACTAGGAGGTAGAACTGGAAGTTCTACCTTACTCTCACATATATAGCAGGACAGGACAGGACAGGACAGAAAGGGCTTAGTGTCACCCCGTGACAACTCTTTCATACCAAAAATCACTTTTTAGGCCTATTAATATCTCTATCAATATATAATATAATTTGATAAAAATTTATATATATATAATTTAGATCGATTTAAGTTTATTCTGAAATTTTTAGATTTTTAGGATTTTTCTGTATTGAAATCTATTATTATTATTTGTTCACAATGAAGGAGCAGGCCAGTGGAATGCATGTAATATTGACTATATAGATTAATAATATTAAGATAAAATTTAACTATGAAGTAGAAATGATATATGTATAGTAGCGTAGTGCATATGCTACAATTTCCAATATTCCTTTAGAGAGTATACTATCACGGGGGCAGGCGGGCGGGATAGGGTTCTAGTAACTTTACCCTAATCTGGCAAAGTTATACTGATTCGGGTAATAGGTTCAGATTGAGGATTAAGATATAGCTCAAAGAGCTATAATACAGAATCTTCTGAATTGAAGATATACGGAATTTTCATAGCAAGCTAGCCCGATCAAGCCCTAGCTCGCTTACATTCTAATATAAATACTCCTTTCGGTTTTCTCTAATAGGATTAATATATCATATAAACTTATACTATAATATTACCCCCCTTTTAAGGGTTAAGCTCTATTAAGACAATATATTATAATTTACAATCTACAAGTAGACAGGGCCTGGTTAAATGGAACCGGATTTGTTAGGATATTTATAATAGAAATTGCAGATTAGTTTTTATATATTTTTCAGATAGCTTATAGGTTTTTCGATTAATATATCATAACCGATCCAATGGACAATGTATTTCAGGTAAGGTCCTTTACAATCTCTTCTTTTTTAATAGGAATTCAGGATTTCGGCAACCTTAAAATACTCAAGGCCATCTATTTTTATAGAAGATGATAGCAGATTATACTATTTAGAAATAGAATCATTATGTACAGGATATAACAGATTGATATAAAAAACAGAATAAATCTTCATCAAAACCAAAAGCTCCAGTTTATAGGCATAAGAGCCTATTGGATTCAAGATCTTAAAGGGCCCGAGGTTTTTCTAATCGAACTTCTTTTGTAGATACAGAGTCTTGATATTTCTAATGTTCAGTTAGATCAGGTTGTTGGGCAAGTATTTATAGGCAGGGGAATAATGGGCATCAGTATTCTTCGAATATTGAGCTTGATTAGTAATCAGTTTGATTTATAAATGTAAGAAGATAATTTCCATTTTAACAACAAATTCTTCAGTATCTTATATAACAAAATGATTACTCTGGGATAATACAGGTTCGAAGTCTAAACAAAAATGGAATCCGTAGTTCAAGAAAAACAGGGTCATTTGGATACTTTCGAATCAGGCATTGTTAATGGAGAATTCAATAAGTAAAAGCCATTCTACCTAATTATTCTATAGATATATTATGTATAATCAAAGGTATTACTCTAACATCGCATTAGCCCTTTCGGTTTATTTATCAGTTTCGAGATAATAAATAGTTGAGAGCTTAGCGACTATATTTAAGTACTTATAGATATGTTTTTAGAATTTAGAAACAAATTGAGCTCTATAATTAGATATAATAAACAAGGGTAAACCGTGGAGCTTTCAGATATTCTTCTAGAACAAGTAGACGATCTTTTCAAAATTGCAGATATTATAGTAAGATAAGAAATGTTTCATTTTTGTCAATTGGTCAACTACTATTATGATAACATCGAAATCAATATTTTCGGGTAGGTATGTAATAAAATCTATTGAGATATCTTGCTAAGCTCTTTACGGGATTGGAAGTGGGCGGAGAACTCCCTTCTGGCCTTTACGATTCGGGGTAGTGCAATAGTAATTATAATAGTTATAGACTCACTACATAATATAATTGTAATATCCAGGTTAATAATAGTTTCGAAATAGTAATTTGAAGGTTTGGATATAATGCAGATGACTGACAGCGAGCGATTTGTAATACAAGTAGAGCAAATAGATTTTTAGAAGGTCGTGATTGGGAATATATAGTTTCTCTTGGTAATATAGCAGATTGTTGTTTTCGGTACACTCAGCAAAAATGATTTTCGAGTGTTTCGGGAATCCCTTTTATAGGGATTTCAGAATAGATTCGAATATAGGGTCAGCTTGGTAGCTTTTATGAAACAGGGTAAGCAAGTTGGCAAGAAGGTTTAGAAGGGTTTCTGAGTCTTCTAATTATATTGTGAAATCAAATATAAATATAATAAATAGAATTGCAGACTCTATAACTTTGTCATTTTCTAACAAAATTATAGTATTATCAGAATCTAAATAATCAGTAATATCAATAGAATCGGGGTTTCTCTAATTATAAGTGATTATAGTGAAGTATACTTTCTTAGTAATCTTGGATTCGATTAGAATAATAATGGTGGGAAATAGATCAGAATCTAGATTCTCTTGTTTCAGAATAATATAACTTTAATGTAGGAAGTGTTCATCCCCTTCCTTAAGGAGATCTTCTGACCTTCTGGTTAGTATATCAGATTTGGCACCTAGCTTTCTAAGGCAATAAATAATTCGGAAATTAAATCGAGATAGAAATTCGGATTAGCAAGCTTAACAATGGTTTAGTAGCTTTATAATAATGAAATACTCCAGATTTCAGTGATCAATAATGACTTAAATTAGGGAGGCAGCACCTTTCAGTTTTGGATGCCATTTTTCGAAACAGTGAATAATAGCTAACAGTTTTTTATTATAAATCTTATAATTATATTCAATTACCAAATATTTTTTAGAGAAAAATACAACAAATTTCAGTACTCCTTTATTATTATATTAGAAGAATATTCCAGCAGATATATAATCGAAGATATTAATTTCTAAGATGATTTTCTTTTTCCAATCAAAGGAAGCTAGAATAGGAGCTTTAATAAATACTTACTTCAATCAGTCGAATGCTTTTTGACAGATAGGACTCCATAGAAACAGAATATTCTTTTTGGTTAGGTTTATTATCAGACTGATAATCTTTAAGAAATCTCTAATAAATTATTAATAGAAATTTGCAAACCCAATAAACATTTGGATATCAATTACAGTAACAAGCAGTTTCTAATTTATAATAATTCTAATTTTCTCTGGATTCATTCGGATACTATTTCTTTCTATAATAAGGCCTAGAAACTTGATTTTGGATTTCAGAAATTCGCATTTTTCGAATTTAGTGAATAAATCAGCTTTCTGTAATACTTACAGAACCTTCTGGATATAATGGATATATTCCTCTTAGGTTTGGCTATATATCAGAATATTATCTAAATAAGCAATGCAAAATATATTCAAATATTCTTGTAGAGAATCATTAATAAACCTTTAAAAGATTGTAAGTACTTCTATTAGTCTGAATAATATAATTAGGGATTCAAATAGTTTAAATCGGGTATGGAATATGGTTAAATACTTCTGCCCTTTTTTTATTTTTATATTGTTAAAGATAAAGATAATATTAATTTTACTAAAATATTTTATTTCCTTTAGATTGTTTAGAGATTCCTTTGTTAATAATAAAGGGTATCGGTTTTTGACTAAAAGATTATTTAGAGTATAATAATCTATACAAAATTAAAGGCCTCCATTAGCCTTCTTAATAAACAGAATAAGGAAAACGGTAGAGGAAAAGTTTAGCTGGATGAATCCTTTTCTAAGATTCTCTTTTAGCTATTCTTTTAGAGCTTTTAATTCAAAGTAAAATATAAAGTATAAGATATCGAAAGGAGAAATAGCTTCTTCTTTAAAATGAATTTTATAATTATATAATCAATAAAAAAATAGTTTCTCTACATTCTTTAAAAAGAAGATATCTTTCCAATTTCAGAATTCGAATAATAGATCTTTAGGGTTAAATACCTTCTTCTTTTTATTTAGAATATTATCAATTTGTTTGATTGATATCTAAAATATTTTATATTTCCAATGGGCATAAACTAAATAGGCTTTTAAAGAGATTACAGCTATATCCTTATTCTTTAATCCTTTAGAGTAGATAAATAGGTATACAAATCGGGTTTTTAAAGGAATATCTGGCAAAGCTTTTATACAAAACGGGTAGGATAGAGTATTACAAAATTCATAGCAAAACAAACTATCAAACTGAAACAAGTTTATTGCAAAGTCGATATAAGAATTGTATTTCTTAAGCCAAACTATTCCCAATATAATAGAATAATGAGCTAGCTCAATTATATACAAAACAATCTTCTTTTTGATATAATCATTAATTCTAAATTCTACTTGAATATAAAAGATAACTCAATTATCGAATAGAGTATTTCTATCGAATCCTATAACTTCGAATACTATAGATAATTGATATATTAGTATTTTCTGGGAAGATATTTAGCTTCGATTTATAAAGACAATTCCTTTATATCCACTATCAATTATAGCATATATCAGGTAGATATCTTTTTCCAAAAACAGGGTGATAGATAGAATTATTAGATCTACACAATTATTTAATTCATTTTCCAAAAAAAGGCTATAAGTAATAGTAATAAATAAACAAAGGGTATACAAAGGATTATTCTAATTGCAATTTAGATTAAACATATCCCATTTCCCGAATTAATTAAGTTGATTAGTAAGTAGGGAAAAGAGCAAGGTGGGGAATAGATAGGGATTTGATCTCTCAAAGGACTATTCAATATAAAGCTAATTCTTATAAGGCTGATTATAATAATAGTAACTCAAAGTTAAACAAAACGAATATCGGAATGCAAATAGTCTCATATCAGATGATTAGTAGAGCTATAGTAATAGTATTCGCCACATTCCCGCTGCAAACCCAGATTCCTAATAATATATTCCTTTTTTCCTAAATTTAGATTTATTAGATCTCCAGGAATAAATTTTAGATTAACAAATTGTAAAGGCAGAACAATGATTATTCTTTAAAATAAAGTTTTGAAAGTAATAGAATGAATATGATAGATTTGTTATTAATATTAATAAAATCGATTATCGAATTATTATAGATAATTAGTATATTAACGAAATTCACAGATTGGAATGGGGTTATACAACAGTATATCTTATAATTTGCAAGAGATTCCTTAAAATAGAAATAGGATTAGAGTATTATTAGATATCTCTTCTTTTAAAGCAAATCTCTAGAATTCTATAAAGAAGGTACTAAAATTGAGATGTTTTTGTTTTAGTATATATAGTTTATTCTATATATTTTATATTCAATTAGAATTCCTAAAAACGTTTTCAAGATATTCGAGAAATGTAATATAATTAATAAACTAAGGAATTCTATAGGAGATTTTAGATAATATAAGCTTATATACCTTTCTAATAAGTTTTCTAATAATGTAAATCAAGTGAATAGAAGTTGTTAGGAATTTATTATTATTCATATTCAATTTTTTATATATTTATTGAATAAATCTATACAGATCAAAATGAATACCATCAAACTCTTTTGAATTGGGGATATACTTATTTAATCAAATAATCAGAATAGATATAGTAAATTCAAGGATAAAATTAGTAGGAGTTTCGAAAGATATGGTTTTCAAATGAACAGATATAATAAGTATAGATTTGATAAGACAATTGAGTAAATAAACATTTTGAATAGTAATCTGCTTATACAGAGTGACTTGAATATATTCGTGGATTAGGGATTCGGAAATTTTGTGTTTAAGTGATTTGTTAGTCTCCTTCAGCTCGATATAATATGTAAATGCTAACTGGAGGTATTGATATTAAACCTAGGGGTTCTCCAATATAGAAGCACTAAATTCTGAGGAGTCCCCAGATTGGCCAAACAGGTGCAAAGCAGTCATTGTGAAAGTGATATTTTAATAGGTAGGAGCTATATAGTATCACAAGAGCAGGCGGGCGGGATAGAGTTCTAATAACTTTACCCTAATCTAGCAAAGTTATATTGATTCGGGTAATAGATTCAGATTGAGGATTAAGATATAGTTTAAAGAGCTACAATACAGGATCTTCTGAATTGAAGATATACGGAATTTTCATAGCGAGCTAGCCCGATCGGGCCTTAGCTCGCTTGCGCTCCGGTGTGAGCGCTCCTTTCGGTTCTCTCCGATAGGACTAGCATATCACGTGAGCTCACACCGTGACATGTACTCTCTTAACTTTTATAATTAGTTTTAAAACCTTAGTATATTCTTGAATCTCTTAAATATTATTTTTGCATATGGTTTTGTTAATCTATCTGTAGCCATATTATTTGTATTAACATAGTTGGTATTAACTAGACATTTTTCTATAAAATCCCAAATAAAGTAATGATATATATTAATATACTTTGATTACTTATATAGATATGAATTCTTAATTAATACTAACACTCCTTGATTATCTTTAAGCATTTGAACTTCACCATTACTCCCGATATATTGTGATCGCTCTAAGTTTTTCAAAAGTTGAGTTACCTATTGTTTTTGTTTGATGAATATTGCTATAAAAATATATTTAGTTTTTATATTAAATATAACTACAAATATCTGCTTCTTATTTGCCCATAAGATTAATCCACCATAAAACATTATTATTCTATTAGAAATACTTTTTTGATCGATTCTATTGCTTGCCCAATCTGTATCGGTATATACTTTGATAATCCATTATAAAAGATTATATTCTTTACAAATATCTAATTGAATTTCCTCAGACCCAAAATATAGTTTCTATTTGATAATCGATCTTAAATATTTCATAAGGTTTTTGAGTGTAATATTATAATGTTTAGCAGGATTCGATATAGCTTGTACTAATCTTTTGAGATTGAATACAATATTCGGTTTAGTATAAATTATAGGGTGGATTGTACTACCGATTGCTTATTGGTATTTGTTTATATCAATAAGCTTATTATCTAAAAACATTGATTGCAATTAATTGTAATTCGAGATTGGTATCTTTCTTAGAGTATATTGATTATAGAAAATCCCGAAACAAATAAACATTACATTTAGATACTCTTTTTGATTTATAGTTAATATTCTCTTAGATCTATTATAAATGATACATATTCCTAAGATCTTATTAATCTTTTTTAGATCTTTGGTATTGAATTGAGTCAAAAGATTATAATAAAACCATTTAATATTTCGTTTTTGTACAGCAACAATAACAATATTATCTACATAAACTAAAAGAAATAGCTATCGCAAATAATTGATATATAAATACAGATCTGAAAGGCTTTATACAAAACCTATCTTGATTAATTCTTTTTTTAGAAGAAGATTTCAATCTCTATTAGCTTGCTTTAGTTTATAAAAGCTTCAAAATATATATAGAATACAATTGTGATGAATTTGGATATCTTAAGGGGGTGTTAAATAGATTTCTTTTTTCAAATATAATTCAATAAATGTATTTTTGATATCGAAATGAGAATATTCAAGATCTTTTTTTGTAACAATAGTAAGGAAAAGGCAAAGAGTATTGAGTCGAATTGTGGGAGTGAAGGTTTTGTTGTAATTTTTATTTAAAATTTGACTGAATCCTTTAGTTATTAATTTAGCTTTGAATTGCTTTATTTTATTATCTTTTATTTTGATAGTAAATACTTATTTTGTTGAAATTAGATTGCTTTCTTGTGGTAAAATAAATTCTTTTTAAGTGTTATTCTTGATTAATAAATCTATTTCTTTTTGAATTGTAGTTTGCTAGTTTTTTGTGTATCTCTTGTTTGTTATTGTATTTTTATATATATTTGATATCCTGATTCCTAGTATTTCTGTTGTTAACAAAGTAGTTTCAATCTTTGTTGGTGTATTTTTCAAAAGAGTCAAGATCTTGAAAGCAATTCTATTATTTGTTTTTATCTTGAATTGGTGAATATTTGGGATTGCAATCATAGCATACTCGATTGATTCTGATGTTAGCTTATTCAAGAAGGCAAGCAGAAATCGAATGATCTTGGAGGTATATTCTTCTATATTGTTATTGTTATCTCTCTTTCTTTTTCTGAGATTGTATTTCGAATTTGATAATATTGGAGTAGGTACGGATACAAATACTGTAGATAGTAAAGTTTTATAAGGTAATATAGTCAAATTTAGTAATATAGAATTTGTCACGGTGTGAGCTCACGTGATATGCTGATCCTATCGGAGAGGACCGAAAGGAGCGCTCGCACCGGAGCGCAAGTGAGCTAGGGCCTGATCGGGCTAGCTTGCTGTAAGAATTCTGTATATCTTCAACTCAGAAGATCCTGTATTGTAGCTCTTTGAGCTATATCTTAATCCTCAATCTAAACCTATTATTCGAATCAATATAGTCTTATTAGATTAGGGCAAAGTTATTAGAACTCTATTTAGCCTGCTTATCCTGTAATACTATATAGCTTTTATTTATTAAAATATCGCTTTCGCAATAATTGCTTTGCATCCGCCTGGTTAATCTAAGGATTTCTCGGAATTTAGTGTTTCTGTATTAAAGGACTTTTAGATTTGATATCAATATCTTTAATCGGTATTTGTATATTATATCGAATTGAAGAAAATCAATAGATTACTCGAATACAAAATTTTCGAATTCCTAATTCGCAAATATATTCAAATCACTTTGTACAAACAGGTTGCTATTTAAAATGCTTATTTATTCAATCGTTTTATTAAATTTATATTTACTATATCTGCTTATTTGGAAATTATATTCCTCAAAACTCTCGTTAACTCTATCCCCGAATCTATTATATCTACTCCGATTATTTGATTAAATAAATACATCTCTGATTCGAAAGAGTTTGATAGCATTCGCTTTGATCTATATAGATTCATTTAATAAATATACAAAAAATTGAATACAAATAATAATAGATTCCCAATAACTTCTATCTATTTAATTTATACTATTAAAAAACTTACTAGAAAGATATATAAGCTTATACTATTTAAGATTTCCCATAGAATTCCTTAATTCACTAATTATACCACACTTCTCGAATATCTTGAAAATATCTTTAGGGATTTTGATTGAATATAAAATGTATAGAATAAACTATATATATTAAAGCAAAGACATTTCGATTTTAGTATTTTCTTTACAGAATTCTAGAAACTTGCTTTAAAAGGAGAAATGCTTAATAATATTCTAATTCTGTTTTTATTTCAAAGAATCTCTTGTGAATTATAAGATATACTATTGTATAACCTTACTCTAACCTATGAATTTCGTTAATATATTAATTATTTATAATAATTCAATAATCGATTTCATTAATATCAATAATAAATCCATTATATTCATTCTATTATTTTCAAAACTTTATTTCAAAGAATAATCGCTATTTTCGCCTTTATAATTTACTAATCCAAAATTTATTCTTAAAGATTTAATAAATCTAAGTTTAGAAAAAAAGGAATATATTACTAAAAATCTGGGTTCGCGGTGAGAACACAGCAAATACTATCGCTGTGGTTTTGTTAGCTATCTAATACAAGATTATTTATATTCCGATATCCATTTTATTCAACTCTGAATTATCACTATTACAATTAGCTTTATAAAAACCAGCCCTATACCGAATAGTCCTTTAAAAACCAAATCCCTATCTGTTTCTCACCTTGCTTTTCTTTTTGTTTATCAATTAGTTCAATTAATTCGGGAAACGGAATATATCTAATCTAAATTATAATCAGAATAATTCTCTATATATTCTTCATTTATCTGCTATTACTATTTATAGCCTTTTTTTAAAAATAAACTAAATAATTATATAGATTTGATAATTCTATTCGTTATTTTGCTTTTGGAAAAAGATATTCTTCCGATATATACTATAATCAATAACGAATATAAAGAAATTGCCTTCACAAATCAAAATTAAATATCTTTCTAGAAAATATTAATATACTAATTGTTTACAGTATTCAAAGTTATAAAATTCGATAAAAATATTTTATTCGATAATCGAGTTATTTTTTATATTCGAATAGGATTTAGAATCAATGATTATATCAAGAAGAAAATTGTTTTATATATAACCGAGCTAGCTTATTATTCTATTATATTAGGAATAGCTTAGTTTAAGAAACACAACCCCCATATCGACTTTACAATAAACTCGTTTCAATTCGATAACTTATTTACTATGAATTTTATAATACTCCATCCTGCTTGTTTTGTATAAAAGTTTTATTAAATGTTTTTTCAAAGCCTGATCTGTATATCTATTTGCCTACTCCAAAGGGTTAAAGAATAAGGATATAGCTGCAATCTCTCTAAAAGCCTATTCGATTTATATTCACTGGAAATATAAAATGTTTTAGATATCAATCAAACAATCAATAATATTCTAAATAAAAAAAAGAAGGTATTTAATCCCAAAGACCTATTACCCGAATTCTGAAATTAAAAAGATATTTTCTTTTTAAAGAATATAGAAAAACTACTTTTTTATCGATTATATAATTATAAGATTTATTTTAAAGAAAGAGCTATTCCTTTTTTTAGTATTTTGTACTTTATATTCCACCCCGAATTAAAAGCTTTGAAAGAATAGCTGGAAAAGAATCTTAGAAAAAGATTTATTTGATTGAGCTCCTCTCCTGCTATTTCCTTTGTTTTGTTTGTTAAAAAGGCTGATGGAGGTCTTCGATTTTATATAAATTATTATACTTTGAATAACTTATCGATCAAAAATCGATACCCCTTATTATTAATAAAAGAATTTCTGAATAATCTGAAAGGAATAAAGTATTTCAATAAGATCGATATTATTTCTGTCTTCAACAATATAAGAGTAAAAAAAGAACAGAAATACCTAACTACATTCCATACCCGATTCGGATTATTCGAATCCTTAATTATATTGTTTGGGCTGATAGGGGCTCTTGCAATCTTTTAGAGATTTATCAATAATTCTTTATAAAGATATTTGAATATATTTGTATTGTTTATTTGAACGATATTTTGATATATAGCCAAACTCGAGAGGAATATATCCACTATGTTCAGAAGGTTCTATAAACACTAAAGAAAGTCAGCTTGTTCGCTAAATTCGAAAAGTACAAATTCCTGAAATCCGAAATCAAGTTTCTAGATCTTATTATAAAAAACAATAATATCCGAATAAATCTAGAGAAAATCCGAATAATTGTGAATTGGAAATTGTCTATTAGTATAATCAATATCCAAGTATTCATTAGGTTTTCGAACTTTTATCAATAGTTTATTAGAGATTTTTCGAAGATTATTAATTTAATGGTAAATCTAACCAAAAAGAATATTCTGTTTCTATAAAGTCCTATCTATCAAGAAGTGTTTGATTAATTGAAGCAAGCATTTATCAAATACCTATTCTAGCTTCCTTCGATTGAAAAAAGAAAGTAATTATAGAAACTAATGTTTTTGATTATATATCCACCAGAGTACTTTTTCAATACAATAATAATGAAATACTTAGACTTATTATATTCTTTTTTAAAAAATATTTAGTAACTAAATATAACTATAAGATTTATAATAAAGAACTACTAGCTATTATCCGTTACTTCAAAAAATGATATTCCGAATTGGAAAATATCGTATTATTAATTCAAGTGATTATTAATTATAGAAATCTGAAATACTTTATTACAATAAAGCTATTGAATTGTTATTAAACTTACTGATCCGAATTTCTATTTCGATTTAATTTTCGAATCATTTATTATCCTGGAAAGCTAGATACCAAACCCGATACACTAATTAAAAGATTAGAAGATCTTTTTAAGAAAAAGAATGAACACCTTCTGCATCAAAATTATACTATTCTGAAATGAGAAAACCTAGATTTCGATCTGTTTTCTGTTGTTGTTATTCTAATTGAATTCAAGATTACTAAGAAAATACATTTCATTATAACTATTTATAATCAAAGAAACCCTGATTTTACTAATATTACTGATTATTTAGATTCTGATAATATTATAACTTTATCAGAAAATAGCAAAATTATAAAGTCTACAATTCTATATATTATATTTGTATCTAATCCTACAATATAACTAAAGAATCCAGAAAATCCTCTAAACCTTTTTGCTGATCTATTTACTCTGTTTTACAAAAACTACCAAGCCAACTCTATACCCGAATTTATTCTGAAATCTCTACAAAAGGGATTCCCGAAACATCTGAAAATCATTCTTGCCAAATATACTGAAAATAACAACTTATTATATTATTGAGAGAAACTATATATTTTCAATCATAATTTTCTAAAAATCTATTTATTTTATCTATACTACAAATCACCTGT
Organism: Botrytis sinoallii; assembly: GCF_014898435.1. Lineage (NCBI taxonomy): Eukaryota > Fungi > Ascomycota > Leotiomycetes > Helotiales > Sclerotiniaceae > Botrytis > Botrytis sinoallii. The sequence continues at coordinate 2,169,791 of NW_024066029.1, read as the reverse complement.
TGTTGATTATTTATACTATATCCAAATCTTTAAATTATTATTCTGAAATTATTATTAGTCTGGATACTATAATTATATTATACAATGAGTCTATAACTATTATAATTACTACTGTACTACCCTAAATCGTAAAGGCCAGAAAGGAATTCTCCGCTTGCTTCTAATTCTATAAAAAGCTTAGTAAAATATTTCAATAGATTTCATTATATACCTATTTGAAAATATTGATTTCGATATTATTATAGTAATAATCAATTGATTAACAAAAATGAAACATTTCTTGTTTTATTATAATATCTACAATTCCAAAAAAGTCGCCCACCTATTCCAAAAGAATATCTAAAAGTTTCATAGCTTATCTCTGATTATTATATTTGATTGTAGAACTCAATTCGTCTCTGAATTCTGGAAATATATCTATAAGCATTTAGACATAGCCGTTAAGCTTTCAACCACTTATTATCCTGAAACTAATAAACAAATCAAAAGGACTAATACGATACTGAAACAATACCTCCGATTGTATATAGCCTATTTGCAAAACGACTAAGCAAAATAGCTTTTATTTACCGAATTCTCTATCAACAATATCTAATCCGAAAATACTCAAATAACCTTGTTCTTCTCGAATTACAGATTCCATTTCTGTCTGGGCTTCGAGCCTATACTGTTCTAGAATAACTATCCTGTTATATAAAATACTAAAGAATTCATTACTAAAATGAAAACTATCTCCTTACATCTACAAACTGAACTAACTATCAGTCAAGCCCAATACTCGAAAAATACCGATGCCTGTCATTCCCCTGCTTGTAGATACCTATCCGATAACCTGGTCTGACTAAATACTAGAAATATCAAAACTCTATACCCACAAAAAAAGCTTGATTGAAAAAACCTTAAGCCCTTCAAAATCCTGAACCCGATAGGCCCCTATACCTATAAACTGAAACTCCTAACCTCAATAAAGATTCATTCTGTTTTCTATATCAACCTGTTATATCCTATATATAATGATCCTATTCCTAAACAATATAATCTACCATCACCCTTTATAGAAATAAACAGCCTCGAGCATTTTGAGATTACCGAAATCCTGAACTCCTACTAGAAAAAAAAAGATTGTAAAGGATCTTGCCTGAAATACACTATCTGTTGGATCGACTACGATACACTGACCGAAGAACCTGTAAGCTACCTGAAAGATATATAAAAACTGATTCGCAACTTCCATTATAAATACCCTAACAAACCCGGTCCCACTTAACCAGACTCCATCTATTTATAGATTGTAAACCATAATGTACCGCCTCGATGGAGCTCGACCCTTAGAAGGGGGGTAATATCACAGTGTAAGCTCATGTGATATATTGGTTTTATCGAAGAGAACCGAAAGAAGCACTCGCACCGAAACGCAAGCGAGCTAGAGCCCGATCAGGCTAGCTCGCTGTAAGAATTCCGTATATCTTCAACTCAAAAGATTCTGTATTGTAGCTCTTTGAGCTACGTCTTAATCCTCAATCTGAACCTATTACCCGAATCAGTATAGCCTTGCCAGATTAGGGCAAAGTTATTAGAACCCTATCCAGCCCGCCTGCCCCGTGATAGAATTAGAAGTTGAAATAATTTTAGATAAAATAACCTTTATTTCTTTATCGTTTTTCTTTATTAGTTTTGGTGAATTATTAATTACTTGTTAGATATTTTCATATTCGTCTTTATCAAAGTGTGGTATTTCAATCTTTGTTTGTTCTGATATTAGCAAGCGTACCTTTATCAAGTTTATAATTATTCCATTTAATAATATTGATGGATCAATTGGAATAAATAATAATTTAGGGATATTCTTAAATTTACTACAAAGCCTACAATCAGATTCTATATTCTTGATATTTTGTGATCCGGTTGTATAATTTCTGAGTTTGAAATCTAGATCCCTTCTTTTATAGCTTTCGTCGATTGTAATATAATAAGAATAATAAGTATAATCTAATTCTAATAAATAAACCTTTATATGCTTGATAATATTTTTTAAGTATTCTAGGAATATCCTAATCTTTATTATATTACGAAGTTTATCATACCTTTATTCTATTAAGATAGTTTTGGAATTGATATAAGTATAATATCGACTTCTCCAGATCTTGTATATATCGATATCTAATAATATACCTATAAATGCTTTAAGTGAACTTCGATTAATTCTACTTATATCTAAACTAATACTAGTACAATTTCAAATGTATATATCATATTCAATAACTTCATTTCAAAACTCTAATGGTAAATGAACTTCTTTCAATATTGCTTTTATATCAATTTCTGCAATGTATATATTGTGTTCGGCTGGGCCATTTTAATAAGATAATATAATTACTGTAACCTCTAATTGCACACTAGTCTTTCATTCCCGAATAGCTTAAAAAAGCTCTAATGCATTATCAGTTCTGACAGCAATTACAGCTACTCCTGTAGCAAGTTTAATCTCTTGCTTTCAGACTTTCAATAAGAGTATTGTATTACTCTTCTGTTTCAATAGAATAACCCAATTTATCCTTGAAGCGCTATTTATAATAAGGAGGAAGTATCTATATCCTCGAATAGTCTTTAGGAAAAGACCAGCAATATTGAAATAAATCAATTCCAGCCTTTTAGATTTTTGTACACTTAATTAGCTTGGAATTCTGTTAGTCATTTTTATAAAAGCATATACTTCACAAATATCAAAAATTAAAGGAACCTTAATTAGTCTCTAAAATATAATAACTTTATACAAATTCCTGATTTTATTAAAACCGAAATGATTAAAGCATCTATACCAAAAAAGATATCTTTCTTTTTCCATCATAATTAATTCTTCAACTTCCCCTTTTGTTCCATCAATAATCTCTGCAGAGAATACAAAGAATACAGAATCCTTGTATCCTAATTTCACATACAAAATGATATACATCCCATCTTTCACTGTAACTTTAATGATCTTATTATTCTTATCATTTTCTAATATAAAATACATCTCCTTAAAACTAAATATACCCTTGAGCCTTGCCTCACAAATTCTTTTAGTTAAAAACAGGTTAACCCCCAATTCTGGTATATATAACACCCCAGCTAACAATATCCTTATTCCATCCTTACATATCATATCCATTGTTCCTTATTTATCTGAATACATAGCTCTCTTATTAATTGTTATTCTTTGTTGTGGAGTATAAGTTAGGTTTTTAAAGAGAAAATATTGATTAGACATATATGAGGTAGCACCAGTATTAGTATACCATTGTGATGGGGATACCTTATTAATACTTTCCTTAATAAGATAACAATGCTCAGAGTTAGACTCGTTATTAATAACACTCTCAGTAACATTAAAGCTTGATTTAGCGATATAAGCCTTATGTTTCTTATACTTTTTGTCTCTTCGCAATAAATTTATTTATTTATTTATTTATTTATATTAATTAACATTTGTTTTGGACCTCCCTAAGGGTATTTAGATGTACTAAGATAAGGAACTATTTGAGCGGTATGATTGTCACAATTGAATTTAGCAATTTAACTTCAATGCCAAAGGCTATTTGCTTTTCTGTGGATACAATCTGCTTCTATTTCCAGAAGGGAATATTTGATCCGGGTTGTTGTTGAGGTAAAGCTTGGTTTCTGGGTAGATAGGTTTGTTATAGGCTTTGATTTTTATAATAAAGGAGAAAAAGCGAGAGTGGATTGCTATTTGTTTAGCCGAGCAGTAGGGCTTTTGTGTTATATATTGGGTTTGCGGTTTTTAGGGTGTAGTATATTCGAGTAATCAATTGAGTGATAAGTTTATAAGGGATGGGCAGTAAGTTTTATTGAAAAGATTGTTGTTTTCTAAGAGTCCTTTAATAATTAGAACAGATCTGAATATAGAACTCTGAGTCGGTGATTAGCTGAATAAGCTTGTTAGGTGTGTGTAAGAGTTTCTTGATATATGTGATCGCCTGCTTGTTAGATTGCATTTCTATAGGAACAAGAGGCCAATCTGAACGCTTTAGATTGTTTATAATGTATTTAAAGAAGTAATATAATTCCTTATTATTGCTGTATGAGTAGTCCAACTTGTTGTTTTGATGACCAAATCGCTGATGGTAAGTGGCGTAGTTGCTATGGTCTGTTTTTATAGTTATCAATCGATATAAGATTACTCTTAGTAAAGTTAGTTCCTTTGATTTCTTTATATTGTATCTAGGAGATCACTTCTTGTAGTTAGCGAAAAGAAAGGAGTTCATCTCTTCCTATCAAATAGATTCTGTGTGTAGATGTTTTTGACGGACGATTGTTCGGATCCCATTGATTGTTGATAGCTTGTCGATTGTCTGATCCATAGGCCCAATTGCATTTGCGTTTGTTAAGCGATCTGCTTTTTTATTGTTTTCGATCTCCATATATCTAGGTGATCACTTTATTCTGATGTTGAGTTGTTTTATTGCTTTGTAACACTTGTGGAAGGCTCATTGTGTTGTGGGCAGAAATGAATTATATTATAACTACTTTCTAGAATATATTATAATACAAAGTAGGTTCACTATATCTACAGACGCTTTCCCGATTTACTTATAATAAAGCTACTAGTACTAGACTTTTGTAGAATTTTTTGATTATATTAAACCACCTATTATATAATTACTTTCAAAAGTTCTGATTAGAATTAAAACCATTTCTTTATACCTCCATTCCTATTTACTTCTTAAACCTATCTGATACTTCCATCATACTCTTTACCCTATAGTATCCGATTATAAACTAACATATACATCCGTTCTCTCAAGCTATATAAATAGTATTGCTATCGCTATTATTATATACTATACCTTATAACTAATAACTATTTTATATTACTTTATCAGATCTTTTCTATATAATAAGGCTGATTATATTTTGTAGATTTGTTATTTCAAATCTTTAGTTAAATAGTCTTTTTATAATATTTTCAATCTATTAACCAAAGCTTTATTTATAAAATCCATTTCCTTAATATATAATTTGTAATCGAAAGTAAAACACTAGGAATACATTATATATATATATTATAGAATTAGCTTCTACCTGAGATTCTTTATTACTGTAATATTGATCGAGTATTATTGAATATGGCTTACTAAAAGCATTCTTTTATACTGGAGTTTCTTTATTGTTATACTGTTTCTATATATTCGGAAATAAGATACTAAAAATGTTCCTCTTCCTACTCTATATATATTTCTGCCGGCTTTAATAGATATTATCCTAACCTTGTCACGGGGTGACACTAAGCCCTTTCTGTCCTGTCCTGTCCTGTCCTGTCCTGCTATATATGTGAGAGTAAGGTAGAACTTCCAGTTCTACCTCCTAGTCTTTTGGGCGTTTAGCTCAGCGGTAAAGCTTCTGAATACTCCCAGAAGTGATCCCGTGACATTAGGTAGAACTACCCTTGGTTATATGTGGAGCTGTGCGGGGGGCCCACTTATAGCTTACAAGCCTTCATTGGTTTGGGGGCTAGCATATATAGATCCTGTCTGCCTGTCTGAATGCCTGAGGCATTAGAATCCAGAATCCTGAAACCTCCTAGTAGGTGATGGTATGGAGACCATACCTTGAGGAGGGGGGTGGTGTCACGGGGTGACACTAAGCCCTTTCTGTCCTGTCCTGTCCTGTCCTGTCCTGCTATATATGTGAGAGTAAGGTAGAACTTCCAGTTCTACCTCCTAGTCTTTTGGGCGTTTAGCTCAGCGGTAAAGCTTCTGAATACTCCCAGAAGTGATCCCGTGACAAACCTTTATATACTTCCTATTATTCCTCTTATTATTTATAAATATTTAATTTGGTATATCTACAGATTATATATATATTGAATTATAAAAACTCTATATACTAATACCCCAGAGATGTTCTATCGATTTTCGTTTATTAAGTTAAGAATATCAGCTCTACTCCCAATACAGACTTTAGTCAAATTCAATTATATTATAAAAGCTTTATTATTTGCTATTTCAAAAGCTAATTCTGTTTCACAAACATTCTACCGCGATATACTCTAGCTCTACTCTTTATACAAATTCGTAAAGATATAATTTTATATCAATCCCACTCTCATTTTTTTTCCACTATCGAATAGTTTTTATTTTCGTTTTGCTGATAATCCTTTATTCCAAGTATTTTTGCAATCACTTTTTAATAATCAACTACATATACCTTCGCTCCCAATACAGTCTTCGATTAATATACAATCACTACCCAACTCCAGTTAACTCTACTTAACTCTCCGATCGCACAATCGAAGGTTTGTAGGATACACCACATACAGATGAGAGTCATCGTATCCCTCTCTTCACAATAAAGAAGTGGATTGTTTCTCTTTTGTTTATACTTTGAATCGGATTTCAAAAGACATTTGGCACACCAGAGCTAGAAGTATTTTAGGATTGAATGATCAGGTTTATCGCAGAGTTTGTAAGTGATAATGGGTGTATCGAACTCCGAGCTTGTGCTGGCTTTGTGCTGATGATAAAATGGAACATATTTCCTTTCTTTTGCAAGATATGCCAAATCTTTAGAGTTTTGTATTTCGGCTTTTTTGACCTGCAAATACTTGATTTTATCATTAATGCTTAAAGTAGAACTAACAATACAAATTATATCAATAATGATTTTGTATTTATTAGGGAAAGACAAGATTAAGTTTTGAAAAAGTGATTTATTTGTATACAAAGCATTAGCTGAAGTATCCACAAATAAAAGCTTTCTTCGAAGATTCTTGAGCTTATCCCATATACCTATAATAATTATATCAAAGGTATTATCAAAAAAGAAGATCTTGATTTTGAGGAAATACTTGTCTATTACTATATTATCGATTCTAGAGTATTTGATAACTAGATAATCCCAAAGTTTTTTTGCTATATCATATTCGTCTACTAAAACCTTATTATTATTAAATAATAAGTAATAAATATAAGATAATGCACTAGTATTATTCTTAAAAAAGGTGGCCTTTTTATTAATATTAAATCAAATCTTTGTTATAGCATTACTATTGCTGTTAAAGACTTGGAATTCTTCAAAATCCTTAGCTAATCTATTGGCATTTGCAATCTGTATATATTCCTATAATGTTTTCTTGTATGTATAGAACTAGCCTTTTCCTTAAAATTGAATTCTTATTTAACAAGTTCAGCGTTCGTAATTCTTTTAAGTGAGGGGAAAGATATACTTGAAGTAATCCTTGGATTCAGTGTTTTGTTTATTTTGAGGTTTTGCAAATAGAAAACTTGCATCAATAATCTGAGTATGTTTTGATAATAAAATAAAAAAGTAAAAGAGAAAAAGGAATTATTTAAATTATACTATTCTAGTTTTAGATATACTAGTATTTATAAAGAGAAATTCTCTTCAAGGCAGGGTAATTGAAAATAATGAATTTTGATTTGTAAATAATGATTTTTAAAGTGATATCGAATACTATATAATTGATAAGCTTTTCAATATCAAATTAAAATAAATAATCCTTTCAATAATAACTTGTAGTTTTTCTTGTTTAAAGAAAAAGCATAATGTAAATGGTTATTTTGCTATTATGCTTGAGAAAAAGAATACGATATAAATAATTACTTTGCTATTGCTATTTAGTAATCTGTTTATTATACACATTTTATATATTGATATTGTATTGTATAGGAGCTTTTTGTTATCAATCTCTACTTTAACAATGTAAGCTATTCAAAGAGCTTTCAGTCTTAGTTTTATTACAAAACTATCGGGCTTATAATCTATTTATAATAAAGGAGTAGGTTAGTGGAATACATGTAATATTGACTATGTAGATTAGTAGTACTAAGGTAAAATCTAACTATAAAGTGGAAGTGATATATGCATAGTAGCGTAGCGCACGTGCCACAACTTCCAACATTATTATTATTATTAGTAATTTTCAACCGGGCCGTATAGACGAGCCTCCCAGGGAGCATTACAATTAGACTAACTGTAGAATGATCTTTTAATTTACATAATCCTTCTTTCCTAAGGATAGGATCTCAATACCCTCAATAGCCTCCCAAGCAATAGCTAATACACTTATACCTTTGTCTCCAATCCTCTAAGCACCTCCGTGTACACTTTTCAATCTCTTATATAATATTTATTTGAAAGCTACTTTATTCTATAAAGATAACTTTTATATATATTCTCTTATAATATAGTATATCGTATACTTCAATTTTTTTCTATATAGCTTTTCTAAATCTATCCCCTCCTATTCTCTACTTATATTCGCCTAAATCAATCAATCCCTTTTCTTCTCCCCTTTTATTCTTTTGGTAATATTCTAGAGTATATATTTCTATAGAAGTCTGTTATAATAATAAATTTAGTGAATTTGATTAGTGTATATATTAGCTATTTCAATAGTTATTCTTAAACTGCTTGATTACAGAATGGATATTTGGATTTGATATTTAAAAACCAGGTTTCATAGATTGCAAGGACTTTGTGGCAGTGCACAATGTACTCAGGGGATTTGAATGTACTGTATAAGCAGTGGATTGTTGCTTCCTTGTGTTTAAATTATTGGTAATAGCTTTCGAAGTTGTTATGTATTAAATGGATTGCTGTCACGGGATCACCTCTGGGAGTATTCAGAAGCTTTACCGCTGAGCTAAACGCCCAAAAGACTAGGAGGTAGAACTGGAAGTTCTACCTTACTCTCACATATATAGCAGGACAGGACAGGACAGAAAGGGCTTAGTGTCACCCCGTGACAATTGCTAATATACAGTGAAGAATCGCTTATAAGAGTTCTAGTTCCTTAGAGTATTTGTTTGTGTTCTTTAAATCCCATTTCTAATATTATTTGAAGAGTATTGATATTTATTTGATCCATCACACTTGTATTGCTAATTTCATAATGGTTTTTGCTATAAAGCGAATATCACTTATTATAAATCGATTCGTATATCCTGAGACTGATCTTTTTATACCTTTATCAGTAAGTGTGTTTGCTTGCTTATTCCCCTCGATCCCTATATGACCTAACGACCATTTGATCTAGATCCGATGTATTTGTATTAATTTGTAGCATTTAAGAAAAGCCTATTACAATATAATAAAGGCTGTACCTCTCATTCTCTATATCACTAATATATTATTGATATACATACAGATTTCCATCCGTTTTATACCGATAATATTACTGATTGCTATTTGAAGGCCTCGATATACCCCGATTGTTTCCATATCGAATATATAAGAATTGTAATGCAATCCATCATTTCCTTTGTATATTATTGTCTATCCTTTATATACAATATATCCATATCCTATTCGCCTATTATCCTTATCAATCTGTTCCGATCCATCAGAGAATATAGTAATCTGATTGTGTATACACTTGTTCCACCATTCCTGGAACTGCTTTGCTACTACCTTTTTCGTAAGATTTCTAATAAGATCCATTCGACATTCTAATATATAATAGAGCTTTGCTAAAGTTGTCTCCTTAATTCAAAAAAGGTATTAATTAATCATCTAGATCTTTATTCTGGCTGGCTATAATTGGCCTTTCTTGTTGCCAAAGGAATAAATAGCTTTTATCCCTTAATAATAAAAAGGGTGTTTTGAATCAATAATTTGAATATAAAGAATTGCTCTCCATTTTATTTGTTTTAATATTACTTCTATTAATAGAAGAGCACTATCCCTTATTATTATTATATTCGAGGTCGTTTGCTAGACTGGAAGGATTTCTCTAATTATTATTCATAGAACCTTATTAATAGCTAGAATCGCTTCTTCTAATTGAATGCTTATTACTATTAATATCTCATTTCGATATTATCCAGTAGTTTTTGTTTGTTCTATATATTATATCTCTACCCTATAGAATAGAACTGGATATAAGTAAGTAATTATTGCTTTCTATAAGAATACTACTAGGGGTCTGTTTGTGATTCAGACTAGCCTTTAGATATGATAAGCCAATTTCCAGCCTTTAGCTATTATCACGGGGCAGGCGGGCTGGATAGGGTTCTAATAACTTTGCCCTAATCTGGCAAGGCTATACTGATTCGGGTAATAAGTTCAGATTGAGGATTAAGACGTAGCTCAAAGAGCTACAATACAGGATCTTCTGAGTTGAAGATATACGGAATTCTTACAGCGAGCTAGCCCGATCGGGCTCTAGCTCGCTTGCGCTCCGGTGCGAGCGCTCCTTTCGGTCCTCTCCGATAGGACCAGCATATCACGTGAGCTCACACCGTGACAGCTATTCGCATTTTGATATATTGTTTGAATATAAGCTTACAATCAAACTATACATTTAACTTTCATAAAGCCGATTCTGATATAATCGAAGAGATAATACAATCACGGTTTATTTTGTATACCAGATTAATAAAATACTTGTACTGTATTATATGAATCATCTTTATCTTTTTAGGTATAAAGATTATTTTGTTCCTAGCTCCTTAGTAGAATATGCTTTTCATATCTCTTATTAATATTATAATGTTTTGTTGAATGCTTATTGATATTAGTATAAACAGATATTGTCTGTATATTCAAATCGGAGTTTAGAATTTTGTTGAAATAGTTTCTATAAGATAAAGTATATATAGGATTGGCGAGAGGGGTAAGCCTTGTGGAATACCATATTCCATTATACTATAGCTAGTTATTGCTTCATTAAATCTAACCCTAAATTGTTTTTGGATTAGAAAAAAGTCGATTAGAGCGATCAGGTTTTGTGGAAACCCCTGTCTCCTTATTCGTTTCAAAAGTCTGTTTTTAAATAGAGTATCAAACACTCCTTGTATATTTAGTATAATCATTATAATCTTGTAGCCTTTATTGAATATTATTTTTGTATTATAAATAAATAATATTATTAAGTTTATAGCTGATTGTTTCGGAAGGGCTTTGTAGTATTATAGGCTGAGTATTTCTTATATTAAGGCTATCTATACTAGATATCTTACTATAATCCTTTTAAGGCCCTTTTCAATATAAAAGAGGAGGGCGATAGGCCACTATAATCGTAGGGATATTCAATTTGTTTTCCCTATTTTTGATAATATAATTATTTCTGTTTATTTTTATATTATAGAGAAATGATTAAGCTATAAATATTTATTGAAAATAATATATAGAATTAAGTCTATTTCCATTCAAATAGTCTTTAGTAATCTTATTATAATCCGATTTGTCCTTAGGGATATATTCGAGATCCCTATAATATTACATTCCATTTTCTTTATAAAGATAGACTCCCTTTAGAATAGTTTTTTTCTATTTTGATTGTATTCAAAGTCCAGAAGATCATTGATAATTTTGAAGTATTGCAGAATCTCTGAATATAGCAGCTCAATCTTTTCTTTATTCAATATAACAATATATTCACCTACTATAATCAGTAAAAAGCAATATATAAAGCTCAGATCGTGCTATCCAATCACTCTATACAGATCTCAATCTGATTTCATCTCATTAAGGAATTTCCTTCAGTACCCTCTTTTGGCCTATCATATACACAATAAGAATGCTCTGCATTCTGTAGAGTAATCGCCATTGGTTGTACGGCTCCGGAGGTATACATCTCGAGCGATCGTGCAGTCGGGTGTCCTGTATTGAAATCTAGAGCTTTAAAATATCGATTTTTTAATTTGTATAGGAATCATATACAAATTTGAAAATTTTATAAAATCTTTAATAACTTTCTAATAAAAATTGCTAAAAATAAACTATAAAATTTTATTATAAATTTATAGTATATTTTATTTAGAAGATAGGATACGATGACTCTCACCTGTATGTGGTGTATCCTACGAACCTTCGATCGTGCGATCGGAGAGCTAAGTAGAGTTAGCTGGAGCTAGGTAATGGTTGTACATTAATTGGAGGCCATACTAGGAGCGAAGATATATATAACTAATCACTAGAAAGTAATTACGAAAATACTCGAAACAAAAAACTATTAATAAAACAGAAATAAAAATCATTTAATAATAAAAGGAAAATAAAAGCAAAATTGATACGAAACTATATCTTTACAAATCTATATAGGGAGCAGAGCCAAAGCATATCGTAACAAAATGTTTGCAAAGCGGAATTAGTTTTTGAAATAATGGATAATAAAGTTTCTATAATATAGTTGAGTTTGACTAAAGCCTGTATTGAAAACAAAACCGATATCCTTAATTTAACAAACGAAAATCAATAGAATACTTTTGGAATATTAGTATACAGAGTTTTTATAACCCAATAATACATATAATCTATAGATATACTGAATCGAATATTTATAAATAATAAAAGAAATAATAGAAAATATATAAAGACTAGAACAATATCTATTAGGGCTAGCGGGAGTATATATAGAATAGGAGAAGGGATGTTTTTAGTATCTTATCTCCGAGTGTACAGAAACAATATAACAGCAAAGAAATTCCAATATAGAAAGAATACTTTTAACAAGTTATACTTGATGATACTTAATTGATATTACAGTAATAAAGGATTTCAGATAAAGGTTAATCCTATAATATATATATATAATGCATTCCTAACATTCTACTTTCAACTACAAACTATATATTAGGGGAATGGATTTTATAAACAGAGCTTTGATTAGTAAATTAGAAATATTATAAAAGGGCTACTTAACTAGGAATCTGAAATAACAAATCTGTAAGATATAATCAATCTTGTTATATAAAAGAGATCCGGTAAGATAATACAAAACAGCTATTAGCTACAAGGCATAATATATAATAATAGCAATAATGATATTATCTATATAGCTTGAGAGAATGGATGTGTATATCAATCTATAATCAGATACTATAGAATAAAAAGTATAATAGAGATATCAAATAGACTTAAAAAATAAATAGAAATGGAGATATAAAGGAATGATTTTAATTCTAATCAAAACTTTTGAAGATAATCATATAATAAATGATTTAATATAGTCAAAAGATTCTACAGAAATCTAATACTAATAGCTTTATTATAAGTGAACCGGGGAAACATTTGTAAATATAGCGAATCTACTTTATATTATAATATATTCTACAAAATAGTTATAATATAATTCATTTCTGTCGGATATGCTGATAATATAGCTATATATCACACGTCTAAGGACCTATCTACGAATACATATATGCTTCGCTGAACTGTTTGACGCATTTTACAATAGGGAGATCAGAATAAGGTCTTTTTCGCTTCGGAAAAATTTGAGCTTTTTTATATATCGAGGAAGTATGAAACTACAAACCCGATTATAAGAATAAGTCGGGACCTAATCATTACGCCAATCCCTTTAGAATTTATCAACAGAGTATAACCGACTTTATACTAGCTTGGTATTCTTTTCAATTAACGCTTAATATTCTTATAGCATATCAAAATGTACATTACGAAAACTATACGCATTACATCCTACATCCGATCAATAGCTTATATAGCCTATAAACTATCTGCAGTCTGTTTGCGAAAAACAATCATTACCTGTATACTCCCCGTTGCTCTTTTCGACTCCAAAGTATAGTTTGATGAGCTATACAAATAATACCCAAATACAAACTATATTCAAATCAACACCAGAATCAAGAAACATATCAATCTAATCAGCAAAACGATTCACAATGCAATACAGGGAGCTTTACCCATTTAAAAAACAACCCCGATAACCACACTCCTTATAAAAGCTAATCTCCCAACTGGAATTGTTACACTAGAGCAAGCCAGATTGAGATTCACATTTCGATTTCAAATAATGGATATACAATACCTACTTGTAAATCAATTAAAGCTGTATATCAGAAAAAGAGGATAAGGTATAGGTATATTGAAAAATTCCATTACCAGATTGTAGAAAATAAGACAAGCAATCCCTGCAACCGAATACCCTAAACTTCTATAACCACATTTTTTCTCTGAGTACTGCATTGATTTAATTAATAGTATAAGCAAAAAGGATATTACGAAAGTATTTAAAGACTAATAAAACCTAATTTCTCAAAAAGATTATTCTATATTCTCAAATAGATTCGAACAATATAATGAATGCAATCATTGCGTAAAATATGGTTTTGCGATTTATTACAATAAGCAACAGATTGATAGTAACTATAACTGTATATACGAACAGTTGCATATCTTTAATGCTAAGGCGATCGGCGTGTAATGGGGATTAGAGCGCCTTCTGAACACTATCAAATGCCTTTATCAAGGCTGAATATAGCTATATATTAATAGCACCTTAGTAATCTGAAGAATGCAAAAAAGCACTACTGGTTCCTCTTAATAGGCTTATCATAAATATTATCAAGCAATACGATACTACAATATTACAGTCAAGTGATTCCCTGAGCATACCAAGATAGAGAGCAACGAGACAGCTGATTGCTTTACCAATTAGAATACAATTGGACCACTTGATCCTGGTCTATCGTGCCTCCCCACTGTTAGCAATTCCTGCTTTATTCTATATACCAAATATCAATATTTAAAAAGTAAATAATGAAATACGAAAAGAAATCTGATCTCCGAAATATACAATGTATGGAAACCGGTATATAATACCTTGAAACTGGAAAGCCTTAAGCTTTCTTATAGAGTACTATACAGACTTATAGCGATATGGACCAAATACAATAACTTTATAGTTTATTATATCAAATTCAATCACAAAAATAGTATAAATATTTATATATATAGAATCGAGAAAAGTCTATTATACTTTTTTCGATATCCAATCAATAATCAGATACACAGCAATTAACTACTTGTACTAAATCGATTACAATCCGAATAGAATATAATAGCATATATCAATCATATTCTATAATTACAATATAGCTTTACTGACCTTTTCATTAGATCTAGATTCTATACTAAAATATATCCAAACTATATATAATCATATAGATACCAACCTGCTTCAATACTCCGAGGACAAGCTTTCTACCCCAATCAACCTAAGACTCGCACTGATTAGCTATAAGCGCCCCGAGCGCTCTCCCGATCGATAGCAATCGACCCGATCATCCGCCGATACCCGGACGATATACGAAACAAGATTCTCTAGAATAGAACCACAAACCCTTAAACAGAATAGCTGTAGGATTGCTATAAGTGATATTAAACGGGGAAATACCAAAGGCAACAAGCCTCTAATTAGCTAATATTATACTACTATGAGCAGCTGGAACGCTAGCGGCCCGTAGACCCGCTCCTTAGTATATCTAGAATACCCCTTGGGAGGTCAGATATTAGACGTTAATCACTATAAATAAATAAAAATAAATAAAATTTATTTAGAAGATTAAGAAAAAATAGAAAATTTCTTATAAATAAATATTTAAAGGGATACCCTCAAAATAACAGGGATTATTTATATTATTGTAAACTCACTGTATACTATATCTCTATATCTGTTAATTTTTTTGAATTTTTTTTTTTTGAATTTCTATATAGATTTGAATTCAAAATTTTCAAAAAGATATAACGTGGTTTATCAGCAGTCCGCCCATATCACTAGTCCGCCCACTTTTCTTCTAATTCACATCTTCAAATCTATATTATTCAATAACAATTGAATCAATTGATTAAAACTATTAAGAATCTAATAATCTAGAATCGATTATATTGTTTTAACAAGTTTTTGAATTATAACCTGGTATTCCATACTTATTATAATACTTATTAGAAAATGCTTCCCTACTAGAATTTCCCCTATTTTGATGCTCATTGTGTTGAATCTGAATATCAATCTTTTATTGAGATAATATATCTGCAGTCTTTTGTTCAGTAAGTATTTCTCTATTATGTAGTTGAATCTTTTTAGTATGTCGATGCTTGTTTAATATCTTATTTGCTTTTCGAAGTATACGATTCTCTGTACTTAAAAGTGTATTCTCATAAGCTAATCTTTCTATATCTTTAGCTAGAGCTAATACAGTTTTGAATATAGGTATAGGGAAGCTTGATTGATAACAAGTCATTCAAGATTTTACTAAAGTTGATTGTAAAAGAGCTTCAGTTGGATTGCAAGGTGTTTG
This sequence comes from Botrytis sinoallii, assembly GCF_014898435.1. Lineage (NCBI taxonomy): Eukaryota > Fungi > Ascomycota > Leotiomycetes > Helotiales > Sclerotiniaceae > Botrytis > Botrytis sinoallii. The sequence continues at coordinate 2,153,721 of NW_024066029.1, read as the reverse complement.
AGAGATTCAAGAGTTTAAATCGATAAATAGAGGGGTAGGTGTACGAATTCGAATATCCAATTTTGAGAGTATAGCTTAGGAATCAAATGGTATTAGATCTGCTTTTCGAAAACCAGCTTTTGTATTCTGAGCTGTAATTGAATCTTGATATATAGTTTTAAAAGCTATAAAGAATTCAATCTTTATGATATAGTTGATATAAGCTTTAATAAATATATCAATTTGATAACTATATGCCTGTTTCAATATATCAAAACAGCCAACATCGAATGGTTGAGTTAAATGACTTGAATGTAGTGGTAACTTTAGATATATAATGTTATGTGACTTGCAATATGATTGAAAAGATATCGATTCGTAACTTTCGTGCTTATCTAGTACTAGCATTCGATATTTGCTCTTCGTTTGATGAATAGTATACTTGTCGAAGTGCTTTATTCATTCTAATCCTATCTCATTGTTTGTTTATCCATTAGAAATAGATTTAATAACCCAATCTACAGGAAAACCGCTTTCCATATATCAATTAAAAGATGATATTGTTCTTGCACTATTAAAAATAGTAGTATAGTCTCACCCTCCCTATTCCTATATATAATCGCTATAGCCTACTTTCTATTGCCTAATTGTATTGTCTTGCTTCTGCTATTTCGTTCAGTATTAGTTATCACTATTCCGGAACATATTATATCTATCATAAAGCCGGTTTCATCGAAATTGTAGAAATCGCAATCGAAAATACTATATTTTGCCTGTATATTCGAAACTAATCGAAACTACTCTTCAATAAGCTTAGAATCTTTGCAAAAAGCTCTTTGAAAGTTATAAATGTAACTAAAACAATCTTTAATTTTATATAACACTTTACAAATCAATAAACTTAAAGCTTTTCAATCTTTTTTGTATCTTATATTTCGAATATATAATTCATTATATCTTCAATACTATTTAATTTAAATGAAAATCCTTTATTATCTATATCAATTATATATTGAATAAATACCTTGTCTTCCAATTTAATCAAATTATAATTTTTTAATCGATATTCAACCATATTAATACAATCTTTGATTTTATCCCTCAAAATAAATCGAGGTATATTATAAAGTATTACTACTTTTCGAATTGATAATTACGGATCGATTTTAATAACTTCAATAACTAAAATTATTCGTACTTTTTTAGAATGATTCTTTATAAATAATTATTGATAAAATGTATATTGAAATAAGAGAATTGAAAATACCAAAAAAGTGGGCGGACTAGTGATATGGGCGGACTGCTGATAAACCACGTTATAGTTTTCTTTTAATAATTGTTGTTAAAAAGTTATTAAAGATTTTATAAAAATTTCAAATTTGTATGTGATTTCTATACAAATTAAAAAATCGATATTTTGAAGCTTTAGATCTCAATACAGAAAAATCCTAAAAATCTAAAATTTTTAGAATAAGTTTAAAACGATTTGAATTATATATATATAAATTTTTAATGAATTCTATTCATAAATAAGAAAGTTAGAAATTCCATTTTTGGTGTGAAAAGTGGTCGAAAAGTGGCCCAAAACAGGGGTGGCCCGAAAGTAGGGTAACCGACTTACTTTTTGTTCAACTATTGGTTAGTTTGGAAACATTTAGTCACGGTTATGAAAGTTGCGATCTTTATAATTATTAGTAAATAATTCTTTAAATGAATTCGGCCGACTGCATGAATGCGCCACCGATTATTTACTCCTTTAACCGAAGCGATTGATACTAGGCTAACCTTGTGTGATATCACCAAAGAGATCTCCCTCAGATTTTCAGGGTACTAAAGCCCCACTGCTAACTTTCTCCACAACTCTTATTTCTATCTTCTGTGCCGCCTGCGCCGTCTTAGCTGTAATGTAAGTTGCTGTAATGGATCATTAATAATTTTATGAGCATAGTTACTTCGTCACGCGCTGGATGACATTGAAGTTACACTAAACCCGTTAAAATCTAGATTATTTTTTGAAAACATTTGATTTTCAGTTCAAAATCAAAAAATGTCATTCATTACAATAGCGATTTTTGAAGGGAACTATTATTCTGAGGGCAAATTTCGACACTAGCTCCTATCTGAAGGGAAAAGCCGGTAGCCAAGTTACAACACCAGCACGCGGACTGTCATGACTTGCTGGAAGTAACCAAAGCGCTGAGGTTGATTTGGGAACCAGATAAATCCCGGAAGATCAGTTTTGAAAGCTGGCTGTACGGCCGTCTTGCTATTGTCAGTTATGTCTCGATACTTCGTCTCTGCGAGGAAATCAGGCAGCTGCTGTAGAACAGGTCCCACGGTATCGAAGCTAGACAAGGCGAGTCAGGGATGATGGTTTCTTAAGATAGGAGGAGCTCTTACAAGTGATGAATTCCACCCTGATAGTTCTTGTCTGCTAGAACAGAAGTAGTAGAGCTTGAGCTGAAGCGGTCCTTGCTAGTCTCCTTAATTTGTCCAGCCGAGGCTATATACCGTAGGATACGGCCTTGAGATGTTAAGCATGAGATTTTGAGCGTCTTTGGGAATTAATATTCTTACCTAAGAGTTCTGGAGCTGCATTTGTCTTCAGAGCTAGCGCTTCGACACTGATTGGATCTTTGCTCTCCTGAATAGCATTAAAGATACCTAGATCGACACCAATACGAGCAGCGGTGATTTGAAGGTGCTTCAAAATTAGTAAAACTACATCGTGGCTGCAATACTAACTGATTGGGTGACACTCACTAATCCTGCGAATCACTGAAGTGTATCATAAGGAGTCTCGATGCTGTACTGGAGGGTTTGCAAAGTATCTATCAACTTCTTGCGGGCAGCCTCGTCCGCGTTTGCGGCCAGCTTCTGAATCTGAGTAACGATGGCACTCATATTTGTCGTTCTTCTACTGAACTCTGCAGATAGTAAATCGATCGGATTGGTTGAAAATGTTAAGAACTCAAGTAAATTGAAATGTAGTGGTGTGAAATTCGTTGTTGGAGTTGAGAGAGAGGTAGGAAAAGTGAAGTAAATGACTGGAAGTAAGTACACGAGCCTCAGGCTCTAGATGCAGACGATAGTCCGGTAAATCTTGAATGGATAGTGAATTTAGGGAATAACATTTAATCAATAAATCTTTTTAATGTAAAATAAGATGCATCTTAATCCGAAGCTAGACTATACAGAGTATAAGATAAGTGCACTCTTAATATTATCACTTTTGAGTATTTTAGAGCTTGTAACACGCGTGTGTAACGCTCTTGTCACGCACATGTTGAAGGGTTGCATGTAAGCACTAGTCAAAGTATTGAATAATAATACCCACTTATTTTAGATAACGTGGTTTATCATCATGTGGGCCATATCATCATGTGGGCCACTTTCACCTTAATTATTATCTCTTTACTTTAATATGCAATTTATTAACAATTTATTATGGAAATGATTAATAAAGAAATATAAATTATTCTGGTTATTCAAACTATTCAAAAAGACAAAAAATTAAGTATTTGAAAAGCTGTTAAATTATATAATATTCTGTATATAATAATTTAGTACAGAATGAATAGTTTAATCTCTTATACAAAATATCGATACAAAATCTATAAGATTATAGAATTGAAAAAGAAAGCGATTATTCAATATATAATTGATATGGATAATAAAGGATTTCTGTTTAAACTTAAAAGTATAAAAGATATAGTAAATCATATTCTTGAATCGAAAAGTGCAAAATCTATTGGAAAACTTTAGGCGTATCGATTCATAAAGTATTGAATCGAATTAAGATATGTTTTAATTGTATTTATAACTTTCAAAAAACTCTTTATAAAAATCCTGAGTTTATTAAGAAATAGTTTTGATTAGTTTCAGAAAAGATGTGTATTGTAGGTAAGGTTTTAGTATTAAGTTTAGTGCGTATTATATTGAAAACTATGTATAATCTAGTTGACTATATTAATCAAGATGATTATATAATACACCTAATGCATTTAGCCTATTTTCTAGATTGATTCTATAAGACATGCACTCTTATATGTATACTTTAATTAAGTTAAAATAAGTTCTATTTCCATATTCCTTTTATATATACTATAATAGTCATATAGTATACTTAATCCTCTTATTTTATTAATCAATTAATAATCACCATAAAAATCCATCTATATGCTAGCTTACCATTATATTTAAATTAAATGGATAGTAGAATTCGCTAAATTAATAATTAGAGTATTTATAGTTTATTATCTTAATATAACTTTACTTATTTTGGGCAAAGTTAGAATATAGATTCTATTTTTTTTTAAAAAGGGAAAAGAGAAAAGATTAATCCTATAAGACAAATAGTATAATTTGTTATACATCAATTCCTTTTTGTAAATTAAATGGAAGAGTGGACTTATAAGTACCAGCTTGTAAATTCTGATATTCCAATATATCATTCTCGAATAGTATGTGTAAATATCTGATTTGAAATTTGAAAAACTTTAAATAGTCAATATAAAATGATTTGCGAATAGCTTTTTTATTGATTTATTGCAATTTATAGAATTTCTAATAATCTTCTATAAAATTGATGATGACAAAGGGATTATGGTAGAAAGGGTATAGTTTCTTTTTAACTGAGGTGTTGTTATATAGTATTATTATATTTCCTGATTGATATATAAAATTATTTTATATATCTATATTATGTTTTTTCTTATTAATAGCTTTTTTTCAGTCAGATTATTCCAAAGCTTCTTATTTAATTAGCTCCTGGTTGTATATAAATTCGAAAACTTTAGTATAGTATATCTTAAAAGGAAACTCCTTATTAATATTCTTAATAATAAAAAGGTAACTCTATATTTCCTTTTATTTATAAAAAGGATATTCGATTTTTAAAGGGCTAACTAATTGAAAGCCAAATATAATCTTATAAGGGGAATGATCTAAATATAATACTTTTTGTATATTGAGAGAGTTAATGCTAATTTGAATCTCAAATGGCTAATCAATAATATTAGATTCGATCTTTTTAAGTATTCTTTGAAATAGATCGTTTCCTTTTTTGATTATTCCGGATAACTTTTTTATTTCGATAATAATAAAAATGAAAAACATACCGGATTTTTTAGAAAAACTGTGTAAAGTCTTGTTTTCAAAATGTATATCAAAATCGTGTATTCCTCTAATAAGGATTCCAATTGCATTAAAAAACCAGTCTAGATATTTAATAGTCTTTGTTCTTATAATACTAACTATTAGGAATATCTAAATATAATAAAAGAAATAATCAATAATTAATAAAATATAAGTGAAATTGAGATATCCTTCTTTATCGAATATATTATTATTATAATCTATATTTTCAATAATAAGTCTTATATTTATTAGTTTCTATACTACAGGCTAAGTTATATTTAGAATTTAAGCTTTATTGATTAATATAGATAAAAGTAATTCTATAAAATCAAATCTGATAAGAATAAGTGGATAATCAATTTTAAAAGATATTAAGTGAGAGATATACTATTGAATATTATATTTAATATATTTTAAATAATCTAAAATGTATTATTTGATATTTGAAATTAGATAAGGTTAATAATGGTTTCTAAACTTTTTAATAATCAATTCTATAGTAAAGTATTCTTTTTGATTATATATATATAATAAAATATTAGATATCTTATATTTTTGTATGTAATACTTATTAACTTTATAGACTATATAAAAAAGTTTATCTTTGAATAAGAAAAAATCCTTAGTATAGTATAAAAAAAGATATCTTTTCAAGAGTAGAAATTCTATTGAGAAATATATTAATAGAAATATAATTGAATATATTATTGTGTGAACAAGGGAATTCACTTCAAAAGAATGACTTCAATATAATGGCTACTGTATCAAAGATATTTAGGCAAATGTAAAGGAGATTAGCTCTTTCAATAATGCCTATATAAGGCCTACTACTTCCCCTCATTAGCTAGCTCTTTAGACAGAATACAATACAGACATTTAGGGGCCTATTAATAATAATGGGAACCACATCTCCCGTATTCCTGATCTCATTATTGAACCAATACTAATTAATGATATCACAAATTACTTAACTTATTTATTCAAAATACCTTCTCACTTTTACTTTTTTTATTTCCCATTATCAGTACTATAACATCCCAGGGAAGTGTTAGTACTAGCTCTAAGCAAACTAACAAAAAACCCGATACTAACAAAAAACCTATTCCATCCGATCAATCCACTGGTATAAAAGGATTTATCAATATGATAACTAACAACACCAATCCTTTGCAACAAAAGTTCAAGATTTCTTTTATAAAGATATAATCAATGCTTCTCCTTATCCTTCTACTTCTTTCAATCTCTATATTCCTAATAAAACAGTAACTGAAAAAAAAAAAACTCAGGAAACTGCTAAGGATTTGAAGTTCAAAGGAGAATTTTAGAATTATTCCTTTTCAAAAGATCTCAATAAAGCTAGATAGTTCTATAAAGGATATACATTCAAGATGGGGACAGAACATTAGATTGATGAATACTTTCTTTTTCGAATAGCTATATACTCAAATACAAGAATCACCAACACATTTCTTCAAAATACAATCACATTCGATTTCGAACTCATTCAATAAGCCCTACTCAGAAATATTGATAAGTTAATATTATATGACTTTTACAAGATCTTGTAATATTATAGAGTTTATATCAATATAAATGCAAATCTCGATGATGCTTTAATAGAAGCATTTCTTTACAAAGAATATTACAATTAGACTGCGAATCAGCTTCTGGAATATCAGATTAATGAGGTATAACCATTTGTATCTACAAAATGGGCCTATCTTTCTATCGGACTCGATTCGAGACTATAAATCGAACCTTTTATCGAATCTCAAAATAATATTCCAGCTAATTATCTAACTTTATCAAAACCCAGCAAAATTATAAGTGATTCGATTATTCCTTTTAATATACATGGAGGACTAGCTCTATTCCAATTTGGGGATATACAAATCTCATATACATTTTTACTAATACTAGAATTAGGCTCTAGAATTCCATTGGTTGATGTTTCTATAGGATCATCTAATAATAGTGATAATCCGGATAATAATAATAATTGGGGCGGTGGTTGAGGTGGCAATAATAGTAGAAGCGGTGGTAATGGTGGTAGAGGTGGCGATAGAGATAATAGGGATAGGGATTATTCTGATTGTTTTAATTGCAAGAATAATGATCAATGCAATTAGAGCCATTGTTTTATTAATCTTTCGAAAATCTATAGGGATAACAATAAATATAAGAATATCGATAATTCCTTTAATCTAAAGATCTTTATATTCGGGAAGCATTATCATAAAGTATTTGTATCAGTGAAGATAACTATAACAGCCTTTCCGATTATACTCACAAATACAGCTAGAGACTACTATCAAGCAAATCTTAGTAGTCTTTCTGATTCGTATCAAAGCTTATACAACATAATAATCAACAATTTCGAAGGATCTGAATATTAACGGAATATATTTCTCAAGTAAAATAATATTACTTTTAAGGATTATATCGAGAAAAACCTATCTATAAAGCCTTAGGAAATATTTAATATAATGATTATAGATTTATATTTCCTTTAGTATATTATTCTTAGGATAATACACAATCCTCAATTGTATTATATTAAGATTTTATCTGCATGTAATAGTATTCCGGAGTGCTATTCTACAATATACAACCCTTATCTAATTGTTACAAAACTTATTAACCAGATTAAACAAACTATCGACTCTTATCGAAAAGCATTTCCGAAACCATACCCTCCACCTGAGATATTCCTTACAGATCAATGTTTCTATAATAGTGCATCTTTGAATTCTTCCTTTCGAAAACCTTATAATAAATATATTGGTCGATAATCCTTCTCTGTATTAGCTAATAAGGGTAAGGACGATTATTACTTCCCTAATTGTAAGAAGAAAGACTATAAATACTATAAGTATATATAAAAAGAGAAAGACCAACTTAAGATGAATTACTATACCAAATATAGCAATCTCAACAACAAGAGCTTTACAAAACAATATGATCAGTTCATTACTGATATCGAATAAGAAAATAATCGAGATAGTAATAATAATAATAATGATAATTATTTTATTAATCAATATCTTATTAATACAAGCAATTCTAAAGAGATCTCTAGAACATTCTTTATTTCAATAGATACTTGTAATAATTCTTCAGTAGTAATTAATCTCAATAACATTGTAAGCGTTTATAAATTAACAGTTGAGGCATTTACTACAAGCAACGAGCAATATAATACTGATATGTTTTTCGGTATTATAATCGATACAGATATGACTAAAAGATTATCTATCGAATACAATCAGTATTTGGCATAAAAAAAGATCGAGGATATTGAGTATAATAAAACTACTGCTGAACAAGTAATAATCCAATATGGTATTGAAGCAACGACTTTCATTAATTCGTTTTATATCAAGCTTCTATTTAGAGAAGTAAAATGGAACATAATAAAAGCCAATCTTCTATTCTTGCTTTCTTTAACCGATATGGATAGACTTAGATTCAAGTATAACAACCTTAATAATATTGCTATTATATCTAAAGGTGTTTATTCTATATATCAATAATTCAACCATGCATTTTTGCTATAGAATATTAATATCGAGGGACTGATTAATTATTCTATTGATAATAATGATTATTATCTTATCAAAATCGAGTTATAAAGAATTCATTATTAATTTAATTATCTATTTACATGTAAGTTTTATAAAATGCTTAAATACTTCGAGTATAATAAAGACTTTGAAGTGATTAAATAGTTTACCAAGTTTTGTTATTATTGTTAAGTTTATAGCAAGTCGCTTGGCAAATTCAAATTCTCTTTATCCGATAAGGATTTTGAGTTTAATTATATTATATTTGTTAATATACTTTATATCAACAATAATCCGATCCTATATATTATTAATAAAGCCATATGTTTTCAAGCCGCTCGATAGCTAAGCAATATATCTACAAAGCATATATAGAATAAACTCCATGAGTACTAGATCGATATATATATTGGTTCACCGGAGTATATCACTTATAATACTGATACCAATTTCGTTGAAAGAGAGTTTCAACAACATGCTATGTTAATGTCCATTCAGACAAAAACAGTCCCTATGGAAGCACATCATTCGATCAATATTATTAAGAGATTTCATACATTATTACAAAAATCTTACAAGATTATTTACAAAGAAATTCATAAACTCAGTATTCGCAAAACAGCTATACTCCAAATAACTATAAAGGCAATCAATGATACTGCCAGACCTGATGGTTTAGTGCCTACTTTACTCGTTTTTGATACTTTTCTCCGCATAATTGATATCAGCCCTCCAATACCTACTATTCAACAATATACTACTACAATCTCTAAAGCTATAATAGAGGTTTATAGATTATATAATTCTATATAAATACAAAAGGTCTTAAATATACGCAATGGACTCTCTACAACTGTACTTTATAACTTGCTATCAAACAGCAAGGTTTTGGTTTGGAAAGAGAACAATAAAACAACTATTGATAAATGGAAAGAACCTTTTTTACTCATTAGTATAAAAGGGGAGACATATACTCTTGATCTATTTTATAAACCTATAAGATTTAGATCTACATCGATAAAGCCGTATTATAAGCATTTAGAAGCTGAACATATTAAGGAGATTGAAGAAATTAATTATAATATTGATCTTGAGATAACTTTATCAAATTCCAGCAAAGTTATATTACCTTCTTTAGGAATAGTAATCATGCATACAACGAATTCAGAGGAACCTCTCTTGGATTTATCCAAGAATAACCAGATGCCTATACCAATATCTTTCCCACAAATGATCATATCTCAGATTCAAGTTCATATACAAGATTACTATCCCGAATGTTTTGTTGCTGATCCCAAGGATCTTATTATATATAAGGAATCCAAGAAGAAAGAGATTAATGAATTAACAACTAAGAGTATATTCGAGGTTATATTACTTTCGGATATTCCTTTTAGTACACGTATTTTTAAATCGCGATTTGTTAATGAGATCAAAAACAAAAGAACGAATACTGAATTCCGCAAGTCGAGACTAGTTATTCAAGTATATAATAATACTAATAAAACATTTGTATTAACACAATCCCCAACAATTCAACAATCGTATCAATGTATTTTAGTTTTATTAGCTACAAGTACTCGAAAAACAAACACAGAAATATATATTCGAAATATCACTCAGATATATACTCAATCCACTTCGAACTTGTATTGCACTTTTTATACCCATGCTCCGGAAGAAATGAATCTATCAACCGGTATGATTTTACTTGTTGTTAAGTTATTATATAGTATTCCTGAGGCAGGAAACCATTGGTTTCGGATATATCATACTCATCATTATGAGAAGCTTAAAATGCAGCAATTTATATATAACCCTTGTCTTTTGCATACTAATAATAAGGGGACTGAATTCAGTATTGTAGAGCTTCAGACAGATAATATACTCATTATTGGGGATAATACGTTTATACAAACTGAGGATAAGCAACTCAAGCAAGCTGGCTTTATGGCTAAGGATCGCGAGGAACTCATTTACAATCATCCATTAAAGTTTAATGGTGTCACTTTTACACTCAAGAATGATAATATTCATTTTGATTAGGAGAGGTAATACGGCAATCTACAGCTCGTATCTACAAGATCCATGAATATGCATGGTATGTGTAACAAGATTCAAAAGCATACTTCTATATGTGAACAGTATATTGTATAATGAGTCTGCGGAGTATATATTGCAATTATATATCAACCCAAGACATCTTTCGATCTGTCCATGGTAGTACAGATGACCCAATCTGGCAAGAATGATATTGTGGCGTTAAATAAGCATATCAAATAGCAAAAAGAAAACTCTGCTAGAGGATTCAAATATGTGCTACTTGATTTAGATTCACTTAAGATTGTTGTTTTTGCTAATGCCTCTTTTACAAACAATAAGGATTATTCGTTCCAAATAGGCTATGTGATCGTTATGATGGATAAATATAATAATGCTAATATTATTCATTAGTTATCCATTAAATACAAGAGAGTCACACATAATGTTTTGGTATCCAAGCTATATGGATTAGTTCAGGGATTCAATATCGGTATAGCAATCACTTTTACAGTTAACGCTATTCTCAACAAGGAGATTTCATTAGTTTTGTGTACTAATTCCAAATCATTATACAACCTACTTACAAAACTGAGAATAACTAGTAAAAAAAGATTAATAATCGATATTATGGCATTATGTTAATCCTATAAGTGGAGGGAGATCATTAAAGTGATTTGGATTGATAATCCGATTAATTTGACTGATGTAATAACAAAAGGAAAGCCATATTAAGCTCTTACTGATCTAATCAATACAAATAAGATCAATATCAAGGTAATAAAATAGATAAAACGGAATTAAAGGAAGGGATTGATTCTGCTAATAAAAGATCAGGGACTTTAATTAGCAGATGGAGGATTTTATGATTTTACGAATTTCTTTTCAACCATTGTATTTAAAGTTATAAAAGAGAATTCCGAGTGTGTGAACAAGGGAATTCACTTTAAAAGAATGACTTCAATATAATGGCTACTGTATTAAAAGTATTTAGGCGAATGCGAAGGAGACTAGTTCTTTCAGTAGTGCCTATATAAGGCCTACTATTTCCCCTCATTAGCTAGCTCTTTAGACAGAATACAATACAGACATTTAGGGGCCTACTAATGATAGTGGGAACCACGTCTCCCGTATTCCTGATCTCATTATTGAACCAACAATTATAATATTAGAAATTATTCTTATATTTATTTGAAATTGATTTAAAAGAAATATTGTTAATAATAATTATAAATTAATCTAATATTATAATATCCAGATTATTTTCGAAAGATTATAGTATATTATAATCTATAATAGCTTAAAGTTGTTTAGTTTTATATAAACGAAAAAATTCTTTGTAATTATCAATTCCATTTTTCCAAATCTATTTAGAATTTTTATTATTTTTTTGGAATAAGTTAAGAAAGTCTAAAAGTAAATCCAACTTGTAATTCGGATTGGGGAAAATAATATGGGAAAGAGTATCTACAATCTTGTTGTGAGATCCCTCAATATATTCAATAATAATATTCAGAATAAATAGCTTTATAGCCTAATAGGTATAGATTTTATAAGTTTTGATTTTAGGGGATAAGAATCTAATTAATAATATATAATTAATGAAAATCTTATAAGATTTTAAATAATGGAAATAATAATAATATTTATATACAAATTCAATAATTACTAAAAGCTTATGTTTATAAATATTATAGTTTCTTTGAGTTTTAATAAAAAAAAAGGAATTATATAAAATAGAGTATATAACCAAAGATCCTAAGATAACTCCTAAAGAATATTGTTTCTATACAATATAGCAATTTAATACAAAAGCACTAGAATCTGTATATATCTCAATAGGAAGGGAGTAGTCGATACTATATAATTCAACTACTTCAGAATACTTAGCTTATAGAAAACTCAAAGGTAAGTTGCTTATATGATTTCTATTGCTATTTGATATTACTAGTATTATTATTATTATTATTATTATTATTAGTAATTTTCAACCGGGCCGTATAGGCGAGCCTCCCAGGGGGCATTACGGTTGGGCTAACTGCGGGATGATCTTCTAGTTTATATAATCCCCTTTTCCTAGAGATAGGGTCTCAATACCCTCAATAGCCTTCCAAGCGATGGCTAGTGCACTTGCACTTTTGTCTCCGATTTTTTGAATATCTTTGTATATGCTTTCCGATCTTTTATATAATATTTATTTGAAAGCTGCTTTATTCTATAAGAATAGCTTTTGTATATATTCTATTACAGTATAATATGCTATATGCTTCAATTTTCTTTCATATAGTTTTTCTAGATCTATCCCCTTCTATTCTCTGCTTATATTCGCTTAAATCAATCAATCTCTTTTTTTTTTTCTTTTTATTCTTTTGATAGTGTTTTAGGGTATATATTTTTATAGAAATTTATTATAACAATAAATTTAGTGAATTTGGTTAATATATATATTAGTTGTTTCAGTAATCGTTCTTAAACTGTTTGATTACAGAGTGGGTATTTGGGTTTGATATCTGAAGGCCAGGTTTTATAGGTTGCGAGGATTTTGTGGTAATGTATAATATACTTAAGAGATTTGAATGTTCTGTATAAGTAGTGAATTGTTACTTCCTTATATTTAAATCATTGATAATAGTTTTCGAAATCGTTATATACTAAGCGAATCGCTAGTATATAATAAAGAGTTACTTGTAAGAATTCTAATTCCTTAGGATATTTATTTGTACTCTTTGAATCCCATTTCTGGTATTATTTGGAAAGTGTTAATATCTATTTGATTCACTATATTTGTATTATTAATTCCATAATAGTTTTTATTATAAAGCGGATATCGCTTACTATAAATCGATTTGTATACTCTGAGGCTGATTTTCTTATTTCTTTATTAGTGAATATATTTGTATGCTCATTCCCTTTGATCTTTATATGGTCTAGCAATCATTTAATCTGGATCGAGTATGTTTATATTAGTTTATAGTATTTGAGAAAAGCCTATTGCAATATAATAAAGGCTATACCTCTCATTTCTCATATCATTGATATACTATCGATATATATATAGATTTCCATTTGTTTTATGCTGGTGATATTTCTGATTATTATTTGAAAGTCTCGGTATACCCCAATTACTTCCACATTAAATATATGAGAATTATAATATAATTTATCATTTCCTTTATATACTATCATTTGTCCTTTATATATAATATATCTATATCCTATTTGCCTATTATCCTTATCAGTCTGTTTCGATTTATTAGAGAATATAATGATCTGATTATATATACACTTGTTTTATTATTTCTAAAACTATTCTATTACTATCTTTTTCATAAGGTTTTTAGTAGGATCCGTTCGATACCCTGATATATAGTAAAGCCCTGCTAAAGTCATCTCCTTGATTCGGGGAAGGTACTAACTGATTATCTGGACCTTTGTTCTGACTGGCTGCAATTAGCTTTCCTTATTACCGGAGAAATAGATGGCTCTTATCCCTTAGTGATAAAGCGGGCAGAAATGAATTATATTATAATTATTTTCTAGAATATATTATAACACAAAGTAGGTTCGCTATACCTACAAATGCTTTTCTGGCTTATTTATAATAAAGCCACTAGTACTAAACTTCTATAGAATCTTTTAATTATATTAAACTATTTATTATATAATTATCTTCGGAAGTTTTGGCCAGAACCAAAACCATTTCTTTATACCTTCATTCCTATTTGCTTCTTAAGTCTATCTGATATCTCTATTATATTCTCTGCCTTATAATATCCGATTATAGATTGATATATATATCCATCCTCTCGAGCTATATAGATAGTATTGCTATTGTTATCATTATATATTATGCTTTACAATTAATAACTATTTTGTATTATCTTATCGGATCTCTTTTGTATAATAAGACCGACTATATCTTACAAGCTTGTTATTTCAGATCTTTAGTCAGGCAGTCCTTCTATAGTATTTTCAACTCACTAATTAAAGCTCTACTTATAAAATCCATTCCCCTAATGTATAGTTTATAATCAAAAGTAAAGTATTAGAAATATGTTATATATGTATATTGTAGGATTAGCCTTTACCTGAGATCCTTTACCGCTGTAATACTGATCGAGCATTATCGAGTATAGCTTGCTAAAAGTATTCTTCCTATATTGAAGCTCCTTCGCCACCATACCGTTTCTATACACTCAAAGGTAAGATACTAAAAACATTCCTTCTTTTATTCTATATATACTTCTACCAACCCTAGTAAATACTATTCTAGCCTTTATATACTTCCTATTATTTTTCTTACTATTTGTAAATATCCGATTCGATATACCCACAAATTATATATATTATTAGATTATGAAAACTTTGTATGCTAGTATCTTAGAGATATTCTGTTGATTTTTGTTTATCAAGTTAAGAATATCGGCTCTACTCCCAATACAGGCTTCAGTCAGATTTAGCTATATTATAAAAGTTTTATTATTTGCTATTTCAAGAACTAGTTCCGCTTTACAGATACTCTATTACGATATACTCTAGTTCTATTCCCCATACAGATTTATAAAGATATGGTTTTGTATCAATCCTACTCTTATCTTTTTTTTATTATCAAATAATTTTCATTTCCGTTTTATTAATAATCCTTTATTCCGAGTATCTTTATGATTACCCTTTAGTGATTAGCTATATATATCTTCACTCTCAGTATGGCCTTTGATTAGTATATAACCATCACCCAGCTTTAGCTGACTCTATTTAGCTCTCCGATCGCATGATCAAAGGTTCGTAGGATATACCATATACAGGTGAGAGTCATCGTATCCCTAATATTACTAGTAAGATAGAAGAAAGGGTGAAATATCTCAATAAAATTCTTAATACTCTAATGGGTTATTTGAATAATAATTAAAAAACTACAAACTTTAATAAAATTCCTTAAAATAAAAAAGTCCTTAATCTTAATAGCTCGAGTTGATTTGATAATTATTATATCACCCGTTTAATAGAGTATACTTAAAGCTTTTATTTTATTTACAAATATATATAGTTTCTTAAAAGAAAGATATAATTAAACAAAAGCTAGTTTTAAGAGAAGGTAGTTTATAAGGGTATTGTAAATATCTTCGGCTATTTTATATTCAGAAAATATATTGTTTATATAGAATTTAATTAAAGCTAAACCATCTAAAAAATTAGATTCAAGAATAAAAGGATATTTGCTAATATAAAGAATACCATTTTTTAAATAATAATGTTTTTCTGAAAGATGGGGAATATAATTATAAATAGTATATAAAAGCTTGAATATTGAAAAACATATAGTTTGAGTATCTTGTAGAATACGAGTAGATTGTATTTGAGCGGAATCTTCTATAGAGAAGGCGAAAATATATTTATTTATAGAATGGAGAGGTATTGCTTAATATATATATTTAAGATCAAATTGTATAAAAAATCGTGTAATTGGGATAAAATAAATATTCATGAACTTCTTGAGCTAGTATATAATAACTATTAGATATTTCTTTTTTCATTTGTGAATAATCGAAAATGACTTATTATTCCAAATCAAATTCATAAGGAGATAATATAGAATATATAATATTGGATTTCTCAATAACAAAAGGTATTATAAATTAGTTGGATAACTTGCTATTAGTTATTATAATATATTTGTATATAAAATATCTATAGTCATTTTAAATGATCTTATTTAATTAATATATTTATTGAGGATTATATTGAGGGTCGAAATTTATATTGTATAGAAATGTATTTTTCTTTAAATATACTTGATGGGTAAAAAGAGTAGTTGGGGGAATATATCTTAATTCGGTTATATTCAAATTTCTGTAAATATATAAAAAACGCTTAATGTATTATTGTAGCTTTTTTATAGCTAAAGGCTAATATGTATATTACTAATATTAAACTATTCTTATATCAATTCAATTGAATCTATAAACAATAATCAAGGAATAGGTTATCTTTTAGTAGAATATATATAATTAAATGGAATAGGGTATTTTGATTCAATTTGAGAGGAAAATATAAGAAATTGATTTTTGGGAAGAGATTTCAATTTGAATTAGGAAATAAAAGATTTATATAAAAAATTTATAGATTTAAATATATCAATAGGAATATCGAATTTGTACATCTATATAATATTCTTTAAAAAATATAGTATTCTAACTTTTATATATAAAAAAAATTTAGGTAATCGGAAAATAATCTTTTTCTATAATTTAAAGTTATACTTGAAACTTAAAAGTTTAAAAAACTAAATGAAGTTAGAGATTCTATAAAATTAAATTCAGTTTTAGAAATTTCTTTAATAGTTTTGGTATTGTTATAGTCAGATAAGGAAACCTTTCTTTTAGAATATACTATATCTACATCGAAATAGCTTAATTTCAATAATTCACTCTTTATAGAAATCTCAGCTTTTTGTTTAGCAATTTAATATTTAGAGTTTGCTAAATAAAAAACTAATTAATAAAAAAGTGATTGTATTAGTTGTAAAGTTTGAATAAAAATATAAGATTCCGAAAGATCCTTATTACTAATAGAAATAATATAATTGAAAATGTTAATATAGTCTTTAATGATATAAAGCTATAATAAATCGAGAAATAGGTTTTTTTTATTCTTATTAAGGTGATTCTTATTATTAGGTTGAATAAAAGTATATATAATATATTGAATATCTTTAATCGTAAAGCTAAAAGTAGTATATTATCTTAGTCCAGTATTCCCGTTATTGACTGTTTTTATAAAAATAGTGTTTTTCAAGACAATCTAGTATTGTAGTAAATCTAAATGATTAATAAGTATTAGGGAGATTATATTATTATTAAATCCTTAATTAATAATATAGTGAGATCTGCTTAAAATGATTTCAATAATATATCCCTTTTCTGGGATTGAAACGATTCCCTGAATTCGAAAAGCTTTGTCCTGATCGGAGGTCTTAATAATGATAGATGAGATCGGGATTTTAGTTATTTGTAGATTTATAGGCTTGATAAGATTGATTTATATAATTTGGAATTCTAATGTATAGTTTGTATTATCTGGTAAATATAGGAAATATTGTTTTATTTAATTCTGATTCAAAATAATATTTGTAATACAAATATAATAGATTTTAGTTAAATTATTATCAGATTTAGATTGTATTATAATATACAAAATAGATTTATTTGTAGTCTCAATAATAGATTATATATCCTTCTTTTTCTTTTGAATAATATTCTCTTGAATTATAAAATATCATAGGTTTTTAAATATATTAAATGAGATTTGATAAAGAATCAATATATCAATTCCAGAGATTTCCAACTTAAAAGTATAAAACAAGCTTTTATAATCAATAGGAATTTCTTCTGTTCTTACTACAATATTGAATAAAGACTTAAAAGACTTAATGAATTTCTTTATTAAGATTAAATAGAATATAAATTTTGAAATATATTCCTTATATTTGTATATTATAAAAGAACTTGAAAGAATTCGAATTGATTGAAATTAAGATATAAAATTATGAAATAGAGATTGAAGTGAATTTTTAAGAATTGACTTAGGTTTTTTATAAGAATAAGGAATGAAAATATCGGGATATCTGTTATAAAGAGTATCCTTTATATGAATATTCTTTATATAAAATATAATATATTAATTTCTAATAGTATTAAATATATTATTAGATTTAGCTTTTTTGCAAAACAATAAATTAAAAGCTTGAATTTAATCTTCTTATTCATTATCTATATCTATATCAAATTCTATATCAAAAGAATATATTTCGAATACAGGTATTTCATTATCTAAATAATCTGAATTATTATTGATTTATACTAAAAGAAAATAAAACCTAATCTAAAAGGGATTGAGTCCAGGCTAATGGACTTAGGTTTCTGGTAATTATTTAGATCAATTTGATTATTAGTATTAGATGATTAAGGGTATATATAAGCTATTAATATAGCTATAATTGTCACGGCGCCAACTACATGATCTGTAGTTGCCTTCGTGCCTCAGGCACAGTATACTAGCGCGCCCTACTTCCTATAAGTAGGGCTTCACTCTTTTATAGCTCTTCTATCCTTATAATACAATATAAGTCTTTACTCATATCTTAACAGTTTGTATTATCTTCAAATAAGCTATTACAGCTTTATTTCTTATTTTACTTTCAAAGCCTTACTGATACCTTGTCCCGATTGCGTTGATTGTACCTATTGTTGATCCATTGTATACCTTGTTGTCGATATTTTGAACCTCAAAAAGTACCAAAGATGGGTAAACAAGCACCTACACCAAAAGCACCTGCATCTAGCTTACCTTCGCAGTTCCTTTTCTTGAACCACATTCTCAACTTTGCCGAAACCGATATCTCTCCCTTTACAGACCTATTCAATAATCCAAACACTGTATACTTCGCTATCGCTCAAGCCGTATTTGAATCAATCGAATCGATCGCAGACTCATTACAAACTCAAGCTACTACTACTTAGGCCCAAGCTATTGATGTTCAATCAAAGATTATCGAATTGAAAGATACAATTAAAATATTAAAGATTACTGTTCACAATAATTCGCAAGCTTCATTTTATTATAAATATTTTATTACCTCTAAAAAGTTCAGTAATAATAAACAAGATATTGTAAAGCGTTAAGATTAGTATATGACTTTTTATAATATAATCAATCACTGCTTGACTGCGAATTATAAAAATAAATTAGAGTTTCAGAAAATCATATTTCTTGCTAGCCTACTTTCTGGTTCTGCTTATACAAATAATCAGATATACTTTGATATAATTATAGACAATATATATAATTCTGATCTTTGGCTTTCTGAATGGCATATTGTAACAAATATCTAATATGAATTAAACAAGCAATACCAGACTCTAGATCTTTTATACAAAGCTTTTATGGATTATAATAAATGTAAAATGAAGAAGACTCTATTTGGTAACTTTATTACTGAATTCAAGCAATTTACTATCAAATGCAAGAAGACTATTGAATAACAAGTTGCTGATCTTAAACTCAAAGTTTTATAAAAACTAATTAATGCTTCAATTAACCATTCTAATAAATCTTTTGCTGTTAATATCGATATGTGGGTAGTTTGGTAGTAAGGCATTTACGATGACTTAGAGGAAAAGATTTATTTTAACAATTAATGTAAAAATCAAGGCACCAACTTTAGTGATCAGAAAAAACCTAATAAAAAGAAGCCTGCTATCACTACTGTAATATTTATGCCTAATCCCTCTGAAGATTCTATACAACTAGATGTTGCTTGCCAAGGCTAGCAATTCTTATTATGTTATAATAAAGAATAATATCTAGATCTTGACCTCTATCTTTATTACAAAAAGCCTGATTATATCAAATTTAATTATAAAGAAAAGCGATGCAACAATGTAAAATATAATATCAACTCAGGAATTATACAATACCCCAATCATCCCCTTACCATAAACTAATACGCTCCGAATATCCACCGTTTTCCTATTATCGATTACTATCACAATCCCGAACTCTATTACAATGTTTATAACTCTACTTATCAGAATACATTCCTGTCTGCTAATTGTTTCCCAATTGCCGTGGTACCATTTCGATATATCTTTCCAATCCCTATTAATAATAGAAATCTGAGCAGATTTGTTGAAGGCTTTGTATATTCAAATAATAGCAGAAATTCAATTCCCTAGTTAAGTATATTAAAAGATTAATCTCGATTTATAATTGCAAATCGAGATTCTTTATAGAAAGTTTGTCTTTATAGATTAAGAGATCGATTATATCTAGAGATCCTTTATATTTTAGAACAATGAATAGCAAATCTCTTAAAATCTCAACAGAAATTTTCCTTACGTTTAATATAATTATTCTATTTATTGACTTAATAGATAGTAAAACTATGGGATATAGGTTTATAAATAGAACCCTTATATCCAAATTTGATATCTCTACATATCCCCTTTCTACTACCTGTAACCTATTACTTGTAGATAAAAGGACTTTTGATATTCTATCTCAATATGCACTATTAAATCTATAGATTAATAATCATAAAGAAATTAGCTTATTCTATATTATCAATCTTTCCGACACAAACCTTATAATCCTCGGTTTTCTATGGCTTCAACGTTATAACCCTATTATTAATTAGGCAATAATAACTCTTAAATTCATGTCCATATACTGTTCCAGATATTATTACTTAATTAATTTTGTTATAACTATTATCCCTGATTATAACGATATACCGACCCCAGCAGACACAATGCTCAATCTAATACTATATATATTTATTAGAAAATCTATTTTGAAATCTACTTCGAAGAAATCTATTTCAATCCTATATCATACCTTTATTGAAGAAGTTATTAACAAAAATCTTCAGACTCTTTTTTTCTCATTTTAAGATTAATTAATACTTTTAAAATACAATCCTTCAACTCTAATTATAAAAAGGAATAGTAATAAAAACCTTTACAATATAAATCCTGCTAATTCAATGCCATCCAATTCAAATTACTGTTACACTCATCAAATCAACAAAAAAACAAAAACCTGTGCTAAAATGATATCAAACCAATCAATTCTGAAACCGGCCTTAACACAGATTATTGCAGGTTTTAGGATATATAAAAGACTGCCACAAAACCAAAACGTTTTACCCCTATTAAACCCCCTATTGCTACAAAAGCTCTCTGAGGAACTAACTAACACCTTACGAAATATCCGATAGAAAATGAATGATATAAAGTTCCTCACAGCTAATAGCTTTATTCAATTCTGTAAAGATCAGAAAGCTTATATTACAAAAGTAATCTGGGATGAATTAGATAAAACTTGTGAGTTACACCATATAATAATAAACAATCCTATTCAATTACATTGTAATATTATAAAAAACAATATCAAGAAGTTCATGGAAAAGACCGACCGATCTGTACTATCTATAACAAAGATTCAGAACAAGCTACCACCCTAGCTTTGCGATCTGTTCACTAGGTTCTTACCCTCCCTCACCAACAAACTCCCGCCACAACACTCTTGGGATTACAAAATCGAGATTATATTAAGCAAAAAGCCTTTATATAACAAAGATCACCTAATATCCCTAGCCGAACTCCAAGTTGTTTATAAATGGCTTAATAATAATCTAAATAAAGGATTTATTCACAAATCCCGCTTTCGATCGGTCGCCCTATTCCTTTTAACTGCAAAGCTTGGGGGGGGTATTCGAATTTGCTAGGATTACCATGAATTGAATAATATTATTATTAAGAACTGTTATCTATTGTTATTGATTAAAAAAACTCTTAATGCTTTATACTATACTAAAGTTTATATCAAATTGGATATTATCGCTGTGTTTAATAAATTATGGATTGTGGAAGGTTACAAATGGAAAACCGCTTTTACAATTTGTTTTGGCTTATTCGAATCCTTGGTGATACCTTTCAACTTTTGTAATGCTCCTGTCTCGTTTCAGAACTATATTAATTATATTCTTTTTGATCTTTTAGATAAAAATTGTACAGTGTACCTAAATGATATCTTGATTTACTCTGAAAATGTTATAGATTATTGAAAACAAGTTTGCAAAGTTGTTTAGAAATTTATTGATACTGGATTATAAATTGATATTAATAAATACAAATTCGAAATGAAGAGAACGAAATATTTCGATCTGATTATTACTTCTAGTGATATTGAGATGGATTTCGATAAGATTAAGATTATTCTCGAATGGAAGTTGTTAATTAAGTTAAAAGACCTTTAATACTTTCTAGGGTTTATCAATTTCTATTAATGCTTTATTTACAACTTTTCTAAAATCACGGAACCTTTAAATTGTTTATTGAAAAAAGAGAATATATAGAATTAGATTGCTGATTAAGAGAATATCTTTGAAAATCTGAAGTATATTTTTGTCTTCACTTCAATCCTTGCAATGTTTGATTACTATCGCTGTATAGTTGTTGAGATAGATACTTCTGACTGGGCTGTAAGTGGAGTACTCTCTCAGTATGACGATGAGGGCTGACTATATCCAATTGCATATTTCTCCTCAAAACATAATGTTGTTGAATATAATTACAAAATCTATAATAAGGAACTATTAACTATTATTAAGTCCTTAGAAGAATGGAAACCCGAATTATATAAAACTCAAGAGCTGTTCAAAATCATTACTGATTATAAGAATCTAGAGTACTTTATATCAACAAAGATGTTGAATTAAAGACAAGCTAGATAAACTGAATTCCTGGCTGATTTCAACTTTCATATTATATACAAACCAGGTTTTAAAACAGTTCGCCCCGATACACTAAATAGGAAAGTAGAAGATTGCTCTGTATACACTAACCCTAATAACAACCAAATCAAAAATCACTTATAAATAGTCTTTTCAAAAAGAATATTCGATATCACTATATTCAAGAACTTTATTCAATAAATAAATAACAATATCAACCTTACTGCAATATCTATGGATATAATTATTTTCAATATTGAGAAGCCGATTGACAATCTTATTAATAAAATATACAAATCATTTGAATTGATTATTATCATACATAAAACACTTTAGAATCCAATTATTCGCTATTAATCACTATTGATCTGAAAAGACCTCTGAATTGCTTTTCAAGACTATAAATTAATTAATAATAAAATTTTCTATCGCAATCGCCTTTTTGTTCTTTTTTCTATAAAGCTTTGCACCCAGATCATATATCAAATGCACTCTATTGGTCCGATAGAATATTCTGGTCAAGTTAAAACTATTGATCTTGTTTCCTGTATATACTGATAGCCTAATATATTAAGGGAAATCGAAATTTATATATAAGCCTGTTAACTCTACTTTCAAATCAAAGTCTTCTATCTTGCTGCACCCGAATTCCTAAAATCTTTGCCAATATTATTCCGCTTTTGGTCCGATATTTCCATTAACTACATTACACCACTACCAATTAGTAAATGTTATGGCAAAAAGTATTAATATATCATTATAATTATTTACCGCCTAACAAAAATGTATTATTTCATTTTAATTATAGAATTATCCACAGAGAAGCTTGTTAATCGATTTATTGAAAAAGTTTATTATTTATATAATGCATCTGATAATATAGTATTCGATAGAGGTTTATAATTTATATTAGAATTCTGGAAGTACTTATCCGAGCGTCTATCGATTACTTTGAAATGATTCTCCTTATTTCATTTCGAGTTTGATGAATAAACAGAGAGGATTAATACTATGGTAGAATAATATCTTCAGGCTTTTATGAACTTCCATCAAGATGACTAATACAATTGGCTCCTACTCACGGAGTTTGCACTTAATAATATTATTTCAGAGACTACCGGCATATCCTTATTTTTCGCTAACTATAGTTTTCATTTATGCCTTAACATTGAGCTCTCTTCACCTGTTCCCCCAAATCTATTATATTAATACAAATACGAATTCCTAAAGACTAACAAGATTGCGGACCGATTTGATATCATTCTAATAAAATTGAAAGCTCTAACTATTCAATCTATTCAGAGATATAAAGATTATACTAATAAGATTTGTATCAATGTTTTTTTATATAAAAAAGGTAATAAAGTATAGGTTAATATTAAGAATATAAAAATCAATCGTTCAATAAAGAAAGGTAATAACAAATGGAATAGCTCTTATAAGATTCTAAAAGTTTATAAACGAGTCTGTCTACTCCAGCTCCCTATTAGTTTTAAGATCTTTCCAATATTCCATAATTCATTATTTCAATCACTTCACCACTTATCTAGACTAACCAATCAAAAAGCGATTAACAAAGCCGAATCCTACCAAAACCAAGGCTGTATTCTAGAAAGAGATAACAAAATGAATGAGGAAATTGAGTAATGGAAATTCGATAAATTACTTAATTGTTATAACAAGAATGGATTTTATTATTAAATCAAATAGAAACATTATTCAGTATTTTAGCAATCTGCCAAAACCTTTGCGGCTAGGAAGATATAATTATTGCTTTTTATTTAGCAAATCTAAATAAACCAGAATCGCCTGCTTAAATAGATTTCAAAAGATCTATTACTTCTAATCCCCTGCTAGTACTTATATCAAACACACCCCTGAATCGAGGCCGAAATAGATCTAAAAAACTCCGGTAATTAATTATTACTCCTAAAAAAGTTTATTTTAATTTAATAATAGAAATTAGAGTATTTTAATATTATTTTGTTTTCTAAAAGATTAATTAGTATTGCAATCGTGAATCGATCATTTTGAGCGGGGGGTATTGTTATGGTGCTAATTATATAATCTGTAATTGCCTTCGTATTTCAGGTATAGCATACTAGTGTGCTCTATTTTCTATAAGTAGGGCTTCACTCTTCCATAGCTCTTCTACTCTTATGATACAATATAAGTCTTTACCCGTACCTTGACAATAATAAAATAATTTGAGAATATTATAATTCTTAAAATAGCTTATTTCCAATATTAAAAAGATTGATTTATATAATCCAGCTTGATATAATTATAAATTCTATACTTAAAATATAAAGGCTTTTTTAAATAATTATATTGTTTTATTCTATTAACAATATTATTTCAAGAATTCTTTAAATCTAGTTCAGTCTTTTTTGCTTATATATTTATCGATATAGAAGCTTGAATATAAACAAATTAGAATATTGGATTTAATAATCTCGAACTCGAATTATTGTTTTCTTTATTATTAAAATTATAATTGTTATTAAAAGTATTCCGATTTTATTGATTAAAGGATTAGAATTGAAATATTTGTTCTAAAAAAGATTCAATCTTTTCTTTAAATAAATCCTTAAGGTTTTATTTCTTTAAAATATTAATAATATAATTAACGATATTGTTTTAAGCGAGTATCTTTTTTATTTCTATATTTTTTTGAATATTGTATATTATAGAATAACTTTTATTTAAAAATCTATAGATAACATTTAGCTTGATAAATCCTAAATAGAGATTAGAATTAATAAAATTAATAATAAATGCTTTAATCAAGGTTTCTTGAATATTAATTTGAAGAATATCGATATTGCACTCAAAGGAAGGTATATCTTTACAATCTATTTCCAATTGTAGATTCTTAGTATATTGATAATATTTTTGAATGGATTCGTTTTTCTCTTGAATTAAAAAACTTATAGTATTAAGAATTATTTATATCGAATCTTCATTTTCCTTACTCGAAAAGCAATTAATAAGAATAATAATAAACTTATTTTATAAAACCTTACTTACTAAGTTAATATTATTTATAATCTTAAAAAACTCTTTATCTTTATCTAGCCATTCGCTAACTCTATTAGCAAACTTAAATAAAACAAAATTGAAAAAGGTATATAGCTTATAAATATTATTATTAATAACAAGATATATAATTTACTTAACTTTCCGAACCTATAATTTAATAATATTCTTTTTTTCTGAGAAAAATGATATATTATTAATCTTGACTTTAGTTTATTTAGTACAAATTGTTGAGGTAATAAAGTTATTCGATATTGTAAAAGGATTCGGCAAATAGTATATCAAAAGGATTTCTTGAATTTGAAGAATGGAAAGTCGAAGTTGTAATTTGATAAGTAATAGAATTAGGTTTTCAAAAGGGTTTTGTATATTCTCTAATAATTGCTAAATAAGTAAAAGATAAAGGTTTTGTTTTTTGGGATTAAAATAAAAGTAATATTGAAAGAATCGAATAATAATTTGGATTTGTTCGAAAAGAATAGTGCTGATATTGTTTAAAATGAGATTGAAAATTTGTGCTATAGATTTCTGGAATTAAGAGTAATATTAAAAAGATATCTTAAAAATCGAAAGGAATTTGTATTCTGATAATAAGGTAATACTAAATTTTTATAGAAAATATTATAAAAATAAATATGTAGAGTATTTCTGAAAAGAAAGGTATTTGAAAAGTAAAAAGAAAGATCAAAGGAATTATTCAAATACTAGATTTCTATAATTATATAATGATCCTTTAAATCAACAAGACTGTATAATATTTATAATTTTTTTGAAAACTTTTTTAATATTGATATATTGATTGTTGTATAGGCGCTGTTATATAACAAACTTAAAGGTAAAGAGGGTTTTTGAATATTTTTAATTAAAAGGCTTAATTATAAAGAAAATAGAGGTAAGATATTGAATATATCTTGAATTCCTATATAGGTCATCAGAAAAGATATGTATTGTAGATAAGGTTTTAGTATTAAGTTTAATGCATATTATATTGAAAATTATATATAATCCAGTTGACTATATCAATCAAGATGATTATATAATACGCCTAATGCGTTTAGCCTGCTTTCTGTTTCGAATATATAACGTGGTTTATTAGTGGGTCGGCCATATCAGTGGATCGGCCACTTTTACCTCGAATTATTATTCTATTTTCGACACGTGTTTTCTTCATAACTAAACATGGAAAGTCATTCTAAAGAAGCACGTATAATCTTAGCTATTCAAGCTATCGAATCAAATAAAAAATTGACAATTCGAAAGGCAGCTCAGCTCTATGGTGTACCTCGATCTACATTGGGTGATAGAATTCGAGGTAAACCTAATATGGCTGAAAGTCGATCAAAAGTTATAATTTGATTGAATTGGAAGAGGAGATATTTATTCAATATATACTTGATATGGATAGTAGAGGATTTCATTTAAATTGAGTATTGTTGAAGATATAGCGAATTATATACTCGAAATGTGAGGGGTAAGGAAGGTTGGAAAGCTTTGGGCTTATCGATTTGTAAAGCGTTATATAAAATTAGAGATACATTTTAATTACATTTATAACTTTCAAAGAGCTTTCTGTAAAGATCCCAAGCTTATTGAAAACTGGTTTTACCTAATTTCGAATATACGGGCAAAATATAATATTCTTGATTGCGATTTCTACAACTTCGACGAAACTGGCTTTATGATGGGTATAATATGTCCCGGAATGGTAATAACTAGTGCTAAACGAAATGGCAAAAGCAAGGCAATACAATCAGGCAATAAAGAATGGATTATAGCGATTATATATGATAATGAAGAGGGGGAAACTATACTACCATTCTTAATTATACAAGAACAATATCACCTTTCTAATTGATATACAGAAAGCGGTTTTCCTATAGATTAGGCTATCAAAACTACTTCTAATGGATGGATGAATAATGAAACGGGATTAGAATAGCTAAAGCATTTGATAAGCATATAGTTTATCAAACAAAGGGCAAATATCGAATGCTAATATTAGATGGATACGAAAGTTATGAATCAATACCTTTTCAATTATATTGCAAGTCAAATAACATTATAGCAATCAAGCTACCATTATATTCAAATCATTTAACTCAATCATTTGATATTGGCTGTTTTGATATATTGAAATGGATATATAATTATCAAATTAATGGATTTATTAAAGCTTATATTAATCATATCACTAAGGTTGAATTCCTTATAGCTTTTAAAGCTGTATATCAATAATCAATTATAGTTCAGAATATAAAAGCTGGTTTTCGAGGAGTAGGTTTAATATCATTCGATCCTCAAGCTATACTTTTGAAATTGGATATTCGGATTTATACATCTATCCTTTTATTTATTGATTCAAACACTTGAATCTTTCAAACACCTCACAATCCAATTGAAGTTCTTTTATAATCAATTTTAATAAAATCTCAAATAGCTTGCCATTAATCAAGCTCTCCTATATCTATATTTAAGACTATATTAGCTCTAGCTAAAAGTATAAAAAGATTAGTTTATAAGAATATATTTTTAAATACAGAAAATCGTATATTTCGAAAAGCAAATAAAATATTAAGCAAACATCGACACACTAAAAAGATTCAATTATGTAATGAAGGAGTATTTACTAAACAAGAGGCTGAAGATATATTATCTCAGCAAAAAATTGATATTCAGATTCAATATAACAAGCATCAAAAAGGGAAGAATTCTAATAGAGAAGCATTTTCTAGTCGATGCTATAGTAAGTACAGAAAGACTAGGCATAATATAAGGACTTATCAAAATAATGTAATAGATCCTAGATTATTAGATTCTTCATAGTTTCAATCAATTGATTTAATCGTTGTTGAATAATATAGCTTTAGGATAATAATTCGAGGTAAAAGTGGCCGATCCACTGATATGGCCGACCCACTGATAAACCACGTTAAGCGAAATACAGTATTCTCGATTATGATTTCTATAACTTCAACAAAACGGGCTTTATGATAAGTAACCGATATCCCTACATCGTGCACGTCCCTGTATCGTGCACGCTTTTTTAGCTTTCAAAAACATCAATATCACCATCTAAATATCGCGACAATATGTCTTCAGAAAGCCGTATGGAGCTTGCGCTAGATTATATTAAAGGCTAAGAATGTCCTAAATATATTCAGATAGCTTATTTATACGGAGTCGATCATACTACACTCTCAAAACGGCATAGAGGCAAAACCATTTCTTGCAAGATAGGCTATATCGATGTATACCAATGTTTTCATTAGAGTAGGAGGAGGCTTTATTAAATCAGATTAACAAGTTAATATAAAGATTTATGCCTTCTACAAGTACTATAGTTAGGAATTTAGCAGAAGAGATAAGAAGGTACTCTGTAGAGAAGAACTGGACAGCCAATTTTGTTAAGCGGTATAAAAGTCGTATTCAAAGTCGGTATCTTTGTTACATTGATAATTTGTGTGTTAAGGCTGATAATGTGAATATATTTGAATACTTTTATGATTTTTTTGGTGCTATTTTATATTGTTATTGATTTATATTATTTAAAAAAGCTTTTGCTAATCTCTTTCTTTTATTTATTTAGTTAGCAAAAGTGATTATAAAATACAATATTGCATTGAAAAACATATATAATTGGGATGAGAAGGGGTTCCTGATCGGTTTTGGGAAAGTTATGAAGAGGATAATGAGTGTTAGTGTATATAAAAAAGGTAGAGTTACGAAAGCTAAACAAAACGGATCGAGAGAGTTTATTACCCTTTTAGCATGTATAACTACCGATGGTACAGCTCTACCACTTACCTTAATCTATAAAGGGGAATCAGGTGATCTACAAGATACATGGGTTGATGAGGTGGGTATAAAAGATCAAGCTTATTTCGGAGCCTCAAGTAATGGGTGGTTATCTAATGCTTTTGGGCTTAATTGGCTTATAAAAGTCTTTTAATGTTATATATATCTAAAAGCAGGTAAAGAATACCGGCTATTGATTGTAGATGGTTATTCTAGCTATATCAATATGGAATTTATATCAAAATGCAATGAATTGAAGATTATATTGTTAATTCTACCTCCCCACTCTACACATCGACTATAACTACTCGATGTGGGCTACTTCCTTTCCCTTTCGATGAATTATGGCATAGAACTTAATAATTGGATGTATAAAAGTGGAGGTTTAATTAGTATGTCGAAATGCAACTTTTGGGCTATTTTTAAAGTAGCTTGAGCTCAATTTGCGACTTTTTATAATATATTATAATCCTTCGAAAAAGCGGGTATTTATCCATTTAACAAGGAGGCTACTATACCTAGTATAGAGCTAGAAAAAGTTATTATACTATCTATATCGATGTAGCTTATAGGGGATAAATTTAAAACATTATATACATCAAAAGCTCTACGTCGATTTAAATTAGAATTTCAACAAAATCAGAATCTCGAAATCATTTCGAAGCTTTTTAAGGTTGTTTTTGCTAATACAGTTAAAACTGATATTCAATTGTATAGAGCAAAAGGTTTAGAAGAGGCTCTAAAGATGGAAAAGAAGAAAAAGACTCATTCCAAGCGTTTAAACCTTATAGGAGAAAAGACTAGTAATGCTTTTTTATATTCCCCCTTTTAGATTGAAAAAGCTAAGATCTTTCAATCAGAGAAAACGCTTGCTATAGAGCAGAAAAAGAAAGCTAAGATATAGGAGAAGGCTAATAAGAAAGCTAAAAAGGAAAAGGAGGTGATTGAAGCTAAAGAGAGGGTAGCACAAAGGGAGGTGGATTGTCAACTTACAAGAGATACTAAAAAGGAGATTAAAAGAGCTCATAAATCAATAGGATCTTCTATTAAAAGAGATTTAAAGCTTCAAAAAGGTTTATATATTATAGATCTAATATTTAAGAAAACTATAGAGCCCTCTAATATAATAGTGGTGGATGAATTAATAATAAAAGAAGGGGAGGGGGTTATACGGTCGAAACGAGGCTGATAGATTAAGATTCCTATAAGGTTTAAATAAGGAAGTTTTAAATCTTCTTTTTAATTTATTATATCTTATTATACTCTTAAACAACTTATAGCTTTATATCTTATTGAATGTATTTATTATTAAATATTGAAGTTGTTGTAGGGTGAGTTTAAAAATGTGCACGATACAGGGACGTGCACGATGTAGGGATATCGGTTATAATATATCCCAGAATAATAATAATGTCACGGTGTGGATACACGTGACCGATAAAGCGATAAGCTAGGCTCTGTTAGGCTAGCTTATAAGTGAAAATTCTGTATATCTTCACGTTGGAAGATCCTGTATCGTAGCTCTTCGAGCTATGTCTTAGTCTACACCCTATACCTACTATTCTTAGCACTGTCGAATATAGATTCCTGATCTTGCCTGCCTGCCCTGTAACACTATGTAGCTTCTACCAATATTATTGCAATAGCAATGTCAGCTCTGCACCCGCCCAGTCACCTAAAGGATGCCTTTGAGCTCAGTATAGTTTGTGGCAGAAGATCCTCAAGTGTGGTACCAGTACCTCCAGTTGGTAGCCGTGTATGCTGTTGGATTGGAAGAAGCCAATCTGTTTCTCGAATACGAGATTCGAGAAGTGTTTATTGAGAAACATATTGAGACCTCCCTATGCAAGCAGATCGCTATATAGAATATCTGCCTGCTCGATTGCCTTGCCAAATCTGTATCTGTTTTTGTTATACCTTTTGAAATAATATTTACTGAATTTATCTTCGAATCATCTAATATTATTATACCTATCCTATCCACTACTATCCGTTTAAATAAATACATTCCCACCCTAAAGAATTTGATAATTTCTGATCCAATTTATAAAGATTTGTTTAACAGATATATGCAAAGATAAGCTCGAACTCTAATCGTTTCTTTACTGCCTCCATTCGTCTAACTTATACTACTGGAAGACTCACTAGAAGAGCTTACAAACTAATCCTTTCCAAAATTATTCACAGCATCCTGCAATTCACTAACTATAATCTGCTTTTGAAATACTTAGAGAACACTTTGGGAATCCCAATCATAAACAAAATACCCAAAACCAATTATATCTATTCAAACAAAAACATCTCGATTTCAATACCTACTTTACCAATTCTAGAGATTAACTCTAAAAAGCAAGATGTTTGATAATGTTTTGATTCTATTGTTATTCCAAGGAATCTCTCGAGAACTACAAGATATACTACTTTACAATCTATTCTCATTCTATAATTTCCAAAAATATTTTGTTTATCTATAACAATTCAACAATTGGTTCTATTAGTACTAACAATAAATCTCTCGGAATTGTTTTATCGCTTCTATCTCTACTAGAAAAAAGACTCCCGCTCTATTATCTGAACCTACCCGTAACCCTGTAATCCAACCTTCTTATACAAACAAGACCACTCTTCTGCTCGCTCAGGGAGGAGATCCTATAGATCTCAGCTTCCAACATTGTATTATTAATAATAGTTTGTTCCGAAAGAAACAAGGAGAATATTATTACTATAGCTTTGCTAATTACTTGATTCGAAACTGCCTGTATCCTGATACTTGCTCTATTCAATTCAGAATTGGAACTTCCAGTCTATCTAGATACAATCCCACTCCGAGAAGCCCACCAAGGGGTAGAATATCCGTTTGATCCCGCCTTGCTCCCTGCTATAATTACTGTTCTGCTTTCTAATTAGTTTGTTCGGATTGGGAAACGGGATTCGTTTGGTTTAAAATCGCTATCAAAACAATTCTTTACATAAACTTTGTTTGTTTACTACTACCATCCAAAAATTGTTTTTGAAAGATAAATTGAATAATCATGCGAATCTAATAATCCTATCTATTATTTTGTTCCTAGAGAAAGAAACTCTTTCAACCTATACCATAATGGATAATGATTGTAAAGGAACTATCTTTGTTAATCAAAATTAGATATTATTCTAAAAGATTCCTAAATACAAATTATCTATTACCTTCAAAATCATTAGATTCAATAGCAAAATTCTATTTGGAAATCGGGTTATATTCTATATCCGTATTAGATTTAGAATCAATAACTATATTGAGAAGAGAGTCACCCTGTATATAACTAAACTAGCCTATTACCCTGTGGTATTGGATGTAGTCTGGTTTAAGAAGTATAATCTCTGTATCGACTTTGCAACAAACTCTTTTCAATTCGATAATCCATATTACTACGAATTCTGCAATACTCCATTCCACTTATCCCGAATAAAAGCTCTTCCCAATGTTCCCCCGAAAGCCCAACCTGTACACCTACCCGATCACCCTGAAAGCCTCAAGGATCAAGATATAGCCGTAATCTCCCTGAGGGTCTGTTTTGTATACATCCGCTGGAAATATAAAATATTCCAGATCTCTGTTGGATAGATTGATGATATTCTGAAAAAGAAGAAAGAATTCGATCCGAATGATCTCCTGCTTGAATTCCGAAATTAAAAAGATATATTTTCTTTACAGAATACTAATAAACTGCTATTGCACTGATTATATGATTATGAAATCTGATTTCAAAAGAGATTTGTATTACCCTTTGGAGCTTTGTATGCTATGTCCCAAACCGAATTCAAAGCTCTAAAAGGATAACTAAAGGAAAACCTAAAGAAAGGGTTTATTTGTTCCAATTCCTCTTTTACCACATTCTCTGTATTGTTTATCAAGAAAGCCGATAAAAGCCTTCGTTTCTGTATCAACTACAAAGCCCTGAACAACCTATCCATAAAGAATTGATATTTGCTGTTGTTGACTAAAAAATCTTTAAACAATTTGAAGGAGATAAAGTACTTTAATAAAATCAATATCATCTCCACTTTCAACAATATCAGAATCAAGGAAGAACAAGAGTATCTAACTGTATTTCGTATTCGATTCAGTCTATTCGAATCCCTGGTTATATTATTTGGGCTGATAGGGGTATCTGTTATATTCCAAAAGTTTATTAACAACTCTTTATGTGGATATCTGGATATATTCTATATTGTATATCTGAACGATATATTAATATATAATCACACCCAAAAGGAACATATTCACTATATTCAAAAAGTTCTACAAGCACTGAGAGAAGTCGGCCTATTCGCAAAATTCGAAAAATGCGAATTCCTGAAATCTGAAACTATTTTTTTTAGTCTAATTGTAGGGAAGAATAGTATCCGGATAAATCCAGAGAAAATACGGATTATTGTGAATTGGAAACCGCCCGAAACTATAACCGATATATAAGTATTTATCGGGTTTGTGAACTTTTATTATCGATTTATTAAGAACTTTTCAAAAATAATTAATCCAATAATAAAACTAATCAAAAAGAATATCCCATTCCTATAGAATAATATCTATCAAAATACTTCGATCAATTAAAGAAAATATTTATCGAAGCTTTTGTTCTGATCTCCTTTAATTAGAAAAAAAAGATAATCCTGGAAACCGATATATCGGATTATATTTCTGTAGGAATTCTCTTTCAATACAATAAGAAGGGGATTTTGAGATTTGTCATATTCTTTTTGAAAAAAACACTTTACTACTAAATATAATTACAAGATTTATGATAAAGAACTTTTAATTATCATTTACTACTTTGAAGAATAACATTCTGAATTTGAAAGTATATTATTTCCAATCCAGATAATTATGGATTACAAGAACCTGGAATACTTTATAATAACAAAATTGCTAAATTGCCGTCAAGCTTACTGATTCGAATTCCTATTCCGATTTAATTTTCAAATCATTTATTGTTTTGAAAAGCTAAATGTTAAGCCTAATGTTTTGATTAAAAGATTAGAGAATCTCTCTAAAGAGGGGAATGAATATCTTTTGTATTAAAGCCGAATTATTCTGAAAAAAGAAAACTTAAACTCTAATCTGTTTCCAATATCAATATACCGAAAGAAGTCAAGATCGCTAAGAAAGTATGATTCGCTACCATTATGTAAAGCTAAAGAAACTCTAATACCATTAATCCTCCTGATCCTGTCACACCCAAACCTAAACTCCTGTTTACTGTATTAAAAACCTAACCCTATAATATCTCTAAAAGACTAAAAAACATTTCTAGATCTATCTATCAATCTATTATCCTTATTTCAAAAAAACTATCAAGTTGATTCTGTTTTCAAATCTATCCTAAAATCCTACAAAAGGGATTCCTGAAATACTCGAGAATCATTTTTTGTTGAATATTCCAAAAATAATAGTTTATTATATTACTGAAGGAAATTATATATTCCCAATTATAATTCCCTGAAATCTTATTTACTCTGTTTATATTATAAGTCCCCTACCATTAATCACTTATACTATACCCGAACTTTCGAATTGTTATTCTGAGATTACTATTAACCTGGTTACTATAATTATATCATATAGTGGATTTGCAACTATTATAGTTTACTATTATACTGCCCTTAATTATAGAGACCAGAAAGAAGTCCTTTGCTTATTTCCGATTCCACAAAGAGCTTAGCAAAATATCTCTATAGATTTCATTATGCATTTACCCGAAAATACTAATTTCAATATTATTATAGTAATAATCAATCGCCTAATCAAAATAAAGCACTTCCTGCCCTACTATAATACCTATAACTTTAAAGAAATCGCCTGCTTATTCCAAAAAATATCTGGAAACTTCACAACTTACCTCTAACAATTATTTCTAATTGTAAAGCTCAATTCGTATCTGAATTCTGGAAATATATCTATAAGTGTTTGGAAATATCTATTAGATTCTTTATTGTTTATTATTCTAAAACTGATGAACAAACTAAAAGAGCTAATGTAATACTAGAGTAATACCTCAGATTATATATGGTTTATTTATAAGATAATTAAATAGAATGGCTTTTACTTATCGAGTTCTTTATCAATAATATCTGATTCAAGAATATCTAAATAATCCCGTTTTTCTTTATTATAGTTTTCATTCTCATTTAGGCTTTGAATCTGCTCTGTCCAAAAGCAACCATTTTGTTGTAAAAAATGCTAAGGAATTTGTTTCTAAGATGGAGGCAATCTCCTTATATCTGAAAACAGAATTGACTGCCAATCAAACCTGATATTCGAAGAATACTAACTCCTGTTGTTTCCTTGCTCGCTGATATGCCCTTAGTGATCTGGTTTGGCTAAATACCAGAAACATCAAAACCCTATGCCTATAGAAGAAGCTTAATTGAAAGAACCTTGGTTTATTCAAAATCCTAAGCCCGATAGGCCTTTATATCTATAAACTGGAACTCCCTGTTTCTATAAGGATTCACCCTGTTTTTTATATCAATTTGCTATATCCCATATATAATAATCCTATTTCTAGATAATATAACCTATTACTACTATTTATAGAAATCAACAACTTAGAGTATTTCGAAACCGCCGAGATCCTGAATTCCTACTGAAAAAGAAGAGATTATAGAGAATCTCGTTTGAAGTATACCATCCACTAGATTGGCTATAATAAGCTAATCAAAGAACTTACTAATTATTTAGAAAGTATACAGAAACTGATTTGCAACTTTCATTATAGATATCCTAATAAGCCTAGACCTGCCTGATCTGAATTGCCTGCTTATAAGATTATAAACCATAACTTGCCGCCTTATCGGAACTCGGTTTGAAGAAAAGGGATAATATTACAGTGTGGATACACATAACCGATAAGCGATAAGCTAAGCCCTGTTAGACTAGCTTATAAGTGAAAATTCTGTATATCTTCACATTGGAAGATTCTGTATCATAGCTCTTCGAGCTATATCTTAGTCTACACCCTATACCTACTGTTCTTAGCACCGTCGAATATAGATTCCTGATCCCGCCTGCCTGCCCCGTGACAAATAATTAGTATTGAACAAAAGAGCAGAAGCAAAACAATACAACCAGATAATAGAAAATAGATTACAGCAATTATATATAGTAATAGAGAAGGTGAAACTATATCCCCATTTCTAGTAGTTTAGGGATAGGTTTATTTTTCCAATTGGTATACCGAAATTGGTTTTCCTATGGATTGGATTATTAAATCTATATTTAATAAATAAACAAACAATAAAACAGATTTAGAATAATTGAAATATTTTGATAAGTATACTAAGAATCGAAGAAAAAGCAAATATCAAATATTGGTATTAAATAGATATAAAAACTACAAATCAAATAGTTTTCAGGAATATTATAAAGAAAACGATATTATATACTTAGATTTACTATTATAT
Source organism: Botrytis sinoallii (assembly GCF_014898435.1). Taxonomy (NCBI): domain Eukaryota; kingdom Fungi; phylum Ascomycota; class Leotiomycetes; order Helotiales; family Sclerotiniaceae; genus Botrytis; species Botrytis sinoallii. The sequence goes on along the minus strand of NW_024066029.1, from coordinate 2,116,428 downwards.
TTAAGTTATTTAACTTAACCATTTGATATAAATTGTTTTGGTAATCTGAAACATTTATATAATAATCAAATTGTTTATAATAAAGGAGCAGGCTAGTGGAATGCATGTAATATTGACTATGTAGATTAGTAGTACTAAGATAAAATCTAACTATAAAGTGGAAGTGATATATGCATAATAGTATAATGTATGTGCCACAATTTCTAATACTTTCCCAAAAAATATACTCTCTTAGCTTCTGTAATTAGTTTTGAAGCTCTAGTATATTCTTGAATCTCTTAAATATCATTTTTGTATATGGTTTTGTTAATCTATTTGTAGTCATATTACTTATATTGATATAGCTAGTATTGACTAGATGTTTTTCTATGAGATTCTGAATGAAGTAATGATATATATCAATATACTTTGATTGTTTATATAGATATGAGTTTTTAATTAATACTAATACTCCTTAATTGTTTCCAAATATTTGAACTTTGCTATTACTCTTAATATACTATGATTACTCTAAATTTCTTAAGAGTTAAGCTACCTATTGTTTTTGTTTAATAAATATTATTATAAAAATATACTTAGTTTTTATATTAAATATAGCTATAGATATTTATTTCTTATTTATTTATAAAATTAGTTTACTATAGAATATTATTATTTTATTAGAAATACTTTTTTGATTGATTTATGACTTGTTTAGTCTGTGTTGATATATATTTTTAATAATTTATTGTAGAAAATTATATTCTTTATAAATATCTAATTAAACTTTCCCAGACCCAAATATAATTTCTGTTTGATAATCGATTTCAAATATCTTATAAGGTTTTTGAATATAATACTATAATATTTAGTAGGATTCAATATAGCTTATACTAATTTCCCGAAACTGAATATAATATTTGGTTTAATATAAATTATAGGGTGGATTATATTGCTGATTGCTTATTGGTATTTGTTTATATTAATAAGTTTATTATCTAGAAATATTGATTGTAATTGATTATAATTCGAAATTAGTATTTTCTTTAAAGTATATTAATCATGGGAGATTCCGAAATGGGTAAATATTGTATTTAGATATTCTTTTTGATTTATAATTAATATTCTTTTAAATTTATTATAAATAATATATATTTCTAAAATCTTATTAATCTTCTTTAGGTCTTTGATATTAAATTAAGCTAAAAGATTATAATAAAAACCATTTAATATCTCGTTTTTATATAGTAATAATAACAATATCATTTATATAAATTAGGAGACGTAGCTATTACGGATAATTGGTGTATATTTATTATTTATTTATTTATTTATTTATATTAATTAAACGTCTGTTTTGAACCTCTCTAAGGATATTTAGACGTGCTAAGATAAGGAACTATTTGAGCGATATAATTATCATAATCGAATTAGCAATTTAATTTCAATGTTAGGGGTTATTCGCTTTTCTATAAGATATAATTCGCTTCTATTTCCAGAAAAGAATGTTTGATTGGGTTGTTGTTAAGGCAGAGCTTGATTTTGGGTGGATAGGCTTGTTGTAGGCTTCGATTCTTATAATAGAAAAGAAGGAAGTGAGAATGGATTGATACTTTGTTTAGTTAAATCGTAGGGCTTTTGTATTATATATTGGGTTTGCAGTTTTTAGAATATAGTATATTCAAATGATTACTTGAATAATGAGTTTATAAGGAATAAGTAGTAAGTTTTATTGAAAAGATTATTATTTCTAAGGATTCTTTAATAATTAGAATAGATTTGAATATAGAATTCTAAGTTAGTGATTAGTTGAATGAGCTTGTTAGATAGATAATAAGAGTTTCTTGATATATATGATTGTCTACTTATTAAATTACATTTTTATAGAGGCAAGGGGTTAATCTGAATACTTTAAGTTGTTTATAATATATTTAAAAAAATAATATAGTTCTTTAACGCTACTGTATAAACAGTCCAGCTTGTTGTTTTGATAATCAAATTGCTGATGGTAAACAGTATAATTACTATGGCCTGTTTTTATAGCTATTAATCAATATAAGACTACTCTTAGTAGAATTAATTCCTTTGGCTTCTTTATACTATATCTAAAAAAACCATTTTTTATAGCTAGTGGAGAAAAAGGAGTTCATCTTTTCCCACTAAATAGATTCTATATGTAAACACTTCTGACAAACAATCATTCGGATTCTACTAATTGTTGGTAATTTGTCGATTGTTTGGTTCATAGGTCCAATTACGTTTGTATTTGCTAAGCAATCTATTTTCTCATTGTTTTCGATCTCTATATATTTAGGTAATCATTTTATTCTGATATCGAATTGTTTTATTGCTTTGTAATACTTATAAAAGGCTTATTGTATTATGAATAATGCGTTTCTGTGTATACCCTAGATAATCGATGTACTATCAATATATATCCAGATCTGGCTATTCAAGGGGTCTTCAAGTATAATGATTAGATACTTCAATTTGTGCTATACTCCTATCGCTTTTGTATTGAATATATATAAATCATTTTGGATTTGTTTAAATTCAGAGGTTATTTGAATGTTATTGTGATATATTGTATATCTATAATTAATACAATATTTGCGATTAATGATTTGTTTTGATCTGTTAAAGAAGATTGTATAATCTTCAGATAGGAATTGTTGCTATTATTCTTTGAAGGTTTGAGCTGCTTCTTTTTTGGTTAATTCTTTTATTGGATTTGTTCTGTAGTCACTCGAGAAATGCAGATAGAGTAGCTTCGAGCATTGTGTTTTTGGGATAAGATGGCTGAACTGCTGGATTCTTGTAAGAGGCTCTCTTATTGTACCTACTTTTTGTTTGCATTTTCGTATTATTAACTTTAAACGATTTACTAGCAAGTGTTGATTGTCAATCGTTTTTAATCGGAATGCGAATCGTAGTTTGGTATGTTCTAATGCGACTATTCCTAATGGCAGGCCTGCTTTTTTGATAAGAGCTGCGATCGGTATAATCTTATATACTGGGATCGCTCCTCTTACAGCAGTATTGATCATTTTATTGATACAATAGAGATGACCTTTTATACCTGCACTTATACTTAGATTGCTTTGGCCTAGGCTAGGCTTATGTTTACTAGTGTATCATACTTCCATGCCGAATAGTGCTACTGGGAGAATACAGGTGATTACTACTTTTCTTAGAGAGGAAGCTGGCGGCCCATGTATAATATAGGCAATCGATCTGATATGCAAGGCTACTTTCATAGCTTTGCTATATGTGTTTTGATATATTATAAAAACAAAAGCCAACGATCGAAGAAGATGTCTAGTTATCTTAGAATAGGCTGAATGCTTTTATTTATTGTAATTAGTATTGGAGTGATTATCAGATCTGGATTTATTATTAATAATGAATTAGTAATATTATATTATCTAATAATATGAAGTAATTCGAATTTTTCAAAAGCAAATAGGATTCTATTCTCCTTATTCCATTTAATGATCTATTGTATTTGTTGTTACAGAATCCTAGTATTTATAGAAAGATACTTGGAAGAGTAGTAGATCGCAATATCATTTGTATAATCGAAACGGAATTTCATATCTTGATTAAGGAGCTTAGCAAGATAGAGTATATAGAGTATAGATGATAGTGGAGACCTCTAAGGGGTATTATATATTATTAGATATTTCTCAATTATAATGTCTTCAAGTTTTATTCTAACTTTTCTGTTTGTAAGGAATGAGTTTATCAGCTTAAATAGCAAAGTTGGCTATTCTTATTTGATTATTCGACTCAAGAGTTGATGCTTTAAGAAAATATCAAAAGCTCCCTGTATATTTATAATAATAATCAAAATTATATTGCTAATTATTAATACAAGCTCCATATTATAAGTAAAGGCAGCTATTAGATCTATCCTTAATCTTCTAGGGAACGCTTTGTAGTGTTATGGGCTGATTACTTTATATCTTAAAGCTATTCAAGATATTTGGCTGACTATATACTATTCGAAACCCTTTCCGATACAGGAGATTAGGGCTATTAATTATTATAACCGTAATGACATTTTGTCTTTCTTATCTATCTTAGGAATTATTATTATCTCCACTAGCTTTTATCCTTCTAAATAGTAGTTTAGAGCTAGGTATAATGCAAATATCTCCCGGATCAATGACTTGATGTTTGGCCAGTATATTTTAAGAAGGTACATAATAGCTCGATTTACTTCTGATACAATATACAAAGCTTCTATGATATACTTTTCTATCTCTTTAGTTAAAATCGTTTTTTTTCAGGGGAGGGTTCCCTTATATATTTGATTATATAATAAATCATTTGAAAAATTATCATCCGCCTTAAATCGATTCAGAACCACTATAAATAAAGTATCCACTTTCTTTTTTGTATTGTAGATCTTTTGCTTATCAATTATTAGAAAAAGGGATTTTGTATTACTTTTGGGGGTCAATTTATGCTATCCTATAATTCGATAGAGTTCTTTATTATTCTTAACCCTATCTAGATGTATAGTTTAATAGGATTTTTTGGTTTATCGCATTACTTTTTGTAAAAAATGTATAGTATGAGTTTTCCTTTTCAAATCCATTCCTCTTTGTGTTTCTATATATGTTTGATGAGCTTCTCTGCATTTATCCGTTTATCATAACGAGGCTTTCCCTGTCTTTCGATTGATCTTACTAACCATTCAAATCAACTTGTCTAGTGCTTTCGCTAGCTCACTAACATAGGTCTCAATCTCGATTGTAATCTAGATATCTATATTACTGAGGTAAGCTAGCTAATTAGCCATTAGTCCATTCAATCTCAGTAGATCCGCTTTCTTTATCTAATAGTAGTACTAATTCCACTCTATTATTCCATGGTTTGCTAAATTAGTAACCTAAATAATATAATCAAATCCACAATAGAGTTCTTCCAATACCTTTATATAAGCAAATAATACATTAAAGAAGGTTAGATCTAATACATACCCTCTTGTATAAATGGATATGCCTGGAATACCTATAAACTCTATGCCCTGCTCATTTGCCTATATTACAAGCTATACCTTTTGATTGACTGCAATCACCCCCGATTCCTATAGCTTATGCTTTATATTAAAGTTCCCTTTTATAATTATATATTTATTTAGGATTAAATATATAATATAATTAATAATATTCAAAGTGCACGGAGTTCTATAGATATTCAAGATCGAGTATCCATTAACTTGTATCTAGAGTAGATCTCTATTTTCGAATCGATTTATTTGCTCTACTTTTAAATATACACTTTTTCATATATATATTATAATTCGAGAGCCTTATTTGTTCTCCTCCAAGTCTCCCTAGAGATTCCAGTTATCGATTGGCTGATATCAATTGTATACATTGTGATTTTACATAATTGAATTCCAATATAGTCTTGGCTTCTGTAAACAAATCACATTTAGCTAAGCTTCAGTTGCTAGCTATAATAATATAATATAATTTGTATATCCTCGATTTATATTTGTTTAAGTAATAGTGAGATCTTTATTCCTTTAAATATACTTATTGATTATATTATTTATAAAGAGAATCTAGATATAATATCTATTGTTATAAAGGTTTTTGTATTATTTATCTCCAGATCTATTAGAATAAAGGCTTTTTCTATTAAGATTTCTATATTGAGATTCCGCTAGCTTTGGCTACAAGCTAGGCGTATATATAGTATGATTAATGCAATTGGCAGACTTGTACTAAATCTATATGGGTATTTACTAAAGTATTCATTCTTATATACTATAATCCTTATCCCCAGAATAACCAGGGTTTCTATAATTGTTATTTTGGGAGGTAAAGGTGATTTAGAGGTATAATCCGCTTTATCTGCATTTGCTCTGTACAGTATCTCATAGTCTTTTCTGCCAATAGCTCTGACTAAAGCCAGTTCCTTTGTGGTCAGAGCGATCCGTCGTTTAGTATAGACCCTAGGAGCAGCTGGGCAATTGAAATGGCCAGTATAGAAAGGCCTATAACAATTAGCGCATTGAGCTGCTTTAGTGTATTACTGATATACAAGTATACCCTTATGCTCAGTGTTTAGTTTACTGTATATCAAGCATCTTGGGGCTTTATTATAGATAAAAAGGTTACAGTACCCTAAGCAGCTAATATTATAAAGTTGAATTTCCCGGGGTTTGTCTAGAAAAACCGAGTAGGAGCTGTTATTGAATAATCGAAACCGCAATACTACAGTATTAAAGCTAATAATCCAGATGGCTTTTTTAATAATCAGATTGACCCCGCTATATGCTAATCTATAATTGATTGACTACTTGCTGATTTGAGCTGTAATCTTCTTCTTGATAAGCTTAATAGGTATAGAAGTAGGAATATCTTTGATATAATAAAAATTGTGTGGTATTTGTAGGATTATATATATAAATCATTTTTCTAATCTATATATACTTATTGTATAAAGGGTTTTAAATACTCGCTCGATATTTTCTATTTTCATAATCTCCTTCCGATTAGCACTAGAGCTGTATCTTAATATTCAGTTTATATTGTTCCTCTAAAAAAAAAGGATCTCTATTAATATAATTCCAGTAACTACCTCTTTTATTCTGAATTTTAATAGAAATAGGCTAATCTCTGACAAAAAGACCATTGTCCTCCGCAAGGAGCCCGGCTGGTTCAGTGGTAGAGTGATCGGGTCACTCTCCCACTGTTCTACAACTTAAGGCTATAGCGATCTGATCCACATGGATCCATCCTATATGCCGCCTCATAGGCCACCTTAGTGTGGACCTCTTGATACAGCTCCACTGAGCTCCGACAATCTACCGCTAACCCTAATAGAGCTTTTCTATTATGGGCCGCAAAAGCGATCGATCGAATGCTGAGGGGGAACTGATCCCCCTTCCAGCCACCACCACTGCGCCTATGCGCCACTCCGCTACTCAGCGGAACCATCGTTCCGGCTGCTCCTCTCGAGCGGCCCAATAGCCGAATCCTCCGCTCCTATGGAGCACCATCACACACACACCTGCTTCTTTGAAGCAACACACCTGTACACACTGCTCCTGCCCATATGGTTTTATGGCAGGAGTAACCATACAATCAGAGCGCTCCTCTCCACGAGCAGCAGGAAGCGCTAGGAATATAGGGCCGATCAAACGGCCCTATTTGCGATCATTACACTGGCTTGTTTAGGATATATAGAAGGAACTGGGTTTACCCTATGAGGTTTTACTAGCGTGCGCATCAGCGCCTTTCTGTATTTGTAACTCTAGATCTAGCCACGTCTTTCATACCCCTAGGGAGGTCCCCCACAAGACGTTAATCACTATAAATAAATAAATAAATAAATAGGCTAATCTCTGAAAGTAGAACTTCCCCACTAGCTATTATAAGGATCGTTTTCTTAATCCAATTATTCTTTCTTTTGAGTCTGTATACTCCCAAATAATTAGTATTTGTATTTTCATTAAAAGCAAAGCGCATTGTATTAATGGAGCCTGTAATAAGGCTTGCTGCCTTAGGCCTCATCTGAGTTTTTAGTATATCAATATAGGTTTTCTGTATATTGCTTTCTAACTGTAATTGCTCTGTTGCAGGCTTTTTCTCTTAATTAAGAATAGTCTTTATTACTCCTAGCAAAGTAAAAATGATTATGCTCTTAAACTTTATAATGAGTTTACATTGTTAGCCTTAAAACCCTTGTATAAACTTATCTATTAGTACCATAAATACCTTAATCATCTTCTATCTCTTCTCTTTTATCTTATTAATCCTTTTAAATTGTTTTTTAATTACACTAAAGGCAAAGCCTATAGGCAATCTTATAATTAATAAGAACTATATACCAGCCCCTAAGATATTAATAACTACTTGGGGAGAAAGCGTTCTCTAAATTAAGGAACTGCTCGGTATACCAGGGGTGCGTATCGCTATCAGTATAATAGAAGCCTCCTGTGATTACAAGGTTTGATAGGATTAAGCCTGCCGGGGCAGGGGAAATAAATAAGGAGTATATGTGAATCGTCCCTTCCTCGATTTTTGTGTGTGGTTGTCACTTTTGTAATTGGTGTATAAATATGGGTTTGAAAGGTTTTATATAAAATCCATCTTGATTAACTCTTTTTTTAGAAAAAAACTCTAATCTCTACCAGTTTGCTTTAGTTTATAAAGACTTTGAAATATATATAGAATATAATTGTAATGAATTTGGATATTTTAAGAAAATGCTAAATAGATTTCTTCTTTTAAATATAATTCGATAAATGTATTTTTGATATCGAAATAAGAATATTCAAGATCTTTTCTTATAACAATAATAAGGAAAAGGTAAAGAGTATCGAGTCGAATTGTAGGAGTAAAGGTTTTATTATAATTTTTATTTAAAAACTTAACTGAATCCTTTAATTACTAATTTGGTTTTGAATTGTTTTATTTTATTATCTTTTGTTTTAATAATAATATTTATTTTATTAAAATTAGATTGCTTTTTTGTAATAAAAATAAATTCTTCTAAATATTATTTTTAATTAATGAGTTTATTTCTTTTTGAATTACAATTTGCTAATCTTTTGTATATTTTTTGTTTGTTATTATATCTTTATATATATTTAATATCCTAATCCCTAGTATTTCTATTACTAGCAAAACAATTTCAATTTCCATTAATATATTTTTTAAAAGAATTAAGATTTTGAAAATAATTTTATTATTCGTTTTTATTTCAAATTAATAAATATTTGGAATCGCAATTATAGTATACTTGATTAATTCTAATATTGGTTTATTTAAGAAAGCAAATAGAGATTGGATAATCTTAGAGGTATATCCTTTTATATCATTATTGTTATCTTTTTTTCTTTTTCTAAAATTATACCTCGAATTTGATAATATTGGAATAAGTATGGATATAGATATTATAGATAATAAAGTTTTATAAAATAATGTAATCGAATTTAGTAATATAGAATTAGAAGTTGAAATAATCTTAAATAAGGTAATCTTTGTTTCTTTATTGTTTTTCTCTATTAATTTTAATGAATTATTAATCACTTATTGGATATTTCTATATTTGTCTTTATTAAAATATAATATTCTAGTCTTTATTTGTTCTGATACTAACAAATATACCTCTATCAAGTCTGTAATTATTTTATTTAATGATATTAATAAATCGATTAGAATAAATAATAATTCAGGAATATTCTTAGATCTACTGCAAAACCTATAATCAGATTCTATATTCTTGATACCTTATAATCCAGCTATACAGTTTCTGAATTTGAAATCCAGATCTTTTTTTTTATAGCTTTTATTAATTATAACACAATAAGAGCAATAAGTATAACCTAATTCTAATAAATAAATCTTTATATGCTTAATAATATCTTTTGAGTATCCCAGGAATATTCCAATTTTTATTGTATCGCAAAGTTTATCATGCCTTTATCCTATTAGGATAGTTTTGGGATTGATATAAACATAACATCGACTCCCCCAAATCTTATATATATCGATATCTAATAATATATCTGTAAATGCTTCAAATGGGCTTTGATCGATTCCATTTGCATTTGGGTCAATACTAATGCGATTTCAAATATATACATCATATTCAACAGCTTCATTCCAAAATTCTAATAATAAGTAAGCTTCTTTCAATATTATTCTTATATTGGTTTCTGTAATGTATATATTGTATTCGGCTGGGTCATTTTGGTGAGACGATGTAACCACTGTAATCTCTGATTGCACACCAGTCTTTCATTCCTGAATAGCTTGAAGAAGCTTTAGTGCATTGTCGGTTCTGATAGCAATTACAGCTATTCCTATAGCAAGTTCAATCTCTTGCTTTTAGGCTTTCAATAAGGGTATTGCATTGCTTTTTTGTTTCAATAGAATAACCCAATTTACTCTTGTAACACTATCTATAATAAGAAGGAAGTATTTGTATCCTCGAATAATCTTTAGAAAAGGGCTAGTAATATCGAAATGGATTAATTCCAGTCTTTTAGATTTTCATATACTTAGTTAGCTTGGGATTCTGTTAGTTATCTTTGTAAGAGTATATACTTTATAGATATTAAGAGTTAAAGAAACCTTAATTAATCTTTAGAGTGTAATAATTTTATACAGATTCCTGATTTTATTAGAGTCAAAATGATTAAAGCATTTATACCAAAAAAGATATCTTTCTTTTTCCGTTATAGTTAATTCTTTGACTTTCTCTTTTATTCTATCAATAATCTTTATAAAAAGTATAAAGAATGTAGAATCCTTGTATTCTGGTTTTATATACAAAATGATATATATCCTATCTTTCACTATAGCTTTGATAATCTTATTATTCTTATCGTTTTTTGGTGTGAAATATATCTCCTTGAGATTAAATGTATTTTTGAGCCCTGTCTTATAAATTCTCTTAGCTAAGAAACAGATTGACCCCCAATCCTAGTATATATAGTATTCCAGCTAATGATATCCTTGTTCTATCCTTGTATATCATATCTACTATTCCTCATTCATCCGAATACATAGCTCCCCCACCAACCGTTATCCTTTGTCGTGGAGTATGGGTTAGGCTTTTGAAGAGAGAACGTTGATCAGATATATGTGAGGTGACGCTGATATCAGTGTATTATTGCGATGGGGATACCTTACTAATGCTTTCCTTGGTGAGATGATAATACTCAGAGTCAGACTTGTTATCAATAATACTCTCAGTGGCATTAGAGTTTGATTCAGTGATATAAGCCTTATACTCTCTATGCTTTTTGTTTCTTTGTAATAGAGAAATGGATTGTCTTTTTTTTATTTATACTTTGAATCGGATTTCAAAAGATGTTTGGTGTATTAAAGCTGAAAGCATTTTAGGACTGAATGATTAGGTTTGTTATAAAATTTGTAAGTAATAATAGATATATCGGATTTCGAGCTTATACTGGTCTTGTACTGATGATGAAATGGAATATATTTCTTTTCTTTTGTAAGATATATCGAATCTCTAGAGTTTTGTATTTCGGTTTTTTTTGATCTATAAATATTTAATTTTATTATTAATATTTAAAGTAGAATTGATAATATGAATTATATTAATAATAACTTTGTACTTATCAGAAAAAGATAAGGTTAAGCTTTGAAAAAGTAATTTATCTATATATAAAGTATTAGTTGAAGTGTTTGTAGATAAAAGTTTTCTTCAAAAATCCTTGAGCTTATTCTATGTATTTATGATAATCATATTAGAAATATTATCGAAAAAGAAGGTTTTAATTTTGAGGAGATATTCGTTTGCTACTATATTATCGATTTTGGAGTATTTAATGGCTAGATAATTCCAAAGTTTCTTTGCTGTATTATATTTGTTTATTAAAGCCTTATTATTGTTAGATAATAAGTAATAGATATAAGATAATGTATTAGTATTGTTTTTAAGAAAAATAGCCTTTTTATTGATATTGAATTAAATCTTTGTTATAAACATTGTTGTTACTATTGGAAACTTAAAATTCTTCAAAATCTTTGACTAATTCATTAGCGTTTGTAATCTATATATATTCCTATAATATTTTTTTGTATGTATAGAATCAGTCTTTTTTTTGGAGTTGAATTTTTATTTGATAAGTTTAGTATTTGTAATTCTCTTAAATAAAAGAAGGGATATGTTTGGAGTAATCCTTAGATTCAATGTTTTTGTTTATTTTGAGGTTTTGCAAGTAGGAAATTTGTATCAATAATCTAAATGTGTTTTGATAATAAAATAAAAGAATGGAAAAAAAAAAGGAATTGTTTAGATTGTATTGTTTCAGTTTTGGATATATTAGTATTTGCAGGAAGAAATTCTTTTTAAGGTGGGGTAATTGAAAATAATGAATTTTGATTTGTAAATAATGATTTTTAAAGTGATATCGAACATTATGTAATTAGTGAGCTTTTTAATATCAAGCTAGAATAGATAATCCTTTTAGTAATAACTCGTAGTTTTTCTTGTTTAGGGAAAGAGTGTGATATAAATAGTTATTTTGCTATCGTGCTTAAGGAAAAGAGCACAATATAAATAGTTACTTTGCTATTACTGTTCAATAATCTGTTTGCTATACGTACCTTGTATATTGATATTACATTGTGTAGGAGCTTCTTGTTATCAATTTCTATTTTAGTAATGTAAGCTATTTAAAGAGCTTTCGGCCTTAGTTTTATTATAAAGTTACCAGGCTTATAATCTATTCATAATAAAGGAGTAGGCTAGTGGAATGTATATAATATTGACTATGTAGATTAATAGTACTAAGGTAAAATCTAATTATGAAGTAGAAGTGATATATGCACAGTAGCGTAGTGCACGTGCCACAACTTCCAACACAAATTAATAAATTTATCAAAATATATATCAATTATACTTTGAAGATTGAATTCTTTATAGTTTTTAAAATTATATATAAAGATTAATTATAATTCAAAATATAAAATTAGAATTTTGAGGAATAGATTTAATACCTTTTAATCTCAAAGCTATACTTTTGAAACTAGATATTCGAATTTATATATTTATTCCTCTTCCCCCCTTTTTCAATATAAATTAATAAATCTCTCAAATCCCTTATAATCCAACTAAAACTCTTTTTTAATCAATATTAATTAAATTTGAATAATTTATTATTAATCAAGCTCCTCTATATCTATATTCAAAACTATATTAACTTTAACTAAAGATATAAAGAGATTAGTTTATAAGAATATACTTTTGAATATAAAGATTTATATACTTTGAAAAACAAATACAATATTAAGTAAATATTGATATACAAAAAAAAATCCAATTATATCAAAAAGGAATACTTACTGAATAAAAGGCTTTTGATATATTATTTTAGTAAAAGATTAATATTCAGATTCAATACAATAAACATCAAAATAAAAGAAATTCTAATAAAAAAGTATTTTCTAATAAATATTATAATAAATATAGAAAATCAGATTACAATTTAAGAACTTGTTAAAACAATATAATAGATTCTAGATTATTAAATTCTTAATAGTTTCAATTAATTGATTTAATGGTTATAAAATAATATGGATTTGAATACAATAATTGAGGTGAAAGTAGTCTACATAATGATATGGCCTACATGATGATAAACCATGTTATAACATTTGATAATAACTTTACTGTGCCTTATAAGAACTCAATATAAGGCATGTCGAGTCTTGACTCGATAAAATGTCTGATGGTACTATGCAATCAGTTAAAGAAAAGAAGTTTTCTCTCTCAACAGAAGCGAATATTTTTCCACTTATGAGGGAATACGGCTCTGTGTGTACACTTCTCTAGAATATCTGGAACTAGTGGTATACTACTCAAAGTGCTACCATCCACATATGAACGTGACGTGATATACTTGATAGGAATTGCATGATTTTCGAAGTTCGACAATACACCACCAGGCACCAAGCTGCTAGAGTACTTTACAGCTATTGGGAGGAAGGTGAATGCCCAAACTGACCTAATTGAAGATGATTAGAATGCGAGTAGAATAAAAGAAGTTCACCTACGGAGGCAAATGCCGGCATGCGATCCAGTAGCACAACCTCATAGCCTGCCTGTCTCAAGCCAACTGTAGCTGTAGTACCAGCATCGCCTGCACTGACAATAACGATGCGAAATACTTTAGAAAATGAGGGCTCAGGAACTTCATTTGGTTCTGACATAGTTCCAATAGCAGTCGCTAATTTGCTGATGTATTAATAGTAAGAGGAATATGTATTCAATTTTAAGAAAATTCTGTTCATAAAGAAGGAAAGCATACAATCATATATAGATGTTTTTTGTATGTAAAATTCGTAGTACACTCGGTGATATAGTGTACCCAGTATTAGATATAATTTACAAAACATCATATAACATGGTTTATCATCATGTGGGCCATATCATCATGTAGGCCACTTTCACCTCAATTATCATATTCAAATTCATATTATTTTATAATCATTAAATCAATTAATTAAAACTATTAAGAATCTAATTGTTGATATCACCATGGGGATGGTGAAGTAATATAGTACTAATGATTCACACTGTTATAATATTGCTTCAGGTTCTAAAAGCTAAAGGTTACGAACATATATGCTATAGTGCGGGGGCGCTAGCGCATACACTAGCGCAGTCAGTCATATAATCCCTATCCCAACACTGACGACTCTCTAAAGTCGTTGTATCATGTCTTTTCTAGTTAATGTCCCTTTCTCAGTATAACCATCTGTACCACTAATCTCTTTCAACCCATTCCGTGACCTTAATCTTTATAATGTTATTGTTGATCAAGTCCTTTAGGGCTTGATACAGTTTAGATTTAATCATCGCGTCTGCTAGATTAGATTCTCCATTAATCCACTTGATCTCTATAATCTCCCATTTCTTGTATACTTCTCGAATCGCTATTATGTTGATCATTAATCTCTTTTCGGTAATTATACCAAGCTTTGTGAAACAGTTGTATAATAATCTCGAATCGATATATATAACTAATAATATCTTGCGATTTGGGAAGATCTTATCAAGTATGCCTTTAATTGCTATACTAATATCAAAGCCCAAAACCATACCATAAAGCTCTAATACTAGTACACTTCTAGTAACTTTTTATACTTAATTGATGATTAATAAATGATATTAGCCCTATCGAATTTATTCATTAGAACAACAATATATCCAATCTGGGAGGACAAATCTTTATTGTTAGCAAAGGACACATCTATGAATATAACCAATTTGAGAGAGTCCATATCAAGTGAAACAAATTGTAGTTCTCTCTCTAAATTGTCAATCTGCCATTAGATACGTTTATTGAGAGTATTAGTATCTTCTTCTTTTGGGTTGACTGTTTGTGCCGTATATGATAAGTCAAAGGCTGCCTCTGGTTGATATATAGTTGCTATATATACTCCTCGAGCGCATTGTACAATATATTAGTCTTTTACTGTCACCGACTTTCTGAGCTTGCCGCACATGCCTTGTATATCAGATAGTTCTGAATTAACTAGACGAAGGTTTTCGCATTGTTTTTTTTGATTGAAGTAGATTATACCATTATCCCGCTGAGTGATTAGATCATTATTAAACTTGAGTGATATATCTGGTGTAAATGTTTTACACTCTTTTGCTGTGAATTTAGCATTTCTGAGTTCAGCTTGCTTACAATCTGCGAATACTTTATTAGCTATAATGAGTATATCATCCATTTGTAATCCGATAATACTGAATACTGTGTTATCTTTAGTTGTATACAACAAATATGGATTGTAGATCGATTATATCATCTTGAGAGTATTGGTATGATACTTATAGTAGATGCTAAATTAGTGATTACCTACTTCCGAAACACTATATAATGGTTGTATAACTTGTAGGATAAAGTTTTCTAGAATATCTATTTCTGGTGATAATCGAGCATAAAACTTCCGAATTAAGTTCGATATCGATTATGTATATATTTATATAATATCGCGAATACTTAT
Source organism: Botrytis sinoallii (assembly GCF_014898435.1). NCBI lineage: Eukaryota > Fungi > Ascomycota > Leotiomycetes > Helotiales > Sclerotiniaceae > Botrytis > Botrytis sinoallii. The sequence goes on along the minus strand of NW_024066029.1, from coordinate 2,100,931 downwards.
AATTACCTTGTTCTTGAATAGTATTACTATTACTATTAATATAATACATTAACTGACACATTATATTATTAGCGATTATATTAAAATAGCATTTTTTTCTTAATCTTTTTATACTTGTATAACCAATTGGGACTTAGGAAATGCTTTATTAGTTCCTTTATTCTTAATCTCATTGACAAAACGAGAGTTAAAAATCCTTATACTTGTAGGAATATCTGCAATCTTTATGAATTGAAAAATATTGTTTTCTATAAGTCTGTTGATCTTCTTTTATCTTGATTTCATGAAAATTGTTGATAGTGAAATATTAGTAAATATTATATAGTATTCAATGTACTATATATCGTTAGATTTATCTTTCTTTAATAAAAAAATCAACAAATCCGGTAAGTATTCTATAGATTTGATATTTTCTCCTTTCACAAAAAATATTGATTATACTGGAATTACTACTTAAGGAATCCATTGTTACTGAAATTAGGAATTTCTGGATATATTCAAGAGGGTTTCCTTTAGATTCCTACTCCTAGTAATAGCTGATAAGAGAGTAGATATAACTTTGCCAGATTTTGGTAAAGTTATTCTGCTTGCATTAGATATAATAAGTTGCTCTTGCTGTATCAATCCAGCTTATATAGATAGTATTTGTACTGATTCGATAGATAATTGGGATTGATCCTGAGGTTAATTCTATATATCCTCTATATAAAGTTTAACCTAAATAATGCGGAATTCCGTTAATCCGCTTGATAATCATATTATGCATATCTCATCTTTTATACCCAATAAATAATATAATCCCGTCCATCCTTTATGTTCTCTCCATATCCAAACCTTCGAATTGATAGGTAAGTTGTATAAAGCCATTATAAATAGTTCATTTCACTAACTCAAAGTGTTAGATACTTATCATATCGCTTATAGTTTATAAATCTCATTTATTGCTTTCTTAATCGCTGATTACCACTATAAAACTATAAATGCGAATAGGTTAGATTCAGATATCTATGGATATACTCCAAAAACTAGAAGTATTGGAATTAATCCGTCTGATCCTGCAGTGTTGTTTACTGCTTTTACAGCTATTTGTAGTATCATCTCTTTGTAATAAAACTACCAAGCTCATTGAAGATAATAGTATACACTCTCTTGATAACTGTATAATAGTATTCAACTACACCAATTAACCAATATACCTCAACTGGTATACTCTTTGTTCTTATCGATATGATCGCAGCGTATTAAACGAATTCCTTGTTTACAAAGTTCTTCCCAGTATTATATATAATAAAATCTGGTGGACCAATGTAAATATTCATCCAGTATTTTCAAAGCATATCGAAAGTGTATTTTACAATAATGTTATCCAGCCATTATATAGCTTAGAATTGTATACCTTCATCAATAATATATAGAATGAGATGAGTATTAATATACATAATGTCAATTGTTATTGAGTAATTAAAGTCAACATCATCTTGTAGATTGAATTTAAATCGACCCGGTGATTTTCCGTACTTTTGATAATATTAACAAAACTTATTGAGCTTGTCAATCTCAGCTTTTGAGATGTCATTATAGCCAGCTTGCTGTAGTACTTATAAAAGTCTATATGCCAATAAATGACCAAAGCGATGATGTAGGCATTATAGTTCTGTATCGATAAGGTAATACTCACTACTCTTGATGGTTTGTTGTATAAACTGCTGTATATTTATTTGCCATAATAGAACTATATGCTTATTATGTCGAATACAAGAGTAACTTTCTCCTATTCTTGTAACAACAACATCGATGATGTTATTATAGTATATGCCGAGATGATCCATATTATTAAGTAACAGTAGAAATGGTGTTTCTGTATTCATAATATGAAATTCGATAGTTCCTAGGGGTAGATGGAGTTTGACTGATCCGAAAGATTTAGCTCTTTCGATTCCGAATATCACATTTGTAACTCCTACTCTGCTTTTATCTAAAATAACATCCTCGATAGTTATCTTGTATGCTATATATTGATTAAATCCTATTATAAACCATTTTGCTATAGCTGTATTAATAATAATGCTCTTGAACTCTTTGGAATCGTATTCATTTATAAATATGGTTTTCTTCTGAATTTGATGTGTCAGGATATAAATGAGTGTTTTATTAGCTAATCTTATTGTGATCTCTTTATTATTGATAAGTCTATTTTGAGTAACAAAGCTTGAATATAGTTTTTGTTTTAATGAATCTTGAAGTTTATATTGAGCGAAGTAAGCTTCGATTTTCTTATTAATATTAATATCAGATTCCTTAATATCATTTTGATTAGGACCTTATATTCAATAAGAAACTGCTTAAAATCTTTATCAAAATTATTACTAATATTCTTAAACCACTCCTTATATTTATATCATAACTTATTATACTCCTCCTTACTATATTTGATTAACCAATAATTATCCTTTTTGTAAACAAAATATTTCTTTTTAATTTGTGATTTGAATAATTATCGATCATCTTATCCAAATCCTTTATTCTGATTATATTCTTCTTTGTATTAATATTTCCGGTTGGTGTAGAATATCATATTTTTGTTTGGATAAGTTAGTTCCTATATTATAATAACTAAACGAAGTTCTTTAAGGAGATTTGATATATTATTAGCTGGGCGAAAACAAGCTAGAAAGCATACTGATACTAGTATATATACATTGACAATCTTTTGATAAAGTAAATCCTTTGTTCTAATTATATTACTGAATTCTTTATATAAATAACATAATCTTGTCACCATCTATTATAGATAATAAGTGATTGATTTCCCATTATTCTCTGATTGTGCTATCATACTCTTTAATATAACAGCTTTCTATTACTACATGATATTCCTTTTGTGCTCGGGACCTTCAAATGTATTTACAAATAACTTACGAATCTCCTATATCAATACCGACATAGTCTCTAAATTCGTATGATAGAAATTAAGTACTGTATTGACAAGCATAGCAAAGAATGCTTTTGGAAATAGATTATTAGGTAAATTAATACATTAGTAATTATTAAGGAATATATTGAATTTGTGTATGAAATTATTGTTTTATCCACTGTATTTGTTATCCTTGTTGTAAAGTTTCGCAAGATTTCCGAGAAGTTGATTAATATTTATGACTCTTGGTGATGGATTTAGAAAATCTCTGGAATGCTGTAATTGTATCCTGAATCACCTTCTCCTCCTCCTTCTATACCGTCTTTGTCTTTGCTATTGCCATTCCTATTATAACCACCTTGTGAGAAATCGTTTCCTCTGTTTCTGTTACCTCCTCCTCCTTCTTCTTTATTTGAACCACTATTACTACCAAATGGATCACTGAATGGTTAACCACTTTTCTCTTATAATAATGAAGGCGATTGTAATAGTGGAGGGTCGGGTTGTCGAAAAGGTATTTCGAGTCAAAACTGTTCATACTGAACCGACCGTGAAGGTAATGGTTTCTTCTGATTATAGAATAAGTATGTGGATGAGTTGGGTTCACTATTTTCTTGTAGAAAGCTGGTATTAGATTAGGGAACGGATTCATAGTAATGGGGTGCTTGTGGTTTTGATGACGCTTTTTGTCTAATATCAACGCCCTTTCCTTTACCACCTAAAGGGCTGAATCCTGAAATTGTCGCGATCTGAAATAGAATACTTGGTAACTGCGGTAGTCTGTATTGATTGAAACCTGATGGTCCGGGCTGATTGCTTATTTGAGATACCTCGGGTTCTTTTAGTAATGTATATATAGAAGCTCGAATGTCTTTTTTATCTATCTTCTTCTGTATGCTTTTCGATCGAAATATAAATCCCTTATCTGTAAATATATCCATAATCTCTTTATCTAACCATTCTCTATACAATAATCAAATTGCATTAACTAAAGTATTATAAATAGGTTGTATTGTACAGATTTTGTGCTTTGCAATAAATATGCTGTACAAGTGTAGTTTGTATCTCAATTTGTATAAAAGATATATACCAACTACTTGAAAATGTCCCGAATTGAAGTATTCAAATTTGTAAAAGTAATCCGATTATAGTTTGTTGTTATAATACTTCGATTGTTGATATTTGTAAAGTTTGTACTTACAAAAATCCCTAACCTCTTTTATACCTATTTTCTTTGTAAGATTAATAGGGTTGTTCTGTTATTGTTTAGTTATTATATTAAAATTATTAGTTGTAATAACTAATAGTATAGTCGATTCGGCCATACTTCCAATATTGTTGTTGCATTTAAGCTTATACTCTACGGAATTATCTTTGTAAGATCCTACCATATTGATGGATAATAGGTAGGTAATAAGATGAAATGCTTAAATATAACTTTGCTAAAATCTGGCAAAGTTATACTTATTTGTTAGAAGATGGTGCTTAGCTCGAGTTGGTAGCTACTAGTTTGTATTCTTCAATGCATGTTGCCTTGAAGAATAAAATGTAGATTAAGGTTGATTGTGAGGGTTGTTGCCATGTTGCCGACTAAACTCGGTTTGTCAGTATTAAACCACATTGGATTAATGCTGAATGTAAGAACTGTTGTTATATTACCGATGGTCCTTATTCATACAAGGGCAGGTATCAAACTATATTGCTTTGATATGAGAGCTTATACCTTTTTAAAGAAATATTAATCTTAGTTACAAATCTATGTTATATTTGAAATTAAGATACCAGGCTTTTGATTTGTGATATCACTAATCAATATTGATATTACCATAGGGATAGTAAAGTAATATAATATTAATAATTTATATTATTGTAATATTACTCCAGATTCTAAAAGCTAAAGGCTACAAACATATATACTATAGTGCGGGGGCGCTAGCGCATGCGCTAGTGCGGTCAGTCACATGATCCCTATCCCAACACTAATAATCTAGGATTTATTATATTGTTTTAACAAATTCTTGAATTGTGATTTGATTTTTTATATTTATTATAATATTTATTAGAAAATGCTTCTCTATTAGGATTTTTCTTATTTTAATATTTATTGTATTGAATCTAAATATCAATCTTTTGTTGAAATAATATATTAAGAGCTTTTTGTTCAGTAAATACTGTCACGGGGTGGAACCACGTGACATGTTGATCCTATCGGATAGGACCGAACGAGCGCTTGCGCCGGTGCGCAAGGGAGCTAGGGCCCGATCGGGCTAGCTCGCTATGAAAACTCTGTATATCTTCAACTTGGAAGATCCTGTATTGTAGCTCTTCGAGCTACGTCTTAATCTTCAATCTGAACCTATTATCTGAACCAATATAACTTTGCCAAATTAGAGCAAAGTTACTAGAGCCCTGTTTCTGTCTGCCTGCCCCGTGATAAATACTCCTTTTTAATATAATTAGATTTTTTTTACATATCGATACTTATTTAATATTTTATTTGCCTTTCGAAATATATAAATCTGTTAGAAGATCATATATGAGTTGGTGGAAAAGCCTTAATATTATTAAGTTCTACATAGAGATACAATATATATATATGGACTCGACGGAGTTATATACAGACTAATACCGATATAGCATAACGTGATATGCGGTATAAGCACCTTTTCTAACACTCCCCCATGCTGGTATCACATATCTGAAGCTATGTAATCTATCGAAAGCTATAGGAAGGTTATAAAAGCTATATTATAAATTAATGCTATAATTGATCTCAATCAAGCTAAGCGGTATAATTTATATTGTAAAGATATGTGTACAGTGTCCAATCGCTTTTATTCAATAAATCTCGAGAGGTACTAATAAGTGCTTTAAAGCTAGCGAATTGATTTCAGAATATACTGGAAAGCACTCTGAGGTTATAGTGTTGATCTCAATAGCCTTCAAGAAGTATTCTGGGATTAATAAGTCAGATTTCAGAAGCTGCCAGGAAGTATTCTAGGATCAGCAAGTGATTGATAATGAAGGCGTTGATTGCTAATAATATCTCTTCCAGACATTAATGTTTTCACTAATTTTTAAAGAAAATCATTTCCTTTAGAACTACTTAATATCTAATATAAACATTTCTCTAAGGATATAGAAATTATACTAATGGTATAATACCTATTAATCTATAGAGTCTGTACCTCTACAGCTCTTTTCTCTTAATAAAGAAATTGGAATATAATTTTCTACATAATCACTCTGATCATATAGAATCCCTTAATCCTTACTCTCCTCTATAAAGATATAGAAGATATTGTACACTTTTCCTATATGATGGAATGCTAGGGCATTTCTTTATAAAATGTATTCTACAATTCTTCCTCTCCCTTTTAAATATATTCAAAAGAGAACACAAAACTAACAATAATACTCTTAATCACCTTAGTTTTGCTGGTTTCTATTATAAGGAATATAGGAAATAATCCTATTATCTTCTATATAATGAAATACTAAAGTATTCCCCCAAGTATAATAATATATATTCTCCTATTACCATAATCATCCGTTCCTTCTTTATATATAATTTCGGATTATCTTTGGTTTTCTTTGGGATTTCCGATTCCCTACACTCAATACTTTCGGATCCCTATAGACTCTTCGGTTCTTTATATACTCTCTTTTCCTTTCAATCGTTAGTATAACTATTATTGATAAAGAAAATCGAAGTTGAAATTATATAAAGATAGTGATTGAAAAGAAAAACAATTGATTTGTATTTAGTAATATACATTGATTTATTAGAATAGGATATATTATATGAATTATAGATAAGTGAAAAAATATCGAAATCAAAAGAAAATAAAATTGAGAGTTGAGATATCATAAAATGGCAAAACTGGTAAGCGAAACAAATTAAATTCTATAAAAATTAATGTTAAATAAAAACAATAATCTAATAATCATTATATTCATCAGATTGTAGATATGAATAATCGGAAAATTATTAAAGAAATGGAAAGGGGGTGGCAGGAAAATTTTTGAGATAAAGAAAAAACTTTATTAAATTAGATGGGTTTTGTAGTTTCCCTATAAATTATATTTAAAGCATTTTCAATTTCAAGGTTTTTTATAAATAACCTTTAACTATATAAAGTTTGATTGATTTATAAAGTACTGCTGATTGCTTATATTGTATCGTTGTTATCGATATAGGGCTTATGGGGATCGAAAAGAGAAGAATCAAAAATGGATCGAGGGAATTATACTGTAATTGAGATTCTCGAATTGTTGAAAGAAAATAAGAGTAGATAGTAATCGTCTGCCAAAGCTTTATTGCTCTTTTTAACCCTGTAGGTTGGATTATTATAGTGCTGTACATCTGAGTATTTCGTATAGTCTCCATTATCTTTAACCCTATAGGTTGAATTACTATAATACCACGCATCTGAGTATTCGTACAATCTCCATCATCTTCAACCCTGTAGATTAGATCGCTGTAATGCCACGCACCTAAATATTCATTACGATTTCCACTATCTTCAATCTTACAGACTAGATCGCTTTAATACCACATATCTAAATATTCATTACAGTCTCCATCATAATAACATCGCACACTTTACAATACCACACAGGATACCAGAATCTTACAACAATACCGAAGCCAGATTCATTCACCAAACGGAACTGCGCTCCCCTAATTGCTTAATTGTATTGGGCTAGATACCATCTGGATGTTTTTAGAATTGAATCATATTTATGAAGACAACAGTCTCCGGATTTGACGGAGTAGCTATTATCTGTTGTAGCTTTAATCAAGTGACTCCGGAAGACTAATCCTAGCGCCACGCGAACCCGGGCTCATAATCTGTTAGAAGATTATATATGAGTTGGTGGAAAAGCCTTAATATTATTAAGTTCTACATAAAGATACAATATATATGTGTGGACTCGACGGAGTCACATGCAGGCTAATGCCGATACAGCATAGCGTGATATGCGGTATAAGCACCTTTTCTAATAAAATCTTTATATTCAAAAGTATATTTTTATAAGCTAATCTCTTTATATTTTTAATTAAAGTTAATATAATTTCGAATATAAATATAAGGGAGCTTGATTGATAACAAGTTATTCAAAATTTAATTAATATTAATTGAAAAAAAGCTTCAATTGAATTATAAAGTGTGATACTTTGCCTTAGAAGAACTGCGAGAGCAGGGTACAATTTATCCTTAGAATCTATAACTACAGAATCGGGAGCAAAGCGCTTGTAGAGCGCTCCTATATACTAGCTATGTATATATGATTGTGTATATGCGTAAGCGTGTATGTAAGCGATCGCAGCTGTGATTGGGTGCGATCCGTGATACTACCCCTCCTTTCGAAAAAGCTTGTCCTCAAGCTTCACAATTACCTAATCCGTAGACATATCGGTAATCCCAATAAGGTATCGTTATTTACATTATAGTATAGCGTAATAAACAAGTATATACACAAATTTTGCTTTTTTCGCAACAAAAAGGCATATAAGAAATAAAGGAAATCGTTCTGTAGCCTAACAATAGTACAAAGCCTTCGAAGTATATAGATCGCCCAAATTTCCCTCTCTTTTCTAAATCTTTTCCAATTACTTATCTTCTTTGTATTCCTTAATCAATAATCAATATACCTTTCACACTATTAAGAAAACATAATAGTAAGAATAAGTTGTTGTTAGTATAGCTAAAGTAGTAGAAGAATACGCATATAATAATAAGTTGTTTATTTTTCTTTTGTATTTGCTTTATTAATATATTTCTTTATAATTTATAGCGAAAAAAGCATCTGCATTTTCTATTGCACAAGGCAAACATTCTGTTGAGAAAGAGAAAGAGTCGAGCCGCAATGGGAGTAGTAGTGATTCTGTTAGTAAGAAGGAGAATAATAAGGAAGATAGGTTGGACAATAAAGATGCATATAAGTGAGACTTTCTTTTAATATCTCCGGCTTATAGTCGGCTTGTCTAACAAGTGCAATTATAGATACCGAAAGCAATATGCCTAAGGGTGGGGTCGATTTTCGATATACTTATTGGATATATCCGTTCGTCTTTCGAGATAGAATTCGGAGGAAGAATATAATCCCTTAATCGATTGTGTTGATGATTACAAAAAGAAGTTTGCTGACAAGTTGATCGTAGCGATATATTATTTTCGTGATCTCGAAAATAATGACGAGATAGTTAAGAAAGATATCCTGAAGGTTTTGTATCAAAGTCAATCTGATTGCAAATTCGATATATTCTATTATAAAAGTGTTGGTTTTGTTGATATTAATGAATAGGGATCTCTAAACAAAAGGTTATCAAAAAAGACGGTACTATAATGGAAACAATGTATTCGGAAGAATGGTTGGATTTGTGCTGGTTGTATATATAGTTGTGTTTTCAGTAAGGGAAATAGTATCTACTATCGACTTTCTGGATAATTATCTGATCAATCTTGTTATCTGTTTTATTTAATTGATAAATATAAATATAAGTATTTGTCTAATAGGGATATACATAAGATGTTTCTCTAATACTAATCGGCTATTATTGAATATGGCAATATGGTAAAGGTAAATTATAATTTTGCTAGTTTCTAATAAAGTTAATTCTTGAGATAGCTTGATATGCAGGAGGAACTAAAAAATTGTGTTTTGAAAGAAATGCTTTTTTTTATCTTTATTCAAGAAGCCGCGGAGTGTTGTATAGCAGAAGTTGTAGTGTAAGGAGACGAATTGGAGTAGCAGTATTAGTTTATTGTAATTTAGATGGAAATAGAGCTTTTAGTAGCTTGCAAGTGGTTGGATATAATTAAGTGCTAGCTCGATCTTATTGTTGCATATACTGTGACTAAGGGTTATCTTATCTTTTGGCTTATAGTTGTTCTGTATATATTTGTTATTGCTATTGATTGAGGACTTGGCTAATATTTTGATTTAAACTATTTAGTCTTTGCTGTTATATCTCATCTGACTATAACTGTTGATACTTATAGAGGCTTTCTTTTTGGTTTGGTTTAAGTTTGCTGAATAGAGGAAAAGACTTTTTTTATTAATATTTCATTTTTGTTTGATTGCTTTCAGCTTTTTATATAATTAGGATTTTCTTTATTATAATAATAAATTAAAGAAGTTCTTTCTGTCTTTTTTATTTATATATTGATTATTATTTATAAAATCATAATTATTCTTTTTATCTTATAAAAACAAATCCATTTTGATAAATATACAAAGAATCCTGGTAGAGTGGGATTTTGTAGATAGAAGTTATAAAGATAATGCAAAGCAGTTTTTAAGTCAAAAATGGGGTATCAGATGAGATTGTCATTGACATTCAATTATAATACTCTATACTTAAGCTATTAGTATACTTTTTTTATAACTAAAATATACTCCATTTCCTATTTAGTATTACTAATAATATTTATTAAGAGTAATGGTTTAAGGATTTGTTCGAAAAGTGGATTGTCTATTATTTTACAGAATTTGTTAGATAGAAATACAGAATGGACTTTTATAGTGAGCAATAAGTTTAATCAGAAGGAATCTCCGGTTTGATCAATAATCTTAAATCTATCTTGAATAGGGTAATCCAGTTTTTTGAATAATTATTATATTAGAAAATCCCTTATATTGAGCTATATATAGTCTCCTATATCAAAATCGATTAAATAGTAATATAAATTGATTAATCAAAATATCTTTTCTTATATATATAAGATATTTTCTTTTATTTAATCAAATACTAGTTTATTGTATTTGATATACTCTTTAATATCAATTATATTCAAATCATTAATAGGCATAATAGAATCAGATTTTCAATCCCAGGGATTACGAGATAGATAGCCATACAAGATCTCGTATAGAGTTTAACTATCTAATAATTTATAAGGAAGTATGAATTAAGCATAATTTATTATTGATAGAAATTCAGATTAATTATCTTGATAATAACTTATAAAGGGTTATAAGCATTATTAGAGATATTGATTATAAATCTCAGTTTGACTATCAGTTTGCAAATAATGAATAATAGATAACTTGACTTATATTCCTAAAATATTATTAAATTCTTATTAAAATTTGAATATGAATTGAGGATTACAATTAAAGATTATAATTTTCAGGGTATTATAATATCTATATATATAGTATAGGTATAAGTGAATCTAATTTCTTGAATCGATTGATTTATAATAGAGTATTGAAATAGTTTGTTTAATTAATTGATTAATAATAACGAATATATTATTATAATTGTATTTATTCTTATTGAAACTATAATAATCCATAGTAATATATTATTATACTCGCATAAAGATCGGGAGCAAGTGAAGGAGATTAGGAATGCAATTTTTTGATATAAAGCTGTGTTTGTATTTGTAGCAATTCTGTATATATTGATTGATTATATCATTTATATTCTTCTAATAATATTAATTAATTAAAAGAGTATAGGTCTTTTTGATATTAGAATATACAGTGAAAACTGAATTATGAATTTCGTAAATCAAATAGATTTATAGATTTTCGGTATTCGGTATGTAAAATCGATTATTATAAAGTAAGAGTCTTTTCTTAAGTATAAGATACTTGTGCGATTTGATAGTTTGAATATATAAAGCTTCTAAACTCGGATAGAATCTATTTGCTTTAATGATGCGATTTATAATATTGAAAAGTAGTGTAATTGTATATATATCAATATTTGTAACTATATCCGGATCTTGCTATAGAGATTTGTATATAATCTTTATATCCACTTGATTATTTTTTATAAGCTACTGAAAACGATTCTTTTTCTTAATACTATTCTTGTCACGGGGTGACACTAAGCCCTTTCTGTCCTGTCCTGTCCTGCTATATATGTGAGAGTAAGGTAGAACTTCCAGTTCTACCTCCTAGTCTTTGGGCGTTTAGCTCAGCGGTAAAGCTTCTGAATACTCCCAGAAGTGATCCCGTGACATTAGGTAGAACTACCCTTGGTTATAAGTGGAGCTGTATGGGGGGCCCACTTATAGCTTACAAGCCTTCATTGGTTTGGGGGCTAGCATATATAGATCCTGTCTGCCTGTCTGAATGCCTGAGGCATTAGAATCCAGAATCCTGAAACCTCCTAGTAGGTGATGGTATGGAGACCATACCTTAAGGAGGGGGGTGGTGTCACGGGGTGACACTAAGCCCTTTCTGTCCTGTCCTGTCCTGTCCTGTCCTGCTATATATATGAGAGTAAGATAGAACTTCCAGTTCTACCTCCTAGTCTTTTGGGCGTTTAGCTCAGCGGTAAAGCTTCTGAATACTCCCAGAAGTGATCCCGTGACAAATACTTTATATATTTAATATTGAATTCGCACTTCTTGAGGTCTACCTGAAGACTAACGGATTTAAGTTATTTGAGAATATACTTAACGTATTCTTCATGTTTATCTTTATTTTCAAAATATATAAGAATATTATCAAGGTAAGTAGTACAGAAGTTATCTAAATAATTAAATAGAATATCATTTATATATTGTTAATAAATTGCAGGATCATTTATTAATTCAAAAGGTAAAACTTTATATTTATAAAAACTATATCAAATGCAAAAGATAATATATTCTTTAGAAACTGGATTTATATGAATACGATGGAATGCTTATTGAATATCTAATTTGGTATATATCTTTATATTAGTAAGTTGTGTAAGTATCTCGTTAATAAGAGGTAGAGAGTATTTATTTTTATATATTAAAGAATTAAATAATCGGAAATTTATATAAAACCTTAAGCTTTTATTCGGCTTTCTTATAAAGAGAATCAGTATTATGAATAGTGTTTAACTAGATTTTATAAATTCTTTAATAAGATTCTCTATAATATATTCTTTAATAATCTCAAGCTATTTAAGTAATATCTTATATAAAGGATTATATTTGAAAGCTTTTTCATCTTTTCCTTCAAATATGATTTTGTAATTATATAATCAGAAGAAAGATAGAATATCAGATTTACACTTGGAGAATACTCAATAATATTGCTAATAAACTTCGGGGATTAAAGGCTCTATCTCAATATTTACAATGATATAATTGAGAATAGTAATAGTTTTTGATTTAGAATTATTTAAGGTAACAATTGTGGTTGAGATTTGATAATTATTGTTTTAACTAGATTTATAAATTGAAATAATATTGTTAATCTCTATACATATAATTATAAAGATCTTATAATCCTTATTTCTTTTATAAATAAATTGAAATTGAATTGGCTTAAGTGTATAAATATTGAATATATCGGAGATATAAAGCGGGAGGGATTTGTAAATAGATTAAATAGAGATTTGATCAAAAATAGATTTCTTCTTTAGATTAACTGAAATCTAAGCTTCGATTACATCTGAAATTATTATATTAGTCTCTTAAGAAAAGATAATAAGTATTTCAAATACACTTGATACTATAATCGGTTATCCATTATTAAGTCGATGATATATCTCTTCTAATCAGGCATTCCAATATTAGTATCTTTCTATCTCAAATAACTAATTCTAAATTATTGAAAACTATTTCTAATTAAAAATATATTTTTTGATAAGGAAACAGTAGAAGAATGCTCGAAAGGCCCATTCGAAATATCAATTAAAACAATCGACTTTAACTCAAATCTCTACCAACTATTTGCAATCTAGGATTATATTATATAAACCCAAATTGATGATAAGAAATAGCAAATAAGACTATTATCGAGTATTAATTATAAAATTAAGAATATGAAATGAGTGATAATTTTACCTTATATATTATTATATTATTATTATTATTATTAGTAATTTTCAACCGGGCCGTATAGGCGAGCCTCCCAGGGGGCATTACGGTGGGCTAACTGCGGGATGATCTTCTAGTTTACATGATCCCCCTTTCCTAGGGATGGGTCTCAATACCCTCAGTAGCCTCCCAAGCGATGGCTAGCGCACTTGCGCCTTTGTCTCCGATCCTCTGAGCGCCTCCGTGCGCGCTTTCCGATCTCCTATATAATATTTGTTTGAAAGCTGTTTTATCCTGTAAGGATAGCTTTTGTATATATTCTATTGCAGTATAGTATACTGTGTGCTTCAATTTTCTTCCACATAGCTTTTCTAAATCTATCCCCTCCTACTCCCTACTTATGTTCGCCTGAATCAATCGATCCCTTTCCTTCTCTCTTTCTATTCTTCTGATAATATTTTAGGGCATATGCTTTTATAGAAATCTGTTATAGCAATGAATTTAGCGAATTTGGCTAGTATATACATTAGCTGTTTCAATAGTTGTTCTTGAGCTGCTTAATTGCAGAGTAGATATTTGGGCTTGATATTTGGGGGCTAGGTTTCATAGATCGCAAGGACTTTGCAGCAATGCACAATATGCTCGGGGGATTTGAATGCTTTGCATGAACAGTGGATTGTTGCTTCCTTATGTTTAAATCGTTGGTGGTAGCTTTCGAAGTCGCCATGTACTGAGCAGATCGCTAGCATGCAGTGGAGAGTTGCTTGTGAGAGTTCTAGTTCCTTAGGGTATTTGTTTGTGCTCTTTAGGTTCCATTTCTGGTACTATTTGAAGAGTGTTGGTATCTGTTTGATCCACCACGTCTGTACTGCCGATTCCATAGCAGTTTTTGCTATAGAGCGAATACCGCTTGCTATAGATCGATTTGTATGCCTTGAGACTGATTTTCTTGTCCCTTTGTCAGCGAGTGCATCCGCACGCTCATTCCCTTCGATCCCTGTGTGGCCTGGCGACCATTTGATCTGGATCGAGTGCGTTTGCATCAGTTTGTGGCATTTGAGGAAAGCCCATTGCGATGTGATAGAGGCTGTGCCTCTCATTCCCCATATCACCGATGTGCTATCGATGCACATACAGATTTCCATTTGTTTTATGCCGGCAGAAATGAATTATATTATAACTACTTTCTAGAATATATTATAACACAAAGTAGGTTCGCTATACCTACAGACGCTTTCCCGGCTCACTTGTGATAAAGCCACTAGTACTAGACTTCTGTAGAATCTTCTGACTACATTAAACCACCTATTATATGATTACCTTCGGAAGTTCCGGCCAGAACCAAAACCATTCCTTCACACCTCCATTCCTGTTTACTCCTTAAGCCTATCTGATACCTCCATCATACCCTCTGCCCTATAGTATCCGATTATAAACCGACACACGCATCCATCCTCTCAAGCCATATAAACAATATCGCTATCGCTATCATTATATACTACGCCTCACGGCTAATAACCGTTTCACATTACCTTGCCGGATCTTTCCTACACAACAAGGCCGACTATGTCTTGCAGGCTTGCTATTTCAGACCCCTAGCCAGACAGCCCTTCTATAGTATTTCCAACCCACTAACCAAAGCTCTGCTTGTAAAATCCACTCCCCCAATATATAGTTTATAATCGAAAATAAAGCGCTAGGAGCGCGTTGCATATGTATATCGTAGAATTGGCCTCTGCCTGAAATCCTCCACCACCGTAATACCAATCGAGCGTTATCAAATATAACTTGCTAAAAGTGTCCTTTCTATACTGGAGCTCCTTTGCCGCTATGCCGCTTCTGCGCACTTGGAGGTAAGGTACTAAAAACATTCCTCCTCCTACTCTATATATACTCCTGCCAGCCCCAGTAAACACTATCCTAGCCTTTGTATACTTCCTACTACTCCCCTTACCATTTGTAAATATCCAATCTGGTATACCCGCAGATCGTACATATTGTTGGGTTGTGAAAACTCTATACGCTAGCGCCCCAGAGGTATTCTATCGATTTTCGTTTGTTAAGTTAAAGATATCGGCCCTACTCCCAATACAGGCTTCAGTCAGACTCAGCTATATTATAAAAGCTTCATTATCTACTATTTCAAAAGCTAGTTCCGCTTCGCAGATACTCTGCCGCAATATACTCTGGCTCTGCTCTCCACACAGATTCGTAAAGGTATAGTTTTATATCAATCCTGCTTCTATCTTTCTTTCACTATCGAATAGTTTTCATCTCCGTTTTGCTGGTAGTCCTTTGTTCCGAGCATCTTCGCGATTACCCTCTAGTAATCAGCTACATATACCTTCACTCCCAGTACGGCTTCCGATTAGTATACAACCACTACCCGGCTCCAGCTAACTCTACTTAGCTTTCCGATCGTACGATCGAAGGTTCGTAGGATACACTACATACAGGTGAGAGTCATCGTATCTCATATATTATTATAGCTTTTGACTTTAATTAATAATTCGAATAATATAAAGCAGGATTTGAATATAGAGAATAATAATGAAAGAACTATCTTATTAATAAAAACGAAGCTATTCGCTTTGGAATCTATAAGAGATTGAGTATTATATGAATATCCGTTCTTCGAAAATATATATAATAGATTTATGGAATCATCTCTTATTAGTTTTATCAAATCAAGAAATCTCATATCCCGAATCACATTTAGAAAAGAATTTCTATTTAAGTATATTGATTTAAATATTGATTTTCAATAATATAAGCAGATTTAATAGCTTTTATTTATACTTTTTGGTTTATATTCTTCTCAGTATTCTCTTCTATATTGTAGAACTCTTTATTTTCTCCAATCTCTTGAATCTCGGTTATAGTATTTACATTATTTGTATATAGTATAAAACTATAATTTACTCCTAATATAAGGGTAATAGTATTATAATTGAAATTGTTTTCTAAAAATGAAATATTATTTAACTTAAAGGTTTCTATATAATTAATAGAAGTATAAAAAGGATATTGAATATGAAACTAAGTAAATAGATTTGAATTACTCGATAAGCGAAGAGTGCTTTTAGGGATAATTAATGAATCAATATTATTAGATAGTTTTTTAAAAGATATCTCTTTAATTATTCTATAATAATTACATTCTCGAAATATAACTTCAAATTTATTGATTTCAATAAGTTTAATAGCCAGGTTCTTAATAATATAGTATTTATTGATATAAAGACCAATAGCTCATCAAAAAAAATCGAATATTTTTCTTTCTAGATTGTAAAGGAGAGTTATTGGATTGGTGATTTTTGTCTATATAGTTAATAATCTAAATCTGTAATATCATACTAGGAAATTTCCTTATTAGATATTATTAGATATAATCTAATATTCATACTCAATTTATACATAATCAACTTTAATAGAATTCTTATAAATAACTGTGAGCTGATTAATTAATTGCTATTCTATCAAACGGGGTATTTGAGTGTATAATAAGAATATATATTTTTGTACCTTTTCTTTTATTTGATTTATTATATAAAATTACTATTATACTTTCGAGATAAGCGAATTTTTGTAAAGTTCGAATCGCTTGATAATTAATAATTATTAGAGGCTTGCTTTTAGCTTTATATTATCTTTGAGTTTGAATAAAAGATTGGTAGGCTTCGGAATATACAGATACTCTATTATAGTAATAAGTAAATAAGAGTGGAATGTTTAGTGAATTTGTAGGTTGCTCAATAGGGCGATTGGGTTTAAGAAAGATTTGTTATCAATATTCAAAAAGGATTGTTATAAAGATTGACTTTGTAAGTAAAGGTTTTTCTTATTCTTCCTTTTTCTGATAATAGGAGATATTCTTTTAATAGAATCAACTAGAATATCAGAAATCCGAATTTTACAATTTGTAAGGGAATTTGTATAATATTATTATTGATATCTTGAAAATTGAAATAAATAAATAGTATTAAAACTATATTATAGCAATTCGTTTTTGAATCTTATAATTTCGTTTTATAAATTCTCAAAATCTTTAAGGATTAGTATTTGTTCTTCCTATAACAAAAGAGTATATATTAACATACTATCTTCAAGAGTTAATACCTCAATCGAGAAGTCGTTTCCAGATTGTTTATCCTTTTCATATCTATCAGTATTTATATTAAAACCATAAGGACTATAACCATCATTCTGTTAAGATTGATTATTATCAGCTAAAGGCACTCAGCTAGCGAGAAGAGGAAAGCGATAGAATTCCTTTAAAATAAATGGGTTAGATATAATAGCAGTATTTATAACTCTATATATTAAAGATTTATTATTTTCCATTAAATAAATTTATTCGAAATTAATCCTTTTCCTATAAGTGATATCGAACATCCTCGATATACCCAAGAAGGTATTATAATTATAAGATATTATTTGATCGGCCACCAAATGACTATACGATCGTATAATAAGTTATAGATAATATAATACTTTATCTTAAAAGAACTACAAGAGCAGGATATAATTTATCCTTAAAATCTATAACTACAGAATTGAGAGTAAAGTGCTTATAGAATACTCCTATATACTAGCTATATATATATGATCGTGTATGTGCGCAAGCGTGCACGTGAGCGATCGCAGCTGCGATTGGGTGCGATCCGTGACATAAAGAGTTTAAAAAATCCATTAATCTATATCAAAAGAGAAAAGAAGAGAAATAGATATATAAATTCAAATATCTAATTTCGAAAATACAGCTTTGAAATCAAAAGATATTAAACCTGCTTCTCGAAACCCTGATTTTATATTCTGAATTGTAATTGATTCTTCATATATAACTTTAAAAACTATAAAGAATTCAACCTTCGAAATATAATTAATATATACTATTAGAAGATTGAGTGGAAGAGGCCTCTATATTGACTATATAGTTGCGCGTGTAAGCATATTGATCTCCCCATAGTATTATATGAGGGGATCAATATGCCTGTCTATGGTTCGTCTAATCTAGCCCGTTTAGGTAGCCGTATTACTAATCACTACACGTGCTTAGCACCGGTAACTTCTATTCCTTTTAACATAACGTGGTTTATCACCAAGTGGGCCATATCACCGAGTGGGCCACTTTCACCTCAATTCGCACTCTTCATATTTAACACGCGTTTTATCAACCATTTATTATGGAATTTATAAATAAAGAAACACATTTACTTTTAGTTATTAAAGCTTTTCAAAAAAATAAAAATTAAGTATTCGAAAGATTGCTAAACTATATAATATACTTCGCACAACAATCAGTTATAGAATAAATGGTTTAACTCTATATATAGAGATTCGAGCGAATTGCCATAAAATTATAGAATTAGAAAAAAATATAATTATTGAATATATACTTGATAGAGATTTAAAAGGATTTTTATTTAATATTAAGAATATAAAAGATATAACGAATTATATTCTTGAATTAAGGGGTTCGAAATGTATTGGAAAGCTTTGGGTATATCGATTTGTATAATATCGAATCGAATTAAAGATGCGTTTTAGTTATATTTATAATTTCCAAAGAGCTTTTTGCGAAGATCCTAAGCTTATTGAAAATTGATTTCGAATGATTGCGAATATACAAGCTATCGTACAGGACAATAGCATATCACGATGGAGGGGAATGACTGGACAATAATGGTATAAGTATAAGAATGTGTATATCTCCTTATCTACAGTTAAAACTGATCTCTTCTTGTAGAGAAGAGATCGGATTATATACTAGGTGATCTTCGGGTACCGATTACGGGAGCGGTGATCGGTTCTGCAGCCAATCCGGTTATCATTGTTCCGCTCCGGAGTATTCTATATAATGAATACCTGACCATTACATGATCTGATCCATGTGGTTTACAACACTGTTTCCGTCACACACCTTCCAAATCGCGATGATCTGTATAAACAAACAAAGGAAATTAGCGTAGTTGCATCTTGTTGGAGCCTCAATGTGGTCTAGATCATACAATGAAATTATCTTATTTCTACCATAGCAAGGCTTTGATATCTATTTCCTATATGATTAATATGAGAATGTAATATAAAGGAAATTTTGATATGCCTCTAGCCATCGGTAAGTTGTTTAATTCAGGCATTATAGGATGATATCTCTCATTTTCCACTATATTGCCTGAAAATTTTCAAAGGATTGCAGATAGATATTTTCTTGAAGCCTCATTTCGCTATGTATATCTGCTGATCTGCTGTTATAAATAGAGAATACAGATTCTGATTCTTGTATCTGCAAATGTATATTGCAATATCAATATTATTATCCGGATAGGGTAATTGAATTGATAATTATAACAATAATAGTATTAGATTACTAAAGATATTCAGAAAGTCTAAGCGATTTCTGATTAAGTAATCTTACCCACATGTAGGGCAGATGTAATCTATAATATATGCTTTTTCCTTCGAACTCTTCTTTTTTTAGATATCAATACTATTATGTTTTGTTTCTTTTCAAATAGATCACCTGTCTTCTGATAAACATAATCCTAGTTGGCTCAAAAACCCTGAAAAGACAGGGCACCGTGGTCGGTTAAGAAAGCATCCCTCTATTATTCCTTTTTTTTCTTTTATTTATAATGAATTCTTTTCTAAACCTACATTTAAACATAATTCACTTCCACCCCCAAGATCCCCTGCTCCGGCAGCGATTGATCCTCCAGCAACACCATTGACTGCTCGTCCGAGTGATCTTGCTACCGTTGATCCTGTCCCTGCTCCTGTGAGCCCTGCTGCTAATCGACCGTTGACTCAGCAGCCACTTCTTCCCGAAAACCTTTCTGGAAATCCCTCGATTGATTTTCCTCAACTGCTCCCTTCTGCTCTGCTATCGAATAATAGCCTTGCCGATCCCAACTATACTGCCTTCCTTGCTTAGATATATCAAACCCGCCAATACCCTTTATTAGGAAATGTTATTAACTCTGTATTTCCTTTTACCCCTGTTATTATTATTCTCCTTATTTCTATTCCTATTACTATACAATAAGAATCTCTGCCTGTAGCCCTACTAAAAGTAGATATTGTTATTACTTTTGGGTTGATTATATACTGATTCGAAACTAGATATGGTCTGTTCGAAAATATGCTTTGTGTAATACTACCCCAAGAGTTTATTATGACAATCCTGAATTGTATTCCTTCTATAGTTTGGAAGGAATAATTGTTTTTGGTTTTCAAAAGGCTATTGCGATTTTCGCAGAATTAAGGAAAGGTTGTTAACTAGTTAAAATCAAGTGTAAAGATCTGAATGACTTCGGAATCCTTAATCCTCTCGATAACCAATCTGGATTAATTATCGCTATGTCTACTAAATATTATTCTTTTTGCAATTCGAATAATTATTTTTGTATTTTCTTTTCTTTATATAACAATCCTAATAAGTATAAATTCTATAATCTCTATACTTCCGATAATAATCCCAATAACAATTTGTTTCTTGCAGATTTTTAGTATATAAAAACTGAAAATGATCCGCCAAAAACATCTACCAAAGCTCGGTTCTCATAATCTGATGAGTTTACCAAAGGGTTAGTGAATGATTGTTTGTATCTTAACTGTATAAAGTTCTTAGTCTCTAAGCAAATGAAGACCTCAGATAATTGCCATAAGAATCTCGACTATATCAAAAGTACTCGTTACTAGAATTGCAAAACATATATATATGAAATCGCTTTAGATGTTATAGTCTTTGTAGGAAAACTTTATATTAATATTTATAAGGTACAAAATAAAAAGGTATATATTTACTTCTATCCCTAATTAATTATAATATTGATAGCCAAACTAAAAATTAAAAAAGCTTTACAGAACCCTTCAAGAACTTCTAATAGAATCTGAAACTTATAAGTCTACTAATTATAAAGCTATTACAATCAATCTTACAAGAAAGAACTCTTCCACTAAAAAACATATTCCTAAGGATTCGATTCCAAAGATTTCTATAAACAAAGATAAGTCGCTAGCTCTTATTTGATATTTTGAAAACGAGGCTTGTGAAATAAAAAGGCTTGTCGAGAACAAATAGTACAAACTCGATCTGCTTTTGGAAAAGGAAAAGACTAGAAAATATATTAGATTAACTGGAAGAGTTCAATCTCCAGCTAAGAAAAAGAAATAAATGTATTTTTAACTAGCCTTTTAATTTAATTCTTTAATCCGTATATTAATATCCTGTAAATTAAGTATTGATCGAAAACACTCAAACTTCTATTAAGACAGATTTTTGGTTAATTCGTTTGTTGTTATATTAATAATAAGTAAATAAATGATATTGAAACTTCTTTTGGTGTATTCTTGATATAACTATATATTCTATATATCAATATGTTTGAGTTTAGTAATGATCCATTCATTTTCCCCGACTACTAAGTGTATTGATTGTATATTATTATAGAAAATAGTTATTGGTTCTTGAACCATAAGATTGATCTTTTTCAAAAGATATAGAGTAGTTATTGTTTCTTTTGCTATTCATTCCATATCTAACAATTCTATTTTGGTTATAGAAGTGGTTATAATAGATTGACATAATACTTTCCAAAAAACTAATCCCTCGAAGAGTGATATGATATACCTTTGAGATGATTTTCTGGTTTCCTTGTTGTCTATAAACAATACATCTGAGAATACTAGAAGTTGAGGGATTGGCTGGGAATTGTATTTTATAGATAAAAAGCGAATATTCTATAAATACATAATACAATAATCAACAGCTTTTATATAATCAAAAAATGAATTGATAAGGAAATGATTTAGCTGAGAAGTTGTAAATACAATATCAAAACGGATTGTAATTGCTGTATATAATACTGATTCTATCTTTTCTTGGTATTTCTTGATTATTGATATAATAACTATTCTATCAAATTTAACAAATTCGATGATTAACAACAGTATATATATACTATCTTTATTGAACTTAAATTTCTTAGTAATCTTCTTAATATAAATATCATATATTAGTCAAAGTTTCTTTACAGATCTGTCTTTCAGAATTCTGATTTTTAAAAACCATTTAGTATCATCTAGATTCTTGAATTTATAAACTGACTTGATCTGATTAGTAATCTTTGTAGCATTAGATTTGTTATTCTTATAATATATGATCTGAAAGTTATTGATAAAAAAAAGAATTAGTATAGTATACTCCTTGTTGAAATAAATATATAATTCTTTTATATATCCAATTATTCCAATTGATCTCAGGATTGATATAAAATCCTTAAACTAAATAGATAATAAATCATAGAGTCTATACAAAGCTTTATCAATAATTATATCCTTTTCTGATTTCTTGAATCCATTAGATAATAAATATATTATAGAATTACCAATTAGATTGTGCTATACATTTACAAAAGTGTTAACTACATTGTATTACTTAATCTCAAGATTATACTTCACAACTAGAAATATTATAATACAAAATGATTGACTTATAAATATCACTATATATATACTCTCGATTGTAATTTTCTCTTGTAAATCTTTCTTTATTATAAAATATAATCATCATCGAGTAATAAAGCTCTAATTATTATTTTTGTAATTGAATATCCAAACCAATAAAATAGGTTTGATAGACTTTAATCCAAAGTCTATCTCATGCTATGTTTCCCTTAAACATAGATTATCGATTTCCTTTTGATAATCAGCCTTGAACTATGATTCTAGGATATGCTTATCAAGTTATTAATATCGATTTAGGTATTTGGGTACTTGAGAGAGGTAAATATATGGATTATCTTCTGAATTTGGAATTATTAGATTGGATAGCTGAACATTCTTTGTTGCAATTGTTACAGCAATTATATTATATATTATTATAAAAAAGTGTTTCTTCTCTTGATTCTTGATCTTCTCGAAATTAAGTCAAAAGGTAAAATAGAAATCATATAGGGATTTATATATCCTACTATAATTTCCAAGATTAATCCTTGAATAGGCGAACTCAGAAATGTTGATATAAAATATACCATTCTGTTTGCATCTCTTTCGAGGAGGATTCAATTGTACTTGGTTTAACTAATCATCTATAAATAATTAATATTGAAATAGGTTCAGATTAACTTTAGAAATCTCTATTATCATATTGCAAGTTCTTTTTCGAAAATAATCATTCTAAAAAATTAAAACTTTTTTTAACTGCTCGATTACTTTTTGACTAAATAATCGCTCTGGCAATTCAAATTCCTTTATAATATATTCCGGGTTTGGATTCCAATCTATTACTTTTCGAAAAGGTTTTGTATAGTATTAGGTATAGGGTGAATAATCAGCCAATGGAGAGTCAGGGTTACTTTTATATTCCGTTCTGAGTATTACAATTGGAACCCCTATATTCTCTACATCTATTACCTCCAAACTATTATTACTTTCTTTAACGAAACTCCCAGGATTAGGTATTGTTATCTCCTGTTCCTGAATAGCTAAATTTATAGACTTGTTATATCCTATTTGTATTTAAACATTGTAATCTATAGAAATAGTAAAAGCCAGTCTTCTATCTATATCTTCTAGTATCGGAGCAATATATAGCGATAGGTCCCTACTATCTTCTAGCGCCGGAGAGCTGTTTAATGATCCGGGGGATAGTCGGATAAACTTCTCTTCGCTCAGTGTCTCACCCACTCTTTGCTTTCTATTCCCTAGATAATCACTTTCTTTAGAGTTCTCAGAATATGAAGAAGATAATTAATTATCTAAAGTGCGCGCAGTAAATAAGTCTAGAAACAATAGCTAGCCTGTTAATATAGTAAAGGTATCTATATCATTATTATCGTTTTCAATAAGAATTCTATCCATATCTATATAATTAATAATATTCAACAATCTAATTGATCGTCTTAGCTGATTTACAGGCATAGCATTAACCTATTAGCTAAAGTAATCCTATTTATAAATAAACATTTCATCAAAAACAACATTTCGAGAGATAATAACCCAATCGAATATTGATATCCAGATACAGTAAATCCGTGTGCTAGGGATATACCCAACTAAATATTTAATGTATACTTGAGGATTCGTTTTATATTATTTTATTAATACTCTAGCCTTGCATTCCTTATTCAAGGGGTATACTCGACATCCATATCTGTAAATTGAACTCTAGTCAGGCCAAAGATCATCAGTAATCTTAATAATAAGTAATAAATCACTTTCTTTTAAGTATAATCAGAACTATTTATTTAATACTTAATTCAGTGACTTGAATAATCTTGTCTTTAGGAGATTAATGTTATAGAGATAGATAATAGTCATTATAACCTTTGCCCAAAGCTTAATTAGTAATCCTGTGGATAACCGCATTTTGATTTGCTTAATTATTAACTCTTGCCCTGCTTGCTCAGCTCCTTTATTAATCTTGTAAATATAACTAAGGGAAAGCTCAAGTTTGATTTTCTTAATCTCAATTCATTTTTCAAATGCTGTATAACCTATGATTCCGATAATAAAGGTATTATTGTCCTATTTGATTATTATAATCAAAAGTCCATATTTCCTATAAATCTAGGCAAAATAATTCTGGATAATCAGGAATACCTTATTATGGATCCTTCTTATTAAGAAGTAGCTAAACAGCTTTCTGCTATATATTTCTTTAATAACCAATAGTTATATTACTCCGTTGAGTATATAAAGGAAATCAAACAAGTTCTATTGTATCTTATAAAAAGGTCTGAGTGGTTGATGATTATTAGATACTCTAGAGATTATTTATTTTGTGTATATACATATACAATTAGAGTATTCTTGTTTTAAAAAACCTTTAATCCTTATTTTTCTTACAGCAAATACCAAATGTTCAAGCGCTTTCTTTTCAAGATATCCCGTTTTCTTGTGCTATAATTCTATTTGATCCTTTTTTGGAATTGGAATATCCCTTAATTGTCTAAAGGATTTATTAATCTTATAAGAAGTAATAGGATATATGAAATTACAATTTGAGATTGGAATAGGAGAATAAAAGGAATAAGGCTTTATTTTTAAAAATACAAGATTGCTGTGTCTAATATATTATATATATATCTTATTCTCTATTATATCCCCAAAGTATAGAATAGTATCAAAATTATTAAATTATAAACCTAGTTTAAATAATCATGTCTCGGAAATAATATTGATATGGAAATCAGGAATTAGAGTGATATCTATAAGGATCAGATTCTTACCATTAAGAATGCCTCTTATTGTTCTCTAGCTTTTTCCAATAATTTGATAGGATACTAATTTTGAGTTTATTTAATCATTCTTGGAGAATTAATAGTATAATTAGTTATTTAAAAGAGATATATTGTTGATAATATGTAATACTTTATAATTATCAAGGAGGGTAGAGTTATAGAATTCAAACTCTGATTTTGAAGTCGAATTGATTGCGAACACCTTCAGTATGGTAATATTTATGAATTTATCTAGTATTCTGATAATAAGTGGAATGGTATTATAAAATGATCCTTTCATTTATCCCTTACTTCTAAAAGTATTGTGAAAGTACTTCTATTTGTTTATAATCCTTTATCTAATCTCCTTGATCTGATTTGCAAAGAGAGTTATACTTGGATAATCAATATATTTCCTGGTTAAAGCAATTTCCATTTTGCTATAATCCTTAGGATTCTATTTGTAAAAATTGTGCCTTTATCTATCTTTCTTAGATATACAAGAACATTTTATTTTTCTAATATTCTTATCAAAATGAGAACTCTTGGATTGATTTTATGAAATTCCTTTGGACAAAATAGATGATTTGGGCTGCTCGATAGTATAGATTCCTTTTGCCTTAGGTAATATAGTATCGCGGCTCACAATATTCCTGAATATTGTAATTACCTATTAAAGCGTTTGATATTCTTAGTTTAAATAAATCTTTTCATTAATCTTATCGATTTTGTATTGAGTTTACGAAAGTGTCATCCTGATTTCAATAGTATTAAGGAAAGTGTAGGTGACTAATGATCCATAAATATCTGGAAGTTTGTATATAGATACCTTTAAATAGGTAATACCTTAATCCCAAAACCATTTAATCGAATCAGTTTGTCCATTAAATATCTAAGCAATTAGTACACGGTATTCGGATTGAATAATTATTTTAATGATTTAATGGGATGGTGCTAGTTTGTTATAAAGCGAGAGGACTACTTTATAAAATAGCTAAGTCTTTAATTCCTTATTTGAAAAAGACAATTCTATAAAATAAGCTAAATCAATAATTGATTGGATCTATTTATAGACTTGTCAATAGGATTTGTATTTGTTATTATATATTATTTTCTTATTACAATATAACCTATTAAAAGTAATAAATAAGGGAATTATATCGATGATGGATATAGGTATAGGCTCAAATAGTAATGGAGGAGTAACTGGGTGATTAGTTGATTCCTTTATTTCTATATCCCTATCTTTGCTTTTTTGTTCAAAATACTTAGTATAGTATTCAACAAGCTCTACCTCATAGGCATGCCGTTTGGCTTTATCCTATTCCTATCGAATGTTTTTGAAAATTGGAGGAATAGGTGGAGCTGTAGTTAGCCAATCGATTATTTCGAATAATGATTCTAAGAAGAAAGAGGTTAAAGGATTTGTTTTTGATAAAAGTTCAGAATCAATCTTATCCCAAATATCTTCTAGTTAACATTTAACCCTAAGAGCATCGTATTAGGCTGATCAATCCGATTGGGTGGTAAGATATATCGATAGATATATATATTGCGTTGATATAATTGATTTGGGTATTTGGACAGTGAAAATTTGGATTTTCAGATATAGATTGTGATATACCCACTCTTGATTACAAGAATGGTCTATAGCAAGATAGCTGTATTTAAACGCGAATCGGGCTTATAATTATTGTACAGAACAATAGTATATTACGATGGAGGGGAATGACTAAACAATAATAGTATAAGTATAAGAATATATATATCTCCTTATTTATAATTAAAACTAATCTTTTCTTGTAAAGAAGAGATCGGATTATATACTGAGTGATCTTCGGGTACCGATTACGGGAGTGGTGATCAATCCTGTAGCCGATTTGGTTATTGTTGTTCCGCTTTGGAGTATTTTATATAATGAATACCTGATCATCACATGATCTGATCCATGTGGTCTACAACACCGTTTCCGTCACAAGCGAAATATAGCATTTTGGATAGTGATTTCTACAATTTCGATGAAACAGGCTTTATAATGGGGATTATATTTATAGCAATGGTTGTTACTAATATCGAAAGATACAACAAAAATAAATCAATACAGCCAAACAATCGAGAATAAACTACAGCAATAATATGTAGAAATGGAAAGGGTAAAACTATTCCCCCATTTCTAATAGTTCAAGAACAAGTTTACCTTTCCAATTGATATACCAAAACCAATCTTTCTACAGATTGGGCTATTAAACCTACATTTAATAGATAAACAAATAATGAAACAGGTTTAGAATAATTGAAATACTTCGATAAGCATACTAAGAATCGAAGAAAGAGTAAATATCGAATATTAATACTAGACAAGCATAAAAGCCATGGAGCAAGAGCTTTTCAGGCATATTGCAAAGAGAATGATATTATATGCTTGAATCTACCATTACATTCAAATCATTTAACTCAACCACTTGATGTAGACTGTTTTAGGAATCTGAAACATTCATATAGTAATCAAATTGATAAGTTTATCAAGACATATATCAATTATATTTCGAAGATTGAATTCTTTATAGCTTTTAAAACTGTATACAAAAAATCAATTACCTTTTAGAATATGAAATCAGGGTTCAAAGGAGCAGGTTTAATACCCTTTGATCCTAATACTATACTTTCGAAATTGGATATTCGAATTCGTACACCTACCCCCCCCTCTTTCGATCTAGATCAATAAATCTTTCAAACCCCTCATAATCCAACTGAAACTCTTTCTCAATCAACTTTAATGAAATCTCGAATAACTCAACATCAATCAAGCTCTCCTACACCTATATTCGAGACTATATTAGCTTTAACTAAAAATACAAAAAGATTAGCTCATAAGAACACACTTTTGAATACAGAGATTCATACACTTCGAAAAACAAATAAAGCATTAAGCAAACATCAACACACAAAAAAAACCCAATTACATCAAAAAGGAATACTCACTAAACAAAAGACTCTTAATATATTATCTCAGCAAGAAATTGATATTCAGATTCAACACAACGAACATCAAAAAGAAAGGAATTCTAATAGGGAAGCACTTTCTATTCAGTATTGTAGTAAATACAGAAAGACAGATCATAATACAAGAATCTGTCAAAATAATATAATAAATCCTAGATTATTAGATTTTTAATAGTTTTAATCAATTGATTCAATTGTTATTGAATAATATAGGTTTGAAGATGTGAATTGAGGTGAAAGTGGCCCACTCAGTGATATGGCCCACTCGGTGATAAACCACGTTATATCACGGATCACACCCAATCGCAGTTACAATCACTTATATACACGCTTGCGTATATGCACGATTATGTGTATATAGTTAGTATATAGAAGTACTCTACGAGCGCTTTGCTCCCAATTCTATAGTTGTAGATTCTAAGAATAAATTGTATCCTGTTTTTGTAGTTCTTTTAAGGCAAAGTGTCATATTATTTACAATTCATTATATAATCGCATAGCTATCTAATGACCAATCAAATAATATCTTATAATCATAATACCTTCTTGGGTATATCAAGAATATTCGATATTATTTATAGAAAAAGGACTAATTCCAAATAAATCTATTCGATGAAAGACAACAAACCCTTAATATATAAAGTTATAAGTATTATTATCATATCCAACCCATTTATCTCAAAGGAACTCTATCGCTTTTCCCCTTTTGCTAACCGAATACCCCTAGCTGATGATAGTTAATCTCAATAGAATGATGGTTATAGTTCTTATAGTTTTAATATAAATATTGGTAAATGTGGAAAGAATAAACAGTCTAGAAATAACTCTTCAATTGAAATATTAATTCTCGAAGATAGTATATCGATATATACTCTTTTGTTATAGAAAGAATAAATACCAATCTTTAAAGATTTTAAGGATTTACAAAACGAAATTGTAAAACTCAAAAACGAATTGCTATAGTGTAATTTTAGTATTGTTTATTTATTTCAATCTTTAAGATATCAATAGTAATATTATATAAATTCCCTTACAAATTGTGGAGTTCAAACTCTTAATATTCTAGTCGATTTTATTGAGAGGGTATCTTCTATTATTGGGAAAAAGAAGAATAAGAAAAACCCTTATTTACAAAATTAGTCTTCGTGACAATTCCTTTCGAGTATTGATAGCAGACTTTTCTCAAATCTGGTTGTTCTGTTAAGTAATCTATAAATTCACTAAATACTTTATTCTTGTTTATTTATTATTATAATAAAGTGTTTATATATTCCGAAGTCTATTAATCTTTTATTCAAATTCAAAGATAATATAGAGCTAAAAGCAAGTTTCTAATAGTTATTGGTTATTGAGCGATTTGAATTTTACAAAAATTTGTTTATTTCGGAAGTGTAATAGCAATCTTATATAATAGATCAGATGAAAGGAAAGGTATAAAAATATATATTCTTGTTGTATACTTAAGTCCCCTGTTTAACAGGATAGTAATTGATTAATCAGCTTGCAGTTATTTATAAGAATCCTATTGAAACTAATTATATACAAACTGAGTATGAATACTGGGTTATACCTAATAATATTCAATAAAGAAACTTCCTAATATAATATTGCAGGTTTAGATTATTAGCTATATAAACAGAAATCACCGATTTGATAACTCTCTTTTGCAATTTGAAAAAAAAAATATCCGATTTTCTCTGATAAACTATTGATCTCTACATCAATAAATGCTATACTATTGAGGATCTGGCTATTAAACTTATTGAGATTAATAAACTCAAAGTTATACTTTAAGAATATAATCATTATAGAATAACTAAAAAGATATTTTTTAGAAAGCTATTTAGTAACACCGATTCGTTAACTACCCCTAAAAGCACTTTCTGCTTATCGAATAATTCGAATCTATCTATTCAGTTTTATATTCAATATCCTTTTTATACTCCTATTAGTTATATAGAAACCTTCAAGTCAAATAATACTTCATTTCCAGAAAACAATTTCAATTGTAATACTATTATTCCCATATCGAGAGTAAATTGTAGTTTCATGTTACGTATAGGTAATATAAATATTATAGTCGAGATCCAAGAGATTGAAGAAGATAAAAAGTTTTATGATATAGAAGAAAATATCAAGGAGAATATAAACTAAAAAGTATAAGCAGAAACTATCAAGTCTACTCGTATTATCGAAGATTAATGTTTAAATCAATATATTTAAATAAAAGTTCCCTTTTAAATGCAATCCAGAATATAAGATTTCTCAATTTGATAAAACTAATAGAAAATGATTTCATAAATCTATTATACATATTTTTGAAGAATGGATATTCATATAATATTCAATCTCTTATAGATTCCAGAACGAATAGCTTTGCTTTTATTGACAAAATATTTCTTTTATTATTATTCCTTATATTCAAATCCTGTTTTATACTATTCAAACTATCGATTGAAGTCAAAAGTTATAATAATATATAAAATAAAACTATTACTCATTTTACATTTCTTAATTTCATAATTAATATTTAATAATAATCTTATTTGCTATTTCTTATTACCAATTTGGGTTTATATAGTATAATTCTAGATTACAAATAGTTAATAGAGATCTAAATTAAAGTCGATTATTTTAATTAACACCTCAAATAACTTTCCAAATATTCTCCTATTATTTCTTTATCAAAAAATATATTTTTAATTAGAAATAGTCTTCAATAATCCAAAATCAGTTATTTGAGATAAAAAGATATTAATAATCAGAATGCCCAATTGGAAAAGATATATTATTGATTTGACAATGGATAACCAATTATAGCATCGATTGTATCTGAAATACTTATTATTTTTCCCTAAGAAATTAATATAGTAATCTTAGATATAATTGAAGCTTAGATTTCAATCAATCTGAAAAAGAAACCTATTTTCAATTAAATCTCTATTTAATCTATTTACAAATCCCTTCCACTTTGTATTTCCAATATATTCGATATTTATATATTCAAGCCAATTCAATTTCAATTTATCTATAAGAAAAGCAAGGATTATGAAATCTTTATAATCATATATATAAAGATTGATAATATCATTTCGATTTATAAATCTAGTCAAGACAACAATTATCGAATCTCAACTGTAATTATTACTTTAAATAATTCTAAACCAGAAACTATCGCTATTCTTAATCGCATTATTATAAACATCGAGACAAAGCCTCTAATCCCTGAAACTTACTAGCAATATCATTAAGCATTTTCCAAGCACGAATCCGATATTCTACCTCTTTCCCAATCGTACAATTACAAAATCATATTTGAAGGAAAAGATAAAAAAGCTTTTAAATACAATCCTCTATATAAGATATCACTCGAATAGCTTGAAATCATTAAAGAATATATTATAAAGAATCTTATTAAAGGATTTATAGAATTCAGTCAAGTATTATTTATAATACTAATTCTCTTCATAAAAAAGCTAAATAAAAGCTTAAGGTTTTGTATAGACTTCCGATTATTCAATTCTTTAATATACAAAACAGATACCCTTTATCTCTTATTAATAAAACACTTGCATAACTTGCTAATACAAAGATATATACCAAATTAGATATTCGATAAGCATTCCATTATATCCATATAGATCCAGCTTTCGAAGAATATACTATCTTCCATACTTGATATAATTCCTACAAATACAAAGTTTTACCTTTTGGATTAATAAACAGCCCTATGATTTATTAATAATATATAAACAATATCCTATTTGACTATTTAAATGATTTCTGTACTACTTATCTTAATAATATTCTTATATATTCTGAAAATAAAGATAAATACAAGAAATATATCAAATATATCCTCAAACGATTTGAGTCCGTTAATCTTCAGGCAGATTTCAAAAAGTATAAATTCAATATCAAATATACAAAGTATTTAGATTTTATTATCTTTACAGATAGCATACAAATCGATTTAGAAAAGATTGAAGTGATTATTATTTGGACTTATTCTACTATCATAAAGGGTATCCAATTGTTCTTAGATTTTTATAACTTTTATTATTGATTTATCAAGGATTACAGTATAATAATAAAACCTCTTCATAAACTTACAAAAGCGAATATCAAATTCCATTTCGATGAAATCTATTAAATTGTATTTGATATACTTAAAGACAGATTCATTTCTATTTCTCTCCTGTAGTATTATAACTATACACTACTCTATATACTAGAAACCAATGTATCTAATAGTATAATTGCTAGTATACTATCTCAAAAATACAGCAATAAATAGTTATCAATTACCTATTTTTCGAAAATAATAATCACCGCCAAACTGAATTATAAAGTTTATGATAAAGAAATACTTGCAATCATTAAATCCCTAGACTATTGAAAAACTGAATTTGCCGCATTCCTATATTAAATCAAAATGTACATTAATCATAAAACACTCGAGTATTTCATGTTTATCAAATAGTTAAACACTCAATAAGTGTGCTAGACAGAACTATTTGCTGATTATAATTTCATTATCATATATTATACTAAAAAGAACAATTTATTTGTAGATACGTTTATATGTTATACTAATGAATTGGATTAACAGAATAGTATTAAGAAAAAGAATCATTTTTAATAGTTTATAAAAGATAATCAGATAAATACAAAGATTATGTGTAAATCTTTGTAACAAGATTTAAATATAATCGCAAATATCAATATATATATAATTATATTACTTTTCAATATCATAAATTATATTATTAAAACAAATAAATCCTATCCAAGTTTAGAAGCTTTATATATTCAGATTACCAAATCATATAAGCATTTCATATTCGAAAAAGGACTTTTGCTTTACAACAATCAACTTTATATACCGGACACCGAAAATCTGCAAATCTATTTGATTTGTGAAATTCATAATTCAGTTTCCATTACACACTCTAATATTAAAAAGATCTACACTCTCTTGATTAATTAATATTATTAAAAGAATATAAACAATATAATTGATCAATATATACAGAATTGTTACAAATGCAAGCGTAACTTTATATCAAGAGATCGCATTTCCAATCTCCTCTATTCATTCCCGATTTCTATATAAGTATAGCAATATGTTACCATGAATTACTATAGTTTTAATAAGGATAAATATAATTATAACAATGTATTCATCATTATCAACCGATTGATCAAACAAGCTATTTTGATATCTTATTATAAATCAATTGATTCGAAAGATTAGGCCTGCTTGTATCTATACTATATATATAGATATTATAGTACTCTGAAAATTATAATCTCTAATTATGATCCTCAATTTATATTCAAATTCTAATAAGAATTCAATAATATTTTAGAAATACAAATCAAATTATTTATTGCTTATTATCTATAAACTAATAATCAAATTAAGATTTATAATCAATATCTTCAATAATACTTGTAATTCTTTATAAGCTATTATCAAGATGATTGGTCTGAATTTTTATTAATAATAAACTATACTCAATTCACGCTTCCCCATGAATTATTAAATAATTAAATTCTATATAAGACCTTATATAATTATTTATCCTATAATCCCTAAAATTAGAAACCCAACTCTACTATATCTATCAACAATTTGAATATAATCGATACTAGAGAATATACCAAATATAATAAGCTAGTATTCAATCAAGCAAAAAAAAATATCTTATATATACAAAAAAAGATGTTTCGATTAGCCAACTCGCATCACTATTCAATCAACTTCGATATAGGAGATTATATATAATTCAATATAAAGAACTTTCTAATACAATAATTATCCAAAAAACTGGATTACCCTATTTAAGGGAGATTCAAGATCATTAGTTGAACCGGAGATTTCTTTTGATTAGATTTATTGTTTATTATAAAAATCCACCTTATATTTTCATTTAGCAAACTCTACAAAACGGCAGATAATCTATTTTCTGGATAAATCCTTAAATCACTACCCCCAATAAATATCATTGGTGATATCGAATGGGAAATGGAGTATATTCTAGTTATAAAGAAAGTATACCGATAGTTTAAATACAAAATATTATAATTAAATACTAATAACAATCTCATCTAATACCTTATCTCTAACTTAAAAACTATTCTATATTATCTCTATAACCATACGAAACAAAAGTCGGATACTAGCTATATTATAACAAATCATATTAAAGGAATCTTACAATACCATGATACTATCAATATATGATTATAAGCGATCTGTTGTACCGCCGAGTATGTCGGGTTGCAATCCAATCACTCTAATGATAATGATGACGATTATATCGATAACTAAAGTGAATAGAAATAACGATATACAGTTTATTTATAAAACAATAACTGATCAATTTTATAAGGAAAACAAAAAGTGATAAGTAATTCTAAAGATTGTAAATGCAATCGATATATATATTAAAACTTTGAGTAAAACGGAACTAAGCCATACTGATATGCTGAGATCTATATGTATTGATGATATAATCAAGATTATAAAATAAGCTGGATTTATACAAAGAACTTTTATATCAATTACAAGAGCAACTCCAAAGGGAATTGCTAAATCCTATATTGATATACTCAAGATTAGAAGGGCACCTTAAATATTGAAAAGCGTTAAGACGAATATGCCCAAAACGATGGAAACAATACAAGAACACAAACAATGGAAGCAAAATAGCTATATAATTTTTATAAAGATAAAAAGTAGATAACAAATAATTACCAATAACCTCTTCGAATTGTAATTAAAGATTATAGAAACAGTTTTTGGATTAAGACTTGAACTAATCCTTTTATTTTATTGTAATAAAACGGGGTGAATCTTGGAATACAAAATATTAAAGAAATATAAGAATCTCTTGCGAAATGAAAATTGTATATAACTGATTACCACACTTGGTATGGATGATGCTCAAGTTGTGGAGATCTGGTACAATTATGTTGTGCTTTAGGTCTCTTATAATATACTAAGTATATTCACAATATTCCCAGATACAATTATTCAAGAAAAGATTAAGGTATAAATAGAAAAGAAATCAATGTAATACAGAGTCTCTAAATATGAAATAAATCCTTTTATAAAAAGAACCAACTGAATTGTTAGTTTCAAGAAGATAGTAAAACTATTCCGACTATTTAATATCAATAAATACTTGAAGCCCCTTAATAGATTGCAATATTCTTAATCATAATAGTATTTTAATGGATACTAGCTATACTATAACCTATATGTGTATTATTATCTGGTTCGTTACTTTAGGTATAGTAAACTAACTGTTAAATATATCAATAAAAAGATTTATAAGCAATGTTAAAATAATACTTAATATACAGAATATCTAGAACTCTTCCAATCTGTGTATAGCAACTGCTCTATGGTATTACGATTAGTTAATGGAAAACTGATTAGGCTCACTTATCAACAAGTAAAAGAAGTCAGGACTACTAACCGAAAGAAAACTCAGGAAGTATACAAAAAAAAGGCATTTGCTTCAATACTAGTCAAATAGCCTCAAGTGGTTATCCCTAGACCCTTTATATCGAAAGCCTGTATTACTATCTATAAAAACGAATAGCAATTAGTAAACCGATTATCCAAACAGGCTCAATCAGGAAAGAGCCTCTCCAACAATCCGATTCACATTTCAGGCTGTAACCCTTTATATTGTATTAACAAAGGGGTAAACTACAATATAGCAGTTATAATTGAAAAAGCCTTCTCATCTCCCGATTCTGAAATGAGCAAAGGGAGTGAGTCAAATGTCGACGAAGCTGTTACTATCCCTGTATAAGTTGTACAACCAGTGTAAACTCAATAGGGGGAAGGGGGTTTATGATTATATAAGCGAATGTAAGGTGCGAACACTCCAATCATATTATTTTCTTATAGGTTGCTGGAGAGACTGATATAGATATTATCTGTGTTTAAGAATCCCGACTGTATGATAATTCGGTAACCCAAAATCATGCTGTATATAATTGATATCAATCGATCGATATCTGGGGAACAATTAATAATCCTGAGTATAGGCTACGAGTGATTATTTATATACAAAAAGGAGGCAACTTGAAGGTCAGACAAATAAGACAGACCGAAAGCAGGGATCTACTTTGGATTAATATTAATGGGTATTTGATCTTCAATATCTATTATATCCTATTTGATTTGTTAATAATAAAATATATATTCGGATTAGAGATCGCTTTAGAGATTAGTATAGTCATTGAAAATGACTTCAATACTAAGTATAATCTGTGAGAACCTGGAGTAGTAATTGCTAATTAAGGTGATACGCTTATATAATAAGCTATCAAACAGAGAATGGAGTATATTGGGACTTTTAGTATCTCTATATATGCGAGGGGATACATTTTGGATTTAACCTTTTTCAATCTGATTATTGTTATAATAGTAATTAATGATGATTTGTATAGTAGCTTCAATTATATTATTCAAGTTATTACTATCTCAAACAAAGGAACCTCTAAATATAAGCAAGTATACATTCGGATATACAATTCAGATCTATTCTGCCTAACAGATATAATGACTAACCACTTAGCAAACCTCTAGAACCCGGACCTTTAATCTACTTATAATATCGATAAACTGATTATTAGACTTATAAGTACATTAAGTACCTTTATAGTAATTATAAAGCAGAAAGACTGCAAACCCTACCGATCATCCCTATAGTAGACTGACAAATATAAGGAGGCATACTGAACATATATACAAATTAGGAGAACTGGAATTATTGATGGAATGGCAACAGCCCAATAGGATCTACAGAGGGTTGTGTGAGCATTGAAACGAGTCTATTGGATTAAGCACTTAAACGATATATAGAACGATTAGGAACTATATAAAGTTATAAACTGGCACAAGCTGACTCTAGAAGCAGGCCTCAAGGCTTCTCCTCTGGTGATCGAAGGCTAGGAGATCACTGATATTAGGGAAAAAGCCGAAGCACTCTTTATAACAATACTCGATTGCTTCAAAGCATCAAACAATCTATAGTATGATCCTTTATAGGAATAAAGCTATTAGATAATCTTATTATGGAAAAGAACGATTATTGTGGAAGAAGTGGAAAAATATATAATAAGAATCAGGAGTATATCATCTGGAGTCAATCGGATAACTGTTTATCTTCTCAAAATGTATTGGCCTAGTATGAAAAGTGTAATATATAAGATTTTCGCAATCTACCTTAGGCTCAGTTATTACCTTAACGAATGGAAACTTGTTGAAATAGTTATACTACCCAAGATTGATAAGAAGGATAGGATGTTCTTAAGATTGTGGAGGCCGATTGTATTGATATCGTATATTGGAAAAGGACTAGAAAGGTATATCACTAGTCAAATTGCATGGATGGCTATGAGATATAATGTTATCAGCCCTTAGCATTATGGAATACTACCGAAAAGAGCCAGTATTGATCTTACAGCTGCCTTCACTTATAATGCTGAGCTTGCTTTAATAACTAGCAAAGTGATTATACTAGTAATAATAAATATATAAAGTATTTATAACATACTTTTTAAAAAACAGCTTCTATAATATATAAAGAAGTAGAATTAGTCTATAATGTTTTTGTAATTTGTTGATTTATTCTTAACTAGGAAATATGTGTGTATAAGGTTTGAGAGGATTACAATACAAGATTTTCTGATTGTATGCAGTATCCCTCAGGAATCACCACTCTCCTCTATCCTGTATACTCTCTACCTTACTGAGCTTTTCAATCAAAATAGAATATAGCGTTTCGGATATGCTAATGATATAGCTATATATCATATATCTAAGGATCTATTCACAAATATATATATACTCCGCTGAACTATTCAATATATTTTACAATAGGGAGATTAGAATAAGATCTTTTTCGCTTCGAAAAAGTTTGAATTATTTCATATATCAAGGAAACATAAAATTACAAATCTGACTATAAGGATAAGTCGGGATCTAATTATTATGCCAATTTCTTTAAGGCTTACTAATGGAGCACAACCGATTTTATACTAGCTTGATGTTTTTTTTGATTAGCGTTTAACATTTCTATAGCATATCAAAATATATATTGTGAAAACTATATATATTATATTCTATATCCAATTAATAGTTTATATAGTCTATAAACTATTTACAGTTTACTTGCGAAAAGCGATTATTATCTGTATACTCCCTATTGCTCTTTTCAGCTTCAAAGTATGGTTTGATGAGCTATACAAATAATACTCAAATACAGGCTATATTCCAATTAATACTAGAATCAAAAAATATGTCAATCTAGTCAGCAAAACGATTTACAATACGGTATAGAAAGCTTTACCTATCTACAAAACAATCCTGATGACTGTATTTTTTGTAGAAACTAATCTCCCAATTGGAATTATTGTATTAAAGTAAGCTAGACTGAGGTTTGTGTTTCGAC
The DNA here is from genome assembly GCF_014898435.1 of Botrytis sinoallii. Taxonomy (NCBI): domain Eukaryota; kingdom Fungi; phylum Ascomycota; class Leotiomycetes; order Helotiales; family Sclerotiniaceae; genus Botrytis; species Botrytis sinoallii. The sequence continues at coordinate 2,061,546 of NW_024066029.1, read as the reverse complement.
TTTAGATAATAGATATACAATATTTATTTGTAAATCGATTGAAGCTATATATTAGGAAGAAAGAATGAGGTATAGGTATTTTGAAAGATTCTAATACAAAACTGTAAAGAATGGAATAGGTAATCCTTGTTATTGAGTACTTTAGACTTTTACAGTCTCATTTCTTTTCTGAGTGTTGTATCGATTCAACGAATAGTATGAACAAAGAGGATATTGTGAAAGCATTTAAGGAATAATGGGACTTAATCCTTTAAGAAGATTATTTTGTGTTTTCAGATGGGTTTGAATAATATAATGAATATAATCACCGTGTGGGGTATGGCTTTGCAATCTATTGTGATAAGTAATAGATCGATAATGGCTATAGTTGTGTATGTAAATAGTTGTATATTTTTGATATTGAGGTAATCAGTATATAATAGGAACTAGAATATCTTCTGAGTATTATTGATCACTTTTATTAGAAACAAATATGATTATATATTGATAGCACTTCAATAATCTGGGGAATATAAGGAAACGCCACTGTCTCTTTTTAATGGGTATATTACAAATACTATCAAACAATGCAATACTACAATATTATAATTAAATAGTTTCTTAGGTATATTGAGATTGAGGGTAACGAGATAGCCGATCGCTTTGCTGATCAAAACACAACTGGACTGCTTGACCCTAGCTCATTCTGCCTTCCCATAGTTAATAACTCTTATTCTATTCTATATATCAAATATCGACACTCCAAAAGCAGATGGTGGAAGGAAAAAAGAGGCCTAATCTTCGAAATATATAATATATAAAAACCAATATATAATACCTTGAAACTAGAAAGCCTTAAGCTTTTTGTAGAATATTATATAAACTTATAATAATGCAAACTGGATATAGTAATTTTATAGTCTATCACATTAAATTCAATTATGAAAATAGTACAAATATTTGTATATATAGAATTAAGAAAAGCCTACTATATTTCTTTCAATATTCAATTAATAATTAGATGTATAGTAACTGGTCGCTTATATCAAATCGACTTCGATTCGAATAGGATATAATAACATATATCAATTGTGTTCTGCAAACACAATATAGCTTTATTAATCTTTTCATTAAATCCAGATTCTATACTAGGATATATTCAAATTATACAGAACTATACAAATTCCAATTTGCTCCAATATCTCGAGGATAAGCTTTCCATCCTAATCAATCTAAGACTTACATTGAATAATTATAAGCACTTCAAATACTCTCTTGATTGATAGCAATCGATCTGATTATTTGCTGATACCCGGATAATATACAAAATAAAACCCTCTGAAATAGAACCACAAATCTTTAGATAGAATAATTACAGAATCGCTATAAATAATATTGAGTAAAGGAATACTACAAACATTGTTTATCATCAACACAAACGAGCTCATAACAACCATATCTACGGATATCCCGAAATCATATTATACAATATATACCAGCGCAATCGCTGTAGCACTCCGAGCTGCTTGGCTCGAGAATGCTGTTGCAATAGAATCAAAAAGGACCGGCGAGCCAGCCGTCACCTACAAGAATAGCAGATTCCCCAATTGATCTCGATAATCGCTTCTCAATCACCACTTCAAAGAAAATACAGATTAGTAATAAAAGTATTAGTCCCTTTTCAAGCTTATTCGAGAGTGGTTAGAATATTATTAAAACAATTATAAAGATAGCTATTCAGAAGAAAATCGATATACAACAGAAGCACACTATAGACAAAGCTCTAATACTCATTAGCTTCAAAACAATCCTTGTATAATTCGCAGTGCAATTTGTAGAACAGAATCTGAACTGATTAGCAGGAAAACTGATACACAGAGCATTAACAGTTATCACAAACAATACAAAAGGGACCTTCAATTCGAAGCTAGTAATAGAAAGTATAAAGCTAATTATACAAATATATATAGGGATACTTCAAACCCCCAAAACCGCGATCACTATTCCCTCTAGCTCAATAATAAAAGTAGGGGCTACAAATAGACTCAAGCAGATAATTAGTAGAGCACTAAGATTAAAATATATAAACAAAAGACTCTTCCTCCAATTCAACAAACAAATCAAGATAGAGTTATCCTTATAGAGAATCAGACAAATATTAGTAAAAACAATCCCAAAGATTATTACTCTAGAGGCTAGAACTATTATAGTAATAACAATTATCCAAACTAGATAGGCAATCACAGCTTCCCCAGAAGTCTGTATAATCCTTCTTGCGAATAAGCAATAGGTTATAGTAACTACTAAAGCTACAGATCTCACAATCAATAAGCTATAATATACATATATAGCACTAGGGATCCCAATAATCATTACCAATCTCCTGAAAATACCTATAGAGATTGAGGAAAAACAAATAAGGAAAGAAATCTGATATCAAATAGGACTACATCCAATACAGGTAGCGAGATCCAAGCTCGAAGCAGATAAGCAGAATTGGATTATCTGGATACTATCCTTCTAGAAATAGCCACCTTGTTGTAACCTATTCAACAAAATCCAAATGTTTCCCAGTAAGTAGAAAACAAGCCTTGGGAAAACACAACCCAGAATGTTAGCAATACTGTAAAAACTGGAAATACAAAAAAAAAACGATATACAAAAAGTGCACACACCCACTATCTACTTATAAGCCAACCAGAGATTATAATCACTCAATATAATACACAGAATGCCACGGGCCCTTCCCAGCAGATCATAACAATTGCCCCACCAAGCCCTAGCAGGTGAATAGCAAAACAATATATTCAAATCGAAAGCAAATCCAAATTATTTAACAAATAGAGAAAATCAGCATTATTATCGCCTCAATACCAACAGTAATAGTTCAAATACCAGTGATAATACAAAGAAGAAAAAGGAAATCTAGAATAAATATAATCTCCCGATATAAAGATAGTAATAATTCGAAAAGCAATACTAAAAAAGAATAAGTAAACAATATCTCAAGAAATTTAACGAATAAAAAGCAGAATATACAAGATCAATATATTACCCATAATAGAACAACAAAAATCAATAAGAATCTCAACCTTAAAGCTCTGAATAATCAGGCTATAACTGGGGGATATAATATAATAATAAAAGATCTATATGAATAAATCAAAACCGCTATCTATTACCTAAATAAATATACAGAAAAGCCTCGCATTGCATGTAGCAGTATTGCAGCGAGCATTTGAGGAAAAGATTAATGTAATATATATATAAAAGCTCTAAGTATTTAATACACATATTCAAATATATAACAAATACTAATGCCTATCCCCAGTAAACCTCCTAGAGGGGGAGTGGGATATACAAGGAAGAGCAGGGATACCCACGAGTAATGATATATATCAGAATTGAGACTAGATTACAAATACTATAATTAGTAGGAGAGGAGTATAGAGACTATATGTGGCTTTCTATAAACAGAATTAAACTATTAAATCTATACAGGAAATCGAATATCTTAAGAGTCCTAAAGATAATCCTTAATCTAATATTAATTGGGGATATGATCATTGGGGGAGACTTCAATGCTTATTATACATTATTCAAGCTAGATATGAATACAGTATATGGTGACAATAGGCTCACAGAATGGTTTAGTAATAGAGGCCTCAAGTTTATAAACATCCCGGGGCAAGCGATATATAGAGCAGGATATATAATCAATCTAATCTTTTCAATATTCTAGGAATATATATAGAAATCAAGGCTAATATACATTGCGGATCCGATCACAATATCCTCCTTATTATTATACAAAAAGTGAGCTTAGCATTGAGATCCTAATATATATATCGTATCAGGGAGGAAGATCTATTTTTGTTTCAAAGAATAGTATTAGCTAATATAATGGGAATCAAATAGGAGGTATAGATAGTAGTTATAAGTATAGCCCTGAATCGAGCTGTTGAAAATATATAGAAGGTATTACAACAAACAATCAGAATGATAGGAAAACTGGATCGGAAGATAGGAAAATCGGCCTCCTGGTGGATATCCGATTGTATAATCACTCGAAATGTATATCTTTGGAGTTGTATAACCAATAGCGATTATTCTATAGAATACAGAGTATTCCTATTATATATATGACAGGCCAAAAGAGGGTATTAAAGGAAATTCCTTAATAAAATGAAATCAGATTGAGATCTGTATAGAGTAATTGGATAATATAACCTGAAACCTCATATACTGCTCTCTATTGATCATAATAGGCAAACACATTATTATATCGGATAAAGAAAAGGCCGAGTTACTATACTCGGAGATTCTGTAGCACTTCAAAGCCACCAACAATCTTCCAAACTCTGGATATAATCAAAATAAAAAAAATTATTTTAAAAAAAGTTTATTTTTATAAAGGAAATGAAACGTAATATTATAAAGATCTCGAAATAGATCCCTGGGATAGATGAATTACAGTAAAACTACTAAGACTATCTGAACGGAAATAGGCCTAGTTCTATATACCATTTTCAATAAGTATCTATAGGCTTAATTATTTCCTATAGTATAAAGCAAGTAAAGGTAGTTATACTATCAAAAGTGGGGAAGATAGATTGATATCCTCACGATTATAATGGCCTACTCACTTTTCTCTCCTGTATTGGAAAAAGCCTTGAAAGGATCATAGCAAGATATTTAGTATAAATAGTTTTAATATAAGAATATTTAGTTTATAATATTGTAATGCTTTTTCAAACAATTAGCTATGGACTTAATAGCGTTGTTCATTTATGATGCAGAAATAGTGCTCAATAAAAGCCACAAGATCACAATAATTATACTGGATGTATAAAAAGCATTCGATACTTTATTTAAAAACAGACTCCTAAAACGAATAAGGGGATAGAGGTTTCTATAGAATCTGATTGTTTTGATTGATTTCTTCTTAACCCAAAGACAACTCAGGATTAGACTTAACGAAGCAATAATTGGCTATAGCATAATGAAATACAGTACCTCACAAAGCTCACCCCTCTCACTAATCCTATACATACTTTATTTTATAAAGCTATTTCAGTAAGATCTTAAATTTCGATTCAGGTATGCAGATGACATTTATCTATACTAATCATCAGCAAGTATTCAACAAAACATTACAATGCTAACAAGAGATGTGAAAAGCATATTTCGCTAAAAAGCTAGAAACAAAATAATCTTCGCACCCAAAAAGATAGAGATGATCTATATAATATGATATAAGTATTCTATCAATTTGATATGCGAAATAAACTGCAATTGTATCATCTCACCAATCGCATTAGGATCGGCTCTACAATGGCTAGGTGTATAGTTTGATCACAAGCTTACATTCAAACAGCATATTGAAATGTAAGCAGCCAAAAACCGGAAATTGGCTTATCACATCCAAAAACTAGTTTGGATCACAAATGGATTTCCAATAATATCTTTATAGAAAGTAGTAATTACTTACTTATATTTAGCCCTATTCTATAAAGCAGAGATATAATATACAAAACAAACAAAAATTATTGAATAATATTGAAATGGGACACTAATAGTAGTAAACACTCGATTAGGAGGAGCGATTCTAGTTATTAATAAGGTTCTATGAATAGTAATCAGAGGAGTCCTTCTAGTTTGGCGAACAACCCCGAATACAGTAATAATAAGGAACAGCATTCTCCCATCAGCAGAAGTAGTACTAAAACAAATAAAATGGAGAGCAGTCTTTTGTGCTCAAACTATTGATCCAAAACATTTGCTTTATTATCGAGGGATAAGAGCTACCTATTCCTCCAGTAGTAGGAAAGACTAATTGCAATTAATTAGAATAAAGATCCAGGTGATTAGCTAATGCCTTCCCCGAATCAAGAAGATAACTTTAGTAAGGCCCCATTATATATCAGGATATCGAATGGATTCTATTAGAGGCCTTACAAAAGAGATAGCAGCAAAGCAGTTTCAGAAATGATGGAATAAGTATATATATGATCAAATCATTATATTTTCTGATGGATTGGAATAGATTGATAAGGATAGTAGGCGAATAGGATATGAATATGTTATATATAGAGAACAGACGATAGTATACAAAGGAAACGATAGATTGCATTACAACTCTTATATATTTGATACAAAAGCGATTGGGGTATACCGAGGCCTTTAAGCAGTAATTAGAAATATCATTAATATAAAACAAATGGAAATCTGTATATATATCGATAGTATATTAATAATATAGGGAATGAGAGGTATAGCCTCTATTATATTGTAATGAACTTTTTTCAAATACTACAAACTGATACAAACGTATTTGATCTAGATCAAATGATTGTTAGGCTATACAAAGATCGAAAGGAATAAGCGTATGGATATACTTGCTGATAAAGGAACAAGAAAATCAGCCTCAAGACATACAAATCGATCTACAACAAGCAATATCCGCTCTATAGCAAAAACTACTATAGAATCGATAGCACAAACATAATGAATCAAACAAATACCAACACTCTCCAAACAATATTAGAAATGAAATCCAAAGAGTACAAATAAATATTCTAAGGAACTAAAACTCTCACAAGCAATTCTTTACTATATATTAGCGATTCGCTCAATATATAGCGACTTCGAAAACTATCACTAACAATTTAAATACAAGGAAACAATAATCCACTATTTATATAAAACATTCAAATCCCTCAAGTATATTGTATATTGCTGCAAAATCCTTGTGACCTATAAAACCTGGCCCCCAGATATCAAGCCCAAATACCCACTCTGCAATCAAACAGTTCAAAAACAACTACTAAAACAACTAATATATATACCAACCAAATTCACTAAATTCATTACTATAACAAATTTCTATAAAAGCATATACCCTAAAACACTATCAGAAAAATAGAAAAAGAAAAGGAAAGGAATCGATTGATCCAGACAAACATAAATAAAAAGTAGAAGGGGATAAATCTAGAAAAGCTATATAAAAAAAAATTGAAGTATACAGCATACCATACTACAATAGAATATATATAAAAACTATCCTTATAGGATAAAACAGCTTTCAAATAAATATTATATAGAAAATCGGAAAGCATACATAGAGACACTCAGAGGATCGGAGATAAAGGCACAAATACACTAGCTATTGCTTAGAAGACTATTGAGGGTATTAAGACCCTATCCCTAGAAAAAGGGGATCATATAAACTAGAAGATCATCCCACAGTTAGCCCAACCGTAATGCCCCCTGGGAGGCTCGCCTATACGGCCCGGTTGAAAATTACTAATAATCATAATAATAATAATATAAGGAATACTAGAGGTAAACAAGCCCCTTATTTAGCTAATATTACACTATTATAAACAGCTGGAAGGCTAGCGGCCTATAGGGCCTACTCCTTAGTACATCTAGAATACCCCGTGGGAGGTTTAGATATAGATGTTAATCACTATAAATAAATACAGTAAATGATCTCTATAACTTGTTATCTACAAATCCCATTTTATTAGAACTCTTTGTATATCTATCGGAATGGATTGGTCTCTATAAGAATAGAAAGGATAATTATAATTTTACCGATAATAATCAATATATAAATAAAAAGATAAAAAGAACTTCTTAATTTATTATTATAATAAAGAAAATTCTAATTGTATAAGAAATTAAAAGTAATTAAATAAAGATAAAATATCAATAAAGAAAGTCTTTCCTTTTGTTTGGTAGATTTAATTAAATCAGAAAAAAAGCCTTTACAGGCATTAATAGTTATAGTGGGCAAGGTATGATAGCAAAAACTAAATAGTTTAAATCAAAATACTAGTTAAGTTTCTAGCCAACAGTAATAATAGTATACACAGAATAATTACAAGTTGAAAAACAAAATAATTCTTAATTATAGTATATATAATAACAAAATCGAGTTGGCACTCAATCGCATCTAATCGCTTACAAATTGCTGAAAGCTTTATTTCTATCTGAATTATAATAAGCTAGTGCTACTTACTCCAATTCGTCTCCTTGTACTGTAACTTTTGCTATATAATATTTTATAGCTTCTCGAATAAAAGTAAAAGAAAGCATTTTTTTCGAAATGCAATTCTTTAATTCTTTTTGTATATCAAACTATCTCAAAAGTTAATTTTGCTAAAAAGCTAACAAAGTTGTAATTACCTTTATCATATTGCTGTACTTAGTACAGTTGATCCGGTATTGGAAAAATATCTTGTGTGTATTCTCGTTAGGCAAGTGCTCACATTTATACTTGCTAGTTAAATAAAGCAAATAGCGAGATTGATCAAATGATTGTTCAGGAAGTTAATAGCAGATATTATTTCCTTTATTGAAAATACAATTATGTATATAGTCAGTACAAACCTAGTTGTTCTTCTAAATGTATTATTCCTATTGTAGTATTATCTTTTTTGATAATCTTTTGCTTAGAGATTCTTATTTGTTGATATTAACAAAGCTAATGCTTTGTGATAAGATATATCGAATTTGCAACCAGGTTGATTTTGATATAAAACCTTCAGGATATCTTCCTCAACTATCTTGTTATCATTTTCGAGATTACAAAAATGATATATTGTTGTGATTAATTTGTTAGCAAATTTCTTTTCGTAATTATTAATACAATCGATTAAGGGATTATATTCTTTCTCTCCGAATTCTGTTTCGAAAAATGATGGAACAAATATATTCAATAAGTATATCAAAGATTGACTCTATCTTCAAGTATATTGTTTTCAGTATTTGTAATTATATTTGTTAGACAAGCCGATTGCAAGCTGGAAATACCAAAAGAAAGCCTTATTTATATATATCTTTATCGTTTAATCTATTTTTCTTATCATCTTTCTCCTCGCTGATAGAATCACTACTACTCTCATTATAGCTCAACTCCTCCTCTTCCTTAACAGGATGCTTGCTTCGTGCAACAGAAGAGATAAACGTTTTTTTGCTATAAGCTGTAAAGAAATATATTAGCAAAGTAAATGTAAAAGAAAAATAAACAACTTATTATTATATATATATCCTCCCATTGTTTTAATTGTATTAATAACAATTTGTTCTTGCTATTACATTTTCTTGATGGTATAAAAGGCATATTAATTATTAATCGAAAAATACAAAGAAGATAAGTGATCGGAAAAGATTTGAAAAAGAAAGGGAAATTCAGGCAATCTATATGTTTCGAAGGTTTTGTGTTATTATTAGGCTACAGGACGGTTTCCTTTGTTTTCCATGTGCCTTCCCGTTATAAAAAAGCAAAATTTGTGTATATATTTGTTTATTATATTATATTATAATGGTAAACAACAATGTCTTATTGAGATTATTGATATATTTACAAATTAAATAATTGTAAAGCTTAAAAGCAAACTTTTTCGAAAGGGGGGGGTAGTATCACAGATTACATCCAATTATAGCTACAATTGCTCACATGCATACTTGCGTACATACACGATTATATATACATAACTAATATATAAAAGCATTTTACAAACGCTTTGCTCCCGATTCTATAATTATAGATTCTAAGAATAAATTGTACCCTGCTCTCGCAGTTCTTCTAAGGCAAAGTGTTACACGTTATACCTTAATAAATTTATTAATTTGATTATTATATAAACATTTCAGATTATCAAAACAATCTATATCAAATGATTAAATGAAATAACTTAAATATAATAATAAACCTAAATATATAATATTATTTTCTTTATAATATTTCTGAAAACTATTTGATTTATGATTTTCATATTCATTTAGTATTAATATTCGATATTTACTTTTTTTTCAATTCTTAATATACTTATCAAAATGTTTCAACCATTCTAAACCTGTTTTATTATTTGTTTATCTATTAGATATAGATTTAATAATCCAATCCACAGGAAAACCGATTTCGATATATCAATTGGAAAGATAAATCTATCCCTAAACTATTAGAAATAAGGATATAGTTTCACTTTCCCTATTACTATATATAATCGCTGTAGCCCATTCTCTATTGTTTGATTATATTGTCTTACTTCTGCTCTTTGTTCAATATTAGTTATTATTATTCCAGAATATATTATATCTATTATTGTCACGGAATTCACCGTATAGTGTAACCCTACGGTATTAATCCTAGTTACTCCTCCGGAGTACTCATTCCCATAATTACTAAAACTATTTCACTCAGTTCATTTGTATACCCTATATACCTAATTAGGCGACTCCATCGCCTGATCAGGGTATATAAAGCAGGTATGATCCTTATGATCACACCTCAAGTCAATCTAGTTTATTATCACTCTATATACCTATCTCCTAATCAAATTGACCATTAGACATAGCTATTACCTCCGTGATAATTATAAAATCTGTTTTGTTGAAGTTATAGAAATCGCAATCGAGAATACTATATTTTTGTCACGGTGTGAGATCACGTGACATATTGGTCCTCTCGGAGGGGACCGAATTGGGCGCTCGCATCGGAGCGCAAGTGAGCTAGGGCCTGATCGGGCTAGCTCGCTTAGCAAAATCCTGTATATCTTCAACTTGGAAGATCCTGTATCATAGTTTTTTAAGCTACATCTTAATTCTCAATCTGAATCTATTACTCGAATTAGTATAACCTTGTTAAATTAGGGCAAAGTTATTAAAACCCTATCCCGCCCACCTGCCCCGTAATACTATATAGCTTTTACCCATTAAAATATCACTTTTGCAATAACTATTCCACACTTATCTGGCTGGTCTAAGGATTCCTCGGAATTTGGCACTTCTGTATTGAAGGACCTCTAGGTTTGATATCAATACCTTCAATCGGCATCTGCATATTATACTGAGCTAAAGGAGATCAATAAATTGCTCGAATACAAAATTTCCGAATCCCTAGTTTGCAAATATATTCAAGCTGCTCTATATAAGTAGATTGCTATTCAAAACATTTATTTATTTAATTATCTTATTAAATCCATATTTACTATATCTATTCATTTGGAAACTATATCTCTCAAAACTCCTATTAACTCTATCCCTGAACCTATTATATTTGTTCCGATTATTTGATTGAATAAGTATATTCCCGATTTGAAAAAATTTGATGGTATTCGTTTTGATTTGTATAGATTTGTTTAATAGATATATGGAAAATTGAATATGAATAATAATAGATTCCCAATGATTTCTGCTTACTTAACTTATATTATTGGAAGATTTATTGAAAAGATATATAAGCTTATATTATTTAAGATTTCCTATAGGATTCTTTAATTTACTAATTATATCATATTCCTCAAATATCTTGAAAACACTTTTAGGAATTCTGATTGAATATAAAATATACAGAATAAACTATATATATTAAAATAAAGATATCTCGATTTTAATATTTTCTTTATAAAATTCTAAAGATTTATTCTAAAAAGAAAGATATCTAATAATATTCTAACCCTATTTCTATTTCAAGGAATCTCTTACGAATTATAAGATATACTATTATATAATCCCACTCCAACCTATAAATTTCGTTAATACACTAATTATTTATAATAACTCGATAACCGATTTCATTAACACTAATAATAAATCCACTATATTCATTCTATTACTTCCGAAACTTTATTTCAAAGAATAATCACTATTCCGCTTTTACGATTTACTAACCCGAAATCTATTTCTAGAGATCTAATAGATCTGAATTTAGAAAAAAAGAAATACATTATTAAGAACCTAGATTCGCAGCGGGAATATAGCGAATGTTATTACTATAGCTTTGCTAGTTATCTGATACGAGACTATTCGTATTTCGATATTTGTTTTGTTTAACTCCAAGTTACCATTATTATAACCAGTTCTACGAAAATTAGTTCTATATCAAATAGTTCTTCGAGAGACCGAATCTCTATTCATTCCTTACCTCGCTTTCCTTCCCGTTTGCTAATTAGCTTAATCAATTCAGGAAATGGGATATATTTAATCTAAACTGTAATTAGAACAATCCTTTATATATCTTCCGCTTATCTACTACTATTACTTATAATCTTTTTTTGAAAAATAAACTAAATAATTATACAGATCTAATAATTCTACCTATTACTTTATTTATTTATTTATTTATTTATTTATTTATTTATTTATTATTTTACATCCGGGGGGCAAGCCACAGGGGCTCGCCACGACCTCCCAGGGGGTACTAGGGATGGACTAAACTAACAATTCTATATACATACAATTGCTGGTATAGTCAAGCGTTCCGTTCTTCTACGGCTGTGATGCTAGTGGCGAACAGGGCGGCCGCGCTACGAGCGCTCTTGCCGCTCCACTCCAACTTGCAAGTTCGGACTGTCCAACTCACTTCATACTAAGGAGTCCAGGGGTTGTTCGGGGCCTTTGTGAAAAGGCAGGGGATGTCAGCCGGTAAGGGCTGGGGTGATCATAGGCTGGTAAGGCCGGAGTGATCGGACTGTTGAAGGCTAAGGCGATCGTAGGCTGCTGTAAGCAGGCGATCATTATTGTTGAGAGAGGGAGGTATGTTGTGACCGCTCGGGTGCGGGTGGAACTACTTTTTCTAGTGGGGAGGTGGGGTAGCGGTGGAGCGGAGGCTCTTCCATGTTGGGGCTAAAGGATCAGGAAAAGGGTACAACACCCTTCTTTGATTGTATGCAAATGATGAGCTGTGGATTCATAGGTGACTAGGCTTCGAAAAGACAGATATCGATCGGGATATGGCTCTGAGCAGAAGTGGGCACCAATCACTTTACCACTGAGCCAGCCACTCCTTACGGAGAACAATGGTCTTTTTGTTATTCTACCTATTACTCTACTCTTGGAAAAAGATATCCTCCTGATATATATTATAATCGATAATAAATATAAAGGAATTGCCTTTATAAATCAAAATTAAATATTTTCCCAGAAAATATTAATATATCAATTATTTATAGTATTCGAAATTATAGAATTTAATAAAAATACCCTACCCGATAATTAAATTACCTTCTATATCCAAATAGGATTCAGAATTAATAATTATATTGAAAAAAAGATTGTTTTGTATATAATCAAACTAGCCCACTATTTTATTATACTAGGAATAACTTAGTTTAAGAAATACAATTTCTGTATTGACTTTATAATAAACTCGTTTCAATTTGATAGCTTGTTTTGCTATAAATTTTGTAATACTTTGTTCTACTCATCCTATATAAAAGCTTTACCAGATGTTTTTTCAAAAGCCTGATTTGTATATCTGCCTACTTACCCCGAAAAATTAAAGAATAAGGATATAACCATAATCTTTTTGAAAGCCTATTCGGCTTATATTTACTGAAAATATAAAATATTCTAAATAAAAAGAAAAAGTATTTGATTCTAAAGATCTATTACCCGAATTCCGAAATTGGAAAGATATCTTTTTCTTAAAGAATACAGAGAAATTATCTCTTTATCAACTATACAACTATAAGATCTATTTCAAAAAAGAAGCTATTCCTTCTTTCAATACCTTGTACTCTATATTCCATTTTGAATTAGAAATTCTGAAAGAATAACTGAAAGAGAATCTTAAAAAAGAATTCATTAGCTGAATTTTTTTCTTATTGTTTTTTTTATCTTATTTATTAAGAAAGTTAATAAAAACCTTCGGTTTTATATGATACTATATTTTAAATAACTTGTTAGTTAAAAATCGATATCCCTTATTATTAATAAAAGAATTTTTAAATAATTTAAAAGAAATGAAGTATTTCAATAAAATCAATATTATTTCTACCTTCAATAATATAAAAATGAAAGAAGAGTAGAAATATCTAATTATATTCTGTATCCAATTCGGATTGTTTGAATCTTTAATTATACTATTCAGACTGATAAAGGCTTTTATAATCTTTTAAAGATTTATTAATAATTTTTTATAAAATATCTAAATGTATTTTATACTACTTATTTAAACAATATTCTGATATACAGCCAAACTCAAAAGGAATATATCCGCCATATCCAAAAGGTTCTATAAGTATTAAAAGAAACCAGTTTATTTACTAAATTCGAAAAATGCGAATTCCTGAAATCCAAAATCAAGTTTCTAGATCTTATTATAGAAAGCAATAGTATTCGAATAAATCCAGAGAAAATCCGAACAATTATAGATTGGAAACTATCTATTAGTATAACCGATATCCAAGTATTTATTAGGTTTTCAAACTTTTATCAATAATTTATTAGAGATTTTTCAAAGATTATCAACCCAATGATAGATTTAACCAAAAAGAATATTCCGTTTCTGTAAAGCCCTGCCTACCAAAAAGCATTCGATTAATTGAAATAAGTATTTATCAAAATACCTATTCTAGTTTCCTTTAATTAGGAAAAGAAAATGATTATAAAAACTAATACCTCTGATTACATATCTGCTGGAGTATTCTTCCAATATAATAATAATAAAGTATTTAGATTTATTGCATTCTTTTCTAAAAAACATTTAATAATTGAATACAATTATAAGATTTATAATAAAGAACTACTAATTATTATCCATTATTTTAAAGAATAATATCCCGAATTGAAAAGCACTATATTATCAATTCAAATAATTACTGATTATAGAAATCTGGAATACTTTATCACAATAAAGTTATTAAACTGTTATAAACCTATTAATTTAAATTTCTATTTTAATTTAATTTCCAAATCATTTATTACCCCAAAAAGCTAGGTGTTAATCTGATGTGCTAATTAGGAAATTAAAAGATCTTCTTAAAAAAAAAAAAAAAAAAAAAAAAAAAAAAGAGATAAACACTTTTTGTATTAAAATTGTATTATTCTAAAATAAGAAAACCTGAATCCCGATCTGTTTCCTATTATTATTATTCTAATCAAATCCAAAATTATCAAAAAAGTATATTTCATTATAACTATTTGTAATCAAAGAAACCCCGATTCTATTAATACCATTAACCATTTGGATTCCAATAATATTATAACTTTACTAGAAAATAACAAAATTATAAAATCTACAATCCTATGTGCTATATCAAAACTCTCATCTAAAAAAAAAACGAGCTCATAACAATCATATCTACGGATATCCCGAAATCATATTATACAATACATACCAGCGCGATCGCTATAGCGCTCCGAGCTACTTGACTCGAGAATACTGTTACAGCAGAATCAGAGAGGGCCGGCGAGCCAGTCGTTATTTATAGAGATAGCAGGCTTTCTGATCGATTTTAATAACTGCTCCTCAATCACTATTCCGAAGAGAATACAGATTAGCAATAAAAGTACTGATCCTTTTTCAAGTTTGTTTAAAAGTGGTTAGAATATTATTGAAATAATTATGAAGATAGTTATTCAGAAAAAGATCGATATATAACAAAAGCGTATTACAAACAAGGCTCTAATATTCATTAGCTTTAAGACAATCCTTATATAATTCGCAATGCAATTTGTGGAATAGGATTTAAGCCGATTGATAGAAGAATTGGTATGTAGAGTATTAACAATCATTATAGATAATACAAAAGGGATTTTCAATTTGAAGCTAATAACAAAAAGTGTAAAACCAATTATACAAATATATACAGGAATATTTCAAACCCCCAAAATTATAATCACTATTTCCTTTAATTCAATAGTAAAAGTAAGGGCTGCAAATAGGTTCAAGCAAATAATTAGTAAAATACCAAGATTAGAATATATAAACAAAAAACTCTTCCTCCGATTTAATAAACAAATCAAGATAAAGTTGTTCTTATAGGGAATCAGATAAATACTAATAAAAACAATCTCAGAAATTGCTACTCTAAAGGCTAAAGCTATTATAGCAGTAATAATTATCTGAACTAAATGAGCAATTATAGCTTTTCCAAAAGCCTATATAGTCCTTCTTACAAACAAATAATAGGCTATAGTAATTACTAAAGCTATAGATCTCATAATTAATAAGCCATAGTATATATATAGCATTAGGGATCCCGATGATTATTACTAATCTTCTAGGAATACTCATAGAGATTGAAGAAAAATAAATAAGGGAAGAAATCTGGTATTAAATGAAACTATATCTAGTATAAGTAGCAAAATCCAAGTTTGAAGTAAATAAACAAAATCGAATTACCTAAATACTATTCTTTCAAAAATAGCTATCTTGTTATAATCTATTCAATAAGATCTGAATGTTTCCAGTAAGTAGAAGACGAGTCTTGGGAAGATATAACCCAGAATATCAGTAATATTATAAAAGCTGGAAATACAAAAGAGAAGTGATATGCAGAAAGTGTGTATATCTATTATCTACTTATAAGCCAATTAGGGATTATAATTATTCAACACAATATACAGAATATTGTGGGCTCTTCTTAATGAATTATAACAATTGTCCTATTAAGCTTTAGCGGGTAAATGGTAAGATAGTATATTTAAATCAAAAGCAAATCTAGATTATTTAATGAGTAAAGAAGATTAGTATTACTATTGTCTTAGTATTAACAATAATAATTCAAATATTGGTAATAGTATAAGGAAGGAAAAGGAAATTTAGAATAAATATAATCTCCCAATATAAAGATAACAATAATTCGAAAAGCGATATTGAAAGAGAATAAGTAAATGATATCTTGGGAAACTTAATGAATAAAAAGCGGAATGTATAAAACCAATATATTATTCATAATAGGGCAGTAAAGATTAATAAGAATCTTAACCTTGAAGTTTTAAATAATCAAGCTATAATTGGGGGACATGATATAATAATGAAAGATCTATATAAATAGATCAAAGCCGCTATTTATTGTTTGAATAAATATACGGAAAAGCCTTGTATTATATGTAGCAGTATTGTCACGGCGCCAAGTACTCTACCACTAAGCCACGTAACCCCAAAAGGGTATAAGTAGTTTGATCAACATCAAACCTACTAAGTAGAGTTATAACCAATCCGTGATACTACTTCCTCCTTCAACCCCGGAATGGGCATAGCGGGATCTCGTCCCCTATCCCGGAATAGGATTGCCAAGGATTCTAGTAGTAGAAATTGATTACGTACCTAAAAGTGAGCGGGACCGCTTTTCCCTGACTAATCGGATTCCATCACGAAAAGCCTTCGGGTAGGATCAAACTAACTGTCACGGCGCCAAGTACTCTACCACTAAGCCACGTAACCCCAAAAGGGTATAAGTAGTTTGATCAACATCAAACCTACTAAGTAGAGTTATAACCAATCCGTGATAAGTATTGCAGTGAGCATTTGAGAAAAAGATTGATATAATATATATACAAGAGCTCTGGGTATTCAATATATATACTCAAATATATAACAAATACTAATACCTATCCCCAGTAACCTTCTGGAGAGGGAGCGGGATATACGAGAAAGGGTAGGGATACTTACAAATAATAACATATATTAGAACTAAGATTAGATTACAAGTACTACAATTAGTAGAAAAGGAGTATAGAGATTATATATGACTTTCTATAAATAGAATTAAACTATTAAATCTATATAGAAAACCGAATATCTCAGGAATCCTAAAAATAATCCTTGATCTAATATCAACTAAGGATATAATTATTAGAGGAGACTTTAATGTTTATTATATACTATTCAAGCCAAATGTGAATATAATATATGATAACAATCGGTTTATAGAATGATCTAGTAATAAAAATCTCAAGTTTACAAATATCCTAGGGTAAGCGATATACAAAGCAGGATATGTAATCGATCTAATCTTTTCCAATATTCTAGGAATATATACAAAAGTCAGGGCTGATATATATTACAGATTCAATTATAATACCCTCCTTACCATTATATAAAGAGCAAGTTTAGCACCGAGATCCCAATATACATATTGTATCAGAAAAAAAGATTTACCTCTATTTTAAAGAATAATATCAACTAATATAATAGGAATCAAATGGGAGGTATAGATAGTAGTTACAAGTATAGCCCTAGATCGAGCCATTGAAAATATATAGAAAGTATTACAATAAACAATTAGAATAACAGAAAAACCGAATCGAAAGATAGGAAAATCAGTCCTCTAATGGATACTCGACTGCACAATCGCTCGAGATGTATATCTCTGGAGTTGTATAACCAATAGCGATTATTCTATAAAATGTAGAGTATTCCTATTATATATATAATAGGCTAAAAGAGGGTACTAAAGGAAATTCCTTAATAAAATGAAATCAAATCGAGACCTGTATAAAATAATCGGATGGTATAACTTGAACTCTATATATTACTCTCTACTGATTATAGTAAACAAACGTATTGCTATATTAAATAAAGAAAAGGCTGAGTTACTATGCTCAGAGATTCTGTAGCACTTCAAAGCTATCAACAATCTCCTAGACTCTGGATACAATCAAAGTGGGAAAAAACTATCCTGAAGGGAGTTTATTTTTATAAAAGAAATGGAATGTAATATTATAAAGATCTCAAGTATATCCCTGGGGATAGATTAGATTATAGTAAAACTATTAAAAACTATCTAGATGGAAATAGGCCTAATTCTATATACTATTTTCAATAAGTATCTACAGTTCAATTATTTTTTTATAATATAAAAGTAAGCAGAGATAATTATACTATCAAAAGTGGGGAAGATAGATCAAATATCCCTATGATCATGGTGGCCTATTACCCTCCTCTTCTATATTAGGAAGAGCCTTAAAAGGATTATAGTAAGATATCTAGTGTGGATAGTTCTAATATAAGAAATACTTAGCCTACAATACTATAATACCTTTCCAAAATAATTGGCTATGGACTTAATAGCATTATTTGTTTATAATACAGAAATAATACTCAATAAAGACTATGAGATTATAATGATTATACTAAATATATAAAAAGCATTTAATATTCTATTTAAAAACAAACTTCTAAATGAATAAGGGAACAGAGATTCCCACAAAACCTGATTGTTTTGATCGACTCCTTTTTAATCTAAAGGCAATTTAGGGTTAGATTTAATAAAGTAATAATTAATTACAATATAATAAAATATAATATTTTACAAAGCTTATCTCTCTTGTTAATTCTATATATACTTTATTTTATAAAGTTATTTCAATAAGATCTTAAACTTCGATTTGGGTATATAAATGATATTTGTCTATATTGATTATTAGTAAATGTTTAATAAAATATTATAATGCTAATAAGAAATATGAAAAGCATATTCCGCTAAAAAATTAGAAACAAAATAATCTTTGTACCCAAAAAAATGAAAATGATCTATATAATATGGTACAAGTATTTTATTAATTCGGTATACAAATAAACTACGATTGTATTATCTCATTGATTGTATCAGAATCAGTTTTACAATAGCTAGATGTATGGTTTGATTGCAAACTTATATTCAAATAGTATATCGAAATATAAATAGTCAAAAACCGGAAATTGGTTTATTATATTCAAGAACTAGCTTAGATCACAAATGGACTCTTAGTAGTATTTTTATAGAAAACAATAATCACTTACTTATACTTAGTTTTATTTTATGGGGTAGAGGTATGGTATATAGGATAAACAAAAACCATTAAATAATATTGAGATAGAATATTAATAGTAATAAGTATTCAATTAGAAAAAGCGATTCTAGCTATTAATAAAATCCTATAAATAATAATTAGAGAAATCCTTCTAATCTAATAAACAACCCCGAATACAATAATAATAAGGAATAATATTCTCCCATTAGTAAAAATAGTATTAAAATAAATAAAATGAAGAATAGCCTTTTATATTCAAACTATTAATCCAAAACACCTGTTTTATTATTAAGGGATAAAAGTTATCTACTCCTTTAACAATAAAGAAGGCCAATTACAGTCAGTCAGAATAAAGGTTCAGGTAATCAGCCAATATCTTTCCCAAATCAAGGAGATAACTTTAACAGGGTTCTATTATATATTAGAATATTGAACAGATCCTATTAGAGGCCTTATGAAAGAGATAGTAGTAGAGCAATTTCAGAAATGGTGGAATAAGTATATACATGATTAAATCACTATATTTTTTAATAAATCAAAACAGATTGATAAGGATGGTAGGTGAATAGAATATGGATATATTATATATAAAGGATAGATGGTAGTATACAAAGAAAACAATGGATTATATTATAATTCTTATATATTCAATGTAAAAGCGATTGGAGTATATCAAGGCCTTCAAGTAGTAATCAGAAATATTATTGATATAAAACAAATAGAAATTTGTATGTGTATTGATAGTATATCAATGATATAGGGAATAAGAGGTATAGCTTTTATTATATCATAATAAACTTTCCTCAAATATTATAAATTAATACAAATGTACTTAATCCAAATTAAATGATTACTAGGCCATATAGAGATTAAAGGGAATAAATATATGAATATACTTGCTAACAAAGGAATAAGAAAATTAATCTTAGGGTATATGAATCGATCTACAATAAGCGGTATCCGTTCTATAACAAAAACTACTATAAAATCAGCAGTACAAGTATAATAAATTAAACAGATATCAATGCTCTCCAAATAATACTAAAAATGGGATTTAAAGAATATAAATAAATACTTTAAGGAATTAGAATTCTTATAAGCAACTCTTTACTACATACTAGCGATCCGCTTAGTATATAACAATTTCGAAAACTATTACTAATGATTTAAATATGAAGAAGCAATAATCCATTATTTATACAGAGTATTCAAATTCCTTGAGCATATTATATATTATCACAAAGTCCTTATAACCTATAAAACCTAACTCCCAAATATCAAGCCCAAATACTTACTCTATAATCAAACAGCTCAAAAATGATTATTGAAATAGTTAATGTATATATTAGCCAAATTCGCTAAATTCATTATTATAATAGATTTCTATAAAAGTATATACCCTAAAATACTATTAGAAGAATAAAAAGAGAAAGGAAAGAAATCGATTAATTTAGGCAAACATAAGTAGGGAGTAGGAGGGGATAGATTTAGAAAAGCTATGTAGAAGAAAATTGAAGTATACAGTATATTATATTGTAATAGAATATATATAAAAACTATTCTTATAAAATAAAGCAGCTTTCAAATAAATACTATATAAAAAATCGGAAAACGTATACAAAAGTATTTAAAGGATTGGAGACAAAGGTATAAATATATTAGTTATTGTTTAATAAAGTTACTAAGGGTATTAAGACCTTATTTCTAGAAAAAGGGGATCATATAAACTAGAAGATTATCCTGTAGTTAGTTCAATCGTAATGCCCCCTGGGAGGCTCGCCTATACGGCCCGGTTGAAAATTACTAATAATAATAATAATAATATGTACTATATCTATATCCAATCTTATAATACATTAAAGAATCCAAAAAACCCTTTAAACCTTTTTATCGATTTGTTTATCTTATTTTATAAAAACTACCAAACCGATCCTATACCTAAATCTATTCTGAATTCTTATAAAAAGAATCCCCAAAATATCTGAAAATCACTTTTACCAAGTATACCAAAAACAATAATCTATTATATTATTAAGAGAATTATATATTTCCAATCACAACTCTCTGAAAACCTATCTACTCTATCTATACCACAAATTGCTCACTGTTGATCATCTATACCATACCCGAACCTTCGAATTACTATCCCGAAACTATTACTAGTCTGGATATTACAATTATATTATACAATAGGTCTGTAATTGCTATAATTACTATTACACTATCTCGAATCGCAAAGGCTAAAAGGAAATTCTTTGCTTGCTTTTGATTCTATAAAAAGCTTAGCAAGATATCTCAATAGATTTTATTATATATCTATTCAAAGTATTGGTTTTAATATTATTATAATAATAATTAATTAATTAACAAAAATAAAACATTTCTTGTCTTGTTATAGTATCTGCAATTCCGAAAAGATTGCCTATTTGTTTTGAAAAAATATCTAAAAGTTTTATAACTTACCTTTAATTATTATATCTAATTATAAAGCTCAATTTATTTTTAAATTCTAAAAATATATCTGCAAGTATTTAGATATAGTTGCTAAGCTTTCAATTATTTATTATCCTGAAACTAATAAACAAATCAAGAAGACTAATACAATATTAAAATAATATCTTTATTATATATAGTCTACTTATAAAACAATTAAATAAAATAGCTTTTATTTATTGAATTCTCTATCAACAATATTTAATCCAAAAATACCCGAATAACCCTATTCTTTTCGAACTACAAGTTTCACCCCCATCTAAGCTTCAAGCCTATAGCATCTCAGAATAATCATCCTGCTATACAAGATACTGAAGAATTTATTACTAAAATAAAAACTATCTTTTTATATCTATAAATCGAATTAATTACTAGTCAAGCCTGATATTTAAAGAATACCAATATCCACTATTCCCTTGTTTATAGATACCTACTTGATAATCTAATCTAACTGAATATTAGAAATATTAAGACTTTATATCTACAAAAAAAGTTCGATTAAAAAAACCTTAGGCCTTTCAAAATTCTAAACCCAATAGATCCCTATGCTTATAAACTAAAGCTTCCAATCTCGATAAAGATTCACTCTGTTTTCTATATCAATTTACTATATCCTATATACAATAATCCTATTCCTAAATAGTATAATCCATTACCACTCTTTATAAAAATAGACAGCCTCAAGTATTTTGAGATTATTGAAATTCTAAACTTCCACTAAAAAAAAAGAGATCATAAAGAACCTCACCTGAAATATATTATCCATTGAATTGGCTACAATATACCGATCAAGAAATCTACAAACTATCTGAAAGATATACAAAACTGATTTACAATTTCTATCAAAATATCCTAATAAATTAGAACCCACTTAATTGAATACTACCCGCCTTCAAATAATTGAACCATAATATCTTCACCTCAATGAAGTTTGACTTTTAAAAAGAAAATAATATTATAATATAAGATTATATAATATATTAATTCGCCCTCCTCTCCTGTATTGGGAAGGGCCTTGAAAGGATCATAGCAAGACGTCTAGCGTGGATAGCCCTAATATAAGAAATACTCAGCCCACAATACTGTGGTACCCTTCTGAAACGATTGGCTATGGACTTAATAGTATTGTTTGTTTACAATGCAAAAATAGTATTTAATAAAGGCCACGAGATTATAATAATTATACTGGATGTATAAAGAGTGTTCAATACTCTATTTAAAAACAGATTTTTGAGATGAATAAGGAGATAAAGGTTTCTACAGAATCTGATTGTTCTGATCGACTCCTTTTTAATCCAAAGGCAATTTAGGATTAGACTTAATAAAGCAATAACTGGCTATAGTACAATGGAATGCAATACCCCATAAGGCTTACTCCTCTTGTCAATCCTGTATATACTTTATCTTGTAAAGCTACTCCAGCAAGATCCTAAACTCTGATTCGGATATACAAATAATATCTATCTATACCAATCATCGGTAAGTATTCAACAAAACGTTACAATACTAGCAAAAGATATAAAAAGCATATTCTGCTAGGGAATTAAAAACAAAATAATCTTTGTATTTAAAAAGATAAAGATAATCTATATAATATAGTATAAGTATTTTATTAATCCAATATATAAAATAAACTATAATTACATTATCTCACTAATTACACTAGAATTGGTTTTATAATAGCTAGGTGTGTGGTTTGATTGTAAACTTATATTTAAATAGTATATTAAAATATGAGCAGCTAAAAATCGGAAATTGGCTTATTATATTTAAGGGTTAGTTTGGATTATAAATAGACTTCTAATAATATCTTTATAAAAAGTAATAATTATTTGCTTATACCCAGCTTTATTTTATAAGGCAAAGATATGATATACAGAATAAACAAAAACTATTGGATAATATTAAAATAGAATATTAGTAGTAGTGAGTATCCGATTAAAAGAAGTGATTCTAGTTATTAATAAAATCCTATGAATAATAATTAAAGAAGTTCTTTCAATCTAATGAACAATCCTGAATATAGTAATAATGAGGGATAGCACTTTCTTATTAGTAGAAATAGTACTAGAATAAATAAAATGGAGAGTAGTTTTTTATATTTAAATTATTAATTCAAAATATTTGCTTTATTATTGAGGGATAAGAATTATCTACTCTTTTGGTAATAGGGAAGGTTAATTACAGTTAGTCAGAACAAAGATCTAGGTGATCAGTTAATATTTTTCTTAAATTAAAGAAACGATTTTAGTAGGGTTTTATTATATATCAAAATATCGAATAGATCTTATTAAAGGCTTTATGAAAGAGATAATAGCAAAATAATTTCAGAAATAATGGAATAAGTATATATATAATTAGATTATTATATTCTTTAATAGATTGAAATAGATCGATAAGAATAATAGGCAAGTAGAATATGGATATGTTGTATATAGAGGATAGATGATAGTATATAAAGGAAACGATAGATTATATTATAATTCTTATATATTCGATGCGAAAGTGATTAGAGTATATCGAGGCCTTTAAACAGTAATCAGAAATATTATTAATATAAAACAAATGGAAATCTGTATATGTATTAATAGTATATTAATAATATAGGAAATAAGAGGTATAGTTTTTATTATATCACAATGGGCTTTTTTTAAATACTATAAATTAATGTAAACACACTCGATTTAGATTAAATAATTGTTAGGCTATATAGGAATTAAAGAGAATAAATGTGTAGATATACTTACTAATAAAGAGATAAGAAAATCAGCCTCAAAGTATACGAATCGATCTATAACAAATAGTATCCGTTTTATAGCAAAAATTATTATGGAATTGGTAGTACAGATATAGTGAATCAAATAGATATCAATGTTTTCCAAATAATATTAGAAATGAGATTTAAAGAATATAAATAAATGTCTTAAGAAACTAAAACTCTTATGAGCAATTCTTTACTGCATGCTAATAATCTGCTCAATACATAACAATTTCGAAAACTATTATTGATGATTTAAATATAAAGAAGCAATAATTTATTGTTTATACGAAACATTCAAATCCCCTAAATATATTATATATTGCCGTAAAGTCCTTGCAATCTATGAAACCTGGCCTTCAAATATCAAGCTCAAATACTTATTCTACAATCAAGCAGTTCAAAAACAACTATTGAAATAACTAATATATATATCAACCAAATTTGCTAAATTTATTGCTATAACAGATTTCTATAAAAGCATATACCCTAAAACACTATCAGAAGAATAGAAAGAGAGAAGAAAAGGGATCGATTGATTCAGGCGAATATAAGCAGAGAATAAAAGGGGATAGATCTAGAAAAGCTATGTGGAAGAAAATTGAAGTATACAGTATACCATACTGCAATAGAATATATACAAAAGCTACCCTTACAGGATAAAGCAGCTTTCAAATAAATATTATATAGGAAATCGAAAAGCGTGTATAGAGGCATTTAGAGGATCGGAGACAAAGGCGCAAATGCGCTAGCCATCGCTTGGGAGGTTACTGAGGGTATTGAGACCCCATCCCTAGGAAAGGGGGATCATGTAAACTAGAAGATTATCCTGCAGTTAGCCCAACCGTAATGCCCCCTGGGAGGCTCGCCTATACGGCCCGGTTGAAAATTACTAATAATAATAATAATAATAATAATAATATAATATATTAATCCTCTTAAAAAGAATCGAATTAAGTACTCACACCAAAACACAAATAAGCTAAAGCCCGATCAGACTAGTTTGCTTAGCAAAATCCTATATATCTTCAACTTAAAAGATTCTGTATCATAACTTTTTAAGTTACATTTTAATCCTCAATCTGAACCTATTATCCGAATCAATATAACCTTGCCAGATTAGAACAAAGTTATTAGAACCCTATCCCGCCCGCCTGCCCCGTAATACAGAATATTATATAATTTAACAGCTTTTCAAATACTTAATTTTTTGTCTTTTTGAATAGTTTGAATAACCAAAATAATTTATACTTCTTTATTAATCATTTCCATAATAGATTGTTAATAAATCACATATTAAAGTGAAGAGATAATAATTGAGGTGAAAGTGGCCCACATAATGATATGGCCCACATGATGATAAACCACGTTAATCGTTATTTGACATTTCCTCTTTCAAATCAGTTATTGCCGAGTCGCGTCTACTATCTCGAAAATAAAAGCAATACATGGCTCGAGCTTGAGCTTCAGATCTCGGAGTATTTGCAACTCAAGCGGGAAGCTGGAAATTTGATAAAACATGTGGTGATATGTAGTTTGATTGTCCGCGGGGTTAATGTAGATCTATTTGACGCCCCGCTGCAATTCGGTTCAAACCGAATTAACCTTAGTCTCCGCCGTGGGTGGAGTTCCGCTTAATAATATCTTTCACAGAAAGATTCTTTGTATTTTCTATCAAGTGTACTGAGTGCCTACGAACATTTTCCTTCAACGCACTCACATTTTTCCTATATCCACGCTTCAAGTAACAATGTCTCTCATCCAACGTCTCCCATTCTTCCTCCACACCCTCATCGAAATCCCCGCCTCCTTAAATTTCTTCCTCAACCCTTCATCTCAACTTTCCATCCCAGCACCACAAGCTCACACCATCATTCAACAATACGCGACTCTACTTTTCGTTTCATGTCTCATTTCAATTATATTCGCTTCGCGGCGTGTTGATAGGACAAGTCGTAATGTCGCCGGTGCTTTATCGTTGTATCATGTTGCTCCTGCTATCAGAGCCGGAGGGAGGATCTTAACTGGAGAAGGATTCGGAAAAGGAGTGAAGGGATTGGGAGGTCCTGGGGTGCATTTGTTTGTGCATTTTATTTGTTGTGCTGGTCTTTTGAGACTTTTTCTATCACGGAGAAGGAAGAGATGATTTTGAAGGGTCGCTTTGATTATTTGTTCGGAGGTGTGGATGGGTTTCTCTCTGGGTTCATCTATCATTTCTGAGATGAATGGGAATGCAACTCATTAATATATACTGGATAAATTTGCAAAGTGCCATTGAAAGACGAGATTGCGTCCAGTACCTATTTTGATATTACAGCTTTCTGCAATTTGGCCTGTTGATTTATTGCTTACGAAGCCACAGCGCTCATTCTCCACCTTTGGCTCCTTATCCACCAATGAAACCCTGCTTAAGATGTGGTTTAGTGTCTCGTATCCATCACCCCTTCATTGGCCGCCTTACAATGAGTTTGCAATCTCTAGTCCACTTCTCAACTTCATCTAATCAAATATGGCTTCTTCAAATCCCAAAGAAGCGACAAGACGACCCCATAAAAAGTCTAGGTATGGGTGCAAAAGCTGCAAGACAAGGCGATTGAAGGTTTGGACCCCCATTCTTGATCAATTACACCACCAATCCCCGATTCTAACGGCGTCTCTAGTGCGATGAAACCAAACCAACATGTGCAAATTGTCTGAGGCATAGCATACAGTGTGAATATTTATTCTTACCTCTCAATAATCCTGCGCTTCAAGCACTTCCCACAAAGAAGTTACCTCTACCCACTACAGCGACAGTCACACAACGAAATGCTCATTTCTCGCGTCCTGTTCCACGCAATCCCATATCTTTCTACTTCCCGACCTCGATTTCCACTACCGTCTCAGGAAAGGATGAAGCACTTGAGTTCCGCTTATTTCAACACTTCATAAATATCACCGATGTTCCTCAATTATTTTCTGTATGCAACATATCACTATGGGTCATTCAGCTCGCTTGTCGTCATCGTTCAGTAATGGAAGCTTTGTTGGGAGTTTCTGCATTTCATCTCCGGAGTTCATTTTCATCATCCTCTTCTCCTTTTCCTACCAGTACAATACCTGAAAGTCAATCAGAGAGAGAAGTAATAAAAGCTAGTCATCATTATATGGGACTAGCTATCGCAACACATCGGAAATTAATCATCGAGGAGGGTGTTACAGAGAAGACAGCCGATGCAGTTCTGGGGTCTTGTTTGTTCATCACATATCATGCTACAGGAAGTCAAAAATTCCTCAATCAAGCTCATAATGCAGAGCTCTCTTCCAGCAGCAATACAGAAAGACACAGAGAAACATGTAGAGTACCACTCCATTGGTTCGTCCCCATGAAAAGTCTCAAGGATATGATAAACTTAGCCGCAACATATGTTCAAAACGAAGGCATGAGAACACTTTTTGAATGGGAAGAAGCCAATTTTAGGGTCATTCTACAAAATGAAACGTCGCCGGATCCCGATAATGATTATCCTATAACATTCAATTTTCTCCTTGACGATTTACCGCTTGATGCTCCGGATTATAAAACCTATGCTCTTTGTACCAAATATTTGAATATCCTCGGCGGAGGTGAGATCACTAGATTTATTCTGAAATTCCCGGCATTGGTACCCCCGAGATTCGTGGAATTGTTAAGGGAGAAAGATATGAGGATGATGGGTATAGTTGGGTATTTTTTGATGTTGGTGAGGAGAGCAGATCATGAGAAACACTTGTGGTGGATGGCAGGAGCGGTAGAAAATGATTGGGAGGGAATGAAATATGCGTATGAAAGTGATGAGGTATGGAATAAGAGGATGGAATGGGCTAGGAGGGAGATTGAGGGTGGTGAGTTTATAGACTTTGGGGTCGGTGAGGCGTTGGCTAGAAATTAGGGAATACTTTATACCTTTTACCAGCATAATCGTTCGCTCAGGAAACTCCCAATTCTAAAAGCAACCTACACTAATATCGGATTGCGTGGGCAATCTGTCCGAAGACTGTAAAGGGAGGGGAGGAGAAGAGCAAGGGTGAGGGGAAGCTCAGGTTATTTGCAAATTCGAAGATGCTCAATATGGTACATCGCTGTGATGTTTCTCACTTCCGATTCTAGACCTTCCAGGGCCACCGGTAGTTCACATGGTAGGTTCGTCATCACATGATGGTCATGTGATGTTAATTCTGAACCTCAGACTTCTGGACGCACAGACTTTAGATGCTATGTAACCGATATCCCTACTATGTGCACGGCCCTACTATATGCACACTCTTATTATTCATATAAAATATTATATCAAATTGAATTAAAAATTAAAAAAGCAATTAAATTATTTGAAATTCAGAATTAAGATAATTTGAATAAATTAATATAAAGTTTTGAAATAAAAAATCTGAAATTCTAAAAGTTTATAATAATAATATTAATAAATAAGATATTGAATTTTTATATAAGTGTCACGGTGTGAGTTCATGTGATATGCTGGTCCTATCGGAGAGGACCGAAAGGAGCGCTCGCACTGGAGCGCAAGCGAGCTAGAGCCCGATCGGGCTAGCTCGTTGTGAAAATTTTGTATATCTTCAATTCAGAAGATTCTATATTGTAGTTCTTTAAGCTATATCTTAATCTTTAATCTGAACCTATTATTCGAATCAATATAATTTTGCTAGATTAAAGTAAAATTATTAGAATCCTATTTTGTTCATTTATTTTTATGATATTATGTAGCTCTTATCTATTAAAATATTACTTTCACGATGATTGCTTTGCACCTGCCTGGCCGGTCTGAGAACTCCTCAGAATTTGGTGTTTCTGTATTAAAGAACCCTTAGATTTGATATCAATACCTCCAATCGATATTTATATATTATATTAAGTTAAAGGAAACTAATAAATTATTTGAATATAAAATTTCCAAATCTTTAGTTTGTAAATATATTCAAGTTGCTTTATATAAACAAATTGCTATTCAAAATATCTATTTATTTAATTGCTTTATCGAATTTATATTTATTATATCTATTTATTTAAAAACCATATCTCCCGAAACTCTTATTAATTCTATCCTCGAACCTATTATACCTACTCCGATTATTCAATTGAATAAGTATATTCCTAATCCGAAAGAGTTTGATAACATCTATTCCAATCTATATAGATTTGTTTAATAGATATATAGAAAATTGAATGCGAATAATAATAGATTCCTGATAACTTCTGTTTACTTAATTTATATTACTAGAAAACTTATTGGAAAGGTATACGAGCTTATACTATCTAAGATTTCTTATAGAATTCCTTAATTTACTAATTATATCACACTTTTCAAATATCTCGAAAATGCTTTTGAGAATTTTGATTAAATACAAAATATATAAAATAAATTATATATATTAAAGTAAAAATACCTCGATTTTAGTACCTTCTTTATAGAATTTCAAAGACTTGTTTTAGAAGAAGAAATACCTAATAATACTCTAACCCCACTCCTTTTTCAAGGAATCTCTTATGAACTACAAGATATACTATTACATAATCTCATTCCAACCCATGAATTTTGTTAATACACTAATCACCTATAACAATTCGATAATCAATTTTATTAATACTAATAATAAATCCACTATATTCATCCTATTGCTTTCGAAACTTCATTTCAAAGAATAATCGCTATTCCATCTTTACGACTCGTTAGCCTGAAGTCTACTCCTGAAGACCTAATGAATCTGAGCTTAGGAAAAAAGAAATACACTGCTAGGAACCTAGATTTGTGGCAGGAACGCGGCAAATGCTATTGCTATGGCTCTATCAGCTATTTGATATAAGATTGCCTATACTCCGATACTCGTCCTATTCAACTCTGAATTATTACTATTACAACCAGCCCTACGAAAACCAGCCCTATATTGAACAGTCCTTCGAGGGGCCGAGTCCCTATCTATTCCCTACCTCGCTCTCCTCCCCGCTTACTGATTAGCTCAGTCAATTCGGAAAACAGAATACACCTAACCTAAATCATAATCAAAACAATCCTTTATATACTTTCTGCTTATCTGCTGCTATTATTTATAACCTTTTTTTAGAAAATAAACTAAACAATTATACAGATCTGATAATTTTATCTATTACCCTACTCTTGGAAAAAAACACCCTCCCAATATATACTATAATCGATAGCGGATGTAAAGGAATTGCCTTTACAAATCAAAACTGGATATCTTCCCAGAAAATACTAATATACCAACTATCTATAGCATTTGAAGTTATAGGATTCAATAGAAATACCCTACCCGATAATCAAGTTATTTTCTACATCCAAATAGGATTCAGAATTAATAATCATATCAAAAAAAAGATTGTTTTGTATATAACCGAGCTAATTTATTATTCTATTATACTAGGAATAGCTTAGCTTAAAAAACACAATCCCTATATCGACTTTGCAATAAACTTGTTCTAGTTCGATAGCTTGTTTTGCTATGAATTTTGTAACACTTTGTCCCACCTATTCCATATAAAAGCTCTACCAGATATTCCTTCAAAAAGCTTAATCTGTATACCTGCCTGCCCGCTTCGAAGAGTTAAAGAATAAGGATATAGCCACAATCTCCCTAAAAGCCTATTTGACTTATACTTATTGAAAATATGAAATATTCTAGATATCGATTAAACAAATTAATGATATTCTAAATAAAAAAAAGAAGATATTCGATCTTAAAGATTTATTACCTGAATTCCAAAATTAGAAAAATATCTTTTCCCTAAAAAATATAGAGAAGCTATCCCCTTATCGATTATACAATTATAAGATCTATTTCAAAAAAGAAGCTATTCCTTTTTTCAATACTTTATACTCTATATCCCACCCCAAATTAAAAGCTTTAAAAGAATGACTAAAAAAAAATCTTAGAAAAGGATTTATCCGACTAAGTTTTTCCCCTACCGCTTTCCCTATTCTATTTATCAAAAAGACTAATGAAAACCTCTGGTTTTATATAAATTATTATATTCTGAATAATCTTTTGATTAAGAATTAATACCCTTTACTATTAACAAAGGAATCTCTAAATAATCTAAAGGAAATGAAATATTTCAATAAAATTAATATTATTTCTGCCTTCAATAATATAAGAGTAAAAGAAGGGTAGGAGTATCTGATTGTATTCCGTATTCGATTTAGATTATTTGAATTCCTAATTATATCATTCGGGCTGACAAAAGCACCCACAATCTTTTAAAGGTTTATTAACAATTCTTTACAAAAATACTTAGATATATTTTGCATTGCTTACCTGAATAACATTCTGATATACAGTCAAACCCGAAAGGAATATATCTATTATATCTAGAAGATCTTGTAAGCATTGCGGAAAACCGGTTTGTTTACTAAATTCGAAAAGTGCGAATTCCTGAAATCCGAAATCAAGTTTCTAAATCTTATTATAGAAAGGGATAATATCCAAATAGATTCAGAGAAAATCAGAATTATTATGAATTGGAAACCATCTATTATTATAACTGATATCCAAGTGTTCATCGGGTTTGCAAACTTTTATTAATGATTTATTAGAAATTTCTCAAAGATTATCAATTCGATAATAGATTTAATTAGAAAGAATATTTCGTTTTTGTAAAGCTTTGCCTATCAAAAAGCATTTGATTGATTAAAGCAAGCATTTATCGAAGCCTTTATCCTGACTTCCTTTAATTGGGAAAAGGAAGTTATTTTAGAAACTAATACCTTTGATTATATATCTACCGGAATACTCTTCCAATACAACAATAAGGAAATACTGAGATCTGTTATATTTTTCTCAAAAAAACATTTGGCAGTTGAATATAACTACGAGATTTACAACAAAAAACTGTTAGCTATTATTCACTATTTCAAAGAGTGGCGCCCGGAGCTGGAAGGCGCCGCCTCCCCAATTCAAGTTATCACCGATTACCGAAATCTGGAGTATTTCATTACTATAAAGCTACTGAATCATTATTAAACCTACTAATCCGAATTTCTGTTTCAATTTAATTTCTGAATTATTTATCACTCTAAAAAGCTAAATGCCAAACTCGATATACTAACCAGAAGGTCAGAAGATTTTTTTAAGAAGGGGGAAGAAAGCAGGCTAAACGCATTAGGCGTATTATGTAATCATCTTGATTGATATAGTTAACTGGATTATATATAGCTTTTAATAGAATACGCATTACACTTAATATTAATAAATCTATTTATTTTATATGTCTTTTCTGGTGATCTATATAGGGATTCAAGATATATTCAATATCTTATTTCCATTCTCTTTACAGTTAAGTCTTTTAATTAAGAATATTTAGAAACCCTTTTTACCTTTAAGTTCGTTGTATGGCAGTGCTTGTACGACGATCAATATATTGGCATCAAAAAAGCTTTCAAAAGAGTTGTAGATATTATACAGTCTTGTTAATTTGGAGGACTGTTATATAGTTGCGGAAATCCAGTATTTGAATAACTCCTTTTGATTTTTATTTTTATTTTTCAAATACTTCTCTTTTCAGAAATACTCTATATATTCATTTCTATAATATTTCCTGTAAGGATTCAGTATCATTTTACTATCAGAATACAAATTCCTTTCGACTTTTAAAATACCTTTTTAATATTACTTTTGATTTCGGAAATCTGTAGTATAGGTTTTCAATCTTATTTTGAATAATACCAGTACTATCCTTTTCGAGCGAATCCAAACTATTATTTGATTCTTTCGATATTATTCTCATTTTAATCCTGAAGAACGAAATTTTTACCTCCCACTCGTTCAGTAGTTATTAGAGGATATACAAAACCCCTCCGAAAACCTAATCCTATTATTTATCAAACTATGACTTCGACTTTTCATCCTCCAAATTCAAGAAATCCTTTCAATATACTATCCATCAAATCCTTTTACGATATTGAATAACTTCATTATCTCGACAGCTCGTGCTGAATAAACTAAAGTCAAGGTTGACAATATACTATCTTTCTCGGGAGAAAAGAATATCATTAAATTATAGGTTTGGAAAGCTAAGCAAGCTATATATCTTGCTATTGATGATAATACTTATAAGCTGTATACCTTCTTCAATTTTGTTTTGTTTAAATTCGTTAATAGAGTTAATAAATGGCTAAATAAAGATAAAAAGTTTTCTGAGATTATAAATGATATTAACTTAGCAAGTAAGGTTTTATAAGATAAGTTTATTATTATTTTTATTAACCGTTTCTCGAGTAAGGAAGATAAAGATTTGGTATAAATGGTTTTTAATATTATAAGCTCTTTAGTTTAAGAGAAAAACAAATCTATTCAAAAATACTATTAATGTATTAAGGATTTATAGTCGGAAATGGACTACAAAGATATACCTTCCTCCAAGTGCAACACTGATATTCTTCAAGCCAATATTCAAAAAACCTTAGTTAAAGTATTTGTTATTGGTTTTATCGATCCTAATCTCTGTTTAGGATTTATCAAGCTAAATGCTATCTGTAGATTCTTAAATAAGAGTTATTCTATAGTATATAATACTTAGAAGAATATGGAAGTGGAAAAGATATTTGTTCAAAACGATATTGTTAATTATATTATTAATGTTTTAAAAAAACAAAATCTTAAGGATTTGTTCAAAGAGAAGATTGAATCTTTTTTAGAATAAATATTTTAATTCCAATTCTCCAATCGACAGAATCGGAATACCCCTAATAATAATTATAATTTTAATAATGGGGGAAATAATAGTTTGAGTTCGAGATTATCAAATCTAATATTCTAATCTGCTTATATTCAAGTTTCTGTACTGATAAATATACAAGTAAAAGAGACTGAATTAGATTTAAAGAATTCTTGGAATAATATTATTAATGGAATGGAACAATACGACTATTCAAAAAAGCCTTTGTATTTTAAGTGCGGAATTTATAGTTACATTAAGCTGAACTATATAAATCAATCTTTTCAATACTAGGAACAAGCCATTTTAAAAAGTATGATTTTCCCAAACTATTCTACTATAACTACATCAATAGCTTATATACACCCTCAATT
Source organism: Botrytis sinoallii (assembly GCF_014898435.1). Classification (NCBI taxonomy): domain Eukaryota; kingdom Fungi; phylum Ascomycota; class Leotiomycetes; order Helotiales; family Sclerotiniaceae; genus Botrytis; species Botrytis sinoallii. The sequence goes on along the minus strand of NW_024066029.1, from coordinate 2,026,706 downwards.
GTTTAATACTAATAATCGAATTGATCTAAATAACTATCAGAAATCTAAGTCTCCCACCAGCCCGGACTCAATCCCTTTTAAATCAGATTCCATTTTCTCTTTGGCACAAATCAACGATAATTCAGATTATTCAAATAATGAAACATCTATATCTAAATGCATTTCTTTGGTATAGAATTTGATATAGATACAGATAACAAGCAAAAAAATCAAATTCAAGCTTTTAATCTATCGTCTTATAAAAGAGCTAAATCTAATAATATATCTAATACTACTAGAGATCAACATATTATACCTCGTATAAAGAATACTTATACAAAGGATACTCTCCACAATAGATATCCCAATATCTTCGCTTTTCACTCTCAAAAAAAACCTAAATCAATTCTAAAAAATCCGCCTCAAGCTCTATTTTGTGATTTCATACCTCAATTTTAACCAATTCAAATTCCTTTAAGTCTTCTTATAATATACAAATATAAGGAATACGTTTCAAAACTTATATTCTATTTAATTCCAATAAAGAGATCCACTAAGCCTTCTAAGCTTTTATTTAATATTGTAGTAAGAATAGGAGAAACCTCTGTTAACTATAAAAGCTTATTTTCCACTTTTAAATCGAAAATCTCTAAAATTGATATATTAACTCTTTATCAAATCTTATTTGATGTATCTAAAAACCTACAATGTTTTATGATTCGAAAAAATACTATTAAAAAGAAGAAGAAGGATATACAACTTACCATCGAGACTGCAAATAAATCTACTTTGTATACTATAATACAACCCGGATTCAATAATGATTTAACTAAAGTTCATTATATTTATATTATAAATATTATCTTGAATTAGAATCAAATAAAACAATATTTTTTATATCTACCAGATGATACAAATTATACATTAGAGTTCCGAACTGTACAAATCGATCTTATTAAGTCTATAAATCTGTAGGCAATTAAAATCCTGGTTTTACCCATTATTATTAAGACCTCTGATTAGGATAAAGCTTTTCGAGTTCAGGGAATTGTTTTAATTCTAAAAGAGGGATATACTACTGAAGTTGTTTTAAGCAGATCTCATTGTATTGTTAATTAAGGATTTGATAATAATATAGTCTCCTCAGTACTTGCTGATTATTTAGATCTATTACGATACTAGATTGCCTCGAAAAATATTATTTCTATAGGAACAGTCGATAATGGGAATACTGGATTAAGATAATATACTACTTTTAGCTTTACGGTTGAAGGCATTCAATGTATTATATATACTTTTATTCGATCCAATAATAAGAATCACCCTAATAAGGATAAAAAAAACCTATTTCTTGGTTTATTATGGCTTTATATTGTTAAAGATTATATTAACATTTTCAATTGCATTATTTCTATTAATAACAAGAATCTTTCGGAATCTTATATTTTTATTCAAATTCCACAATTAGTGTAATTACTTTTTTATCAATTAGTTCTTTATCCAGCAAACCCTAAATATTAGATTGCTAGACAAAAAGCTGAGATTTCTATAAAAAGTGAATTATTGAAATCAAGCTATTTTGATATAGATATAGTATATTCTAAGGGAAAGGTTTCCTTATTCGACTATAACGATATCGAAATTGTTGAAGAGATTTCTGAAATTGAATTTGATTTTACAAAATCCCTAACTTTATTTAGTTCTTTAAACTTTTAAATCCCAAGTATAACTTTAAATTATAGAAAAAGATTATTTCCTGATTGTCTGAATCCTTTTTGTATATAAAAGCTAGGATATTATATTCTTTAAAGAATATTATATAGATATATGGATTCGATATTCTTATTGATATATTTAAATCTATAAATTTTTTATATAAATCTTTTGCTTTTTGATTCAAATTGAAGTCTCTTTTCAGAAATCAGTTTCTTGTATTTTCCTCTCAAATTGAATCAAAACACTTTATTCTATTCGATTATGTATATTCTATTGAGAGATGATCTATTCCTCAACCATTATTTACGGATTCGATTGAATTGATATAAGAATGGTTTAATATTAGTAATATACATATTAGCCCTTTAGTTATAGAAAAGCTATAATAATACATCAAGTGTTTTTTATATATTTATAGAGATTTGAATACAATCGAATTAAGATATATTCCCCCAACTACTCTTTTTACCTATTGGGTATGTTTAAAGGAGGGTATATTTTTGTACAAGTATAAGTTTCGATCTTGATATAATCCTTAATAAATATACTGGTTAAATAAGATTATTTAAGATGGTTATAAGTGTTTTATATATAAATATATTATAATAGCTAATAGCAAGTTATCTAATTAGTTTGTAATACCTCTCATTATCAAGAAACCCGGTATTATATATCCTATACTATCTTTTTATAAATCTGGTCTGGAATGATAAATTGTTTTCGATTATTTGTAAGTGAAAAAAGAAATGTCTGGTAGTTACTGTATATTAGCTTAAGAAGTTTATGAATATTTATTTCACTCTAGTTATACGGTTTTTATACAACTTGATTTTAAATATATATATTAAGTAATATCTCTCTATTCTGTAAATAGATATATTTTTGTCTTTTCTATAGGAGATTCCGTTTAAATGTAATTTATCTGTATTTCACAAGGTACTCAAACTATATGTTTTTCAATATTCGAGTTTTTATACATTGTTTATAATTATATTCCCTGTCTTTCAGAAAAACACTATTATTTAAAGGACGGTGTTCTTTATATTAACAAATATCCTTTTATTCTTGAATCTAACTTTCCAGACGGTTTAGCTTTAATCAAATTCTATATAAACAATATATTTTCTAAATATAAGATAATCGAAAACACTTATAATACCTTTACGAATTATTTCCTTCCAAAACTAGCTTTTGCTCAACTATATTTTTCTTTTAAGAAACTATATATATTTGTAAGTGAAATGGAAGCTTTAGGTATATTTTATCAAGTGAACAATGTAATGATTATCAAGTTAGCCCGAGTTATTAAAATTAAGGACTTTTCTATTCTGAGGAATCCTATCGAAGTTTGTAGTTTTTTAGCTACTATTTAAATGATCTGTTAGGGTATTAAGAATTTTGCCAAGATATTTCATTCTCTCTCCTATCTTATTGGTAATATCGAATAGCAATAGGGACTGTATGAGCAGTTTGCCTTTGAGTTTCTACAAGTCAAGTGTTCTGAAGTAATCGAATTATATAATATCGACTACTCCCTTCCCGTTAAGATATATATGAATTCTAATACTTTTACATCAGGTTGCTATATTGTATAAAAACAACACCCCCTAGGAATTACCTCAGGATCTTTGATTGTATATCCTGTCTTATATAACTTATTTCTTCTTACTAAAACTCAAAAAAATTATAGTATTTATAAATGTGAACTTTTAGTAATTATTAAATTTATATACAAGTATCACTATTACTTTTATTACCCGAGATCTTACAAGATTTTCATCGATCACATGCTATTAACTAGGTTTTTATCCCCTAAGACTGAAATTCATAGAATCTACACTTGCTGGGCTATAAAGCTATTTGCTCTGGATATCACTATTAAATATATTAAGGGATCTTGCAATAAGGTTGCAAACACCCTTTCCCATATTATTTTCCCCGATCCGAATTGCAAGTTGGATTCATTTTTAGATTCTCTCAGCTTATTCCAGAAGAATAACGGAACCCTAAATAGATTTGGAAAAACGGAATTGATGGTTATAAAGAACTCCTTCGCTTGCATAAAACCAAACAACTTTAAGTCATTGTAGATCATGATATACCATAATCTTTTAAAGATGATCTGGATATTGTAGTATTAGATCAATTTATAGTTATTACTAATAACATCTCTTTTGGATTAGTTTCAAGTAAGTATAAGGACAATCCCTGGTATTATGATATATTCAACTACATTTCTATTAATACACTCCCCAACAGAATTTCTACTTTCAAAAAAATATCTTTTCTATACCATACTAAGGATTTTTTCTTATTCAAAGGCAAACTTTTTTATATGTTCTGTGAAGTTGATAAGTATTGTATATAAAGATATAAGGTATCTGATATTCTATCATATATATATAATCAAAAAGAACACTTTACTATAAAATTGACTATCAAAAAGCTTAGAAACTATTATTGGCCTTATCTAGTTTCAAACATCAAGTAGTATATTTTAGGTTATTTAAAGTACGTCAAGTATAGTATTTGATAGTGTATCTTTCATTTAATACTCTTTAAGATTGATTATCTACTTATTTTTATCGGATTTGATTTTATAGGATTATTTCTACCTACATCAGTTAATAAAGCTCAGATTCTAAATATAACTTAGCCTGTAATACAGAAACTAATAAATATGGGATTTATTACTAAAAATATAAATTATAATGATAGTATGTTCAATAAAGAAGGATACCTCAATTTTACTTATATTTTATTAATTATTGATTATTTCTCTTATTATATTTAAACATTCCTGATAGTTAATACTATAGGAATAGAGGACTATTAGATATTTAGGCTGGTTTTTTAATACAATTAGAATCCCTATTAAAGGAATATACAATCCTGGTATACATTTTGAAAACAAGACTTTATGTAGTTTTTCTAAAAAATCCGGTATACTCCTTATTTCTATAGTTATCGAAACGAAAAAGTTATTCAGAATAGCCGAAAAAGGAAACGATCTATTTCAAAGAATACTTAAAAAGATCGAATCTGATATTACTGATTAGCTACTTGAGGTTCAAGCTAATATTAACTCTTTTAATATACGAGAGGTATTTCATTTAGGTTATTCCCCTTATGAGATTATATTTGGCTTTCAATTAATCGGTCCTTTAGAAATCGAATATTCTTCTTATAAACAAAAGGAAATATAAAGTTACCTTCTTATTATTGAGAATATTAATAAGGAGTTTCCTTCTGAGATATACTATACTAAAGTTTTCGAATTCATATATAACCGGAAGTTAATCAGATAGGAAGCTCTGGAACAATCTGACTAGAAGAAAACTATTAATAAGGAAAAACATAATATAGGCATATAAGGTAATTTTATATATCAACCAGGAGATATAGTAATACTGTATAACAGCACCTTAACTAAAAAGAAACTACACTCCTTCTACCGTAATTCCTTTATTATTATCGGTTTCGCAGAAAAATTATCAGAAATCCTATAAATTGTAACAAATCAATAAAAAAGCTATTCACAGATCGTTTTATATCAACCATTTAAAGCTTTTCAAACCTCGAACCGAACACTTACACACACTATTCGAAAACAACATACCGGAATATCAGAATCTACAAACTAGCACTTATAAGTCCACTCTTCCATCTAACCTACAAAAAGGAGTTGATACATAGCAAACTATACCACCTGTCTTGTAGGATCAGTCTTTTCTCTTTTCCCCTCTTAGGAAAGGGTAGAATCTACACTCTAACTTTGCCCAAAATAAGCAAAGTTACACCAGAATAATAAACTACGAATACTCTAGCTACCAATTCGGCGAATTCTACTATTCATTTAATTTAAACACAATAGTAAGCTGGCATATAGGTGGATTTCCATGGTGATTGTTGATTGATCAACAGAATAAGAGGACTAAGTATACTATATGACTATTATAGCATATATGAAAGGAATACGGAAATAGGACTTATTTTAGCTTAACTAGAGCATGCATGCGAGGGCGCATGTCTTGTAGGATCGGTCTAGAAAGCAGGCTAAACGCATTAGGCGTATTACGTAATCATCTTGATTGATATAGTCAACTGGATTGTACATAGCTTTCAATAGAATACGCACTACACTTAATACCAATAAATCTACCTATTCTACACGTCTTTTCTGGGGATGAACGTTTTCTGTATTAAAATCATATTATCCTGAAACGAGAGAATCTGAATCCCGATCTGTTTCCCACTATTATTATTTTAATTGAATTTAAGATTACTAAGAAAGTACGCTTTGCTATAATTACTTGTAACTAGAGAAATCCCGATTCTATTGATATCATTGATTATTTAGATTCTGATGATATTGTAATTTTGCTAGAAAATAATAAAATTATAAAGCTTGTAATTCCATTTGCTATATCTATACCCGACTTTGCGATATAATTAGAAGATTTAGAAACCTTTTTAAATCTTTCTGTTGATTTGCTTATTTTGTTTTATAAAGGTTATTAAGCTGATCCTGTATCCAAATCTGTTTTGAAATCCCTACAAAAGGGATTCCCGAAATATCTGAAAATTACTTTTGCCGAGTATATCGAAAACAATAATCTGCTGTATTACTAAGGGAAACTATACATTTCCGATTATGATCCCCTAAAAACCTATCTGTTCTATTTATATTACAAATCGTTTATCGCTGGTTACCTGTACTATACCCAAACCTTCAAATTATTATCCCAAAATTATTACTAGCCTGGATATTATAATTATATTATACAATAGATCCGTAATTATTATAATTGTTATTATGCTACCCCAAATCGTAAAGGCCAAAAGAGAGTTCTCTATTTATTCTCAATCCTATAAAAAGCTTGGTAAGATATCTTAATAGATTTTATTATATATCTACCCGAAAATATTGGTTTCGATATTATTATGATAGTAATCAACTAATTAATAAAAATAAAACATTTCTTACCTTATTATAATACCTACAACTCTAAAAAGGTTATTCACTTATTCCAAAAGAATATCTGGAAGCTCCACAGCTTACCCCTATCTATTATATCTGATTACAGAGCTCAATTTGTTTCTGAATTCTGAAAACATATTTACAAGCACTTAGATATAATTATCAAGCTTTCAATTGCTTACTATCCCAAAACTGATGAATAAATTGAAAGAGCTAATATAATACTAAAGCAATATCTTTGATTATATATAATATATTTATAGAATAATTAAGTAGAATAGCTTCTACTTGCCGAATTCTTTATTAATAATATTTAATCCGAAAGCATCTGGATAATCCCATTTTTCTCGAACTACAAGTTCCATTCCCATCTGGGCTTCGAGCCTGTATTGTCCCAGAATAATTGTTTTGCTATACAAAATGCTGAAGAATTCGTTACTAAAATGAAAACTATCTTTTTATACTTACAGATCGAACTAATTACTAGTTAAGCTCAATATTCAACAAATGCTAATACCTACTATTCCCCTATCTATAGATATCTGCTTGACAATCTGATCTAGCTAAATACTAGAAATATCAAGACCCTATATTTACAAAAGAAGTTTGATTGAAAAAACCTTAGGCTCTTCAAAATCTTAAATCCGGTAGACCTCTATGTCTATAAACTGGAGCTCCCAGTCTCAATAAAGATTCATCCTGTTTTCTATATCAACCTGCTATATCCTATATACAATGATTCTGTTCCTGAGCAATATAATCTGTTACCACTTTCTGTAAAAGTAAATAGCCTTAAGTGTTTTGAGGTTACTGAAATCCTAAACTCCTATTAAGAAAAAAGAGGTTGTAGAGGATCTTATCTGAAATATATTGTTTGTTGGATTGGCTATAATACACCAATCAAAGAACCTACAAGCTACCTGGAAGATATACAAAAACTGATCTGCAATTTCCATTATAAATACCCTGACAAACCTAGTTCCGTTTAACCGGGCCCTATTTGCCTATAGATTGTAAACCATAATATACTACCTCGATGGAGCTCGACCTTTAAAAGGGGAATAATATTATAATATGAGTTTATATAATATACTAATTCTATCGGAAAGAACCGAAAGGAATACTTGTATTAGAGTACAAGCGAGCTAGAACCTGATCAAACTAGCTTGCTATGAAAATTCTGTATATCTTCAACTCAGAAGATCCTGTATTGTAACTCTTTGAGCTATATTTTAATTCTCAATTTGAACCTATTTGTTGGAAATCATATGTGTAGTACGTGTGTGGCACGTGCACACCATTATAAAACTCCTTTTTCGGACTTCCCGGATATATAGATCTGATATATATATTTCAATATATCACTCCTTATGTATAACTTGCTATTTATTTCTGATAGATTATGAGCATTGTATTATTATAAGCTTTATTTTATATCTTTATATCCCCTGAGTCTCGAGTTCTTATTCCTTTATAACTACCCCCACTTTTAATATTATAGTAAGCAAGATTACTATTGATATAATTTAAACAAAATGGGGAATACTAATCACTTTTAACAATTATAATTAGATAGATTTCTATAAAACTATTCGAATTACTATAATAGTAGCATTTGTACTATCTCTATGTATAGGGAGAAGCGTAAGATTAGTAAGCGATCGAGCTGATATCGCTGAATAGAATAGAAAAGCAGGAATTACATTTTCTATTATTAATTTCTGTATTATTTTTATGTACTGCTTTTAATTTATGTATATAATCGATGCAAAAAACATTATAGGAATCTGGGCGAAACTCTTAATATTTAATAATAATGCAAATCTTCAATATGCTTAGAATTTCTGGTAATAGTTTATCTGCAAGCAATTCAATTTTAAAACAAAAACAATTCAATTCTTCTTTAATCGACTTTTCGATTATCAATATAAATTATCTACAACAATATAACCTCTATCCGAAATAGAGGTCTACTCTTATTTTTTGAATATACTACTAGATATAGAAGTCTGGTAGATATAGTGAAACTTTATTATATTATCAAATATAAATATATGAGATATATTATATGCTTTATAACAAGCTAAGAGAATTTCTTGAAATATAATAAGTTATTCAGTAATAGCTAATGTTGTATAAGGAAATATAAGAGAAAGAGGTAATAAGAGAACTCGAAAAAGGGATAGAAAAGGATATAGAGAATATTATGGGAATAGAAGAAAATATATGCCTGAAAAAAGCAATAATACTTCACCAAGTTCTAGCAAAGCTATCAAGACTGGATCTTACACTTGCAAATTCTGTAAGAAGAAAGGATATTAGCAAGATGCTTGTTGGGAGTATAATAAAGTTAGAGAAACCTAGTATTCAAATAAAAATACTGAGAATGATGGTTTTGTGTAAGTAGCTATAGCAGACGAATATATTGGTTCCCTATATTCTAATATTGTAATATATGCCAAAATCCAAAATGATATATAGATTCTTGATTCGGAAGCCTCTCATCACTTTACTGGTTCTATTGAAAATCTTTCTAATATTGTATAATAGAGTATTCTACGAAAAGTCAAAACTGCGAATAATGTATATTCTATAAGTATTGCATACGGAACAGCCATTATTGGAAACTTTATATTGAGAGATATCTGGTATATCAAGGACTTTCGGAATAATCAACTCATTTCAATTGGAATACTTGCTGAAACAGGTCGAAAAGTCATCTTCGAAGGGGATTCAGTGTTATACTAGAAAAATGGTTAGTTAGAGATGGCTGTAAGACATGTCAATAGTAGTTATATTATTCGATAACTATTTATTCAACAAATATATATAGTGTATACAGATTCAGAAACAGAAAAGATTGATATGAATAATAACAAAGCTGAGATTATATATCGATGCTTAGGTCATCTCAACTATAATCAGATGGACAAGCTAAAGAAAGCTTTAAATGGGTTGTACTACACTAAAAGAAAGAAAAGTGCTGGTCGAAAAGCTTGTGAGCCTTATCTTGCAGGGAGGATGAATGAGTATTTCAATAAATATATAGCTATCCGTATATCTATAAAACTATAATGCTTATATATGGATCTATCAGGGATTCAAGAATCTTCTGAAAATGAAAACAGATACTTTATTACAATTGTTGATGATATAATAAAAGGAATTTGGTTTAGATTTATAAAAGATAAATCTATAGAGATTATTGTATTCATACTGATGGATCTTATTAATCAGATTGAGAAAGAGTTTAATTATAAGGTTGCTATTATTAGAGCAAACAATAGGAAAGGTGAATTTGGGATATCCTTTTAAATAGAGATTAGAAAGAGAGAACTAATATTCGAACTTTTATTTTCTAGAAAGCATTCTATAAATAAAATAGCCGAAAAGAAGATTCAAGATATTAGTATTATAGTAAAATCGTTATTAAGCAAATCAGATATCAAGCTTAGTATATAAGAACTCACTATCAAATATGCTGTGTATCTGAAAAACAGATTATCTATTAAAATATTATTTTTTGGAAAGATAGGAATGCTTTTTATATCGATAACGCTATATAAGGCTATATATAGCAGACAGTCTGACTTTAAGAAGCTCAGAATATTCAATTGTAAAGCGTAGACCAAAAACCCCTAGCAATCAGGCCTGATAACTAAGAAATTCGAGTCTAGAGTATTCAAAGGAGAATATATTATAATTGGAATAAATGGAAATAATATCTATTGCCTTCTCAATCTTTGTACCAAAACTATTACTAGAATAGCAGATGCTGATTTCAATGAATACAAATATTTATTTAAAAAACTCAAAGAAAAGAGTATTCCAGAATCGCCCGGAATAGAGAGAAAAAGAAAACCTTATTTATATAACAAGCAAAAGGCTATAAAAAGAAGGATACAATTGATAATATAAAAAGATATACAAGAAAATATATACACTAATAAGTAAAAGGAAGCTCAGATCCAAAATGAGTGAGAAAAAAACTCGAATCTATTTTTCGCGAATACTATATTTATTTATTTATTTATATTAATTAACATCTGTTTTGGATCTCCCTAAGGGTATTTAGATGTGCTAAGATAAGAAACTATTTGAGCGGTGTGATTGTTGCAACCGAATTTAGTAATTTAATTTCAATGCTAGGGGCTATTCGTTTCTCTGTAAATACAATCTGCTTTTGTTTCCAGAAGGGAACATTTGATCTGGATTGTTATTGAGGCAAAGCTTAGTTTCTGAATGGATAGGCTTGTTGTAGACTTCGATTTTTATAGTAAAGGAAAAGAAGTGAAAATGGGTTACTATTTGTTTAGTCAAATAGCAAGGCTCTTGTATTATATATTGGGTTTGTGGTTTTTAGGGTATAGTATATTCAAATAATCAATTGAGTAATGAGTTTATAAGGGATAAGCAGCAAGCTTTATTGAAAAGATTATTGTTTTCTAAAGATTCTTTAATAGTTAGAATAGATCTGAATATAAAACTCTGAGTCAATAATCAACTGAATGAGCTTGTTAAATATATATAAGAGTTTCTTGATATATATAATCGCCTGCTTGTTAGATTACATTTCTGTAAGAGCAAGGGACTAGTCTGAACACTTTAGATTGTTTATAGTATATTTAAAAAAGTGATATAATTCCTTAATACTATTATATAAGCAATCCAGCTTGTTGTTTTGATAACCAAATCATTAATAATAAGCAGCGTAATCGCTGTAACCTGTTTTCATAACTACCAATTGATATAAGACTGCTTTTAATAAAATTAGTTTCTTTGGTTTTTTTATATTATATTTAGAAGATCACTTTTTGTAGTTAGTAGAGAAAAAGGAGTTTATCTTTTTCTATCAAATAGATTCTGTGTATAAACACTTCTGACGAACGATTATTCGAATTCTATTGATTGTTAATAGTTTATCGATTGCCTGATCTATAAGCCCAATTGCGTTTGTATTTGCTAAGCGATCTATTTCCTTATTGTCTTCGATCTTTATATATTCAGGTAATCATTTTATCCTGACATCGAATTGTTTTATTGCTTTGTAATACTTATAGAAGGCCTATTGTATTGTAGGCAATACATTTCCGCATATATTCCAGATAATTGATATACTATCAATATACATTCAGATCCGGTTATTCAAGGGATCTTCAAGTATAATGATTAGATATTCCAATCCACGTCATACTCTTATCGCTTCTGTATCGAATATATATAAGTCGCTTTGGATCTATTTAAATCTGGAGGCTATTTGAATGTCATTGCAATATATTGTATATCCATAGCCAATATAATATTTGCAATCAATAGTTTATTCTGATCTATCAGAAAAGATTGTATAATTTTTGGATAAGAATTGTTATTATTACTCTTTGAAAACTTGAACTACTTCTTTTTTAATTAATTCTTCCGTTGGATTTGTTCTACAGTTATTCGAAAAATATAAGTAGAATAGCTTTAAGTATTATATCTTTGAAATGAAACAACTGAACTACTAGATTTTTATAAAAGGTCCTCTTGCTATACCTACTCTTTATTCGCGTTTTTATATTACTAATTTCAAACGATTTATTAGTAAGTATTGATTATCGATCGTTTTTAACCAGAATGCAAATTACAACTTAGTATATTCTAGTACGATTATTTCCGATAGCAGATCTATTTCTTTGATAAAAGCTATAATTGATATAATCTTGTATACTAGAATCACTCCTTTTATAACAATATTGATTACTCTATTAATACAATAGAGATGACCTTTTATATCTATACTTATACTTAAATCACTTTAGTCTAAACTAGACTTATATTTATTAGCATACTATACTTTCATATCAAATAGTACTACTGGGAGAATACAAATGATTACTGCTTTTCTTAAAGAGAAAGCTAACGATCTATATATAGTATAAGCAATCGATCTGATATGTAAAACTACTTTCATAGCTTTCGCTATATATGTTTTGATATATTGTAAAAACAAAAACTGGCGATTGAAGAAGATACCTAATTATCTCAGAATAAACTAAATGCTTCTACTTATTGCAATCGATATTAGAATAATTATCAGATTTGGATTTACTATTAATAATAGATTAGTAATATCATATTGTCTAATAATATAAAGTAGTTCGAACTTCTTAGGGGCGAATAGGATTCTGTTCTTCTTATCTTATCTGATGATTTGCCGTATTTATTATTATAGGATTCTAGTATTTATAGAAAGATACTTAAAAGAATAATAGATTGCGATATCATTTGTATAATCAAAACGAAATTTCGTATTTCGATTGAGGAGTTCAGCAAAATAGAGTATATAGAGTATAAATAATAATAGAAACCCCTAAGAAATATCATATACTATTAAATATTCCTTAATTATAATGCCTTCAAATTTCACTTTAACTTTTCTGTTTATAAGGAATAAATCTATCAGTTTAAACAACAAAATTGATTACTCTTATTTGATCATTCAACTTAAGAATCAATACTTTAAAAGAATATCAAAAGCTTTTTATATATCTATAATAATAATCAAAACTATATTATTAATTATTAATACAAACTCTATATTATAAATAAAGACAACTATTAGATCTATTCTTAATCTTCTAGAAAACACTCTACAATATTGTAAACTAATTACTTTATATCTCAAAGCTATTCAAAATATTTGGCTGGCTATATATCATTCAAAACCCTTTCCGATATAGAAGATTAGAGCTATTAGTTGTTATAATTATAGTAATGTTTTGTTTTTTTTATTTATTTTGAAAATCATTATTATCTTCATTAGCTTTTATCCTTCTGAATAATAGTTTAAAACTAGGTATAATACAAATATCTTCCGGATTAATGACTTGACGCTCGGCTAGTATACCTTAAGGAGATGTATAGTGACTCGATTCATTTCTGGTATAGTATATAAGGCTTTTATAACATGCTTTTCTATCTTTTTAGTCAAGATTGTTTTTTTTCAGGGGAGGGTTCCCTTATATATTTGATTGCGTAATGGATCGTTTGGAAGATTATTGTTTGTCTTAAATCGATCCAAAATCGCTATAAATAGAGTATTCGCTTTTTCTCTTATATTGCAGATCTCCTATTTATTGATTATTAGAAAGAGAGATTTCGTATTACTTTTGGGGGTTAACTTATATTATTCCATAATTCAATAGAATTCTTTATCATCCTTAACTCTATCTAGATGTATAGTCTAATAGGATCTTTTGGCTTATCGCATTACTTTTATAAAAAATATATAATATAAGTTTTCTTTTTCAAATTCGTTTCTCTTTATACTTTTATATATATTTAATAAGCTTTTCTATATTTATCCGTTTATTATAGCAAGGCTTTCCCTACTTTTCAATTGATCTTGTTAATTACTCGAATCGATTTGTTTAGTGCTTTTGCAAGCTTACTAATGTAGATCTCGATCTTAATTGTAGTCTGAATATCTATCTTATTGAAATAGGCTAGCTAATTAGCTATTAGTCCATTCAATCTTAATAAATCTGTTTCCTTTATTCGATAATGATATTAATCCCATTCTATTATTCTGCAATTCGCTAGATTAATAATCTGAGTAATATAATTAGATTTATAGTAAAGTTCTTCTAATATCTTTATATAAGCAAATAATATATTAAAGAAGATTAGATCTAGTATATATTCTTTTGTATAAGTAGATATATCTGAAGTATCTATAAACTTTATGCTCTGTTTGTTTGCCTATATTATAAATTGTACCCCTTGATTAACTATAATCACCCCTGGTTTCTATAGCTTATACTTTACATTAAAGTTCCCTCCTATAATTATATGCTCATTTGGGATTAAGTATATAATATAATTAATAATATCCAAAATGCACAAAGCTCTATAGATATTCAGGATTGTCACGGCGCCAACTACATGATCTGTAGTTGCCTTCGTGCCTCAGGCACAGCATACTAGCGCGCCCTACTTTCTATAAGTAGGGCTTCACTTTTCCATAGCTCTTTTATCCTTATGGTATAATATAAGTCTTTACCTGTATCTTAATAATTTATATTATCTTCAAATAAATTATTACAGCTTTATTTCTTATTTTATTTCCAAAGTCTTATTAATGCTTTGTCCCAATCATACCGATTACATCCATTGTTGATTCATTGTATACCCTGCCACCAATATTTTGAACCTCAAAAAGTATTAAAGATGGATAAACAAATATCTATACCAGAAGCATTTGTATTTGGCTTACCTCCACAGTTCCTTTTCTTGAATCATATTCTTAATTCTACTGAAGCCGATATCTCTTCCTTTATAGATCTATTCAATAATCCAAATACTATACATTTTGCTATCACTCAAGCCATATTTGAATCGATCGAATTAATTGCAGGCTTATTATAAGCCCAAGCTATTACTACTCAGATCCAAGCCATTGATATTCAATTAAAGATTATCAAATTAAAAGATATAATTGAGATATTGAAGATTATTATTTGCAATAATTTATAAGCTTTATTTTATTACAAATATCTTATTATTTTTAAAAAGTTCAATAGTGATAAGCAAGATATTGTAAAGCGCTAAGATTAATACACAATTTTTTATAATATAATTAATTTTTATTTAACCGCGAATTACAAAAATGAATTAGAGTTTTAGAAAATCACATTTCTTATTAATTTACTTTCTAGCTTTGCTTATACAAACAATCAGATATACTTTGATATAATTACAGACAACACACATAATTCCGATCTTTAACCTTCTGAATAGTATACTATAATAAACATTTGGTATAAATTAAACAAGCAATACTAGATTCTAGATTTTTTATACAAAGCTTCTATAGATTATAATAAATATAAAATAAAGAAGATCTTATTTGATAACTTTATTATTGAATTCAAGCAGTTTATTATCAAATATAAAAAGATTATCGAATAATAAGTTACTAATCTTAAACTCAAAGTTTTATAAAAACTAATCGATATTTCAATTAACTACCCTAATAAATCTTTTACTGCCAATATCGATATATAAATAGTCTAATAGTAAGATATTTATAATAACTTAGAGAAAAAGATTCATTTTGATAATCAATGTAAGAATTAAGGTACCAACTTCAGCAATCAGAAAAAATCTAATGAAAAGAAGTCTGCTATTGTTATTATAATATCTACACTTAATCCCTCTGAAGATTCTATACAACTGGATACTGCTTATCAAGGCTAGCAACTCTTATTACATTATAATAAAAAACAATATCTAGATCTTGGCCTCTATCTTTATTACAAAAAGCCTAATTATATTAAATTCAATTATAAAGAAAAGTAATACAACAATGCAAAATATAATACTAACTCAGAAATCATATAATACCCCGATTATCCCTCTGCTACAAATCAATACGCTCTGAATGTCCATTGTTTTCCCGTTACCGATTACCATCACAACCCCGGACCCTATCGCAACGCTTATAGCCCTATTTACCAGAATATATTCCCGCCTGCTAATCGTTTCCCAATTGCTGCAATACCATTTCGATATACCTTTTCAGTTCCTATTAATAGCAAAGATCTGGGCGGATTTGTTGAAGGCTTTGTATATTCGAATAATAACAGAAATTCAATTCCCTAACCAAGTATATTAAAAGACTAATCTCAATTCATAGTTGCAAATCGAGGTTCTTTATAGAAAGTTTGTTTTTATGAATTAAGAAATCAATTATATCTAAAGATTCTTTATATTTTAGAATAATGAATAGCAAATCTTTTAAAATCTTAATAGAAATTTTCCTTGTATTTAATATGATTATCCTATTTATTGGCTTAATAGATAATGGAGTCATGGGATATAGGTTTATAGATAGAATCCTTATATTCAAGTTTGATATCTTTATATATCTTTTCTCTACTATTTGTAACCTGTTATTTATAAACAGAAGGACTTCTGATATTCTATTTCAGTATATATTATTAGATCTATGAATTAATAATTATAAAGAAATTGGCTTATTCTATATTATCAATCTTTCCGACGCGGACTTTATAATCCTTGGTCTTTTATAGCTTCAGTACTATAACCCTATTATTAATTGAACAACAATGATTCTTAAGTTTATATTCATATATTACTCTAGATATTACTATCTAGTTAACTTTACTACAACTGTTATCCCCAATCGTAACAATATGCCAATCCCAACAGATACAGTGCTCAATCTAATATCACGTATATCTATTAGGAAATCTATTTTGAAGTTTACTTCAAAGAAATCTATTTTAACCCTATATTACATACAAAACACACAACTTAGGATCTCAAATACAATGATCATAACAAATCATATTAAAGGAATCTTACAATACCATGATATTGTCAATATGTAGTTATGAGCGATCTATCACACCACTAAGCGCATCGAATCGCGACCCAATCGCTTTAACAACAATGACAACGACCATATCGATAACTAAAACAAATGGAAATGGCGATACATAATCTATCTATAAAGTAATAACCAATCAATTCTATAAAGAAAACAGAAAGCAATAAGTAACCCTAAAGATCGCAAATGTGATCGATATATGTATTAAAACCCTGAGCAAAACAAAACTAAGTCATACCAATATATTAAGATCTATATGTATTAATGATATAATCAAGATTATAAGACAAGCCAGGCCTACACAGAGAATCCTTACATTAATTACAAGAATAACCTCAAAAGGAACTATTAAATCCTATACTGATACATTTAAGACTAGGAGAGTACTTCAGGTATTAAAGGGTGTTAAGGTAAGCATACCTAAAATAACAAAGATAATATAAAAACACGAACAATAAAAGCGAAACAGCTGTACGATTCTTATAAAGATGGGAAATGAATAACAGATAATCGCTAATAACTTCTTCAAACTATGATTGAAGATTATAGAAGTAGTTTCTAGATTAAGACTCGAACTAATCCTCTCACTTTATTGCAATAGAATGGAATAAACCCTGAAATACAAGATACTAAAGAAATATAAGAACCTTTTGCGAAACGAAAATCGTATATAACTAATTATTGCATTTAATACAAATAATGCTCAAACCGCGGAGATCTAATATAATTATATTATACCTCAGATTCCTTATAATACACTGGGCACACTCACAACATTCTCAGACATAATCATCCGAAAAAAGATTAAGGTATAGGTAGAAGAGAAACCAATATAATATAGAATCTCTAAGTATAGAGTGAACTCTTTTACAAAAAAAGCTAACTGGATTATTAGTTTCAAAAAGACAGTAAAACCATTCCGGCTATTTAATGTTAGTGAATATTCAAAGCCCCTTAACAAATCGCGACACCCTTAATCACAACAGTATTCTAACAGGTATTAGCTATACTATAATCTGTATGTATATTATTACCCGGCTTGCTACTCTAGATACAACGAATTGACTATTAAATATACCAACAAAAAGATCTATAAGCAATACCAAAACGATACTCAATATACAGAATGCCTAGAACCCTTTTGATCCGTGTATAACAACTGTCTAGCGGCATTACAATCAGTTAATGGAAAACTGATCAGACTTACCCACCGACAAATGAGAGAAGTCAGAACTGCTGGTTAAAGGGAGATTCAGGAAATATATAAAGAAAAGGTACCTGCTCTAATACTAGCCAAACAATCTTAAATAATCATTTCCAAACCTTCTATACTGGGGGTCTGTATTATTGTTTACAAGAATAAATAACAATTGGTGAACCGATTACCCAAACAAGCCCAATCAGGGGAGGGCCCCTTTAACAATCCGATTCATACCCCGGACTGTAATCCTTCGCGTTATACTAACAAAGGAGTAAATTATAATGTAGCAATTATAACTAAAAAAGTCTTTTCATCTCCTAACTCTGAAATAAGCAAGAGAAGTGAGTCAAATACTAACGAAACCGCTACCATCTCTGTATGAATTGTACAACCAGTACAAACTCAACAGGGGAAAGGAAGTTCACAATCGCATGAGCGAATGTAGAGTATGGATATTCCAATTATATTATTCTCTTACAGATTATTGGAAAGGCTAATATGGATATCATCTGTATCCAAGAACTCTGATTGTATAATAATTTGGCAATCTAAAATCATACTGTATATAATCGATATTAGCTGATTGATACCTAAAGAGCAACTGATAACTCTGAATATAGGCCATAAGTAATTATCTATATACAAAAAAGAGGTAACTTGAAAATCAAACAAATGAGACAGACCGGAAACAGAAACCTACTTTGAATCAATATTAACGAATACTCGATCCTTAATACCTATTATGCCCCACTTGATCCACTAATAATAGAATATATACTTGAATTAGAAATCGCCCCAGGGATTGGTACGGTTATTGAAAATAACTTCAATGCTAAGTATAATCTATGGGAATCCGGAGTAGCAATTATCAATCAAAATGACACGCTTATACAATGGGCTACCGAACAGGGAATAGAGTATATCAGGACTCCTAGTACTCTTATACATACGAGAAGATATATTCTGAATCTAACCTTTTCCAACCTAACTACCACTATGATAGTAATCGATAATAATCTGTATAGCAGCTTCGATTATATTATTCAAGTTATTATTATTTTGGATAAAGGAATCTCTGAATACGAGCAAGCGCATATCCGGATATACGATTCAGATTTACCCTGCCTAGTAGGTATAATAATTAACCGCTTAGTAAACCTCTAGAACCCGGATTTCCGATCTATTTATGATATTGATAGACTGATTGCCAGATTCACAAGTGTATTGAGTGTTTCTATAGTAGCTGTGAAGCAGAAAGGCCGCAAACCCTACCGATCATCCCTGTAGTGGATCGATGAGTGTAAGAAGGCATACCGAATATATACACAAGCTAGGAGAACTGGAACTGCTAACAGAATGGCAATTGCCCAACAGGATCTACAAAGGGTTGTGCGAGTATCGAAACAAGCCTATTGGACTAAGCGCTTGGATAATGTACAGAATGATCAGAAACTATACAAAGTCATAAACTAGTACAAGCTAACCCCAGAAGCAGGCCTCAAGGCCCCTTCTCTAATGATTGAAGGCCAGGAGATCACTGATACCAAAGAAAAAGCCGAAGCACTCTTTATAATAATATTTGATTACTTCAAAGTATTAAACAATCTATAGCACAACCCTTTACAAAAACAAGACTGTCAGACAACCCTATTATAAAAAAGAATAATTATCACAAAGAAAATAGAAAAACATATAATAGGAGTTAGGAGTATATCACCTAGAATCGATTAAACAATTGTTCGTCTTTTCAAGGTATACTAGCTTAATATAAAAAATATAATATATAAGATTTTCACAGTCTGCTTTAGGCTCAGCTACTACCCTAACGAATAGAAACTCATTAAAGTAATCATACTGCCCAAGGTTAGTAAGAAGAACAGGATATCCCCGAGATTGTAAAGACCGATTGCATTGATATTGTATATTGGAAAAGAACTAGAAAGGTATATCGCCAGTCAAATTGTATGAACAGCCATGAGATATAACATTATCAGCCCTCAGCATTATGGAGTGCTGTCGAAAAAAGCTAATATTGATCTTATAGCTGTCTTTATTCATAATGCTAAGCATGTTTTAGTAGCTGGCAAAATGGTTATATTAATAACAATAAATATATAAGGTGCTTATAATATACTCCTTAAAAGATAGTTTCTATAATATATGAAGATACACAGACTCATAGCGATGCGGACCGGACACGGTGACTTTGCAGCCTATCACATCAGATTCAATCACGAAAATAGCACGAACACCTGTACATGCGGGACTGAGAAAAGCCCACTGCATTTCTTTCAATGTTCAATCAATAATCAGACGCGCGGCGACTGGCCGCTTGCACCAAATCGACTTCGATCCGAATGGGACGCGATAGCATATGTCAACCGCGTCCTGCGAACACAATATAGCTTTACTGACCTTCTCGCTAGATCCAGATTCTATACTAGGATATGCTCAAACTACGCGGAACTACGCGAATTCCAACCTGCTCCAATACCCCGAGGATGAGCTCTCCACCCCGATCAACCTAAGACCCGCACCGAACAGCCATAAGCGCTCCGAGCGCTCTCCCGATCGACAGCGATCGACCTGATCATCCGCCGACACCCGGATGGCATACGAAACAAGGCCCTCTGAAACAGGACCACAAACCCTTAGACAGAACAGCCGCAGGATCGCCATGAGCGGTACTGAGCGGGGGAATACCAGAGGCAACAAGCCCCTGTTTAGCTAACATTACACTACTATGAGCGGCTGGAACGCTAGCGGCCCGTAGGCCCGCTCCTTAGTACGTCTAGAATACCCCTTGGGAGGTCAGATATTAGACGTTAATCACTATAAATAAATAAATAAAAAAATATAATATATGAAGAAGCAGGATTGGCTTATGGTATTTTTGTGATTTATTGATTCATTCCTAACTAGGAGATATATGTATATAAGGCTTGAGGGGATTATAATATAGGATTTTCTGGTTATATATAGTATTTCTTAGGGATTGTTATTTTCCTTTATTCTATATATCCTTTATCTTGCTGAGCTTTTTAATCAAGATAAAGCATAATGCTTTAGATATATTGATAATATAGCTATATATTATATATCTAAGGATCTATCCACAAATATATGTATACTCCGCTGAATTATTCAATGTATTCTATAATAGGAAAATCAGAATAAGATTTTTTTCACTTTGGAAAAGTTTGAACTATTTTATATATTAAGGAAGTATAAAATTACAAACCTGGTTATGAGAATAAATCGGAATCTAATTATTATACTAATTCCTTTAGGATTTATTAATAAAGCATAATTGATCTTATACTAGTTTAGCATTTTTTTTGATCAGTGTTTAATATTTCTATAATATATCAAAATGCATATTGCGAAAGCTATATATATTATATCCTATATCCAATTAATAGCTTATACAGTTTATAGACTATCTGCAATCTGCTTACGAAAAGCGATTATTACCTGTATACTTCCTATTACCCTTTTCAACTCCAAAATATAGTTCAATAGGCTATATAAATAACGTTTAAATATAGACTATATTTTGGTTAGTATTAGGATTAAGAAATATATTGATCTAATTAATAAGACAATTTATAATGTAATACAAGGAGCTTTATTTATTTATAAGACAATCCCAATAACTACACTCCTTATAAAAGCTAATTTTCCAATTGGAATTGTTATATTAGAGTAAGCCAGACTGAGGTTTGCATTTCGGTTTTAGACAATAGATATACAATATCTATTTATAAACCGATTAAAGTTATATATTAGAAAGAAAGAATAAGGTATAAATACTCTAAAAGGTTTTAATATAAAACTATAAAGAATAGAATAAGCGATTTCTGTTATTAAGTGCTTTAGATTTTTACAACCTCATTTCTTTTCTAAGTGCCACACCGATTTAATGAATAATATGAATAAAGAGAATATTATGAAAATATTTAAAGAATAGTAGAACTTAATTCCTCAAGAAAATTATTTTATATTTTCAGATAAATCTGAATAATACAATGAACATGGTTACTACATAAAGTACGGCTTTGCAATCTACCGCGACAAGCAATAGATTAATATCAGCTATAATTGTATATACAAATAATTATATGTTTTTGATACTAAAGCAATTAATATATAACAGGGACTAGAATGCTTTCTAAATATTATTAATTGTCTTTATTAAAAATAAATATGGTTATATATTAATAGTATCTTAATAATCTAAGGAATATAAGGAAATATTGCTGTTTCCTTTTAATAGGCATACCACAAATACTATTAAGCAATATAATACTATAAGATTATAATTAAATGATCCTCTGGGCATACTGAGATTAAAAGCAATAAGGCAGCTAATCGTTTTGCTGATTAGGGCATAACTGGATTGCTTAATCCTAGCTCATCCTGCCTCCCCATAGTCAGTAGTTCTTGCTTTATCCTACATGCCAAATATCAATATTTCAAAAGCAAATAATAAAAGGAAAAAAGGGGCCTGATTTTCGAAATATATAATACATGGAAATTAATATATAATACCTTAAAGTCAGAAAGCCTTAAACTTCTTTATAGGGTATTACATAGACTTATAGTAATATGGATTGGATATAATAATTTTGTAATTTATTATATCAAATTCAATTACAAAAATAATACAAATATCTATACATATAGAATTAAGAAAGTCTATTATATTTCTTTTAATATTCAATTAATAATCGGATGTACAGTGATTAATTGCTTATATTAAATCGATTTCAATCCGAATGGGATGTGATAGCATATATCAATCGTATCCTGTAAATACAATATAGTTTTACTAATCTTCTTGCTAAATCCAGATTCTATACTAGGATATATTCAAACTACACGAAACTATACGAATTCCAATCTACTTTAATATCCCGAAAATGAGCTTTCTATTTCAATCAATTTAAGATCTGTATCGAATAATTATAAGTACTTTGAGTATTCTTCCAATCAATAATAATCAATCTGATTATTCACTAATACCCGGATAGTATATAAAACAAAACTCTTTAAAATAGAACCATAAATCTTTAGACAGAATAGCTATAGGATTACTGTAAGTAATATTGAGTGGGGGAATACCAGAGGCAATAAGCCTCTAATTAGCTAACATTACACTATTATAAGCAGCTGGAATGCTAGCAGCCTGTAGGCCCGCTTTTTAGTATATCTAGAATACCCCTTGAGAGGTCAGATAATAGATGTTAATTACTATAAATAAATAAATAAATAAATTAACCCTATATTATATCTTTGCTAAAAAAGTTATTGATAAAAATCTCTAAACTCCCTTTTTCTCATTTTAAGATTAGTCGATATTTTTGGAATACAATTCTCCGACTTTAGCTATAAAAAAGAATATTAATAGAAACCTCTACAATATAAATCCTACTAATTCAATACTACCCAACTCAAACCGCTACTACACTCACCAAATCAACGGAAAAACAGAGATCTGCACCAAGATGATACCAAACCAGCTGATTCTGAAACTAGCCCTAGCACAGATTATTACAGGCTCTAGGATATACAAAAGACCACCACAAAACCAAAACGTTTTATCTCCATTGAATCCCCTATCGTTATAGAAGCCCTCTGAGAAACCAATTGATACCTTACAAAATATCCAACAGAAAATAAACAATATAAAGTTCCTTACAGCTAATAGCTTTATTCAATTCTATAAAGATCAGGAAGCTTATATTATAAAAGTAATCTAGAATAAATTAAATAAAGCTTATAAGTTACATTATATAGTAATAAACAATTCTATTCAATTATATTACAATATTATAGAAAACAATATCAAAAAGTTTATAGAAAAGATTGACCAATTTGTACTATCTATAATAGAGATTTAGAACAAACTACCACTCTAGCTTCATAATCTGTTTACTAAATTCTTACCCTCTCTCGCCAATAAACTCCTATCATAATGTTTTTGGGATTACAAGATCGAGATTATATCAAATAAAGAGCCTTTGTATAACAAAGATTATCTAATATTTCCAATCAAGCTTTAAGTTATTCACAAATAACTTGATAATAATCTAAATAAAGGATTCATCCACAAATCCCGCTTTCGATCAGCTACCCTATTCCTCCTAGCTGCAAAGCCCGGGAAAGGTATTCGAATTTGCTAGGACTATTATAAACTGAATAATATTATTATTAAGAATCATTATCCATTATCACTAATTAAAAAAACCTTTAATACTTTATACTATATTAAAGTTTATACCAAATTGAATATCATTACTATATTCAATAAACTATAGATCACAAAAGGTCACAAATGAAAGATTACTTTTATAACTCGTTTCAGTTTATTCGAATCCCTAGTAATACCTTTTGACTTTTGTAATACTTCTATCTCGTTTCAGAATTATATCAATTATATTCTTTTTAATCTCCTAAATAAAAATTGTACAGTATACCTAAACGATATCTTAATCTACTCTGAAAATATTACAAATTATCGAAAACAAATTTGCGAAATTGTTTAGAGATTTATTGATACTAGATTATAAATTGATATTAACAAATGCAAATTCGAAATAAGAAAAACGAAATACCTCAGTCTGATTATTATTCCTAATAGTATCGAGATAAACCCTGATAAGATTAAAACTATTCTCGAATAGAAGTTGTTAATTAAGCTAAAAAACCTCCAACACTTTTTAAAGTTTACTAACTTTTATTAATACTTTATTTATAACTTTTCTAAAATCATGAAACCTTTAAATTATTTATTGAAAAAAGAGAATATATAGAATTAGATTACTAATCAAAAAAATATCTTTAAAAATCTAAAGTATACTTTTACTTTTATTTTAATCCTTATAATATTTAATCATCACTACTGTACAGTTATCGAAATAAATACTTCCGACTGGATTGCAGGCAGAATACTTTCTCAGTATAACAATAAGGATTGACTACACCCAATTATATATTTCTCTTCAAAATATAATATTATTAAATATAACTATAAGATCTATAATAAGGAACTACTAGTTATTATTAAGTCTTTAAAAGAATGGAGACCCGAACTATATGAAACTCAAGAGTTATTCGAGATTATTATTGATTATAAGAATTTAGAGTATTTTATATCAATAAAGATATTAAATCAAAGATAAACTAGATAAACTGAATTTCTGATTGGTTTTAACTTTTATATTATATACAAACCGGGTTTTAAAGTAGTTTGCTTTAATATACTGAATAGGAAAGCAAAAGATCGCTTTGTATATACTGACTCTAATAACAACCGAATCAAGAATCGCTTACAAACAATCCTCCTGAAAAGAATATTCGATACCATTACATTCAAGAACCTCATCCAATAAACAAATAATAATATCGACCTTATTGTAGTATCTATAAGTATAATCATTTTTGATATTAAAAAGCCGATCAACAATCTTATTAATAAAGTATACAAATTATTCGAATTGATTACTACTATACATAAAACACTTCAAAACCCAACTATTCGCCATTAGCCGCTATCGATCCGAAAAGACCTTTAAATTGTTTTTTAAGATTATAGATTAATTAATAATAAAATTTTCTATTGCAACCATTTCTTTATTCCCCTTTTCACTAAACTTTGCACCCAGATCATATACCGAATACACTCTATTAATCTAGCAGGATATTTTGATTAAGTTAAAACTATTAATTTTGTCTTCTGTATATACTGATAATTCAATATATTAAGGGAAATCGAAACTTATATATAAGCCTATCAACTTTGCTTTCAAACTAAAGCCTCCCATCTTATCACACCCGGATTTCTAGAATTCCTATCAGTATTATTTCGCTTCTAGTCCAATATCTCTATTGACTATATTACACTATTATCAATCAGCAAACACTATAGTAAAAAACATCAATATATTATCACAATTATTTACTGTCTAACGAAAATGTATTATTTCATTCTGGTTATAAAACTATCTGTAGAGGAGCTTGCTGATTGATTTATCGAAAAAGTCTATTATCTATATGATATACCTGATAATATAATATTCAATAGAGGTTTACAATTTATATCAGAATTTTGAAAATACTTATTCAAATATCTATTAATCACTTTGAAACAATCTTTCTTATTCTATTCCAAGTTCAATAAACAAATAAAGAGAATCAATATTATAATAGAACAATATCTTCAGGCTTTTATAAACTTCTATCAAAATGACTAATATAATTAATTCCTATTTGCAGAGTTTGTATTTAATAATATTATCTTAAAGACTATTAGCATATCCCTATTCTTTGCTAATTACAATTTTCATTCATATCTTAGCATTAAGCCCTTTTCATCTATTCCCCCAAACCTATTATATCAATGCAAATGCGAATTCCTAAAGGTTAATGAGATTGCAAACCGATTTGATATTATCCTAACAAAATTGAAAGTCCTAATTATTCAATCTATTCAGAGATATAAAGATTATACTAATAAGATTTATATTAATATCTTTTTATATAAAAAAGATAATAAAGTATAGATTAATATTAAGAATATAAAAATCAATTATTCAATAAAGAAAGATGATAATAAATAGGATAGCCCTTATAAGATTCTAAAAGTTTATAAATGAGTCTATCTATTCTAGCTCCCTATTAATTTTAAGATCTTTCCAGTATTCCATAATTCATTATTCCAATCACTCCACTATTCACCTAAACTAGCCAGTCAAGAAGTGATCAATAAAACCGAATCTTGCTGAAACTAAGGTTATATTCTAAAAAAAGATAACAAAACGAACAAGGAAATTGAGTAATAGAAATTCAATAAACTATTTGATTATTATAATGAGAACAGATTTTATTATCAAATCAAATAGAAATATTATCTAATATCTTAGTAATCTATTGAAAACCTTTGTGACCAGGAAGATATGATTATTGTTTTCCATTTAGCAAATCTAGATAAGCTAGAATCATTTGTTTGGGTAAACTTCAAAAAATCTATTATTCCTGATTCCCTGCTAATACTTATATTAAGCACACCCTCAAATCAAAGTCGAAATAGATCTAAAAAGCTCCAGCAATTGATTATTATTTTCAAAAAAGTTCATTTTAATCTAATAATAGAAATTAGAGTATTTTAATATTATTTTGTTTTCTAAAAAATCAATTAGTATTACAATTGTAAATCAATTATCTTGAATAAGGAATATTATTACAACGCCAATTATATAATCTGTAATTACTTTTATACCTTAGGTATAGCATACTAGCACGCCCTATTTTCTATAAGTAGGGCTTCACTCTTCCATAGCTCTTCTACCCTTATGGTACAATATAAGTCTTTACCCGTATCTTGACAAGGATCGAGTATTCATTGACTTGTATTCAAAGTAGATCTTTATTTTCGAGTCGATCTATTTGCTCTATTTTCAAGTATACACCTTTTCGTATATATATCATAACCCGAGGGCCTTATTCGTTCTTCTTTAAGTCTCTCTAGAGGTTCTAGTTATCGATCGACTGATATCGATTGTATGCATTGTGATTTTGTGTAGTTGAATTCCAATATAGTCTTGGCTTCTGTAAATAAATTATATTCAGCTAAGCTTTAGCTACTAGCTATAATAATGTAATATAATTTGTATATCCCTGGTCTATATTCGCTTAAGCAATAATAAGATCTTTATTTCTTTAAGTATACTTGTCGATTATACTATTTATAAAGAGGATTTAAATATAATATTTACCGTTATAAAGATCTTTACATTATTTATTTCTAGATCTATTAAAGTAAAGGCTTTTTTTATTAAAGCTTTTATATTGAGATTCCGTTAGCTTTGGCTATAAACTAAGTATATACATAGCATAATTAATATAATCGGCAGACTTGTACTAAACCTGTACAGATATTTGCTAAAGTGTTCATTCTTATATGCTATAATCCTTGTTTCTGAAGTAACTAGGGTTTTTGTGATTATTACTTTAGAAGGTAGAGATGGTTTAGAGATATAATCCACTTTGTTTGTATCTACTTTGTACAGTGTCTTATAGTCTTTTCTGCTAATAGTTCTGACTACAGCCAGTTCCTTTGTGATCAGAACAATTCATCGTTTAATATAGATCTTAGGAGTAGCTGGGTAATTGAAATAGCCAGTATAGAAGGGCTTATAACAATTAGTATATTAAGCTGCTCTAATATATTGTTAATATACAAATGCACTTTTATACTTAGTATTTAGTTTATTACATATCGAGCATCTTAGAGCTTTATTATAAATAAAGAGGTTATAATACTCTAGGTAATCAATACTATAAAGTTGAATTTCCTGGGGTTTGTTTAAAAGAATCGAGTAGGAGCTGTTATTGAATAATCGAAATTGTGGTATTGCAGTATTGAAGCTAATAATCCAGGTAGCTCTTTTAGTAATCGAATTAACCCTATTATATATCAATCTGTAATTGATTGACTGCTTATTAGTTTGAGCTGTAATCTTCTTCTTGATAAGCTCAATAAGTATAGGAATAGGAGCACCTTCAATATAATAGAAATCGTATGGTACTTGTGGGATTGTATATATAAATCATTTTTCTAATTTATATATACTTGTTGTATAAAGGGTTTTAAGTACCCGCTTGATATTTTCTGTTTTTATAATCTCCTCCCGACTAGTATCAAAACTGTACTTTAATGTTCAGCCTGTATTATTCCTTTGAAGAAAGGGGATCTCTATTAGTGTGATCCCAGTAACTGCCTCTTTTATTCTAAGTCTTAACAGGAATGGGCTAGTTTCTAAAAGCAGAGTTTCTTTACCAGCTATTATAAGGATTGTTTTCTTGATTCAATCATTCTCCCTTTTGAGTTTACATACTTTCGAGTGATTAGTGTTCGTGCTTCTATTAAAAGCAAAGTGCATTGTATTAATAAAGCCTGTAGTAAAACTTACTACCTCAGGCCTCATCTAAGTTTTCAGTATATTAATATAGGTTTTCTATATATTGCTTTTTGGCTATAGTTATTCTATTGCAGGCTTTCTCCCTTGATTAAGGGTAGTTTTTGTTACTTCTAGTAGAGCAAAGATAATTATACTTTTAAATTTTGTGGTGAGTTTATATTATTAATCTTAGAATTCTTATACAAGCTTATCTATTAGTATTGCAAATGCTTTGATTATCTTCTATTTTTTCTCTTTTATCTTATCAATCCTTTCGAATCATTTCTTGATTATATCAAGGGCAGAGCCTGTGGACAATCTTATAATTGGTAAGGGCTGTATGCTAGCCCCTAAGGTATTAGTAACTACTTGGGGAGAGAGCGCCTTCTGGGTTGAGGAACCGCTCGGCGTGCCAGGGGCGTGTATCGCCATTGGCGTGATGGGAGCCTCTTGTGGTTACAAGGTTTGATAGGATTAAGCCTGCCGGGGCAGGGGAAATAAATAAGGAGTATATGTGTTAGGACTCAGGGGATACGAACTTGATATTAATGAAGTCGTGTATTACTAGTCAATTTAAATGAAAGTTTTTAAGCTTTCAGAGAAAATATATTTTATGAATTTATAAGATCAAAATAATCGAATTCAATTAACTAATACTAGCCGTCGGGGAAAAAGAAATTTCAGACTGTCGCGAATACTATAATAGCAATAACTATAGGGAATTGGATATTCAGTACAAAATATGCAAGTATTTCTATCTTCAAGATAAAGAGTATACCCTCAGCATTGCGGAGCGCTGCCGAAAAGAGCCAGTATTGATCTCACAGCTGCCTTCACTCATAATGCTAAGCATACTTTAGCAGTTGGCAAAATGGTTATACTAGTAATAATGGATATACAAGACGCTTATGATACACTCCTTAAAAGATAACTCCTACAACATATAAAGAAACAGGGTTAGTCTATAGCACTCTTGCAACTTATTGATTTATTCCTGACTAGAAGATGTGTGCATGTAAGGTTTAAGGAAATCACAATACAGGATTTCCTGATTGCATGCAATACTCCCTAGAGATCACTACTTTTCTCTATCCTATATACCCTCTATCTTATTAAGCTTTTTAATCAAGATAGAGCATAGTATTTTAAATATACTAATAATATAGCTATATACTATATATCTAAGGACCTATCCACAAATATATATATACTCCGCTAAATTATTTGATGTATTCTATAATAGGGAAATCAAAATAAAATCTTTTTCACTCCAGAAAAGTTTGAATTATTTTATATATCGAGAAAGTATAAAATTGCAAATCTAGTTATAAAAATAAATCAGGACCTAATCATCATATCAATCCTTTTAGGGTTCATTAATAGAATATAACCAATCTTATACTAACTTAACATCTTTTTTGATTGGTGTTTAATATTCTTACAGCATATCAAAATACATATTACAAAAACTATATATATTATATTCCATATCTAATCAATAGTTTATACAGCTTATGAATCATTTGCAGCCTATTTGCAAAAAGCAATCATTATCTGTGTACTCCTTATCGCCCTTTTCGGCTTCAAAGTATGGTTTGATGAGCTATATAAATAATACTCAAATGCAGGTCATATTCCAATCAATATTGGGATCAAGAAATATATCGATTTAGTCAGTAAGACGATTTATAATGCGGTATAGGGAGCTTTACCTGTCTATAAGATGACCTCAATGACCGCATTCCTTATAAAAGCTGGTCTCCCAGCTAAAATTGTTGCACTAAAGTAAGTCAAATTGAGGTTCGCGTTTTAGTTTTAGACAATGAATATACAATATCTATTTGTAAATCGATTGAAGCTGTGTATTAGGAAAAGAGAACGAGATACAGGTACTCTGAAAGATCCCAATACAAAACTACAAAGAATAGGATAAGCAATCCCTACCACCAAGTGCCCCAGACTCTTATAGCCTCACTTCTCTTCCGAATGCTGTACCGATCCAACGAATAATATGGACAAAGAAAACATTGCAAAAGTATTTAAGGAATAATAGGATTTAATCCTCTAAGAAGACTATTCTGTATTTTCAAACAGGTCTAAATAATATAACGAATATGATTACCACATAAAGTATAGCTTTACAATCTACCACAACAAGTAACAGATCGATACTGGCTATGATTGTGTATACGAATAGTCACATATTTTTGATATTAAAATAATCAACACATAACGGGGACTAGAATACCTTCTGAGTATTATTGATTATCCCTATTAGAGATGAATATAATTATATATTGATAGCACTTCAATAATCTGGGAAATATAAGGAAACACTGTTGCCTTCTCTTAATAGATATATCACAAGTATTATCAAGCAATACAACATTACAAAATTATAATTAAATAATCCCCTAGGCATACTGAGATTGAGGATAACAAGGTAGCTGATTGCCTTGCTGATCAAAGCATAGCTAGGCTGCTTGACCCTGGCCCATCCTGCCTTCCTATAATTAGCAGCTCCTACTCTATCCTACGTGCCAAATATCGGTATTCCAAAAACAAATAATGAAAGGAAAAAAGGGGCCTGATCTCCGAAACATATAATACATGAAAACCGATATATAATACCTCGAAACCAAAAAGCCTCAAGCTTTCTTACAGAGTACTATACAAACTTATAGCAATACAAACTGGATATAATAACTTTATAATCTATTATATTAAATTCAATTACAAAAATAGCATAAATATCTATATATATAGAATTAAAAAAAGCTTATTGTATTTTTTTCAATATTCAATCAATAATCGAACGTGCAGTGACTAGCCGCTTATACCAAATCAACTTCAATCCGAATAGGATGTAATAACATATATCAATTGCATCCTGTGAATACAATATAGCTTTATTGACCTTCTTGCTAAATCCAGATTCTATATTAGGATATACTCAAACTACACAAAACTATATGAATTCCAACCTACTCTAATATCCCGAGGATAAGCTTTCCACCCCAATCAATTTAAGATCCGCACCAAACAGCTATAAACACTTCGAGCACTCTCCCAATCGATAGTGATTGATCTGATTATCTGCCGATACCCGGATAATATACGAAATAAGGCTTTCTGAAACAGGATCATAAACCCTTAGACAGAACAACCACAGAATCGCTATGAACAATATTAAGCAAGGAAATACTAAAGGCAACAAGCCCCTGATTAGTTAATATTACACTACTATAAGCGGTTGGAATGCTAGCGGCCTGTAGGCCCGCTCCTTAGTACATCTAGAATACCCCTTGGGAGGTTAGATAATAGATGTTAATTATTATAAATAAATAAATAAATAAAAAAAGATAAAGAGTATAAATAGTTATAGAGATTCCAAGAGCTAGGCCTATTTCAATAGCTACTCTAGTCCGAGATGTTCTGAATAAAAGTTACAAGAAATGATTGAAAAAGATTTTTAGTAATCAGATTGTTCAGTATATAGTTGTATTATATACTACCTCTGCATACTCTGAAGATCTTCTAATTAATGATTATAATTCAATACTTAAAGAATCAGTAAAGCTCGAAGACACTATACAAAGGGACACCTAAATATGAATAAAAGTAATCAGAAATGAATTGTAGAGTTTTAAGGATAATAGTATCTTCGAAATTATAAATAGAGCTGTATTTGTAGGCCGAAAGCTATTAAGTAATAGATACATTCTGAGAAATAAATTAGATTGCTTTGGTAAGTTGGCTAGAAGAAAAGTAAGATTAGTAATTAAGGGATATCTTCAAGAATATAGAATAGATTATCAAGAGACTTTTGTTGATATAATAAGGTATTCGATATTATATACTTTATTGGTAAAAGTTGTAATAGAAAATCTAGAGATTGATAATATAGATATTGATATTGCTTTCTTAAATGATAAGCTAACGGATATAGAAATCCTTATGGAAGTATTAGAATTTTTCGAAGAAATCTTTTCTAAAATCAAATTCAAAAGCAAACTATATTTCAAATTGAAAAAGTCATTTTATAGCCTAAAACAAGTATTAAGAGTTTGGTAAACTGTAATTCGAAAATTCTTTAAAGAGATTGGATTTAAAGAATCGATAGTGGATCCGAATCTCTTTATAGGAAAGGGAATGTATGTTCTATTATATGTAGATGATCTGCTGATAATAGGAAATCGCATCAATATGAATTCGATGAAAAAGATGATCGGAAGTTGATGGAAATATAAAGACTTAGGCGAAACCAATATGTTTCTAGGCATTCAAATAGAATGATATCGATAAAATCGATCACTTAAGATACACTAATCGAATTATACGAAAAAGATCTTATAAAGATTTGAGATCGATCTTATTGATATAAAAGATTTGCTCTTATCTCCTAATACAACTATATAAGATACAAACGAAAATGAACTTCTTTATCAAGATAATATGATATTATATCTTTAGATTGTTAATAACACTATCTATTTCTTGAACTGCATTTGATTTGATATAGTATATGCTATTAGCCAGTTTATTCGTATTATGTATATATTAGGGGAAAGTCATCTAGTGCTTGCGAAATACTTGTTTTAATATCTTGCTGGCATATATTCAATAAGTATAGTCTATTCAAATCGATTAAATATATTTATATATGAATATCAAGCTTATATAGATTCGATTTGGGAATCTATAATCGATAGGAAATCTGTTTAAGGAGTAGCTCTCATTAGATATAAAGAAGCTATAATATAATCTTTAACGAAACAGAAATCGATATCTCTCTATATAATGGAAGCTGAGATTATAGTAGCAAATAAGGGTACAAAAGAATTAGCTTGAATGGAAAAGCTAGTGAAAGATTTAAAAGAATGCTTTAAGAAAAAGCCCTTTATCCCAACTTTATACTATAACAACACTAATGGAATTAATTGGATGCAAGAGAATAAGTTCCATAGTAAGGCAAAGCATATCGATATTCGATAGCACTATATTCGAAAAGATATAATTGATACCAAAAGACTATATATCATATGGATTTCAGGAACTAAATAGACAGTCAATATCCTTACAAAACAGTTCATATACTCTAGCTTTATAACTCATAAAAAAGATCTAGAATTGGATTTGGAATGCTGAACACGAATACATCAAAGAGAGTCAATAGTTGCATTTGGTCAAATCAGTCACCTTGGTTGATTTGGTTGATTTAAACCAAATTAACCAAATTGATTAAATTGACCAAATTAACCAAATTAACCAAATTAACCAAATTGACCAAATTGATAAAAATTACCAAATACACTTATTTCAATAATTTCATTAGATTCATCAGATTCACTATATTCATCAGATCTATCGAATTTATCAAAAATTGTCCAAATTGGTCGAATTAGTCAATTTATTATGAATTAACCAAATTGACCAAATTAACCAAATTAATCATTTTAAGAAAATCATATAGAATAACAGATAAACTGAAGATCTATTCACATAAAATTGGATTTGGGTCGTTTACCATACTAAAAAGGTAACCCTACAATCTAAAAATAACAAATCTGAAGCAATTCATTGATATATACACAAAAAGGATTTACAAAAGCAGATTAATATTCAAACTACTAGATAGATTGAATCCAACCTAATATAAGCAGGGAAAACAGGATTCAGACAAAAAATACTCTTATACTACAATACAATATTAAATCGTAAGGCTATCGAACTCCACTGAAAACATAGATACCACAAACAACTCTAAAACGTTGGCATTATCGCAGGAATTAATGAGGCTCTTCACAAATATGTATATATAAAGAGTTTATATAATTTAGATAATAGATTCCTACTATAAAGAGAATATTGGAAATCACATATATAACACGTGTATAGCACGTGCACACCACTATAAAACTCCTTCTTCGGACTTCCCGGATATATAGATCTGATATACATATTTCAATATATCACTCCTTATGCGTAACTTGCTGTCTATTTCTGACACTATTATCTGAATTAGTATAACTTTGCTAGATTAGAGTAAAGTTATTAGAACCCTATCCCGCCCGCCTGCCCCCGTGATAATAAGAAACTATTTACTTATTAATATATCTTATAATAAAATTTAAAATATAAGTTTTATTGTCACGAGAAAATATGCCTATATAAACCCAATTAGCTTAATGCTATCGGTGATATCACTTTTAGCGTGATATTTATTAAAGGAAATTATGAAATTTTTTATATAATAATATAAAGTAATTGAAAAAATTAAACTTTTTTTTTGAAATTCTGATATTATATCAATATTAAATACTGATAGTTTTTAAAAAGAAAATTTATAAGAATTAATTATTAATAAATAATGAATTTATAATACTTAATTTTATTATTGAATTATATAATAATAATAATCTTTAAAATATATATAAATATATTAAAATTTATAATTTATTAATATTATATTTAATTAAAGATTTAAAAATAAATATTAAGAATTTAATTTGATATAATATTAATTATAATATAAGCTTTTATTGATTATTATTAAAAATTTGATTTTTATAATCTTCAATTATATATATTTCATTTTAATATTAAAAAAAAAGTTATATCAATTGATTTTTGATTTAATAAAAAATTTAAATATTTGAATTTTCAGGATTTATTGATATTAAGATGATTTTTATTTAGATTTTCTTTTTTTAAAAAATCAATTTAATAATATTTTAAATTACGAAAACCTTTTTCTTGAAATTTTTTATATTATAATAATAATTTCATAATTAGAATTTCATTATATATTATAAAATCAAGATTTAAATAATTTCAAAAATAGAACTTTAAAATGAAAGATTTATTCAAAGAATTTCTTTCGATTAATCTAAAATTTATATATTTTAATATTCAATATAACTTATTTAAAAAATATTATAGTATTAAAAACTTTAATATTCAATATAAAATTTAAATTCATTTTAAAATTCATTTTCAACTTTTTTTAAAATAATAAAAATAATTAGAAAACCTAATAATCTATATTAAAATCAATTCTTATTACTTTTTAAAAAAATTTGATTTCTTTATAAGAATATTAATATTAAAAAATCTATTAAAATATCTTCCAACTCTATAAATAGACTTTAATATACTCTTTATTGAAAATTTATATATTAGATTTATATATTTATTTTATTTTATTATTCAATCAGTTTTTATTTCAATAATTTGAAATTCTAGAGAATCAAAATAAATAATATTATTCAATTCTAAAACTAGATTTTATCTTATTTTAATGATTTTTGAACTTTAAATTGATTTTTATTTTGATTAAAAAAACGTGCATATAGTAGGGGCGTGCACGTAGCAGGGATATCGGTTATTCCCCCTCCTCAGCTACATTAACCTCTAAAACCCAACAACTCATTTATTTACACGTCGCTCAAAACAAAATGTATCTTCTTTTGCCACGCTTCATTGACCCTTGTATCCTCGAGATGTAAGATGCTACTTTGGGCAGGTGGGCGTTTACCCATCGGCCGTTATTGGTGAGCAAACGAAAGATGGGTAACATGAGGCTTTGGGCAGCCAGCACTTCAGCCTTCCCCTCATTTCATGAAAACGATTCAGACAATTTATTACACAGAAAGCTTGGGTGATTTGATCCAAAGATACTTTTCATTTCATCTCTTTTATATAAACATCACGCATTTGCTTTTATCGTCACAACCGCCAAAACTATGGACGGCCTGAGTACTGCTGCCAGCGTTATCGCTGTGGTGCAACTGGCGCAGGCTGTTGGTGGGGCTTTAAAGGAATACTACGAAGGAGTCAAAAGTGCTCGCGACGATATACAACGGCTTTATCATTCGATCAAGAATCTCGAAAGCGTACTAAAGTCTATTAACGATCTGCCACATACTCTTTCGATCAATATCCAAACTCTCTTGGAAAACAAAACGGGAACTTTGTCGCCTTGTAAGGCTGAGTTTGATGGCATCAAGAAGGAACTCGATACCTTTTCGAAACAGCAAAACCATATCGGAAAGCTGAAGTCTTTGATATGGCCGTTCAAGAAGAAAGATGTGGATAAGCATGTGGATTCTATCAATAAGCATAAACATGATTTAATGTTAGCATTTGGAGTTGAGAATTTGTAAGTCTGTTTACTTTCACCCGCCATTCTAGCAGAACAAAAGATCTGTATGTCAAAATACTTTACGAGTGGTGGTATGCTATGGCTATTTACGCGGATCCATTCCGTCATCACGTACAAAAATTCATGACCAAAACTCAACAATATTCTGTTTCGAGATCGAGGCAATCATCAATGCATCATCTGAGTTTGAAAGATTTCGGATATTTTCAGAAAAAAAGTTATGTTTTGGTACAATATGAAGAGTCTTTTCCACTATTAAGCAGAGCAGCGTATCTTTGAGGGATTGATTCGGGCAAAGTGCCACCCACAGTCTTAACGGAGATCGTTCCTTCCTCAGAGCACAAGCTACCCCCTGTATTTCGACTTAGCATTCTGTCCCTCTGTCTCACTCGTGAGGGGGGGTTGGTTGTGGGGCCAATTTGATTGTGTGTACATCATTAGGCACATATCCATGCACCACCATAACATCTTGGAGGATATTCAAAGTGAAATAAGAGCGGCTCAGAGAGACAAAGAGCGAAGCCAGATAATTGAATGGCTTGCAAAGTCGCTTCCTGATCCATCTACAGAACATAACATCGCCCGAGAAAAGTTCCAAAAGGGTACGGGATCTTGGCTAATAGACGGAAATCATCTCAACACCTGGTCGAAAACCAATAATTCGTTCTTGTGGCTCAATGGAGGCGGTTAGTTTGACCCTTTACTACCTAAAAGAACTAAGCTAACGATAAAATCAGCGGGGGCGGGAAAATCGATTCTATGGTATGTTCGACAACCCCTCTTTCCCTTGCCATCTAACATTTTCACAGTTCTACTGTGATTGAACATATTCAACAACTCTGCAAACAAGAGATAAATGTTATTGTCACATACTGGTATATCAAATTTGACAACTTGAATACACAGAGCGTTTCCAATATAATTCGTTCTTGGATTAGAGACATTTGTAGTAACCGTCGGGATACGCCGCAGACTTTGAAAGATGCGTATGCCCATTGCAATCATGGCCAGCAGCAACCGACCATCAAACAAATGATGGAAATCCTCAAGTCTGTTGTGACCGGCCTTCAAGATATTTATTTGGTTGTGGATGCTCTGGATGAGTACCCCAAGACAGAACGGGATTCATTACTGGAGACTCTCAAGGACATTCATCAATGGAAAATCGATTCTATACACATTTTTGTCACAAGTAGAGCAGAGGATGATATCCGTTTTCATCTAGATGAAATGAGGGAGCAAGATGTTTCGGACAGGTGCCAAAGCATCAGAGTTCAAGATCCAAACATTACCGAAGACATCAAGAAGTTCCTCAATAGCAACATCAGTAGCTTCCGACAAACAATGTGGAATTCTGACTTGAAGGAAGAAGTTGTGGAATCCATTGCGCGACAAGCTGATGGTATGTTCAGATTAGCAGCACTTCAATTGGATTCATTGAAACGGCACAGGAATATGTCAGCAGTGAGAAAGGGATTGAACCAACTCCCGAGCTCCCTCGATATATTTTACGAAAGAGCACTGAGAGAAATACCCGAGGAGGATCAGGACTACGTCAAAGTTGCCTTGCAATGGATTGCTTACTCCCCGCGTTGTTTAACGGTGTCGGAGCTCTCAGAAGCAGTGGTAGTCCAGATTGAGTCTCCTCCTTATCTGAGAGAAGACGATGGATTGAGCTGCGAGGGTGACAATTTCACTCTTCTTGATATCATTCCATCAATATTTGTTACAACTTACAGTGAAAATGGAAGATTCGTTCCTGCAATGTTGAATGGAAAGTTGCAAATTCAATTTGCCCACTATTCTGTCCAGGAATTCTTACAATCAAGTCGCACGTCCAATGGACCCATTAATAAATACCACCTACAAGAATCATATGGTTTTGAATCAATTACAGCACGTTGTATAGCATACTTACTTCATGTTGGCTCGTTCTTGAAATTTCCATATTCCGAAATATTCGATAATCATGATAGATTTCCCTTAATCTATCACGCAACGTTCTGCTGGACCTATTATATGCAACTCCTTGAAATCCGGGGAAATGAGCCATATAATGTCGGGGGACGTTTACACGAGTTGGTATCATTGTTGATAAAGAAAGACTATTCCTCGTCAAACAATCAGAATGCATGGGAGTTATCACAAACCATCTACGAAGGGGTTGGATTACAATATCCATGCTCCGCATACGATTTAGCACTCACAGGAGATTTTCCCGAAATCGAACTAGATTCTAGCACCCCTGTACCATGTCTTTTATCTTGGGCTTGTCATCATGGCTTAATTAGTTTAGTCCAGATCATATTAAGCAATGCTCCATGCAAGGGTAGAGAACCTAACGAATCAAGAGTATCCGCTTTAGGAACCCCATTACATGCTGCGGCCATAGGATCTCATTTCGCGGAGAGAATCGTTACACTTCTGCTTGCAGCAGGTGCGAATCCAAACGCTTGCGGCGGACTGTGGGGCTATCCACTGATTGCGGCTGCGGCTGGAAATCGATTCAAAATCTGCAAGTTGTTGTGTGAGGCTGGAGCAAGACTTGATTCTAGGCAGGGCAGCTTTAATCGCACTCCATTGCACGTTGCCTGCAAAGATGGATATGTTGAATTATGTGAATATCTTCTGGAAAATAGTGCCAATGATAAATATCTCTTGGAAAGTCGTGCCTGGACTGGTGCCCCTTATTTTAATCTTAAAGACGGAACTCCGTTGTTGACGGCGAC
Source organism: Botrytis sinoallii (assembly GCF_014898435.1). Classification (NCBI taxonomy): domain Eukaryota; kingdom Fungi; phylum Ascomycota; class Leotiomycetes; order Helotiales; family Sclerotiniaceae; genus Botrytis; species Botrytis sinoallii. The sequence continues at coordinate 1,986,582 of NW_024066029.1, read as the reverse complement.
AGCCCATAGGCATTTGGAAGTGGTAAAGATATTATTTTCGTATGGCGCAGACATCGAGGCAGAATGTGACGGATACACGCCATTGCAGATTGCAGCAGGATTGAATGATGTGCAAATGTGTAAACTGCTCCTAGATTGTGGTTCCAACGTAAATAAAAAAACTATTCGTTTGCCACATGGCTGGTGTCCCGATTGGAACCTGACTTGGAATCCATTGCATCAGGCTTTCGCATTCGGGCCCAATTATGGTCGCAATAGTATTGACTTACTTACAACCATTGAGATTTTATTGAAAGCCGGTGCTGATATCCATGCTAAAGGCGGACCTATGTGGGAAAATGGCCCTATGGTCGCCCCAACTGTTTCCTGTTTGCTTTTTTCCAATGTTCGATCAGGCAAGGCAGGACTCGGGGTTGGATATGCATGGAAAAAAGCTTTGGATACGCTGTTAGATGCAGGCGCGGGAAATGGTCAAGAGGGCGCTGAACTGCTCCTGGTACTAAAAGAAAGACGGGCCATGCTCGTTGAGCGGCGAAGAGAGCTGATCGGCCTCCGAGACATGGAAAACGATCAACGAGAATTGCTCGACCGCCAATTGGAAATGAGCTAGTCAACTACTCTTTTGACTAATCAAAATATTGAGGCGATCGATAGTGCAGTGCATCTGCACAATAACCCATATAAACGAGAAACAAACTTGCAGGTGCTCAATTTGAGAGATGAAATACGAAAACAGGAAGAAAAGCAGCGTGATATCGATGGTGATATAGAGGCAAACAATGAAACCATTGATCTGCATCTTAAAACATGCAATCTGGTACAGGAGCAGCAAGAGAAAGAACGCAAGGAATCGATGCAGGAACTATCTTTGAAAAATGCTATAGAAGACAAGAAATTGGCCAATGGAGAGTTGAGCAACCGAGTGACGAATCTCTCGCTTTAGGGGTGGTTGATATTACAGCCCTATTTTTGAAATTTTCTCCTGAAGAATGTGTTTCTGATGATAGTTTCTTCTCTTTATGTAAGAGTTATACAATTGTTGGTTTTTCGAATGTGTTATTGATGAGTTGATTGGTTTTCTATAGTTTTATATGATTGATTCAAGGATTCCAAGTCACAATATTAAAAGACATTTTGAATTTTACTACGCTTTGCACACTCTCCACTCTGAACCTGGGATCAGTATTCCTGGATGGAGATCTCCGTTCACTTTTATATCGTTCTTTGGAATCAAACTGCGCTTTCATCATCAAATCCATCAATCTATTTGTGATCCACAACTCACATCCTCAGCTATACATACTGAAGTCAGTAGTCACCGTATAAGTTTCTATCCAAATAGAGATCTGAACAGTTGTGGGGGATCTAGTGGAAGAAATGGAGATTTGTGTTTTGAATGGGCTGGGTTGTGAGGAAATTGTGAAGTTGGGGGATGTGAATGAGATGCTGGATTGGGGATGGGAGGAGAGAGTTGGTGGTGCTTTTTTGGTTTTGGTGGATGGGTCTGGGATGATGAAGTTGGGTTGGGGGGTTATGGGGGAGTTGATGATGTCGATGACAAGAGTATTGGACAGATACGCCATTTGCAAGAGCTTATGGTTTCGAAGATGGTGCGACAATATGGCAAATCTTAGAAACCACCGATCGCATGCCAGTTGTAGAACTCTGGGTGGGTTTTGCTAACTCAAAAACCAGTGCCTTTGGATTCGCCGTTATCAAGATTGTTGAACTCAAAAATGATGCCAATCACTCTGACATTACATGCAAATAAATTATCTCCCTCACGGTCTCAAAACTGACTTTGTTCTTCAGGGGCTACCGTGTGGCTATTTGTATGGAACGCGTAAGTTTTTCGCATCAAGCTCTTTGTATCAATTTACAAGTGACCAATCTGTGCACAATATAAGCTAACTGGATCAACGTGACAGATATGAGATCAATTTGATTATCATCGCTGCATGTATTCCAACGCTCATACCTCTTCTCGAAATCATTCTCAACCACCGAATCGCATCTTACTTTAACAGTTACAAGACCAACCGTGGAGGTTCCAAGTTCTCTTTCCACAAAGAATCATTCCGCATGCGCCGCTTAAATAGTGCAAACAATGATACGGAGAGTGGAAAAGATATATTGGGTATCAAGAATTCTATAAATGGTAATAGTGGAGAACTAGGAGTAGTTGAAGAAAGTGAGGAAATTCGTGGCAATGAGAACACTGGCAGGATCATGAGTCAAGGGAAGATCGCTGTCACGAGGCAATGGTCTGTGACGGAGCTCAAGTATTGAGAAGGTATCCAAATTATTATTCATGGTACTTTAGGAATATCAATGATTAAATTCAGTCAAATACTGCTGCTGTGAATTGCAGAGTCCTTTGTGAAAAGTAACTGTCTAATCTTGGTATGTATAAATTTTCTTAATGCATGATATTGTACTAATAAATATTCACATAATTTGAATATCTCTAATTGCATTATATTTAAATTTGTTATTCACACAACTCACAGGGCTAAAACTAGACTGCTGCAAACTTTCGTTTTTGGATCCTTACGCCAATATCAGTTTGTCTTACAAACCATGAATTCTGAACATTCCATTCCTTTTGAGGGTCCACGAGAGAAATCTTGTGTTACGGTCAGTGTCACTGAGTGAAGAAAAAGCATAAGTGGATACACTTACGTCATAGGTCAAAAATAACGAAGGAATCAGTTTGTATATCTCAAGGATACTGACATTTCTCCCGAGACAAATTCTTTTGCCAGCACCAAAGCTGAGATCTGCTTGTCTCATTGCGGCGCGGCGGGATTCATACTCTTCTTGAGTCTCAAGATCCTCATATCGAAGCCAACGTTCTGGAACAAAGGATCCAGCATCTTCACCAAATACCTTCTTACTTTGGTGAACGGTCCAGGGACTCATGCCCACATTTGTTCCTGGAGGTAAGAAAGTACCATCGGGAAGGGTGAGGCCACTTGCGGGAACCACACGCTCAAGTAAGAGACCTACACCTGCAAAATAGCGGCTGGATTCCCTGACTATGGCTTCAAGATATGGTAGTTTCGCTGCGTCTTTATAGGCTACAGGCAAAGACAGATTGGCATTGTCTATCTCCTGCTGGAGCTTTTTGTATACCCGTGGATTTTTGAGGGTGAAGTAGATGATTGCTCGAATAGCGATGGAAGTGGTATCAGCACCAGCAAGAATGTTGAGTAACATATAGCCAATTACTGTGTTATCATCTATCATCTCTGGATTTAAACGTTTGAGCTCTAGAAAATCATCGAGCATATCTTTCTGATCAACAGATTTTTCATCTGTACCTTTTTGACGTGCAATGGACTGCTCGGCGCAATATGCTGCGGCTTTGTCAACAGTCAACGGTCCAATAGGCCACACTGGATTTTTTGCAAGCCAATGGTCCAGAGCAGGAAGTTGTCCAATTACGCAAAAGTAGTCGTTGATCTGGTTTGATACGTCGAGATAACCCGAATGATCGCAGGCAGCGTCCAGAAAGCCCATCGATCTACTGAAGGTGACTTGGCCGATAACATCCCATGCAAAAAACACCATCCACTCATCTATTTTACAAGTTGTCCCTGCGTTAGAAGCATCGACAAACAACTCATCGAGGCGTCTGAAAAGATGATTGATGGTGTTATCTACCAATGGCTCAAGTGTCAATATATGACCCATCTTATATAGCTTTTGAACCGGCCGTAACATCTGACTGTGCATCTCGTTTGTTTGAATACCAAAGACGGTTTTGATGGTTGTGTTTCCTACTTTGCTATCATTAACCGTGTAGAAGTCGCTCTGTTTACCCGTTAGTAACAGAGGGAAAAGATTTCAAGAACCATGATAAAGCTGATTTATCATAGAGCCTAATCATACCTTGAGGAAATCCCCCTTGAGGCTGTAAATAGTGCGAACAAGATCTGGATCATTGAGGCTGACAAGGTTTGGGCCGATTCGTACAGCTTGTCCATATTTTTCGTGAAGGAATTTGTGCGTGAGCTCTGCTCGGCCATTATAGGTGTCAATCAAGCGCCAGAAATTCGTAAATTTCGCTAGAAATGGCCCGGGGATGCTTTTAAGGGGAGATGTGAAGTAATACCAAGCTAAATAGAACCCGAAAATGAAGACACTTGAAAGAATTACCTGCAAGATGGACATGCCTGGCGCCATGATATAGCAATGAAGACGATAAAATACGGGAGAAAGGCAAATGCGGGGCTATTATCTGTGATGAAGGGTCGGGTCTTATACAAAGGTAAACAAGCAAGACATTGTACAGGTACTTAATGTCACAATCAAGATGTGATGAATGGGAGCATAATCGGAAGTACCCCTGGCAGACTTACAGTGTTGCATAGATTATAGATATGCAGCAGTCTCCACTAACCGTTGGTAACCCACGTTAGCTATACAATAAGCTTTAAAATACGGAGATGCCTGCAGATTAATTCCCTCACACTATTCGCCAGCTCGAAAAGGCGGCACTAAAAAGTTTTACCGATGCAAGGATGTGGCAGGGGAGGATTAAACGATGCAAAATCATCCTGCGGATCAATTAAAGTGAGCCTGGTCCCATGTTATGGATGAAATGATGGTGTCGAGAGCAGCAGTTTTGGACCGTATACTCTGAACACATTCGTATTCTTGAGAGGATCTACCGAATGGCATTAATGTCTGCTCCAAACGTCGTCAAGTTATCAAATTAATTTCTAGCCGAGGAATTGAGGGTTAATAATCAATATCTGGGGCCCATGGTCAACAAGTCGAATTATTTATTGTTCAATTATACCACTGTGGAGATTACCAACCGATTTTTATATAGCCATGGTTCTCGATTGCAAAGCATAACTCGGACTAATGTTGAGCTCGAGTTTCAGGTGTTTTCAATATGAAAATACGCATTATGTGTCTCTATATACCTTATAAGAGAGCCCTACTTTGGAATCAATTCAGCTAAATTACTCTTCTCTCCCAGTCACAATGGCCATAGCCAGTAAAGGGCCTACTATTGTTGCGGTCATGTGGACGGAGACTGTTATAGCTCTACTCGCAATTGGTCTCAGACTCTACACGAAAGGATTCATCACGCGAAACGTGGGCTTTGATGATTATCTTATCATAGTCAGCTGGGTGAGTTGAGGTTGTTGAGTGATTCCTTGTCTTCGGTACTGACAATAGATATTTAGTTTATGTTGATGCCATACACAGTGGCCTGCACGGCAGCTACAACTCAAGGGTTCGGTCAACATTCTTCGGATCTCACCATCGAGGCTTTCGCAAATGCCACTCGATCGGAGATTATTGGTCAAACGTACACTGTCACCTCTTTCCGATAATACGCGCAATACATCTAAGATACATTTTAGGTTCTGTATCATCGGCATAGCCACTAGCAAAGCTTCAGCATCGGTGTTTTTGCTGAGACTTGCCGTTGTCGAATGGCACAAATGGATTCTCTACATCACCATGTTTGCGGTCACTGGTATCGCCGTCATTTGCGCTCTGTTTGACTTCATTCGGTGTGATCCGATAGCTCATGTTTGGAACCCATATATTCCTGCCAAGTGTTGGGTCTCCACAGAACAATTTACTGCCATCTCAATCACTGTGGGAGGTGAGTGGCACGATTCCAGATTTCATCCCGCAAAATTGGCTAATACCTCAGAGGCACCTCCGCAGCAGCAGATTTCATTCTCGCTGCGCTACCATGGATCATACTTTGGAAGTTGAATATGAAGAAGAAGGAGAAAGTTCTTATCACATCATCCATGAGTTTGGGAATTTTGTAGGTCTCCTCGCTGGCACAAACCGTAGTCATAAACTTACAATCAATCAGTGCTATGGTGTGTGGTGTGATTAGAACAGTAAACCTGAACGGCCTCTCATCAAGGTCTGATTATTCCTGTGAGTAAATCTCCGTAGCCAATTTTCCAAAACAGAAGTATTAACAGTCTCTCTTAGATGAAACCATAGGTTTAATATTATGGTCGTCTACCGAACTAATGACTACGATCCTCACTGCAACAATACCCACTTACCGACCACTTTACAAAGTCTTGAGAGGTTCATTATCAAGTACGGGTAGGCGTTCCAGTCGAGGATATCGACTGGATAATCTAGAAGAAGGGAAAAAAGATTTACCACCCCCTGCCATAAAAAGACGCCCTAAAAATGACACAACTTTAATGGCGACGGCTATGAGTGTTGATGAGCACAATGATTACCATAGTGAGCGAGCTGTGCTGGGACCTGGTAATGGAAAGAAATACTCGGATTCTTAGTGTAGCAATGTATGCTTAATATGTGAATGTAAAAACAATACGTACGACAGGATTAGAACCAAGCGAGGAAATATTGTCAAGTAGTGGATATAAAGAACAGTCACCATAGCGAGGTACAGATTTTGTTTGCATTCCATGAGCCTCACTCAATTTTTCTTGACGGTGAAATCTCAAACTGCTAACTGGTAAGATTCCCACCAAGATTCCCACCAAGATTCATAGGAAGAATTTGTAAATAAATAGAAGGATAAAGTGGTGCTGAATATAACCGAGGCATCAAGGACTTGGATATCGTTCGGACTAAATGTGAAGCCCCGGCCTGCACGTCGTCTCCTTTTAGTAATGCAACATCTTACTGGAGGTTAGACAATGAAAAGGATTTAAATTTCCGCCGATACGCATAGAAGAGAAATGAAAAAATTAAACGGTATATTTACCCGGCGCTCATGGCACCTCGAACATTACTTGTGCAGCCAGAAAGTATGCCACTCCGAAGCTAGATAGATGCATATACCACAGGATGGCAAACTACAAGAGGAGTAGTCTTGTTTTCATAGCGGTAGACCTGCATGATTTTTGGCAGCAGGAGTGGATTTACCGGTTCAAGTACGGATAGGTAGGTTGTCAAATACTTGATATATATTACCTAGAACACTAATAGTAACCCACTTTCCGGTCTCCGAGGCTTGGCTCATGCTCATTATCCAATCGGTACGACGTACATTGTGATTACCAAGACATAGAATTGCGCGATACCTGTCAACTTTCAATCATCCTAGACATTTTACCCGGCCCGCTGCCATTCAACATATGCGGGAAGACTAATGGGGAAAGCACTAGATAGGTAGGTGCCAAACTGTCGGGACGAACTTGTAACGTAATTGTGACCAGGAGAGTTCACTTGCCAATTGCGTGTTTCTGCCAAACAAAACCAACTAATCTTTATTTTAGCAATAGTCTCTTGTTTAGGGTATCTTTGTGCTTCAATGATTCCATCGAAACAAACGTTAACTTTTTGAGCCCTGTGTTTTAGAACCGCAAGATTTACTGCTAAGTTGGCAAGTAAACTTTTAGAATAGTTTTGCCGGTTACACAGGCAATATCCAGATAGTGCATTTATGGAGCTGCCGTGGGGTCTTAACGTACACCAATTTAGCTTTGCCGAAAATACAAGCAACACCGGGTGCAAGGAGATCAAAATTTCCAACGGTTAGTGACCGGGTGTTGGCCAGCACTGCTGACCTGCGTACCCACTCTTGAGCCACTCTATTACCAGGATTCTTTCTGGGTTCTTATGCAGGCATTCAAATAGAAACAATAAGCCGGTGTGAAAGGTTTCTTTCCATGTTCTGTTCCAGTTTCGAACGACATACAAGTCATATTTTGATCGAGTTCCCCGAGTTCTGCACCTTCAAAATTTCTAGATGGTCTGAGAAATCTACCCCGCACCGTAAAGTTTGATATTCATCAGATAACTCTACCGACTGCAATCTTGCTTCTTGAAGTATAACCTGAAAACATACTCCTACCTGTGAGAACCACTCGAGGCAATTCATTTAGTAGGTATCCATATAGCTTACTCCTGAGTAAGAGACACGCCGAAGATATAAGTGCTCAGTTGAGTACGGCGTTTGCAAACGGTATCTGCTGAAAGCCCAATTCAAAAATAGTGAACCTCAAGAACTTATTAATTGTTGAGATAGGTGCGGGAATGAAGGCTAGGATGCATATCAGCCTATTTGATAAGGATATCATGATCTGATTTGTATGTATGCTCGGGTGAAGATAGCTGGATCTAGCAAACAATTTGTGCAAGAGGCGCGAAAAGTACCGTACGGAATATATGCCTCGGAATCTGACCCCAGAAGTATCTAATGGTTCTTATCATAGCTCTCGGGATATTGTACGCGATGTCTAGTCCGAGGTCTCGTGACTTGGTGTTATCTGCCTTAGTAATAGACCCCGCGTCAACACGGTCAACGCGTCGTGTCATCGACTAATTATAGATCGCTTCAATATCTCACTTCCAACGTCCAACCTCGGCCTTGAACGACGTCCATCATCAATCATTCATTCATACATTCCTGCAATTTGCAATATGTAACACAACAACTCTTCAAAATGCCGAGCAAACAACGCACTTTCGAATTGGTGGATGCGCCAAAAGTCCATCGACCAATGACCAGTAAGCAAGCAAAAAAAGCATATCAAAAAGCAAATCGAACGCCACGAATAACAAAAGCGGAACAAAAGCGACGAGATGCCGAAGAACTGGCGAAGCACAGGAAAGCATATGAAAAGGAACAAGCAGCTGCGAAAGCAAAAGCGGCGAGAGATAAGAAAGCTGCAAAAGCATTAGAGCAGAAAGAAGAAAGGAAGAGACAGGGGATACCGGAACCCAGCAGACATGTTCGCCCAAGTCAATCCAGGATTTCTTTATTTTTGAAGCAGGGGACCAAGAGATTTCGGGAGACATCGAATCCAGGTGAAGAATCTGAGGGTACTATGTGCGACGATTTGGATGACGAACCGCCCGCAAAACGAGTTGCGCATGGAATTTCCGAAGAGGACGAGGACGGGGACGGGGACGGGGAAAAGGATGAAAATGAGGATAAGGTCTTGTCGAAACATATCACGCGTCGCAATTGCGAACTTGAAGATGAAAACCAGAAGGAACAACCTGCAAACAAAAAGAGTGGTGAGAAAATAGTCATTCCAAGGTCACCAATACTACCAGAAGATTCCGAGGACGAATTTGGAGACTTTCCGCCCTTGTCAGAAAACGATATTTCATTGTTGGACACAGGTTCCATGCATTCCACGCCAAAAAATGCGAATCTAGGTAGAGCCAGATCTGCAGGTCTGACAAGACCCCCGTTTCAAAATCCTACCACCCCGTTCAATGATGAGCAAGAGTTACCGCGGATGAAGAATTTTGAAAGGGAGCCAATGTCGTCCGATGACGCACTTGAGTTGGAGAATATGCTGGATTCTCAAATCCGTTCCGAAGCAGCAGATGCAGCTTGCAAGTCAGATAGTAAACAAGCAGTATCAATTGACAAAGAGATCTGTAGAGAGGAGACAAAAGCGACAACTCTCACGTCAAAAAGGCTTGTAAAGGATTTCGCGGAGGAAAGAGAACTTCTTTGGCATGCGCCTATTCATGGTAGAAATATATCAACTTCCCAATCCGCACATACCATATCACCATCACGTCTTCCTAGGGTTTCAGCCACAAACACGACGCACGAAAAACAAAACAACTCACACTCACGCACAGTTTCTCATGATCGTCTACAAAATCCACCATCCAATATAAATGAACGTGCATTTCTAGTACCAGGAACAAATACACGCCTCGATTCCAGGCCGTTAGATAGTAACCAACCCCGCGCGAAGACATCGTCAGATACTGCTCGAACTATGTCGAAGAATGCTACGGTCATTGCATCTGAGAGTTCAGTGTCTCGAACAACCGGTTTGGATCAGCAGGGCCCGCGAGAGGAAGCCGTTCACTCTCTTGTGCCCGAAGTTCATCATGGTAAACGAGAACCGGCACAAAAATCACCTATTCAACCCCCTACATCCAAAAGTTATATACGCCCCGCACTCCAGGAAAAATCTATCAACATGGGTCCCCCAGCTCTTCCCCAGAAAAGCAAACTTAAAACGTCCTCTGTTGACTCGGTCAATACCAGGAAAACAACCGACGATTATAGTCTTCCGCCTTCCACACAGGCATTTCTTGAATCTCATCTTGATGACTTCTTTCCTAGTGCAACTCAAGAAGCTAGAGAACTATGTGAAGAATCCACTGCACCTCAATCTTTTGCAGTCTCGGGTAGGAATTTGGATCACAAGCGGGACGAAGAAAAACAAGGAGATGTGAAGGACAATGTTTCTACAACTGTTGATGATGAATTCGGAGGCATGTTATCTACGCAGGAACTTAAAATGTTTTCGCAGGATTGGGAAATTTCTGATTCAACTCCTCAAAAAGGAAATGAAAGGGAAAACAACATTGAATCTCACAAAGAGATATCGGCAGGAATAGAAGATCTACAAAGCTTCATTTGTAGCCAGGATTCAATTTTTTCCAGTCAAGAACTCGCTGGACTGGAGAATTTGTCAAAAGCCAAATCAACGGTGGCAGGTCCCTCACAGCTACCACAAGCTCAAATATCCCCTTTTAGTCACCATCAAGGCCGGCCGGTAAGATTTCAGAGCCATTCAGCTGAACCAAGTACTCCACAAATTGATCCAGATATGGAACTCACGCCCAAGCCAAAAAGATCACCTTGGTTTAAGGAAAAGCCTGAAGACAAGTTTACTAAAAAGAGATTTTTCACCGAGAAACCAGAAGATTTGGAGGCTGCTGCTTTAGCAGAGAGCAAGCGAGCATGGGATGAAATTAAAGAGGCGACTTCATCTAATAGACATAACTTTGACGATGACCTTGAACCTGAAGTAGATGGACAGCTTAAAGCTGCGCTCGCTGAAAGTAAGGAGTGGGATGAGGTATACAAAGCGGTTCTTCCCACACCCACACCGAGAAAGACTAGCGAGAGGGGTAGACGAGAGATGGATACTGAGGAGGTAGAATTGCAAACACCATCACGAATCAAAGACAGGCAGAAGGGAGCGAGTTCTATGACAAACGAGACGCAACAGTTTCAAAAGGAAGCTAGTGTTGCTAGTACTGATTATGGTGATGGAGAGGTTTCCGATTGGGACGAGGTATTGGATGGGTTTTGACGAACGTATCAGACAACGTTGAAGATATTAGGAAATAATCACGACTTATGGGTATTGGCAGTATTATGGTTTGGAATGGGTATGGGATTAGATATGGGTATACATATGCGCTGGTTTGTGTTTAAGCATTGGTATTAACATGGATATGTACATTGTCTTCGCGCGTCGCATATTATAGGATACTTACATACGTAGGGGGGTTGGATTATCTGTTTAGCATGGCATCATGGAAGGTGTGGAGGCGCTTTTGTTTGCATTTTTCTGTGATGGGATTTTTGTGGAGAAATGATTTTAATGGGGTCACTTTTTGCATTTCTATGCGGAGTCTATAATCATTTAGGGTCTATTTTCTACTTTGGCCGCTGCTACACGGGTGGAATAATCATGGCATCGATCTTTGGAAAGACCCAAATGCTTTAGTAGGGCAGTAAGGATCATATTATGATACCCCGGTGTACTTTTTTCAAATAAGTGATTAAAGAGAATGAATTGTTATCTTATATCTCGCATTGGATTATATCAGTGTACAGCCTAGAATTACAATGTGAAGAGAGTTCGACAAGTTCTTCAGGACGTTTGATGATACCCCTTCTTGATTTAAAGCAATCATAATGCGTTGTACAGGCACCATGGAAGCAACTTCAGAATCACTATGTAGTTAGTTGATAACTTGTTCAGTTTTGGTTATATGTCTCACTGCCAAAATTCCATAGACTCCGTCTGGATCTGGGGATAAAATGATAGCTTGAATGCCTTGTATTGGTTCCGATGACAGCACCATAGTGTCGCAAGTAGATCACAATGGAAAGGCAAGTTTAGATGATAGAAATTTATAATCCACTACAACGCGGCAAAAGGACCACTCAAAATTGCAAAAAAAGATGTATTCCCCCTCCTTCCCCCAAAATTCCACTCCAAGATAGATCCCGAATAGGTATCTTACTGACCCAAAGTAAACCCCACCAAACTACTTCCACATTTTGCGCTCTTCCACCCCAAGCTCGCAGTTAGCTTGGTAGGAAGACCTTGGTTTTGAACGAAAGGAATAGGAGTAATTGAGAAAGCCGAGGGTGTCGTACAGTCATCGTCGCTAATTGAGTTAGAGGAGATTAGTTCTCTCTTCCGCACATCAAGACAACCAGGGAAAGGGAGGAATGAATTACCTATAAAAAGAACAATGTGCATCGCGACAGAAAAGAGCGGAATCGAGAGCATTTCCGAAGATTTCGAATGGGAAACAGAGGGAATATGCGTAGGTTGCTGCGAGATCGCCGTCGTAGCTTGCGAAGATGAACTTTGAGGTGGTTAGTTTTTGGATGATTTTGGGGGGTTCATTTGAGATGTGATAGTTTGGTGGGAATAGTATATTTATAATTTAGATGATGAGATGGAGGATATTGTGAGGATGGGGAAGAAATCTTCTTACATTGTTGACATTCTGGTCTTGACATGAAGTTATTGTGTCAGCTGCTGTTTGAGCATTGATGGTCGTGTAGCTCGCGAAACTGAGGAAGAGACTTGTGAGGGGAGTGGTGATTTTCATTTTTGCTTATGAATATAATGAAGAATCGACGGATGAGAAGTTTGAGACTTAGAGTTGGATGAGAGGGAAGAGATGTTGTGTGTATTTTATGATGGGATAGGATTGACATTTTGTTGAGAGGTGATAGCAAGGATTTATACCTCTTCAAACAACTCATTAAAGGGACCTTGAACATACTGGTTTTTGTGGTAAAGCTATGTTGCCAAGTCTGTAACAATTGTTTATAAGAATGTCGAATCATATATTGACAGAATGAAATATTGATCGAGCTGGCAGTGAAGCGGTAGACTGGGAGTTGATATATCCAATCGATATCTGATATTCTTGAAGACAATCGTGAAAAATAAAGTAAGTAAAGCCTAAAACATCTCAAATTGCCCCCAAAAGTTGTTCGTACATTCATTATGTAGACACAGTCTCGCTTCTTCGAAGAATATTTCTACGCCTGACATTTCTCGAAACAAAATTTGGTAACGGTAATTTGGTATGGTGCTACAAAGTGAACCAAAAATAACGAGCTGAGAGGTAAGATCGTAACACAGATAGCCATAGAGAGAAGCGAAAACGTCAATGAATGATTTAGATCGGTATAGTTAGTGTTCGGCCACGCCGGTAGATGTCACAATTGATTGATCGTAAGTCTTCAAGGACGATCTGGAGCAATGTTACAAGCGAGTACAAAGATTCCCGAGTCCTGTAATCTCGATAATGTTGCAATGATGAGAAACGTGTTAGACATCTAAACTTTATTTGCTACAAGCCGCTTCATGGCATTGACATAGATGAAATATTTCGGCTTGCATATACCATTTGTCACTAGAATATGGCGCTTGAACGATGATTCGATCACAATTCTTAGACAGATGAATTAAACAAGGACTATCGTGCGGAAACGCAAATTTCAGAATATCGAAGCAGAGTAACTGAAAGGGTAAATATATGAACTAGCTTGGGATGCCAATCGAAAGGGACTTTGGCGGGTATGAGTTTCTTCAATGACGACCAATATTCATTTTCTGAAACTCTGAAGCCTTTTCCCATACTGACAAAGGTGAATGCCTCCCCCAGATATTTAGCAACCATCTTCCATATACCGTAATCAACTCAACACCTTATCAATTGTTTTCAATGAAAAGCTTTGGCTCATCTGAGGATTAAACTGGCAAGTCAAGCGGGAGTTTTTGACAAATCGCGCCTTTTCCTAACACTGTTGTTACAACTCCCGCTGGATTGACCAAAACTAAACTCCTTGGAACTGTGAGAACAATGTTGGGGTCGGTACAATCGTCGCCGCTATTTTAAGAATGTTAGCAGATCCTCAGATAAAGCTTGGAGGATGGAGAGTCTAGGATGGTGGACATTTAATTCGAGCTATCAAAATGACAGCACGAGAGACGGGAAGTGAGGAAACAAAAAACGTGATACATACGAGCAGTTTGTGCAGATGACACTTTTGCAGAAAACGGCTGCCAATGCGGTACTGCCATTTACGACGTAGGAATAACAATCACCATAATTATAGGAGGTTATTACTCCGTTATCATATTGGACTCCGACGTACTAGAAAAAAGTTAGTAAGTGCGGTTCATATCCAGGTATCAAGTAAACTATGGCAAGGAACTATGGGCTGGCGATTTTGATGAAATATGACGCCTGGTTCTGGCTTAAGATGCAAACGAATATGAAGGAAGACCAATTGACTTACAGCATTAGGGCCCGCAGCTTCACAGTAATTGTTGAGGACTGTGTAACTGGGGATAACAGATGATGATTGAGTAACGGAGGTATCCCTCGATGGAAGAACGGGAATAAGAGGATTACCAGTAGCTAATGCACCGAAAGATGCGACGATGACTTTGGGAAAAAATCTCATTTTGTAAAGTAATCTTTTAATTGTGGAAGAGAGTTTTCTGAAATGTCAGGAAAATTGGAAAAATAAAATTCTTTCACGTCTCGACGTTCCTACTTATACCTCTTTTGATTCCGAAATGTTGGCTCGGATTTGATTGCCAATAGGGCAATAGATTGAAATATTTATCGCTTGAAATGATTAGATGCTTAATTATGAGACATATGAACGAAAACCACGATTCTATTATGCAGTACTACACAGTGGCTACTCATGTGACGCAAAGAGACGGGTGAGCGTCCTGAGTTCTTCAAGTGTTAAGCACGGAAAAAGAAATAATTTTCGTGGAGGCTGGCGCGTGATCCCACACTTGACTCGTGTATAACGTATGTAGATTATGTACAATATCTTTGAATCGTTCTAGCATCGAAATTTCCAGCAGTCTTCAGAACTAGATTTTAAGAGTCAGCAAAGAATGCATGAGATCTCCGCGGCATGTATCTAGATGGAAGTATTTTTATAAAAAGCTTGAATGAACTACATATTTCATGGCTCCATAGATCCATGATTGCCAATGATGAGGCTGAAAAGAAAATTTGGCATGTGACGTTGGGGAGGGCGTGAAGGCATGACCTAGTCCCAATTAAATTTGACGAGGGCTGAATGGGATATGCGACGACAATTATAGGGTGAAAGATAAAACTATTATCTTAGAACCTCCAGGACGGCTTGTATACAGATGAGTGGAAAGCTGCTAACTTCAAAAATAGGATGTGTTATTCAATCAATCAAAGGAATCAAACATAATTGTGAAGGATTTATTCAGAATATTGATCGATGCGCGGCTGATGATTGGTCGTTCCACCCCTGGACCCCTGGAATACAAATGTCCGTCGTCTCGTCGGAATGTTAACCTGCTCGTCAGACGTTCTTGAGAAAAATTCATGGTCTCACTTCTGTCATTGGTTTTGTCGTCCAATAGCTCACCAGATAAATCATCTAGAGTGGATTTATATTTTCTTGATTTACAATCAATACATCCGTAATGCGGAGAAAATCTATCATCTGTGATAAATTTCTCACTTTGTAAGATGTTCACATACACTCCCATCAAAAATGAAGTAAATTCGACCATCAAAGTCCTATTACTTCTTCACTACAATAAATTGACTTATACCTAGAACTTTACTGCCTCACAATGTCACCAACTATAGTCTTGATAACTGGTGCAAATCGGGGCTTAGGTAAAGGACTTCTAGAACGCTACTTAGCATTACCAAATCACCTTGTGATTGCGGCAAATCGTGATCCATTCCACGAGAGTTCGAAAAGGCTCGCTGATCTTCCTAGAGGATCTGGAACTAGTCGTAAGTATAGTTGATTTGCCTACCACTGGTTTCGACTTGCAATGAAGAGGCACAACACAGGACTTCCTGATCAGTTTCTAAATGACTTTAAACTTCAAAGATTAAGAATAAGTCTAACATTTGACAGTAATTATCGTCAAAATTGACGCCTCGATCGAACAAGATGCATTTGATGCCGTCCGAGAACTCCAGGATAAGCACGGCATCCAACATATTGATATCGTTATTGCCAACGCAGGCGTTTCTTATGTTTGGCCAACAGTGGCTGATCTTAAAATATCGGACCTGAAAGCCCACATAGAACCGAATGTCTATGGCTGTATATCAATATACCAAGCAACACGAAATTTGCTGCAGAAATCAAAGAATCCCATTTTCACACCCATGGGCTCTTCGGCCGGGGCAATTGCGTAAGCACAAATACATTCCTTCCATAATATTAAATGCCTGGTTTTAAACTTTCTATAGACACCAACTTCCAATCAGAAATGCTGCATATGGTCCCTCAAAGGCTGCTGTTAATTGGCTCACTGTTCGAATTAATGCTGAGGACGACTGGCTGAATGCCTTTGTTATGATGCCTGGCTGGGTCGCAACTGAGCTAGGCTATGAAGGCGCAAAAGGTCTTGGATTTGATGATGAGCTCATAAACAAAAGTTTGATTTCCACGAATCTTTCTTGTGATGGTATGATGAAAGTTTATGCAGATAGTTCCAAGGAAAGACATGGCGGGAAAATGGTGTTATACGATGGAAGTGTCGGAGAACGGTAGACAGGTAGACAGGTTTCCGATGAGAGTTTCTGAGAGATAGAAAAAAGAAGTGAGCAATAGAAGAGATTTACAGGTAACACGAAGATAGAAAGTCAGGTAATGAAGAAGTACTCGAGTATGAGTCTTGCAAAAATTCTTTGCTCGAGTATTGTTGTGGACTGCGGGGTATTGACCACTATTGTGGGGTATTAATCACGGCACGTGACACCACAACCCCTTGATTGTTGCTCCTTCCATTCCTACCTCGACCAACATCCATTAACTAAAAGCTTTTACGAGTGTGAGAGGCTGATAATTACAGAACCTTGAGAGAGATGAGCTTTTCTTCAACTATCAACAATTAGATCCTTCCACAGAAATTTTCCTTTAATTTCATCGCTTCTAAATAAATGGCAACTGCGGATATGGTCTGCAAGCTCTCCAGAGTAATTTTGTCTCTTATTACGAAAATAAAGTAACTACAAAGAAATTCCTAAGTCTGGGTGGTATTCTGTTCCCCAAAGTTAACAGTTGTAAGTCACAACGTGTGACATTACTAAAATCCGAACCTGTGCTTTAAACAATCACGACCGGCATTGTTGTCCAATGGACCCATTCGCTCTATTCTTCCTGAGGTAAGACACTCAAGTATTTGAACGTCATTTCTCTGGCATTATAATACACCTCATATTTTCTAGCTTCGTTTGCGAGACCAAAAGCAAACATTCTCTTCCGATCCCATATAGCAAAACCTAAACGACGAAAATGTTCATATGGCGCAATTTTAATTGGAGGCAATAGTCTGGGATTCATAAACGATATAAAGAGAATAAAGATTCCTGTTATAGAAGAAGGTGAATGGTCAATAGAGTGAGCGCTTTCTCCCCACTCGTCTGATCTTGAATCCGGGAATTTTGGCTCGACAGGTAAGTAAATCGAAAAAGTCATATCTGTTTGGGGAATTGCGCAATTTGGTCGGAATTCCTTGTTTAGAATGTCATTTACTTTAACAGCCATCAATCATGACAGCAATCTATGTGTCAAATCCCATTCAATCTACTTTATTCATTAGTGACATGAGCTATGAGTACAAACTCATATCGAATTTTCTTTCCCCTTCATTACCCAAAACTTAAGAATCATTAAATCATCATCATAATCCCAACGCCACGAAGACCACACACCCCAGAAACCCCGCCATCCAAGTCAGTCCTCCAAATCCTCCACTCCCCACCACCGGCACCGAAACCATTTTCTCCGCATTCGATTTCTTCGAACTTCCCGCTGTACCGGTACTTGAACTCGAACTCGAACTCGAACTCGAACTTCCGGTAGCTCCCGGAGTAACAAACTCCTTCTTCCCGCCATCGAAACTCATACAATGCGTCGGAAGTAGCATACTCGTTCCAGCAAGCGTAGCCGTCGTCCCTACATTCTCCACAAAATTTAGATCTGGAATTCTCAATTGAATACCGGCTTGAAGTCCTATCGCTATATCTGCTTGTGGAACAATGTTTGTGAGAGAGGAAAAATAGTCTAGATCTTTGACACTAGAGGAGGAGCTTTGAGCCGGATTGCAATTTTCGTCTACTGAGGTGAGTTCGGAGATTGTGACGGAGAGGGCGGGAAGATCGAGAAAGGCTCCGGCGGCTATGGAACCTTTGCCTGATAATATGTCGACACCGAGGAGTATTTCAGAATGAAGGGCAAGGGAGAGAGTTAAGGATATAGAGGGATCAGTCGCAGTTAGGGGAAGAGCGGTGATGGCAGAGTCGCTAAAACCAGAAGAAGTTGATTCGGTTAGATTTCCAATGTTAAGTCGAATGGAGGATTTATCCGGGACGGAAACGTCGAAACCGTAAGTAAAGTTT
Organism: Botrytis sinoallii; assembly: GCF_014898435.1. Taxonomy (NCBI): domain Eukaryota; kingdom Fungi; phylum Ascomycota; class Leotiomycetes; order Helotiales; family Sclerotiniaceae; genus Botrytis; species Botrytis sinoallii. The sequence continues at coordinate 1,968,147 of NW_024066029.1, read as the reverse complement.
AGATTTCTAGAGACACCGATAGAACCTTGAATTGCGGGAACCCACATTGGACCTATTGCGGCAATATCTGGGATCTAGAATATATGTTAGAATATCTGTGAGAGACATATCCCTGGGTCAAAGGGATGTGGGGTAAAATTTTGACATACCTGGAAACCCGGTAAAGTCAATCTGGTAAGTTCCACAGTGAAAGTTTCTGTAAATGTTCCCGCAACCGCGGAATCAATTTCGATATGGGCACCTAATCCATTGACTACCATGTCGAAATAACCTTGCTCTACAAAGTTCACTGCTTTCTCTGTATTGTGAGAGGATTTGCTAACATTGAAAACACCCTGAGTCAATTCGATTGAACCTTCGATTGAACAATTACCACAACTTATTGATAAAGATCCTCCTGCACCATCATTCCTAATCATTTTTGTTACTCCTATTAGTTCGATATATTGGAAATAAAGGATGAACATACGAAGTAGAGAAACTTCCGAGAGTAAATCCCGCAGGTACCACATGTCCAATATCATGAACCGATGTATCCGAGGTTGGTGTTGCTGATGGCGCTGACGGAAAAGAGAAAGTTTCTGAAGATGATACTGACACCGTCGAAGTAATTCTTTTGCGCAAATCACTGTGTATACGAATGGCGCTACGGTCGTATTTGCCCATACCGAATTTTACTTCCATCGTATCATATGCATCGTTCCATTCAATCCGTTGCACGGAGAGGATTGCGGTATTGGATTTGAGAATGTATTCCACGTTAGACACTCTGATTTAATTATTAGTAATTGTCGAGACATTATTATAATTGTCACTTACAGATATGGAGCCCGCGCATTCCGGTCATTACATCCGGTATGTGATGAAATGACCAAGAACTCTGATAAATCTTTCCATTCTTTTTCTGCCCCTGCTAATAAATTTGCAGAAGGGAATTCAACAATGATGGTCGACTTTGAGCATAGAATATTCTTGATGTTGAGCTCGATATCTTCCAAAGTGACTGTAGGTAATTTATATTTCATCGATGTGGATGCAAATCTCGAATGTGCTCCTCGAATTATGGAATCATCTGCGCATTATTAGTATCTCATTTAATCTTGGCAGCAAAGTATGAATTATTGTTCGGAAATTTCAATAACCGATGTGTGATTAGGCAAATTAATAGATCGGAGTCCAGATCAAAAATCTAGGGAAAAAATGGCCGACTTACGATCAGCATAATGATGAGTACACTCCAAATTTGGTTTAAAATTCGCAAGGCCTCGTTTTTGTTCCGCAGAACGCACAGTGATAGCCCCTAAGCTAGTCGTTTGTCTTGAAGAGAAATCCCGTTGAGAGACCTTGACATCGCTGCTATACAAAGCCGCGACAGCTTCAACACAAACCAAAAACGAAGCTAAACTCTCGTAGCGAAACAACATTTTCGTTAAACAAATATCAAAGCTTCTTATTTAGGCGAGACAAAAACTCGAACCAATCGACCCAAGAAACTAATCACAAGAAAAAAGGATGGGACACTCCAGCTCAGTACCATTCCAATCTATATTAAAGTCTCCGAATGGCCCCCAAATAATTTGTCACGAAAATTTACGTGCCGCATCCTTCACGCAAGAGCCTGATAGCCTCGTTATGCAGCTTATACAAATGTGATACGTAGGATCAAACGGGGAGATAACATCAAGGGCTGCGCATTTCTTGCGTTGCATCGAAATTCCCAAATTGGTAATCCAGAGTGTGCAGAACCTAGAGAGAGCTTCTTCTCGACCCCACCCCTTCACAGGTCTCCACTCAGGTTATAAACCCCTGCGACCAAGTGATCGAGAGTGCAGATTCTTAAGAACCTCTGTCAGTGAAAAAATTCAAAAGGTCTGGCATGTCTTCCCAATAAAATAGAATAAATCAAGTGCTGGAATGAATCAAATACTCGATCCTAATAAACAAGTTCCCTTGACCCATACTGTTTTCCAAACATCATATACATAAAAAACAATCCAGCCCCCAAGACTGATCTTCCCCGCAAAGACTTCTTTGAGGAAACACAGCCCATGCATACACTTACCTGGCTAATCAACAACTCCACATTCGCAATCTGCAACACGAGTAAGTTGGTCTGATGTTTCGGTACCGACGGCGCAGCAGCGACACACACGGTGCAATTGAAGCACGTGAGGATAATACTTTTCCCGAAATCGGGCCAAAACACGACCGAACGTTTTTCATCCCAGAAGCACTGCGCACTATTTTGGTAGCGAAATCTCTAAATATAGAGTGGGCGATGTCTGATTGGATCGGGTTACGAATGAGAGGCTTTGTTCACCACCGAATGTAATTTTCCAGCAGCCATCTTGATTGATTGATAATCTTTTTCGATTTAAACATCAGAAAGAGCCTCAAAGAAGATCGTTACCCCTCCAAATATTCGAGCGCAGCGAGGTCTGGGGGTCTGGGGGCTTGCCTCCATAAAAGATATGAATCAACGTACACGTGCCAATAATAAAATCAAAGAAAATTCAAGCGAAAAATGCAATCATGCCCAAAAGAAATTTAAAACAAAACAAAAGTTCTCATTCTGTCTACAAGTAGTAAAATTCTATCTATTCGTCCTTCATCCTTCGTTTCGTGCATTTGGGGTATGTTCATCACGTCATAACTTATAAAAACCTTTTATTTCCTTCCCATCAATCTATCCATTCCGATATTTTTTTTCAGACCAAGTATATCGTATTCAGTTCGATACCAATACAGTCATCAATCAGAAATCCATTCCACCAAATTATTCCTAAAGAAAAGTCCCTAAATATGCAATTACAAGTTTTGCAATGATGGGTGTCCGTTCAACAATTCTGGGTGGCTTCCACCAATGAACTTGACAACACCCTTAACCTTTTCTCTAGTCTCAATCTCCAATTGTTCGACTGGCTCGCCAAGAACTGCAGCGAATACTGGAATCAATTTTGGAGTGAGTTGCAAAATTGTTTGGTTGCTTTGACTGTAAAGTCCAGCAATCATTTCAAAGATTGGCTCATTCTCTTCGTAATCTTCCTTGAGTGGCAATAATCCAGCCATAACTGGGAGAATATCATCAAGTGGAACAGCATCTTGGTGGGCCATGATCATACGGGAAACACATCCACAGGCGTTATCAATGGAGCGGGCATGGTTGGTTTGAAGTAAAGGCTCGAGTTTGCTAAGGATGTTGTTGTATGATGGGAGATAGGTAGCGCTATCTTGGGAGTGGAAGATCAAGAGACCGGTACCATATGCGGCGTTGGACTTTGCCTCAGGATCGGTATCAGAGAGGCGTTTGAGGAGAACTGGCAAGAGGGAAGCAGTGAAAGGAGTAATGGCTGATCCCATGTGGCCAGTGATTTCAGCAATGACACCAATAGCGGTAGATCTTTCGAATGGAGTGTTGGAAGAAGCGAACTTCTTGAGTGGCTTCTCAAACTCCTTGAAGATCTCAGCAAATTGAGCTCCAAGAGCGAGAGCAAGGTTTGAGGTAAGGTCAAGGGCGGTATCAATGACGAGCCAGTCATATTCGGAAGATTCAGCATCTTCGTCATCAGGTGACTCAAGTTCATCACCAAGATCTTGTTGACATGGGTGAAGACGCATGATGACGGCGAAGATGACGTTCTTGATGGCTTCGGCAAAGTTTGGTTGAGCCAAAATAGCTGGTCCGCAAAGCTTCAATGTAGAAGCGACGTTGCGGTTAATATCAGTAACGACACCACTATCATATAATGTTAGATATATTCTTCAAAGGAATCTGTACAGATAAATGACAATAATAATGATCAGGAGTAGATACGCGTTCGCAGCATGTGCAACTTGTGCATCTGAGTGAGCTGGGTATAACGTCATGTTGTTCATCATTTCATGTGATAGAATTTTTTTTAGAAAAAATTAGCTTACCGGTCATACTCATCTTCCCATAGAGACATTGTAGCAGTGGTAACAATCTCTCCCATTCTGACCAACTCAGGAGTTGGTTCAGCTGCCAAGGGTAAACCAGGGGTCCACTTTGTTCCGGTCTTGTCTTCCATCATACTGTAAAGACAAGCGTATGCCCTCCACATTGTGCTGATGGCAGTCTTTCTAACACCTTCATAAGAGTGCTCAACCAATGGAGAAATAGCCTCGATGGTTCTCTCAAAGTATGGCATGTAGTGTTGACGAGTATGTGTAAGAATATCACCAATAACTTCAACTGCGACTTCCTTCTCCATGGCAACGGCGGTAACGGCAGTGAGATCATCCCAGTCTTCGTCATCATCATCATCATCCATGTCATCAGCCTCCTCAACATCTGTAGCACCAGCAACCTTAACCTTCTTTCCGGCAACAATAACTTCTTGGCCAAGCAAGTCTTGAGCATGTTCACCGAGCTCAACCTCAAGGTTGTCTTCTTCTTGATCCAAACAAGCAGCCAAAGCAGTAACAACTCCCTCAAGGAAAGGTGTAAACTCCTCCTCGTAGACCTTTGCCAAGGTACTCCAGAGAATATAACTGGTTTCCTTGAGACGTGGGTGGTCAAGGTGTAGAGCTTCTTCACTTGCTTGCATCAATGGCTTGACATAAGGTTGGAAGACTTGAGCACCAACAGCTGCTGCCATGCTACCAATAGAATCACAGACAGTAGCACGGAGATCGAGTTCATCATTGCTTGACTTCAATTCAACAAATTGTGCCAACTTCTCAATGGTGTCCTTGAAGAATGGAAGGAATTCCTTCTCAGCAGAGCTTGCAAGGGAACCGATAGCACTTGCGGCAGCAGATTTAACACCGACATCTGGGTGGTCCAACAATTGAGTAAGACGTGGAACAAGAGTTGGGAGGTAGTTCTTGACAATTTCTTGGTCCATTCCCTCAGTCAAGGAGTCCAAAGCACCACATGATGCCTTCATGGTATCAAGAGTTTGCTTGTCGTTGTTTCCACCAGCTGCATATTGCATAGCAGCATCAAGGTTCTTGAGAAGAGCAGGAATGAGGTGCTCGTGAGTGCTTTGAAGATCTTCGGCAAGATCATCTGCCAATCTTGCAACGCCGTTCAGAGCTGCATGTCTGACACCACTTTCTGGGTCCTCGAGGAGTTTGAAGACAATAGGTAAGAAACTATCCATTTGAGTACCGACGAAATCTGGTGCACCCTCAACACACATACCGAGTGCAAGGATACCAGCTTGACGATATCTTGGATCTTGGTGGTTGGAGAATTGTGGAAGAGCGTTAAGAAGAGGAACAATAACTTGACGAGGTGGCAAGCTTTCTGCGAGTAAACTAAGAAGACCCAATGCAGAGCGAGCTGGAGAAGTCTCATCATCCTCATCATCATCATCCTCGAGCTCAGTAGCGATTTGCATGCTGGCCATGGTGATCTTTTCACCCAAATCCTTGGTGCCTTGAATCTTCATCTTTCTATATCTGGTGCATTGCATGATGAAAGACAAAGCTTGAGTTCTTGCGTCGTTTTCGTTGTTGGTATTCGAGGCAACCTCAAGCATGAAGCTGCAAAGGTCTCTGAAGTGAGGTGCGATCAAAGCTGATTCACAACCCAACAAAGTTTGGAAAACCTCGAAAGCTTGTACGGTGCGGTCCTCCTCCTTGGAATCAATGAAGTTCTTCAAGACAATGACCATTTGTGGGAAAATCTCAAGGAAGAGTTTCAAACTTTCTGGATCCTCATCTGGCTCGATCATAGTAGCAACGGCACCAAGGCAGATCAAAGTGTTGATTCTGACATCAGTGCTCTCTTGATCGTGAATCGTTTTGCTGAGGATGGAGAACAAAACAGCAGTTTGCTCGGCGAAGTATGGCGAAGCAGTCTCGAGTAAGGTAAAGAGAATGAAAACTCCGACCTCACGATGTGAAACTTGAGGAGAGCTTGCGGCTTGTGCGAGAGTATCTGGAAGGTTGGCCCATTGTCCGTTTTCGATATCTTGACCTGCAATAGCGGCAATAACACGAGCACCAGAGTGTCTAACCAATTTGACTTCCTCATTTAATGTCTTTTGTAAAAGTTGTTCTCTGATTTGTTGTTTTTGGGCATCTGAAATGTTTTTCCAGTGCTTCTTGACCAAGCGTTGAGCCTCGACGGCGGCTTGTTGTCTAATTGCTTGATCTCCATGAGCGATGAAGATCTCGATGAGCCAGAGAAGGGATTCTGGGTTTGGGTAATAGTTCTTTCTCAATTCTGTAGTTGCGGCCTTGACACGCTCCGTATCAGCTGTAATGATGGAAAGATTAGCAAAAATGGAGGGGTATTTTACGATTTGGTAGAAACTTACGAATCTGAACGCCCTGTAAGAGCTCTAAGAATTGTTGTTGATCCATTTCCAAAGTATATTTACACGTATCGCATGCAAATATTGAAAATGATTGAAAAGGAATGACAAGAGAAAAAAGTTGAAGATTGAGGTTCAAAATATTATCTCAACTTTTTTTTTTACCATGGCCGATGTGGGGAGCAAGTCCAGGGTCTTTTTAGTTTTTTTTTGCCTCAGGCTCAAGCAGATCCACCCGCATTACATCTGGTATCCATGGGTTGTGGATAAAATTTGATTCTTCTCATTTGATACTATTCACAATATTCACAATATTCAATGCTTCCAGATTAGAAGTCATTTAACACGGCAAAGCGCGGAAGAGATATTGAATATTATTACACATTGTCGCAAAAAATACATCACTAGTTAAGATAATCATAATGGTATTGGTTCTACCGGGAAATTACCACCTTTAATGAATTGGACCTCACAGAAGAAAAATCGAAGAATAATATATTCACTCCTTTCAAAATTCAGCATCAAATCAAATGATCAATATTTTGGACCAGAAAACACCATAATGGAATCTTCAGTATCGGAATTCAGCCTACCGTTATCTAGGCTCACTCAAAAAAATGTGTTCCTAGCATGTATATAATTCCGTTGGAGTGTTATCAGTGTCCCGGCCATTCCGTTCTACTAGATCCCCTCTCGAACCTCCTAGACGAACATCATTTCACGTAAGCGAAAGAATTCTGATAGAAAAGCTTTTGGTTGGCGATTCGGATTGACGACTAGGTCTTCGGTCTTCCATCTCTCGTTCAAAAATATTCACATTCGGGCAACTTAGTTGTTATGTACCTCGGTAGTTTTCCAAAGATTTTACTCTCTCAGCCTCCTTGAATAAGAATATTCCGTCGTCATGTACTTCGTTCATTATGAATAGTGTCAAGGTAGCAACTGTAAAGCAATCAGTTGTTTCCTCAGTCTAACTCGGTTTGATATTGACAATTGTCAAGTGCTAGTGCACAGATGATGACTGCCGCAGACCTGCATATGCGCAGTCAGAAAATCCCCCGCGCAAGCAGACGCAGTAAACAATGTTCCTCGATTGGATACTTCATGTTAAATCATCGGTCAATCGGTCAAGAAAGACTTCCGTTGTAACACAAACTGTTGGACTCCAAGTGCTATCATGGAATTGTTCATTTTACATGTATTTCAATCAGTCCCGTCCTAGATAGTCTTACAAGACTGAATCAATGACTATTCGAATCTCAACATGACACAAGATCTTATTGCTTCAAGCGACCGTGGAAGAAGACTACTGCCTCACGTGATTGATGGCCTAGCTTTAAGTGATCCCACTCGTGTTTTTGCATCGATTCCACTATCAAATGACATCCAAGATGAATTTCAAGATATCACATTCCAATGCTTTGCTCGTTCTATCGATAAATGTTCTTGGTGGATGGAAAAAATATAGGTCGCAGTGAAACAATTGAAACACTCAACTATGTTGGACCTCAAGACTTGCGATACATTATATTACTATTCGCTGCTATCAAGAGTGGCTAAACCCTTCCTTCGGTTAATTAATTCGAACATCTAACATAATTCATAGATGTTTTTTTATTCACCTCGAAACAGTCTAGAAGGTCATATCGCACTACTCGAGTCTTTAAAGTGCAGAATCCTTTTAGGTCCGGAAACATTACCATCTATAACTCAAAATCTTCTCTCGAAAAGACAGATGCGTACATTAAAAATACAAAATCTCCAGGAAATACTTTCGGATAATTCCGTACCATCATACCCATACACCAAAACCTTCGACCAAGCAAGATATGAACCTTTCGTTGTCCTCCATACCTCCGGTTCAACCGGTACCCAAAAACACACCACATTGACCCATGGTGCCATATCACAACACGACACTTTCCTCATCCCACCACCACCCGGTCATCAACCTATCGCTCTCTCCCTCTACCAAAATACCAGAGCATTTATCGGACTAGGTCTTTTCCATCGAGGAATTGTATGGAGAGGAATTGGATGATTTGTATGCTACTCTTGATGGATAATTTCTTTACTCGTGGCGTTCCAAAATCAAAGTCTTTGTTTTCTCGTTTAGTTTGTATGGTTTTCCTCCTTCTCATCTTTACTTGACAGCTCAAATTTCAAGAACTCATGTTTAAACATACCATATTCCTCTTCGTCATTGCTCCGGAAACTATTTCCCACTCAAGTAAATGGGTCAAAGTTTTAACTAGAGTATTCATGGCAAACCTGAAAATATGGGGAGCTATAAGATAACAAGAGAGTGATATCCCGACTATTTTGTTTTCTATAAATAAATAAAAAATCGTTATTCATTACGTTCCTTTAAATCCCACACCCTTCCAAAAATGGGTGGACGTTATTCTGCTTATTCCGAGCTCCGAAAGTAGCAACTTCCCCTCTGAAACCACTTTTCAATAAAACGACCGCAGTACATGGTTCAAAATGATATCGAAAATCCAATATCAAAACCAACATATAAATGGCTGCATATCAATGACCCGAAGGCGGCATATCCAAAGCTTTGAAAGCAGCAACGGCTTGTGCAGCACTAATAGCCGGTGATACTATTGCCAGGAATAAAGTCGACGCTCCAAATATAATAACACCCCAGAATGTATAATAATTCAACGCATCTCTCTTGTCTCTCCAGATTTGTCGAAATCCGCGAGGCTTTTGGGAATCCATGTAATGTTTTAACTGACGAATTTTTGTTTCGAAGATGTCGAAATTCGAGTAGTGCATGGTGGTCCTCTGCTGGGCTCCAATCCCTCCGTAGCTCATATCCAACCTTGCAAAGTGCGAAACATGATAATTTGCCTAAATCTCAATCTCGGCCATGCTCATAATCGCAGGATCACGATAGTCAGACTGCCATGGATACATCATGTCTTCAGGATAACAATAGGGGCGTCTATTCGGGTTGAAGGATATACGTTCGTATGCGCGTTTGAGCAATTCCTTAGGATTATCTGCGACATGAAGAAATCTTAATGCCATCTGAAAATATGATTTTGTGTGTCGAGAGGAGAATAACACTGCCCATGAAACTCCCATAGCATCATCCATCATGTCAAGACATCTTTGACCGAAATTATCCTCGTATGGGCAAATTTCATAAGTATCAATGCTTTCCAATTATTTAGTATCTTGTCAAGATTCCTCGGCTTTTAGATGGGACTCACAAAGCTTTTTGCAGTATCTCAAATTTGGAAGCAAAGTGTAATCTTGGATATGCAAGATATAGTGTTCTCTCAACGGCATCTAAGATCAAATGTTCTTCCAGATAGTCTGTCCAGTGTATGTTGAGATTTCGATCGTCTTTAACGCTATTATATTCAGAATATCAATTTTTCCAGTGTTTTCAGTGGCAATCTCAGGCTCGGATAGGCTGATTCTAGATATGCGGAAATAGGTTCTCAGCTCTGTGAGATTTAGAGCTAAAATTTCTTCGATCGGACGATCTTCTATCAATCCATCAATATATTGGAAACGTAGTGGATCGAAACAGTCGTTCAAGACTGATATTGCCATGATGACCGTTTTAACCTGAGCTGAATATTTAGCATTCTCAGTAATGTTAGGAGTTGATTTTATAAGTCGAGGCTGCTCGAGTATCTTGTTTTTGTAACAAAATTCGAGTATGGACCCTATAGTATGAGTTGGTATCTCCTTCCATCTTAGATTTAGTTTCCCATAATTCATATAAGAGATCAGAATTGCGGTAAGGTTCTCTGTGTCCGAACTCACGCTTGATGAAGAGAAGAGATAGGTACTGAGGCGTCTTCACAACCACACCTTTCGTATTTCTGGAGGGTTTGAACAAGAAGGCTCCTGTACAAAGAAGTCTGCGAAATATTTCAACCAAGCTACTTCGAAATTTTCTTGGAAGTTTTCGATCTTCGACAAACCATCTAGTATGTCCTTGTCAATAAGATAAGTCGCGTCTATTTCTATATTCTTAATTGGCCAAGGATGATCATGGATACGACTTACGATCTCAGCCCGTGCAAGTTCCGTCCTACTCCTGGTTGCCGTTATTTTTTCAGTTCCTTTGGGACTACTTTTGACGGAACTGGAAGCTGGGGAGACAATGCGTTTTGTTTCAACGGCCATATTTCAAAGTTGAGAATTATCATGTACTACTTCCGTGCTATTCCTCTCTTGGTCTATTTGAGCGCTTTTGATTGTTTTTCGGCTTTCATGTAAAACTTGTATGCAGTATTCTACCAATCGCTGTAACTTCGCAATAGGTACTGTGACTAAGGTTTCATCTTGACCTTTTGATGCCGCTTCGAGTGTATCTGTAGTCAGACCACAAGATTGCGCCGTCGTGGTGTTGTTTTGAGGCAGTATATCAGAATCAATTCGCTGATCTGTCAGGAAAAAATGTTAACATTTGTAATAAAAGATTCTCAAAGAATGACTCGAGAACTTTCCTGTTCTCAAACAGTTTCCGTATATACCAGACTGCTCACGATCCACGTGAAATTTTTCTTCATAATTTCCTGTTGACTTAATCTCTAAACTCTCATCTTCATCTATGACTGTTTGAGCCTTTTGGAAACATGGCGATTTTCCTTTGTCCTCGGTATGAATATTCGGAACATCATATTCGGAAGAAATCAGAGTTGAGGCGAGAGGTAGTGAAGATCCCGCACTTTTTTCGACTACGCCTGCCATCAAAGTACGAGGTGTGCTTCCCACTTCCAACAAGTCTTTCTTTTCTTGATCGGAATCATCGCACGACGCCATTTTCTTCAACTCGATATCCGCCACGGTATACTGATTGAAAAAAAGAAACCACTTGAAGAAGAAGAAGAAGAAGAAGTCGAAGTAATAAAGGAAATGATTTCTCAACAGCCTCGAGGTACATCCTCGACATGCAGTGCGACTATACTTCCGCATATACGGTCTGGTATGCACATGACGTAAAGGGATTGCCTATGAATACACAGGTGCGATGTTATAAGAATACCAATCATTTTGTAATTTGTGAGTTAGTAAGTTTCGATCTACCATCGAAAAGACTTCGGGGTTGAGAGAATCCACACTAGTAGCAAGTTGGTGATAACTTCTGATGCTGTATCACTGATGGCTTTGAAGTACAAAAAGGCATGCAAAATGAGAGAACCAAACAAATCCCCCATCCTGATGACTTAATGAAAAGCGCGTAGTTGAGGTATTTTTGTGTTGCGAAGAAGAACCTTGCTGAAAGATTTTTAAGTGATCCCACCAAACCTAATTGTTCACGCCTTCTTCGCTGGCCTTGTACCTCCTTCCTCTGCTTCCAACATCTTCTACAGGGAAGTCAATTTTTCTTCTAGATACACGTGCTTTCGGTGATTGAAGATTCAACTTGGGGTGAAATAAATCAATACTGTTCTTCCAAGGGACAAAGTTTGGGGTTATTGTATTTACCACCTTCCACAATCTGCTACACTTCACCCACAACTCACTTTCTATGTGTTTTTCAGCCGGAGAATACTCAAACTGAAGTGGCCACATGACCGCTGGCACAATTATATCATCAGGAAGAAAAAATGAAGAATAAAAACGATGGCATTTAATGCAGCTCGGAATTTGATGGAGAAACAATCCCGGGAGAGATTAATGATTTTGCCTCGGTCGTACTAAAGCAAATTCTTGCTTGTTGGCCATCCTTCATAGAGTCTTGGAGCCCACCCTTTAAATGGTCTTTTGGACGAAGCCACCAGACAATCCATCCCTAAATGCTTTTCCTCCAAGGGAAAGCTTGACCTTGTCATGATTTTCTTTGCTGCGGCAGAATATCATCTGAAGCCATATTTCTCTGTGGTTTTGAACTCAAAGACGGCAATTACGGGTATCCGAAGACACCAATGGTTGCCTGTCGCCAAAAATTTATTTATCTCTGTGATTATCCGGAGAGAATGGTGCGATAAAACTCCACGCCATCTTCGTGACCATGATATCCTGTCACCACAATGGAAAAGGGAAAGAATTAACGGCACATAGGAAGAGTCTGCCAATAAGTCCTTGCATACCATCTGAATTCCTCAAAGCAGTAACTCATAGCTTGAGCGTGCTTTCAGAGAAGATTTCAGCCGATATACATTTATATCGCAACCCTCTTCGGATTGGAAATGTACGACCATTGAGTTCGAGAGGAGGTAGAACATCTTTTGATTAAGGTGAGCTTCGGTTCTTCGTATGTCTATCCTTCCTGACTGTCTTTTCTCTGGGTTCCTATCTCATACTAATTGTTAGTAAATCTCTGTTATTTTCCATATGATTCTCTCAACAGCTTCTGGTTGGAAAAAAAAGAAAGGTAATAAGATATAAAGAGACAACGAAGAAGCATACCAGAATCATCGATTCTATCCCTTACAACAGCCATCGCCTTATCACTAGAATATCCTCGACTTGCTTGTATTTTTCCTTCCACTTCATCGATCTTGGTCCGGAGTAGAAGTTCCGCTTCGGCGATCAAAGGGGTTGAACGATTCAGAGAATGCCGGCCAGATTCTCTGAAATCACTCAAATGACTGTCAGTAATCTGGTTTCGGGTGATTCCATATGGAAGTGGCGAAAATGCAACGGTATATTGACTATTAGTGAAGATTGGCTGATCCCTCACCATTTGATAATTTTCATCCAGACTTCCTCGTCCATTTTTGTCCCTCTAGGGCGAACCATGGTTAGCGGAGTAAAGCCTTCTGGGCCTAGGTCGGAAGATTCGCGGAAGGACTGGCAGTACCAGTCGCAGCCATTGCTCATACCTATGTGTTGAATATAGGTTGGCTCGGGTGTTTGTCCGTCCCTACGGATAAGACCGTTAAGCGAAGTCGTGTAGCTTCTATATTGCCCTCATTCACGACCCCTCACTGGTCTGCCAGCATCTACACCTTACTCTTCATTTTCGTTAGCACATCATCATAAGTATGGAAGATACAGAGAAGCGACTAAGAAACTTACAGGCTTTCAAAACCATATGCGAGAGTTTCTTGCAAAGCATCAAAGGTACATGCCCAAAGGCAACTGAGGAAAATTGCATTCATCCTTTCAATTAACGGATCTATCTACACGGTCTCAATTGCTTCCACCTCAACTGAAATTAGTGGACTAGCTCCTTCTCTTTCTTGTTCGCAATGAAGAACAAGCCTTATCGGGGGGGGGGGGGGGGGGGAACGAAAGACTTTGTATTAACCTATTCGTATTATCCACCATCTTCTTCCAAAGCAACCCAACTTCATGGTAATGACCGCTCTCTTTATCCGGTGAGTGATTTATTAAAACACTGGTGCTTGAATTGTTTCAGTACGCAGGGCATGTGGATTGAGGAAGTCCTCATTGTGTGTTCCCTGTTGGTCTTATTTTCATGTCAGCACTGGCATACGAGTTCAACCACGTAATTCAAGCACAAAACTTACTCACTTGACATGTTATTGTTTGAAGTCGCAGTGCCAGTCCCGGGGCTCATAACCCCAGACTTGAGCCTCTCCAAAGATCCTCACGATCTTGCAAAGATGCGTGATTACTGCCAGTGTCGAGCTTGGCCCTGGTTTCTTACGGACTTATCCGCATTAAGCAAAGTCATGTAGCTCGCAACTTGTATAAAAGCTCGTAATGATAAACCCCATAAATCTCGCTATCATTCTCTTTTCAATGTTGGACGTTGCCGTGCCGGATACAAGGAAATATGATTGTCGGGGATGATCCCACCCTGCAGACGTTAGTGGCTCTCTAAATCAGATTTTGGTTGTGGCATGAGCAAGGAATTCCTACTCAATGAAAATGCAGTTTTGTTGTGAAACTCTGACAAAGATATGTTAATAAGACACAAATCAATCTGCGAAACTCTTCTTACATTTTTTTGAATGAAGGAAATTGTTGGGTTTGTTTTTATGTTGATCGGAGAAACGTGGTGCAATGGGCGAGGATGAAAAGGAAGTTGACCATTTCCAGCAGTATTGAACTGGGTATCCATATCTTCCAGTCCTGATTCTGCGCCTAAGACCTAATAAAAACACGTTAGCATAGCTCGATATTCGGGTGACACAATGGATCTTACCTATTTGCCCTTACCAAAAGCGCGCATCAGATTCTCTAGAATCATTTTGTGATCTTCGATTGAGTCATCCTTCAATTTTAAAAGATCCACCCAAGGAACTGAAAGGAAGAGAGACCCCTATTGGTTTGTGTATAATCTTCTTCACTTTGAACAGTTTTTTGAGCTTGACTTTCAAGGGATCCCTCTTCCTAATCTTCCTATTCAGTCCCTTGGGTAGTAAGTGAAGCTTGAGTAAGCATTGTCATTTTCTTTGTCTGCGCCTTTGACTTCACTGCTCTTTTTCGAGCTGCCTTTTCCTCTTGTGTTGGTTCTGAAGCGGTGCCGATGAAGGCGTTCCAATCCTATTGAAATTGTGAGTAAAGTACATGGATATAGATCGAGCAGTTTTAACAATGAATTAAACGTGATAAGAACGATCAGCATAGTGGTCACTTACTTCAGAACCAACACGAGAGCGAAACCATTTTACTATTTTGATGAATACTGCTTTCTTCAAGCATGCTCTGAGAGAGCTGTAAGCTTCAAGCTTTAAATATGAAGTGTAAGATTGAGAAGGAGAAGGAATCAAAAGGTTGAATGTTGACTTCTGAGTGGAAAATCGAAGGTTTGTAAGGACAGAGAGGATATTGCATAAAGGAAGATTGAATGATAAATGCGACGAGGCTGAGTTTGAAGGTCATGATATTTCGTTTGTTCCAAACATTGACATTCTTGAAGGACTTTGGCCGGAAAAACAAGGTAGTCAATGTAGTACTTATCCGGATAATGTCCAACTTATATTCATTTCGAATTTTCTTTTGGATTTTCCCACAAAACTTATATTTGTTAAATTTGAGACTCTTCTTGTTTCTTTTCAACCTTTTACAACAATTCAATTGATGAACAGAAACAAAGACAGGTAATTCCTCTATACTTTTATCCAGCATCTACTATGAGCAACGAACTGATTACTTTGGAAGCATCTCACGGCTTTGTTCTGCCAGTCCCAGGATTTGAAACCCAACAAGGCATTACATAGGTTGTGGCAAGTTCGAATCAAATTGGCCCACGAAAATTGTGAAGTAAGTCACCTCTTTTTTTTGTTGCCAGTTTCGAAACTTTTCGGCAGGTCATGAACTCAACTCACATCGCATTTCGATTTGAAATACTTAATTGAGAACAAAAGCTAATCAATTGCATAGATCGCCGCTCGAAGTCCAATCCAATTAATGGTTCTGCCCGCTATGAAACGACCTTTCCGCCAAGACTCTCAGCATCCTCAAAGCCAAGAATGTATGCAATACCATCAAGTGGAGCGCGATTTCAACGTCTTCTTCTAATAAATTTCATAGAAATGGTGCATACGATACTAAGGATAATTGTAAGTATCTCCAGTATGGAGCGAATGCACTGTGCAGAGTCGAAAACTTTAAAAGATACCTGCGAGTATCTCCAATATGGAGCGAATGCAAAGTCGAGAACTTCACGACCGCCGTCCCAGGTTTTGAACCTTTGCTCCTGGCATGAAGCTTGTCAGTATTATTAGCCAACTGGCCAATGGTCACATGGTTTTGTTCAAGGACAAGTTGAAGATCAATACTACACTCTTTCCGGAGGTGAATGCATATTCCGTAATTGCAATGACCTACCAATTCCGTGCTCGGTGAGTTTATCATTATCCACAAAACTTACTGAAGATGACGGAACTAATTATTTCGGATTCAAAGGTCAAACTTTCGGAATTCATGAATCAAAGAGAAAAGGTCCGCTTCTTCCCTTGAGGTGGATGCAAGAAGCTTGTGCCGCATCACCCTCTCCCACGACCTCCTTATTCGATTTCGCTCCCAAAACAATTATTTCTAAAGACCTGATTAATTCGTAACGTGGCCGTAAGTGGTATGAGTTCCTGATCTATGATCTGCCGATACTGAATACTAATTATTATGATTTACAGTTCTGGCGGAAACAATGCGAGTCCATGAGAGAAGGCAGAGTCAGAGCACCGCAAATCGACGTGGCAGAGGAGTCATTATAATAACACCGACTTCAGGAATCCTGATCAGACCTGACGGTATTGTCACTTGTGCCAGTACTCTAGGTACAAGAGAGGAGAACATGGGACAACTACCGCTGCTGCAAATTATGACGGTCAAGTCTCCTCGGCAGAATTCGATTGATTCTACTCGGTACTGTTGCCTCTCCATGTGTCAACGATTTCACTTATACTAACAACAAGACAGCAACTCGCGCAAAACAAAATTTGGGTTATGAAGTCCGGGAGCCTCCTCGCCCTTATCGACCGCGAATAAGTATCAACGTGAGGAACAGAGACAGAGTGGTGGAGTGCGCGGATGGATGTAACCTTGGAATTTCTGATGTTTATTAATATGGATCTACTACTTCCAGAAATAAAACACTCCCTCATCGTTATTAGCGTGAGACTTATGACCTTTAAATAAACAGCTGTGAAGAACGAACCTTGGTGTGCCAATGGTCATGACCTCAGCACATCTATGTAGAACGTTTGCCGGTCTGCGAGGGTACCGGCATGTAAACGAAGGAAGGTACCATCGACAATCAGCATGGGTATGGAGCAATTGCTGAGATATCTGTGAGGTGGGTACAAACTCCACGGAATATAGCTTTGGTGAGAAATGTGCATCCATGTCGGATGGAGGAGTGCCTCTAACATGTACCGGTGTTCCACTCGACTCTTCCGTTTGCGGAATTATAATGAGAATCTGCGACTGCGCAAGTACTATTTATCTGCACTATTCTCCTTTGTTTCTTCTACCCAGCTCCTACAAAATCTCTGATAAGGCCCGGCTCTTGATTTTCTGGGTTGCAAGAAACACTCCATTGCGTACCATCTAGCTATCCAGGTTTCGGTCCATGCCTATCTTTGTGTCCTTCGACCACGGAAACAATTCACGACAGTGGATAAATTGATTTGAATAGATGCCAGCTCTGCAGAATAAATGGAAAGACCGGAGTCATGTGCGGTAGACCTTTATGCACAGGGATGGCAAAGTTTCTCATCACTGTAGGCTACGTACAAATGGACACAGGAAATTTCTCAAAGACTCTTCCACTTTCAGCTCCACTCACACTCATACGCCTATTCAACAAAGCCAGAACTTAAAACCACAGCCTGTGCAGATTGAGGAATAAAGCGACATAGATAGTTAAAAACGCAAATTTCACGGAGAAGAGAATACCAGGGGAGTTAAAGCGTTGATGAAGCAAAGCAATTCTCGGATCCTGTCTACATAATGAAAAGGCTAAGAATGAGAATCATCAGCTCGATACTGATCTCCCAGAATCGAGAAATTAAATGTGCGCGATGCAATCAACACCATGTTGTCAAAATTAAAATATTAACTAACAGCCTCCAGAAGAACCCTATCTCTCATCCGAATCCAAGCGAGTATCACCCCAAAACCCAAAAATCTCTCATCTCGAAATCTCTACACATCCCCCCCCTCAGAAAATACCCATGAAATTCTCATCTAAAAACACCTGGGCACCTACCCAAGTCCCGAGCCTCCAAATATCATTTCATCAAATCGCCCTACCACATCAGACACGAGGTCTCACCCGAAAATAAAAAGATGAGGTCTCTCGCTTAATTCTGATTAGTCAGCTGGAATTTTCTAGCTTGGTTTGGTTTGACTTGACTTACTAATAAGGGCCCGTTCGAATCGTTTTTTAATACATTATCAAAAAAAGTTTAAAAGAATTATTAATTAATAATTTAATCTATATTTTGTAAATCTAGATTCAAATTTATAAGTTTATAAAATATAAAATATAAAGTTATAATATATTAATAAATACTAATCGAATCTTTATTACAAATTTGATAAAATTATTATATAAATTTTCAAATTTGTTAATCTACATTTTGTAGCTTTTTATAGTTGAATATTAATATTTAATAATTTATTTTTTTCAATTTTGTTATTAATATAAATTGGCAAGCTGTATTCGTATTTGATAAATGTTTATTTAGACGATATTTGTTATCAATATTGTCTAAAAAAATCGATTCGAACAGGCTCTAAGTTACTGGGTAGCTGTAAGACTAGGTTTCGGATTGGGGTACTAGGTACTTGGGGGTTTTGATATAATATAACAATCCTAGAATAAATTGATTAATTCAACATCCATCCGATAATCATGAAAACCCCTATAATTCTTTTAGAGGCTAGGGAGGAACGAAGATAAATATTCATACCTAGGTTAAACATTACATTTTACACTTCTGATTCTTCTGCTCGGGTAGGTAGTTAGTTTGTTATTAATGTTGAGAATGAAATGAGTATATCGATTGACATTGATTATTAGATCGTTGGAGATGAGTTTTGTGAAATGGTGATATATAGGTAGGTATATGTATATATGCTTGTCTTATTCGAAAACTGAGTTAGATTTCTTTATATTCAGATACCTACCGAACGACCTATCAATCTCCCGATCTAGATATATGGTTAATCATAGATATATATAAGCATTCATTTATTTATTTATTCTCATTCTCATTCTCATTTTATTCTATTCTATTCCATTCTATCCCGATTCATTCTCTAATCTATCCTCTCACCTCTCTCACTACTCACACCTCAAACACATCACCCAATGAAATCTAATCTCAAGAAATAACACTCAAACTATCAATCTACTAAAATAGACGATAATTCCTAATTTACAAGGAGAAGGAAATGAAATGAAAATGAAGAAAATAAGAAACCCTTTTATCATTCTTTTTATTCTGTGTAATTACAGTAGCGTGTGCGATTTTCGTATATCGTATCATTTTTGTCGTATCCTTTTTGTCATATCAAGCTTTTGTCATATCGATTCTCCCATCGTATCATCCAACCCTTTGAAACATCACCCATCCTCCAACCCTCGATGCGCATGTTTTCAATCCAGAAGAAGTACTTTTAACCAGCACATCCAAATCCCAATTTCATTCCCCTTTTCCCAATTTACATATCATTCCTACCTTTCTTGAATACCCATCTCCCGCTCTCAGCACGCATCTTTATTCCCGCATCACCACCCGCACCCGCACCCACCTCCACCTCTAACCTATGCCTTCCCATCCTATCCCATCCCATCCCATCTCACCCTACAACTTAAACCCCGGCGGTCTAACCACTCCCTTCAACCCCCCCTCCTTCCTCCCACAAACCGCAAACTGAATCCTCGGCAAAACCGGTACCTTCTCCTCCCACATCTCCTCCATTCTCTCATTCCAACTTCTCCTCGGATTCGCCATCTTATATTCCATTCTCGACTTATACTTTTCCTGCAATCCCGGATTATCTCTCGTCATTGATAACAACAAATAACTCATCTTTCCAATTTGTTTCTTAAACTCTGGCGTATTGAGATCCTCTAACAATTCAGCCGTGGTGTGAGGATCCATGTGACTAGTGAAATGTACCCAAGTGCGATAACGTTGTAACTCCCAGTATTGATATGCAGTTTTGATAGCGCGCTTCATGTTGACCATTTCTTGGTAGCCTTCGTAGTCGTGGAGATGGTTTTCGGAGATGTTGGTCCATTTGAATTCTGGGTGAAATTAGCAATGTGCAACTGAAATCGAATGAAGAAGAGAACTTACCTTTAACTCCAATGAGACTTTCAGTGCGATAGTAAATTGTAATCTCCTTAATATTGAACGGATGGAAATGACCAAGTGTTCTAGTAGGAGGTGATATAGCTGTTGATGGTATAACTGCTGACCAAGCTTTTGCGACTTCCTTAACATAAAGTTCACGTCTTTCCCGAGCTGTTGAAGAACTCTTCATCAACATCAACATAGTATCACTGGAAAGAACTGGTTGATTAGGATCCAAATCATAGAGAAAAGCATTGAGTGCAATCCGTCCTTCGAGTTGATGTTCATGTTCGATCCAAAAGGTTTCGTATCCATTGGAAAAATCATACATTGGCATGATACGATCCATTCCATTGATGTGACGATAGATAGTTGCTGGACCAGTTTCCAAACCCAGTTCCCAATTCATCTTGGAGCAAAAGGTACCATTCAAACTCTCTTGGGTGTAGATACTCAACCCAACTTTTCGTGCTTCAGAGTTGATGTAGAGAATATCTGGTTGTGGACAAACCCATTTGAAATCATAATGACGTACCGATCCACTACTGAGAGGAATCAATTGAAGACTTTTGCTGATATGATCATAGATATTGATGTAACAACTGGTGGACGAATGAACAAACGGATTCCTAAGACGCCAAACAGGTACATCTCTTGGTGTTAAATTATTGGCATATTCTTCCCAAATTTTGAGACGAATTTCTTTTGGAAACTCTGCGAATTTCGGAAAAGAGGGATCGGTATCATTTTTCATGACAATCTCACGGTAAGACTTGATTTCTGCTCTTGCAAGACCAGCAAGATTGTGGCTCTTTTTCATTCGACGTAAGCCCAATTTTTGAGGATGGCGTGAAATGAGAGAAAGGTCGAATGGAGAAGAAAGACGAAGTTGAGAAGGTTGGAAGTGATGAGCTGATGGAGCAATGCGATTTTGAGCTTTCAATTCATGGTGAGTATGGTGAAGAGCAGGACGACAAATTAAATCGAAGGGGAAACAAGGCTGAGTGACATAATTTTGTTCGATTGAATTCGATTCGTCAATCATCTTGACCAAATTTGAAGATGTGCGACCTTGAGAAAGAACCTAGAGCCAAGAATTGGATGTAATTTGAGAAGAAAATGAAAGGCGCAAATTCGTTGGAGTGTAAGAGGAGGTAGAAGGATTGAAATGAGCGCCAAGATTGGTAGATGAAAACCAAGATCTTGATAAAAGAGCGTGAAAGTGATGATTGGAAGTGAGGAAAGAAAGAGATGTAGTTGCTGGCAAAAGTTAATGGTGGAAGTTTGTGGTTGAAGTTTGAAGTTTAAAGAATTGAATATCAAAGATACTTGAATTTGTTTGTGGGGAATAAACATTGACCATCTTTGATCCCCGATCCCGCATTGAGGATATTGTTATCAGATCTATTGCCATCATGATTGAGGAAATATTCCCTGGTCTTGCTAAGATCGGGTAACCATCTTTCACTCCACCTAACCTGAGATCTCAACACTTTGTTCAGGTCGGGAACCTTGACAGTTTGAAGATGTCCTGCCGAACTTTTCCCTTGGGCCACCTAGGCATATTGAGGATATATTTGGGGATATATTGTGGAGCAAGACTTTACTCACGTGTTTGACCACTCATAGATAGCTGGTATATCTTTACCAAGAATGCTCCAAAAAGTAGTATGGGTCTTACGTGTATACCTAGGTAATGATTGATGATTAATGAATCCAAATTCAAGAAAAGTAATTCAATGTGGTTCGAGGCAGAGCAATATGTCAGTATGTGAGATGTGAGTACGGTCAAGGTGCTGCATTCTGTCAAGTGAATTAATCCACACTAGGTGCTCTGACCTTGATTCTCGATCATACCTATCCATACCTCCAGCTACTTATTAAACAATTATAAACAAAGTCTTCGACTCAAATTCCCTTTTCAAAGTCAAAAGCCTTGGGAGCACCACCAAAGCCCTGACATTATCATGTCAAAATATCATCCACTATCAAACCATTATGTTGAGAATAAAGAAGACATCCCACTCACAACATCCCAAGAAAATCCTCCTTTGTCAACTACACTTCAATCCATCATGGCGGCTTCTTCCGACTCATCTCCTCCAAGGGGTTATAAATCTTCAAAAGATCATAAAGCTCGGAAAAGTCGTAGAGCTGCGAAACCAACTAAAGCTTTAAATTCTACAGAAAAGCCGATACTTGTCAATGACGATGACTCCAATCAATCCAGCACTGATCAGACCAAGGACTCGGACATTTCATCACTGGATTGGGAAGAAGACCGAAAAGGAAAAGGTAAAGGAAGAGGAAGAGGAAGAAGAAGAGGAAAGGGAAAGGGAAAGGGAGAGGAGAAAAAAACAAGAAAACCCACGGAAGCAGACCAGACTTATCAGGAGACTTATCAGGAGAAAGAGATCGATGCGGGAAGAACTTTGGTAACTTTGTCAAAAACAATCTCCAACATATTGACTGCACCTTACGACAACAAGAAGGAACCCAATCAACTTAAAACCGATAAGACGGCACATGAGACATCTGATCATCGGAATAAGTTGCCAATAGAAATTTGGATTAAAATTTGGGAAATCGTCGCCAATGACAATCCAAGAAACCTTGACATCTGGACTTGAAGTGAAGGACCTAAAACATTAGGGGAGAATGAGAAAAAGCGAACAATCTACGGCCCTCAAGATTATTCTACTCGAGTTCGATGGAATCCATTCAAATTCATAACAACGCAAATCGTTCCTCCGATTTTACATGTCAGCTGCCTCTCACGGTATATTGGTCTGAAATATTATGAACTCGGCCTTGGTTGTCACTTTGGAATGTCCAAAATCCCCTCGGAAAGTCACTCAATACTTGAGCCTCGGATTTACTGTCATAAAAATGATCTTATATGTCCAATGGGTCGTTTCAACTTTATCGAATCCGAGTGTTTTTGGAATCAGATCCCCGAAGAAATATCCACAATTACCTTTAATGTAGGCAAGCTCAACAATGTCGATCCAAAGCCCCACAAAGATAATGAAGATTATAAAAATCAAATTGCTCACGAGCATTTCAGTTATGAGTATTCGAGAGGTCTCACTCAAGATCCTTACAGACTTGTAGGAATGAATTTCTTCTTTGAAAGCTGTCAGGGCGCGAAATTTTCAAAGCGTGCGTCAAAGGTTTACCTGTATTCTTTTTCCGACTACATCTCCAAACAAGGCCCCAGAGATTTTTGATTTACACCCTTCATCGATGACTCGAAACGTCGAGGCTTAGATATAAATACAGATGCACATTTCAGCTTCGATAGTTTGTTGGGGCATGCTGCATTTACTAACCGTGTAAATGAAGATTGTCCAGACGATTGGTACAACGTTTGGGGAGAATGGCTTCGAGATGGGGGGTTGACATGGTTAAAAGATGGGGGGCCAAAACCTGTTGGGATCCAATATGATAACCCTACAGCATATGATCTGGATAGACATGACTATTATGTAGAACCTTGGATGGAAGAGGAATTTATAAATCGTGGTGTTCCCAATATTGGAACGTGAGTATAATTTTCTTCAATCCTGAAGATATACAAATACTAATATCCGTACAGGAGTTCTGAATTTTGGGTTCCGGGAGTCCCTGAGGTTCGTTATATGAAACTCGAAATTCATGGTTAGGTTTTTGGTTGGTCTGTATGATTGGTGTGGAAGTGGTATGGGTAGTAAGATCGATGATGGATTGTTGGTTTCTATTGAGGAAGTGATGATTGATAGTATTGCGAATGGGTTATATACCTGATGATCAGCAGTTAAGACTTTGATCTATTGATGGAGTCTGAAGTTATCAGGTAGGTAGGATTTATGAAGCCTGAGTAGAGACAGGATAAGGACAAATAGAGTCAAGATGAGTCAAAATGAAGCACCAAAAACCAGAAGATAGGAACCCAAAACAGATAGAAGTAAACTGATAACAATAAGCTTTACAAAATACAATCTCATGAACAAACTCTTCTACAAATCATTATAAACATCTCATCTGATAATTTTCATGATTTACAATGAATGGAGTGAAGTTGGAAAAGAGTATTATTGATGGAAACTATTCCCAATAGAGACTAGATCAACGGTAGATGCACGGATCATGTCTTGTCAACTTGGCTTGTCTTGCATACCTAGGTATGTATATATATACCTGCTACTGCCACGCCGGTACAGTAGTACAAAGTATCGACTACCGCTGTTGAGTTGATTTGAGCGAGCGATTCAAAAATGATTTATATACTGGGCTGGCTGTTATTGAAGAGGAGATGTGTGTGTGTTTTGATTTTAAATGTGAAGTGGAAATGATGTTTCGATACAGGTTTTATAAATTTATTATGTGTATGATAGATATCTAGATAGGTACTGGATATGAATATGAATATGTTAAGGATAGGGATGAGGGGAAGAGGAGAGAAGAGAGAATACTACCTAGGTGCTTCCTTGATTGTGGGGTATGTTCGGTAGTGTGAACGGGAGTGTTAACGGTAGTGTTAACGGTAATTAGCGGTAATACCATCGGCAGTTTGAAGATCCCTATCCCTTGATTAAGAAGATTCATCTTATACTAGTACAGTATACCAAGGTTATCTAAATACTCGAGTACATAGGTCCGGATTAATTATGAATTAATACTAGATACTTAGGTAGGTATCTATATATCCTAAACAAAAAACAAATAATATACTCAGTATTCAAATATCTATTATTTATCGATACTATCTATAAATCGATAATTATACTATCTATCTAGTATATACTCTTTAAGATATATCTACAATTAAGATTATTCATCTCATCGGTTTTCAAGGTATATATATGTATATATATAAGCCCTTTATAGGATATAGATAGATATCGAATGATAAAATCATAAATCAGGAGGTAATTTTCAGGGGGTTAGTAATTTCTACTTTTCTACTTTTCTACTTTTCTACTTTTCTTTCTTTTCTTTCTTTTCTCCTCCTCTTGTATTACATTTATTACTTGATCTATAGAATATAGTCCTTAATAAATCATTCAAACATGCGGAGAAAAATACTATTTCTCCTCATCACATTTCCCAGCCTTTCCGAAGGATTAGAACATAAATTCTGAGTGTTAGTAGTATATATTTTACGAAACTCGAATATCTGGATTTTGAAAGGAATTCTAGACTCAGATGAGAATTTGTAAGAGATGATTCAATATATATTCTCTGCAATATAATATTTTTGGATGTATGCGGATTATGAAAGATTGGGTTTAGGTACTTTGAATGAGGATTCGGAAATGATGTTTAGATGGATTTGATGACGGATCGTTTGTGGATGGATAGATTTCACGATTATTTTCTTGATTGTTGATGGTATGAGATACTGCCTATGTATTTGACTGTGGCATTAAATTAATATGTAAATCTTATGCTAAAAAATTCTGAATATTATCGGAGGATAAGGAGGTTAATGTTTACTTTTATAATCACGAAAACGATGTCCGGAATATGCATCATAGCAATCACGAGCCTATTATCAATCCATTCCCCTCAAATCTCAATTGAAGAAATTAATTCAATCTTCATCTTTACAAGATGAAAGATTTCCGTACTACATTTCCAACATACAGCATCCATTTCCACATCGAAAGAATACACTATCATTATACCCCAAAGACCCGAATATTAAACATCGGGATAACTTCAAACGTGCCCAATAACACTCCATCCCTTCAAGCACCTGATTCATATACTCCATATTTACACACTCAAAATTCGCAATACGGAAGAATCGTCTCATATCTCACAATTCCATGGAGGAATATTAATTTCCGTATCGTATCAACATGTACCGGTAAGGTATCCATCAGCTGCAAACTGTCTGACTCAAGACAACATTTGTTCGGTGGAGTCCAATCCAGGTACCGGCAAGTCACCTGGTATCGATGGATCTACATAGGTACATCTGACCTTTATAATATTCTGTATTACCATAGACGGATAACAGAACCCGAATTCGGATCTGAGTTCAAGAATTCATACTCCATTCACCCTTAATACCTCGGTAGATTCACACGCGGTAAAACTTCATTTCGTTGATCATCATCATCTTTTCTAAAAGCAGAAATCCGGGGTTAAAAATTCCCACCTACAGACGGCGCCAATTCAGCTCGCTTAGGTTACATTCTCCTCAATTATACCCGGATACTTTGGAACTGCAGAAGCAAAATTGATGCAAGTTGAATCATGAAGGATTATTGAAAGATTTTCTTTTCATTTGAGGATTTTCTTCTTTTTCGCTTTAATTATGTGGTTATTAAGGGGAGGAATATACTCTCTATCAGGAGTATACTCACAAACAATATGTGAATGGTGAACCATTCCTTTCATCAATCGGTCCCCTCGGATCTTTCGGATAGCTCCCGAGGAATATTGAAAAAAAGATACGGAGTACAGAGTATTATATAAGTCTTCCAGATCGAATCTCCAAACATACTATAAAAATGATTAATTTATTAAAATCGGATATTGCGAATATACTTTCAATAATTCTCCATGGTTCTCCTATTTTTAGTTACTCGTTCGTCAGTACCCCAAGTCCAGACTAGGTAACTTACATGAATCTTCAAATGACATGACATCCGAAGTATACATTTTCTGGAAGAATCGTTTCGCGCCAAGGAGAATTTCCCACGCTGTTATGCTTGTCAAAAGCATCCACAATACATACCCGCTGTTGCCCAGTCTGTCAATAAACGAAACGGTCCACGAGGACATCGATTTACCTTGTTTTATCCATCACAAACTTTCATCCCAAGAACCATGATCACCATCCTCAGAAACTCCATCATTGGATCGGTAAAATGTTTAGACTCATGTACCCCACAAATTACCCCTGAAATCTTTCCGCAACACGGAACATCTAACTATCTTTGTCCAAATGAAACACCCAATTCCATTCCCTCCATTTCCATGTCGCTTATCGAAAGATCCATCTCTACCCCTCAACTCATCTTACTTCATTTATTTTTCATCTATCTCGAAAGAGTGGCGCGACGTCCACTCCTCCTTCGAGACGCATAATAACCAGATGCTTACATCATTTCATTCTCATATATAACTCTTCCTCTTCCTTTGCCAATTTTCCATTCCTCTTGGCCATCAAAATCAAAAGGTTGATTCATTCTTTCTTGTACAAACCATTCTATCCCTTATTTTTAAACCCTCACCCTCCTTTTTTCGCAAAAAATAAAATCATCCATCAAAATGAAGTTTACGCAGGTCGCACTTCCTCTTCTTTTCTCCGGTGCTGCTTTCGCCGCTCCAGCTGCCGACAAAACTTTGAAAGCGAGATCAACTCAAATCTGCGGTCAATATGATAGTGTTGCCACGGGTGCTTATACCGTTTACCAAGATCTCTGGGGTAAAGATTCAGCAACATCCGGATCTCAATGTTCGACCGTTACTTCCTTGAGTGGATCGACCATTGTTTGGTCCACATCGTGGAGTTGGGCGGGTGCTTCAAGCAGCGTTAAGTCGTATGCCAATGTGGCTTTGAACTCGGTTGTTACTGCTGGTGTCAAAGTTTCTTCGATCTCTGCCATTCCTGCGGTTTGGAAATGGGGGTAAGCATTTATCTTCACTTTTATTTTTAAAAAATAAAATAAAAATAGAAATCTAATCTTTTCATAGATACACCGGTTCATCCATCGTCGCTGATGTTTCCTGGGATATCTTCACTGCCTCTACCGCTGGAGGAACCAACGAATATGAAATCATGATTTGGTTAGCCGCCATCGGAGGAGCTGGACCAATTTCTTCCACCGGTTCCCCTATCGCTACCGCCACCATTGCTGGTTATGAATTCAAATTGTACTCTGGACCCAACGGAGATACTACTGTTTACTCATTCGTTGCATCGACTGAAGCCACCAATTTCAATGGTGATCTGATGGATTTCTTGAACTACTTGGCTACCAATGAAGGATGGTCTACTAGCCAATACATTAACGTTTTGGAAGCCGGAACCGAACCTTTCACCGGTAAGAAATCCATTCTCAATTTCACATCCAAGATACTAATCCCACCTCCAGGTAGCAACGCCGTCTTCGACGTCACCGCCTACAGCGTCTCCATCACCCAGGGAAGTGCCGTCAAAGTTGTAGCCAGCTCATCCACCCCCGTCACATCCAGCAAAGCAACCCCCACCACCACCTCCACCATCAAAGTCACCAGCACCATTAAAACCACCGTCGCAGCCATCCCCACCACCAAAGCCAGCTCTACCAAAACCAGTGTTGCCGCTGTAGCCACCAGCACCACTGCTTCATCCACTGGTTCTGTTCCTTTATATGGTAACTGCACGGGAGGACTCGCTTGTGCCACGGGTACCTGTGTCGAGCAAAATGCTTATTACTCCCAGTGTTTGGCTGCTTAAATGGATAGAGTGAGACTAGGTCTTCACAAATAGTTTACCAGTTTTCGATATCTTTATTTCTTCTTACATCACACATCATACATCACCACGCACATCACACAATAAACACGACATCACACAACAGCAAAAATCACCAAGCGTCACACAAGAAGTTTAAAGCTAATATTAAGCCTTACAGTAATCGCGACGATTATTCCCGAATATCTGAATTGAATATTTATTAACAGTTTCTTATGACCTGATAATTGATGGACATTTCAGATACACATGGAGGAATATCTAATTGATGTGCTAGAGGCAGATTTTGTATATACATTTATTTTCTGGAGGATGCATCCCATGAGGGGTTTATTTTGTGAATACATATCTAGAATGTTTTCCAACCTTTGATGTTTTTGGTTTTATCTTGTGATGTGATAATGTGATGGTGTGATTCCGTGGATAAATATATTTGGAGTTGGGTTACATATTTATTCCGCTTGTGTATTACGAGTTGATTGTCAATCCATTGGATCGTTTATTTCGCTCTTTGGATTTGTTTTCACATCTCATCCCTTTTGGATATATAAATATAAATTAAGGTAAAAGCTATTTTCATGCGCCTGGGATCCCACTAGCAATCGTTTTATAAGTAGATAATTCATGGTACCAGAATGATTGATGACCACCCCTCATCACCCAGTCAAACCTCTCCAATCCTCCATCTACTCCCTCACATTCTCGAAATCGCAAAATCATTCACATCAATACCATACACTCCGGATACACACCTCTTACTCATCATCACACATCCTCTTCCTCATCCCCCTCCCCACTATCCATCCTCACCATCCATTCTCACTATTCATCCTCAATGTCCAAATCCCATATATTCATTCACCTTCCCCCTCTAATTCCCTATTTCCCAATTTCCTCACCAGGTGGTCCTACCTACACTCCATTCCCGCCCCCCCAATCCATCTAACCAAAATAACATCTCTTCGTTCCCTCGACCAATTCCCCATCCATCCATCATCCATCCATCCATCCATCCATCCATCCATCCATCCATCCATCCATCCATCCATCCAGCCATCCATCCATCCATCCATCCATCCATCCATCCATCCATCCATCCATCCATCCATCCATCCATCCATCCCTTCATCCCCTCTCACATCCCCTCTCACATCTCTCATAAACAATACAATCTCCCACTCACACCCCTACTCACACCCCCACTCCATTCCCAACCTTTCCACCCCCAACCCACCCAACCCATCCAACTTCCTCCCCAACACCCCAATCCCCCTCCTTCCTTTCTCAAATAAACAACATTCATACTACGAATTGTAAGTCCGCCTTCGCTTAACATCACATGTGTTTTATACCCCTCCCGTATTCCTTATATAAACAAATTTGATTATATCAGGATTCCCTTCTCTTTTTATTATATCCTCAACCCCTATAGCGATTTTCCCTTTCCCTCTTTCTCATAACCTCTTTCTCGTAACCTCAATCTCAAATCCCTAATCCCAATCCCCTCATTTCCCCCATCTCACCTCCTTCAAAAATCCCACCATCTTTTCATCCCCCTCTCCATACTTCCCATTCCCGTCTCCAATCTCCAACCTCCAACTCACAGCCAATCCAACCAACCCAAACCAGCACCATATATCAAGACAAAACATCCTCACACTCACATATACACTTACTCTGCAATTCAGTCCAATCTAATCTCTCTCCAATCTCTCTCCACCCAAATACCAAAAAAGAACAACAGAAATAATCCACATCCCATAATCCCAACACTATCCCCATTCCCTTTCTTATCCCGATTCTATCTCTTTAAATTCCCCCTCTACCTTCTTATACCACTTTGATTTTTCTTGTACGAAATTTGATATCATGTAGTTTATACTATCGAAATCACTTACCTTTCTCTTAGAGTTGTTCATACTCTCATCATTACTTTTTCTCCCATCTCCCATCTCCTACCTACTACCCACCAACCACATAATCGTATCAATCCACCAGTTTTCGTGTCAAACTTTCTGATCCACAACACATCATCATCATTTCATCCCATCACAACTTCACCGCAAGAGATAATACACTTGAGAAAGGTATCACATTTATTCATTAATTTTCCTTGATTCACAAAACCACCACCCCAAAACATCAAGCCCATATATAGGCCATATCATCCTCAAAATCTAACTTCCTCCAAAATCCCCCAAAATCTCCCTCCAAAATTGCTCTCCCAAAATCTCACCATCAAAAATCCAGTATCATTCTTTGAATAATACCATCAAGTCCACCAATCCATACCACCCTAAACAAAACTCCCCAAGAAAATCATCCCCATTACTTTTCTCATGACTTATATTATCCGGTGGAATCCAGCCACATCATGTACAAAAGCAAATGTACAATGAAAATGCGTATGCATGCGATAATGATAAAAATCAAAGATGTGCAAGAATCGAAATGTTGTAAAAGAAAAATGTATAAAAAGTGAATTTAGATCAAGACCAATCCAACACCAAGAACAGCTACCAAAGCAATCATACTACCTTCAATTTTTCTAGCCGAACTTTTCTTGGTAGTTGTAGAACTAGCAGCGGATGAAGTACCAGTAGCAGTTGATGAAGATGAAGATGAAGTTGTAGAACTAGATGTAGCATTTGAGCCAGTAGATTCACCAGATGGTGTGTTACTTGCATCATTTGCTAATGGTTTGATGGCAAGATCAGAAATAGTATTTCCTCCAACATCGGTAACTTTTTGGGTGACCTTGGTACTTGAAACCGAAATAATCTTTCCATTATTGGCATTTTTAATGCCATTGTTGATAAGATCTTCAGCTCCAGGTGGAACAGCTGGGATAGTCCAGTTATTGGCAAAGTTTGTGCTAGTGATGAGAGATGAATCACAGGATGGTGCGGTTGTAGTGGTGTTTTGTGCCTTGACTCCTTGAATGCTAGTAATGTTAAGGGTGTTGAATTGATCCTGGAGTGTGTTGTAATCGGAACGGAGTTGAGCAGATCCATCATCATTGATAGTAACCAATCCATAGTTTGAGGTTTCTTGAGAGAATTCATAAACCATTCCACCGGAAAGAACTGGAGTCATCAATGGACCGTAAAGAACTGGAACTTCTGTGAAAACACGAGGAGCTGGAACGTTACAACCATATTCGGAGAAGAAAACGGGAACACTAGTATTGCTGAAATCCGAAACAAGAACATCATAACCGGAAGTCGTGTATGAAGAATCTCCACACCATGAATAACTGTTGAGAGCAAAGACGTCGGCTCTTGATGGATCGGAATCATCTCCGGTAGTAGTGCATTGAAGGTAATTCCATGTATCGAGGAGAATATCGCGAACATCTGCAGCACTGTAACCAACTGGAATGGAGCGGGAAGCATGCTTTGAGATATAGTTCTTAAGATCACGAGTAACGGCCTATATGTGTTAGTTTATTTGGGGCGGGATGGAGAGTCTGTTTTGGAAACTTACTCTCATGTATGGGGGAACGGTTCCTCCAGTCTCATCATCGTTAACAACTTCATTTCCAGCAAAGAAAAGTAAAGTATTTGGGTAATCCTTAAAGGCCTCAACAACTGCGAAGGTTCTGTTCAAATATGAAACATCATATGTGGTCGATGGAGAGCTTCTATCAATACTCTCGCCGGATAAAGGAGAATTGACATCAATCAACATATAAATGCCGACCTAAAAAGATGTTAGTTATCTATAGTCCAGACTGAAGCCACAAATCACTCACCTCATTGAAGATACTGGCACACTCATCATGATTCAAATTTCCATCCACATTATACACACGAATAGCATTAACGCCCAATTGTTGCATCAGAGCGGCATCTCTCAAACAGACGGCTCCATCACTCAAAGGATCAACACCGCTCGAAGGGTTATAACCTGAAGATCCACCTGGTTGATATGCGACACCCAAAAGTTGGAATCGATCACCGGTAACAGTGTTGACAAAATCGGAACCTTGAATTTCTATCGTTTGTACAGCGAGTGTAACTGTTGCGCAAAGTGCGAGGACGGTTGTGGGAATCTAAATTAATGAGTACAAATTAGTTTTGAATATAATTGCACAACAATCGATATGATAGATTATGCATATGTTTAACGGTTCACGGTGCGATTAAGTGCAATGAAAGCCGTTGTGTTTCAGTCATTGAAGCCATCGAAGCCATTCAAGCCATCAAACTGCAAGGTATCGAGGATTTGTAAACATACCATAGTAGACAACATGATTTCTGATTTCCTCCAAAAATTAAGTAAGTAATTGGTAGGTAGGTGAGTAGGTAGTACTGTAAACAAATCTTCTACAAGAGAAAATCAAGTCCAAAATACCAAGAACAAAAACGAGAGCAAATGGGAGAGCAAAGATGGGATGGACCAAATCTTTGAGAGTGCAAATATAGAGAGAAGTATTATTACTAGAAATTCGAAAGCCTTTCAAACGAGTGAAGTGAGGATTTCCAACACAAAATTAAATTAAATCAATCGTTCTTGCAAAATTCACGAGCAAGAGAGCAGAGAGGAGGGAGAAGTAAGTAAGAGAGGTGAAGAGTAAAAGAAAGATCAAGGAAGCTTCACTTCACTTCAAAAATAAAAGGTGGAGCACATGAAGCTTATTTGGACTGAAGGAAGGATGACACGGTCAAATACTGGAATAATGGAGGGGCCCGATTGGGGCTAATCCATGATAGGTTTAATTCTGATAAGAGATTAAACTCAATACGAGACATGAGACTAATCTGGAATAGGAAAGGTTAATGATGTGATGAGGATGATTGAGATGAAATTAATAACCGCTTCCTCTTCAGGATGAAATCTTTGTACCTAAATATGAGAGTTTGAATCGTTTCATGTCGATTGTTTTATCATTTGATGAAGAAGATACTACTTCGTAGGTTGAAGATTGATAAAGATTGATGTACCACAACCACGAGACACCCAACGGTGATTTTCTCTCAATTACATCACAATTTGTCCGACCGGCCATTCCACCATGGTAATCCGTAAAAAAAGAAAAGGGGATGCAAAATTGAACCAATGAGGTGAATGGAGATCCGAGATCCGAGATAATCCCGATGACATCTATCTACATTTATCAATTGCCGTTAGCCGTGTGTTGATCTTTGGTGTACGATGTACAAAGTATTCCAAGAAATCAAGGAGGTTGCTCAATATGTTGGGACGTGAAAATAAACATATATTTCAACGGGTCCTGTCGTGTGAAGGTGAGATTGAGATTGAGATGGAATTGATATTGGTTCAACAGACCATGTAAAATTATAGTAACACGGATATGTAGTATCTACTAGGTAGGTAGTTCCATTCAACACGGGTAAATAGTTTTATCGATATGTCAAAATACCGACATCTTTAAATAGGATATATATCTTGAAAGCCAATTAAAGATCAAAGTAGCTCGTATCGCCACATACATGTGAATACTTGGAACCTTCCACACGAACTTTACATTTATCACGATACGAAGTACACTCGGTACTTTCACGATATATCCACCACGCCTACCCAACTCCATTATATAAAAGTGTCCGGTGTGAGAAAGTTCTCGTACACGGACGAATATCGTATTCCATTGCTGATCACTACAAAAAGTCCCGTATATCTTTTGATTAGTATCTCTTCTCATTTCTTCTTAAAAATTACATTTCCTATCATTCAATTTATTTCATCCCGAGGACCGGGTAACCAATTACTCTGTAGATCATTTCTTCAGTAGTTTTGTTGCATGTCTGGACCTATGAATCTGCTGCCCGTAAACAGTAAGCATGCTCAGAGTGTCTGATTGGTCGATGAGACGATAGTTTATTGGCGATACCTAAGTAGTATTGTTCACTTGCCACCTACCGGTGTTAGCCCTAGTTATTTCTCAATATCAATATAAAATTTTATCGTCGCAG
Organism: Botrytis sinoallii; assembly: GCF_014898435.1. Taxonomy (NCBI): domain Eukaryota; kingdom Fungi; phylum Ascomycota; class Leotiomycetes; order Helotiales; family Sclerotiniaceae; genus Botrytis; species Botrytis sinoallii. The sequence continues at coordinate 1,933,763 of NW_024066029.1, read as the reverse complement.
AAATCTCCAGCTTTAAATCAAGCTCATCTTGGGCATGAGAAGTATGGATTAAGAGAAATTCCTCTCGGTCGTTAAACATATTTCAGCAGGAATTCGAAGGAGCGAGAGGAGCAAGTGATCGGACATCTGAAACTCGTAGCTATACTTCACTGCTAGTAGAGAACGCTGGACTCTGTTAGTACTTTCGATGAGTAATGGTATTTTTCATGTACCATTTTGGAGACCAAGGGTTGAATCCCAGTCGTTCACCCCAACTTCAATTATCTTTCATAAATATCTGAGGATATTCAGAGAAGACACCATGTAATTTCCGCTCCCCTGGAGGAGAAGTCTGATAAATCTTAGATTTTCCCCCGGCTATTCAACAGTATAGAGTTGTGAGAATGAACCTGACTAATTTCGGGATAAACCCGGGGACATTAAGGAATGACCTGGCGTTATGTACAACCAACGGATTCAAATCCCTTAAATCTTCTCCCGAGTCCCAGGAAAACTCTTTGACCTTGCCTATTTTCCATACATTCTTTCCTTAAAAATACGCTCATTTGCCCTCTTCAAAAAGGGAGGAAGGTGAACGCTAGCCTAACACAAGGGGAAAGACTCCATTCTTTGATGGTGTAATCAGATATATGTCTGGAGGAATACTGCTTTATGCCAACGGGAGCTTCAGCCTCCTCGGATATCGACCGAAACCAACACCACTCTTTAGGGTTCCGGTATTCTCTGCTTTCCTTCTGTGTATGCACAATGTACTCCGTCTATTGATAAGGTGATTTGAGGCTGGAAATAAGCGATACCACTTCTAGAATTACAACATCCTCGAACATTGGCCTTGAGGAATACCATTTTTCTCCCCAATTTTTACTACCTTTAATACACACATCACTTTGTTACGGATGCCGAAAACATCGATGAGTGGTACTAACAGGCAGTGCAGATGCTCTGTTCTCGACGGCATGACCAAATGTGAGTTTGAAGAAAATCACAGGCCTGTAGTCCCCTCAGTTTCGTTACACTCTGCATATGCATGATAGGTCTCATTTGATGATGAGCTGAATGAATGCAGGGTATCAAATGTCGCCGGCTTTGTTAAGCTCTGCGGATATACTACTTAATTAGGTCCCAACAACATTGTTGGGTGGTACTGCAGCCGCTGTAATAGTAACCCCCAGAGTCTGGCCGCTTAAACTCCATGGCTAAGCTGCCGCTTGATTTCCAATCGAAAGCAAATACATCATGGAAGCATGATTCTCCATCGACGGAGTCTAAAGCAAAATATCTATACATACGTAAATACTTTCGGTATCAGCCAGCCAACCAAATCAATCCTTGATACCTTTTGTTGCACATCTGAAATTGACAGAAACTAAAACCGTAATCGACGTCGTCGATTGTGATATCCAATATCAGATATGCAACAAAACTTTTCGACTTCGAACAATCACGTGAGAAATAAGTTTAAGAATGAAGACTTCTTCGAAAGATGAGATAATTCGACGATATATCAAGTTATCATTTCGCTACATCTACTAGGTATATATATATATATATATATATATATAGCTGCAGACCCCTTCAATATAAGGACGGATAATCATACTAACCCCCTACTTATCACGTCCTTTCATCTCCGGTCTGGGTCACCATCTTGTTACTCCAGCTATGATATTCATTATCAAAGAGAACAGCGCTAGCAAAGGGGAAAATTATATCAAGATGGATTTGGAAATGTTTAATATCATTATATGCTGGCGGTCTAGAAGTCTAAGATGGTCACACAGAATCAATCATTCCGAAGCTCAATCTTGGTTGCGAGCAAGCAATTTTAGTAGTAGGATAATGAAAATGTGATCAGGAACGAGGAAGGTGATGCCACTATTGAGAGGTTCATTACAGATGAATGGACACATAGAAAAGGTTCGGATAGATGTAGTACTGGTCTATCAGCATCGTCTAATATAGTTTTGATTGTATTTATAAAAATGATTATACGCCAGTGAATAGCTCTGAGTTAAGAGAAAGGCAATGGATAGTCTGGACTCTCATTTTCGTGGCTCGCCTCGTAGACATACATTTCCGAACACCTTTATCGTATCTTGTCGCAGACTCCTCACGAATAGTGAGAGATATGGAGAGTATTGTACAAGTCTTCAAACCCAACATTAGTACCAAGCTCCTGAAACACCAGGGGTTTGTAGTACATTTTGCTATAATTAACAAGAATTTACCAATGAGTATAGTGAAGAAACTTCTACCCGGCAACGGAGAGATTATCAATGAAGTCAACATCAAAGGCCAAACCGTGCTGCATTGAGCTATAGCCGAGCTTGAAAAATATGCCCACACGAGTGGCAATGGAAGCCGGCTGATAGAGCTGATCTTACAGCTACTGAAAAACGACAACGTGGATGTTGACGCGGTCGATAACTCTGCGAAACAGCTTGCCACTATTTAGCACGGTTTCTTAAGCAGCCATCGGGCATCATGGCAAAGTTGCTCCTCAAATCTCGTTCCATTGATGCCGTCAACAAGAGAAAAGAAACAGCACTCGAACTGGCAGTCACATACGGCGATTGGAGAACCCCAGCTGCTAGAGAGACAATAGAGGTTCTAATTGAAAAGACGAATCTCACGAGCTCTTCTGATGTTCTCCGTCGAGCGATATCCAATCATAAACATACCACACCGCAAGGAGTTTTCTCGCTCTTAATGTACAAAAAGGCAAATGTCAATTTTATAGACAAATATGGGTTTACTCATTGCATCTCGCCGCTCTGTGGAAATTCACAGATGTAATCTGTTTGTTGATCGTCAGAGGTGCTGAAGTATCATTCATCGACAAGGATGGCGCATCCCTACTGCATCGTGCAGCTTCACGGCCCGACGCAGACCAAGAAGCCATCGAACTGTTCGTAGATGCTAAGCTCAGGCTAGATCAGAAAGACAACGAAGGTAGAAGACCAATTCACTTTGCCGCTCGATCCGGAAACGTGGCGACACTGAAGCTCTTGAGAATTAAGGGAGCTGTCTTCAATTTGACAGACAACATGGGTAATTCAATTCTGCACTATTCTGTTCTGAATAATAATTATTCTAAGGAAGTCATCGAGTACCTCGTCAGCTCCAAGGCAGTCCATATAGACGTTGGAGATATCAATTACGAGACTCCAATGATGTATGCAATTAGATGTGGTTGTGATCTTGCAGTCGAAACGCTTATAGGTCTCGGTACAGATATGTCAACAAAAGATACGGAACTCCATACTGCACTTCACTCCGCTGTACAGCATAGGAGAGGGAGTAAGCTTGTGCAACTTCTGATAGATAGCGGAATTGATATCAATGATCAGGATGTTCAAGGAGATACAGCTTTGCATTTGGAATTGAAAAGGCGCCCCCGCTTCCCTATCATACGGGATTTACTCCGTGCCAGAGCTAGTACTTCCATAAAGAACAACAATGGAGAAACCGCGCTTGATACCAGAAGCGAAGATGTTAAAACAGTCGTTCATCACGCTGCGGCACAAAACTCACGAGAAACTCTGAAACTACTGTTGGACCGCGGAGCTTCCATTAATACCAAGAATAGTGACGGGTACACACCATTATACGATGCCGCGAGCTGTGGCACGACTAGATCCTTGGGAGATCTTTTCAGGATAGATGGATTCGATGTCAATACCACCTTGCCCAATGGAAGGATATCCTTACATGTTGCAGCTGAACAGGGCTACGTTACAAGTGTTGAGATTTTTTTGTTCAACACAAAGCTGCCATAAATACCACAGACACATCAGTTCAAACACCGCTATCGCTAGCGACCGAATCGCAACGTACGGAAGTTGTGAAGACACTGCCCAAAAATGGTGCCAAGTGTACCATGAAGAGAAAGATCGACGGCTGGACACCTTTGCACATCGCAGTTTCCACCGGGAATATTGAGATTGCAAGATTATTGCTCGACCAATATCCTGAATTGAAGAATCTTCAGGACAACAAATATCAAACACCGGCGACCCTTGCTTTTTGGAAGGGGAATGCGAGCCTGATTCTTTTATTTCTAGAGAATGGAGCTGAAGGCTTTCCTCATTTAGAATTCTCTCCGACTCCTACATTCACCCCTCTCGTTTTATCAGTTTTACGAGATCAGCAGATGCGCCGTCTTGTGACAGTTTCCCAATACAGGCAGGAGGTGGAATATAATGGTTTTAGTCTCATACAAAAGCTTTTGTCGCTTCAGCGGTCTGAATTGGACTGGATCCTGAAGACGAGATTTTTATGCGGGGGTATTCTTCTACATATCGCCTCCGAAAAGGATGTTAGATTATGGGTTGAGAGATTCCACATGGCAGTGGATGATCTGGACGACAATGGCTGCACCGCGTTATGCCGGACAAGCGCCACTGACAATACTGGGCTTGCAAAGGCTCTTGTAAAAGTTGGCACGAACGTAAATCTAGCCAATTCTTTGAAATCAAGCCCATTGCACGTTGCCGTCGAGCGTAATCGTTTTGAGATGGTGAAATTCCTGCTTGGATGCGCAAATGTCAACATAAAGGCAGTGGATGGTAATATACGTACGCCATTGAATCGCGCAGTTCGGCTGCAATTAGTCACAAAGGTTCTTCTAGCTCAAGAGGACCTTGCTATTGATGTTAAGGATGACAAGGGTAAGACAGCACTGGACTATGCTCGATCCCAGAAGGATAAGAAGATCGAGGATTTGATCCTCGCTACCTTGTCTAAGAAGAAATCTCAACAGGTTGATGAGATTTTCTTCGACACATTGGCTCAGGTGCCATTGAATGGTGCATCATCAACGAGATGAACAAGAGTTTGGAACCTGCAACCTTTGAGACCGGGACGCAGCTTGAGATACGCTTAATTTTTTGGTGTTTGTGGGCATTTCCTTGAAGAATAGAAACAATATACGACTTAGGTACACAAGAGAAGGGTGGTAATTGTTCCAGAACGGTTGTGGAAACGATTGGAGTAGATTTTTTTGGCGCATTTATTTCATACCGAAGTGTAAGGCAGAAAGGGGTTGGGGAGCTTCTTTTCCTGATGGACGTAAAGAAATCTTCAATGATATCAAATGGGAGGTCTTTTCAACGCATCTCTTCTTCTTCTGTTATCAGCGAACCGTGCAATAGATATATATACAGCTATTTTATTATCTATTTGATCGATCTTGAATTTTTGGCAGTGCTGCAATGGGCGAATTGTGCCCAATATTCTCTGCTAAATGATAATAAATTCTCTTACCGCCTTCGAAATTGGTTTGTTGTGATCGCATGGTCAAAATCGCTTCGCTTCCCCAGCTTTAACACACTTTTGAATTTCACAACATTCGAATTCTTTCCCGCAACAACAGCATACATCAATCAAATTTCTAGCAATTATCGATCTGAGAATTTACACCCGCAATCTTAAATTGGTTTGCAACAACTCGAGCTCACGCTGGTATTCCCAGTATAAATCTCTGTCCGGCCTGCGGTTTTACCAAAGGCCGTGATCACACCCACTTTCGCCTTTTTTCTACCAATCGGCTTCGGTCGAAAGGTATTCTTTTTATTTATTTGGAATTGCGGAGACGTGATTCTATCTTATAGAATCTTTGTGAAGTCGCTTCGGCTACGGATCATCGATTCATCTACCTGTCATTTACCTTCTTCTAATCTCTTCGTTGAGATTTTAAGAAGTCTTTGACTAAGCTCTTCACCTGCTTAACTGCTTGTGAAGTTCGAACCTACTTAATTTTGGGCTTGTGGCTTTGTTGTCACGAAACTTGGTTCTTTAAAATGGTTCCCTAACCGTCAACCTTCGGTGTGGCTTCGGCCCCTTCAAAGACCGGCTCGGGTCAACCGAGCGATCAACCTTTGACCGGCACAGGTACTACTGTACCTGTAGCCGATATCAATCGACAAGCACCGGATGCGCCTCTATCTAAAAGACAGCAGAAGATGCTGAAGCGAAAGGCTGAAGCGGAGGCAGCCGAATCAGGAGCCGGATTGGGAGTCAGTTCGAACGCGAAGAAAGCCAAAGGAGGGTCACTAGGCGAGAATTTCCCTAACGAACCACTTGCGAAGTTGCTGGATAGATGGGATGTAGCCGGACCAAGAGGCCGCGACTTCCCAAGATTCAATCAAGCGAAGTCTATTCTTAAGAGTAGAGAATGTGCAATTCTCCTCAAGCTTCGATCGACGGACGCGGTCAAACAGGGGATCTCAATCTTCGTGGAGGCTAAGGTCAGGCTTGTTACTACCAATCAAGCTCCAGCCCTCGTGATAATTCTTCAAGGCGGCTATCAGATTCAACTCAGATCGAACCATTTCAAGAGAGATGTGAGTGCAAATGAATCGCGCGGTTTAATCGACACAAAAGTTTTTGCCAGGGATAGCAAAGTATTGAAGGATGCCCTCGAGAAATCGTACCATGTCAATCTCCGCGACGAAGTCATCAAATCGATAAATGACATCTTCACTGTGGATACTAAGAATCTCCACCTCATGGAATTTGAACTGGAAGGCAAATTTTGGTTTGATCGAACACCCGAACTGCCACTGAAGAAAGAGGATCTCACTGAGACTCAATTGCGTCACCAAAACCTCGCAAATTCAATACTTGGGCAGCTGAATCGTGGCCGAAACGATACTATCTGCATTCGAGCACAACAACACGTCTTTCCAGTCATCAACGCATATTGGTCGAATTGTCTCAACTTGGCCCATTCGAGCCGCGATTGGTCATTCTACAACAATTACATTGGAAACATGGCTGAAAATCAATTCGATAGATGGCATAGCGAGAAAGGAAATCCAAACTTGCCAATCGTTCGTCAACGTTGGATGCAAGTACCCTCCGCTTCAAAGAATTCGATACAATATCGTTCATATCCGGCGAAGAGAAACTTCTCAAGTACAAAGGAGCTCGAGACAATCCTTAGTGTTGGTCTCATTGGAGATGCCATGTGGGACAACGTGAATATTGCTATGCACTTCGGTAAGGACGTCATACATACCGCCATTGTTGGAGAAAAAGATGTAGTTGGCGATAGAATCCTCCATATTCTGGTTTCGAGGGGTGATGAGTTCCCCATGCCACCAACTCCTCCTGGTTCAGAACTCAAAGTCCGATTTATGCCTGGGGTCGTCGAAGCGATGACTAAAACTAGCAATCAAGAACAAGGAGAAGGGGAAGCAGCCAGGTCAAAATGAAGGCGAAGACAAGATCACTCCAGTAGCTGATGAGGGTCGCAGTTGATCCTGCCACTACTATGGTTAATACGGACGCTATGGAAATCGAAGATCCCACTCCGGCTGAAGCTTCCAAGAAGAAGAATCAAGCTGACGGCAAAGGCAAGGGCAAGGGTAATAAGTGGCAGAGACAGCAGGCAAAAGCAAAGCAAGTGAAGAAAGAACCAGTCTTTTCAGGGTATAGCAGTAGAGTCATTGAACTTTCTAATTCTCCTGGAGATATCTGTATCGCTGTCAAGATCGCTGACAAGGTACTGGACGCAGGCTTGATTGTAGGCACGGAAATCAAAGTCTGTCTTACCATGACTAGAAATACTATTCCTCAAATCCGACAAATGAAAGCAATTGCTAGTATTTGCAAAAAGCCTGCTGTTCATAATGTTAAACATGCAATGTTGCAAAACTTACTTCTCGGCGACGACATCTACACGGGCAAAGATGCGCCTGCACGGACGGTCCAAGAAGACCACTTTTCGAGGATGGAAGATGTGGAAAAGCGGGCTTTCAATGACTTCCGTGATGCTTGCAACTTCAACGGACTTTAAGAAGACTTTTGGCAAGGTGTCTTTGGCACTAATAATTTCATGAGTATGCTACAAGGTCCGCCTGGAACCGGAAAGACAACTACCGTGGCTTCAGCCACCCTTGGTTTCGCATTGTTGAGAATCAAAACTCTCCTAACTGCAACTTCTAGTACTGCCGCACAAGAGTGTATGAGAAAGTTGGTGGGTCACCTCAAGACTCTGTACGAAGTTTGCCCAGAATCGGAAGAGTGGTTTAAGGTAATTTATCTACCAACTGAATCTGCAACTCATCGTGATGTTTCGGAACAGGACGACCTTGATGCCGAGACCGTTTCAGACATGGTAGCTGATGGAGAACAACCAACTGAAGACGAAGGATTCGAAAAGTACAAGCTCTGGAATCATATTATTCAGGCCTACAAGAATGATGCTTCAGATAAGACGATACATCCAGCAGACGAGCGCAGAAAGAATGCACGAACTTGGTTATCAACTCGTGGGGAAATCAAACTTGGTGTATCCATTAGATCAAAGCAGCGAGAGACTTTCGTCGATCTCACAAAGGCCATGACCAAGAAGATCTTTGGAGATCATTCAATTCGCATTGTAGTTTGTACATCTAGTACTTCTGCCCTCTTGGAAGAATACAACTGGACCCCATGGGCAGTATTGATTGATGAAGCTTCTGCTGGAAGCGAACCAGACTGTTATGTTCCCCTAGCCTTCAAGCCCAGGCGCATTGTGTTGGCTGGAGATCTTGAGAAAGTAAAGCTTTTTACAAGATCAGCCGGTCACAATGAGTTCGCAGACCAACTCGGATTATCGCTCTACGAACGCTTGTATGGAAAGCCAACCATGCCACTCTATCGACTCAAGATCAACTATCGCATGCACCCTGATATTGCCGAGCTTCCTGCCAATCTGACTTACGAATGGTTGGAGAGTGACGATTCTACATTAGTACCGTCTGATGAGTTCAAGTTTTTTGAAGATTGGTGGTACTCAGAGCCAGCCAAGATTTATAGAGACAATCGTCGAAAGCCAGCATTTGGTCTCAAGATTGATGAATCTAGAATTCGTCGCATGTTCATCAATGTCAAAAATGGGGAGTCTGCACCGAAACCTGGGTCTCAATCTCAATTGAATCACGCCAACATCAATGCAATTGCTGATATGGTCATGAGTATCATGAAGCATCAACCAACTCGTGGATTGGCACCATTACCATTCGACAAGATTAGTATCTTCACCCCGTATAAAGCGGAGAATATGGAATTGGTGAACCAAGTCAAGATGAGAATTCGCCATGTATGGGGTGATGCCGTTGGACGATTTCCATTATTTACTACCATTGATAGTACTCAAAGTGGTCAAAATGAGATTGTTTTACTTTCTTTGACTCCAGCAAACAAGACCAATGGTTCAAAGATTGGTTTCTTGAAAGAATGGAATCGAATGAATGTAGCACTCACTCGTGCTCAATCGACTTTGTTTATGTTTGGAAATCTCGATCTTTGGCGCAGTCAACTCTCAGTCCTCGTTAAAGGTATGAGATGCAAGAAGCTTGGTCTCTTCATCATGGATCTTCTCGATTATGGTGACATTATCGACATTGATGGTGATAATACTTTACCTGCCAGTCTGGAAGAGTTACATGATCACAAGACTTGGTCCAACACCATTATTTCCGTGCCTGTTTCAAAGAGTCAGATCTCAAAAGTATTCTCTGCCATTAAGGACGAATAAGATGATAAGGAAAAGCTGGCCGAATTGGAGAAATCGCTCTGGACTGAAAATCGAAAGATTAGAGAGCACGGCAAGGCACAACGAGAGAGGTTCAGACTTGGCCAGGTCATCGAAGCCCCTCTCAGAGTTGAACGAGACGGTGGAACAGATGGTAACAGAGAAGATGTTGATTCCGATGATGATGATGAGGCACCTGAGGTCAAGGATAAGGATAGTGATTTGGACATGGACGCCAATCGAATGCTGACCGAAGTAGAATTGGCTGAGATGGAGGAGGGAGTGACCGAAAGCGTGTATTGGCTTTAGATCAATCATTACTTGTACCCAGATATTGGAGACTTTTCTGCAGATTTAGCATACAAGTAGTTAGATAATGATAATTCTATATTAGTACCCTCTGATGATAGTGATGAGTTCATATGGAATCGGATATAAGGCAGAAGTATCCCATCTGATGATAGCTATACTACAGTCTCTAATTATTCCCCATTGGCTCGAACAATGGGCCTCCAATCTTCCATTCGATTCCAAACATTGAGTTTTCTCATTTCAATCACCTCAAAATTGGACATGAGAAATATGTCCTCTTTGTAAACCTTGTTTACTTTGACAAGGTGTACTACTACTGGAAAAACTTGTGAGATATACGGAGTATAATCAAATACCATCTGATTCTTCAATTAGATAGTGTATAATAGTCTAGAAATGCCCACAAACTACTGGGCATATGATGAAGTTTAGGTATCAAAAATTCCTTCTTTTCTTTCACCTTTCTCTTGGCTTGTATATTTTGAATATAATACTTAACATCAACGTGTCTTTCACATACGACCATAGACTGAAGAGAATTGGGCATCCCGTCCGCTCTGCCATACACAAGCTTCAGATCGGTGGATTAGTAGTTGGGTGGGTGACCACCAGCGAATCCCCACTGTTGTATGTTTTTTGCATTTTTGCTCCACGATCAGCATGCATTGTATGGGCAATACCCGGAAGATGCTCCGCTCAAGGAATTTTATGAAGTACTGACGGCTTGCAAAGCTCACTGATTCATAAAGAATAGACTGTTATAGTAGGTATTGACAACCTATAGTATGATAGGTGTGAGTGTCTGGTGAACAGTCTCCTTTTTAAAGCGGACGATTTGATTTTGTACATCGTGTCTATGGATCTTGAAGGCGGGGTGGTGCGGCAATGGAACATTGATGACAGAGGACAAGCCTAGAATGAACCAAGGCACCAGTCATGAATCTTGCTTCTCCATTGTACAATATCCTTCAGCTGTCTCCACCAGAGCCTAGAACTTAAAGCATTCAGAATGCGGTCTCGCGCTTCTGATCTAACAAACGAAGAAAAAGGGGATCGCCGCCTCGCGAAATTCATCGACCCCGCAATTTTAGATAAAGGAGAACAAGAGGCGTAGTGGAATAAAGGGATTTTCTAAGCAAAGTATGAATCTATTCATGAGCTTTTGCTTTTCTCAAGATACGCGCATGTAGTTGACATTAAAGCTCATTTGACTCATTAGTTAACTTGCATATTGATGAACGGTACCTGACTGCTTTTGGTCGTTTTAGGATTAAGTGGTGCATATCATCGAGCCAACAAACTTTTGTGATCGTTCATGAAGGGTTCCTTTGTTATGATTCCAGCTCATCATTGGAACCTTAGATTTTGTCTCTTATTTCGGTGGTCCAAAGACTACTTGGCAGGTACACTGTGTAAATTCATACAGAAACACTTTGGTGGAATCGAGACGCTCAAAGCCATTTAGATCTGCTCAAAAGGTTCTCTCCTCATTAACTCATTATGGAAACAATGTAAATTCAGAACAAATAAGATATCTTATTAGGTGGATAAGATCCAAGCTTGGCAATGAAACAATGTAAATTAATGTTTTTTGTTAATTTGAAAATAAAGTGATAAGATCAAGTCTCGAATTTCGAGTCCTTCCTCGAGGTTGGTGGATACAACCTGGAAGTAGCCGACGACGTCTAATCTGTTACACACCGCTTTGATCTAATCTGGCAGAAAAGTTGACCAAAATATCATCCCATCGATCCAGGACAATAACTCCAAAAAACCACCACCTTTACGATTGAACCCTATTCAATTTATATATAGATCCTCGTGAACCGGAGTATTCTACTATCTATAGGTTTACGATACTTGTAGTGGTACCCGCAATATCTCCCTCTCTTCTTCAACAACGAATTCAATCAACCCCGCACTACCGAGAACTTAGAGTTCACCTAGATCCCAAAAGACAGAACTGGCGCATTTCACATAACGCCTCATCACAATGGCTACCGGTACCCTAGCCTGGGATCCTTTTGTTGGAGAGCATGCAGATGCTGATGCTAACTCTGACACGGCAGACGATGAAAACCTCACAACCTTTTACATTGGACATCATGAGTCAAAACGACCTTTACCTGTCACAGAATTTGTTCTGCGACAAGCTGGTGATGTTGGAGTAGGTCAACCCTCGAGTTATTGAAGCTTTTGCTAACTATTCTTTCTATTAGTATGATATGCTCACAAGTCCAATTACAAGTCCCCATTTCCATTCTAGAGTACTTTCACTGATTTCGAATCATATCGCTGAAATATCAGCTATCGACTCAAGTGATGCGCCAAACAAAGCTACCCCTCCAGCTCCCATTATTCCACCTCTCGATCCTGTCGATACACCATTCACCCCCTCCGATACAGTCTCGCAACTTATCGCATATTCTAGTCCTTGGATAGATCTATGTTCTCCAGACCCGCTCATCGCAAATATTTCTCGTCAAGTTTTGAATATCGAAATTGCATATGCTTCCTTCTGCGGAGTGGGTAATGTTATTATTCCAGGTCCAAGAACATACAATGGAGAATCGGGAAATAATGGACTTGCTCAATATGCTCGTGCTATTCAAGAGGCTCTCGCAATTGCCAGTTATATCAATATTTCAATTCATATGCCTATGTATGGTGTCGAAGACCATACGGAAATGACGGGTGATCTTTTGCCATTTTCCAGATATCAATCAACAACAGATACATCAAAGAGTGAAAACGAAATTGATTTGTATGAGAATTGGGATGCTTGGAATTTGATTCGGGATGTATGTAAATACAATTCCAGACTTTCAGTAGGTAGGTTAATGAAAATACATTTTATTTCTCCAATATTTTCATATTATTCGACCTGGACTCGTCAAATCATGAATTCTAAAAGGCCGTGGCCCACGAAGTCAATCATTCATCGCGTCGGTAATGACATTATTGTTTTTGGAGCTGCGACTTCTACTCCCCGATCGATTGTCTTTAAGAACAAGCATAAGCTAACAATATTCTATAGCATTGGCACTTCCACGTCAACTTCCTATTGAATCACTTCAATCTCGTTGGTTTGCTGAGCCCCTAAAATTATTGACCTTTACTCAATCAACATTCTTGAAGAATAAAGGTGGACATCCAGTTTTAGGCAAAGCTCATCAAAATCTCCTCACCCGCTATATGAAGCTTAAGAACCCACCATGGTTACTATTATGTGATGTAGGACCAATCCCTGGTTTGGATGATCCAAATCAACAAATCTCAGTGGCAGATGGTTATGCATCACCAAGTGTTGTTCAAGATGCACCATCTCCAACCCCAGCCGAAGCGGAGCAAGCTAGAAGAAATAGCACCAAATCACAAACAAAATCAAAGGATGTTGCAGCTCATTTGATTTATTTAAGATATCTCCAAAGAAATCAACCAGAGCGAACTCCTATTGAGAAATTCGGATCGGGTTATCAAGATTACTTACAAGCGCCTCTTCAACCATTAACAGATAATCTCGAATCTGTCACATATGAGGTTTTTGAAAAAGATCCTGTTAAATATGATTGGTATGAGCGAGCTATTGAACGAGCATTATCAGATTGGGTTTTACATAAAAAACCCACATCAAGTCTTAGTGATGCCGTTGTTCTTGCAGTAGCTGGTTCTGGACGTGGACCTTTGGTTTCTCGAGCTCTAAAAGCAAGTCAAACAACTGGTGTTCCAATTGAAGTATGGGCAGTGGAGAAGAATCCAAATGCATATGTCCTCCTTCAAAGACATAACGAAAATGTCTGGAATGGAGTAGTCAATGTTGTAAAGACCGATATGCGTGCTTGGAAAGGACCATTAAAGAATGCAGCTGGACCTATAGGTCAAGCCGTCACAACATCTTCAACCACTCCAGCAACTACACATGGTAAAGTTGATATACTTGTCTCTGAACTTCTTGGTTCTTTTGCAGACAATGAATTATCGCCTGAATGTATTGATGGAGTTCAACATGTGTTAGCACCAGAACACGGTATTTCAATCCCCGCTTCATATACCGCTCACCTTACCCCAATTCTTGCTCCTCGTCTTCACGCCGATATTTCCAACAGATTTTCGGCAGACGAACACGCTACAGATACTCCTTATGTAGTCATGTTCCACGCCATTGATTTCCTTGCCACTTCCGTCCCGGAACATCCTCAAATTCAACAAGCATGGGAATTCTCACATCCACTCCCTGTAAACACATTACACATTGCTGAAGCCAGAAGAGGCGGTGGGGTTAGTGGAGGAGGTGGTGGAAGTATGTCTGGAGGTGATGGTGCTAATGAACATAATACACGTTATGCACGTCTCAAGTTCGTTTGTAAAGATCGTGGTGTGGTCAATGGACTTGCCGGATATTTCGAAGCTGTTTTGTATGAAGGTGGAGGAAAAGCCGAGAATAAGGTCGAATTGAGCACGCGTCCTGATACAATTGATGCGAAGAGTAAAGATATGATTTCATGGTTTCCAATTTCTTTCCTTTGAAGGTATGTATTTCCTCTCCTAACCTTTATAATCATGAGTCATTAACATATAAATAGTCACCTCTATATATTCCTGATGATTCAGAGGTAGAAGCCAGCATTTGGAGACAAACTGATGATAGAAAAGTATGGTATGAGTGGTTAGTTGAAGCGTTTGTTATGGTGGGACCTAACAAACGCTTGAGAGTGGGTTTGAGTGAGGTAGGTAGTAGCCGATCAATTGGTTGTCTTATGTAAATAGGTTTTATATGAAAAATGCATATTCATCAATCAATTTATCATTGAAGTAAGAGAGCAATGAATATCCATACCTACCATACGATAATTTGTCACTGTGTACTGTGATATCAAAATGTAGTAGAAGTGTGGCGTGACTTGTTTAGAATCTGGTAGCCATTCCTAGGTACCTAAGCTTGCTTTGATTTGCTTGAACAACGCCGTTCGTGAATAAATCATTGTAGGTATAGGTAATTTTCTCCTCTCCTACTACTCCTGCTCACTGGAAGTGAGATGTTCCTACATTCTACCATATCTGCTATGTAATGCTCTCCGCATTCCATTCATATTTTCTCCCATACTAGGTATCTATCAAATTTCCCATTGGACCTCTCTTGCTTTCCTCTCCTTTCAGTCCATTATGGTTTCCACATCCATCTATCCATTTGTCAAGTCGCAAGTTCACAGAATCATCCCTCCATCTTCGTATCATCTTCTTCCTTCTTGATTTGTGCAGCTGATATGTAAAGGACGTTATTGCATCTATTTGAATGTTAGATTTTGCGCATTTAGTTTTGATTTCGATCCTAATGTGATGAGCATTTCCATGTCGCAGCGCAGCGCAATGACGTGCCACTGAGTGCAGTGCAGCCCATCAATTCAAACGCTCAGCATCAATTACCCAAGCCCTTTGAAAACCTCAAATATAACAGAAGGAATAAACAAACCTAATCAAGACCTGACCCAAAGTACTCGTCATTTCCGAATCAATCCATTCCTCGGCGCCCGATAATTGAATATTCATATAACTGTCGATACTGACAAGCTTGCCCTTATATTCGGTTTGACCGCCCCATTTTAGACGAATGATTACTTCTTCGTTGACGCTACATAGTGGATTAGTATGTTTATAGTTTCATGTGTGCGCGGAAGGAAGTTGGTGAGAATTCGATGTTGGAAGCTCGATTGAGGAAGGATAGCTAGAACGTACAGGTTTTGAAGGAACGGACGGGGGTTAATTGGTACGAACTAATGAGAATTAGTAATTTGATATTAAAGAGGGAAGAAAGATGACTTACACTCATGATGTGAGCTGGAGATTGAAATGAATGGGTTGTGGAGGGACGCGGGTTTGAAATGGTCGCGTCGGAAGTGAGGTTGCTGATGGTTGTTACTCGTTGGCTAGGCTGGCGTCGCTGGGAAATTTTCTAAGCGAAGTGCAAGGCTGAGATTGTGATGAGGCTGGTGATCATCATGTGGAATAATCTCAGCATCAATGTCAATAGGAATTTAATGATGAAAATGACCAAGGAGCTATATCATGCTTGAAGATCTCGGGAGTCACTATACGATATTTGAATGGAATTTGATATCGAATATTGAGATAGATCGCTCATATAGGTAACAAATACTATCATTGCTTCAACACTACATTCCACAGACCAGGTGACTTGATATCATAACATTCATACTTGATCCTTTTGACATCTATTCATAATCTCATTTCTTCTGTCTCATCTCAATTTCTCCTAATCTCCCATTTCAAGTCCTTGATGCTAACTTCCTCTCCTGCTTTATCATCATAATCATACCATTCTCCATCATTCAAATCGATAGCAGTAAATTTGGTACCACTGTCGGTTCCAACAGCCAACCAATCTCCCTAAGAGAAACAAATACATAAGATTCAAATATCATAGTAAACATTTGAAGAAAGGCTTACCTCAGGTTTGAATTCTACCAACTCAAGACCTCGACAATCAAATTCTAGAATCTTTTGACGAGTTGGTGGAGAGGCTGCTTGATATGGAACTGGTGTTGATATAACTGATGCAGATGATTCTTTCTATACATGAAATCAGCACTTCTGTTTCATAATATGATGAGTAGAACTACACACCTTACAGAACTTGCATTTCCATACAAAGTTTGCCTCTCCTCTACTACCACTCATCTCATTTGCTTCCTAAAGTCCATGTTAGTATCTGAAGAATAGAAGAATTTAGACCCTCGCTATTCTTGACTTGACTTACAAATCTATTGATGTTTATGAAGTTTGGATGAATTTCTCTGCATGATACACATTGTACTTTGAAAGTATACCAGAAGTTCTTCTCTGCGCTGTCATCGGGGACAAGCTCATTCACACTACATACAGTGAAGTGTTAGCTCTTGTATATCTCGAGGTTCCTTTATATACTGACCCAGAAAGATCTGCAGTAAGTGTCAAGGTAAGCATCGTGAGTTTCGTGATACTGGTAATGTATGTATTTATTTGATCTTATTGTTACAACGCAAGTATGAAAATCATGGAGGGGCATAATGAGGAGGGGTGGTTTGTACTACAAATTCGATCGGTTAAAGCGGCCGCCCAATTGTGAAAGTCATTCGATAAGTTTTGATAGACATCAATTTATTTTACATAGCGCAAAAGTTCGAAACTTCCCCAACCTTCAATGGCACGACTGACGAGTCCAGTAAGCTGAAAATCCATAAATTGACAAGTATGCAAATATAATGCAAAGTTTATGGTTCCGCGCTGCGCAGACCAGATCATCATGTCGTTGTAACACTTGTGTGAAAATCGGCACAATCATAACTCGTCAAACGACAAATGCAATTGGGAAACGTCGAAGGGTTAGCATAGGGGATATATTTACGGCATGTTATTCAACAATACTCGCAACTGCTGCAGTGGCAGATTCGAATCGAAAAGTTCGACGAAGGGAACAATGGGATCGAGTCATTGCAGAAGCAAAGGCGGGAGTTCCTACCGACAAAGTGGAGGAATCGCAGGATCGTCAAGTCGAAGGAAATGCAAGTGAAGTCAAGAATCAGATGCCGGGAATGCCAGGAGAGTCAGGAACATCAGGAATTTCAGGAACGTCAAGGCTCCCAGGATATTTGGGGAATCAATTTTCTTTCCCAAGAACTGGAGTTATTGGTACAAAGGCTGGATCTACAGGACCCATGACGTGGGATGGAGTCAACTGGACGGCAAACTCTTCCATGAGTCGGTTGGGAGTTCAAATCAATCACGAACCCTCACATGTCTCGAGGTCCATCGAGATCACGGCACCAGAAACTTCACAGGATCTCATTCCCCAATCCACCACTCCCCCCGTTCAGTCAGCCACGCCAGAACATATTGCAAACCTAGAACAGTTCGGCGAATATATACCCTCAAATGCCATGCTTCAGCCCCGCAAAGTAAAAACTCGGAAACACTTGGACCGATTAGAAAACTCGATTTCGAAGCTAGTTCATCGACTCATGTGGACTACTAAGCTCTCTCCTATGGCAGCGGATTTACACTCAGCATCGTCTGGTATCTTTCTCCAGACTGATAAAATGATAGGACGAGTGGAGGAATTACAACGGGGTGATATTAGCATGCCAGCGTACCATTTGGAAGCCGAAATTGGTCAAGAAAGATTTCATTTACATGACGCGCTGGAAAATCTCCTCAAAAATACATCTCCGGGTCAGGATAATCTCAATCTAATTCTAGCCAAGATATGCTACAATCTTCTCATAAGTTCAGCATCGCCAAATATTTTTACCTATAACTTTTTAATCGAGAAATTGACAGAATTAATGCTTCATGACCACGCTCAAGTAATTGTTGATTCATTTCTCTACGATACAATGTTCAAACCTACTTCAAGGACTATTCAGGTTATTTTGAATCATTATGCAGCCAAGAATGATTTAGAAGGTTATCGAAGCATTATCAGGCGCATGAGAGCAGTGGATGGGAGTATGAGAATTGCACGGAGACATGAGAATCAACTATTGGGCAATCCACGTGTTTTGAGTTGGGCAGAGAAACATGCTCAGAGATTGACCCTGAGAGGAGGTTGGCTCGAACGAAAAGTACCACGAGATGAATCTATATTCGATGCTCTTATTGGGACGAGTCTCCAAATGACCACTGCTCGACAATCTGTCATGTATATTCGAGCAGCTTTACGTCAAGACAAGAAAATTAAGATTCGACCAGAGTTACTTTGTGAGGCAGTGAGAAGTTGTGTAGCTCAACTAGATCATGCTGCTGGAGCGTCACTTTTACATTCTATATTAGAGACCTGGGCCGAAAATATAGAAGTACCTGATCGCATCCCGCTCACCAAAACTACACGGTGGGCCATAAGGGAACTTATGTATCTTTGTGGAATTGACCCGACAAAAGATCTACCAAGCATTTTACCAATAGATATTCCTAGGTGGAATCTGGGAAGGCTTTTGTTTTGGTTAAACCTTGGTTCGATACGTGATTCTGTTGAACGGTTTGTTGCACGTGTAAATTCATTGCAAGACATTCTTCAGATATCCTCAAAAAGATTCAATTACAACGTCAAAAAGGAATCTCACCTTGAGTTCCCCGAATTTGGAAATACTCAAGCTTGGGATTATCTTCCAGTGAAAAGAACTCGGAATCGACCATCACTTCAGCCTAGCATTGACCGCTCCCTCGAGATTTTCGAAAAGTTCACATATACAGAGAACGCACGAGCAGATAAATCAAAACAAGGAACCCGTCAAGGTAGAAGAGTGATGCTTCAAAGCTTGGAATCCAAGGTTGCATTGTCAAACGCAAACATCTTATCGACTGAAATGTCTTTAGTCTCCTTCTACTACAATCAATTCCCTAGAGATTGGAGATATACATATCATCTCAGGTTACAGGAATCTCCACACATGTCATTAGGACACAGAATTGTTGTTCTCAAGGGATTAAAACGGCTTCAAAAACTTCATGTGTTCGAATACCAGATAAATTTGAGCTTACGACAAATCAATCTCTTGAAGAAGGAACTCTACTACATAGTAAAAGAAAGAGAGCAGCGCATGATGAATCTTATTGTCAAGGTTAATCAAAGTGCAAAACAAGTCAAACATATTGCATGGCATCTACATGTTATGAAACAGAGCATCAAATCGAAAGCGGAATTCCTTCGCTTGAAAGAGTCGCGAGAAATTAATCAACGAATCAGTCACCTCGAATTCGCGATTAATACGAATCAAAGACATATCAAACTTTTAGAACGGGATCTCATCTTGGATTTTCCACAAGTAAATCCTGAGTGGAAGTTACGGGAATTGAACTTGGTCTTGTTCAAGATCAATAAGGGGAAACAACAAGTTAAACTTTTGGCCGAGGAGATTTATCTCACCTATCCTCCTCAAGTGGCCAGAAAGACTTACGCCCGCTCGAAACGTGACTGGAAGGTGCTTCGGAAATTCCGCACAAAACTTTCCTTTCATTATGAACCCCCTGTTGACAAATTCTCACCAAGCGAAGAACGACGAGAGTATGAGGTGGCATGAGAGCTGTCGATAGCTGTCGATAGAAGTTATGATTCATTACAAGCAACCGACACGGTATTTATCGGATGCGACAAAAATTATCGTCTGGATCGCTTGAATTTCATGGATCTTGGGTTTCGATTGGAAAAGGTTTGGGAACATCTGATGTATCATGGTAGAAGTATACATAGTTGGGCTGAAATTTCACGTGTATTTATGAGATACCTGCATAGAGCGGCGTTTACGTTAGATATAAAATGGTTATTGGTATATGTGCATAACAAGGCGTTTTGGAGTTTATACATGTGGCCGATGGTCAAAGGGAATGGCATATTGGTGCATGATTGGACCTGGGAATGGTCAATCTGCATATGTATAACAGATAGACGAATACAAAATCTGTACAAATGATATCTCCACCATATTCAACAATTTAAATCTCTTGCAAAGCATATTCATTGTTATCTAAGTTGTGATTTAGAAACTTCTCTTGCGTATATTGAGTAACGCTCAATTTTATCTTCGTTGCTCAATACCATATACTTCTAGTTCTATGATGGGGTATCTCGTCTTTTCCTTCCAATTCCCGTTCCTTCATGGTATCGTAAAGAAAGAAGTCGATCAAAATAGCATTTACTTTTGCCTCTGGATGATTCTTCAATATCTCTCTTCGAATCAATTCTACACACCATATACTACAACCTATGATTCATCATGTTAGATTAATTCTTTAAATTCCGTTCACATCCAAAACAAAGAAATGAGAAGTAGAAAAAGAAGAAGAAAATCATGAAACCTTACCTCTCAACTGCACCTCCCAAGTATGTCCACTTTCAATAACTTCTCCTTTCCTAATATTACTCTCCAAAGCCGGTGCATACCATAAACATCCCAACGTATTCAACAACTGTGGAATACGATAATCGGCAAACATAGTAAGTTTATCAATATCATTAAATTCTCCCCAACTTTCTCCATCAAACGCTGCCCATAAATCCGCTACACATATTTGTGCACGTTTGAGTAATCTGACTTCCTTCCGCTTCTCAAACGAAACCACATCATTGAAACAAGGAAAAGAATCCGCGAGAAGATTCACAAGCGCAGCTGCAGAGTGATTAGATTCCTTTATGCAATTTGTGAAAGAACAGTTGTATCTCTCGTAGAGAATCGTCCCCGCTTCACGAAGAAGTGAGAGACGTGTCGTAAGAAGTGGCATGGGTTCCGCCGTACATGAACGAAAAATATGGGCGAATACTTCTTCCGTGAGTTCATTCTCGTCTTGCCAATAACAAGAACTGGTAATGGGATATCCCTCTTCTAAACCTCTTTGTAATGCAGCTACTAAACTCCAATATCCGGTCCACTTCTTTCCTTTGTACTCTACTGCAAATCTTTCTTCTTCATTTTGAAGACTCCAGAAGGAAAAATTGAGTAGATCCATGGTGAAGATGAAGTTTACCGTACTCTCGTCTTTGGCTTTGGGATGTAAGTCATGTGATGACCATGTTTTGGTAGAGTAGGATTTCGTTTGCATCTGGGAGTAGATGGATGCAGCAGCAGCTTTGGTGGAAGCCATATCGAGAGCGACATCGATGGAATTGTTGTAGATGTATTCAGCACTTTCGAGAACGCGGGTTTCGGGGATATCTGGGGTGGTAGGTTTGCGGAAATGTTGACGGAGGAGCTCGAGGAGCTCGGGATCGGCTTCATCGTCGGACATGATGGATAGGGGGTTGAGTGTGGAATTTAGGGGAGGTTTGGGGGTTTGGGGGTTCAATGATTGATGATTGATGATTGAGAGTTCAATGATGTGGTAGTAATATACTAATATTGTAGTATTGAAAGAGTTAGAGCTTGGAGGGGTATGAGAGATGCATTAGAGGTGGACTCGGCGGGGTATGTATGGACTGTAAAATTCGTCGATTTTAGATGAAGTGTGGATACAAAAAGTAAAGGTAGGAACGATTGAGAATACTAGGTGACGACTAGGTATGTAGATAGACAGAATTTGTAAATTTCTTTTTATATTGAGATCATACTATGAAACTATCATCTACCTGGTATAATGCATAATTGAGTTATAATTTCAGCTCTTACCTCCTACCTACATAGTAATAAACACTCAGACCTCAAAATGAGACCATCATGTATCTACTAGGTACCTACATAGTCTCCTACTTCATAGTCTCCTTTACATACCTAGTACTCTCCATACCTACTTTGTGAAAAAAACCAAACAAACTTCACTTCGCTCCTACCACCCAAACGATAAGAAGTTCGCTTACATAATCAAGCGCGCTTTCCACCTTTATCAACGCGATGGCGGATTTATCCCCCATAGGTAAAATCGATAGCTTAGCCAAAATAATAAGCAGAGCCTCAGGAACCATCTCAATCGGTGATGATCAACTTTGGATTTCTATTCACATAACCTCAACCTTGATTTTGGTCGTCATTCTACATCTTGCGCTGTCGCAAAATATCAACGCATGAATTACTCAACATGATGCGCGATCAATTCAACATGCAGTCATTGGGGAAACCTTTGAATATTATGGTCAAGGAGGTAAGCGTACAAAGTTCACACTATCTTATTCTCTGGAAGGCGAGGAGTTCTTCCGATTTTGTTTCATTTTCTCTTGTTTTTATGGTTCTTGCGGTTGGATTTGGATATTTTACTGTCGCAAATCCAATTTGCAGGAATATAAATCCAATGTCGTTGGAATTATGTTTGTTCCAACCAACTGTTTCTGCAAACTTCCCACTTTTGCGGAAACCCATTGAAAATGAATGTACTTACTAAACTATTCAAATAGGCCCGGATCTTGATGGTAGGAGCCGGAGGAATTGGATGTGAATTACTCAAGAACTTGGTTTTGGCTGGCTTTGGAGAAATTCACATTGTAGACCTGGATACCATCGATCTCAGCAACTTAAATCGACAATTCCTATTCCGTCATGAACATATTAAGAAATCAAAGGCTTTGGTAGGTTCTCTAGTTATGGCCGAGTTTGGATATGTGCTGATGAGAAATTTACAGGTTGCGAAAGATGCGGCGCATAAGTTCAACCCGAAAGTCAAACTAGAAGCACATCATGCGAATATCAAGGATGCACAATTCAATGTGGATTGGTTCAAGGGTTTTACAATGGTTTTCAATGCTTTGGATAATCTTGAAGCTAGGAGACATGTAAACAAGATGTGTTTGGCAGCGGATATACCTTTAATCGAATCGGGTACAACTGGTTTCAATGGACAAGTTCAGGTTATTAAGAAAGGAAAGACGGCATGTTATGATTGCACAACAAAAGAGACACCAAAGAGTTTCCCGGTTTGTACTATTCGCAGTACACCAAGTCAACCAATTCATTGTATAGTTTGGGGAAAGAGCTATTTATTGAGGTATGTCTGGCCTGGGGACTGAGTGGGAAGGAAGTTTTGCTAATTCATCAAAGTGAGGTATTTGGTGCTAGTGAGGATGAATCAACTGAGATGGATCATTCAGAAGATTCAGAGAATGGTATGTTTCTCCAAGCTATGGAGCTCCAAGCTCTATTGCCCCGTGATATTTTGAAGTATTGTGTTAATTTTAAATAGCCAAGGAGATTGAAAAGTTGCGGTTAGAGTCTCAAGCTTTAAAGAAGATTAAAGAATCAATGGGTACCGATGCATTCCCTCAACTACTTTTTGATAAGGTCTTTAAGGATGATATCATTCGTTTAAGATCTATGGAGGACATGTGGAAATCAAGACGACCACCTGAGGCATTAGATTACACCACCTTGAATGTAGAAGCAGGAAATGATGAAGCCGTCAAGCAAGCTATACTCAAAGATGATCAACGAGTTTGGAATTTACATGAGAATCTCATTGTTTTCAAAGATAGGTTAGTATTTCCCTTATTCCTTTCCAAAAAATCACAATTCTGACTTCATTAGTCTGGAACGATTAAGTAAGAGATTACAAGAAATGAAATCTACCTCAAATGCTGCCACCTCCGCAGAACCAATAATCACATTTGATAAAGATGATGAGGATACTTTGGACTTTGTCACCGCAAGCGCCAATCTAAGATCCATCGTCTTTGGTATCGAAACTAAATCTCGATTTGATATCAAACAAATGGCCGGTAATATCATCCCTGCTATTGCAACTACCAACGCTATTGTAGCTGGTCTCTGTGTTTTACAATCATTCAAAGTACTTCGAGGTGATTACTCTAGTAGTAAAGAGGTATGTTTAACTTTCAGGTTTGGGATAATTAGAATACATACTTACACGAATAGATTTTCCTTTCTCCATTTGCTCCAGAAAGATTACTCTCCTCTGATAAGTACCGAGAACCAAACCCAGACTGTCCTGTATGCAGTGTAGTACAGACTCGCCTATTGGTTGATATGTCAAGAGCCACACTCAATGATCTTGTTGAGGGTTTCTTGAAACTTCAACTTGGATACGGAGAGGAATTCGTGGTTAATAATGAGAGTGGGTTACTTTATGATGTTGAGGAAACTGAGAATTTGGACAAAAAACTTAGTGAACTTGGTAAGCTTTTCTTTTCGAATGCACATTTTTGAATGCGATCAACTGACAAAATGTATAGGCATTAAAGGAGATACATTCTTGACAGTTATTGATGAAGATGATGAAAATCCAAAGGGTCCTAGAGTTAACCTCGTACTTAATGTACAAGAATCGTAAGTCTTCTAGACATTTCATGTTTTTTCTCTTCCTATTCTTCACATCTTAACATTTATAACAGTGACACCGCAATGGAAGATTCTCCCATCAAAAGTCTCGATATCAACGTCAACTCCTCCATCCCTACCGTTCCTATTATCTCCGAAGAATCTACCGCTACATCCCCTGAATCACCAATTCCACGTCGTAAGAAACCTATTCCAGAACCTGAATCCAAAGAGCCAACAAATGGACATGCAAAATCTCTCACCGCAGAAGTTCTTCAAAATGGTAATTCCAATGGTATCAAAAAGAGACCTGCATCCGATGCATTGGAACATGATCCTTCCCCAACTTCGAAGCGTTCCAAGATGGAACCGCTCGGTTCAACCAATTTGTCCATGGACACTTTGAATGATGGTATTATTGTATTGGATGATGCGAATGATGGAGCTATTTTGATTGATGATGATTAGATGCTTATTTGCATTTTGATCTATTTATCTTTTATGCATTTGCACTATCCCATCATGTCCTATCCAATTTTTATCTCCAGTACTCGAACGGCGTCCCTCCTCAAATACACCCTCCCCCCCAAACCTCGACTCAGCAAATGTTTTGCATCACTCCTCTATGGAAGAAATCATACGGCGCTCAATCCTCCATCAATATTAAGCACACAATTGTTTGCGTACTTATTGGTCGCTAAAAAGACAGCGGCATCGGCTATTTCGGCTACATCTCCAAAACGTGATAGAGGAATGGAGTTTAATGCTTCTGAGCGGGCGGGATCTGACATTGCTTTGAAGGAGGTTGTTAGTTCATTTTCTTTGATTTTTTGATTGCGATTTTGAGTTTAAGATGCGAAATGGAAAATGTAAGATGATCTTGTGTACATTAGGTTTGGAGAGGTAGGAAAGGGGGATGCGATTTTATTTGGGATTTGGAGGTGGGAAGCGAGAAATGAATTGGTGAAATATGAGGTTTTTGAAAGGATTGAAAAAAAATCAAGGGTGGATATGGTGAAGATAAAAATCATTTGGGGGGTTGCAAATAGCAAATTTAGATGAATGTGGACATGAAACGGAACGGGGGAGGGAAAGGAGTTCATGAATAGAATACCAGAATACAGAATAGCATAGCGGGGGCATGAAAAATATAACATAATTAATGGAATAAAAATGAAGGTGGTTTATTTTGATGTGGGAGTTTGTGAGGTGAGAGGTGAGAGGTGATGTGAAAGATGGAAGATAGTGAAAGAGAGGTAGGAAGAGAGGATGTGAATGGGAATATGTGATTGCGAGAGGGGTAGTGAGAGTGAGAGTGAGAATAAGAGGGAGAGCATAAGGAGAAAAAGAAGGAGAGGAGGAGGAAGAAGGGAAGAGGTAGCAAAAAATTCCCAAAAATCAAAATTAAATGAAAAATAAATAAACATACCCCTCGTCATATCCGTCTCGATATAGCCGGGTACAATGGCGTTGACTCGGATTCCTGCAGAACCCATTTCGGCGGCTAGGGCGCGAGTGAGACCTTTTGGTGGGGGGTTGGTTAGTTGGGGGTTTGGAGGAGGGGGTGGATAGGGTATAGATGGGAAGAGGGGTCAAGAAGACGATTGAAGAGAGAGGGGAGAGAGGGAGAGAGGAGAGAGGAGAGAGGAGAGAGGAGAGAGGAGAGAGGAGAGAGGAGAGAGGGAGAGAGAGGAGAGAGGAGAGAGAGGAGAGAGGAGAGAGGAGAGAGGAGAGAGGAGAGAGGAGAGAGGAGAGAGGGAGAGGAGAGAGGAGAGAGGAGATGGGAATGAACATGTGAAGGGAAGGGAAAAGGGGGGAAACATACCAAGAACCCCCCGCTTTACTAGCTGCATACGCGGCACTACCTCTTCCGCTTTGATACCGAGGAGCGAGGAGACGTTTATAATACAACCTGTTTGTTTTGACCGTATTAGTTGATTATCTTCTGTACTTTTTGGTGGGGGGAGATAATTGATGTTGTGTGGAATTTTTTTTTCTTTGTGAGTTTGTGTAAGGAGAGGGGAAAGGAAGGGGGAAGAAGGAAAGGGAAGGAAAAAAACATACCCTCTCTCCGTCTCAACATCTCTTTTCCGATGATTTTACATCCCCAGATTGTACCCATTAAATTTGTTTGGAGGATGTTTTCGATGAGGGAAGGGGAGGTGGTTATGAGGGGGGAGGCGTGGGTTAGACCGGCGGCGTTGACGAGGCTGTCGATTTTGGGTTTGGGGTTGGGGTTCTGAGGGGGGGGGGATGTTGGTTGGGTGATTGTGGGAGGGTGGGGGTTAGGAGGAAAGGGGGGTGGGAATGGGTGATGGAGGATCGTGAATTGGGGAAGGGAGAGATAGGGAAAACAGGGAAATTGCTGGTGAGGGGAACAGAATGGGGTAGGAGTGAGAATAGCCATGGAGCGAAAATGGATAAGGTGAAATGAGGAGATGTCGAGATTAATGGCTTTAGAAGGGTCTAACTCCAAAAGCTTCAGAGGCGCAGAGGAAAGAATAGAAAGGAACTATCATCACTAGTATCTCTCCATGCTAGCCATACATCAGCGTTTTCACATCTCTTCTCTCCACTTCCCCTCAATCTGCACCTCTAGAAACCACAGCACCACAGCACCACGAATCTCCCAAAACAATCAAAAAGCCAAAGCCAAAGCCAAAGTCAAAACAGAAACTCAAACTCACCCCTTTTTCCTCACCCACTCTCTTTTTTCCCCTTCCAAATTCCCCCTCCCAAAACTCCCTCTTCCCCACATCTCCACAAACAACCATCCAATCCCCTTCTCCTCCTCCCTCTCCCTTCCCCCCTCTTCCCTTCATCAGCTCCCTCCCCACCCCCTCCAAGCCCTCCCGATTTCTTCCCACCAATACCAACCTTCCCCCCAACTCTCCAAACTTTTGCGCGATCGCTTTGCCAATCCCGCGGGTCGCACCGGTTACCAATATCGTTTTGTTCGCAAAAGGAAGGTTTGTATTTGTGTTTGATTTTTCTCCTGGTTTCTCTTCGGTTGAGGTTGGCGATGGTGATGAAGTAAACGACGAAGCATATGAAGAAGATGAAGAAGAGCAGAATCCTCTCGATCTCCCAAAAAGCCTAGCAGAAGGAGGAACCATCGATTCCAATTCCAACGACATCTTCATCTTCATCTCACCACCCATCCTCTTTATTCTCCCAGACCCACATCCATATCCTCTCATCTTTCCCATTCCCACTCCCACAAACTTCCCGAGAGCGTTCTTCGCTATCCCCATTCCCGAATTCAATCCCATTCCCATATTCACATTCACATTCACACCCGCACCCAAACCTCAAAGTTCTCAATCCTCACTCGATCCTCACGTATCAAAACAAAAGCCCAATCAACCAATCAACCAACCAGTGAATCAATCAAATAAATCAGTCAATCAATCAATCCACTCCAATCCAATCCACTCCTATCCTACCAATCCAATCCAATCCAATCCTTCCCCAAACCCCAAAATATTCACATATATCTAAAAACGTATACAGAGCTATCCAGAAAGACCGGATATCCAGAAAGACTACCTAGCTAAACTAGAAACCCCAGCTAAACCAGAAAAACAATTCACATAAAATCCGGGCCGGGTGTTCAACTTCAACGGATTGAATTGATTGCGTGTTGAATTTCGAAAGAAAGAAGAGATGCAATCAAGACGGTACCTAGGTATAGGTAGAAATTGAATGATGCACATCACGTGCCAGAGCTTATTCCTAGCTCATTCTTAGTGTTTTGGTAAAGCAACATGGAACTACGATATTGATGATTGAAGCGTATTCGTTTCAAAATCTCATGAGAAATTATATTCGTCTATGATCACCTATGTATAGGTATTTAGTTTCGTATCTATAATTTATTTGAGTAAGCCACAACAAGACTATTATCACTGCACCATTTATCACAAATCACAGTCACATCATTAAGACTAGAAAAATGGTCACAATTACGAGTATCTATTTGTTAATTTCTTAAGCAAGCTTTGTACGCCATTGTGCTACCTTTGCTTGGAACAGCCAAACAAAAATGCCCTCGAAGAAGAATGTCAAAAATGTTCATATCTCATCTCTTCCCAAATTTAACCAGTGAATTCCTTAATCTTACTCTCTGCAAGACGTCCTGGAACCAAAGCCAAAGGAACAATACCACTAACGTGCATATCTGGTCCATAAACGTGCATATCAAGCTTCAATTCTTGTCCAACTGCCTTGATGTTCTTTAATCCTTCTTGGTAGTTAGGTCCAGCACGTCTAACCCAGATTTGAACCTTGTGCTCGATCAATAAGTTGCTGACTTCTCTAATGGCGCGAATAACACCCTTGAATGTTGAAGCGACATTGGTGAAGTTGGCAATACCACCACCAATGAAAAGAACCTTGCCTTCTGGAGTAATTGGTGAACGAAGCATGAGGTCAAGGACAGTGCGAGCGTAGTGGAAAGTTTGGGTTTCGGTTGGTGCACCAGAGTATTCACCATAATTGGCAAGCTCATCAGCAAATCCAGAACTGGCGATAGCATCGGCATAAACGACGGAAGCACCACCACCAGCAACCAAAGTCCAAACTCTACCGTTGGCATTCAAAATTGTGAGCTTGAGGGATGCACCAGTCTTGGCATCAAGTTCAGCAATGTATGCTTCCTCCTTGGTCAATTCACGACCGAATGGAGCTGGGAACTCCATTGGTGGACCAGCATCAATGTTAACCTTTCCATCAGCTGCCTTAACAGCGGCCATACCGAGAGCAGCAGGCGAGCGTGCAATAGCCCATTTGACACCACACTCAAACTCGGCAGTTTGATCAATCTTAGCAGCCAAATCCAAGAAGTGTACTTCAGCAGAGGTGCCTTCAGCGTTAGGAATGACGACCAATGGGTTAATCTCAAGGTATGTGAATTGACAGTCGACGTAAACAGCATATAATCTGGTGATGAAGTCGACAAGAACATTGTGTACACCTTGTGGAACTTTCTTGAGAAGTCCTGCAGCGATTTCTTCATTTGAAGGGTATTCGGCAAGATCGACTGGAATCAACAATTTTTCGGCCTTTGCATCGACATCACCAACATCGACACCTCCCTCGTGTGTGAAAAGAATCCAATCACCCTAAAGAGGAAATTTGTTAGCACGTGGATTTAAATTGTGAGCATGTACATAATGCTATGAAACTCTATGAAAATTGTGCGAGTGAAAGTAGCATAAATAACAAGAGGCGGCGAATCTTCCGAATAAATCTGCCGGACTTGAACTCGCTTGCTATGAGAAATTGATAAGGAGAGTTATGAACCAGGGGGAGGTTGGAATCGGTTCCTTAGCTTCCTTTCGTCCGTTTGTGCTTCCGAAGCATCCATTGGTAAATGAGAAGCAATAAAGAACTGACGAATCCCACTGCCAACGTTGGAATATCGAAATCTTCTATAAACTCAAAATCTTTACTTTTCGATATTTACTTAAATATCGTTTATTTGTTGTTCCAAAACAAGATTTGCTGCAAACTCCCTCTGACGAAATCTCTCCTTCAAAAGTGGGAATGAGAAGATAGTACATACCTCTCTTTGGGAGTTGATGTTGATATAATATTCGGTTCCGTCTGGATGTGGTACGAATGGCTCTACCAAAAATTGACGGAGAGTTCCAACAGTAGTTTCAACTGTGACTGGCTTTCCTGCTCTCTCAGCAATCCATGCCTTTGCTTCTGGCCATGTCTTGTTCAATGCAAGAAGACCACTCTTGCCTCTTCTCTTAATCAACTGATCAGGCTTTGCGACGAATTTTGAACCTGGAACAAGGAGCCATGGGTATAAGGTTTCTGCTTGATCGAGAATTGATGAGACCTCAGCGTCGACTGGGAAATATAAAGAAGCAAGCTTCGAGGGAGGGTTGTGAGTGGCAGATTTTGGGAGAGGAGATGGCTTGATGACGGGAGCTCTGGTGAGGTGATAGTTGAGGATAGCCTTTCCGTCGGCCTCGGTGATAGCTTTGGCAGACATTTTGAAGTATGAAAATTGATGAGTTTACTGTTGAAATTCCAGATTAGCATAAAAAGGTCCTGGGAATTTCTATTGACGTGAGATTGATAGGAAAGTTCAAGATTTTCAAAAGCTGCAGATTGGTGCTTTACAAGCCTCGACAGCTGTAAGCCCCGAATCCTCAAATGGTCAAGCACAAATTTCCGAACTCAATTGGAGGGCTGGACGGTCGAAAATCTCAACACCATGCAGATCGTGCCAACTCACAAAACTTAAACAACAGACTTTCAGCTTGATGAGTCGTGTCGGTGTGAGAGAGTTCAATAGTCCCGTCCCTTAACTCGGACACCGAAGGAGAGCGAGATAATTGCGATATGAAGCCGCTCCGAAATGAAAAGTAAACACAGGAGGGGGGGGGGGGGGGGGGGAAGTAAGAATATACGCACCAAAGGGGTATTCTTTCAATGGAACGCAAGAAAAAGGGTCGAATAATTGAGACCACCAAGATTTCAATTCTGTTCGAAAAGAGGGAAGTGAAATTAAAATGGAAAGATGGAATCTATATTCTAACTTTCTCAAGTTTCCTTTGCTGTTTTGCGGAGGGGAAGATGGTGAAAATGAATCGGAGATTCTTAATTCTTTTTGGAGAATGAAATAGAAATTCTATGAGGAGGGAGGGGAGGGGTGGGTTGGAAAGGAACAGCTGAATGAATATTGGGATTGAGTAAGAGCAGCGACTACGGAGATCGGCCAGATTTACATTTAAGAAGTAAGTGAATTTTTTATTGTATTTTATTTATTTTATTTTATTTTACTAAATTTATTAATTTTCTGGACTGGTTTGTTGCACCAGTGCTGGCTGCTTTTTTCATTACTTCTTCCTAAGCGTGGGATACTAGGTAAGTGTGGTGTGGTGGCAGTGGGCGGTGGTGGTGGGTGGTTCCAGACGAGGTCCCTTGAATGGAAGCGGGTCCGGCAAGATGGCGTGTGTTTTCGGGTGATTTATCGGGCTGGCTATAGATTCCTCGATGTGATTGGTATGTTGATGGACCTAAAGGGTGTGACATTCCTCCTGCGATATGGCCACTAAGCCACTCTGGAGAGACTGAGAGACTGACTAAAGGGAAGCAAGCTATGCTCGAGCTATGGAAACTAGGAAACTAGGAAACTATGGAAACTATGGAAACTAGCATTATGGCGAGCATGTTCAACTATCCAATTCCAAAATGTGGGGTCCTCATGATTTGTGGTGGTCGTTGGTCGTCGTTGGGACGCTAACTCAACCAGGATTCCAATCTTATTGGCTCTCAACCATCGGAATTTACTCAACACCGACATACTTCATCAAGAGACATGGCTCAAAAGGGCTTAGAGGAGAAACGGTCGAATACGCTAGAAGGCCAAACCTTGATGCCCTGCTCGAGCCCTGATGTTCAAAAATCCATTGCCACTTTAACTCCATGCCGTCGTAACTCTTGACGCATATCACACACTCCGGTCCGAGCTCATTTATTTTCCACTCCCCTCTATTCCTTTTAGGTATCCAGCTAAGAACTTCAACCAATCCTCACTCCAAATATCGGCCCTCAATTCAGTTGTCAACGAAAGATTTCTAAAGGAATTGTTTGGAAAAAAGGACTCACTTGTTGTGTCTCTCTCTCTCGATTATTCTATTACAATCCAACCTCCCCCCCCCCATCTCTTCTGGTAAGTTGTCACCCTTCCATTCAATCTCAAAATACCCTCCTCTTCCTCTTCTTCTTCCTCCTCTTCATACATCAAAAAAGTACTCTGAAAAGTATTCAAGTTGTTTGTCTTGTTTCTAAAAGAAAACACTTCATTCGACTACTTCTCATTACATTTAGAATAACGAAATTGCTAGATTTCTTTACGTTTTGTTTTACGTACGGATTTCCCTTTCTCTATTCTCTTGATTCATTTGAAAACTCCACACCTTCGAAGATTAAAGTCGGTAGAAGAAAAGATTCCTTGAATCTCTCGAGTCTCTGCCTAGGTAAGCTCATATTCTACCCTCTTTTCTTATCTTCTTGTCTCCTCCTTCCTCCGTATACGGACTTCCCCAAACTTATTCATTCTCTCCTCCGTTCAGGCCCAAACACCACTCCATCATAATCACTATTTCCTTTTTGAGCCGTACAGAAGTTTTCTTCAATTGACTAACAATTTACTCTTCCGCACATTCAGATTTTTGTTGATTACTTCCTCTTTTCACCATGCCTTCCGCTACAGCATCCGGTGCCCAAGGCAATGCCAACGACAACATTCGCAGATTCGCTGCTCCTTCCAGACCTTTGAGCCCAAGAGCTGAACACACCCTTTTCCACGACAAGACAAGATGTTTCGTTTACGGTCTGCAACCAAGAGCTGTTCAAGGCATGCTCGATTTCGACTTCATCTGCAAGAGAAAGACTCCTTCGGTTGCAGGTATCATTTATACATTCGGTGGTCAATTCGTTAGCAAGATGTACTGGGGTACCAGTGAAACTTTGCTCCCAGTTTACCAAGATGTTGAAAAGGCCATGGCTAAGCACGAGGATGTTGATACCGTTGTCAACTTTGCTTCATCGCGTAGTGTTTACCAATCTACCATGGAACTTTTGCAATACCCACAAATTAAGTCAATTGCCATCATTGCTGAGGGTGTACCTGAGAGAGTAAGTTTTCTACCTCGAATTCCTCTGATCCTGTGCTCATGAATTATTTAGCGTGCCCGTGAAATTCTTCACGCAGCTGCAAAGAAGGGTGTTACAATCATCGGTCCAGCTACTGTCGGTGGTATCAAGCCAGGATCCTTCAAGATTGGTAACACTGGTGGTATGATGGACAACATTGTTGCATCCAAGCTTTACAGAAAGGGTTCCGTTGGTTACGTTTCCAAATCTGGTGGTATGTCCAACGAGCTCAACAACATTATTGCCAACACAACCGATGGTGTTTACGAGGGTGTTGCTATTGGTGGTGACAGATACCCAAGCACAACCTTTATCGACCATCTCCTCAGATATCAAGCCGACCCAGAGTGTAAGATTTTGGTTTTGTTAGGAGAAGTTGGTGGTGTTGAGGAATACAGAGTTATTGAGGCCGTTAAGAACGGAACTATCACAAAGCCAATTGTCGCATGGGCTATTGGTACTTGCGCAAGCATGTTCAAGACTGAGGTCCAATTCGGACACGCTGGTTCATTTGCCAATTCTCAACTCGAGACTGCTGCTACCAAGAACAAGTCCATGAAGGAGGCTGGTTTCCACGTTCCAGATACCTTTGAGGATTTGCCAGCCGTTCTCGCTTCTGTTTACGAGAAGCTTGTTGCAGCTGGAACCATTGTTCCACAACCTGAGCCAATTGTACCAAAGATCCCAATTGATTACTCATGGGCTCAAGAACTTGGTCTTATCCGAAAACCTGCTGCATTCATCTCCACCATTTCTGATGATCGTGGACAAGAACTTTTGTATGCTGGTATGCCAATTTCTGATGTCTTCAAGGAGGATATCGGAATTGGTGGTGTCATGTCTCTTTTGTGGTTCCGTCGTCGTCTCCCAGATTACGCAAGCAAGTTCCTCGAATGGTTTCTTATGCTCACTGCCGATCACGGTCCAGCTGTTTCTGGTGCCATGAACACCATTATTACTACCAGAGCAGGAAAGGATCTTATCTCTGCTCTCGTATCTGGTCTTTTGACTATCGGATCTAGATTCGGTGGTGCTCTTGATGGTGCCGCTGAGGAGTTCACCAAAGCTTTTGACAAGGGTCTTTCCCCACGTGATTTCGTCGATACCATGAGAAAGCAAAACAGACTCATCCCAGGTATCGGACACAAGGTCAAGTCAAGAAACAACCCAGATCTCCGTGTCGAGCTCGTCAAGGAGTTTGTCAAGAAGCGTTTCCCAAGTTGCAAGATGCTCGACTATGCTTTGGCTGTTGAGTCTGTCACCACCTCCAAGAAAGATAACTTGATCTTGAACGTTGATGGTGCTGTTGCCGTCTGCTTCGTTGATTTAATGCGCAACTGTGGTGCATTCAGTGCAGAGGAGGCTGAAGATTACATGAAGATGGGTGTCTTGAACGGTCTCTTCGTTCTTGGACGTTCTATTGGTTTGATTGCTCATTACCTTGATCAAAAGAGATTGCGCACTGGTCTTTACAGACATCCTTGGGATGATATTACATACCTTTTGCCATCTTTGTCATCAGGTGCCCCTGGTTCTGAGGGTCGTGTTGAGGTTCAGATGTAAGGTTGAGGTTAACCAGGAGACAATTTTGTAAACGCGGATAAATTCGAAAGGTGGAAGTTATAGAGCATGCTTCCTACTTCTTACAAGGAATACGTATTTTTTTCTGATCCAAAACATGCTGGATGAATGGAGTTTTTAAGATCAATCATGTAGTAGATGAAGAATTGCTATAGAGCAAGAATTTTTTAATGGAAATGAAATTAAAATGATGAATCAATGAGGAGTTTTAGAGTTTTTGTATGAATTCTCTCATGTTGTAGTAAAGTTAAACGAAAATCTTATTTCTTGTGGTTATGCCCAAGATAGAAAAGTCAACACAAAGTCCAAGCTGTGATCACAGAGAAGTAGGTATTTATTTGATATCCTGTTCACGTTCAATATCTGTAGCTCATATTTCATCCTGATATTATCAATATCTGTAGCTCATATTTCATCCTGATATTATCAATATATATGAGCTCAAATCCGCTTTAATTGTAAAATAAGAAGTAAGGGAATCCCCGACGCCTGACCATATCCCATGCGCATATATCCATTCATTCCAGTTCGTGTATGTCCTATTTTAAGGATCCTCCCATATCGTAGCATATCGTGCTATATCGTACACTCCAGTTTCCGTAATTTCTTCTTTCCCATCTCCCAGATTAGAGGTTTCTCTCTCTCCTAGGCAATTCGTCCCTGCCTCTCCAATTCCTCGATTCTCATCTCAATCTCTTCTAAAAGAACTCTAGATCTCATAATTTCAATTACACTGCATCCCCTCCGATAATTCCTTTCGCCCCCATCAATTCATCCACATACGCTCTTTCTACAGCTTTGTTCTTCTTTTCTTCTTCTTTGACGAGAACAGCGAGGACTTCGAGGGGTGGGTTTAAACCGAGTCTGGAGGCGCGGTGCCAGCGTTTGGTGCGGGAGATGCCGATGGCGGGCTGAGAGGTGAGGTTGTTAGTTGCTGTGATTGTGTTTTTTTTGGGGGGGGGGGGGGGGGGGGGGGGGGGAGAAGAATGATACATACACCAAATTGACTCATACAATCCCATTCCCTCAATATCTTCTCACTGATTTCTAAATCTTTCTGGTGTACTCGAGGCGCTAAACGCAGATCCTCGCGCGCTTTCCAGTATTTGCGGATCTTGGCGTCGGAGATTTGGGATGCGAGGGTGTTTTGGAGGGTTTGATGGGCGGGTTGGGCTTTGGGTTTGGGTTGGGAGGTTGGTTTAGGAGAGGTGGTTGGGAGGGTGGTGGGTTTGAGGTCTGGGGATGCGGGGGAGGGGGAGGGGCCCTTGGTGAGCTCGGTGAGGTCTGGGAGCTTGGTGATGGAAGATTTGGTTTTGAGTGTGGTGGGGGTGCTGGCCGCTTTGGAGATCTTGGAGGTGTTGGTGAAGGAGAGAGTTTTTTGAGTGCCTTTTTGGGCGGGGCCGCTGCTGCGACGGGTGGTGGGCATGATTGTTGTTTTGGTGGTTGGTTTGGATGATGCTTTTAAGGTTTATATGGTGAGCTAGTGGTATAGATATGAGTATGGGTATATGTGGAGATGGAGTGATGTTGATGGTATCGTATATCTTGAATCTATATTGATTCTTCGTAGATAATTTGGATTATGACGATGGTGCTCGAACGGTTTGGCAGGGGCAACATGTGGATTAGGTAAGCATTAGAGTCAAGTCTCTACTAGTGCGAATTTGGGGAATGGTCTGAGCGTCTTTGGAACTCTTGCGAGTTGTTTTTTGTTGGGAGAAGAGGGAGATTGATGCATGAATGTTTGAATGGGGCTTATTGTTTTATTGTGTTTTTATGGCTTGGTTTACTTGTATGTGGTTTTAATATTATCTACATTGTTGCAGCATAAAATTCCTTTTCGTGTGTTTATTGAATTATTTTATAAAGCATGGAAGGGATGAATCAAGTGAATTCCTTGCGATATCGCTGGTGAAGTTTGAAGTCGGTAACCTGTAGTTGTCAGAAAGCTCTAGACTTATTACTACTAGGTAGCTAGAACGTACCAAGTTCCGAGATTGACCAACAGGAACATGTGATATTTGCAGTGCTTCTGTTGCGAATAGCTTCGATATTACTTCAAGAAGCTAGCAGGTCCGACTTGTTCTCAAAGACACAGCTGTTCCCTTAATATTGTAAATGCGGCATTCCACAACATACTAGGGTCCAACTTGCTTGATAAAAGCAGCAGGACTTCTTAGGTGTGGAGGGGTAGCATAAAGAATTGTATGGTCCTTCATGATCGTTTGACAAAAGGACTGATTATGATGCAATTCCAAATACCTCTGATGATGATGGGAATTTCAATGTTGTATTGCATAATCTGGATTCTGCGAGAATATGCACATGCAGGCAGAATAAAGCACAACCGGGGTTTCTATCGATTTCAGATAAAGACATTGCTATCTTATCTTTTCGACGCGGCTCTTTTCCTACCTGATCTGAAGGAATTGAGAGAACGAGGAAGGAGTGGAATGTGTAGGATGGATCGTTGACACATGGCAGCTAGGATTCTGCGGACGGGAACCCGAGTTAGGATCGGGTGCTTGGAATCGGCAACCGGCCGTCATACATACTATAGCCATGATCACATGCTACTCATTCATCAAGCCGAAGGATTCGATGTAGCTATGTTGATTGTGGAGAAAGTGTTAGCTCGATGAAGGTACAGTATACAGTTTCATTGAAGATATTGCCTGACATGGGATGATGCTATGCCGGTCGATCTTTTTCTCTCATCCCCTTTGATGAAAACAACATGCTTTCTTCTCGATGGCTCGAATTGTCGATCTGCTCCTTCCTTTTTCTAACCCTTTTATCATAATATCATGAACTTGTTATATTACTGCCGGTATAACACTTGTGTATCGCAGGATACCAGTTCCTCTTCGTGTTTTACCTTCTCTTTTCATCAGTTGGAAGATATGCTAAGCTCATCAGTATCATGAACAACGCCATTCCTTACAGATTGAACGGTTTTTTGTTAATGAAATGACCATGGTTCTTTCCATGAGCTTCCTAATCATCTTACAATGACCTACTTACCTGTGTTCTTCAACATAAAAAAGCATAGCAACGCGCATACAGATTTAGTTATCGTCCCGCTTTGGGGAGGAAACTACTTCGATAAGGTCAAGATATGTGAGACGTAACAGTAGCCATGTTGGAAACTGATGTTTGTATATGGGTATCTCGAGTTGTTAACCCTAAAGGTGAGTTTTATTGATGCAAAAGATCATGTAAGTGTCGGTGGCACATCAAGACCGAGGATGGTCTGGGGAAGGGGATTGCTCGAGGCTTAGATGGAGATTGCAATACATGGATTAAACTACTTGAATAGATTTTTCAACATTTCACTGGTATTGAAAGATAATAGTCATATGTGCTTGTACCAATTTTGGTGATGGTCTAGAACACGATTTGACCTCCGTTAAACCCCCCGGTGAGCTTTGGTAGCATTCCTGAAGAACGGCCTGCCTGAACTGAAGTGTAAATTTTTACAACGACTCATCAATTCAGATGTGCAACAAAACGTGGATTATGCAATTTTGGCACGTGGGCGGTGTATGTGGGGCAATTCACAATTATCAAATTCTGCCGGTCACGTCTGCCTTGTTAGTATTAGCGGGAATGTCGTGATCAGACTACGGAGTTGTGATTTCGATTCGATTTTGAGAAGGTGAACTGCTAGTGAATACTTATCTATGATCGTCACAGTATAGTTGCCGTGATGTTCTGCTTATTTTCTCAAGGATGAATAATGTTCAAGAGTTTGAATATGATATATGAGCTGGCCGGGCTTCAGGAAAAGGATGCACGAGCAAGCTAATGGGGTATTTGAGTTCCACTGCTGATGAGGGGCAGCTTCAAAATACACTCACCCATTTGCTACCGGATAAATGACACGAAAATCTTTGATACAAAGTTGGGTGTGTTAAGGATGACACATGCCAGTGCATATGGAGTATTATATTGGTGTTCTTAACAACATTTCCCAATCTTTGCCTCTCATAACAGTCGTCTTTCGAAAAATGTTGCTTCTACGAGCTGCGTTAATTATAGTAACCTTGGGTTTCACAAGAGCAGCTTCTTCAAGTGAATGTGTAAGTTGGAATCCATCAACTATTTCGGCTGTAGAATTGACTGGATGATCTCAGTGTTCTATATTAAAATCCAATATCACTGCTGCACCGAATAGTAAAGCTTATAATGCCACCATTTACGGCTTTTGGTCTGGCCAAGCACGCGATGACAAATCAACTTGTGTTCTACAACCAACTACTAGAGAACATGTGGCTGCAGTGGTGAGGACTCTTACTCGATGGCGGTGTCAATTTTCAGTTAAGGGAGGCGGTCATACACCATTTGCTGGAGCGGCATTAATCAATGATGGAGTCACCATTGATCTGGCTAAACTCAATACTATATCGGTGGATAAAAATGCCGGAATCGCACACGTTGGCGCAGGATTGAAGTGGGGACAAATTTATGAGTATCTGGAAACTAAGGGTATGATGGTCTCTAGCGGTAGAGCATCTCTGGTTGGAATCGGCGGGTTAGTTATTGGAGGTAAGTTGCCTTCAGAGCAGAGTATAAACTGTGGAGATAACTTACATGGATTTGGTTGTAGGTGGTTACTCATGGTTTGCGCCCCAAAAAGGGTTCGTGGCGGATACTGTTATCAACTTCGAGCTTGTGGTTGGTAACGGTTCAATTATCAATGTGAATGCCACATCGAATTTAGATCTTTTCGTCGGATTGAAAGGAGGAGGTAATAATTTCGGTATCGTAACTTGCTATGACCTGGAGTCATTCCCTTTTGAAAAGTTATGGGGAGGAATCATGACCTATCCAACCAGCACGGCCAAAGCCCAAATCAAATTTTTCACCAATTTCACCAATCATCTATCGGATGATCCAAAGGCCAATTTTCTCAATATATGGTCCTATCGACAAGTTTCTGGTTCGCAAAGTAGCCTTAATGTTATTGATTATGTCGCACCAGTTGAAGCTCCAGCTATTTACTCCGATGCATTGGCAATTCCGAATTTAATATCTAGCACAATGCGAATTACGAATGTGAGTTCATTGACTGATGAGCTTGCTGGTGGTACCTCGACTTTAAATTCCAGGCATATCTTCGTCACTACGACCTTTTCGAATAATGCGGAAATGTACGAAACAGCTGTGAATATCTCAAACAAGCATTTGGAACCTTTCAAAAACACTACGGGTCTTGTGTGGTCTATTCTCTTTCAGCCTATTCCACTGATCGTCAGCGAACGCTCGATAGCAACTGATGGAAATATTATGGGTGTGGATCGGAACAAAGAAAATTTGACGCTCTTTTTGGTCTATGTGACTTGGCTTAAAGCTTCGGATGATCAAAAGTTCACTGATGCAGCTTATGCTACGGTTGATGAAATCAATGCGGTGGCGGGGACTCTTGGAGTTACAAATCCTTTTATCTATCTCAATTATGCAGGCCAAAAGCAAAATTCATTGGCGGGATATGGTGAGGAGAATATGGAGAAGATGAGAACCCTGAGTAGGAAGTATGATCCTCAAGGGACTTTTCAAAAATTGATCAAAGGGGGATTTAAAATTCCGGGTATGGAAATTGTTGTGGACTAGAAAGTCAGAATTCTAGAAATTACATGGACGAAAGAGTCAGTTTTGCTGTACTAACTGTTGACTTTTGATTCCCATCTTTATAAAGTCTTTTTTCCACCGTTTTCCGCCGTTGAGTGAGTCAAGATCATCTGCTCCGGTCGGCGACACTGCATCCGTTTATCCCACAGCCGGTATAATTAACAAAGCCAAGGTACCTTGATTTGGTCGGCGACATTGCATACTGTATTCTCAACGGCTGGTACAATAAGCGTTGTGGTTGCATGGAATCTTTATAATATGCACCCCAGTCTTAGGATTCTCACATCACTACAAAACAACAATAACGATTTTAGCCGCCATGAAGAATGAGAATGGTAAGTAACGAAAAAGGAAACGGAGCCAAATGATCCGACGGCTTTGAGAAAATTTTCGTCCAAAATCAACTTGACCGGAATCAAATGATTGATTTAGGGGACCTTTCTAACATTCTCATGGGTTCACGTGGTTATTTTTTAAAATATCGTTGTCCTTGTATGTATCTATACCTTATTTTCCCGACTTATTACTTACGTCAGAGCTGTATTGAATGCCATGTCGGCGAAGTATCTTTGAAGTCAATGGTATGGTAGTAGCTTACTACGCTTACCTACTACCTCTAGTTCTTCTCGGGGACCTCGCTAAGCCTTAGCAAGTTGAAGATTGGAGCCAGCCAGTAAGGCGGCTTGGTATAAATGCACGATCGTTATTTTTACCCCACCTTTACCAATTCTTCAATCCCCAATTCCCAGGAAAGTATTCGGTGGCTCGAGTGGTACTCAATTGCCCCACCAAATACTTCGCGCTTACATTGTTCCCGCAGGAATCGGGGACCTGCAGATTAATGTTGGAATATAACTGTTGCCTGACTTCATATATAACTCTTAATATACTATAAGGTTTGTATTCTCCGATCGGCGAATTCTCCATAGTAAGTTTTATACTACGGTCGCTTCGTATTTCGGACGTTTCCTTGTGTTGCGATATCGTACGGTATCACCGTGTCAGAGCTGGAATGCTTTGGCTTATGTTGTCAGACAGGCTGAATAAGACCTAGCTAAGTTTGGAATTTTAAGTTTTGTGTTACACACAATTGACTGTGCAGTCCTCAGTATCTGTTGGTATCACCATAGGTGAATTCAATATAATCGGGGGTTACGTTTCTCTTCACCCCCCCCCCCCCCCCCCCCATTGTACCAATGATAAGAGGGTGAATAAATAAGAACCCCCGATTAGTACTATGATTCACTGTTGTAATATCGCTTGAGGTTCTAAAAGCTAAGGGCTACGAAACGTATATGCTGTAGTGTCGAGGCACTAGCGCAAGCGCTAGTGCGGTCACATGATCCTTGTCCGACAGTATCGGAAGGGTAAATATGGAATATAAAAGCTGTGCACCCTACGTTGGGGAAAGGTCTCACAACATAGTTTCAAACATTCCTCTGAGTCAATTTAATAATCAATTCCGAGATACGAATCCTTTTACTTCTCCATTCGATTCCCCTCGACTACCAACATTCCAAGATCGACAAGATTTCGAAGAACCAAGTTTCATCAAGACTCGGAACGATCATTCAACCAGGGTTTGGGGACTTCAGAATTCAACGATCCAGAATTGTGAATCACTCGGAATCGGGATACCTCTTCACAGGCACTTGGACAAATTCGAGCTCGAGTCGAATCACACTATGACAGACACGACCAGCAGCACACTTTCACAAGCTTCAGGAAAGGCGGAGCAAGATTATGATATGGAACATCGTACTCAATTCATGACTGATGTCGAACTATCGGCCGTTGATGATACTCATCTAAACAACACTACCGTTCGCAATTTTACATGGAAGGATGTGACGGTTACTGTGAAGGACAATAAAACAAAAGAATCAAAAGCAATTCTAGATGATGTTAGTGGTGTTGTTGAAGCTGGTCAGTGGTTCTATTTGGAGTGGTTAGCTCAGAGAAATGGTAGATTACTAATATATTTGTAGGAGAGATATGTGCTTTGATGGGACCAAGTGGTTGTGGAAAAACTACTCTGTTGAATGTTTTGGCTCATAGAAATGCAGCTGCGAAAGCGGTTGTGACGGGAAAGACACTGGTCAACGGATCAAGTCCGTCTAAAAGTGCTTTTCGAGATATGAGTTCATATGTTGAACAAGAGGATGCTCTCATAGGCTCTTTGACAGTACAAGAAACATTGAATTTCGCGGCTCGTCTTGCTCATAAAAGGTACGATCTTTAGCTTTTGGTTTATAATTCTACGAATTAACTTTTCTCTAGTTCATTGACGAAAAGTGAGCGAATGAGACGGATCAGAGGCTTGATCAATTCATTCGGTCTTCGTAATCAGGCACATACCATTATTGGAACACCAATTCAGAAAGGTATTAGTGGTGGTCAAAAACGACGAGTTAGTGTTGCCAGTCAACTCATCACTGGACCGAAAATTCTTTTCTTGGATGAACCTACATCTGGGTTGGATTCTGCTGCAAGTTGGGAAGTGATGTCTTTTGTTAAAGAGGTTGCAAAACAAAACAATGTTAGTTATTGCCACTATTATTAAGGATTTATATTGACTTAATTATTTAGTTGATTGTCATAGCAAGCATTCACCAACCTTCAACCTCTACTTTCCAATTATTCGATAAGTTATTATTATTATCTGGAGGAAAATCGCATTACTTTGGTCCTGTCTCAGAAGTCAATCAACATTTCGAATCTATAGGATATCCGATCCCACTCCACATGAATGCTTCGGAATACCTCCTTGATCTTATGAATACCGACTTTGCAGTCAATCAGTC
Organism: Botrytis sinoallii; assembly: GCF_014898435.1. Taxonomy (NCBI): domain Eukaryota; kingdom Fungi; phylum Ascomycota; class Leotiomycetes; order Helotiales; family Sclerotiniaceae; genus Botrytis; species Botrytis sinoallii. Next base: position 1,890,489 of record NW_024066029.1, on the reverse strand, counting down.
ACAGTCACAGGCAACACTATTACAAATTTATCAATCTTGGTTGGTTTCGTCCGCTTTTCGACAAATGCATGATAAAATTCAGCATACATTGCAACATGTCAAGCCTTTACCCGTGGCCAATTCCTCGCGTGGTGGATTTTTCAATATATTGATGACATTGGTACACAGAGCATTCATCAAGAGTTACCGAGATGTGGTCGCATATGGTATTCGTATTGCGATGTATATGGGGCTTGCTATTATGATGGGTACGGTTTGGTTACGTCTTAAAACAGATCAAAGTGAAATTCAACCTTTCATTAATGCTATTGTGAGTACTCTACTTATTCTAGGGATACATTTTTATGACTAACGAAACTTAGTTCTTTGGCTCAGCTTTCATGTCTTTTATGGCTGTCGCTTATGTTCCATCTTTTCTCGAAGATCGTTCTACATTTATCAAAGAGCGAGCAAATGGTCTTTATGGTCCTACGGCATTCATACTCTCGAACTTCATTATTGGCCTACCTTATCTATGTATGTTTATAATTGTGTTTTCTGGCGCTCAACTAACATTATGTTCAGTTTTGATATCATTTCTCTTTTCGGTAACAACATATTTTCTCAACAATTTCCGACCTACAGCTCCTGCCTTCTTCACATGGATAATGTGGTTGTTTCTGGATCTTCTCGCTGCCGAATCACTTGTCGTTCTTGTGTCCTCTCTATTCCCTTCATTTGTCATATCCCTTGCTCTTACTGCTTTTGCGAATGGACTGTGGATGAGCGTCGGTGGTTTCTTGGTACCTCCACAAATTCTTAACGTATTTTGGAGATATGTATTTCATTACATTGATTATCAGGTATGTTCTCTTTTCTCTAATCTCTTATCGAGATACTTTGTACCACCCGTGGTCATGATACAACAGTAATGCTAATGCATACCAATAGACGTACGTTTTCCAAGGAATGATGGTCAATGAATTTTCAGAAAGAGACTATACCTGCGGAACTTCCTGTCAATGCATGTACGTCACCGATCTCGCACCTCAATGTAAAATTAGTGGTAAAGGAGTTTTAGATCAATAGTAAGTCTCTCTCCTTCCTTGACAATCTAGATTTTCATTAGAATTTTACTAACGAAGCACAGTGGATATAAGACCGGCAAGACCGGTGAATGGGTAGGTATTTTAATTGCAATTATTATTGTATATAGGATTTTGGGCTTGGGTGCTATGTATTTTAGACGATAAAAAATCAGTGTTTGGTGAATGGATTGACAAGAATGGAAAGACTCTGGGATTTGGGGATGTAAAAGTGGCTTGGATGTTACTTGATTGGGAATGAAGCACCAGAACGCGGCACGGGTGGTGGCAGCTTTGGGAAGTGTGGTGATCAGATGTTATGCGGACACAGTGTTGTACATTAATAAGTGTGAGGGATCGTTCATATAGATTATCCATGAGTTTTCGAGATTTGTTTTGTTTAGTATTCATTTTGCTATGTATATATTTCTGGACTTTGGATGTGTGAAGCAAGACTGTATATATTTCTCCTCTCTTGTAGAAAATCCTTTCCATTCATTAAATCAAATAGTGATATTGTAGCATTGTAAAGTAAGCTATCAATACCCAAAGCCTGGCTAAAGACGTCTAATCAGTGATCATTGATCATGATCTCACTTTCACCAACTTTAGAACTTACTACATACATATCGTAGTATAATCGTCATCCATCCCTTCACACACACATTCCTCATCATCCACTCATCCATCCACAAACATTCAGCCAGACGTTACAGTACGCTCGAGCCTTCATCACATCATCTTATCTCTCCACCCGTCTCTCACCAAGCAAGCCATCTCCTCATCACCTCACCCCACGGTACTACCACATCCATTCATTTATTCATACGTGCTGCGTATATACCCTCAAACATTAGTTTATACATAATATATATCTAAACACAGCATATAGAAACTTTATCCGGATCCAGCCGGCTCGAGTATATGTTACACAAGTCACACGAGCCATACAGGTCGAGTACAGAGTGACAGAGCATTTCGTTTTGACTCTCGTTTTTGACTGCGCCTATAGGGTTGTACTGTTGATTTATTTTCTTCCGGGGGTGTACGGAAGGAATGGGGAGGGTGTTTGTGTTATGGATGGGGTAGATAAGGTAGATAGGAGAAGAGTTTAGACGGTGAGACGATGGATTATAAAGACGGCGATGAAGTTGTCGATGACTGTTGAGGATTTTGATGACACAACTTTTCGTAAATCAGCAAACCCACCTTTTGGCTAAAATACGGTTAGAAAGATATCTAAATTCAGATATCTGAAGAGAAACCCATATACGTATCCAAGTACATACTTCATGCCGTACAACGCCAAATCATACGACTCTCAACCGCCCGACTTGATCCCAGTCTATACTTTGTACGCTTCCAGTCCAGGGACGCACTCACTCTCGAGGCACCCATGTTGTGTTTACTACGCATATCACATATATGTGAGATTATGTTAAGATGGAATTGCATATAATTATGTTGTGTCAATTCGTGCACTTCATGGCTTGAAGGCGAGTTGAACTCTGGGTCTGCACTACATGCATACGTGGGTATATTTACGGAGATCAATTCTACTCATGGATTTGTGTTCATGATGAGCCGTGATTGCATAAGGTTATATAATATGCATACTTAACGATATTCACGGTAAGTGCGGGATGAATGTGATATCGCTTTCGCTTACATTTTACCGTCAACGTTGCGAGTTTTCTTGCCACTGTCTGAAGTTGGAACTTGGAGTCCAATATTCAAGTTGGTCGAAACGTTGTATAACGTATTGGCACTGCTGACATACATATATTTTAGTAGTATTATAGAGTCGTAGTATTTATGAAATAGACGGGAGACATTTGAGGTCTGGGCATGGCGGCTATGACGGTAATTTTTGATTAATCTTGTGATCAGGAAATCTAATCTGGGGATTGGCAGTGCTTGAGATCGTCGGGTTGCAGATATATTTGCCCAATATATGTAAGTATGGACATGGAATCTACAGCCGGTGGCATTATCTAAAAATGTTCTTGTGAGCACAACATGTGCTGTTTCGAAATGTTTCAGGGTTCAACCGAAAAGTGAGATTATGGGACATTTGGTTCAGTTTAGACTTTTCATATGTACTGATACTTCAAGGTACGTACATGTTTTAGACTTTGACATCGCCTAGCTTTTTGACTACATTTTCGAAAAATCTCATTCCGAGTTTTGAGGCAACTCTCTCATCACCCATCTCATCTTCTCCATCTTCTATCCCTAACTCTTTACCACCAACTATACATCTCTTTACAACCTCTTCCACTATTTCACCCATCTCACCTCCTATTTTCGACAGCATGTCTTCACCCATGAGAATCTCCTGTACATTCTTTGCTCTCTTTGAAGATCGTCCACTGATCTCAGTCATGATCTCGGTTATTGATTTCCAGAAACATAATTCAACTAATACCACACCAAAACTATATATATCGAAGCTTTTTCGGTAGCCTATAAATAATATTAATATCATTGACCATTGTATTTCTGGAAAGACAACTCACTTTCTCTCGGGCCAAATCCAATATTTTGAGTACTTGGGTGTCTATACATATTGTGCTCTTCACCATCTCCTGGTATCTCTGTCGTTTCATCCTTTCTAGCTGGTCGAGCAAAATCAAAGCCACTCAAATATACTTGATCCCAGTTCACAACTTGACGTTTACCATCATTCGATGTAACTGGAAAAAACACTATGTTATGCGATCGAAACCCTTTGTGAAGCCAGTTCACGGAATGTAGATATAATAAGCAATTAGATAAGGCATGAGCTAATTTTATACGATTAGTGATTCGAGGTTTGGGGTAGTTCGGGAATAATTGGATGAGAGAGGTAGGGGAGGTCTCAATTGATTGTGGCTTCCGAAAGACAATTCCAATACGTGCCTCGGGAGGTTCATCTTCTTCGGAGTCGGAAGAGGGAGAAGTGGGCTCGGAGGTAAGATTATCGAAATATCCAAGACAATGAGGAACTCGGAAAGCCTCTGGTTTTGGCTCGTGATGAAGGAGTGCAGCAAGTTTCTGAACGCGGTCTACTATGAGGGGGGAAGGAGAGGTAGCACCCGGACTACAATCATACTCTTTCCATTCAATCCATACTGGTTCTTCAATACCATCGTGGGAGTATGTAGCCTCGCATCTAATGGCATCTCCATCTATCGAATCCTCTTCAGGAGCAAGTTGAATGCTAGACTTAGCAATTTCGAGACTCGTCCTTTCATCGTTTGGTCTTCCCAACGAAAGAGCATTTCCAGTCGCCTCATCCCATGTTAAACTTCCAGTCGTGGGATTAATTGATTCATTAAATGCCTTGAATTTGGCAAGCTGGGACAAGAGCTTTAAGCCCGAATTGTTGTCGTCCGCATAATCATGAGGAATCGATGGTGTGTGATATGTTCGAGCATCCAGCTTGATATTCAGGGCCATGACCAATTGGCATAGAGAAGAAAGATCTTTGTGAAGTTGTAATACACCTCGGTTCGTATCTTGAGTCGTCCGATGGATCTCGGTTTGCAAACGGGTATCAAGGATATCCGTCATATTATCGTTGAGAGTGGAGAAACGTTGAAGAAGAATCTCAAATGCTTCCTTGTCAAAGGCTGTCCACCAAAGACGCCGCGCCCCCTCGGTGATTTGATCCGTGGCATTGGTCTTGAGGGATTTCATAGCTTTCATTATAAATTTCCTTCTCGATTCGGACAATGGTACATGAGCACTGGAGGCATCTTTAGCTGGATCATCGATAGAATTCTCATCTGACACGAAGTCAGGGATAACCTTGAGGTGCTTATTCTTCCTCTGGGCATTCTCGAATTCCTTGAACAAGCATTGGATCTGAACAAGAAGGTCTAGGATGGTGGTTCGATGGACGACAAATGTATTGGATTCGCGAATTTTTTGATCCTTTTGATTGTCAAGGTCTAGCAGACCGGAAGTTTCACTCCATGCAAATAATCTTTGCTGTTCCATCCGCAGTCTCAAATTGTAGTATTTTGACTCTTCAGGGACATTCTTTGCTGTGATAATGAATTGAATCCCTGACAATAATGATATCAATATCCAATAAATTGATTCTAAAGATCAAGGGAATCATGTACCTTGAATGCATCCTGTAAACACTTGACCAGCCAAGGATGCTACACTGAGAGCTATACCTACAGCACTGATTGGGTCCATATTTCAAAAGAAGTGAAATGGTGTGTCGGGATATTTGATTGTGCTACCGAGGTATGCGAGTCAAAACAAATCACGGCACGGGTGGCCTAGAATATGGAACCGATTGAACCAAAAGGGCCGGTCGTCTAATAACGGCAAGTATGGATGAGTTGCGGTGGAAGCCCTCCCATCAAAACACGATGTTGCTGAATTGTCTTCTGCACAGGTATTTGCTGGGCAAAGAAAACCTGGCAAAAGAAAAACTGGGGTAGGGCCGCGGATCCGCAGATGGCGCTCGAATAATTCTTATTGCTTACAATCTTTCTTCGATGTTGTATGTGAAACTGAAGCTTTTCAGAAACTATAGTAAAGGAAATACACAAGCTCAATGAAGAAGAGAAACCCAATGACAAAACGATCGACTAGTGACTGCAACACCGTTGAGTGTAATTCAGATAGACATTATCCCATCGTATCATAAAATGATAAAGATTCATCTACCGACGAGCCAGCCTCATTGTGGCCATGCTCATATACCCTACCCAATCGCTTTTGATATTATTCTCCACAACTATGCAGGCGTCAAAAGGCAGATTTTGCATCACAGCCCTCTCTTGTCTCTCTCCTATGGTGTGCTGAAAAATGGCAGATGGCGGGAAGTTTCCCATGTGAGATAATCTTAACCTTTTATATGCAGATTGAATGCAAGGAAATGCAGAGCTGAGGAAATTTTGTATCAATCGCGGATCATGAAGGGGAAATCCGAATCAATCGATGTAAAAAGAAACAAGGTCACGTGTATGGTGAATTAAACCACTCTCGGGACTCAGCTCCAATGGGATTTCTTTGCTTCTTGTGCTCCAAAGTAAATGAAAGGAGATACGCATTAAATACGCATCAACTACGCATACCTACGCATTAAACAACTGTATGTCAGATAGAAAATCGATTGAACGGATGGACCACTCCGCATGCATTTAATAACAACTTGTTCGCACCAGGAGTGATAGGTCCCCATCGTTATATTGAGGCTGTCCGTCCGTCTTCTCAACATCTTCCAACACAAGTTCACAACATTATTTCATTCTCGTGGCTCCCTCCACCCTTTATAAAGATTTGACTTGGACCCAATTGAACACAAACGACATCGCGGTCAGCATATCATTGACGTGTTTGTACTAAACTTCTCCAACCTTCTTGTACTCAATCTATTCGGGCTCATCGGGGACCTCGCTAGGTACCACATTTACTACGGTAGTCAGCATTTCCTATCCAATATCGTAGTACAAGGATAGAATATCCATCAATCATTCGACGTTTTGTACCAGGGTTGCAGTATTGACTTTCCAATGCAGCAGACCTCTACTTCTGTGCCTCATATGTTTTGGTCGGCGAGCAATTCATCCACATCCACATCAAATCTGACCACTAGAGCTATGGATTCCATTTCTCCCATCCAAACGCCTTCGACGAGTAATGCTTCATCACTATCACCAACTTCCGATCATGTGCCTGAGAAACAAGGCGAAAGACAGTTAGCAGTCGTTCCGGACCATCAAAAGGACCGGATTACAGTCCCGTCAGCATGCGTCGCTTGTCGCTCCAAGCACCTCAAATGCGATGGCTTTAGTCCATGTTCTAGATGCTCTACTAATGAATATGAATGTGTCTACGTGAGAAGTCGTCGAGGCTTTAAGGGTCCAAGACGTAATGGGGCTCAAAACAAGACGGCGGCATCGACGTCAACTCAATCGAACAATTCCAGAGCTTGTCCATTAGTTCGACCAGGGACATCATCTACAACCATCAATACCACCGGTAATTCGGTCAACATTCCCAGTGGATTAGCTACACCTCCCGACAATAGACTACAGACGCTACCGTTCGGTCCGGCAAATCCTCCGTCTTATGTTATTAATAGAGATCAAACGGTTTTAGACGTCAATAAACCTCAATACAACGGATTAGACCTTCGACAAAAATGTATCGAAGCATTTTATTATCATTTTTGGCCCGCACATCCATTCCTTCTCCCCAGAGATAATCTGCTTAGATTGCTCAAGGAGAAAAAACAACTGGAGCATTTAGAAGCTGCTATGAGATATGTGGGGTCATTCTTCATAGATCAAGCACCTACTACGGCACTATGTCTAGAAGCTGAACGAGCAATTTATCGTCCAGATTGTCCCAAGGATGCATTCAAGGTTCAGGCAATGCTTATTCTTTGCATTGGACTTGATGGTTACACATATCAAGAGAAGGCCTTGGAAGTCCTTACTGACGCTCAAGAGTTGGCATTGCAATTGGGAATGAACAAAAGAGATTTTGCTTCTATGCATGGAAATGGCTGGTCTAGTTTGGAAGAGAGTTGGCGTCGTACTTGGTGGGAAATGTTTGTGGTTGATGGGATGATTGCTGGCGTTCACCAAAAGAGTTTCTTTCCCATGAAGGACATACCCGCAGAAGTTGGACTTCCATGTGAAGAGAGCGAATATATTAATGGAGTAAGTTCTCCCTAATTGATAACCGAGAATTTCCCTTCATACCTACCCTTCAAAATTACCATGCTAACAAAAATCAGAATATTCCACCCCCTCATTTCCTTACAGACTTTGACGATGAGGATTTTGAACATCGTGATTACAGCTACTCCTCTTTCACATATCGTATCTCTGCGATCCGAAACTTAGGTCGACTATTGACGGGAAAGATGATCAATCCGCATCCTGACAGTTCCGCCGTCGATCGTCTTGATGCGTATCTTGTAAACTTTCGTTTACATCTACCAGATAACAAGAGACAACTCGTCAGTGGTGATGGCAAGCTTGATGAGATGCTGTTCCAAGCAAATATGATTACAGAAGCGTATGTTTTCCACTTATCTATCTTCCGGCAAACCCTATTAGCCTCTAACCTTTTACCACTTTCCTTTCCACAACTTCGCTTCGGTTCTTCCCACATGAACTAACTCTCATCCTGTTAGCGCGACTATCGTTCTCCACCGTGAGCTCTCGGAATTAGATAGTAGCATCACTACTCCCATAACCTCCTGTGCCCCTCACCACCCTATCATGCCTGGTGCAAACTACAACATCCACGCCTCCAAAACCGTTACTGCCGCCCAATCAATCTCCAAACTCATTACTCTCCCCGTTCCCTTAATCCGCCACACACATTTCTTCACCTGCGTCGTAACTCTTGCCTCTGTAGTCCATCTCTCTTGTTGGTCTGTTCTCTACCCTACTCTCAATGATGACGATTTGAAACAACAATTGAAATTGAATACTGGGGCTCTGAAAACTTTATGGCAAGTCTGGCCTAGTGCCGGAAGAGCATTTGGACAGGTTAAAGGCGTAGCGAGTGAGATTTGGCAGAGGAAAAAGGAGGTTGTTGAGAGAGGGTGGTGGGGTGAGGCTGGTGAGGAGGGCTTTATCAGGAATATGCAAGAGGAACAGGGATATCTGGAGGAATTGCAATTACTTGATGCACCTGTACATCCGGGGTTTTAGATGTTGTCCGTAGGGTTTTTTTACTGCCTTGCAGTTTCTGCTCTATCCCCCTTTTCCTTTTCCTTTTCCGAGGCTTTTCTTCGGAGTGTTTGCTTGGCGAATCTATCATTTTATGGATGGATCTTCCCATAACCTTATATCCTCCTCTGTTCGGGGTTGATTGACTGTCAGTTCCTACTATCTAGTGGGACTTACCCAGATACCTTTTCCTCTTACTTTGCATTTGGTATTTCGACGCGTGGACACAAGGAAAGAAAAGCTCAACCCAATGGAGGATAAAGGACGAGCTGTTGACACAGGGGTATATTGACAAGACGAGATGATATGAGACGAGAAGATTGAGAAGAGATGAAAATAACGGCCTATCTATTTGGATTTGAATTTCGATATTCGTGAATGTGAGAGGAAGGAAAGTTGGAGTTATATATTTTTCCTTCTGTTGTTTCTTTGGCTTGGATATGGAATTGACAATGGGAATCGAAGAGAATGACGAATGGACCGAATTCGATAATAGGGTTGATGATATGAATGGATACTGGATATCATGTTTACTTCTACCCTTGATCTTCTTCTAATCTTGGAATGAATTATCGCTAGGGAGATTTGAGTAATAACTTTACGAGGGAAATAGTATGCTTAAGAATAGGAATCATATTTTATCTAGTATTCATTGATTGCTTGCTTGCTTGCGCACCTCAAGGGTATAACCATATGATATGTAATATCGCAATAGAAATGAATATCGACGACGTCATGCCACCCACCTTTAACCTCTTCGCTCTACTCATCTTGAATTAAATCTTGGAGAAATATCTATTGTCATGTAGTGTATTGTAAACATGCATAACGTAATAGACCAGGAAGGATTTCTGAACAACCCTTCTGTAGTGATCCATGCTAAGACCAGCGGAAAAATGCCTCTAAGCATATACAAATCCAACCAGAACTCCAATCCGAACTCCAGCCAGACTCCAAATGAGGTATACAAAACCCAGTTTCTATGTCTTCCTCACCTAACTCTTCAAAGCTTGTAATCTTCCTCTCATTTGATTCAACATAGCCTCGGCATCCTCGTCTTCCTCTTCCGCAGCAACTTCCTCTTGTACAGGCGCTGCCGGCAAATTTGGCGTCGCTCCCACTTTAGACATTCTATCCTGCAATATCTCTCCAAGTACCTTATCAACCTCTTCCTCCGCCTCTTCATCCTCCTCTTCCAACTGATCAGGCATCATATCCCCAACCATCTCCTCAATAATCCCCGCTTTTACCAATTCCTGACTCAGTTCCCTCATCGTCCCCATCAACTCCGGTAATCGCACCAAACTATTAACATCCTTCATGATACCCACACTCGCCTTAATACTGCCCTCGATCTTCCTCACCGCAAACGCTTCATTAACTTGCATATTCACACTCTGCAATTGCGCTTTCGACGTGACGAGTCTGCGGGAGGTATTTCGGGTGCGGATTAATTCGCGCGCGAAAATTCGAGTTTCTTGGGCGGCTTGTTTGGCTTGAGAGGGATTGCGTTGGGCACGTTTGTTGGCGGCGATGATTAGGTTGCGGGTTTTGTTTTCGACGGCTTTGAGAGCGGCGATGTCTCGGTCGAGTTTGCGGGTGTTTTGGCGGATGAGATTGTTACATTTGCGGACCTGAGGGAGGATTAGATGAGGGGAGATAGATGGATTAGAGAAACATGAGAATGGGTATGCATGGTATTGATATGGTATGGTATGGTATGGTATGGTATGGGGAATATACGCACTTGAACTTGAGGATCGGGTTTGAAGAAGACGGCTCTTATGGATTCCATGATGGGTGTTTTGAATACGATTTACCACCAGAATGGATTGGAGGTTTGTAGCCGTGTTACTGAAGAGAGAAATTGAAGGTTGAAGACGGCTTCTTTGATAATTTGATCGTATTAGATTAAATGGTTCTAATCTGAGTCGAAGGTTCAATTATTGTAGGTACCTACGAGTAGTAATAAGTGTGATAAGTGGAAGAGTGCCGATAAGTGATGGTGATTGATACGATGTAGTTTGATACATGTCCATGGTAGTATACCAGTAGTACAGTATTAGTTTGGGGTTTAGGTCCAAGCTCAATCAGATGTCTGCGGTTAGTGACGTTGCCTTTTCACGCTTTTCTACTTTTCTACAGGAGCCGCAACTACAACGTGGGGTTAAGTTCTCATTAATAATTAAGAAGGAAGAAAAGAAAGAAAAACCCTTCATTTATCTTATTTGATTTAATTATTTACAGACTTCCATTAATAAATTGAACAGAATAGTAAATTAAGACATATATCTTTGCAAAAGGCTATAATAGGAAATTAATTATAATTACATCATGTCTTGTAAATGTACCGTAAATCAAAGAATGCTTATTGTTACTCTCTCCCTACCTACCACTCACTTACCATTCCAATTGTACTTTCCCCAATGTTCTCGCAGGTTCCATACATCTAGCTGGCTCCAGCCTCGTTTGTCTGCACACAGCAAGAAGTAACAAATAGAAAGTCCGCCAATCCTTTCTTTAACCTCCCCTCAATAATTTCTCTCTTCTACAACAACAACAATACCAACTCTGTACAAACCTTTTGCTTGATACCCCAATTCAATTTTCGCATCAACGACATCTTCTAGTTCATTTTTCATACAAAAAGACTTTCAATCACAATGACTGAATCAACACCTGAAGGTAAGCTTTGTTAGCTCTTTTCTTTCTTACGAGTGTTGCGATAAAGAGGTTATCGAGCTTCTCTACTGTCACAACCTAGAACTCAGTTCTTTCTTGTCACTTCAGCTTTTGCTTGGAGTTTGTGCCATTTCAAAGAATCTCAGTCTTCGGTGGTTTATGTGGCTAGCTATGTTTTTGAGGTCAATCTGTTGCATCCCACATTTACTTTTTCAATGAGGGGTACTGCAGGCTGAAGCCTCAAAATTCACAAGCAAGAGCCAGTAACTGCTCAGAGCTATTTACTTGATACCACCCATACACCGAGATATATACACATATGTATACTCGATATCTGAATATCTCACTAATCAATTTCACAAATAGTTCTCTGGGCTCAAAGATCCAACAAGACCGAAGCCGAAAAGAATTTCATCTACTTAACCATCAGCGTTCCAGATGTCAAGGAACCAAAGATCGATCTCAAGTCCCAATCTCTTACATACTCCGGCTACTCCGAGTCTCTCAAGCGTGCATATGCAGTTACCTTGGAATTCTACGAAGAGATCGATGAGAGTGCTTCCAAGTACAATCACACCCAGAAAAACACTCAATTCGTCTTGAGAAAGAAGGAATTGAAGGAGGAGTTCTGGCCTAGATTATTGAAGGATTCCAAGAAGGTTCATTACTTGAAGACCGATTTCGATAAGTGGGTTGATGAGGATGAGCAAGATGAGGCTCCTGAGGAGGATTTGAGCCAGATGGGTGGCATGGGTAAGTTTTTTGCATTCGATTGAACATAAGGCTGGACAATAAACTAACAGATGATTCTTTAGGTGGAATGCCAGGAATGGGAGACATGATGGGAGGAGCCGGTGGAGATTTCGGTGGTATTGATTTCTCGAAACTCGGAGGAGCTGGCATGCCAGGAATGGGTGGAATGGGCGATGATGATGAGGGCGATGATGATGAGGATGACGACGATATGCCAGCACTTGAAGGAGAGGAGGAAGCCTCCGAAGCGCCAGCTGCTAAGATCACCGAGGTCGCTTAGATGATTCCCTTTATGACAAATGACTCTCGACATTCATTTCATTCAACTTCATTTCAACAAAGCAGAGATACTATACTAGGAGTTCTCAGATGATACGAAAGGACTTATATGGATATCTTTTGCTCGATTCATCAGAGTTATTTGGTGAGAGTCAGGGTATACACATAGTGGATTCTTTGGTTCGTTTATGGGATGGAATTTTATCGAATTGCTAAATGGACGCACATTGAAGGAAAGAATGGATGAATATGAAATAAAAGTAACGACTTATCTTTTCTTGATTAAAATTGCGTGTGAAGTGAAGTGAAGTGAAGAGATGATTGTGGATTCGTGACCTTACTCGGAGTGACTACCCAATACTGTAGGTTCCTATGAATCTCTTGTAGACTTGATACTTGTTGTTTATGCAAATCATATATGCATTCATTCCTTTACTATTACATGATAGGTAGTCAATACTAGGTAGGCATTGGATACTTAGTGTTTATTCACTCCGTATTAATAGATAGGAGCTACTTATCTAGTTAACTGTTCTGAGGGGGGATAATAAAAGGGTGAGGAGGGGGGGAGAGAGGGAAGAAGGAGGAGAAGGAGCGTATTAACCTTTGGGGATAGTATGAGGAGATGGGATGGAGAGAGTAGATGCTATGTTATGAGATGAGATGCTATGGATGTTTTAGATGGAAAAATGAGATGGGATATGGGATACGAGATGGGATATGGGATACGAGATGGGAGATGGGAGATGGGAGATGGGAGATGGGAGATGGGAGATGGGAGATGGGAGATGGGAGATGGGAGATGGGAGATGGGAGATGGGAGATGGGAGATGGGAGATGGGAGATGGGAGATGGGAGATGGGAGATGGGGGATGGGAGATGGGAGATGGGAGATAATGATAAATTAATTATAAATATTTTTCTATTCTATCATGATATGGCATGTAAGGTTATATATATTCGGAATGAATAGTAGATAAGATATAATGAATATGGGTAGTACTTATCTAGATACCTATATAAAAATGTGAGTAATATCTAGATGTGGATGTACTACCTACTAGGCAGGTAGGTAGGTAGGTATCTATTATGAAGGTAGACAAGTATCTGGGGTGAGGGAGGGGATGTAAGAATACAAGTGTAAATAGAGTAGATTCAGGAAATACCAGTTGTAATATTTATTTATTATCCAGTTTATTTCTATATACCTATTTTATGTATTTATACTCCTATCGGTACTCTCGTATATTCATCTGATACCTACTGATGCTCGTTTTATATACTCCTGATCATATCATTTACATGCACAGCCGTTAGGTACCTATGTATTAAATGCCAATTCCAGTTTCCAACGCCCTGCATGCACATATTAATGCTGCTCCTTCATCTGTTGTACTTCTGCAATTCTTCTTTCCATGCAATCTCCTACACGGAAAGATTATCTCTTGCAGATATCACCCCACCCACTCTACCTCGACCTCTTTTCCGTATCTCTAACCGTCCAAGTAACCCCCTCGTCCCTCACCCACGCACCCTCCAAATCTTCTCGAGATGATACCGGACTGTCGATTTCCCTATCCTCTCCCCTTGCTTCCTTATTGTATTCCTGTTCTTCCAAGAGCACCTCATAACCCTGCTGCGCGGGTCTCCTATCAAACCAATACTGCAACCTCGTTCCCTCCCAAAGTCTTTGCCAGCCATTTCCCCCACTAACTCCCGTCGCATACGCCCTGTCGATTTTCTGCAAACTGCGGTAGAAAAGCGAAAATGCAAATGCACTATAAGCGAGTCCACCCAAAAGATCAATCCGCCAATGGTGACGCAAATACATTGTCGCAAACCATTGCCATAATACGTAAAAACCGAGTATAAAAGTTCCTTTTCTGGAGTAGCGGCCTACAAAGAAGAAACAGCAGCAGCTGAATGCTCCATGTAGGGAAGGAAATGCGCCGAAAACCAAGGGAGAGGCTTTGAATGCATTGGCGTAGATGTGGGTTCCGAGAACTTTGTCGACGCGCACGAGGCCAGCGGCGGAACCGGGCATACTGTAGTTTCCAGGTGGGAGAGGATAGCCGTATTGGTCGCCATACCAAGGAGCAGCCGAGGGGAAGGATAGATGGGTCATGATTCCTAGACAGTTTTGAATACCAAAGGACCAGGCGAACGTTGATACAACTCCAGGGGGTGCAAATAGCCAAAGCCAAAATGCGGCCAAGAAGGGAGAGATGAAGTGAATAACACCATATGATAGCCAAGCGAAAACATCAAGGGGTTCGGAGAGGTTATGGGAAAGTGCGTAGAGGATATTGAGGAGAAGAGGAGGTAGTCCAGCGATTATCGATATCTTCTTTCGTGTGAGTGTATACATCCAAAGTATTCCAATAACCGAACAGGTGAATTGTGATGCAAGACCGAACATTGAAAACCCAAAAACTCTTCTATCCAATGTTTCGAGGTAGTTAACATCAATTAATGGCCGGATTGAGGAATCGATTCGCCATGCTTGGGGAATCGAATTAGCATGGAAAGGTATCAATTGAGGGTAAATCTGAATTTACCATTTTTGAAAGTAGTTATCCATATGAGAATAAAAGTCATGTTGATTAAAATATGTCTAAGTAAACCAAAAAATGAATGTCTACACACATGTTAGTATTTTTCTCGTCAGATCATACTGAAAAGTAGAGGTTTTCCCAGAATTTGATTCGCCTACCTATTGAGTAGAGTTCTGTATATGTGAAGGAAAAAACGCCCAACGGCGTCAAAGACACCCGCCATGATTACTAGGAAGCAGGTATCAAAAATGAAGATGTATAGAGAATGAAAAGGGAAGATAGGGATTGAAATGAAAATAAAAAAAGAAATGCAATTAAGGAAGTACTTTAGACCGCGGCCCATAGAGCCCTAAGGAAAGTTAGCAAAGACTGGGATATAGTAGCGTTTATGACGTCCACAATTATGTCAAAATATAGATTAGACTGATTCTAAAATAATGCTTAAAGCAAATCAAAGAAATGCATGGCATTGATGGCAATGTTGCCCATTGGATCAATTTCCATAAGATATCAACCCCCTTCAAACCATTCGATGTACCTACATGTTCATTTTCCAAAATTCCCTGTTGTGACTTATTTGGGCTGCGCTTGTGTACATCCGATGAAGTGAGTGGACACCGGGTTTGAATGGACATGCTACCAAAGTAAGTACATACATACTTTATAGGAACTATACCTAGTCCATGGCGATTTCCCAACGTTCTTACATATGATAAGTGGTTACTCGTGTGCCTTGCAACTTGAAAAGGGGGAAAAGAGGACTCAGGACAGAGTACATGTATGTAAAGTGTACGGAGAGTGTACGGACTATGGAATACCGGTATATCAGGTACAGCACATGTTCCACAACACCGATGGAAAAGTCAAATAAAGGAATCAAAGGTTTGTTGCAAGCAACAAGCGTCTCATGTTGAGGAGTCCAAATTCGCCCGTGTTGATGGTGTCGGTGTGTACATCGTATAGGGAAATAATATGAGCGGGAACCCAAGGAGATTGCCAGGCTTCCTCGGCAATCCGGAGCACTGAACATTATCCACTCCATTATTGGATGATTAAGGTAGAGTTGGTTAGGTAATCACATGGTAAAATGGGGGAACTTCTTGTCCTAGAGTTTGTCGGATTAACTCGTGAGTCGCGAACCAAAGCAGGAAGAGATTGTTGAAGAGGAGTGAGTGAACATGTAACTGGATTGGACCGGATACGCGTGTTTATACAACCTTGGACTTGGATCGGGCAATTGACTCGCCTTCAATTCCCAATTCGTCGGTGAATACTACCTTGTCCATTGTGGGAATCCTGGCCATTAGGTATGGTATCCCAAGAATATATACCTTCATCTCGCAGTGCATGCATAGACTGCTGCGGAATTGGAGTAGTTCGTAGGTTTTATCTGTACCTACTACCTAGGTGCTAGGTAGGCATGTCGAATTGAACCAGTACAAGGATCAGATGGATGGCCTGCTCGTCACATATCATGAATTGATATCGGATTCGGACTCGCGTTTTCGTACCAAGTTGTCTCCCGTTTTTGAACTTTGAAGTAGGTATCTACTAAGTTGAAAGTAACGTAGAAGTAGCACTGTCTAGACTCTGTATATCTAGCAACCCGGAATTGGCTCTGTCTGGACTCTCTGTCTGTACCTAGTAGGTAGGTAGTAGGTAGGTAGTAGGCAGGCTGTACTTGTAGGATGTAGCAGATCTTGACCTGAATATAAAGTTTTAAGTACAAAGTAACCTTGTTGTAGCCGAGCCCATATTTAGAAGGTTGTCGCGTGGTCGAGATCTTCTTGCCTTACCTTACCTTATCTAGGTAGGTAATCATCATGAAAAGGCGAGTGAGGTTCGAAACGGAAAAAAGCAAACACAATACCAATCAGAGTAACGACAATAACAATACCTAGGTAACAACAACAATCATTATAAGCCTTTCAAAATCTGGTGACATTTTGGTTGCAGATTCACAGCCTTGTCGTGGCTGACGCCTTCCCGCTTAACCTTGGAATAGCCAGCTAGGTAGGTATACTCGTACAGATAGAGTAATAAAATCTTCACATTCAAATACGGTAACCTCAAAGAACCTGGGAATATATCACGTCGCCACTTCAAAGAAACCCACCAATTGCTACACAACATTCATCACCCTCAATCTCTCTAATCATGGCAACAACACAACCAGGTCAAAGCAAATATGTAACACTCGTATCCTGCGATGGATTCGAGTATGTCGTTTTGAGAGAAGCTGCTTGTACCAGTGTTGCGATTAAGAAGATGTTGGATCCATCCAGTTTGTTTGCCCCTCCTTCAAGAAGTCTAACTTTGTCCATAGTTGGTTATTATTACACTTGAACCAATACTTATCTCATTCATCTACAGGTGGTTGGGAAGAGTCTCAGACAGGAGTCTGCCGTTTCTCAGAGATCAGGTATGCCTAACTTTTTCCTTTTATTATCCAAGTCCACATACCATACGATTCCCCAATTCCTCGATAAACGCAAACACGACAATACTCT
The DNA here is from genome assembly GCF_014898435.1 of Botrytis sinoallii. Lineage (NCBI taxonomy): Eukaryota > Fungi > Ascomycota > Leotiomycetes > Helotiales > Sclerotiniaceae > Botrytis > Botrytis sinoallii. The sequence goes on along the minus strand of NW_024066029.1, from coordinate 1,872,949 downwards.
GCATCCTTTACATCACCCAGCAAAGAATAAAAAGGCGTCGGTGATGATAGAAGCTATTTCGATACAGACCCTCTATTCCACTTTGGGATTGCCGCGGACTGAATGGTCGTTTCTTACACTTGATCTGAGACCCGCTTTTAAGCCTACTTAAATTTCTGCTAGATTTTTTTCTCTTCAACCTCCATAGCTTTACTTCTTTCCTCATCCATCCACCATCGACCATCTACGAGTAGACCTTAGATGGATGGCATTATATCATTAGCCAACCCTCAATGGCAACATCATCTTGTCTAACATGGCATTGCTATAAAATACTATTCAATATACTAACCACAACTTTGAAATAGTGGTGTCGTCCTTGAGAGAGTCGCCGAATACTTTTACTACAACTACAAGTATCGCAACTCGGAGAATGTGCCAGACATGGAAATTCCCGCAGAGTTGTGCCTTGAGTTGTTGATGGCAGCCGATTACTTGGATAGTTAGTATTCGATTACTCTCGGTCTTGTCGACATTCTTTACTAACCCTTATCCTTTCAGCATAATGCGTCTCCTCTCAAATCGGTCTAATGGCTACGATGGCGTTGGCGAATACTCGGGATGAGAAAATATAGATGTGGGAATATGGAGTCGATAGGAAATGAATTGTTCGACCTACTATCTTTTCATGAATACTTTTAATACGCGTGTCTTTGTGCACCCCATTTGAGCATATGCGGTTTTCCCTAATACACCCTGGGTTCACACGTCTATAGATGATGGCAGATCAAATCTTTACTTCCTCACATAACTCCTACCTCCTCTTCTTCAAAGGAACGTAGGTTTAGATGATGGAAACAAATGCATTCCCACTTGGCTTATTTCATTCGGGTCACCATTTATTTTATTTTCTACTTCTCACTAGGTTGAGGACTGACTGGAGGATGTATAGCTTCTTTCAATCAAAATTAAAAATTCATTACATTCTACCAAAATGCACTTTACACGGCATATCTTTTGACATGTGATCCGATTGATTGACCTCATTTTCTTTCCATGTTGCAATACCTACCTACCTACTAATTAGGGACTATCAAGAAAGTACCTAGGTAGACATCGTTCAACTTCATGTTACATCTGGGAAATCAATCACCCTAGGCAATAATGCTGTCGAGCCGTTTCACTTCATGATTATCCTCACCCACCATCCCTACCATCTGGAAGTTCAGACGAAGTAAATGTCACCACCTCCTTCGCTTCAGATCAAGACACCACGGATGTGTCATTAGGCGAAGTCCTCCGTGTTTCACAAAATTACAGGTAAGAGTAACCGCCTTCTCGTCTGATGTCGCATTGTGTTCATCTCTATAAGTTGAGATGATTTCGGCGGAACTTATACTGTAAGCTTCATCTTTTAATTCATTTTCTGAGCGCTGGTCGACTTCGAATTTGTAGATTTGAATTTCAATTTTCATTTCGTAATTCTTGTTGTTTTGCAAATTTAATTGGGTGCGTATTACATACATTCTACGATATATTACCTTCTACAGTTATGAAGACATCAGCTATTCTACTTCTCGCCATTCTCGGCATGGCATCCGCTTCCGTTCTCAGCACTACGAATGTCGCCACCGTTCTCGCAGGCGTAACAGCTCCATCCTCTCTCACCATACCGGCCGATGCTATGGCAGCTATCACTAAACTTGGCACTGGCGGTGCAAATACCGCTTCATTGACCGCTGCTGAGACTGCTGCTATCAGCGCTTGTACGGATGCTGGCCGAGCGAACAACACAGCTTCAAAGGCCAATCTCAATGATGGAACTGGGAGTGCGGGAGCTATTGCTTTGTAGGTTTAAATTTCGCATCATCCTTCTGGATGGATTGAGGAGGAGTTGTGAAAAAACATGATTTTAACGTCAGTATAGTGTAACGAATAAAGTCACGACTCACGCATGCGAAACTGCAGGTCAACAAATAGCACTGGTTACTTCAGGGACGGCGGCAAGTGATACAGATGTTAATCTGTTGATATCAAATGTGGGAGTTTTGAATGTGAATACCAAGGCTGCAGGAATTACTTCGAAGCGGGCGGTGGCGTTTGCGGGTTGAGGTTTTTATATTTTGCAGGAATTACGACAATAAACATTATTTCCTATCACCAACTTTAAAGATTAAAACAAAAAAAGCATTTTATGAGTGTCATTTACCTATTCCTTCGTGTTACATCTTTAATTTTGAAGATCTTACAATTGGCATCAGTCGTCAGGACTTTTTGCCGAGATCGGGAAACCCCACTTCTCGAGCGCCGGCGGGGTATCAAGAACGTGCCGGCAACTCAAGAAGATAAGATATGTAATTCATTGCTATCGATTAATGACCAAGAACTTCTATTCCTAATGTATCAGATCCTTTTAACTTCTCCTCTTCTTTAATTATTCTCTTTCCTGAAATACTCTTTAGAATCTAAAATAAACAACTACTACTCTTTTGCCTCTTACCACAACAATGGGCGATATTCAACATCTATCAACAGATCAACACTATAAGGAAATAGCCACAATTGCTCAAAAACGTCGAGCTGATGCTTTACCTAAAGAATATCTTCTTCCTGGGGAAGTCTTGGAGAATCTTCCACAAAACGTTACCGATGTTCCAAGATCATCTGGTCATTTCACCCCTAAGGAATTAGAAATTATTGAAACAAGTGCGGAAGATATACTTCAAAAAATTAGAGAGAGGATATGGACATCGGTAGATGTTACCAAGGCGTTTTCTAAAGCTGCTGTTGCTGCGCATCAATTGGTTGGTTATCTCATACCTCCGAAAACAAACAAAGACGCCTACTGACCATGATCACAGACTAATTGTTTAACGGAAATTCTCATTCCCGAAGCGATCAAACGAGCCGAATTTTTGGATGATTATCTCGCCAAAAATGGTGATGTAATAGGTCCGCTCCATGGCCTTCCAATATCTCTCAAAGATTGCTTCATAACACCACCCCATCCATCTTCGATTGGTATGGCATGTTATGCCAATGTTCCCACCAACCCAGAAGATGAAACTGTTTTAGTATCTTTGTTAGCTAAACTTGGAGCCGTTTTTTATGTCAAGACGGCAGTCCCGGTTGCAATGATGATGATGGAGACAATTTCGAATGTATGGGGTGAAACGAATGGTGCATATCATACAGGCACCACTTCGGGAGGAAGTTCAGGAGGTGAAGGTGCACTTTTGGCTATGAGAGGTAGTCCGTTGGGAATCGGAACGGATATTGGAGGGAGCATTCGGATTCCAAGTGCTTTTAATGGTCTTTTTGGATTGAAACCCACGTATGTATACATAATTTCCCTTCAAAACAGACAGAAAATATTGACAATACATCAACAGTTTCGGAAGATTTCCCATCTATGGTACTAAATCGGGTATATCGGGACAAGATTTCATCTACTCAAATAACGGCCCCATGTCTAAATCCCTCTCAACCCTTCAACTATACTGTAAAGCCGTTCTATCCACCTCTCTCTCACCCTGGCTATACGATCCCAAATGTCTCCCGATTCCCTGGCGAGAAAACACCATCCAACCTCCCGGCCGCAAACTCCGCATTGGAATCATCTCCGACAACGATGGGGAAATTAGCGTTCATCCACCCATCGCCCGCGGTTTGGCACTCACAAAAAAAGCCCTCGAAGCAGCCGGCCACGAAGTCTTCGAATGGGAACCTCTAGATCATCCCGAAATGGCAAAAGAAATGAATAATTCCTTCTACACCCTCGGCGGCGCCGCTATCCTCGAACTGACGCGCAAACACGACGAGCCGGTCTTTGAAAGTATGAAAAACTATGAATTTGCCTATGATCAGGGCGAACATGGAACGTTGGGACCTACAAAGTTACGAGAAATGATTACGCGTAGAAATGCTTTTCAAAAAGCATATCTGGATCGATGGACTCGTACAGGAGCGGATGGAAAGGGAGTCATGGATGCGATTGTTATGCCTGCGAGTCCTTGGACGGCCCCCAGACTGGGGGTTACGCAAACGGAGATTTTCTGTGTGAATTATACGGGGGTGTGGAATTTGTTGGATTATCCGGCGTGTACGTTTCCGGTGACGTTTGCGGATAAGGAGGTGGATGGGAAGAGAGGGGGGGAGTGGAGGGGGTTGAATAGGAAAGATGAGTTGTTGCAGAAGGATTATGAGGAGGAGTTTTATCATGGGACGCCCGTGGTGTTGCAGTGTGTGGGGAGGAGGTTGGAGGATGAGAAGGTTTTGGAGATGGTGGGGGTTATTGGGGAGGCGTTGAGGGGGTTTGGAGGTTGAGGGTTGAGGGTCGAGGGTCGAGGGTTGAGGGAAAGGGGAAAGAATGTGGAGGGATAGAGATAGTTAGACGAACAATCTAGATTAATCGAAGAACAAAAATCCGACACCTAAATCAAATCTACAAGATAATTTCCTTACTTTTCCAACCCCATTACCTAAAAACGTCCCAATATCCATACGAAAATTCACTATCTTCATTAAATCCATACCTCATTGAAAAGACGAACATGCAGATAGGTAGGTAGGTAGTGACCGTAGATATCACCAATATGCCGCTCATCTCCTCGTTCCTCGCGAAAAAGATGATCATACATACACTTCACCACCACTTACCTATGTACCTAATTATAATAAAACAGGAAAGCGCACAAGCATGACCCAACAAATTTCTCAAACACTATGTACACGAGGAGAAGTCACTGAATTCAAGAAACGGGAAAGAGTGTTTGGGTTAGAGCTTTACGTTCCTTGTTTTGGGGGGTTTTTCTATTTTCTACTTTTTTTTCTAATTGATTTTCTTCCTTTTTTTGTTTTTCATCATTTTCATCCCTTTTTTTTTGGTTGTCCTTTTCATACTTTTTTTGCTGTCACTTTCATCCTTTTCATCCTTTTTTTTTGCTGCTTTATGATTCCGTTCGCCAAGAAGGTGTCAAATCAGGCTGTAAACACAGACTTCTAGTGCTTAATCAAGCCATTCGGGAAACCTGTTCGGCGCGGATTTATTGGGTCTCGTGTTTCCATTTCCGCTTTCTGTGGTAGCGAAGGGACTGCTAGGTGGTGGTAGAGGATGGCGGGTGGTGCTGATTCAACAATTGATTTCCAATCGGCGGGAGATTGATCTTGTTCCCTCAAACAAAAAACATGTGTGGTTCATCTTCTGTTGTTTTGCGCATGAATCATCTCTTGTCTCTCATCTGATGCATGCGCTCTGGGAACTGAAAGATTCTCGATCTCTTCCAACTTCACAATCTGTATCTTGTTCCGGATCCTTCTCCTTCTGCTTGGCTTCTATTCTCGCTAGAGAAACGATTTATAAATTGTTCTCTCGCGGCCAAACTGGTCGCCTTTTTGTGCAATTGTCTTTGAGCTCGTACCATCTCTCCCTCTTTTTCGAGGACCTGCTCTTCTCTTCGGAACATCTGCTCTTCTTTTTCGAGGACCTGCTCTTCTCTTCGAAACATCTGCTCTTCTTTTTCGAGGGCATGCTTTTCTTCTTGGAAAAACTGCTCTTCTCTTTCGCGCATCTCCCTCTCTCTTTTGCGCATCTCCTCTTCTCTTCTCAACAAATATGCTGATTCTGCTTCTTGTAAAGCACCCTTCTCTCTCAGCTCTCGCATCTTTAGACTCGCCTTAAGAATCCTCTGAATCGATTTCTTTGTGTCTTGATCAACTGTTTCTTCTTCTCGGGCCACCCATCTCAATCTCTTTTCCAATTTCTCGTCGTCCATTATACTAACTTGATTCTCAAGCTCTTCGTTTCTCTTCCTCAACTCAGTAATCTCCCTTTCAAGTGCCATTTTTTCCTTGAGAACATATCTTCTCATCGTCTCCTCTTCTAAAGATTTTCTCTCCCAATCTGGTAACTTGGACGCGGCGACTTCATTCGATTGACCGACCTCTGGTCCTTGACTTTCATTTATCTTGTCCTGCAAGGTCATTTTGAAAACCGAAGCCTCAAAGTCGACAGCTTTATCCTGTTTACATAACTCAACAATTTCGTTCGGAAATATTGGCACGATTCTGCCTGAGGATGAGTTGGGAGCCGACAACGAACTGGATGCTGCGGCTCTCTGAGCATAGGCGTTGCGCTGAAAGAGATGGTCGTCGGGGGGAAATTCGTACATGAAATAATCATCTATAGTCCTTCTTCTTCCAAATGCCATTTTGAGTCGGAATAAAACAGATGTGATCAGAAATGAAAGTTACAGTATAGATTGTAGATTTGAAGGTAAATGTAATGTGTTAAGGAATGTAGAGTGAAAAGTAGGATGAAGTTGAATTAGAATGTATAATTAGAATTAAAGGTAAATGAGTATATTGTCAGATCCTAGAGTGATAATGATATGATATTTTAATTATGTGTGTATGTGTGTAAAAAGTAACGAGTGTAATTAAGAAGTATTAAGTGTGTGAGTAGAAGCGAAGGTATTAGATTAATATGTTGTTCACTGTTACTCAGGTTGATGCGAAGGGCGTTTGAAAGCTCTGAGCAAAAGATTGTCGAAGAAGATAGAATTCGGTGTGCACGAAGAACTGATATCAAAGGAGAAAGAAGAGACTCAGAGAAATGTGGGAGAGACATGGATTTTATAGTATTTCAGCTCTTTTGGAGCTAGTGATACCTCGAAGCTACTGACAAAAAATTGTCAAACTAGGAAACCATATCCAGCAATCATAGCCCTCGATGACGGCGTTAGATTTGCACTTCAGTCATATAAGGAAAGGCGAAGTTTTATTACATCATGACATTTGAACATCAAACTAGATCTGAAATCATAAAGTGGTAAAGTGACCAATTTTGTATCGAGACCAGTGAGTCTAGAATTGAAACTTCATATAACGGTGGAGCTCTGATAGGAGAGACCTTGGAAGCCACATAGTAAAGTATAATTTGGTCGACGACGAGATGAGCTAGAAGGTGTCGCTCCTCTTGGTATTCAACGGTTCCTACCAACTAACGTAGTAGATAGAAGTGTTTAACGTTAAATGTCATAATTCAATAGTAGTACTCTTCTCCGACAAATTATTCAGTAGCTCGGCGGCTTGGAGTCAGATGATGGTGAATTTCATCGGGAGAGGACGGAGCTTTTCGAGGCAAAATTGTGTAGTACATTAAGTCTCAATAGCTTTTGAGGGAAACCAGACATGAGAAATCAAAATTGGCTATGAATCTAGAAGAATTGAAGTAAATTATCAAGAATTGACGATGCCTTCCAGATTTAGACGACTCTAGACTCAACCGTTGTCGCCGAAGGAAAAGCTTAGCGGGGAACTTTATCGCGCTACTTCGAACTACGAAGCTTTAAAACGATTTCGCAACGTCATTGACCAATCAATATGCATTGTTTCTTGAATACAAAAGCCGAGACTTGGTAAATGGACAGATATGTGTTAACACTTGAAGGCAAAACGAAGGATGCGTGTACCCCACTTGGAATATTATAGCTTCAACGTCGTCGATGTCTAACTTTTTGACATATCGAGATTTGCAATAACTAAAATAGAATTTGTATCCTTTTGCTTGTGGTGTTATCTATGTCAAATCATGATATGTCAATATGGTATCTTTCTGCGATTTCGTGGTATGACGTGAGCATTTGATTTAGAGAGGAAGGTATGGTTACCCTAAGGTTACCAAAGTCGAACACTAAATTCAAACCGAACTTATGCAGACCAAAGGACGAAAGCTTCATAGCTTGAGCTTCATTGTATCGTAGTAAGTGTTTGATTTGTATTGGCTTCTGTCATATAAATGAAAATGAAATGCATATATTGGAGCTATGTCGTTGTCCTGAGTTATCTAGCGTATGAAATAAACGCGCAAAATACAATATTATCGATCATGGAGGGCCGAGCTCCACCCCCCCCCCCCCATTTCAGCCCCACAAATTGATACAATAGGAACCACAATGGTTTATATGATCCAATCATCGAAGGTTAAATTATAGCTATGTCTAATTAGATTAAGGAATCTCTGCCAGCAAATTAAGCAAATAGCTTAACAAGCTACCTAGCTTCTGTGGTCCAATGGTTAGGATTCCACCCTTCCAAGGTGGAGGTTCGTGTTCGATTCACGGCAGTTGCAATATCTTTTGCAATTTTTGTTGTGTATTTTTAAGCTTTTTATAATGCGTATGAAATGGAGGATTATCAACATAGGAGATCGTCTCGCTACCTTTTTGGAGATTCTTTTCCCCCTCCCGTTTTGGGAAAAGGTACAATTTTTTCAATTTCCCCCCCCCGAAGATATCTTGTATGTTTCATCAGTAGACTGGTACCAAGAAAGTAGGTAACAGTTACTAGCAAGTTTCGTTGAAGGTCGGGTGTATTCAACTTTCCATACTTTTTTACCTTTTTGATAATCTTACTTTTTTTGATTGCTAGTACAAGGGATATCATGATTTCTTTTCTTATCGGTGGTGTGGGTTCAGCTTCAATTCTTTAGTGGAACGATTGGTAGTGTATAGTAATGTCTGTAGCAAAGCTAATGATGTGTTTGACGAGTGTGTGAGTAATTGTGGCTAGTAAATACAGTTTCATTATATTTTCCAGCAACCTCAAACGACTCCTTCTCAGTCTCCCCTCTCACTTCACTTGGCACATCCATCATCTGGTGATTTAATGAGTGAGTGGATTTCCTTGAAAGGTACGAAATTTTAGATAGTAATATCACAAGCAAGAAGTTCCAATAGAATGATCATTTCGACCAATGGAAAAGAAGGGCTATGCAAGGAGACTAACTGCCTTGGTTGTACAAGCTTCTTGCTTATGGTTTTTCCAATGCCCATACTAATTTCCCATGGACCCCAAGATGAAAATCACAAAAAAAAAAACAACGAGTCAATGACGATGAGTATCCAAGCGCCATAAACGGGGTATCAATATTGTCAAAATAACTAACACTACTAACCAATCCAATATTCAAAACACATACCAAATCATAGACCGAAATACATACTAAGCAGTTGCTTCCCTAAAAGCAGCCGCAATACTAAATTGTCCCTTGCCTCGTACTTTCCCACCTTCTCCAGCTGGATATCTAGCCTCATATCTGAGTGCTCTCCCTTCGACCTTGGCCACTAATTCATATTCAACTCTATAATGTTCCTTCCCGCCCATACCGTCTTCTGGGTATACAGGTGTGATGATGCCTTTGTCGCGGAGAAATGTCATGTCTACGATGATGCGGCCGGCGATTTGTGCGTCTATTTTGTGTTAGTATGACATAATGATATAATTCACGTGAAAATTTATGGTTACTTGCCGGCATTTTTAAGGTTCCTGCGACTGTAGTGGGATTCGGTAGCGGTGTCAGAAACATAGAGAACTTCTTCACAGAGAAATTTCTTTTCGTCGATTGGAAAGGTATGATAGGTAGGGAATGGAGAGAACTGGTGGTCTGGACGAATTGGGTTTCCCTATTGATTGTCAGGACGAATGCCAAGAACATTAATGACTCAACATATTACCTTGACCATGAAGTAATCAATAGTGGCTACATATTTTTCACCATCCAATTCACTCTCATCTGGCCTGGCCCTTTCATGCCCGGGATATATTAGAGGTTGCCATGGCTCATGGCGGAGGAGACCATAGCTTGATTGGGAAATTCTTTGTGGCCCATTTTTCTTATCAAGGGCGCGAAGAACAGCACCAGATGCTACAGCTGTAATGCTTTAAAATTGTCAGCCTATTGGGCAGACTGAAAGATACTAATCTCACCATTTATGCATGTCTGCTACTAATTCGATATTGAATCTAAGTTTTCCAGATCTATCTGTAAGCCAGTTCTTGAGATAGCTTCTCAGGGAAGGAGAGCCACCAAAGCCACCAACAAGAAATACTTTCTTCGAGTACTCAGTAAGATAACGATTGGGGTTCCTTTAGTTATCTTGGAGCATACCTTGACCTCAAGTTTTTTTTCCACAGCTTGTTGAATCTGGTTCTCCAGCAAATTTGCGATACGCGTTAGAAGAGGATCGAAAATTTCTTTATAATCACTCCTGAGACCATATTAGTGAATGACCTGGCCAGCTGGAGACGGACCACACATACAGATTCATTTGTAAATAGTTAGCCTCGAAACGCCTTTCAGCTAGGCCAATGCGATTCATCTGTTCATCACCGCGCAAGCCAGCGATATAAACCCTATGTCCACACCTCTTCATGACATTAACTCGTCTCTTGTATTCATTCTCAAAGTCTGGTATCAATCGATTGACAATTGACTCAAGAGTATCGCCATTCTTGAAGAGATAATCTTCGTCTTGGAGGCGATTAAGTAACATGTCTTTATAATTATCATTGAGATAGCTGGAACCGCAATTGTCCCCTAAGATTACAAATTAACGTCACAGAATTGTTAAAAAGAACTGCTTAAACTTACCAGCGGGCTGGATTTTTTCATCTTGTAGACGTAGTGGATACCGATTGCTGACTCCATATGTGACGACATCGACGGTTCCACCGCCACAGTCAGCGATAATGAAAGTCTCACCAAGCTATACGATTATTAGCTAAGGGATTGAAAATTTGTCAACAAGACCTCACAGATATATCCTCTGAGCTTTCCAAGAGAAACGTAGCGGCAGCTTCAGGCTCAGAGATGAGGAAAATGTTGTCCGCACTTGTGACCCAAGGATTTCCGAAGGTGGTCGCCTGAATAGCCGCCTTGACAGACGTTTGAAGCACACGAGAAGCTTCTGGGGACCAGACAGTAGGTACAGTCATGACGAAATCCACAGGTGTTTGATCAGTGAACCCATGGAGATTTTTCAATTGTTCTTTGGTATGCTGTAATACCTTCACGATATAATCCGAGATTGGGTCAACAGCATCCCACATATCAGATTCGGTTTTGGATCGTTTACCATGTCTTCGTATGATGCCTTCCTTGAGAAGGCCAGTTAATGTGCTTCGAAGACCCTTTCGATCTTCATTAGTGTACTTGGTTTCCACCAACATGAGTTTAGCTCTCTTCACGAGACGTCTCTGACTTCGTGTTGAATTCGCATTGTACATTTGATATGGCACGCTGTACCCCCAGAGAAAATCGACAGAGAGTTCATCTTCCATTTCCGAATCTTCGGGCTCATTGATGGTGTCCCCGCCTGCTCCACTAAGAAGCAATGGATGTTGTCCTTGAGATAAATCGAATAAATTCTCATCAAATATCTCATCTTCATCGTTCCGATCCCGCTCGACCGGCTCTGGTGAGTACCAACTCTCTGTTGGAACTTGCTTCCTCTGGCCATCTTCTCCGTCGCTTGGCCAATTGATCACACTCAGGACGTCATTAGAAGAGCCTTTCATATTACCACAGTTAATTGGAACAATGCTGTAAGAGACAGATGTGAATGTAGTTCCGTAGTCTAGACCAACAACAACTTTATCTGTTGGGGTGATGAGATGTGATCGCATGTTGGAACTCCTCACCGATATAGCAGTGCTTGGGGTCAGGGAATGCATCGTCCTGTTGCCTTGATTTTGTGACTTGTCTCCACGTTGAGCTGGCACTGTCTGTCTAGAGACATTGCGATTCTTTGACCCAAAGGGGCCTCCTCTTGTTGCCATATTTTTTGACATCTCGAAGGCTCCAAAAATTTGACTTTTAGCCCGTAGAAGTATAAGGATGTATAGTCAAGCTTTGAATGATGCTTTCAAGATAGAGACTCGGGGAAATGGAGAGGGAGATGCGCCTCATGTGTTTATTATCTTCATACTTTGGAACAAGGCTGATAGAGCGGAAGCCTGCCGCGAATTTGACTATGCAAGTTCTTAGGCCTCGTTTTGAAGAAACAAACAGAAGTGATATATCATCAGCTACAATTCCTACTGGATGTCGGCATCTTACAGAATGATTCGTAAAAGATACTTGGCAAGGCATATCTCCAGGGTGACAGGGAAGTGGGCTACCGTGAGTAAAAAAGAAATTTATCTCACGAGATCATTCAAGAGAAGAAGGAAGCATAACTTTATCCTTGAAGTACAAAATGTGGGGGCGGGGTATGGACTGGAGTGGAAGGGGCCGAATCGGTTCTACTACATGTTATCTGATTATAACATCTGCTTATGCTTATTGGGTGTTAGTGCTATCCGAATAGCAAACTTGAACAATAGGTTGAGTTTTTCTTTTTGAGCAAACGCATAGAGACTATCCAGCAAATAGTCCAGGGCGGGAAAAGTGATTTGATAGGACGCTTGGATGCAAAATGGGTTGCTGCAGGAGGGACGCCACATCTTTCAGGTATCACGAAAAACCCCAGTACTGATTTCTATCCAAAATTCTATCAGATCCACAATATCTGGAGAATTACAAACGACCGACAATGAGAATGAGCTTGGTTGCTGGAATTTATGCAAGTATCGGATTTATCTGTCCGCATATCCCTCAAACACCATCATGAAAATTCAAACATTCCCAGATTGCTCAAATATTGAATCCGATAACAAATATGACGCCCTTAATCTGGAAAAAGGAGGATGACATTGAGCTACTTGCTTGGATTGACTTTTGCAAGCTGCAGAAAGTAGGAACCGAGGAAGACACGCTCGACTACATGATTGAGCACTCCCGCTTCACCAGTCGCGATGCAGTGAAGGAACATCTAAGCGAGCTATGGGAAAGATACGGTGATCAGAGTGAAGACTCGGACCAAACAATGTCTCTCGTTGATATGATAAGTAAAGGGTCTGCTTACATGACCAAACTTCCAGGCGAGATGCGCGAGAGCATCAGAACGAAAGTTGACGGCAATTCCAGCGATTCACTAATGCTGCTCATCATTGCTAAAATGGGGGATAATAGAAAGCTGAAGAAAGCCACGAAGAATATGAGGGGCCTCCCTTCAACGGAGGAGGATCAGAGGGGACTGAAGCGTAGCAAGAAGGCCGAGAAAGCAGATGATGATCTCCCACCTTCCAAAAAGCCTCGCTCGAGCAAAGTATGTACTTTTCTTGTCATTAGCACAGAACTTTGATTGATCTAGTCCATAGGCTAAAATATCTGCAAAGACGATTGAAGCTGATATTGTGAATGGAGTTGTAAAATCCCGATTGACAACCCAAAAACCGGCAACAACTTCGACCGAAGCTGCAGTTTGCAATGGCGGAGAGCTCACAAGAGCCAAATCCCAAGCATTCCAGTATGAGCCGCTAGACAAAACAGCAAATGGAGATAGCTGGCCAAAGCGTCTGAGATCATTGGAGAATAAACATAACCAAGAGATAGCTCAAATGCAAGAGCTCTGGCAAGCAGAGTCTGAGAAACTCAGCATAATGGAAGCCAAGGCCCAAGGAACGATCAGAGATTTGAGGGCACAGTTAAAACACCTGAATGAGGCACGAAGGGTTCGTCAAGAGGAGGAACAAAGAGCTTTAGAAAGCGATGCCTATGTTTCATTAGAAACCCGACAATTCGAAGACCTTGAGGAAATCTACCGATTGACCAAAGAAAATAGAGAAATGCACAAGTTCTCTGAATTCGCCGATTTAGATTTACCAGGAACCCTAAATATAGGACACGACACGATCGACGAAGCGATAGATCAAATACAATTCGAACTCTCCTCCATCTCTTGTCATCACATCAATACTCCGCAACTTTTTCCGAAGATATTTTCAATACCAAGCGACTTGCGCAACCTTATATATTCTGCTTTCAATAGTGACATTGAAACCGCCATTGGGAGAAATGAAGTCGAGATCATTACAAAGAAATTCGGTGCTCAAGTCTGCATCAGAGCTCTTGTGTTGGCTGCACTGAGAGATTGGGTTTTTATGTCAAGGTTTCCTAATTTCGCCCCTTCAAACCCTCGCATTCTATCGAGTTATAGGCACATTATCTCCAGTTTAGGTGAGTGTCCCGCCATTAATAATAATATAGAAAATTAACTTTATAGGCGGGGAAAGCAAGCTTTCTAGCTTGGACATAGCAGCTCATCGCGCTCTTATCGAAGGGAAATGGCTCAAAGAGGAATCGATACCCAAAAGAGCCACAGATCTAGCGGCCAGGTTCTCTAATGCAGTCGCTCCCTTGTTCGCAAGCACACCATACAGTGCAGAAGATGGATTGTTCCACACTTGGGGGGAGCATTCAGAATGTTGGAAAGACAGGCGAGCACATCTGCAAGAAATTTTCCAGACTGCATTAACCTTGAAAGCCGATTCTGTTGTAACAAAGTCCCGGTATGGATTTACAATCTACCACCAGGTACAAAATTTGCTGGGGACGAAACAGATGTGGAAGAAACGCCTAAAAGTGGTAGTAGTTGGATGCATGCATCATTTCACATCTACGACGCTGAGATTATTGGCAATAGCAACCAGAGCGCGTTAGTGCAAACGGAAAATTTTGTCAAGGTGTCCGAAGCAAGGGCTAGTGCAAAGTACAGCAAGGATTTGCTATTCCCCAAGAGATCGCCTGAAGTTGTTTCCAATCATATCACAGAGGTCGCGGAAACACCAATTCCCAAACATAAAAGTACGGATCAATCAAAAGTTATCATAGGAGCTGAAGCCTCTCTTACATCACCGGTTCCCGAAAGTGATGTTGAAAATTTGAAAGAACAAAGATCTGCTGGAGCAGAAGATGATGCGGAATCTGGCCATAGTAAAGATCCACCTCTTCCACGATGCAAAGAATGTGACAAAGAGTTTCCGGCAATAGCTCTACTTCGTAGACACGAAAAGAATAGTGAGTCGATTTTGGATCTTTTGTGACAAGCTTTGTGGTAACATCAAATAGGAAAATGCACAGAGTGCCCAGAGTGCGGTAGAAGATTTTCCCGCCTAGCTGCTCTACAAAATCACCAGAAGGCCGAGCATAGCGAATATCGTGCGCCCAGACCTGAGGAACTCCCCATCGAGCCGAGGCGGGCACACCCTGAGCCGGGCACCTCAGTTGGCCATAAAAAGAACCAATTCCACAAAATTTCAGTAACTGCTGAAGCTAAAGATGCCAGCCCGAATCGTCAACGAAATAAGAATCGTACGGAAAATCAACTCATCAAGGCGCCGCAAACAGTTTCTGCGGTTGCGTCAAAGGCTAGACCGGCACAAGTATGCCAGGATAACCCCAGACAGAAGATTCCCGAAGGTGAAATCGTTAACGCTAAGCCAAAATGTGATCTTTGCGGTAACGTATTCTCGAGCAAGGAGAGTCTACAGCGCCATGTTAGACGAAGTGAGTTCCACGCTCCATGGATCTAACCAGTATGTTGCTGACATAAGTTGCTAGATATCTGCTCACTCGAATGTTCAGAGTGCAAGGAAAATTTTGCAAGCCTCGAAGAAAGACGTTACCACCAGCGCAGGGAGCACAAGTCGGTAGGGGAAAAGCCAAAAGATCTAAAAATGCCTGAACCACAAACTCCATCGACCCCTCTCAAAAAAAGCGACAGATCGCAGATTTCAAATCAGACGAGAACTCCGTCCTCGAATAACACTCAAAACCGCGACATAGGTATGTCTTCCACCCTTCCGCATCAGTCTTTTCATTGATACACAACGACTGATAACCTGAAAGATGGTAAGCCTCGCTATAAAAAAACACCACGCAGAGAGACCGAGGATTCAGATGCTGATGATATGCTTTCCCCTTCGGAAATGGTGAAAATAAAACGTGCTCAAAGGAGAAGATCTACTAGATCTTCAGATGGACGAACTGAAGTGAGGACAATTGAAAGCCAGGAATCACCAGTCCGACCCCATGAAAAGCGAAGTAAGACTCCAGCAACGAAGAATGATTAAGGCGGTTTACAATCTTGAAGAACCGGTGCTTCGATGATGTGTCTTTTTCTCTTGCCTCTTGTAGAATAGAAAATAGGATATCGACAAAACGGGGATGGGATCCAGTTGGAGCTTCGAAAGAATTGGTCATGTTGTGTATCTAAAAGGGAGGAAGAAACTTTTGTACCAACGGAGAAGGAGAACAGGAATAACGGCCATTCATTTTGTTACCTGAATTGTATCATTACACACAATTCAAAGTTATCGTTGTAAACCTTGGAACTCCATTGATCTTTAAGTTTGAGGAAGTACGAGATATATCGAGGTGAAAGTGCGTGTGGCGTTTGTGGCGCATGGATAAGCCACCCGGACATGAAACGGTCGTCCAGATTCGGAAGCAAGCTAGCAATTCTTTGAGCTTTTGAAGATGTGCTTGAACCTGACGCAGTGCAGCCTGAGAACAGTGCAGAAGCCAGGGCATTGTCAAGATATTATGTTGTCCTCGGTGTAAGATACGAAAATATCTCCGCTCCTATTGTAAGCATGCGTATAAGCGAAAAGGTTAGAACTGCTCCGGACTCCTTTAGGAAGTCATCGAGGAGTTAATCTGATTGGCTGTACAAAAAGATATAAACTTTAATTGAACCAATGAGAGTGAGTTTCAATGTTGGACTGTAGGATTTGTTGATCTCGTTGATTTCCTGACCATAACGTTTCTGGCCTTCTAGCCACAATGAGCAACTTGGTACATGCTATATTGAGACGAGTCGAATACTTTTCTGCTCCTTTCCCGTGGAACCTACAGGTGGCGAATCCATATTTAAACATGATCCCGTCTGTTCGAATAAACATTAACTGCAACCTTCCTCATTCAACCATTAAACAACATCCCGCAGATTTAGTGGCATCGCACTGTACATAATACACCTGTACCCCGCACTTAGCATTTCCCACGTTGCTTAAGAATCCCATATATCTGGTCTGTTGCCACTTCCACCGCTACAGTTTGAACATATTGCTGTTCTTCATTCGCTCCACAATGTCCCATAACGAACCAAGTCGTCTTCGTACCGGGGAGTTGGAAATTGGCTATACAGAAGCAGTAGAGCGTCATGCAAATAGACATGTCGTAGCACCCAAGCCTGTATCGCAACGCAAACTAGACTTCGAAAATGCAAGGCCGAGGTGGATGAGAGAAATGGCTGCGGAGGCCATGGGGGTGTTCTTTTTCGTGTAAGATAAAAGAGGCGGTTAGATGCAACATCAACTGACAGTTATCCATAGTTATCCGGGAATTGCATCATGCGCATCATTCTTTCTGAATCCTGGGGACCCAGGGCTAGGATCAATTTTCCAAATTGGTTGGGCCTTTGCAATTGGTATTGCTTTCGCTATCATGTATGTTGAACTGTGTTATCAGGATACGATCTACCATATCGTTTCAATCGCTGACACGCAATAGAACTTGTGGAAGTACTTCAGGGGGACATTTCAATGCAGCAGTAACGATATCTTGTGCCGTTTGGCTAGGTGTACGTTTTTGTGGTCTCTATTTGCATATCAACATCAGCTAATTCACCCCAGTTCCCTTGGAAAAAGGTTCCTCAATACATCTTCGCTCAAGTCTTCGGTTCTTTTATGGCAGCCATGCTTTTAGTTGGACAATACTACCCACAGCTAATGGAACTTGCTGCGGAGTATCGTGCTAAAGGCTTGAGTCTCAATTCACCAGGCGGACCAGGAAGTATTCTTTGCTCGTTTCCTGGAGCATCACAATCATATGGATATCTGTTCTTCATTGAATTTTTTGCCGACGTCTTCGTGGTATGTGGCAAAGAATTTTCCAAACATTGAAGCATTTGCTGACACCTTTTAGGGAATTGTGATTTGGGCTTGCCTTGACCCTATGAATCCATTTGTGTCTGCATCTGCGGTGCCATGGGTTATTGGACTAGGTTATGGTAAGCATAGAATCCACGACTGTTTTCTTCGGATTCAACAGTTTCTTGATTGTTGTACACTTGCTAACCTCTTTTAGCAACAATGATCTGGGGGTTTGCGGATGTAACGATAGAGCTCAATTCGTCCCGTGACTTGGGTGCTCGCATCGTTGCAGCCATATTTTTTGGAGGCGATGCTTTCTCGCTTTATTCATTGATACCCATTCTCACGAGTATACCTGCCATGCTTTTTGGGACAGCATTGTATGAGATGATTCAACGCGATAGCTTTGGAGTTATAGCCAAAGGCCATAATGTACACGAGAAAGGAGAAGAGGGTATCATGCAACATTTATCCAAGAACGGTGCTCTTGGTGGAAGTGCCAGTACCTCGGGAATGAGTATAGACAGTGAAGTATGGGATAATGGGAGAAAGAATGATTCTGCTGTATGAATATTATGAAGGTCGATGAGGGTCGAGCCTTGATCATCCCTATATTTAATGAATAATGACAATGTATTTTAAGTAATAAAAAAATCCAATATTTTTCCAATCAATGTGCCATGTCTCGAGCATATGATTTAGTCGTTGCTGAACTTGAAGAGAGGAATTTCCGGCCTGAAATAACAGAGGAATGAAAAAAAAAATCATAGGCTCCCAGATTATCGCTCAATTGAGATCGATTGAATTATGTGAGGTTCTGAAGTTATCAAAGGGTCCTTGATATCCATCCATTGGATCGAGGTAGGTAGGATGAATGTTAGATAAACCTAAGGTTGTAGCAAATGTACTTCGTACCCAGAAAAAAAGGAAAAAGATAACACGTGATGATCGTTTGCAGATTTGGCCGTAAACAGACAAGCGTATCATCTTTTGATAGTCCCGCTCCAGCTCCAGAAACTAGTCAAAATCATATCCAATTCTTGATTCGTTGTGTGCACGACCAAGACAATTACTTATTACACCTTGACGATCTTAAGATAGTGCAATACTTTGAACGATAATGGGAAGGCCTCCGATCTGATACCCGACAGATTGTCATTCATGTAAAACAGTATCATCGTCAATTTCTACCTCATCAGTTTCATATTTCTACAATACCTCTTATGACTAGGTACCCCTCCTTTTATCCCGCAACTTTGAACTGCATATATTCATCTACGGCATCAACTCACTCAATATAATCCCTACCTTGGACATCTTCATCGCCCACCACCTCGATATACAGCAACTACTTCCGCTGAGTCTATACGCCCATACAATTAGAAGATGATATAGAAACATCGGTTTAAACTTTTTCTCAATCTTTATAATATTTAACAATTAATCTGATATCATGTTTCCAAATCGATCCATCGAGGATATGTCGTCAAGTATGGATATCGTTGAACCCGAAACGGGGACTGAAGTGAACGACAAACGCGAAGAAGCCAATATTAGAAATACATCACGATCACCTTCAAAAGCTCGGTCATTATCAGATGGCGGTCAACCAATACTTTCACCGTCTCCTAAATTCCGCGAACCAGAAAAGCCAGTCTCCAAAGATGATAGTTCCATCTCCGAAAGTCCGACAACACCAAGGCGACCTGCTGCACTTGCCCGAGGTCTTTCTTTGCAGATGCCACCAAAGGATTTTATGCCAGTAGGGTCTTCAGCATACATCAATCGAGTACCATTGTCACCAAAATTAGATCAATCACAAACATATGGGTCACCTACAAGTGTTTTGCCTAGACGATCTCGAGGTCTAGATTTTTCAAGAGCTGCAACAAACCTTCATCACTCCACACTTGCAGAGCAATCATCACCCGATTCGTCACCTACAATTACTGGCAGAGCTATGAATATCCCGAATAGAAAAAATGGATTAAACTTTACCAGCGCTGGGGAAGGTTCTTTGTGGTCTCCCGCGCCAAATACAGAAAGAATGATGGCATCCAATTCGCTTGGCAGTGTTAACATGATGGCCTCCGATGATTCTGAAAGTAGTTCCGACAATGATGATATGATGGAATCAGACGACATCGACGACTCTATTATTACAACACCTCAAATTAGCAGAATTACAGCACCTTTCGGCGGAAGTTATCACCCAAGCCCTGGTGGCGCCTGGTCTGGACAATCCCCCGCAGTCAATAGTCTTATGAGTTTCCAGTCAGCAAGATTAAGAAGTGGAAAGAGTCGCAAAGGATCGAGGAGTGGACCAATGGCTAGTCCAACCTCCAAATCACCTCCTACTATGCGCAATATCGAAAGCAATTACTTTAATAGACCAAGAACTGTGGATAATTTTCGTTCGAGGAGAGAAAGTATAAGCTGGGCTGCAAATCAATTACATATATCAGGAAGTGAGAGTGATGATGCTGGATTGAAATCCACTTTAGAGAATGTGGATGGT
The DNA here is from genome assembly GCF_014898435.1 of Botrytis sinoallii. Lineage (NCBI taxonomy): Eukaryota > Fungi > Ascomycota > Leotiomycetes > Helotiales > Sclerotiniaceae > Botrytis > Botrytis sinoallii. Next base: position 1,852,854 of record NW_024066029.1, on the reverse strand, counting down.
ATGCCTAGCACACCTGGAAAAGATGGACAGCGAGGGGTCATTCGCAGGGTAGTGACCAGGAGGGGAAACATGCTAGTATGTATACAATACTTGTGAATCGACCTCTACTAACTTTTGATAGCCCAAAACAAAAGGATTCGCACGCATTCGTGCAGCTCTAGCTGAAGAGAGTGCACCAGTCGAAACCGAAGTTCGCAGAGAAGCAGAAGTTGTCCGCCAAACCCGCGAAAGTGATATGGATCTCGAACCTTCTCGACATCCCTCTATATCAACAATAGATGCACGCTCGTCACCGATAATGGGTCCAACACAGGATTCTCTGGAAGGCATACCCGAAGATGATATAATGGCTGATGCATCCAGTTCTCAACTATCTGGTAGCTTCAAGCAACAAGTTATTCGCAATTCTAAAGGCAAGGAATTCTGGGATTCTTTTAGTGATGACAATAATCGCACACCACCTCCACCCAATTTCAATCATCGCGGTTCCACTTCTGGCATGAGTGAAGATTTATCATTAGAGGCTCACCTCTCGACGCCTCTTCATCCCCATCGAAGCAACTCTGATTCCTCTCCATCTCGATCCTCTACTCCTCAAGCATCCGAACCTATGCGTAAAATCACCCATAAACGTCGTCGGGACGATGATCTCGATCCTACAAGTTTTAAGAGACGGGCGGTTAGTCCTGGCATGAGCGTACATAATAGTCCGGTAATGCAAAGTCCGATGCAAAGGGATTTGGCTCCCTGGGGCTCAAGACCAAACAGTAACGGGGAGCCCGGAAATGGAAAGAGCGGATTGGGGAATGGTTCGGCGGGGATGGGAGGCAGGAGAATTGGGTTTCAGGGTATGGTAGACACTAATGATGGATTGATGAAAATGAGTATTGAATAATGGGTATATGGACAAGGAATACGGGGTTTAAAATGGATTGAGCGCGGACATTTTGCTCATACGATGACTGGTTTTAGGGTGTTAATATTTTTTATGGGATCCAGTGGACCTAACTAGGATTGGAGGGCGTACATGTTTCTTGCACGGCATATTCAAATATCCATTCTGGTGTAGAGGTAGCATAGGAGAATCTGCCTATAGGCGAAACTAGCGATGATTACTCATGTAATCCAATCATATTTTTACTCTATTCACTTTTTACTACCTGTGAAGCCTTGAATTCATTGGTGGTGATCTATACGCGATTATCTCTTTTCATTTCAAGGTTGTTATAAATATTTGTTAAGTGAATAGTTATTACAAGCGAGTATCATATTGAGGGAAGTACGAGTGAGTAGCTTATGAGGACGACATGGTATTCTTTCCCAATTGAAGGATGGGGGACCTTAGGTTTTAAGGGGAGTTTATGAGTTTGGACCGCTGAAGCAGATATGCCACGAAACATCTTTGAGATTTGACTCACAAGTGGTGATAGGTTAGTGCAGGATCCTGAGAGTGGAGAGTGGAAAAGAAGTAAGTAGGAAGTTGGCGATCAGTCGAGCTGTTGAGAAGGTAGTGTGTGAGAGAGATGAAAATAGATGAGAGGTAGGAGATAGGAAGTAGCTCAGATGTTTGGTATTTTAGGTGTGGAATACTTGTATCTAGACACATAGCGTGTACAGATTGATTCCAGTGGGTTTATAGGGATTTATAGGCTTGAGGCCCTGAAGTAGATGTGCAACAAAAAGTTATGGAAGGTAGGTGAGCGGGTTGTGATTGGTGGAAGCAAGCGAGGAGGGGGTGAAGTGTGGATTGAGTGAATGTGAGGTGAATTAAGGGAGTAAATATGGTTTGTGAAGAATCAGATGTGAAGAACCAGATGTGAAGAATCAGATGTGAAGCTAGATGGGATAGAGCGATTGTTTAAGGGGATTTATGGGGAGGGTATTTGTGATGTGTAATGAGTTGGGATGATAGGAAGTAAGATGGCGAGCAATGTGTGGAGATTTATTGGAGTTTGTTCAAGGTATGGAGATGACTTTCAGAGAACTTGGGAATGAGGATACATTTGGAAATCTCAAAACTGAATACCTACAGCAGATATGCAACAAATGGGTTTGAAAGGGGTGATGTTGTGTGTAAGCGAAGCGAAAAAGCAAACACGGCAGTGGTGAATTGAAGGATAGGTGTGATGTTAAAGTATCTTTTCTCTTCGCTATTCATCTTTCAAGATCACTTTCAGTCTTTGTGTACCTTTTGTAGAAGTTTATGCCTTCAAATTACCAAGTTAGTCCGCTGTGATATTTCAAAGACTTGATCAGAAAGATGGGATACGTTGGATTTTCCTCATTTCTACTGTCTTTACTTTTGTCAAATGATTTTCATTGGGACTCCAATCTCATCTTACTAGCTTCTGATCTTCTGTTTACCCCATTTAATCTCCCACTATACCTCATGTATCAAACCTTCATTATCTATTATTCTTTTACTCTCTTTTACCATCTACACTCATCTTTATCCTGACTTTTTCTTCATCATAAACATCGAGATTAAAGTAAATGATGAAGAAAGCTTGTTCAAGGGAAAAAAAAAAGATTTGAACCAATCCACTTGGGCTTTGCAAAGGGCACAAAGGAAAGAAGTAATCGTCTTCCCCTTGCTTACCTGGCTTCCAAGCTTTGTAGTTGCACGCTGATGACAGACAAGAAATCCACGATGCAATCAAATTTTATATATATTATGAGCTCCCCATAAAGTATGATCAGATTGTAATTTTAATTTCCATAGTCTTCTGCACTCTCCACTTGCGAACATGGCATGTATGTAGAGGTGATTCCCTGAGGTCTTGAGCAGTCCCACCTTTATTCCTGTCTGTTCTTTTAATATTTACTAACAACATCGAAGCAAGCTCTCCAGCCACGGGGGGAGACATCGCCTTAGAAGATGAGTGAGTTTTACTAATTGCTACACTCAAACACAGCTAATAAGTGAAACAGTAGTGACAGCGAGCAGCAAATAACTTCATCCGTTCTCTATGCTCTTTGCTAATTTGAAATTCAGCACATCTGATGAGAAGTGGGTGGTACATTTTGCAAGCCCCTCATTTTCTGAAGAGTCAATACTAATGATTCAGTCCGTTGAATATTGAAACCTTGCAGGCACCTTTTTTGACCTTTTCCTGTCTATTATCTTGGAACCGCTTATGCTCCTGTCCAAGTCACTAACTTAGATATAGTCTGAGGCGTATCGAGACGTTGTCAGTGCCTTCGCTCGAGAAGTATGACTGGTTGAGAATTCATTTCTGACCTTTGTAGGATGATAGAAGCCAATCGCAGGTTAGTATTTTGGACCGAGTCTGGCGAGTGAATAACAAATCAGTGCTGACGCAGACGGCCTTGGGTCCAGAGATGTATTTCTTGAAATCCGGTAGGTCGGATTTAACCAATTGTTTGAAGAGGAGAGCTTTACATAATTGAATGCTGATGTTCTCGGCAATAGAATCACCGAAATACAAGAGCTATACGTCTCTAAATTATCTGCTTGTAAGATGCTAACATCTCGCAAATAGCATGAGGGAGCAGAATATTCTGTAAGTTTCGAATATTATAGGGTTATTCGCTTTCTTGCAGTAATTTGAGCTAATACATCATGATATAGCAATAGCGCAACAGAGACCGCAAGACAAGAGGAGAGAAGAAGAAGAAATAGTTGTGGGGGTTGGGGTAAATGGATCGCCCTAGGTTTTCTAGCGTTGGTGCTTGACAAGTAAGTTATACTACATACTTTAATCCATTCTAAGACCCCGAATCCTTAATAATCCAACTTAAATATAGTATAATTGGTGCGATTAGCCTGGGATTTGCCATCTATTGGCACAACAAAAAGTAATCGGGAACAAGTCGCAAAGTTGTGAATATCACAAGTCTTGCTTCGAGGATACTCGTGAAAGCAGCGCAGATACGAACTCGCAGCGGCGGGATCGACACGCCAATGACATACAGTTTCTCCAAACTCAAGAGGACCAGCATAGGCAGATGACTATGTGGCAGATTTGAAGTCGCTATCAATATCATGACGTGGATTTCTCATTGAGGATGGAAATTCTCGATGTTGAACAGGCTATTTGACACACCTGAGACGAAGTAATACATAAATTTATGGACGGTAAATATTGTTCACATGCGCCTGATATTTTTTCTTTGATGGCTGTTTCGATATGGTTCCGCGATCATACAGCTAAGTGCATCAATCCCTTTGATGTCCATCTCCTTGAAGTCTTCAACATAACATATCGACCTCTTAAGACGTGAATTCAAATAGTTGTACTACTAATTTTCTTTCTCATCTTCAATGGAAGAATCGAGTTTTCCGCCTCTCTTTGAACGGTTTTCAATGAGTTCAAATCAGAGTAATGAGCTTTTGTTTGACGTTATGTTCGACGAGTTATCATCTTTCCACCATTTGCAATGTGTGTAGACAAGTCAAGACAGACTGATCGGGGCAAAGACTTAACCCTAGCTACTATAAATCTGGTCGTCCCCCCGCCGTAGCACTCTCCTCTGCCAGGACTAACTCCCACTCACTGCCCTCTTCGTTCCCACCCGCCGCCCACCACTCTCCACACCAAGCACTAGTCCGTCCCTTTCCGCCCCACATCACAGTCTCAAACATATACTCTAAAACCGCTCATCACTACAACAATAACACAACATCTTTGATGGTCTAACGGTCATGATTTCCGCTTGTCAATAACATTACAAGTCGCGGGAGACCGGGGTTCGACTCCCCGTCAGAGAGTTCATTCTATATAGAATTCCTTGAATCTCATGTTCACATATATTCTTTTTGATTTCTTGACGCAAAAATCTTTTTTTTCGTAGGCGGGAAGTTTGGCGTGTAGCGGACCCCACTACTACCTTGCCGGAGCCTTTTTGCTTTTCTTCAAAGGTGGGGCTATCTACAGTGAATGAGAGGGGCAGGATTTTGGGTTAATGATAGTGGTTGATAGATAGTGAGGATGACGTTGGTGTCGAAAGGTGAATATAATAGATCGTTGGTGAATCATGAAGGGAAAGCGTAGCGAGGTTAGTGTAGTCTTCTGCACATGCCGAAATGATTGGATCTTCTCGAAACTCTTGAGTCTCGATTGCTCTTTTGGGACGCAGACAATAAATAATACAGCTAACAAAACTCTAATTTGAAGTTCTAAAAATATATTCAAATTCACCTATTTTTTCAATACAAAATCCATGATTCATCGTTGGGATAGGATGAGAGGGATGACTTCATTCCATTATCGATTCTTGGCGATAGAAATCGTTATCAGGACCTTGGCTTGCAGGATGTGGCTTTCGCTATCATGAACTCGAAGCACATGTGAATGATAGATATGATGTGATGTGATGAAGTTTGGATATCGATGGAGGCATTCGATGTTTCGTATGAAGAATCAAGAAAAGCTTGTAGTGTCGGGGACTCGTACAGTTAGTGAGTGAGCTTTCCATGTGAAACTCATTTCCGCGTCGCTTGATTCTCATCATGATGGATCATATGAAGAATGATCAATTAACTGGGTTTGGATGGTAAGATCATAGGTTGTACAACACATTCAATAACAGATTCTAGATCTTTGCATGTTGGATTCTAGATTCGAGAATTGTGCAAAATGATATGATGTGGTGTGAAGTGGTGATGTGATTTTATGATTATCCTTGCGACAACTTGCATTTATCGAGCAACTGATGTGCAGATGTGCAATTGAGGTATGTAACGTGAGCTAGCATTTTGCAAGAACGCGTCAATATACAGCCAGACAGTCTAAACTTTGGTTCAGTTGCTCTTCCATGTGAAGATTATAATGGAACAGAGTGGTGATCTTGAGATCTATGGGTGTGGGTGGGTTGATGTGTTGATGTGTTCGTGTTTTACTATGTGGACATGTTGGAGACTTGGAGTGGTGCAGATGCGTTGAAGAGTATCACCGTCGCCGCTGTTCCTAGTCGAAATATGAAGACTGAATCTCACGTCTAGATATCAGTGGAAGGAATTATTCCGTACAACCTAACCCATCGAGAATATACGAATAGAACTCATACTCAAGCAAACCTGTATCGGTGGCGGTGAGTCTATTTCCCGTTGTATTCCATATCAATTATTAGTTCTCAGATCCTCTCGTTCAATAATTATCCATCGGGAAATCTCGAAATCTCAGATATCATCAATGCCAGGTACGGATCCATGAATCCACAATCCAACCAGCAAAGTTCGAGCGAAAGAATATGCACCAATCATCATTCAAGATTCTTAATCTCGTATGGATTCTTCAGTCCTGGTTTTTTTTAAGGCCCGATACAAATTACAATAAAGTGGCTCATGAGAAAAAGTGGTTACCCTTGAGCCTCACCCTTTTTTGTCACGCAATTAGACCAATTCGTCTCGAGTTCGTAAACTTTTCCAGGGGCGGGAACAAGATCAGATTGTGACCCATGCATAATTGTGCCTTATCGCAGGATTTTCTGAAAGAATCAAGAATTGAATTGAGAGAAGTCGAGGTCAAGGTTCCATATCAAATATTTGTGGGTATTTTTCCCATGAGGCATTTTTGAAGTGACATTGAAGTGTGACTTTGGAGGTTGATCCATCCATAATGGGTTCTGTATGATATGTAGGATCCATATAGCCCTAACCGGCCATTTACATTTTCAGGTGTGGCAGCGGCACCGACCTAGGAAATGCGCAAATCCTACTCGAGCAGACATCTCTTTATGCGAAGTTGCGGAGTATATACGGCGTCGGGCTGTACTGATTAGAATGAGCGGCCTATTCTCGGTGGCGGAGCCCTCTAATGGTATCGATGATACCAGATGCAGTGTCGGTTGTTTAACTTTTGCTAGATAAAGAACGAAACGTGTGAGAAAGATTTGATGCAGGCGCTTCCGTCCGTGTCCACTGTCAAAGAAAGGTCAAATACCGGGACTTATCGAGCTTATTCGGATTTCTAGATTTTTAGATTTTTAGATTTTTATTTAGAAAAACGTTCATAGTTTGTTGATCAGGGTTGGAACTAATTAGGTCGAAACAGTACAGTAGCGTCGGATTAGAAGTATGCATCGGAATCATCCTGAATCAGAACCCGCTCTTTACGACTTATCCTTATCGAATAATAGAAAAGGAGATTGATGCTATCGGTAGTCATTAGCGTTTACAGTATAGGTACCCTGTTTTCAACTACCCGTCCCTCACAACCGATGATTTCTGGTTACGCCGTCAAAGTTGTTATCATGTGGAAGTCATTCGATTTCTGAGATGTCGCTCATGAGGTTTGATCATGCCATATCTAGGGGATCTCCTGTCTCTTATCAGATGCTCACACCTACCGAGTATTCGCACCTCGCTCGAATCACCCCCTTTTCACGTGTCAAAGTAGAGCTAGTAGGTGCGTCAAGTTACATCGAGGTTCAGCACGTTTCGGAATGAGGTTGATCTGACCTGACTTTCATGAATACAGTATATGCTGCAGCTGTTTTTGACGGGTTACCTTCCGGAGTTTAGACTTTGCCCTGCTTACTGGGTACTTGCTACCGTAATGCTAGGGAGATACTCCTATTGATATCCACCTTCCTGCAGTACCCGATGTCGAGTCTTCAAATGTTAGATCTTTTAGATATACCCGGTACACATCCGAGGAACGGAAGAAAACTCCTTCAGCCTTGGGAATTATCCTGGGCTTAGTGTGCTGGGTAGCTAGGTTGGGTAGTTTTTATCACATTATCATTTGATAATCGAATATGCGCCAGTCAACCACCATCGATCAATCATCTAACAGTTTGGGACTGTGACTGTGACGGTGACTGTGACGGTAAGAACCTCGGAAGTCGAAGAAGTATATATGGTTCAAGTAGCATTCACCATCATCGTTAGATCCAACTTGTGAGGAGAGAAAGTCCGAATCTATATTTGTGTGTCTGTTTGATTGAAAGTCTCCAATTTTTACGGATACGACCGTATCGGCACTTTGGAATCTTTTTGATACACCAACGAAAAGAAAAGGGTAAAGAAAAAGTTCTCGAACATCAGCAAAAAAGTTTCTCCTAAGGTTTTCTCCTAAGAAGGTGACCCCCACTAGAAGATATCCACTTCATACCAAGAAACCGTAGCCCCTTCCGATTTGTGACGTGCGGAAGCGCCACTTTGATCTACTTCGTACCCACGCCTACCCAGCTTGACTGTGTGGATTTTCGTGAATTGCGCCTGAGCCACTGGATTATTGACTGGTCATTGGATTATTGAAGTGGGATTGGGATTTGGATGGAGAGAAGAGTACGCAAAAGAGTACCTCGATACCGAAGAAAGGAGAGAGAAAGAGGGATTGCGACAAATATACTAGTAACAATAGGGTAAGGACGAAATCTTTGAGATACAAAATACAAAGAAGGACTAGAGGAAAGATAACTAAAAGAAGAGGTCATAATTTGTGATTTCTTTTTTCAATCTTTTTTATACTCATATGGTTATTGCCCTTTAATATACACCTGTGCAGTATATTGGCTGCAGAACAGAAAGAGCGATTCGCAACTCGCACTACCACTTTCACGCATTTCCTTGGTAACTGCTTTGGAAAGGAAGTCGCCGATACGAGTGGAGTATAAGTATTTCTCAACATTCGGAGCTCACTCCTTGACAACTTTGCACCAACATAATAAGCACACGAAACGGTCGGGAGATTCTGTCTTTCGTACTGACGCCAAACAACTCCTGAATCATTATTTCTCATTTGGCATACGACCAATAGTCGAGTTAATAGGACGTTATGCCTAATTTCTTTGGAGGCGTTACTGGAAGAGGTGTTTCGACACTTTTCGAGATACGGTATGTTATAATATATCTACGATTTTGTTCCCTCATCATTTACTGACATTTTGCAGTCTTGACGAGGAAATCATCGTACTTCGAGGAGGTGAAAATGAAGCATCGAGTCAATTGCTCAAGGGATCAGTAGTTTTATGCCTGCCAGCTGCTCTGAAGGTAGAAGATGTACATCTTCGTATGACTGGACAATTGAAAGTCGGGTGAGTTTTTTCAAGGCATATGCAAGGGCTGAAAAACTAACCACCACATGCAGGTGGAATGATCAGCGAGTGACACCTACCGGTATTTCGAATAATCGAGTCGATAGAACTACTGAGATTTTCTGTCATAGATGGGCGCCGTTTGTGGGTGGAGCAGGGCCTGGTTCTTCCTCAAAGGGATTACTTTTACCAGCAGGAAATTATGAGTGGCCATTCGAACTCGTCATTCCAGGCTCCATGTCAGAAAGTGTGGAGGGTTTGAATGACAGCCACATTGTTTACAAATTGAAGGCAACAGTCGCTAGAGGAAAATTGGCATACGATTTACATGCTTGGAAACCGGTGCGAATCGTTCGAACTTTGGACCCTTCAGCATTGGAATTGGCTCACGCCATGACAGTCGAGAATGTTTGGCCAAATAAAATCGAATATCAACTGGTTATTCCACAAAAGGCCATAGTATTTGGTACTGCAATCACCATCGAGATGAGATTCACCTCCTTGTTGAAAGGCTTAAAAATCGGCAAGATAAAGTGTCATTTGATCGAAGTACAAGAATTTGTTCTCCCAGGAACATCTACGACTTCGGATAGATATTGGAAAAACTCCAGAGATGTGGATGCTTGGACCTTTGAACTGAATGAAGAAGAGCATTATCAAGATATGCTTGACGACAGTGGGCAAGATGGATTCAAAATGACCGAATTCATGCCACTGCCAAAAAGATTGAGCAGATGCATACAAGATGTGGACGTACATGGTATCAAAATTCGCCACAAGGTCAAATTCAACATTGCATTGCACAACCCAGATGGGCATATTTCAGAGGTATGACTCCCTTGTCTTTAATCCATGCAAAAATACTGATCAAATATAGCTCCGCGCAACGTTACCAGTCACAATCTTCATTTCTCCCAATATGCCATTAACTGCCGAAGGTGCTTTAGTGGACCAGACACCAACAACCAATACTCAATCAACTGCAGTATCAGCACATGCACCACCTCTTTATGGAGAGCACGTATTGGATCAACTTTACGCCGACATGGATCAATCTGGACTAATGACCCCTATGCCACAATCTGGAATGAACACTCCGTTCTACGCCCAGTCTCGAGCAGGTTCATCAGAGAATCTATCTGCCTCCCCAGAATCTCATCATCCGGCAGGCGCCGTTCCCCCTGCAGCATTGTCATCTAGGCTTCAAAGTTTAAATACCAATTTAAATTCTGGCCGGAATAGCTTTTTAAGACGATATGGAGGATCTGGATCCGGAGGAAATACTCCTCACCATAACGATGATCCCCAAGGAAGCTATTTTGATTCACACCATGGTCATTCCGCCTCTTCAGCAACTGCCAGAAGTAATCCTCTTAGCAGACGAGGAAGTTTTAACGAGGATCATCACCCAGATGCCACTAGTACCACGATGAGCAGCGGATACCATACTCCTGAACATTTGGATTACAATGAAATGGGAGATTTAACCAAAGTTCCTTCCTATACTACAGCCCTCAAAACCCCTGTAAGAGGAATGAGTTATACCGAAGCACTGCCCAATTACGAATCTGCCATCTCAGCACCACCAAGTCCGACATTACATGCAAGTAGTGGCTCAAATACACCGCATGAGCACCCATTGGACGGAGGTCAGTCTCATTCACACTCACACTCAAACTCAAATTCCCATTCGCACGCGGATACGCATAGACACCACCATGGACCGGGATTTTTGAGAAGAAACCCATTCTCCAGCATGGGATTCACACCGTTGCATCCACCATCACATGCACATTCGGGGGAAGCAGATGAAAGGAGGAGATTGCACTTGTTACAGCATAGAGATAGGGTACATTAAAAGAAGGAAGATTGGATAAATTAATGGAATAGACCATCGGAATGGAATGCGAGATCCAAGCATCTTTTGGCGCAGGAGGGTTTTGAAATAGACTTGGTACATTGGGAATTTTGGGGGCGTTCAGCTTGATACCTTTTGATGAGATACCGTTATAGAAGCGTTAAATGCTGGAAGGTTAGAAAATGCGAGGAAGAGGCTGCATTTATAGTATTAATATTCTCCCCGCTCTCGCGATTAAAGAGCGATAGTTCCTCTTGAATACATAGATTCAACATTTTCAAACTTGACAAATTTCACATGATTCAATTAGCTGCCACAAGATGAGAACACCAGAAGTATTATCACATAATGAACTTGTCAAATTCCGAACTTGTAGAACAAAATTCGGCTTACCGAAGTAATACCGAACACCTAGGTACACATTCAATCAGACGTCATCTGCAGCAATGAATCTGCTTTGTGCGTGGAATCCGAGAATATCAAAAAATGGAGATGGAGATATTACAGATGAGAAAGGATTTTTAAATTGACATCAAGACACCTAGGACGGTCATATATTTCAACTCTAATATCTTGAGTGAATTCAACTGCTTACTTTGCCCAATGGCGTAAGCCGATCCCGAAGTCGCGTTTGAGAGATCATCCACGCTCCAAGCTCCAAGCTCAGAGACCTCGGGAGTCATAATATCACAACAATCACAACATACTTCGCTGAATTTCTCTGATTCGAAACTGTTGAATTCGTTTTACTTTGAATCTACGGTATCCCTCGATACAATTCCTAATACCTTTGGGATCCAAGTCTCTAGAGTACACCTTGATTCAGAACTCACTCGATGCCCTCGTATCTAACATAGATATCTACACAAGCCGGGGCCCATCACCCATCGAAACCATGGAGCCCACAAATCGTACCCTTCTCCTTCGATCCTCCTCCCCGTCCTCATCGTTACGATCACCATCCGAATCTTCCTCTGCTTTCCGCGACCAAAAGGCTCGTAAACAAGATATGATCCGCTATACCTCCTACGCCTCCGCCATCCTCTCCTGTCTCTGCGCAGGTTCCATCACCGCTTATTCGCTTTATGGCCATTTATTTCAATCGCGATTGCATTATACGCAATTACAAGTCAATATTGTTATCATCGCGGCGGAATTGGCAATGTATCTGCCAGTGCCGGTGTTTGGATATCTATGCGATCGGGTTGGACCTGCGCCACTGTCTCTCGGGGCGGGAATTATGTTTGGAGCCGGATATGGATTGGCGGCACTTACATATAAGAGTGGAGAGAAAGATATAGAGGGTTATGTGACGGAAAGAGGATGGCCAATTATTTGGATGGTGATTGCATTCATGATTATTGGGATGGCAACGACTTGTATGTATATTAGTGCGGTGACGGCGTGTGCGAAGAATTTTGGGAAATCGAAATATAGAGGCCTGGCTCTTGCATGTCCAATTGCAGCGTTTGGGTTGAGTGGGATGTGGCAGAGTCAGGTGGGGGAGAAGATATTGTATGAGAGGGGGAGAGACGGTCAAAGGGGAGATGTTGATGTGGGAAGGTTCTTTTGGTTTTTGGCTATTACACTTCTTGTGGTGGGAGTTATTGGATGTGGATTGTTGAAGATTGTGGATGAGGATGAGTTGATTGAAGAAGCTGTTGAGGAATTGGAGAGGAGTGGGTTACTTGGGGAGGAGGAAGGGTATACCAGGAGAGGATATGGTACTTTGAATGGAGAAGAGCGAGGTGGCGTGGATGAGGAGGATGAAGAAGCGAGAAAGAAGACTTGGTTATTAAACGAGGAAACCAGACGATTTCTGAAAGATCATACAATGTGGTGGTTAGCCATTGGATTCTTCTTCGTCTCCGGACCAGGCGAGTCGTTCATCACGAATTTGGGCACAATAATCGGCACGCTTAATCCACCTACAATCCACAATCCTACTTCCGCAGCAACACATGTTTCAGTTGTTGCACTTACCTCAACCATCGCTCGTATCCTATTTGGTACCCTCACCGATATACTGGCTCCGGTTCCTATAACACATCATTTCGGTTCTCTGTCAAATTCTTTCGCCTCTCTCCCACCACAATCTAGATCTCGCTTCACAATATCCCGTATAACGTTCCTTATCTTGTCCGCTCTCCTAATCCTCTTGGGTGATATCCTACTGGCTGCAGGAATTTGCCAAAACCACGCTGACCGCTTCTGGATTGTTTCTACTCTCATCGGATCCGGTTACGGCGCTTTATTCTCCCTGACTCCTTTAATCGTGACGGTTATCTGGGGTGTTGAAAACTTCGGAACCAACTGGGGAATCGTAGCAATGGTTCCAGCACTAGGTGCTACGCTCTGGGGTGTGATCTATAGTCAAGTTTACCAGAAAGTTGCCGAGGGATTATGGAAGGAATTCCTTGGTGATGGAGTACTTTGCTGGGGACAAAGCTGTTACGCGGGGACTTTCTGGGGAATGGCAGGGAGTGTGGGTGTTGGAATTGTATTTTGGGTTTGGGCTTGGAAGGGAAAGGATGGATGGAGCGATAGGGGAGTTGTGGTATAAACTACTCATGTGGAAATCTGGACTCGTGTGGGGGTTTAGATGTGATGGGTATACGAAGTAATGTATGAAGTTGAGAGTTTTGATATAAGCATCTAGCGTATGTACTCATGGTATTAGCAAATCGGCATTGGGTTGGTTATTGAGGAAGGGAATGATAAATTGTGCATATGACCTTTCGAAGGTATACATAGGCGTCTGTGGTTTGGGATTAGTATTATTTCATTTGGTCTGGTTTATTTGTTGAGGTGCACTACACGGCATTGTTTTAGTTATGTATTGAATAATCGGGAGCTTTGCATGGAATGTTCTTTGCGTATTGGGCATTTTCTGAGTTGCGGTTTGTGGATTATGGGCTAAGTTACATGATATCCCTAGATATCCATTAATGATATAATTCTCGCCACTATAGGGCTTGGAAAGATGTAATGGTGTGAGTGAATAGCTGGTATAAATTAGTGGAACTTATATAGCATCATGCTTTTTCACAAAATCTCATCTAATAACTTGAGTCATCTCTTCTCCGAATCTGAATTCGCCAGCATCAAAGTAACGACCTCCCCTTCTCTCTCCCTAACTATTATAATACCACCCCTCTCCTCTTTCTTCTTCATCCACACCTCACCATCAGTCGTCACCACGATCTCTCTCACCAAATTAATTCCTTCGCACACGCCCTCTTTGAACCCCGAGGATCTGTACATCATGATCACACGCGGCCACACACAAACTAGGTACAGGTGGAGGCGAGGGACAACATGAATTCCCGTTATCTCCGAGTTTTGAGTATGATGCGTCTTTCACACTGTCATTACTACTTCTCTTTGTCGCGAAAACGCGGGACGGGAATGGAGTTATGGTTTTGCGGGGGGTGGGAGGAGGAGTGTATGTGTGTCGGGTGCGGAGAGGTACATTTGCGATTTTTGAAATTTTGATTGTGCATTCTGTTGGTGTTGAGGGGAATAATGAGGAGTATTTTTTCATTTGAAGTTTCTGCTGGTATCCATGTACATACATGTGTGTAATGTCGATTTTTCTGAAATCGACTGTTCACATCGGAAGATGCGGTTTGGAAGTTCTGCATGGGATGGATGGAACCACTGGTAAGTAGGTAAGCTGACGTACATACATATGCAAGGCATACGCCACAGCAGGGCTGAGATTTTAAGAGCAAAGGGGCTCCCTTCATCCTGGATGATTACATCTTCGTTCTTTTTCCTTTTGTTTTTCTTTTCCTATTCTCTATCTACATCCTCATATTCCCTCTTCAGTAATCCACACACAAATATCTCACAATACAACACAGTTCAACACAATGTCTATACTCTCACATTTCTCCCTCCCGACTCGACGAGCGTTCCGCACCGGTTTGTTGACGGGTACGTCGGGTTTCCTGATACCTGCTATTATGAATAAATGGGATGTTTCAGTGCTGCGGGCTGTGTTATATGTTCTGATTTTGTATACGGTGTTTGCGGGTTGTGAAGCGGTGGTTTATCGGATGGTGGAAAGGAAAGATGTGGGGAAGGAAGAGGAAGACACAGACAAACAAGGACTAGAGGCAAATAGAGAGGCAAATAGAGAGGCAAATAGAGAGGCAAATAGAGAGGCAAATAGAGAGGCAAATAGAGAGGCAAATAGAGAGGCAAATAGAGAGGCAAGGGGAGAGAGTGAATGAGAAAGAACCTCTCGAGATTTGGTAGGGGATATGGGGAGGTGAGAATAGGAGAGTGCGAATCGTCTTTGATGCTATTGTTTGGGAAGGAAGATACGTGGGGAGCTAGGAGCTTTGTTAATCACTATTCAACAATAAAATGCTCTTTCTTTGCTACATGCAGAGAAGTTTTCAATATGAAGTGTTTGAATGTTACACTCCTTCGAATCTTGAGACCCGAGCTAGCTACCGAAGAGAGAAAATAGTTATGCCACCGGAAGTACTACTTTTTGTATCCATTCCTGCCTATGGAGACTTGGAGAGAAAGAGAGATTCTTCACCTGAAATATGGGAGTAAGTCTACGGAATAGAGATTCAGAAATTGAGAACTTGAGAGGATACGGGAAGTAGTAGTTACATGAAAAATGATTGAAAGCTGAGACAGAAAATATAGCCGAAATAGCGGACGCAGGGGAGTGAAAAGGGATGTTGAAAGAGGATTTACTTAAACCTTCGACAAAGGAAACCAAGATCAAGAACAGCACAAAAATGAATATTGTACTCACATCAAACGTCATCATTGATGATCGACCTGAAATAGAACTATACACAAAAGAAATACAACAAATAAAATTCAATCAACCTCCACCTCACTCAATAGGGCAGTAGGAAGCGTTTTCTTCATTCCAATATTTACAATCAAGATACTGTTCTAACTATAATACAATGAATCTATCCCCTTCTTATATATTTGCTTTCTTCTCGTACATCTCCAATTTGAGGATGACGTCTAGACATCTAAATTTCGCACTCACCATCTTCCTCTCCACCTGCATCCGTTGCATCAGTTGCAACAGGAGCAACCGAGCTAGCAATCTCGGTTGAAGAAACTTCACCACCTAACCCACCATCTATCGCACTGTTAGTCAGTCTATGCAGAAAGGCACTGAGAATAATAGTCATTCTGCTTTACACACGTACCAGCAGAGCAAGACTTTCCTCCGGCGCAGTTACCATACAAAGGGACTGAGCCAGATGATGAAGCAGCGGTTGTAGTAGCTGGTTTAGCGGAAGTAGCAAGAGTAGAGCTGGATTTTTGGGTGACAAGACTGGTTTTGCTGGTGGAAACGGCAGCAGCTGAGGAAGAAGCTTTGCTGGTAGCAACGATTGCTGTGGAAGAGGCCTTGCTGGATGTAGCAGCGACCTTTGAGGAGGGAGCGACGGCGGTTGAGGTGGCTACTGCGAGTTTTGAAGAGGTGGTGATTGCTCCGTGGGATGCGGAGGCTGTAACTGAAGACCCACCACCATTGGCCATGAGAGCGGAGACAGGGGTTCTACCTGGGAAGAAAGAGGTTGGGACGGTTGGGATAGGAATGCTTACGCTCACGGCGAAAGGAGTAGCTAAATCTTGGGCCATGGTAGAGGCTTCGTAGCCGGTTGGCATAGCGGACCAAGATTGAGTTGTAGTGTAAGCGGATGGGGAATCGGTATCGGCTTTAAGACATCCTCCTGAACCGTAAGCATTTTGGCAGACGTATTTTCCGGTGCTACCGGAATCAGCTCCGATGGCGAAGTCAGTGATGGTGATATTGGTGCATGGAACGGTGGATGAGCAGAGGAGGTTGATTGGTCCACGTGCAGTGGTGCTCTCACACGTTCCCTTCCAGTTGTTGAAGGAGAGGTTCTCGTAGATGACTCCATCACCGGCAGCTTTGCTTGCTTGAGGCCAGGCTGCGTTAATGTTTAAACTGTAGGCGTTCGAGCGACCAATGAAGTTGTTGAATTGACAGTCAGAAACGGTTCCGCTACCACCGTTTGATTTGATCATGTACATTTGGTTAGATCCATAAGTGTAAATATTGTTGTAGATGATGTTGGAGATGGCAGTGTCTGCTCCGAGAGATCCCATACCACAGCCTCCTGAACTGTTACAGTAGATATCTTCAATGAGAAGGTGATTGGAAGGATTCTATAACGTGATTAGGTATTTTAAAAAAGCTTCATTGGAAAAAAAACTCACCTTGACAGTAATACACTCATCCTTGTTAGTCACTTCAACATCATGAATCCAGATGTTTGTTCCCCAAACATCAATACCATCAAGACCACCCTCATCACCACCACGAATGATCATGTTGTAAACCTCTCCGCTCTCGCAAGTATCAATGGAGAAATGGAATGCAGGGGCATCGACTAAAGCAATGTCGTGAATGGAGAAGTTTTTAGCATCGAAAAATCGGAGGAGACGTGGTCCATAAGTCGAGTCTTTGTGAAATTCATAACCATAACCTTGAATAGCACCTGCAGAGGTACTACTGTACATCTCGAAATCGCTAGTGTGTTTGATCATGATCATATTTCCATCATCGCTACCAACACGATAAATGATACCATCAAGCTTAAGTGCCCATGCCGAACCTCCGCTGAGTGTAATCCAAGTACTCATACCATAATCTCCAGGTGGGACATAAACTGTTTAAAAATGAGCTTTCAGTAAATGGAAATGGATCTTGAACTGTGTACCTGTTCCACCAGTCTTGCAAGCAGCGAATGCAGAAGTGAGCGCCGGGCCAATATCTGAAGTCTTGCTTGCCTTTCCACCATAATCCAAAACACTACAAATTTTTGTGGCTTTAGATTCTCTTGAAGTCAAGGGGCCAACTGAACCAGTCAATTGTGCTGATACTAAAGCTGGGAGGACAATTGCCGCGAGGGCTGATAATGTGCTGATTTGCATTTTGCAAATAGTTTGAAAAGGAATGATAGGAAATTGAAGGAATGGAGAATGGTAAAAGTTCAAAAATAGAAGTGAACCTCCAAAAGAGTGAAAGTCAGACAAATCCGCGTTTAGAACAGAAAAGAGAAGTCAAAGATAGAAAGCTTCAAGAAGCATTGAAAGATCTGGAACTATACTTGCCTATATGTACCGAATAGGTCTACCATGTACTTTTCACTCGCTCGAGTATATGCCATGTCCATGTTATGCTATTCCTGTGTAAGGAATCAATCGATAACTTGGTGTGGGGAATTAAAGGGACGATGCACCTGGGTAAGATCAAAGAGATGAGCATGATGAGGATCATGGAAATCCATGTTGATGAAGTCAAAATCACTTTGCTGTAGCCAATTAAGGTAGTATTTAGATTAAACAACACTAGTTGTTTGAATGTGGGATTGAAAGAATGTTCCTACCGACGATTTCATATATCCGAGGGGAAATGTGGTACTAATCTTTGAATATATCCGAAACTTTGACCCGCCAAAAAGCGGTTAAATGCCATGGCTTGCTTACCTCTTTCGGTAGCGAGGCGATTACAGTAGATTTTAGTTCTTAGTGTTCCCCTGAATGCAGGTACGACACAAGTTCCTAGGGCTTCTTGATTGTTAGAGTGTTGCTGCTTTTATATAAATCTCCTCCTTTGCCAAAGTTTGTCAGTATAGAAGATATGTTGTGCAACTTGTCTGTGTGAGGAAAAGGAGGATTGATTCGATATGAGATCAATCAAACCGCATTGAAAATTAGCTTGACAAGTTGACATAGGTACATAATTGGTGGCGTCCGTTGTAAAGCTTCCATCCCAACAAAAAGGAGTAGTTGTCATTCGACAGCCATGTTTCGTGTATATACTTCCGACGCCTAGACCTGTTTATACCCTGTGCAGCATTGAATATGTACGAACCATGACATTATTGACAGCCCTCTTGGGTCAAATGATCAGACGGCATCTTTTGTTTCTTCTAAAGAGAGCAATACCTAATCTGTTTTCCCCGCTTCGATGATCTGCTCAAGACTCAAGTATTGGAGTTGACTGTGGGCTTTCTCGTATGAATATCGGTAGCTGTACGAATGTGAAAAGTCCGAAGGCTGATCCATAAAATTCTCACCGAGAGTAATAATAGCAGTATCAAAAGTTTGAAGTTTTATTGATATTCTTTTCACAACAATGTCCATAGTTTCTTGAGAGCATTTCGAAATTCAAAGAATTTCTACTTTCGCTGCTATTACCCAATAAGGAGATCGAGAGGAGCAACAAATTAAGGTTTCCTTGCGAGTATTTGATATATTTTCCGAGATTAAAAGCGGTAGACCAAGTTGTGGAGGGATGTTGATGGCCTTCGAGAGTCCCTGAGACTCCGCAGCAAGCTCTTGCTTGGAAGTAAATTAGCACAAGCACGATGAAATGCGTCTGTACTGTAAAACATGTGTCGCCAATGTGTATAGGTATATAGGTAGTATCTCTTCGAATGAAGAATGTCTTGTCGAAAATGAAATGGAAAAGAAAGGGGTTCATTCTTTAGGTTCGTTCTTTAGGTTCATGGAAAAGGTTGCGAATTCATGATACATATCAGATGTGAGATTGGGTGTCAGAATACTATATATTAATGTCATATTGATGATATCCATGGATGGATATATCAAAAAGCAAAAAGTTTATCGCGAGGCTATGAATAAATTTCAAGATACTGTGGCTGATGCGGGGTCACTTAATAATCGTGGCTGATGATCTGTAACCTGAGGCTGTCTAAATAATTTTTGGCAGACGAAGGGCTTTCAATAAACGCGACTGTCGATTTGAACGCGCTGGTCAGGGAAGAAGTTTGTCCAAATATTCTGCTTTTTGTTTGGTTTGTTCGATACCTCTGCAGTTTGTTTCAGCACTCTTTTGATATAGGAAACCTCGCACATCTTCAAACATGGCGATGAGTAAGTTTTTACCTGCTGTCACCGAGCATATGTCTTAAAGAGCTTCTGCTAACCACCCCGCTATGTAGATATTGATATGTCACAGGGTAAGTTGTATCTGTACACACCACCAAATCGCCCTGGAAGCTTACAAGAAATTTATAGCTTCTGTGATCAAGGATGAACAAGGAAGACCTTTCATCGTTGTTAGAGAGTAGGGATTTAAGTCTTTCCTGCCGAAAGTTCAAGTACTGATGAGGTTATAGTCAAGGAAAGAAAAAGAGACAACATGGAAACGAGGCAGTCAAATCACATATTCTCGCAGCGAGGACAGTAGCCAACATTGTCAAGACCTCCCTTGGTCCCCGAGGCCTCGATAAGATCCTTATTTCTCCAGATGGTGATATTACAGTCACAAACGACGGTGCTACCATCTTGGGACAGATGGAGATTCAGAACCACGTTGCAAAGCTTTTAGTCGAACTCTCAAAATCTCAGGATGACGAAATCGGTGACGGCACAACTGGTGTGGTAGTTTTGGCCGGTGCCTTGTTAGAACAAGCTGCCGAACTTATCGACAAGGGAATCCACCCCATTCGCATAGCTGATGGTTACGACCAAGCTTGTGATATTGCTGTTGCGGAGCTGGATAGAATTGCCGATACTATCGAATTCACAAAAACACAAAAAGAGAATTTAGTTAAGGTTGCAAGGACAAGTTTGGGAAGTAAAATCGTCTCCAAGGCCCACGACCAATTTGCCAACATTGCCGTTGATGCTATCTTATCTGTTGCTGATTTGGAGCGTAAGGATGTTGACTTTGACTTGATCAAGGTTGATGGTAAGGTCGGTGGATCTCTCGAGGATTCTTTACTAGTTCAAGGTGTTATTGTCGACAAAGACTTCTCACACCCTCAAATGCCTGATGAAGTTCGAGACGCCAAGATTGCTATTCTCACATGTGCATTCGAACCACCCAAGCCAAAAACCAAGCATAAGCTCGACATTACCTCCGTTGAAGAATTTAAGAAACTACAAACATATGAAAAGGACAAGTTTACCGAGATGGTTCAACAAATCAAGGATACTGGTGCCAATCTTGTTATTTGTCAGTGGGGATTTGATGATGAGGCAAACCATCTTTTATTACAAAGTCAATTACCAGCCGTGCGATGGGTTGGAGGACCAGAGATAGAATTAATCGCCATTGCAACGAACGGTAGAATCGTACCAAGATTTGAAGATTTATCAGCTGAGAAACTCGGAAGAGCTGGACTAGTCAGAGAGATGAGCTTTGGTACTACCAGGGAGAAGATGTTGGTCATCGAAGAGTGTGCAAACACTCGTGCCGTTACAGTCTTTGTTAGAGGAAGTAACAAGATGGTATGTTGTACAAGAATTCGATATTTGTATCGTTACTAATTGGTTAAACAGATCATTGATGAGGCGAAACGCTCCCTCCACGATGCTCTATGTGTTGTTCGTAACCTCGTTAGAGACAACAGAGTTGTTTATGGTGGTGGTGCTGCAGAAATCGCATGCTCATTAGCCGTTGAGGACGCCGCTGTTAAGTCACCTGGCCTTGAACAATACGCTATGCGCGCCTTTGCCGATGCTCTTGATGCTATCCCAATGGCTTTGGCAGAAAACTCCGGTCTCTCTTCCATCGAAACCCTTGCCTCTGTCAAGAGTAGACAAGTCACCGAGAAGAACACAAGATTAGGTGTTGATTGTATGCAAACTGGTAGCAATGACATGAGAGATGCTTTCGTTATCGATCCATTGATCGGTAAAAAGCAACAATTGATGTTGGCCACTCAACTTTGTCGTATGGTATTGAAGATCAATAACGTCATCATTGCTGGAAACGATGAGAATGAATTTTAGAATGGAAAAATTGCCATAGTAAAATAGACTAGGGTTCCATGATTCAATAGATTCATTGAAGCGCTTCAATTTGATACACCTATTAATGCCAGGAATTTTGAGGCTATCGCCGTTGCTAGTTGAATGACCCTGATATTGCAAGTGTTTTTGTGGCTCACCTATCATTAGGGATAGTTGCGAAGTGAATAGCTTAGGTGGCCATGGTTACCTATGAATTTACTACACGGGCAGCTTGTAAGAATTGAAGTTTGAAAACGTAGATCGACGACTGGTTAGTTACTTCCTATCTTATTTGTGCTCGCATATTCCATATTCGCAGCTTCCCATTTTGAATAAACAACAAATGTATTGCGGATAAGCTAACATCTGAACCTTCCCGGATACTAACGAAGATGGAATCAGAGACGTTAACACTTTACTGCATATCAATCAAAAATCAACAAAAACGACGCAAAGTCTCAACCTTTACAACCTTTTGCATTTGCCTGCGATTTTACATGCCACTACCTACTCCATTGCCGCAAAGTGATTCCAAATAATACTTTCTTGGCTACAACTTTGTTTACTCCTCATCCCAAAGAACTACACCTAGTACCCACCTAAGCTCTCCAAGGGAAATTGATATTGATTTAATCATACCATCTCTTCTTTGGCCCATCACACATTCATACTTCACTGCTACCTCTCACTCACTTGCTTTTTTTTCAATCTCTAAACAAGGATTAATAGGGCAACTGGTCCCGGGTATGTACCTCATATGATTCACAGTCTGAGCCTCATCCGATACTTTATTACTTCAACTACATCAACTTTGTTAAAAAATGAATATTGACTAGGACAACCAATAGAATTTTATAAAACTCTTCACAACAAATCCAGAAAACTCTTAATAGAAATTTCATTCAAGGAAGAACCACAACTTGTCCTACATATTCAAGACCAATATAAACGACATAATTATTCCAAAGCCCCCTTCTCATCCAGCATTTGCAACTTGCAGAAGTCTTTACTCCTCACGTGGAATTTCTCCCTAGTGCCATTCTTTCCCCCTAGCTTGATTTCTCGGCACACTTCGGGTTGGGTTAGTAGGGAGTTGAGACTTCTTTCTTCATTTTCATACTTCTTCCATCATACATATAACTCTTCAGATACTCCTATAACAACGATATCCAGCAAGAAAGAAGACTCTTTGAAAGTAACTTATCTTTCAAGCAAAGTGTTATTTTTTCATCACGAATTCCTTTAGGATACCATAATTACTCTGAGATTGATCCCTCGAATTTATCTTACAATTCGAAGATTCGATAATCATTGTTCTTACCTTCAACATTGTTTCCTTCCTACTTGCTACAGCGGAGATAATTAAAGTCTGTCCACTGTATCAAGATGTCATTCTCCAGCTTCTATGATCAGCCACTTCGACAAATTCTTTCCGAAGTCGTTAAATTAAGCCGCCGCGAAAAAGCCCGCCACGATGCGAATATCTTAGCCCCGTCAAGCAAAGCCCTTACAGATATTGCAATCGAAGTTCCACAAATAGACTTCGTCGACGCTACTCCAAAATTAAATGAACCTTCTCTGGTTGGCATCGATCGGACCCTTCATCAGATTAAGATTGCGCGGAAATCACTTGGATTTGAGGAATTGATAGGAATGACTGAAACGGCATCATTCGGTTCTAAGACTAAACAACGTGGCACTGTTCCAGCTGTTGCTGACACAGGGCTTGATCGGATTAGGGCCGCTCACTTTATATCCGACGTTAAAGATTCACCAGTTGAGGCCTCTCGGATAGTATCTGGAAGTGAGGAAGCTATATCAAACGACGCTGCTCCACTTGTTCCAGTCAAATCTGAAGCGCGTAGTTCCGTTCCGATTACTACTGATGTAGGGCTTGAACAAACCAAAGACGCTCGATCTACATCTGATATTAAAAATCCACAAGTTAAGGCATCTCAGGTAAAATTCGGAACTGGGGAAGCTGTATCAAACGAGGCGGTTTCAGTTGTTCCGGTCACATTCAAAGAGAATAGTGCCGTTACAGTGGCTACTGATGTAGGACTTGACCGAATTAAGGCCGCTCTCTGTACTCCTGATGTTACAGATTCAAGCGTCAAAGTCGCCAATTCTACTTCCGACGCTGCAGTCTCACCTGTTAAAGTCTGCAAATACTTCTTGAGTCGCAAAGGATGCAGATACAAGCATAACTGTCAATCCTTTCACGATCACAATGCCATGGCTAAGCTTAAGGAAAAATGGGCGGCCAACGATGCCAAGAATAAGCTTGAGCAAGTTCGCACTAATCAACAGACTGCCTATACAAGAGAAGTCCTTGCACCCAAGAGCAATAATTCAAATATCCCTGTTGCTGTCGCTAAACCTTTAAAGCCCTCCCCGAAACGCCCATCAAAGAAGAAGAGGCTAGCTTGCAAAAACTTTCATTCTCCCAATGGCTGTGTTCAAAAGAATTGCCTGTCTTCACACGACGAACTGGAAAAGCTTATTGACGACACCGTTCCTGGTGAAGCCCCAGAGGTTTCCAATACTATCTCAAGCAATCAAATCCCCAAGGGTCCTAAAGCCATGTTACGCAAGCGCAAGGCTAAGAAATCTTCAAAAGCCACGGTCGTCAAAACTTCTGAGCCGGAGCAGATATTTCCGGCTGCGAAACCCATTGTATGGGAAGGCAATCCTAATTTGGGCGATGAGGCCTATTGCACCGGAGCCATTCTCCAAATATTTGGCAAATTCGCCCCAACGAAAGAGGAAGCTATTGAATGGTGTAAAGAGATGGGCGTGAATCGAAACTTTCGGCATTTCAACAACTTTGACAATCTTACTATGTGGGGTCGAGCCATCAATCTGAATACCGATGAGTTTCTAACCCATATCGGATATCTACCAGAAATCCCCGTACGATTTACATTCAAGGTGCAGCTCTATATCAAAAAACTTAGAGCCGCCTATGAAGCAGAACAAGCGAGGCCAAAGTATGATATTTTCCATTGTTTCGATGACCTTCCTAACGAGTTGTGTATGAAGATCTGGGGATTTGCAGTCAGACGTGGGAGAACTCTCACAGTCAGTCTTAACCGGGATGCAATTCATACTGAAGGGGGTCCTGGTTTATTCAAACGTCGACGTGGAACTTCACCTTCACCATTATGGCTTGTTAACAAGCAAGCGCAGAAGGCATGCATGTTGGATAAAAGCTGTGCATTCTACTTTGGCTGCGATTATTTCTCCTCGAGATTCGATACATTGTTTCTCAACGATTCCGCAGAAAATGTCAATCTCTATGCATCTCAAATTGCCTTGTGGAGAGGCAACGTTGTACAAAGATTATCCTTTCCTCATTACAGACTTTGCGACGTCACAGATATGCGTCTCTTTGCCACTAGTCTCTACAAGGCTTTCCCAAATCTTATTCGCCTCGAATTCAGTCTTTCAGATGGGGAGTACTGGTCTAAATACCGAGAGAAGGCTTCTAAAGTCGTCGAAGGAGCTGATACTGAAATTGCCAAGGTATATAAGAGACGTGGTGCCAATATCAAATTACCACGTGTTCGTTTTGTCCTGGTACCAGAGGAACAAGCTATGGGAATGGGTATTGGTGGTATTGGCTGGTAGACGGGGGTGGGTAGTTACTTGGAGTTTGTTTGCGAGGAATTTGTGCAGTTCTTGATGGTTCTTGATAGTACTTGGTTGGATTTCATGCAGAAGGGATGGTTATTAAATAGTTATGGATGAATGTCTTGAGTTGAAATGGAAGATTGATATTATTGAATCTCTTTAAAAACGGCTGACTTTGCTGAAAGGTTTGTGGTATGGTCGATACAAATGCGCACCTGTGATTCTGGACGAGATGGTCGTTGTTATGATATATACTTAGGTGGAGAGCAACAATGAACGAAATGTAAGTTCCCGCTACTGATATGGAGGACAATTGACTGAAACAGATTTCTTTGTAAGTTTGTAGACATTTGTTTTGCTAATTAGAACCTACGATTTGTGTGCATATAAAGTTATAACCACTACTTAAATCCTCCCATCTTCATCATCTATCCCAATCCGCACCAACCCGCTCACTTCGTTCACTCCCATCTTAATTTTTTTCCCTATTCATCCACTGCTCTCACTACTCCAAACACATCCACCCCCATCTCAAAAAATCCCCCGGCCTCCGCTTCTCCATCACTACATTCAATTAGAACCTCAACACTGTACGTATCTTCAACCGCGGTGGCATATCAACTTTAAGTTGCACATCGATTTAAGAATTAATATTGATCATCGCCTCATCGAAAAGAACCTCATTCTGATCAAGAACTGTGTGTGCGAGCGAAAATTTTCGCTGTTGTCCCTGGAAAAATTTGTGGCTTCGGGTTGTAGATGGGATGATGGAGATTTTAGATCGTAGATCCTCAAGCCCGATCTCAACGAGGTCGATTCCATCGAAACAAACTTTCAAGTCGATGATTCTACTATGCGGTATGAAATAGGGAGGCGATGAGTGAGGATTTTTCCGGCGTCGGCTTCGTGGTCAAATCGAAGCTCGTTCAACACGAAATCAAAAACCCTGGTATTTGGAGGCCACTCCTGTCTAATAGAAGTTTCCAATTTGGGTGTATCCCCTATATTGTGTTGACTGATGCCCAGGATATCTGAGGAAGTGGATTGTTCATCTAGTTGGGATCCACAAAAGGGTCACGAATAGTGAGGAGCGAAATATGGTCTCAGTAATTTTAGCCGCCGTCTTTCTCGCTGCTATGTCTACCGGACCTTAAGCTCATAAGCCCTCTTAGAGATCTGGCCAAAGTGATATGATGTATATTTGATCTCTCGGTACATCGAAACCCCAAAAACCTGTACCAAAGAAATGTTATACCCATAAACGCGTTTGGTCAGCAGTGATGCCGACCAACGTCCTAGGGCTCCATTTCATGTATTACTCACCCTTGAGCGGCTGATTTTTTCATTCTCAACCCCATTTTGACTGCTTAACCAATATTATCATTCTTTGAGCCCAAATAACATCGCCACGTTCAGTTCAACTCAATGTCGAGAGCATTGGGGGCGTTGAGGACACTTGACTTCAAGCTTCTAGATAAACCACACGATGATTGAAACAAAAAACATCATGATAAACTTCTTTCTTAAGAATCTGATTTGATCATGTTCTTCGCTCCAAACTTTTGAAGTGATTGATAACAGAATACATCCCATCGTGAGTATCCAGGTTGCAAACTCTATAATTTCAAAAGATGATATAGGTTAGCCTTAATGTTTGATATTCCAACTCGTCGGATTCGTATACGCTGCTGAACCAGAACAGTATGTATATTGAGAAACATGCGAACAAACCATAAATCCCACACAACCATCTTGAAAAGAGTACAGCCCAAATTACCTACATCAAGATCATCACCCACCCCAGAGTACCAACCATCACTTACCCCTCCCACGTGATCCTCGGACAACCTTCCCCATTCCACTCCACCCCACCACGCCCTCAATCCCAATCACGTCATTGGTTTCATCTATCATCGGTCCGCGGACCAAAATTTCACAAACTTCTGACAAAACTGCATCGTTGAGAAAGAATTGCATGTAAGAGTCATTCAGACTCACTAGATTATCAAACATTTCCATTTTTTCTGAGAAGATTATCTCGGTATATATTTCCAATTGGGGATTTTGAATTGCTGATTGCCAATTGTGTTTACATATCTACTATATATACATATATTCAGTTTCTCTTCTTATATATCTTTCTTTCCTCCCTCCTCCCTCTACAAACAATATCGACAAACCAACAGCACACGCATACACCCACCCTTCAACCTCACCACACCCACCCCTCAAAATGACCATAACCCTCCACTTCGTGCGCCACGCCCAAGGTTTCCACAACCTCTGCACCGCCAACCACACCCTCCCAGACCCCCTCCTCACCGATCTCGGCAAAGCCCAATGCACCACCCTCTCGCAAACCTTCCCCTCCCCCGAAAAAATAACCCACATCGTCGCCTCCCCCCTCCGCCGCACCCTCTACACAGCGCTCTACTCCTTCCCCCGCGCCATCGCCCGCGACATCAAAGTCATCGCGCTCCCCGAAATCCAAGAAACTTCGACTCTCCCCTGCGATACTGGCTCTGCGCCTGCGGCTCTCGCGGAGGAATTTGCCGGAAGCGTGGATTTGGGACTGGTGCATGAAGGATGGAATAGTAAGAGTGGGAGATGGGCATCGAATGCGCCGGCGATTGAGAAGCGCGCGCGCGAAGCACGGGTTTGGTTGAGGGAATTGGGGAGAAGGGCTGAGAAGGAGGGGATGGAGGATGTGAATATTGTGGTGGTGACGCATGGAGGCTTTTTGCATTATTTTACGGATGATGTATGTTTTCTTCTTTTTCTTCTTTTTGGTGTTATCTATCCATCTATCCTTCAAAAAAACTCAAATGAACTAAAAACTAACTTTCTTCCAAATAGTGGGAAGATTCCTCCCTTTTCGTCGGAACCGGCTGGACCAATACCGAATTCCGCTCGTATCATTTCCGCGCCGCCGATTCAAGCGATCCCAATGCCGCAGTTCAAGAAACGAAAGAAAGTAGAGAGAGAAGGAAGGGAACTGAGAGACCACTTACGGATGATGAGCAGAGGAATTTGAAAGCTGCGGCGGAGAGTGGATGGCAGCAAGATGGGTTTCAACAGAAAGTAAAGAATGAGGAGGGGAAGGAGGTCGAGTTTGCTGCTTAGAAAGATGGAGATGATGTAGATGGTTTCGGTATAAAGAGATGGATGGAGGTTTAGGACTTGGATTGTTGAAAGATATTATAGATTGCGTATAGATTTTGAATAGATTAGACAGACTCGGGTAGATGTAGATGGATGGATAGATAGATAGTTCGCATGCTAGAAAGCAATCATAGAATTCACTTATTAGTAAACGGTGCTATGTAAACTAGAATCATAGCACATATACATACAAGTTATTATATTTATATTCCTGGAGTATAATCCCGCACTGAACAACCCTCCAAAAAGCCAAACACACCAAGGACTTCTTGACAGATATAATATTCATTGATAATCAATGATCTCATGCGGTAAACCTATATACCTCTCTCCCTTCGAGCCTCGTCACCCCAATCACAACCCCCCTTCATCAATCCACTCCCTAACTACCGTATCCCTCTCCACCGCCCCATCCCACCCCGCATCTCCAACCTCCATCTCGGTAACTCTCTCCTTCGCAGTCTCATCCGCATCACAATCCTCATCCCATTGAACTCTTATTTTCAATTCATGCATTACTACACTTCTTCTCATCAACTTTGTTAGTTCTTGAGCTTGTTGTTTGAAGATATTGTTTCCTTTTTCTCCTTCATCTGTCTCTTCAATCTTTCCCTCATCTTGTGATGTGTTTTGTGATATATCATATGCTTTCTCTCCAGTAAACGGAAAAGGAGAGTATGTAAACAACGATCTTGGTATCCGTAACGATGAGTTAGCAGGTGGGAAGATGAGATTTGATTTCCGGGATTCGAGGAGGGCTTCATGTGGCTCTTCTTCATCATCTTCGGTTGCGTACTCGTTTGAGAGATCCGGGTGTGGAAGCTGGGGATCAGGATAGCGGGAGAAGTCGTCGGCTTCGATAGAATCTGTACTTTCAAAACTAGATGTCTCAGTGGGTGGAATGGAAGCGGGGGGAGGAACGGGCCATCTTTGTGGAACCGAGATGCCGGAGTTGCGAAAGAAGAGGATGGGTGAAGCGAAGGGATCGAAAGTCTGAGATGGAGATGAAAAGAGACGAGTTTTGAGGGCGTGTAGGGTCAAAGTTGTCCAAGGAGAACTTTCGTATAAGTCTAACGTTGAGAGGCGATTGTAGGAAAGATTTGGTGACGAATCTGCGGATTCAGAGTGAAAGATTGAGGGGTCGGGTGTGGTAGAGATGGGAGTCCAGTTAAAGATTCCATTATGCACTATGAGAGAATGGATCTTAGTGGGTAAGAAGGAAGAGGTAAACGATTCTGTGAGGGCGATAGAGGTGGCAAGAGTACCACCAAGGTATGATCCATAGATTAGAAGTGGTCGTTGAATTGGTTTTGGATTGTTGTAAAAATAGGTTGATTCTAGAGGTTTAGGCTCCGGTAACAGAGAGGGAAGGTAACTTTTCAATAGCCAACTATACGCTTGAAGTGTATCATGAACTGTGGTAGCGGTCAGTAAAAGCCATGGGATAAGTTGAGAAGTCTCTTTTCGGCAAAGAACCGAGAGATTGTACGCCAGGTACGCCAGGTACGCCAGGTACGCCAGGTGACATGATTGAGATTAATTTACTTACGTGGTATGGGAAATGTATGAGATCTTTGTTTGCGAAATGAAGTTTTAGGGTCGTGGGACCAACGGTAGGGTATGTTAATGACAGGATATGAATTCAATAACCATGAAGGTGTATGGAATGATGAAAGTGGAGAAGACGGGTATGGTGGTAAGTAGATAACCAGAGGTGTTTTGGGCGAATCGCGAAGGAGAAATCCATTGCGAATTCTGTATGCATAATGTTAGCTTGATTATCATTTTTTTTTATAGAAACGCCATGGAAATATATCACTAACCAATGTTGAACATGTACAAGAACCCTTACGCGATTGGCACGAAGGCGTCAGCTACTATTACTTATCTGGTGGATACTTACACCATAACCTTCTATCCATTGCGTTGGTAAATCACCCATCATGGCAAACAAACTTGCTTGAGAACTCACCCGAAGCCAGCATAGTTACCAGGGGAGGAAGACCACTTGATCGTTTTCCACACGTGATGCGTGAATTATCTTAAATAATGTGGAATGCCATACCGGGGGTATTTGCTTCACGGGTTAGGCTAGAACTATGGCCGGATAAATAGAAAACATAAGTTGTCAACCTACTCGACGGTGATGTGTCCCGAGATACCACAAGCGATATCATATTTTTCCACTTGTAGCGGCGCAGCTGTTGCCAATTGTCTCAATTTTTGAGCTGGCCATTTCTTGGTTGCAACTCGTGCAAATATGCGACATGTGCGTATACTGTGCCCATATTCATACAAGCGCATTTCCAACGATTTCAACTCTGTGATGTTGAATGTAGGAGTAAAGTATGATATCCAAATTGGACCTTCTCAGTGCGACGAGAAAGACAGAATCACGATATCAAATTTGAGAGATACCTTGCGCGCCTTCAATCAGCGGTACTGTTCAGACCCGTTGTCTCGTCTTGTATTGTGGAAGCCTTTGGAGAATTTCATTAACATGCAGCAAAGACTCGTTTGGTGGTCGCCAAATCTATAGCTTGCGCACTAGGTTGGTTGAATGGATGGAAGAGCGTTGATTGAAAATTATCGGCTTGACTTTCTTACATCGGTTGAGAATGGATACCTAGGCTGACAAGGGGAAGATGGCGCTAAGTCTGATGGAGTAATAAGTTATCAATGATCAACCCTTTCACTGAATTATTACTAATTTATTAGTTATTATGATTCTCATGATGTTTCTGTCTATCTGGTATCTAAAACAATGAGTCGGTAAATGGCCCAATTATTTCTATGTGTGCAAATTGCCTCCCGCGCTGATACATACTAAGTACAGAGTGAAGTGATAGCTGGAGGTATGTACGAGTTTTTATTGAAAGTCAGGTCCGTGCACTTGTAAGCAAATTAGCAATAATAAGATCTCATTTTATTTTCTATTTTCTAGTAATTGAATCATAGATCAATTATTCAATATAAATTATTGATTTTATTTCGAATATATTAAGAAGACAATAAAATATTATAGAATGTATAATGATAGAGTTTATTATTAGATAATATATTAACATATCAATTTATATATAAGATGTTTATTTATCACAACGTGATATTCTCGTCTACAAAAGGCGGCATTCATGATGATTTGCTCAAGAAGACATTCCAATGATTTCACCCCTCGATCCACTCATCATTTTCCCCCATTTCAATCGGTTTTCTCTTCCCCTGAACCAAACAATCTGAAACTAACTTCATTGAGCTGACAGGCAGGAACCTTGGAGAGCTTGGGAGTACTGTGCGGTACAACTTGAGAACTTGCTTGTACTCCCAAGGTAAAAGAATTGAAGCACCGCATGGGGGGCAGTGCAAGTAGGAAGAGAATCAGGAGATACACAGCATTAGCATTCAATACTAATGATCAAAGAGTAAGAAGGGCTGTCTGCGTTGAGCCATGATTGGTCAATGAGGCATTTTGCAAAACTGTGTGTATTCGGGCATTTTTCAAAGATACGATGCGACGAATCAAGATGGAAGACTGTTGTTGGTACGGTGGACCCCCATCTTGAGGATATAAACCGTTGAAAAAAGGGTTCTATACATGTGATAATGCATATGATATATGATATATAGAGTACGAGTATCATATTGTCCTTTTCTACCATTAGAAGATAATACCTACATATTATTAGATCAGCGCAGCCCATAGAGAGTCACACAAGCACGCATGAGCAAAAAGTAAGCATGTATCAGAATCATCTACATGTAAACACTCAATCCCTCAAAGGATTGATATCACGCCCAGCCCTGTTGGTTAGAATTGCGATTTTCCCCATTCCCCATTGAGTCGAGAGGACTTACGCTACCAGTGCCGCAGTCTTGGCTGCGCATCCAATGCTCTAACCCTGGAAGGATTCCAAAGTGATCAATCACATTTACCTGGGTAATCGATGAATATATAGTATATGTATATACATACATACATACACGCACGTACAATATATACGCACTCATATAGAGAAAAGGTGTTCTATCTTCAAACATCCGTAATCAACTCCTCACGTTATTGTATGCTTCCCTCATCTCACAATATCAAAAAACGCGTAAGATTCATGATTCAACATTTCACAGCATCTCCATAATTGAACATCTACTTAGGTACCTACGACCTACGAGCGCTTGCATGGATACTTTCGAGCATGGCACAGACTCCCAAATCCTTCTACCCCTGCCTAAACTCATCATCCTCTTCTCTCATTGGTCCATATCGGGATTCCAGATTCACACATCGAACATTTCACCTCAAACTTCACTCAAGAGAGAAGTCAGAAAAGTCAATCTTTAAAGTTAATCTTCTCTCCCCTTTCCGCTTGTTCAACTCCACCAAAACCAACCTGGGACATTGTGGACGCAGTCACCAAACCATTGAATTCCCTTATTCTACAATTCTTTTCTCAATACAGATATTACACATCTTCTTTTCCTCTCCTTTTCATTAATTACACTTTCTCTCCAGAGAATCTTCGAATCTTCGTATCTTTGACTTACATAATTCACCTTCGCTCCTCGTAAGTTCCGTACGCCTGTGCTTTACGTACCCCGTTCGCATGGATTTCAACTTAGCCTACCTTGTTCCAAACAACTTACGATATATATCTAGCTATCCAACTCTCAATATCCAAAACCTAAAATTCAAAAAATAGCTTTCGGCAAATTACGAACGGTCAAACCACTCATTTACTTCTTCATGGCTTTCAGTTGAGATAACCCTTTCAAGTTGCGTCCAGCAATCGTCTCACACAAATCCTCCATCGATACGCGCACGAACACTCTCTAACCAACCAACAAATTCACCTACAAGATGGCAAAAAGGAATTGGGCAAAATCATGCTGTGGAGTGATGAACAGCATTCTAGCAGCGCTGGCATTGTATGGGACTCTATACTTAGCAGTACTCATCTTCGAAAGGGGAGCTCTTCCAAAATCGCCATCTGAACTTTACAAGAAACCCTCTCATGGATCGTCTTCTGAACATGGTTCTACACCTGTGCCCCCTCCACCCGCAACACTACATATCGAAAAGATCAATCCACATGCAAATTGGTTCAACAGACCCGAGAGTTTGGTTGTTCCAAAGGATGACTATTTGGGAAAACGACCACACATCGATACGGTTGCGAACCTAACAAAATTAGTGGAAGAATGCAGAGGATCATACAAAAAAATTGAGAAAATGCCATACGTTTTCGACTGTTTATATTATATGAATGAGGGTGAGAAGGAATATTATTACATGCCGGCACAAGGAGAACGAGCAAGCGAGCAGCCCCCCAAGTTGGCCGAGTATCTCAATTCAGATGGTCGGGATAACTCTTTGGCTCAGTACCCATCGCAGAAAGCTTACTCAAAGTCCTCATCTGGTCAATGTAATGGGCCAATTGTACCATATCACACTTACTGGACTGGCCCTGCGACTTGGAGAGTGGAGCTTTTTATAAAAAGTTACTTTTATACGCAAAATCTTCCTTGCTCAAGGTTATTCATATGGCTAGATGGAGACAGGGACCCAAATGCAATCGACAAGTTTATGACCCGAGACCCTCTCTTCGAAAAGTTTGTACCATTCGTCGAAAGGGGTGACATCACTCTGAAATTGTGGAAATTTCCCTCTAGAATACCACTACCACCTGGAGATAACACGGATGGACGTGGATATTACAAAAACCCAGGAAAACCCAATGCAAAAGGCGAGGTTCTGGTAGCGGATGGACTTGTCCGGGATTCAAACGACCAGGAATGGTTGATATTGACAGAGAAGCAAATGACATTCTTGCCGGTTGCAGTTTCAGATGCCATGAGATTTGTTGTTTTGCACATATATGGAGGATCTTATTATGATATGGATGTTATCATGCTACGAGATATGCGACCGTTACTCATTGGAGATGAACATTCATTTGCAGAACGTTGGGGAGGGCATTCCAGTCCTGGTGACTATAACACTGCGGTGATGTCTCTGACAGCCAATTCTTCTTTATCCTCTTATCTTCTACGAGGAGGTGTGAGAATGGGATTGAACTTTCACCCTCGAATCATTGGCGTTATGGCTGTAAAGGATGGCCGAAATCAAGAATTCAAAATGTTGGAGACTGCCGCTTTCGACCCGATCTGGACTGAATTCAACTGGGATAGGCTAGGAAGATGTACAGTTCCATGTATCAAAGATTATGGACAAGTATTTAAAGGGAAGAATGCTTTTCCAAATCATGATGAATGGGAAAGCTATGATGGATCACAGCTGAAGCTAGCCTCAGAGACCAAATCAAAACATTTCTGGGAAATGAGGTCTATTGAGGAAACAGAAGTTGAGAAGCGTGAAGTCACAACAGAACGAGCAACAACAGGAAATGGTCTTGAAATGGTGACTGTTGATCGAGCAGCATTAAGCAAAGCCGAGTACAGATTGGAAGAGGACAAATATCCACCAACAAATCGAACTCTAGAGAATTTCTTCCGAGGCGCATGGACATATCATATTCACAATCAGGTAGGTTTACAATTTCTTTGGACAAGAGTTTGGCTAATAATACTAGTGGCGCAAAAATCCTGAACCATCATCATGGCTTAACGTCATTCAAAGAGCGCAAGATGGTTTCTTCTCTGGTTCACGCACCAATCCATACGGCGAGACATGGCAAGGTCTTGAATTACCTCAATACGAAATATCTTGGGAATACGCATAAAATATTTGATATGGATATTTCATGAATATCAACACCTAAGACGGGTTCCTCTTCAACGCAATCTTACGAACAACACAGTAAATATGTGTATGAAGTCAATGTCAAAAATAAAATAAAGCATTTAACTGGTGGGCGCATGCACATATACTCGGATTTAAGTAATGGTACATATATACACGGGGCAAGGGCATACAATTGTGCATAGCGGGCGTTTGATGTATTCGTACATTCGTTTTTTAGATCCTTTGACCCAATGGATTCGGGTATGGGAATGGAGTTTATTTAGGGAGTTATCACATGGATACGTACATATATAGAAAATATATGAGACGGGTTGGGATTTAGCAACGCTGTGGGAATTCAGCAGTAGGGAGAAGAACGGATGGCAATTTGTGTCTACTGGCTTACCTATCTAGCATTGTATCGTATGTACGTGGTTGGATGGATTGGGATGGGATGGGATGGGGTGTTACTTGAACATCGCGGGTAGAATGTTTAGAGAAGTTTTATACCCTTGCGTATCTTGTAGGAAATATTAAGAAATATGAAAATGAAATTAAAATAGAAACAGAAACCAAATAGTATTTCGTGATGGGATTTTGTTGGTTCGAGAAAGATACGGAAGACGTGGTTCCCACTATTAGTAGGCCCCTAAATGTCTAATTGTATTCTATCTCAAGAGCTAGTTAAGTGGGAAAATAGTAGGCCTTATATAGGCACTACTGAAAGAGCTAGTCTCTTTCGCATTCGCTTAATACCTTTGATACAGTAGCCATTGTATTGAAGTCATTCCTTTGAAGTGAATACCCTTGGTCACACAGATTTTCTAATGTGGAATTTTGTTTTGGGGATTGGGGTATGAGGTTTCCAGACGGGAGATGTTGTATTATAGATGGTGCAGTAGAATCTGGATGTGATGAATGAATGAATGAATGACTTGGTAGGTAATCTTTGTTAGGTTGGGGTTGGGGTTTAAGTATGGATGGTTTTGTTGGCGTTGGTGTGGGTGTGGGTGTCGATAGTATGGTTGATAGTGTTGATGTTGATAGTATTGGTGTATTGATATTTAGTTTATATATTAGTGTATTTAGATTATGTAGGTGAAGTATTAGGTATTTATTAATGGGTTGACGAAGGAAGGGGTGGGGAGACAGAGTAGTTGACTCTTAATAGCTTTGTTGATGGCTTTGTGGCTGGAGTTTTAGTATAGATATACTAAGTAAATAAGTAAGTATTTAGTATTAAGTATTAAAAGTATTGAGTATTAAATCGATATCTATTAGTAGTTTAGTTTCTTTTAGAGGAGAGAGGGTTGGAGGGTTGGAGAATAATCTTTTCGAGGGGGAGGGGGTGTAGTTTGTGGTTTGTCGATAGATCCTAGATAGATATTTCGTGTTTCGAAGCGCCTTTTTATTATTATTATTATTATTATTATTATTATTATTATTATTATTATTATTAGGATTTATTAGGATTATTATTTTATTATTATTATTATTATTATTATTATTATTATTATTATTATTATATTATTATTATTAGTATTTTAATATAATAACATTTAATATAATAATGATTTAATATAATATATTTAATATATACAGAGATTAGTTTTTAAACTCTTGATTCTTATAATATTTGAATTTAAAATAATAAATTAAATTCTATTTATTCTATTTATTCTATTTAGTCTATTTATTCTATTTATTCTTGTTATCTTTTTAGAATTTTAATAATCTAAATCATCTAAATCATCTAAATCATCTAAATCATCTAAATCATCTAAATCATCTAAATCATCTAAATCATCTAAATCATCTAAATCATCTAAATCATCTAAATCATCTAAATCATCTAAATCATCTAAATCATCTAAATCATCTAAATCATCTAAATCATCTAAATCATCTAAATCATCTAAATCATCTAAATCATCTAAATCATCTAAATCATCTAAATCATCTAAATCATCTAAATCATCTAAATCATCTAAATCATCTAAATCATCTAAATCATCTAAATCATCTAAATTAACCCAAAATATCAGATATCCGAAACACCAGATAGCCCGAACACTAGCGAGCTGCCTCGCCCCGAATAATTTTTTGGAGGGGAGGGGTTGTAGATAGGTACTAGGTAGATATTTCTTAGTTGATTTGATGGTTATTTATCTAGATATCTATCTCATATCCTTCTATCCGTTTCGGTTGCTCGGAAATTTTTGTAGGGGGTAGGTAAGGCTGGGTATCTACTGAGTACCTACGAAGTAGTATCTCATACAATAATGTTTAGGTAAGGTTCAGTAAGATGAGGTATGATGAGGGATCTATCTATAAATACTTCCTACCTATCTACCTACCAGGTCTACATGTTTTTTGGGAGGGCATAATTGGGATCTCTGGATTATTATTATTAACCTAGGGTTTAAGGTTAACGTTCGGGTTTGTGGTGGGATATTGAGAGGAGAGATGAGGGACGAGGTAGGTTATTTTGCGTGGTGGTGATCATGAGCCATCATTTTTTTTCTGGATGATTTTCTGGTTTATGTAGGTAGGTAGCTTGGGTTCAAATTCTATGATACATGCGGAATTGTGTTTTTTCTTTGGGGGAAAGGGGAAAGGGGTATGGATTACTTGGGATATGGATATGGATATGGATAGGGGGTTGAGTTTGTCGATTGAGAGGTTTGTGAAGATCCTGATTGATGGAGGTATCGATCTTTCTGCGGGTTTGTTTATTCCTACGAGTTTGAGTTTGAGTTTGATGATTTATGATTTATGATTTATGATTTGAGCTACATACATATTCTATACTCCATATTCCATATTTCTTTACATACGACAAGCGTCGGAGATCTTCACATGCATACCTACCCATTACCTCCGTGTGGAAGGGCTGAGAATCCGAGATGAAGATTATCCCAGTTCATGCGTGCATGTATATCAGCAGTGAGGATGAAGATGAGGTCAGCAAATACCCTTATGGTGATCGAAGTCTTTGGGGATCCTTACATATATATCCGCGTTGTGTTGCGTTCCTTGCTTTGTGTGTTTTTTTGTTCTTGAGGATTTCATGTATAGGGATTGATTGTCTTGGATTGGAAATTGGAAATTGGAATGGAATGGAATGGATTCGATTTGGGTTTTTTTCTATTTTGGTTCGGGAAGGGGTTGAGTGTGTGGATATCGGTATGGATATATTTTTATATATATGCATATAAATTTGACTAGGGTTTGGACGATACGAGAGGTTTGAATAAGTTATATCGATGGCAGATGGTGGTTACGAGATCATCTAGAACATTTAATATTTTTCTCGTGTTTCTGTATTTCTTAATCTTCTGGAACTCTCCTGTTTGTTTTATTTGCGAGTTTTTGTATCTTTCCCATCTTGCCTTTTGCTGTTGTGTCGAATTCGAATCTCGTGAAGGATTTTACGACGTCTTTCTGTTAGAAAACAGTTGTGTTTGTACTTGGGCTGTGATTGAATCGTGCTGCGCATACAGTTGGAAAATACGAAGATCGATAACAGACTCGATACGAGGACAGGGCAGAGAAAGAAAAAGGAAAAGGACAGATTGAGATATATCTATCTCCCTTGAGGATTACTGTCAATATCTTCAGCGTCATCCCTACAAAGAACAACTAAATCACCATTCACCTATTCACCCTCCGAATTCTTACCTCAATCCGTTCATCTCTCCATCCGCATTATCAATCACCACAACACCACACAATGCACATAACAACCACCTCCCTCCTCACCCTCCTCTTTTCCCTCTCCATCCCCCTTTCCATCTCCGCGATTCCCACTCCCGCTCCCGCTCCCGCTTCAAAAACCACAAAGAAAGATCTGAGTTATCTCGCGGAATTATTCGCTTCCGATAGCTTGGCTAGAAGTTTCAAATTGCGAGCCGATAGTAAGATTCCTTCTTTCCGCTTTCCCCACGAGAACGATTGCTAAAAATCTCCCCTCAAGGTCAATTTCCTCTCGCAGACCCTTCTGCGAATAAAAAAGTCTGCGGACGCGCATACGCGCGCAAAGACGCGGATGCGGCGTTATTTGGGAAGCAGTGCTGTTGTATGTTTTTGCATACGAAGGATGGGGTGGGAGGGAAGAGGGACGTAGAGAGGATTAATGGGGGTGGGTTGGTGGGGGGATTGTTGGAGCATAGGGAGGGGGGATTGAGGATGCGGTTGGGGCTTGGGGGAGGAGAGACGAGGTTTTGGGGGGAGGGAGGGGGGGCCGAGGATGCGATGATTACTTGTGGGTTGGATGAGGGGACGGGAGTTTGTGAGGAGGGGTAGGGGGAGAGGGAGTTTATGGGGTGGTGATAGTGATGGTGATGGTTGGAGAATGTATCATGGGGGTTGCTTTGTTTTTTGTTACATTTAGCGGGCGTTGAGAGATGTAGAAATCTAAAGGCGTACGGGAATTTCTTGGTGAATGGGATAAAGTGTATACTAGCAGATACTAAGCACCTAACTAGGTAGATATATATAGGTAGTTATCCATACGAGATGCGGAACTCACATATATATAGGTACATAGGATCTGCAATTCGAAAATTGAAAAGATGAAAATGACTCTGTTGTTCAAGACTTAGGTACCTATACAAGTACCAGTAAACATAGAAGTATATTGATATACTACACAAAACACCATTTCATCCATCACACAAATCAACTCGAGCAGGTATATTCATTCAACATGTATTACCACAGCCAATATCTAAGGTCGAAGGTACCTATCTTGAGGTAAGTGGTCACTGGGTACTGCCTCAAGTAGTACAGAATAGTAAGTTCGCAAGATCACCATCCACCCTCCACCCAAAATATCAAAATTTCCAGCGACACGACCGGAAATAAGCTCTCCAAAAGTGCTCTTATTCCCAGTCGATGTCTTTTTCCAAAATGTTGTCTCGTTTTGGAAGGGTGTCGATGGATTGCACAGTGCAAATTTTCAGACGTGCAAAAAAACTTTTTGTCGGGCGAGGATGTCACGTGGACTCTTCACCGACTTGGCAGAATGGGGGTTTGATGAGAGGGAGTGAGTTAGGTTTGGTGTAGGAAATTGGTAGGTATGGATATATAAGTGTAGATCTCACAGTTATTTATATTAGAGATTGAGTTGGAACTTGGAGGTAGTGAAAGGAATCGATGAGGTTGGGTTGATAGCTTTTTATTATTATTGTAGAGTTATTTATTAATTTTGTATTTTGCATGTATGTATTTAAATACCTCCTTCTGAACAATCAATTCTAACAAGAGTCTAATCCTCTACCAGCAAACGAATAGAATTCATTGTACATAAGTACACCAACATAAAAAAGTATTACCAAGTATCAAAGTCTCACGGAAGACCGATTCTCACATCTAGATTGAAGACTGTGAAACAATTATTTGTCAATTCGCAAATGAAACATTATGGAATATCTACCTACCTACCTAGTACCTACCTACCTACATACATACTATTGCACTCGTCAACATCAACATTGATACGCGATTTCTCCCAATCGTTCATCTATTTCTTGAATGACCTCTTGCGGTGAGCTATCGGTAGACGGTGATGTGAAGTGAAGATCTCTGGAGGTGAAGTAGCTCGAGTTAACTGATACACTGATGAATAAGGAGTTGCGAGTAGTCTGTGCGGAATAATCATAGGGAGTTTTACATCTCAGCCCCATTTCTCAATATTATATTATATACCAATTTATCCGCCTGGTCACCATCCACTACTAGAAGATAACTTCTAATCCAAGCCTGTTTGGCGCAGTGGTAACGCGTAGCACTTGTAATGCTAAGATCATTGGTTCGATTCCAGTAATAGGCAATTCTTTTGGGGTTTTCATGGTTGTTCAATTTTTGCATTGAGTGTTTGTTTGGTTTATGGTTGTTTGTGGTTGCAAGAATGATTTGGCTCGTTTGTTGTACCGTACTTTTGTTCATTCCATCGGTGGAACTGTCATCCAGGGGCTGTGGAGATGTGTGGGTTGTGGATGTGGACCATGAATATTGGTATGCATGCAACCTCTTCTACCCTCACGATTGTGGATTCATATGCATCGTACCTTGGTATTGATGTAGATCTACATTTTGTTTGGGAGAAGTCTGGTATGATATCCAGAGAAAATGATTTTAGTTTGAATGTCAATCATTGAGTAGGTACCATCTAGCTTTGAATGCCATCGTTTCTAGATCATCGCGTTTGAGTGCGCAAACTTGTCATTAGACGAGGTAGTGTCTGCTCGATCGGAGTGGATTTAGTAAAGTTAACACGCAATGAAGCTGTCTATGTCATGTGACTATAGTCGATAAATGTACACCACAATGGTTGCTAGAAGGAATCGAAAGGGACAACTACAGGATCCTATTGAATAGTGAAAAAGTAAGATATCCTGATATTGAACAGATCTCAAGATACATGTAGAATTGACATTTCCTGTTCGATGATGTCGAGTACTGGCTTTGATTGATCTATGAGCTCAGCATGAAAGCATCATCTCGATTTCAATATCTCATTTCAGCACTATCAAAACAACAAAAGACAAGTCAGAAATAAATAATCCATTCGGTACCTACTGCTAATAGCAGATACTCTCGTCTAGTTCTAAAGCTAATGGGCACATTAAAAATACTCATAAGATATAATACGTACGACATAATAATCATGCCTTCCTCTTCTAAAACTTCAACCACACAAACAATAAGTGTTTCCACAAGAAAGGTATCTGATCTTCTAAACATCGCTCTTTTCATGCATTCGTTGCATTCAATAAAAATCCCAGAAAATAGACCACCCAAACGACAATTCTAACCCGCATTTGCAAACCG
This sequence comes from Botrytis sinoallii, assembly GCF_014898435.1. Classification (NCBI taxonomy): domain Eukaryota; kingdom Fungi; phylum Ascomycota; class Leotiomycetes; order Helotiales; family Sclerotiniaceae; genus Botrytis; species Botrytis sinoallii. The sequence continues at coordinate 1,810,840 of NW_024066029.1, read as the reverse complement.
CTCATCTAAGCATCTGCCTTCTTCTTCGAGAACCAGCCCTTTTTCGTCTCCTCTTTATTATCTTCTCCCTGACTAGCACCCTTAGGCACTCTGACCAACCAATACATACCAATAGCGCCCGCGATATTGAATAAAATAAACACCCACAACAAACCCCAATTTCTCCACACATCACTGTAATGACTGTTTACTGCCGCCAAAAACACATTCGTGTCTTTGATACTGCAGAACTCACAGTCCGTCATTGCTTCAGGATTATTCAGATATCCACCCGCGACGCTCATATATGGACCAAGGTAGTCTCCACACGTTTGAGAAGAGGGAGGATTGAAATGAAGATATTCGATAGCATCGCAAACAACATTTGTGTTAGCGAGACCCGTGGACATCATTCCCGAAACGAGATAGGTGAAGGGTGAGACGCGATACATGAAGATCCAGAATCCAGGGAGAGCAGTAGGAGAAGCGAGGACACCGCAGAAAATAAGACAGAGAGAGAACATGAGATTGGCTATGTTTCCAGCGTTTTCGGCAGTATCCACGCCGGCAATAATGAAATCCGCAAAGGTAGACGTGAACATTAGGAATGCCCAGATGAAAGCGAACATGAGACCGCTGCGTTCATTGATAGCATCGGTCATTTCAGCGTTGCGGTAGAGACCAATGGGGTAGTACCATGTGACGAAAATGATGACAGCCATAAGTGTATTCCATGGAAGTTCAACAATGATGTTAGAGAGGATGAAGACTTTCCAAGAGTACGTTTTGGAGGGGCGTTCGCGGACTTCGTAAAGGGAACGTTGGGTGACGAAGTGGGGTAGGATTTGTTGAACAAGGTTACCGAAGATAGTGAGGAGCATGAAGATGGCGAAAAGTTGGTTTTGCATTCCTTGAAGAGATGTTTTGGTATCATAGAAAGAAAATCCAAGGAAGAGACCCTATTAATTATTAATCGCGTGATTTCATGTGGGGTCAGATGAGGAGGTGACTTACAACACATAGACAGAGCGCAGTTTTGGAATAAAGATAGGGAGGGGTACGCCAATATTGTTGAAATACTCGAACAAGTACTACCTGCATTTGGGTTCCGAACCCTGCAGCAAAAGAATTGAATGAGGTAGGATCATGTTCGACTTGCTTTTGAGATAGTGTAGTCTTCAACTCTGCGAGGTGCGACTTGACTTGTTGACGTTCTGGAGAATTTTTCCAGGTTTCAGGCCAGTCAATCGTATTGCTGGCTCCTGGAGAGGCACCAATGACTATATTGAATGTTAGTGAAGGCCACAAAACGCCATGCGAAGATTAATCTTACCGTCAAGCATCCATTCTGCAGGGTTGGCTAGATCTCCACAAGGAGGAGCACCATTGCGCTCAAAATAATTAGTCAGGACCTTTGAATGCTCTCCAATTTCGCCGAAGTATACAGTCCTTCCACCTCTAGCCAAGAACAATAGACGATCGAATTCTTGGAAAAGAATGGCGGAAGGTTGATGAATTGTGCAGAGAATAGCTTGACCGTTGTCTGCAAGCTTACGTAGCAATGCACAGATAGACCAGGCTGTTTGAGAGTCTAAACCAGAAGTAGGTTCATCAAGGAATAGAAGAAGGGCCGGTTTTGCTGCAAGTTCCACACCAATTGTAAGGCGTTTACGTTGTTCGACATTAAGACCTAGATGAATTGTGAGACTAAATACCAAAAAGCAAGTGCAAATGAAGACGAGTACGTACCTTCACCTGGAACCCCAACAATAGCATCGGCGTATTCTTCCATCTCCAAAACCTTGATAACTTCATCAACGTAGGCAATCTTTTCGGCGTGTGGAGTGGCTTTAGGCTGACGAAGAACGGCACTGAAAGCTAGTGCTTCTCTAACAGTAGATGTAGCCAAGTGGAGATCCTGTTGTTGAACGTAACCTGTCTTTCTTTGGAAACCAATATCTCTTTGTCGTCCATCTACGAGCATCTGTCCGGTGACAACTCCCATAGTTACACGCGAGGCAAGGACGTCGAGAAGGGTGGTCTTTCCCGCACCAGAGACACCCTAAGAGGATTTGATTAGATAGATCACGCGAGGATTGAACGTTGGAAGAGCTTACCATAAGAGCAGTCAGTGTTCCAGGTTTGACCCATCCGTCAACCCCATCTAGTAGTTTTCTAGGCTCACCCTTGATCTTTATGTCATAATGAACATCGTCCCAATGGAATATGGCAGTTTGCTTCTGAATACTAGGTGGTGCATCTGGAACCGTCTTTGTTCTGGTGACAGTCGCAGCAGTCATTCGATCATCCATCTTTGCTTCCTCATCAGATGTCTTCGAAACGTAAGGTATGCGACCACGACGGAATAGAAGGACTTCTCCTTTGGACTTTTTTGCAGATATAAATTCACTGGCACTTAAGTAGACGAAGAGGCCCAAGAACATGAATGCAATCATGACACCGAGGTTCCTACAAAAAATGTTAGCTAGTCTCGAAAACGAGTCTAAAATTCAGTACTCACCTCCAGAGGTGGGTATGGGAGTAACCATAATTGACTTCGAGGTATCTATCACCATCAACGTAATTTGCGCCAGCTGCGGCACCAGTAGTAGAACAAATTCTCTCATCCGCGCCAACGTTTGTGTAGTTGCCACCGGAAGGTACAAACACCGAGCAAGGAATCTTTCGGCCATGGAATTCATTGATCATCAAAGCCTCAAATCCATAACTAACCGGGTCGAGATAATTGATCCACCTAAACCATGGATGCATATCTCGAATTGGGACCGCAAATCCAGTATAAGTGACGATGGCAAGGATGAAGATGGCAGCTGGTGCCATTGCCTATTCTTGTTAGTACCTTGAAAGGTGTCACATGTATGGGAAATAATACGAACCTCTGACAAACTTCGCGATAGTGAAGCAATAGACCGGAAGTACATAGACATTGTCAAAGTACACAAAAAGGTGAAGAGAAAGAATACAAAGAAATACCCTGGTTCTCTTCGCAGATTTGTCATGAAGTAAAGAGCGAGATCGAAGAAGATAGTCGAGAATAATTTATTCGGTATATCGCACAACATGGACCCACAAGCTTCTGCTACTGGATGATAGAAAGCGTATTTGGTATGCTTCTCAACGATTGGTCTTTGCGCGTAAAGAGTAAGAATCTCCAGTGCGCTCTGGAATGCTGCCATCAAGATGGAAAAGAACAGGAGTGCACCTCTGCTATACAGACTGTTGGTATCGTCCGGAAGATTGTAAAAAACACTACCAATAATTAAAGCCATCGCACTTTGACCTAAAGTATAAGGTTAGTGAATGGGTCAGTACATATCTATGAGCTAAAACATACCTATGAGACCTGTCAAGAGAAGAGACATGTCACCCCGAAGTCTCTGAAATCCACGCTCCACGCACAACCTGATTTGCATAGGAAGTGAAATAGTATATGGACTCTTAATACGCTGACCCTTAGCCTGAACTGCCTTCCTCGAATTCTTAAAGTCGTCAAGGGCTTGTCCGCCAATGGGGAACTCCGCATCAAACTGATCGATCTCCCGGAGCAGTTGTGCTCTATCCTTGCTCTTTTGCCAAACTGCGGCGAATTCATCTGGGGTGTATGGAGTCTTGCCTTCGAATCCAGGTCGAACGATTCTCTCTGCTGGCGATGTAATGGAAGTCAAAAAGTCTGCGGTTGTCTGTCGAGCTGGGCAATCGAAACCTAAATTGATGAAGAATGTCTTCGCCGCGTGAATATCACCAAAGTATATTTGCCTTCCTTCGTATAGTACAGCCACCTTATCGAAAAGATCATAAATTGACTGAGAGGCCTGGTAAATGGCTACAACCGCTGTGGAGCCAGTCAATTCGGTGGAGTTTCTAAGAGTCTTGACGAATTCCAATGCAGTCGCAGAATCTAAACCTCTTGTACTATTATCCCAGCATTGAAGAGGACTTCCACCCACAGCAGCTTCCGCAATACTGACACGTTTTCTCTCACCACCACTGACTCCACGAATGAAATCGTTACCAACTTTTGTATTGAAAGTATGCGAGAGCCCAAAAGTGGCCATGGTGACATCTCGAAGATGGTCTGCATATTGTTCCCGTGTAACACCAGGTATGCGATTGCGAGGAGCTTTGGCCTTAGCTGCAAAGCCTAATGTCTGTGACACAGTCAATTGAGGAAAATGTACATCAACTTCGGCTTGGTATATGCATTCCCCCCTGAAATCGTTGTGCATAGTCTCCATTGGTATTCCCTGGTAGTTGATGTATGTGTTACTATCAACGAAGAATCCAGCAGTCTCTCCAGAGATCGTCTTGAGTAAAGTTGAACATCCAGAACCAGGTCGACCAAGAACGACAAGCATTTCTCCACCTCTGATAAGTCCGTCAAAGTCTCTCAGAATCTGAATTTTGGTGGGTTTGCTGAGCCCAAGAACCCTTTTGCCCATACCGATAATTTCCAATGGGTAGTTACCAAAAGTCTTTTGGTAATCGGTTGGTTCACCAAATCCATGAGCATTTAAGTTCTTATAGGCGATTCCTGCTGTCCTGTTGGGATATCTTTCTGGGTCTCGAGATTGAAGGTGGACAAGATGTTTTGTCCATGCTCTAGAACTGAACTTTCCCGACGATGGATCGAGTCTAGGGTCATCTGATCCAAGAAACGGGTTGATATTCGGATCGTGATTCCCTTCCATAGACTTTTGCGTGATTTGCCTTGCAAGTGTTCGAATGGTAGCATCTTCCCTTTCTCTCGTGGAGTCTAAAGTCGAGGATTCCGAATCACTGTCTTTCCGTTTATGACCGATGTTTTGATATGTCTTTTCTTGAATGACCTCATCCGCTTTCTCAGCAACGGCCTCGCTTTGAGGTAGAACCCCAAAAGGTGCCGAAGTGGCCATACTGTATTCCTGCTTCGATCAACACTAAGTCCGGATAAAATTAAGAAATTAAGAGGAAATTATTAAATGATTCTGGGTGCAAAGGGTGTGAAGAAGAAATTCTTTCACTGTAAAATAACAAACTGCTCAAAAAAGTATGACAGGAGTGAGATAGGAGTTCTTTAAGCTTGTGGTGGCAAGTAGAAAGCTCGGGTATCTAAATTCCACTGTACATCCGCCGTCTGGGCGGAGAGGAGTAAGCTTCTTCCGAGTACAGCCAATGACAATGATATGTAGAATGAAAGACTAGTTCCGTATATTAAGGAATGAAATTATGGAGAACCGAAGAAAGTCTCAGGATTCTCAGGAGGTTCTAGGAGGCTTTCGAAGTTCCTAAATTCTGCATGGTTAATCTTTTGGAAAAGCAAACTCGTTTCGAGCTCGTATATACGAAAGAGGCTTCAAGTTTTGTGTGTGTTGATTGGTTGAGAGCTTGGCTGAGAGATTGGCGGATAGCTAGGCAGATGGATAGTCTCGTAAGTAAATCAAGATGAGAGGGGTGGGGTTAAATGCTCACCATATAAACTGGATGACGGCTAGAAAAGTTCCCGTGTTCCGAATGATAGAATTTGATTCGCTTGCTATTCTCACACCCATTTGTGGCATTGACAGGAAAACCCAGAAATTTACTCTTTAGCTTCTTTTCAACATCCCAACATCCACTTTATTATATGGGCATGCTTCATATTCGAATTTGATTAATTGAACCTGGTCCAGTCACATTCAGCCTTATCGACACTTATCTCATCAATCACAACTAAGAGTGCCAAGGCCAAAACCCGAATACGCTGCTGAGACTTATGTACATACCTACCTAACCCTCATTCCTTATGGGTACGGGGTTTAGCGGCGGCTGCGAACATCCGAGATAGAAACTTTCTGACTACAAGCTCACACTCCACACTCGACTAATAATATGATGGATGCCAATGCACTGGCAATACTCCCTAATGAATAGAGTATTAAATGATCCATTTCCTGTTTCAACGAGCGAAGAATTCTTGTTGTCTAGAGCTAGACGCCACCCATTCCAGACACATTAAGGTTGCGAATTTACGATCGTACCCGTGAACAAACTTTGAGGTAAGCAATCATTTATGGTATGGAGAAGTAAACAAATCGGGCAAAGATCCGTACATGAAAATATAATATCTCCCCCCATATTTAATACAATTGAAGAACGGATGAGTCGTTCGGTATAGTACATTATCCCCATTTTAAAGGGATACAACAGGCTTTGCCTGACGGCTAGATCTGCGTCGCGGTTGAATCATTTCAATATCTTCCGTGACTTTTGATTCGGTAGATTTTGACATCTTTCCCTTAGTCAGCTTCTTTGCTTTTGTGGAAATGAGCCCCGCATCTTTATTTAGAATCACCTCTTTCCCCCGAATTGGTTTTTGAGATCTGGCTTTCACCTTCTTGCGCTCCATGATATATTCATCGGTTTCTTCTGATTTTGTGGATGCTACGGCAACCTTCCTCTTCCTCGAGCTTTGCTTGTTCACTGGAACATCCTTGACATCCTCACTTTCACTCGACGTACTTCTCTTCTTCATATCACCAGCAACGGCACCTGTTTTCTTCTGTACACTTGGCACCACACAAGAAGTTCTTCCCCCAACGGTAAGAAAGGTGATTTTCTCCCCATTTGGTAATGCTGTTGGGCCATCTTTCTTCCCCTTCCCCCATCGATGCTTGAACATCCAGTCATCGGGAAATTTTGACGAATCTGCCAACAAGTCTACTGCTGTTTGACAAATGGACAACATCGAAGTGTGCAATCGCTTGATCTCTTCGGAGCTAAACGTATTACTATATTGTTCAGGATGAAGTCGTGCATTGTATAGTATTTCATCGCTTCGAGTGATGTTAGCATGATTGGACATCGAGGGTGAATTTGGTAACCGGGAGTGAAATAATAATGGCAGGCTGGATAGTTCGGAGTCGAACAATTAGATTGGGGTAAATGTGAGATTCACTGACCCGACCCAATTTCCAATTCCACTGATATTCGCCTGGTCAAGTAATAATGCCTTTATTGGCACCTGCTTCTTGTTCAATTTTTGTTCGAGCCACTCAACTGTCAAGATGTCTTTATCAATGACAGGATCTGGACCGTTCTCTTTAAGTGGAGACGTGTCTCGAATGGCTTCAGCGACACAATTTACCAGTCGAATCCTTGAAAATCTACGTGAATCTGTGAATGCAGCCTCAACCTTTGGTTCTCCGGCTGTTTGGAGTGAAAATTTCGAGAACTTTGGCGGCCAGGCTTCCTTTTCATCCTCATTTTTCGATCTATAATAGTAAGAGCCTTGCCCTCGAATATGAAACCATCCTGAATTGTTCAGCACTTGTCAAGAGATAACTTTGGCTATTTCCATACCCGTCATGCCAAAGTGGAACACTGGATGTGGTGGCGAGGACATGATCATCCTGTCACAACAATTTAGCATTTATTCTCGAAGCAGCAAGAATGGCCCAACCAGAAGTATTTTCCTTGCTGTCCAGCACTCTCAACCTTCTTACCAGTCAATGCCTTCTGGAATTCGGCAGCACTTGTTCCGACCTTTCCAAAGACATTGGCATCATCTTGAGCGTTGACGACCGCCAATGTTTTGCCGACAAGACATTTTCGAATATAGTGCACAGCTCGCGCAACTGTAAGGTCAAGTCAGCATTTCATAGTAGCTGGTGATGGAGATGAGCTGGTGGGTTTACCCTCCGCGATTTCGGGCATCTCGGAATGTGCTTTAATTGTACTAAAAGGAGTAACCTTAGAGGGGGTAGAAGAAAAGATGAAGTCGGATGTAATTCAAACTTTCGGCATGACAAGAAAAACGTGAAAATAGGTAGGTAGTTATCAGTAAATAATAGTTCGCCAGCTAGGTAGGTAGGTATCTTGATAATAATTCTAGTCTTAATTAAGGTTCACAAAACGTGACTCGCCTTCCACTAGCCATGAGCCATGCTCCATGAAGTTTGCATGAGTGCCTTAAAACTAGACTTCGGCTTGTTAAATCATCGGGCCAAGGATTCCCCATACTACCGAGGCATTAAGATAGCCATATCCCTTTCACAAGCCATCTATCTCATCATCTCATGCCTTCAAACGCCCTTTTTGTTTCCAACCTTATAATCTAACATCTCTGTTCATAGTTTCTCAATACGTTCCTTCGATTTCCTAATCCCACAACTCACATTATCAAGATGGTTGCCGACACTCTAGTTTACCACCCATCCGTTGCACATTACCTCAAATTTGTCGCAACAACCGTTGGTCGCGATAAGCTCCTTCGAACCCTTCAATACTTTTCCAGATTTTACGCCTGGTATCTCCTTCGCACCAATGGAACTCCTAGTGAAATTGCACCTTACGAGGCCATCAAAAAACAGTTCGGACTCGCGCGCAAATTAATGCGCTTTGGCAAGAATGTCGAACATTTGAAAGCAGCCGCCATCGCTGCGGATTCTAAAAGTCTTGATCCGGTAATCAAGTACTGCGCTGTTGGAAGGCAATTAGGATATGCAGGTTATTTAACTTTTGATGCGTTCACAGTGTTGGATGCTGCAGGTATTAGGAAGAGCCCTTCGACGAAGAGGATACAGAAGGAGGCCTATAGGTTCTGGTTGATGGGACTGTTGTTTAGCACGGCGTCGGGAATGTACTCTTTGTATAACCTACGACAACAATCTGCAAAAATTGATAAGAAAGATGGAGAAAGTGTTGTGACGAGTAAGAGGATCGAAAAGTAGGTTGAGCCTCGCAGATATCCGTCTCAGACTTGTTGCTAATCTCTCGGTATAGGGAACGTGCTGCGATCAATATGCAACTCTTATCAGATCTCTGCGATCTCACAGTTCCAAGTTCGGCAATCGGCTTGGCTAACTTCGATGATGGTATTGTTGGATTGGCAGGCACTTTGAGCAGTTTGATCGGTGTTTATGGTCAATGGAAGAAGACTGCCTGAATAATTTGCCAATCAGGTGTTTTAAAATCTGGAGAGCATATGAACAATCGCAAGACTTGACAAGCAGCTCCCTTCCGGACTATCAGATTGGTCACGGATGATAAGATTGTATGTACGAGATTGGATCATTGTCATTGCAACCTTGTAGGTTTAAGTAGTCTGGAATTTATCTCATGGAATAAAAGATCACGATGAGGGACCAGAGTTCACCGGAGTTCATAACCGAGACTTGTATAAGATGGTTAGAAAGCCCTTACCCGATTGCTCCTAACACATTTTCTTTCGGAATCTCCATTACAAAGCTGCTCGATTACGTTTTGTTTAATTACGGACGCTCCGTCCAAATATTTTGTTGACAGAAACTGAATGTTGAACGGCGGTATCTCTCTAGGCAGTATGCTTCCTACTAGCCTTTATTCTATAAGCTTTTAATATAGCAATATCTTTTTTAAGAAAACCTTCATCTTGTCGGACTTCCCGTCTCCCCGTGAAACCAATCAAACCACACCTAACGGACGAGTGGCTGGCTGCGTTTCCAATCGACTTCGGCAGCTATGATGTTATTCATCCGCCGTGTGCTTAGAACATTTTCGGTCAACAGATGCTATCCAAAGGCTGTTGGACCGACCGATTTTATTTAGTGTTGTATATATCTCACGGTATTTGGGTCGCCGAGGTATTCTCTCACCCCGGCATAACTCGAAAGGCACATGCTAATACGGGCAGTAAACATAATTCTTGGCACCTTGAAACGCTCCTATTGGCTACAACAGTGTAGCAACAACTTATACCCCGGATCAATCACAATGTGACTGAAATTGCTTTCTCTTGGACAATACACCGAGCCTCCTCTGTTCGTTTCTATCTCAGTATCCCTTGAAAGCAACCTTTCCGACCTCAAATAATGTCTAAATTCGACATCATCCTTGAAGATTTGAGCCATCTGGACATTCAATACCAGAAAGTTCACTGAGTACTCAGTTTACGACACAGCGGAAAGTCTAGCTCAAGGCAAAGCATCGTGAATATCGATGAAAGTTGTCCCTTGAGAGCGTGCAACCAAAGTTAGCAAGTCAACATTCTCCAACATCAAGACCGGGCCTATGCCGTATCGCCTTCTCATGTCGGCCCGACACTCATTTGAAGACGCCTCATTCCTACATACCGAGTACGATAGCCACTCTAGAGCGAATCTTTCCATGGGTAAAGCTTATTTGATACCTATCCGTACATCGACGGTGAAAGGAGTGCAAGGCACTTGAGTGTGAAACTGCTAGCGTTGTTGGTACTATATTTCGGAAATTCTTCAATATTGCAGCCCGACAACCTCTCGAGATATGCCGAATTCCGCTTCTTGTGGGGTATTATAGCCGGGGACTTAGATTCCAGACCCACAGAGTAACATTAACCGTGCATGATACCAGAAATCAACAACCAACGACCAACCAACAAGCAAAGTACACGGGTCTGTACCACTATTGGATGAAGCATATCATATGAACGCTTGGCACCTGATAAGAACCGTCTCTTCTAGGAAGTTCCAATATAGCTAGGGCAAGCCCCATCTGGAAACCAGCGGGAGCGACGGGTGGTAATACTTCCCCGCTGCATGGAACTTCCACTGAAGAAAGAGCGTCCACTAAAATAGTTAGTGAGCAAGAATACAACTTTTTAGCTGCGCCTTCTTGGTGCTGGAATGACGCTATGGTGTCTCATCTGGAGGACAATTTCTGAGCAAACTCATGTAGCTAAGATGGTGTCATTCACTTATCTTGCATCTAGAGCAATCTACTCGTACATGAATGGGAGTCTTGTTTCCAACTCGACTCCCACTGGGTTGCATCGTACCATGCAATATGGAAAGCCAATCAAATGCCAACAAAGCTTTGGCGGCAAGGTTCTTCGATATTAGATGACGGAATTTATCCCACTGCAGATTGCCCTGCTTGCGAAGATCTAGTTGCCAAACTTGCTAGAATGCTTGGTGAACCACTCTACCGGTATTCTATTTCAAAATCTACTGGACTGCAGCCTTGCCTTTAGCATTTTCCACTCGGTATTTGGTGTCATTCGTACACGGGCCGAGCGATCACCTGGTTTGACCACGGAATTTGTTCCTGCAGTTGGGCGTGATCTGGCAAAGGGTTCGACGGGATCAGTGATGAAAAGTTTAAAAAATTGGCTGTCTTTAAGTTACATCGCGATCTTTTTTCGGCTAGAGCCGCATCTCCTGGACGTATGGAGATTGGTACCCCAACTTCGAGAGCTAGTTTACTGAATGGAAATCGACAAACTGCAGCAGAAGGTAGATTCGAGGCAAAGAAGCCGATTGCTTGCGTCTCTTGGATATTTACCGGGATTCACTTACGACTCACAACCGTCATCAAACTCACACCGGAGATAATAACTCGAACGAATCATGCACCTGTCTGGTTACCAGATTCAGAAATTGAAGCTTGCGTAACCATCATGTTGGTGATCACAAAGTATATGGCCGGAAAGTGTTGCCCAAGAAGAGAAGGTGCGATGCACCTCGCACCAAGGTATTGCGCACCAAGCGACAGACCTCTCTTCCAACATACATCTCCACCTTCATATATTCACTCATTCTTGCGCCGCGTATTTAGAAAGCGTTGAGTTAAAATTTCTCTTGCTTGAGGTTTTCAATTTCACACTGCAACTAGAAGAATATAAATCGTGCTCTCTAACCATTTCACATTTTCCTTCACCCAATGGCGCATCTATCTTCGAATCTCCCTTTGAGGAAATTCTTCGGCTCTGACGCAGATGAAACTAAAGTTCAACCGGCTGTTGCAGATCTTGAAATTCCGCTTTCAAATGCAAGCACTCGAGATTTGGAGGAAGGAATCAATGACCCTGACAACACGGATGGAAACGTTCCCAGAGCAGATGGAGGTAAAGATGCTTGGCTGTTCTTAGCTGCACACTTTTTATTCGAAGCATTAATCTGGGGTAAGTGATCCTTCCTGTGCAGGTCCGCCTCATCGCGTCAATTTTCTGAACAGCACTGAAAATCACCATATTTATCGAATTTTCAAAACTACGATTGCTTTAATAGAAACATATCAAAAAGAAATTGAGAATTTCATTTCAACTAACACATCAACAGGATTTCCGTTCGCTTTTGGAGTTTTCCAGACGTACTACTCTACTCACCCGCCCTTCGATAAACATGCAAACGATATAGCTATTACAGGAACTTGTGCTACTGGAATCAGTATGTGCAAAATTTTATCTTATTTAGATGCTTCTATGAAACCATTTCACTCCCTTCTCGATTCCGCTCCTCATTAAGTACTTACAAGTCATCATTAGTGTATCTTTTTGCATCCATTTCCCTCTACGTTCTGGAGACGTTCCCGCCAACTCGCAGGCTATCTTCAATATTGGGACTTGTTATTGTAGTGATAGCCCTAGTTGCAGCTAGTTTCGCTACAGAAGTTTGGCACCTCATTACTACTCAAGGATTTCTATATGCTATTGGGGGCAGCCTTTTGTACTCTCCAACAATATTCTATCTCGACCAATGGTTCGGTAAGTAATTATTATTTTCTCAGTTATGGTCCAAACTTTTTTGCTTGTCCCAATGCATTGCCATTTTCAACTATGGTTGGACAATTTGCATCATTATAATGTCTAATTCTGTTTGGGTTTCCCATATTTCCTTAATTTTACTACCGCGTTGCTTCCTCATTTTACTTTAGCAGTAATTTCTACTTACATTTTACTGACCGTGTGATAGTCAAGCGAAAGGGTCTCGCACTTGGTGTTATGTGGTCAGGGTAAGCATGGAATATCAGTAGCCCAAAGCTCGAGCTAACTTTGCCAGTGTGGGAACTTCAGGTCTCATCTTCCCATTTCTCCTGTCATATCTTGTCGATCGATGCGGATTCCGCGGTACTCTTCGGATTTGGGCTGCTATCTTGTTCCTACTTTGTTGCCCATTGATCTATTATATCAAACCGAGGATTCCAACGAAGTTCTCTAGCCAACCACCATCAAAACCAAGCTACACATTCCTTAGGTCACCCATATTCTGGTTTCTGCAGATAGCAAATATCTTGTCCTCACTTGGATTCTTCGCACCTTCCATTTATCTTTCGTCGTATAGCGCTTCGCTTTCATTCTCCCCTGTGCTTGGAACTTCACTCATCGCACTCCTGAATTTCTTTTCCGTGATCGGAGCTATTTCACTAGGCCATCTTTCGGATGTCAGGCATATAACTACCGTCATACTTCTCTCATCTACTCTATCTACTCTATCTGTATTTATGCTATGGGGCATTTCAACCTCCCTTCCATCTCTAATTACATTTACCATTATCTATGGAACTTTTGCAGGAGGGTGGAGTGCTATCTGGGCAGGAATGATACGAGAGGTCCAACGTGCAGATAGCAGCGCTGGTTTTGGTGTATTGATGGGTCTATTTAGCGCAGGAAGAGGAGTGGGAAGCGTAGCATGTGGACCAGTTACTGAATTGCTCGTTCAGTATGGAGGGTTTGGGAGTTTGGGAGGCGGTTATGGCACTGAGTATGGAGCGGTGATAGTATTCACCGGAGTAAGTGCTGCCTGTGGATTGATAGGGGTAGTTGCAAGGTTTTGGAAAGTGGAAAGAGCTTGAGAGACACACGATGCACGAAACAAATTGATAGCTATCAGAGCTACTAAATAGCACACTTCGATGCTACAGTCCATGTCTGTCGACCAAATAGTGTCTCAAATACATCTGACGATTTTGAACAGATTGTGTTCTGGTGTAAGAGTCTGTCACATGACTGGGTGTGAGAAGTTTAGAATGGTGTCACGAGTTGACAAGTGAAGCGCAATTTTATAGGCTACAGGGAGCCTTGATTGCTAAACGGATTTCTGAAATTAGATCAAAGACACGAACCTGTCGTTTTGGTTTATTGAAACGAAAAATAAAAGGCGGTCTTTCTTCAAACATCCACCAGTGGGTGTACGCAATTGGGTGTACGGACTGACGGATACTGCAAAAATGGACTTGTGAATATCTCTTGATGTTTCAGATCGTTTATTCTAGGAATTGTTACAATTGATGATTAGAGATAAAACAATCAAAATGTGAAATCTGATATCAAACAATTAAAAAATGAATTTGCTGAAAATATTGGAAGTTGGGAAGTGTCCTGTTAATCCATACACCCACTGGCGATCTAGAATTTTTCGTTTAGTAAAACCCCCACGTATTCCCCGTGAATGAAATTCTGACACGAACATTGGGATATCCTCGTTGAGACAATGAATCTTCTCGTTTACAAAGATCTTCATTTTCAATCTACTCCTTGTAGTAGCGAAGGATTACTCGGGCAGACTGCATGTAAGAATGGCGAAATTGAAGTTGCTATACTCGGTTAGGCAAGTGATACCTTCCTACTCAGGAAACCCCGCACGAGGGTACAAGGAGGGCACCCAGGTATCTTGCACTATACTATACTATAGGGAGATATGGAGATATGAAGATATGAAGTGGATTCCCTGACCTCTTTGCATCTTTAAATAACTTTTACGCGACCAACAATCATGTCTCTGACGCAAGCAAGTAAAGTATCATTTCCATACACCTTCAACCAACTTTTCGAGACAGCCAAAAAGCCACTTGTTCTGTATGGAAAACAATCTTCAACAACGTGCGAGTATGTTTTCATAACCTTTCCGTCCTGTGTTTGACGAATCATGAATGGTACACCGTGTAGGTACTGGAAGTTTGTTCCCCCAGTTAATGTACCATTGTACTACATAAATGTATGCTATCCTTGGAGCCTGATCACAATGAAGGATTTTCTTTTTCGAATGTTACAGCGCAGCTTCAATACAACCTTTTTCATCCTTCGCCCTTATTTAACTATACCGAGTTTGATACCCAATTCAATATCCTTTTTTCATTGAATTCTAAAATTATACAACATTTTCTATATGGAAAATAGTTAGCGATTGTAAAGTTGCCAGATTTTTATAACATGTTGTTCTTCAATCGAAACACTTTTCTCCAACGAACAAACATTTACATCTAATGAAGATATCTATTTATCTTTCTTACATTTTTTTTCAATAACATGCAGTACAATCTGACCACATTAGCGGCGGGAAGAGGCGCAGTTGCCTCGGTCCAACGAATGAAGATTCTCTAAATTGACGAGGTTGAGCGGCACAGCTGTCAGTATATGCAAGGGCCAACAGTATTCATGGAACAGTAATCGTAAGTAACCACTTACTGCCTTCTCGCTCGGCACAATTGTTTTTATTTCTCATTTGGTGTGGTAGTATCTGTGGTGGCGTGGTATCGTTTGTTCATTTTACACAAATATATCTTTTCTTGCATGATATGCGAGTCTGTTTGCGGGGGTTCTAATAAGAATGATCATGTCCCTATACGTGAGGTTTTTATCTGATTTTACTTTTGGATTTTTTTTTGGTCATCAAGTATTCCTTTGGAAAATGCATATTTGTGGTTTTGAAGAAGACCTTACTTGAAGATGCAACGTCTGGTCTCTCTCCTCGCATTTTGCATTTTTCTGGCGTGCATCAAGGCAGATGTTGCTTTCACATGGCCCTATCCAGGAGCCACCTTGGGTTCGGGAGATGTCACTCTTTGGTGGAGGGAAGATGGAAATGCGCTTTTGATCGAGGAGATGGGTAGTCATTTGTTGGTCTTGTTTACCGGAAGTAATAATGTTATGGTATGTGGAAGTTTTCTGCCTCCAAAAGTATTTTGAGTAAGTTGCTGATGTTTGCATAGCAAATTTTAAATGAATGGGTCATTCCCGTTGGAACATATAATGCAACTATACACCTCAACTCAAACATCGGACCCAATGCAAACAATTCCTAGTAAGCAATCACTTTCGCAGCATTTACAATCCCGTCCATCAGTTCGGATAGTTGGGCATACTGCTTTCGTGTCACTCGGGTCAGTTGATTTAACAAATATCAGTTTCTTCGGCATTCAATCAAACCCCATAAACGCGACGAACTATCCATCAACTTCCATTCCAGTTCTCACAAACTTCTCACCTCGTTTCTCCCTCACGAACATGACGGGCAGAGATTTTAGCCCTTCTATCAGCGCTGCAAATGCCGCGTGCAATACCACAGATGGGCCGGATTCTGTAATTCGAGACGAATCGCAAGATCAAGTATCTCTGGGTATGGCTAATGTACGCTCTCTGTCATCCGCTCAGATCACAAATTCCGGGGTGATTCACAATCCAACTGATGGTGTACTCGTTACGACTATTCCTTTGACACCTGTCGTTTCAGCGACTACTTCACCTTCGTCTCTCGTAACAACCATCTTCTTTACACCAACGCCCACTGCCTCTCCTCAGCCTGTTACAGAAACTCCGATACAGACTCCGACTCTCACAGCCAGTGCTCATAAGAGAATAGTGATCGCTGTTCCTGTCACTTTAGGTATAGCTGCTCTGGCTGGTCTCTTTCTCTTCTTCGTTGTTAGATATAGGCGTCGGCATCCATCGTCCGAAAAGGCTGATCCAGACGGATCTATTCTTCCATTTTTCCCACCACCGCCTACTCATCCCAATACATGGATGGATACCACGACTTCCACTGTCAAGAATAAATCCAATAGTTTCTGGTATCGTCTGAAAGCCAAACGCCCACGGAATAGTGTTGCTGAGTTGCCTGGATATGAAGGCCCCGGTACATTGAAGTCTACCTCACAGCGTAACACCAGTCCAAGCGGAACGACCATAACAAACAAGAGCGAAATGGCTCACACGCCTATAATTATTCCTTCCACTGGAGCAAATGCAATATCATCGACTAAAAACCGATATCAACCACAGAATTACCCAGGACGCGAAGTCGGCTTTTTGGCCGTAGGTCCGAATTCGGCAATCAATAACCACAACACAGATCCCAAAACTCACATTAGTGTTACCCACACTAATCATTCGTATCCACGTGCCTCAACTATCAAGACCATCACGACGGAAAGTTCAGGCATTCCATCTTCATCAGCTCTATCTTCATCTTTCGATCGAGAACGCGAACGTGGTCCCTTTCCTTTAGACTCCGGAACTCCCACATTTAAGGAAAGAGGAACACAAGTACCGCCACAACCACCAAGTCCCACAGCCCTTAGAGGTACGGCAAAAGTAGTTACGATTCCGAGGAGTAATTCATTATCACGTTCGGGCTCGGATTTTGGTACCATACCTCAACCTTCTTCTACTTACTATCCTGCGAGGAAAAGCTCGCTTCAAAGAGGAGGATCGGAAGGATATAACTTTTCAAATCCTGCATCGAGATATCAAAAATCTTCATATAATACACCTTCATCTTCATATCAAGCTGTGCAAACATCATTCCCTCCACCGCCAACTTCGATAATATCTCAGGCGTCTCAATCAACAACATTTAGAAGTCCAATGGGGAGGACGGATGAGAGTGCGGCTGTTAGAGAGGCAGAAAGAAGAATTAGAGGATTACTTGGGAATAATGGAGGAATTGTTTCCGGTAGAGATGGGATTGTGAGTCCGATTAGTCCGGTTAGTCCTTTGTCGAGATGAATGAAGGAGTAATTGTTGGAGGGTCATGATCTGTGTATAATGTCTGTTTGTATGTACGTGAGATGCATAAGTGGTAGGGAAATGAATGGAATGAGATGAATGATAGGGTATGGATGGAGGGAATGGGGTTTGGAATTTAATGAATGGAGGTTATTTGTGATGGAAGCAGTACGGAAATGAAATCAAACAATGAGTTTATCTAATGAATAGACAAGTATATAGCCCACTCCTCTCGATAAAAGTCATTCGTTTGAGCTGTGTGAAATTGGAAAAGAACTTCTGCTCTGAAATCTGGACATCCAAATAGTTGAATATTTCTATCATTTTGAGTTGCAAGTTGATGCAGAGCCTCTGAACGGTGATGACAGAATGCTTATTGATACCACGGGAAAGTAAAACTCAGGATCCATTCGTCATATAATAATAGCACCTTGAGGTACATTAAGCTTTGCAAAATCAGACACTTATTCTCGCTTTTCTCTCATTTCCTTTAACGAGATATTGTTACGCGGCTCACACAGTCTGTTGCCACGTAGAAGTGACAGGAGGATGACTAGAAGCTACGAGGTAGGTTCTACTGAGGTAATAAGCAGGGCTGTATAACTAACAGTATGATAATTTGTGGTGACTAGAGTGTTCAGAGTAATGATTATTCATGCTCTAAATGAAAAGAAATCCTCCTAGCTATATTGACCTTCGTATCCTTCATTATCATCATAATCATCATTGTCATCATCATCATCAACCACACATTGCTGATACTGCTATTACTCCATTCCCGGGGTCTACTATGATTAACCAATCATTGAGCCTAAGGTTCCGTGGTTGCTGCATTATTGTTATCATCGTAACAGATATGACCTTGTTGAGATTCGTAGGCACCTCGAAGTCAATAAATGCGGAATCTGTGTCCTCTTTCCCTTCCGAGATACTCTTCGCAAGCTAGCTTCTCTCCATTACGAACATCCGTAGGCGGCTCTAAGTGCTTTTCCTCGTCATGTGGGTCAAGATATTGAGCAGTTGCCAAACCACAGCGTTCATAGGAGTTCGGGTGCTTTGTAGATGTGGTTAGAACAAGATATACATAATGATAACGATAATCTCCATTTTCTCAATCTTGCGAGTAACCCAACTCATCATCGTGATAAAGATAAAGAATATACAATTCCTCAGGAACATCAAACAAGACATCAAACTCTATCTCCATCTCGATTTCGTCAAGATAGCCTATCCTGGAACGTATAGAAATATGGTTCAAAGGCCCCTCTACCGTAATATACCCACCCTTAACGTGACTGAATATGTCGTCGCCAGCGGAACAAATTTGTTCATCAACAATTTTCGAGGGAGATCTGCAATAGAAGTGTTTGCCGGATTTATCAATTCGATCAGAGTCTTTTGGACGCGCAGCCTGCACCGCACTATAGCTATCCACTGATACCCAAGACCATGTTGGAGCTCTGTAATCTGGACGAGAGCTCAATTCCCCTGTACAGTGCCAAGCAAGTTGAAACATCGTGCTGTCGTTTTTCCAGATACCTGCAAGATATGTATCACCGAGCAGATTTCCAATATGCTTGGCCATTCCTGATAGCGCAGGGAGTATATCGGATTGAAAAGTAAATTTTCTTTTGAAATAATTCTGTAACACGTTGTCCCATATTCTGAATTTGACTTCATTATATTTCGATAATTCAGTTTGCGACACTGCAGCTTGTATCAGACGGGACAATTGTAATTTACCATTGTAATGCAAGTCATCCGGCAGTCCATCAGGGAAGAGTTTACAAGCGCAAAGCTCATTGCATTCCCACGAAAGTTGACTATGCCCGAAGTGAATGATTCGAGGTGATAAGAGTCTTTCTTGCAGAACCCATGCTCGCTACGAGATTAATTAGAATTTGGCAACAATTAGTGAAATACCGGATCATGCTGCGTGGATAGCTTACTTGCTGTAACGGTGCATCTTCTACCTCCCTATCAAAAAGATGTTCTTCAATAACGTCGTAGTCGGTATTTCGCAGTTTGATTTCCAACTCTGACAGAAAACGAGGAGCTCTAGGCCGGAACAAACCCTCGTAACTATTTCTAGAAGCACTTGCGGACAGATTGCACATCGCGTTCTTATACACTTTATGCATAAGAGATGCCTCCTTTGCCCAGTCATCGGCATCGTCTTGAATTATGCACAAGCTATCAATCCATATATACCGAACGCCAAGCATTCTTGTAGCTAGAATTGCATCTTGGAATGTCTTTGGGAGACTTGGCAATTGGATCAGAAAGTCTTGCAAATTTTCCCGGAGTGTTCTGATCAGAGTTCCCTTGCCCCAACAGTGACTAAGGGTTATGTAATCACCATCTGGCTTCACATAGGCTGTTTCTATTAGTTTAACCACATCTTCTCCGGAAGGCTCATTCCCAAGCTCCAACAGTCGCGTCGGACACCAAGAACGGTCGCCGTCATCTTTCTCGGAGCATGAGACATGCTGTTCTCGACAAGTCTTTAGCCATTTAGCGACAAGAGCCCAGGAATGGTTGGATTTCGTTGAGTCGCCCAGATCCTTGATTCTTGTTGTTGAGTTTGCATCTATTGTTATTCAGTATTAAAAATGATATTTGGGATATTGCCATACCGCTTTTTCTCAGAAGATACCTTGGTCCGGAGTTGAGGATGAAGGGGTCTGATAATGATTCCGATTTTATGCATGGTTCGATTTTGATCCGGAAGATATCACCATTGGACTCATTTTTTCGACGGTATGGGAACTTCCCATAGAAACAGCCTGTCGACACCTCTGTAGATTTTTCTCGACTCGTCAAGTTGCAATATTGATAACAGGTGAGCCGGAAAAGCGCTGTGCAGGAAAGTACACATGTAGCACCCTTGATCAATAGAAGCTTGCCAGGATTTGTAACTGGTATGGTGGTACCATGTGTAGCTCGTATCCTCGAGTTTGTGGGTTCTCAGTAGAAAATACTTAATGTTCGATGCCCTCAAACCGTAAATCAAGGGCTCTGCAAAACATGGCTGGCATAAATCGCAAAGCAATATAGCCGCAGATGGTTCTTGAATAATAGTTGCGTGTATACTGAGCGAGGCGGGTAACTTTGGGAGCTCATCATTTATAGTCTGGTAGGTACTCATTTGCTCGACATCAGCCCTAGATTCTGACATCGCCCTCAAAGCTTTGATGTTAGCTTCAATTTTTCCAATTTAAGTGAATGAAATCAAACTTCTTGCCACAAAACATTGCGCGATAAACAGTTCAAATGATAGATAAATGAAAAAAAAAAGAATCATGACATTCAACATTAACCACATGTCAGGCCACGATTGGGCTTGACGATATCGACCCCCTTCCTCATTGGACGATAGAGAAGTTCTCCAGTCAGAGTCTTGTTCGGGCTGCTTGTCCGACGTACACACACGTCTGACATGTAAAAAGGTCTTCTACCCCGCATTCAATTTTTGATTTTATTCATCTCATTGCAATCATTAAAGACAAGTCTCCTGCTGCAATGTTCTGTGAAACTTGTACGGATTTTCTTCGAACAATAACGGATGCTCATGCGAAAGGTAAACCCGCATTCGGACAATTTGTGGGATCATTCGAACACCATGCTACTTATAATGCCTTCAAGAGGGCGCTTGATAAAGGCTGTGCTCTATGCAAGAAAATTTGGGCACAGATAGGTGAAGAAGCTCTTAATATCGTTGATGATGAACTTGCAGCTTTCGATTTGAAGTTCCGGTGGTATTTATACGTGCCATGGGGTGATAAATCAAATATAGAAATCTGGATTTCCTCTGCCCCTGACAATGTATTCCGACGGAATTGCAATATTTTTCTTACAAAGATTGATCCTTCTAAAGGTATCCTATCTATTCCCAAGTTCATCACAGCCTGAAGTCTGTGTGCATGGTACCTACTGATAGTGGTTTAAGATCGACTATTGCTACCTGATTACTACGAAACTACCAATACAGGCTCCGATGCTTGCTTTGTAATTGCTAATCATTGGCTAAAGACATGTCTGAGTTCGCATCGAAGATGTGAACATCTTCGTCCCCCTTCGTTGAAAGAATGGACACCGAGTCGCTTGATTCGCATCAAAGGTATCAATGATTTGGTCTTGTGTTTGCGAAAGATGGGGAATATTCCCATAGAAGTAGATTACGCCACATTATCTCACTGTTGGGGCAACATTCCAGAGACCCAGAGATTAGTCTTGACAAGTGAGAATATCAGTACATGGACACGAGGAATACCTAGCCTTAAATCCATGAAGACGTTTGATCACGCAGTTATCATTTGTCAAAAGCTTGGGCTGGAATATATATGGATCGATTCTCTGTGCATTTTGCAAAACTGTCAGGATGATTGGCGCCAGGAGGCATCACTCATGAGCACGGTATATAAATATTCCAAGTGCACTATCACCGCCACAGCCGCAATCGATGACACTGCGGGATGCTTCTTTGATCGTGATCTGGACATCTGTCTGCCCACCAGAGTAGAATTTCCTCAGAATCAGATATGCTTTCCTAGCGCTAGCAAACAATCAATACCCAACTCCAACCTTTTGCCAGAAGATTCTAGGCCTAAAGCTCTATAAGGTTATTATGACATTCTAGAAGAGTCACACTGGTACAGGGACATCAGTAATGCCCCTGTAAACCAGCGCTCTTGGGTTGTTCAAGAGGCATGTACATTGCACTAGACCAATATACTCACTTAATCTGTTATTCTAAGAAGATAATCTAGCGCCTTCTCAGCCCCCGAGTTCTCTATTTTTCAGGCAGACAGCTCTTTTGGGAATGTGCAGAGTTACAAGCCTCTGAATCGTCACCATTTGAAATCCCTCGAAAGGAAGCAGCAAATTTCAAAACCCTAAGCCCCTGTCAACATCAGGATCAAAATCTCACTGATCTGAATTCCGAGATAGAGACACTGTCACAAGAACGCCAGCGCTTCGACGATGCTTTTGAAATTTGGGGTTCAGTAATATCCGCTTATACAATGGGAAAATTAAGTAAAGGCTCCGACAAGCTCATTGCAATTTCCGCCATAGCAAGGGAATTACAGCCCCTATGGAGATGTCGATATCTTGCTGGTCTTTGGGAAGCTCATCTTGTATTGCAACTAGCATGGCGGAGTTATGATTCTGTCATTCCATTGATGGTATATCGAGCGCCATCATGGTCTTGGGCTTCAATCGATGGGGTGGTTCAATTTCCCGACCTGGTTATCTCTAACCTATATAGTCCGCTAGTAGAGATCCTCGAAGTGGTCATAGATCTTGTCGGCGAAGATGAATTTGGTCAAGTCCAAGGCGGTCATCTAAACCTTCTAGGACAAATGATCAATCTTGGGGTCTTAGACGAAGAAAAAAAATCAGGACAAAACAGAGTCCTCTTCAATGGCAAACTCAACTTTGCAATGATATTAGAGAATGAGGCCAACATAAGAACTAAGTTTTCAACAAATCAATTAATCTGTCTGCCTCTCCATCTGCAATTCTTCGGGAGGCTGTTAATTATCAATAGCCTTATCCTCGAGTGCGTTGATGTCACTAATAACGAATATCGCCGTGTGGGACTGTTGGAGTACTCTAAATCCATTCCAGTCGAAAATGGGCACCACACCAGGAAGGTTTCCATAGAAGATCCATTTCTATCAACTCTTGGTGATATTGAACAGACAGGGGATGACTCACTGGTCTTTAAAAGGGGATCTGCAGATTTGCGCGAGATTACGATCATATAGAACTCCACAGCAGACTGGCTTGTCAGAAATCTTATCGTCCATACTTTTTTTGAACTGCAATCTTGGTTTCATTTGAGGCATTGAAGTGGTAAACGAGAACACTGGAAATTTTTGGAGTATCAACGTATCTTGGAGTTAGCAATCTGATTTATCCGACTGCATTTGAACATTAAACAGTTCTGAACATCCAGGGGTTTTTGGACTGATTTTGAATATTGAAATAACTGTGAACACTCAAACGATCGAAATATCAAAGCCATTCAGATCCAAAATTCTACAGAACATCAGGGTACAACTGTACGTCAGATCCACATGAGAACAAAGAATTCAATAATGATTGAATTCGCACAGACACATGCTATAAGCTCAGATTTCCTTCTTCTTCTTCTCCTTCTTCCCCATACTCCCCTCATCATTCCCTTGACAGAACATCTGCCCGTTCCCCTCGCCATACAGATACAACTCCTTTCCAAATCTCCCTCCATTAAACACAAGATTACAAATCTACAAACCTACGTAGTCCTGCCCCGTGTCTAAACATCTCTAGCTATACTGCTTTGCTCTCCTACTCCCAACTCCCAGCTCCTAATATCCACTTTCCCCTCCCCCTAACTCCTCTAATTCCTAATTACTAATTTTCTCCGCAATCCATGTTCTACCATATATGCTCTCCCATGAAAACCCCACGACTTCCATCCCACAATCTCTATCTTATGACTTTACTCTATGATAGCCCCTAGAGTGCGGACATTCGGCGCCCTCGCCTAAAGGGGATCTTAGTGACCAATCAGAACATCAGGATACTTGGAATTTAATCACATATTCACATTCAATCTCTAATATAAAATCCTTTGAATATTATTTCTGTTTTAAAACTTTGAAGAAAATAACACATATTAATTTCTGATCTTTACCTTTTTAATTTTTTTAGAAAATTATAATTTGAAATCAAAATTCCTCTTTATAAACAGAGTGATTAAAAAAGCATTACAAAAGCCAATCTAACCAATCATATTTCTTCATACAAAGTATATTGCACGGATCACAATGAGCGCCATTCGCCCGCACTCTAGGGGATAGACTCCATTCAAGAAAACACCCTCTCGATGTACCCCATCGCTGTACCTACCCCCTCCATCCACCACCCCACTTCCAATTTACCCACCCACTCATTCTTCAAAATCCCAGCTCTCCTATACAAAACTAACACACTACCAAAATACAAAAGCACAAAAGCACAAACCACCATATCCCAATCTCAACCCCAGACTCCAGATTCCACACTATCTGCAAACAATCCATCCCATCCCATCCATCCTATCAATCTTCTCCACATCAATCTTCTCCACACCTCCACACAAACTCAAGAGTCAGGACTCAGCAGTAATAAATTATGAATCATAAATCATAAACTTCAAAAAAGAGTAAGATAAATAAAGCAAAAGGCTCATTAATGAGCATGAAACATAAAGTAAAAGACACGCACGAAGTATGAAAGCAGAGAGGTCGAGTACTACTCTAATAACGTGGAGTATTTTCATCTACTACGTAGCTATAATCAATATCTTCTTCTACCACTACATGAGCACTAAAGCGTCACATGTAGACATCGGATGAAACAAATGACAATTATTTTCAGAAGATTGACGATTAATAGTATCATTAGGTAGGTATCTCTCTACGAGGTCATTACTTCATTACATACTTCTTCCCCATGTCTAACTCTCCTCTGTTTATAGCCATCAGTCCACTCCTTACTCATTAAAGCTACCCCTCTCCTCTCACAAGGAAGAAACAGTCTCCTACTGCTTTTCTCCAATCTCCTGTCTGATAGGAGACTCTTCAATATTATCCACTTTTCCCAAACCCATTTGATTGGTATCCCATCCCTTACTCTCCAGATACTCTCTGAAAGCTGCATCTTCCGTTGTGATAGTATCTTGGCCAATATGTGGTAAACAAAAGAGCGCTAAAACTGCACTCAAAATACACCCCGAACTCGAGACGTAAAATGGATACTGCGCAGAAGCATTTCCACTGCCACCGGCTGCCTCGATATATGGGAAAACATAAGTACCAACAAAGGCACCAACTTTACCAATAGCGGCTGCAATGGCATAGTATTGTCCTCTAACACCTGTCGCCGAAGTTTTGGACGCGAGTAGTCCAATGTTGTCACCAGGACCGAGTTCACCGAGGGAAAGGAAGATTCCGTACACGACGACAAATGCGGGGACATTCTTGACTTGAGATAAAACTGGGTACAAGCCGGACATGATGAAGCCAACAATACCCTGCAATGTGACTCCTATGGCAAGAGCATAGCGAGGTCCGATCATATCGGAGAAGAAAGAACCGAGAACAGCGCCAGGAATATAGAAGAGATTGATAACGGTATTCCAACCGAATGATTGAGATAGTGGCGCCGTATCTCCGTAAATGTTACTGAGAATTTTAGAGGAGTAAATGCCAAATGAGTAGGTTGAGAACTATGGTTATGTGTTAGTGTAAACCAATTTTATGATTTGAATATTCACATACATCGTAGATGAACCAAATCAAGGAAACTATTAATAGCCTAAACCAATAGTACTTAATTACAAGACCATAGGGAATTTTGGCATTTTTCATGCTCTCTCTGTTTATGATTAGCGAGTTCGAGGAGCATTCAACAGCCATGGCACACACCTTTGAAACTCTTCTGGCTCCTTCAATTTTAATCGAAGATAGAACAAAAGCAATGGTGGGATTACACCGAGTCCAAGTGAGATTCTCCATGCAGCTCGCAAATGGTCTTCTGTACAAATGACAACCAATAAATATGGAACAAAAGCGCCGATGACAAAACCGAAATCAATCATAACGTTCGTGAAGATGATAAACCATCTGTTTCGGGTACCCTCTTTTAATTCTCCAGAAGCTTCGGAGCAACCGACAGATCCAGCCGGATATTCTCCTCCAATACCGACTCCGACCAGAAAACGATAAGCAGCAAGTGCAGCGAATAGACCCTGTACACTTTCGTGGTATCCATATGAACCAGCGCCAAGAGCAGCGAAGACGATAAGAATTACCGTGGACAGCGTGAGTGTGTTTGCTCTGCCCCATTTATCACTGGTATAACCAAATATGAGCATACCAGCAACCGTACCAGCAAATGTGATTGCGGAAATGTTTTTCACGGCGGCAGATTTTGTGTATACGTCTCCGTAGATTATTCCGAGCATAGTAGATACTGATCCGATTACCTGTACGCACACATTAGTATGTTTATCATAACCGAACTTGTGGCTGGAATTAGCATACGTTATTGATGTATCCATCAGAGAACAATCCCGAACCACAGGCCATAGCTGGCCAGAGTTTTTCCCATTTTGTCTTTGGGATATTGGCGAGAGGGTCTTCATGGTTCTGCGGACTCGAATTGGAATCGATAGCAAGATCATTGGCATCAGCCGCAGATTTCTTGCTGCGATTAAACATTTTCCTCAAATGATGGTCGCACAAGAACCTCGACTTATATTTTCAATGGGGGATATTGAGGAAGACTGAAGACAAAGTTCTCAAAAACTGGGTAGACAAGAAGTCTTAAATGAACAGAACAATGTGCGAACTTTTGATTGAGTGAAGGATCATGGATATTTACTAGTTAGCTCAACCGAACCCAGCGCTTGCCGAAATGTCTGGGGGTCCTAGAATGGGACAGGGTAAGTAATAGGTAATACCGTCGAAATAAAGTCAAGCTTCGTGTGCTAGGGGTAATTAACTTTGAATCTAAATACGCCTACCGTATTGGCATTTGCATACCTAGTTGTCGAATAACATCATATTTATTCTTCTGTATTCACTTGCCCCTCAGTAGAAGCAAGTGCATACCTGGGTATGTAGGAAGTAGGGTAACATTCAGACTCTCCTGCAGCAAGCATCTTTTTAGTTGCAGTGAATCCATTCAGATACACTAGCAATGCATTTGTCAGACTGCGATACAAGGCTTGCCACTCCATTGAGGTTGAACCTGATGATCCCTTCCAATTTCTCTGATTGCATACCTAGGATTCTAGAGTTCTGCCACTCATCTGTCAAACACAAATCAAATCTGGCAGGTGCTCAGCTCAAGGCTCAAGCATATCTTCCATCAACCCATCGTGTTGTTGCGATGCAACCAACAAGCAAGCCGTTGAGCTGCATGTGATGAGATTGATACACACGCCGTATTTGATCTTTTATTTAATGGTGGCTCGAGAGATTGTGACGTTGTGAGCTGTACTACGAGGAATAAAGCGTCGATACTAGAAACTTCCATCCAATAATCAGTATTTATTTATCAGGTGGTGGGGAAGTGGATTTTGGATGGAGCAAAATGTTCAAAAATGGTTTGAGACATTTCCCCCACCCCTCCATACTTTTTCAAATGGGAAAGTACGGCCGAGGTCTTTGCGATAACATACATTGTCTCATTGTCACAGATAGTCGCAGATAGTCACAGACAATCATAGATGATAACCACGGTAATCTTGGACTTCCATTGATACACACACCACTTTGCAACACACTCGTCATCAACAAACGAGTATATGTATCAACAATTCGACCAGATCATCGTGCCTTTACTTCGTCATGAGTATGTTTTTCCACTACTACCTCGAATATACCCACAACCTACGTTACGTCCGCCAACTTGGCACGTTTTCAAAAAGGTTAAGCCGCCGCCATACCGACGGGAAATACATCCTTGTGAGATAATCAAGCTTTTCGCTGTGGAGCTCTCAGCCCAGTCAGCACCGAGATCCAATCATGAACAGATGATGAAGCACGCCCATTTCCGATGATAAGCAACGCCTATCGGGAAAAATACCCACATCGGTTTGCCCGATTCTGAAAATGGAGCACACTAAAAACTTCAAAGTCCACCGGTCAACAATCGGATTAATCAAAATGGGATGAGAAATGCTTGCGAGCTCACTCAACTAACCTGATCCATGGAGGATCATCCCTAAGTCCGATTTCCTCTATCCACTACTGCTTCCACTACTCGAACATTTGCATGTGCAATATACAGGTTCCTAGATTGGCTACCAACGGCGAAGTCTACCATTTTTCTAATATTTCTCAGAATTGGCAATTTCTGGAGACGTGTTAGCAGATCAAGGATCTCGATTTAGATCTAGTTCCATCCAAACTGTCGGGCAAGAGCTACTATCTTGGCACAGGACCAATATCCGAAGGTCAAAGTTTCGATCACCAGATTGTTATCTTTCACGGCTAGGATTTGGCCAGTTCCATTGCGTATGCTCGAGGATGTAGTTTAACAAGTTTTGGGAAGTTAGGTATTACTTTTGATTTGCGTCTCCTGTTATCCAATTCCTCAACCATGTGTTCGAGAATTGCACACTGCTGTGGCACCGCTCTTTGTGTTATTGATAAATATTGGAGTCTAGTGTATCATATTTCTATGAGAAGCTTCAGCCCTATCAGCTTTGTGAGATAAGTTTCACGAACACACCATCTTATGTGTTCACCGAATCAAACACAAGAATATCGAGTTGCTCGACGGCTGTACACAGCCGTCTAGATCTAACAACAGTGTTGACTTGAAAGCAGAGTTAGCTGGTGATAGCCATGAGAATTGTTCTTTCTTACCGATCATTGTCCATTATTCCTTCAAACTTTAGCCTTGAACTCCTCACGAACCTTCCCGTGACCCTCAAGCATGGCCAACGCTCTCCTCAAGGTTGCTTTTGTTTCGTCATAAGTCACCTTTTCCGCCGCCTCATCCCACGAACACCACTTGTATCCCGCAACCTCTTTTTCCTGGAGCTTAATTTCCTTCTCTCCCTCTCCTTTTCCAACTAATGCAAGCCAATACCTAACCTCCTTTCCATTTTTTCTGACTGGGTTTATGTATCTCTCCGAAAAACTTCCATCCCAGTCCTTAGAATCTTGTCCCTCAATCTCCCCTGTGTGTTCAGCTGGTTTGAATCTCAAGACATCCTCAGGCTCAACCTTCAAGGATGTCTCTTCCCCGAGCTCTCGAATGGCAGTATGCAATGTCGACGCATCGCCAGGTTCTGCATGACCCTTTGGGAAACACCAAAATGGGGGAACACTCTCCCAAATAGTTTTTTGAAGGATGAGTAGGACTTCAGTATTTTCTGTGCTTGGAACGGGTGGAGGTGTGGAGAGCGTAAGGCCGGGCAGGTAACGGATGGCGTAAATGCCGTAAGAGCGGTCGGTGATCGGTGGGAAGTCTGCCATTTAAAGGATGAAAGATGAGTCTTCTTACAATCCCTCAGAACTGTGCAAATGTCATTAAATATTGATGGCTACGGAGGAGAATAAAACCGTAGAAAACGAGGATCAAGGTTCGAAGTGAGAGATGATGATGATGATAGCAAGAGTGATACAATGAATCATATCGTCGTAGAACAAAGCAGATTGAAAGGTTTGAAACTTTGACTGCGGATTGCTCATGCTCCCTATATCGAGACAGGGCTAGATGTTCAATTCTGCCTGAAAGGGCGAATGACAGCATAGCCGTTCTGTCTTCTTACCTCTTCTTCTCTCAGCAT
This sequence comes from Botrytis sinoallii, assembly GCF_014898435.1. Lineage (NCBI taxonomy): Eukaryota > Fungi > Ascomycota > Leotiomycetes > Helotiales > Sclerotiniaceae > Botrytis > Botrytis sinoallii. Next base: position 1,781,024 of record NW_024066029.1, on the reverse strand, counting down.
CGAAGCACAGTAACTTCAACGCGCAAAAGAAAAAAGCCTAGCTTTGTTATTGCCCAACATATAATGCCTCAAGTAAATTATCCCAAAGCCGTGCAAACGAAGGAAGCAAATAAATTTGAGCATTTGGAATCGCAACTTCAATAGAGCCTTGCTGCTACTAAACAACAATTTTCAAAATAATGTACATCCAAAAAAATTACAAGACTCACGATCTTTGCTGTAGAGATGATTAATGCTGCAAAATTTTCTGATTTCCACGTGAAATAGTCAGGAATGAATACAATATAAAATATGCCGTATCATGTGCTCACGCTAACGGCTCGCGGACCAATACACCAAAGTTCGCGTCCCCAGATTTCATGCGACCAAGCGCGTCTCCCCACCACATCATAATTAAAACCCACCTTCGACGACAAATATACATCAGCACCAATACCCAATACCATGTCCGTCCGCAGACGACTCCAAACAGGCGCTGAGCGCCATGGCTCACAATCATCTCCTGCACCAGGCAGATCCCGCCCCTCTAATCCAAACGGATCAATTCCCTTTCCAGAATATACTCCACCAACATGTCCTCTCTCGGCCGATGCACAACGAGCCATTTCCAATGTTCGTACTCTTCACAATAGCGCTAAGCTCAAGAAACATCTAAGTCAAGCGATCAAAAATATCACAGACACCACTGTCGCCAATAACGATAGGATCTGGGAGCGCAAAAGACAAGTAGAGAAAAATGCGCGGAAGAGACAGAGGGATGGACAGGATGATGAGGAGATTCCGGCGGATCACAAAGATTTGGAAATTCATACGAAACATTTGGCGAAGAAAGTTAGCATTTGGACAGAGCAGGCGGAGTTGGCGATGCGGGTCTTGATTGATAAGGGTGATGAGGTGGAGAGGAATGATCTGGTTGTTAGGGATGTTTGTGGTAAATTGGCTGAGGCTAATCCAGCTCCTCCATTGCGAAGGACTAGGGGTCAAGAAGATGAAGAGGAAGTGAAGCAAGATGGAGTGGTCATAAGTGCAGTGGAGTTGCTGGATCAAATCAAGGAGGAGTATAGGTCAAAATATGAGGCGGAAAGTATGACAAAAAGGTATATCGTCCTTGTATCTGTGCTCTCATAAAGTTTAGAGTCAAATATGCGGGCCAAGACTAATGAATTCTTCCACAGATACGCCTCCCATAACGACTACAAGAGCTTCAAGCGTGTAGTCCACGACTCCCTTCATCCAGATGGAGACCTACCCCTCCCCAAAGAATCCACATGGTTCCCCTCGGACCGCTCCCACCCATCTACTCAAGCCAACGGACAAGCCGAAGAAGAGTCTTCCGATGACGAGATTGTCATTGAACGAGTCGTCAAAGATCTCAAGTGTCCACTCACTTTCGCAATTTTCCGCTTCCCATACACTAATAACAAGTGCAATCACAGTTTCGAGAAAGAAGCAATCATCGAATATCATGGGAAAAATTCAACGAATCAGGCTGGACAAAGAGTGGTTAAGTGTCCGGCGATTGGGTGTGAGAATTTAATTGCCATGAAAGATATGTATGACGATCAATTGTTGTTGAGACAGGTTAAGAGGGCGACGCAGAGAGACAGAAGTGAGGATAGCGATGATGAGGATGACGCTCCGAGAGGAACGCAAAGGAATAGACCTGAGAAGTTAGATGATGAAAGTACATTTTTGGATGTAGATGACGAAGAGAGGCGGCGAAGTGTGAAGAGGGAGAAAATGAGTAGTAGGCCTCCACCTACTTTAACGCAAGTTAGTACGGATGGCGAAGATGAAGATGAAGATGAAGAGGATGAATGAGAGATTTACGAGTATTTTACGGACGGGCTGAATGATATACAATCTCATGAATTTATGATGTAGCTATTTATATTAATGTTGAGAATTGGTCTCCCACCAATATAGTTGCTTTTTACTTATTCCCCACAGCCAGGACAGGCCAAGGGTAGGTAATGATATAATATTCATCAACTCCATCCTCCCTCCAACTTATACATCACAAACCTTGAACATCTCTCACATCCAAATCAATCGATCACCCCCTTCCCTATACAACAACAAACAAACAAACAATAAATACAACGCGCATCCCAAACAAGACTTCCTGAAAGCATATATCCATCCATCCATCCATCCCAAACATCAAATATCTACTAGGAACCTACACTATAAACTTTCCATTCACCCCCTACCCCCCTTCGAAAAACACATCATCCACACACCCCCCACCTCTATCCACACAACTCCCCAATTACCTCGAATAATAATTGAATATAAAATTATATATAAAACTTCGAAAATTACCTAGTTATAATCACACCAACAACTAAAAAAAAAACATAAAAGAGTAGAGAGATAGATACAAAACCCATCATCTCAAGGTCCAAACTACTATGTAATCTCCACATTTGACCGACTCTACCACTCCCACCTTTTCAAGGATCTGACTTGGTCAGAATGTACGCAGTGTTTACTGGCTTGTGAAATATTTTGAGCTTGGGTTGGGACATTCGAGGAATCCTGATCGTGTTTGAGAGTTTTCTTGTAGAGCTGGGATTCAAATTTTGGAGCAGTGGTTCCATGTAAATAGCATAGAAAGATGATACAATCCCATCACCTTGGCAAAACATTCCACGTCCTTCATGGAATACCGACAGAATCACCAAGACACGCACATTCTCCATGAGGTCTCCTCGCGCCAGTCAATTCAACGTCATGTTACATCATGTCATAATATACCAGAGATTTTACATAATTAATTTTATTTGACTATGAAACAAGAATGCTAGTATTTTCCTCACCAATGTAAAACCTCAATATCAATACTGACTGATTGACAGTCTTCTGCAAAGAGGACAAAAGAAAATAACGAAATTGTATCAGAAAGAAAACCATAGAGCCTGCCCGATCATATTATCCACGTCTCCCATTGATTCCCGCCTGCCATATCATTCATAAAACTACCCGCCAAATTCTTATCAACTATGAGAAAGAAAGCCGTATCTCATGTTGAGAAAACGTAATGCTCAGTGCCCAAATAATCCTACAAAAAGAAACTCGTGTGTATGTCTGTGGCCAAGTAATTAAAACAAAAGACAGTAATGTAAACGGCAAAGGTACAAAGATACGAAAAGCCAATCCTAGCATAAGTGGGTTTAAATCCTCAGATACAAGTCCAGCTATTTTGATGTCGAGTGCTAACGAGCCATTAATACATGAAAGTGCATGTTTGATACAACATGGTCTCCAATATCTGTTGAACTCCATGAAAAACATGGTAAGCAGACGAGAAAACTATGATTGTAGCATGAATTGTGAACATGAGATTCTAGAGTGGATGACAAAATGTCACAAAGTCACATCATTGAAGTTCTGCTTGACGTCGCTTGATAGATGTATGGCGGGCAATTTCTTTTAGGCAATCAAGATAGTCCTCGTTTCCTAAATGCTCTGGAGAGCGATGGAAAGATTGACCACGACCAATACGCGAACGGTTTTCTGGCGTGCTTGGACTAGCAATACTCCGGGGCGATGTGACCGCTGAGGATTTATTGGTACATGTCATGTTGACCATAGCAGGAGCCAGAGATGCTGCTGCCGAGCCGCGATTTTGGAGAGGAACAATACCTTGAGCATTAGCCGAAGAAACATGGGCAGGTGCAGCAATGGCTGAATGAGTTGCAGGCTGAAGGTTCAGCAAGTTCTTCAAAATTTGGTTCTTTTGCACGGCACTACAAGTAATCAGTAAGATTTAAAAGTTTGAGGAAACAGGTTTTACGCACCTGCTTGTAGTCCTGATCAGTTCAACGAAACTAGATTTGCTCTTTGGAGAACCATCTTGAGCTGACGGAGTGACGATCAAGTTCTCCTTCTCATTACAAGACTGAGTACTTGTCGAAGTACGATGATCTCCACGTCGGGTCCAAGATCCAATACTCTTATCATCATCGACATCATCCCCGTTCATATATGTTGGTGTAACGGTACCTGATCTGCCTCTGATTGAGGATTTGGACGCAAAAATGCTACCCAGATGTTCAGATGTGTGTAATCGAACACTAGAAGCCTCTTCAATCTTGTAAGATGGTACGGCTTGTGGAGAACCCGATGCAAAAATCTCCCCTAGGTTTTGAAGAGTCAATGACTCGGTACCAGTTGATATTGTGTCTTGCTTAGATGCTTCTGCATGCAGATCGTTCAATGGAGATGCACTGCGCAAGTCTTCAACCTTTTTGGAATTGATGGCAGAGGTAGTTGAGTCTTTTTCAGCCTGGGAGGAGTCTGGGGCATCTGGTTCATTTGAGTTAAAAATAATACCAAGATCTCTTTGTGTCAAGGACGGAGTACTAGCAGGTCTTGTGACTCGTTTCGGTGTCGAATCACGAGGTTCATCCGAAGAAAAGATAATAGCCAGATCTTCAGATGTATAGTGACGATCAAGAGAATGACTTGCAGTTTGAGTGGAGTGGTGAGTGGGTGTTGATGCAAATCGATCCTCCAACTCAGAAGTCACATCAAGATCGCTACGAGTTGACGAGCCTATACCGGCGGAGTTCGTAGCCTGCTCAGTGCAAGGGCTGTGTGAGGCTACATGCATATCATGCTGAGGTCTCTGAAGTACTGCAGAATTCTTGCCTGAGTTTATTTTCTTCTCAGGGGTCTCAGCAAATACATCGGAGAGAATCTTGAGTCCTTCAGCATCAGCAGAGATAGCACGTGGTGTTTTGACAACTTCGGGAGACGGATCTCCGTGAGAGCTGCTAGTAAACTCATTGGCAAGAGATTTAGTAGTCAAACTGAATGGTGGAATTGATCTGCCAGCTCTTGGTCGTGTGTCCAGAGCATTATGACTAGCAGAATTTCGTTCTGGACTGGACCATGGTGATGCATATTTTGTTACACCTGAATCAGTTGTTTCGTTGAGAAATATCGATTGACATTTATTGAGATAATCTTCCGTAGTGAATGTGATTTGATTGTTATTGTTACCATGGACAGGTGAAGTTTGTGCGGATGTCTGTCTACCAGTATCAAATCTTGGGGCTTGACGAGTAGAGCCGTGATTTGAAATATTGCTTGCCAAATTGCCAAAGTACTCTTTTTGGGCAATGAATCTCTCTGGGTCATAGCTTTGAGTATTTACTCGAGCGTATGGTTGGAGGCCTGTATTATGTGAATTCATACCAGGGACATAAGACATCTGCGCCATCTGTGAAACGGAGTTAGGGTGTGTCTCAGCTCTCTGGAAACTTGGCAAGGATGCTGCATGCGTTTGCAATTGAGGTACAGGCATCGTCTGCGATCTTGGCATGCTGATCATGCTTGAGCCAGCAGCAGAGTCCTCCCAACGTGTCTGACAGTTACCCATGAGCCGAGCCAATCTTTGAGCAGTGTTTTCCGGCGTTGCTGGTGGTGATGTTTGACCTCCCGGACGAGGATCTGTCACTCTCGCAAATTCATCCCACTCAGCAGCACTAAGATCTGTACGACAGCCACGGGGTTGGAAAGGTGGAGCCATTGCTGCTGTAGCAGGCAATCGTGAGCCAGATCCAAGTTTAGTAGTGGAAGCTCGCGGAATGGTTGGAGAATCAACACTTCGCGTGGTTGACGAATTTGCATAAGCGACGGAAGGTTCCTGACTGCGTAAGGTGGTGCTTGGACTAGAGCTGACAATGACTGGACTTCGAATATCATTTTTGTTAGATAAATTATCAAGTGAGCTTCCCGCATCGACCGAGGTTTGAGATTTCGCCTGTTCAGTTTGGCCGCTGCCTGATTGATTGCGCTCAGATTGAAGTAAGCTCGTCATTCTCGCAATCTCTCCCATAAGAACCTGACGTTGATTTGCCCAGTAAGGAACTGATTGTAGCGATTGACGGGATATGTGATCTTCAAGCATCATGAGATGGTCTCGATGTTGTTGAAGAGTCTGACCGGTGGAGGTCGATTGGAGTGGTAGCATCGGCACCATCGGAGTTTGCTGAGTGTGAGCTTGTTGTGGCATCATCGAGAAAAATTGTCCATTAGGATGTTGCATCATAGGTACCGGAAAATTTCCTGGAGATATTGGAAATGGAATGGGGCCAAGCATTGGGTGTGGCATATGGTGTCCTGGAGGGCCGCCTAGCATAGGAGGACCAAATGGTGGGTTTCCCACCAAGCCGGAAGGAAATCCGCTGGGAGGTTGAGGAAACCCTGAGGTGGGGAAACACAACTGGTTATTGACCATCATGTATGGACGATTCGGGTCAAACTGACCAGGATGAGAGACTCTAACTGGTTGCAAAGAGCTATTAGTGCTATCGTTACTATTTGCGCTTTGATGAAGAGGCTGTGTGTGGCCTGGGTGACTAAATGTTTGGCCCGGCATATTCGGTGCACCTTGGTGAAAATAGCCATAAGGTGGTAGGAAAGAGCCAGGAAAGACAGGATGAAACCCTGGAGGGCCTTGAGCTCCAACAGGAATTAAAGATGCTTGAGCGTCCCCAGCAATACTATTTGAAGCTCGGCTGTGATCAATTTGTTCAGTCTCGTTGGTTTGCTGGAGAGACTCGGATGTATGCTTATTGCCAATTGGCTCAAACGACGGTGGTGCCATTGCTCTAGTGTTTGGAACTATGCGACCACCAGCAGTAACTCTTACGTGCGTTGGAGAAACAACGGCTCTATAGAATCTTCTAAAGTTCTCGGCCTGATGCAAAGCTACGCTAGTTGGCGCAGAATGTGGTTGGATTTGATTGTCAAATGTGCGGCGTGACTCAGAATTGGTATTTTGACGTAAACACCAACTACCTTGACTGCGCATTGATTGAGATGAAGAAGATGATGATTCTCCACGGCGCGTTGTAACTTCAGGACGTGTATACTTGTATTGTTTCGAGAGGATTGCAGTCAAACAAGTGTAAGTGTGGGGGTTCTGGAATGCTTGCTCAGGAAGAGTGAATATAGCAGCTGCAGAAGTCGTTTCATTAGTAATCGTCAAATGGCGACTCAAGGAAGATCAGGATAATACTAACCAATATCAGGGTGCTTGTTTATGTTGTCGATCACACAAGAAACAAATGGAAGGGATCTCTTCAGATCAAGCAATTGATCAATTGTGTAGCGGTGTGTCTTCATGCTTGTATCTTCAAGAAAAGACATTGCGGAAAGTCGATGAATTGAATTGCCAAACACCACGTTTGACGCCGTCTCTCAGCTATATCTTGTGATTTGCGACAAGAGTGAGAATGAACCGAAGTTTCGATCTTGAGAGCTTTTACTCGCTCGTGGTTATTCTTAAACAATTGAAGTTGTTCAGCGAAAGGTATCGCAGAATGAGGTTGATTGGAAGTCAAGAGTAGGGTGGAATCCTGTCGCAAAAAAGAATTGAAGATTGAGTTGTTGGTTTTTTATTTTGAATACCTGATACCTATCCTTTCAAGATGGCTCGCTAAAAAAATCAAAGATAGTAGTCAGTGATTGAATATTTTCAAGTGAATGTGTGGAAAAATGGGCATGCGCAATGTCAAAACAAATCTGCCAACTTGAGGAAAGGTGGGGTAAACAACCAACATCCTCGAGGGTAGTTTATTGGAAGCTGGGGATGACTGCTTGATCAGATTGTCATGGTGATGGTTGTCATCCAAAAGTCATGATATGCTCTTGTCTGATCTCGAATATCATTTCATCAATCTCATTCTCTGGACAGCTTCACAGGAGCCAATGTTGATGGGATGGTATGCAACTTACTGGTATAGCAGAAGTGAGTCAAATTGTTATCAGAAACACACAAGCTTTAAAAGGCGAAAACCAAACATTTATTTTGCAAATCTGGATAGTGGGAGACGGACATAAACAAAGCGATAGAAGAGAGATAAAGAGACTTTCACAAGGAGTAGCAAGAGACAGAGGGAGGCTCTGTTGGAGGAGAAGTTTGCTGGTGAATGGATTCAGTCAACAGCAATACTGAAATTGAAGGGAGTGGTGTTGCTGTTCTTTGAGGGAAGAGGAGCTTCGGTTATGTAGGACATAAAGTGCACTTACTATATTGGGTACTTTTACAATTCTTTTCAAGCAAACAAGAAGTCACTACCTCCCATTGATGTTTACCTAGTACTTACTCAGTGTGATGTGATGAGGCTGGGTGAGGCAAGAGCAAGACAGGGACCACGGATTGAAGCTTTACTTTCAAGCACTGCAACAATCAAGGAATCATGATAGATGACCCACGAGTTTTAAAAGGGGCGGAGCCATTGCTTCTCCCTACAACTGCAAACTTAGAGCTTGATACCGTAATATGTAGAGAAATGGTCTGTCGAACGATCTTCACCATTACCAGTACCAAAGCACTTGGAAGCAAGGCGGCGAGTCCAGCCACATGAGAATTTAGAATGCACAGGTGCTTCGCAGTTAATATACTGCCATTCCGTTCCTGTCAGTCAACAAACAGAAGATACAATCGAATACAATCGAATCAGTAAAAATACTCCTCTCGCTCTACTGATTTATTGATTGGGTGTGATTACGTATTGGCAGCTTGTGTAGAGACTTGGCCACAACCACTGGTTCGAATTTGATGCATCAAATCAAACTTTAAGAACATGATATAATCCTTCCTGTCCTAAACTCACTCATGCTTGGGCATGCGAAATTGACACTTCTCAAAGCGGAATGCTTCTCTAGTCAACATCAAAGCCTTGAAATACACTGATTCCCAATAAATTCGATCGAAGTAAGTATATCAGAAAAGTGCTATTACCTCCTCTCCAAGTATCACTTCTTTTAGCATCTTTACTACGAAAATACACTTTATTCATGCATGGAAAATCATCAGGTATTGTGCATGTGCAGCATGTGCCCTGTAAACCATGTTGCGTTTCCAGATATCGATAAAAGCGCATCAATAAGGGAAGAATGATGGAGAAGGAGGGAAGTATTGATGGAAGGGGAAGAGAAGAACAATGTAGAAGAGATTTTGGGAGAGATAGAAATCTAGACGGGTGGGGAACACGATGTTGATGTGGAAGGAACGAAGCGTGAGTGAAGTGATGTTGAGACAGAAGCTAGGCGAGCGTTCGACTTTACTGATTAAGGACTAGTGAGAAAGCATGATTGTATTACACGTGACTTAGCTTTCTCCGTATGAACAACTTCGGCGAATCGGAGTGGAACAATATCGCTATTATTCTTGAACTTTTATTACTGTGCTCTTCTCAATCATGTCATATCTCCAACTTATATACTACAGTAGACATCAATTTGCACAGCGATTTGCGAATACTCGGGAACGACGTTGTATCTCAAAGTTTCTTCATTGACGTCAAGATGATTGATAGGCAGATGACCGGTAAATTATGCTGAGTTCACCGAAAGAGGCAAACGCTAACTGAGCATAGAAACATGTACTTCCAATGTTTCCGCACTTTTGTCTTCGTCAAAGTGGATATCATCGTTCAATAAGACTGGCAATTTGATGCAGTATCAAACACGCAAGGCTGTGAAACCTTTCTCCAGACTCCGTGTATAGCCTAGCTTCATTTTTCAAGATTGTATCCGAGAATCTCCTATGCGGATTGTCATTTGCTAGGTACTTCCTGAGCAAGATCTTTCAATGGTACGAAATACGTAAAGGGTCACATGCTTTTCAAGTAGTTCCCTGGATGCGCACGCAACGCAATCCGTTATATTGTGATTCAAGATTTTGTTACACCCTTGTTCACCCGCCGACTTGGTCAATTACAAAAATTCTTGACCACATGAAGATATCCCCACACGATGCTAAATGACTTTTTATAATCAAATATAGACCGTCGCAATTTCAGAAAAAACGCTTTTCGTTTCCAAATTGTCCCAGTCCGGCCACCATCGGAAATTACCCCTTTTGGCGAGAAAATAATCCAACAAAAACAATATTCTTTCATTGTCGAGCAGACGCAAAAACCGGAGAAAGCAAAGGAGATTGATTAGATTTATGTCATCTATCGAGTATCCTTCTGTGCTGGTAAAATTTGCTCTCTTGTAACTTGAGAAACAGCACCATCGTTTGCTGGAAGACTCTCGGCCGTTGGGGACGTGGTTGTTGGAAACTCTGGGCTCTTTGGCTCCTTCACTATCCAACCGCTGTCAAAGTCGCTCAAAGCGACAATCTCCATCACTGTATAATACAAATTCCCATCTTGAATCTGTGGCACGAATATCTCCCTCGACATTCTAAGTTGAGATGCAGAAACGATGGTTTCATCTCTGCCGCTCGCCTGACCGATATTAGCATGCATCGGCTCATGGCTGGCGATTGACATACCAAGCATTTTGCACACGATTCATTGTTAACCCAGACCCAATTTTCGCAATTATACAATAACCAGTACTTACACCGGTACTTGTAGTATCCTCCACCAGATCCACTCATTGTGTTCTAATATGTTTTCACTGACTGCTAGCAGCAAGATATCTTTCGGATTTGATTGCACTACCCGCTGGTAGGAGAGCGGCTCAAATGACAGGATGGCTACAAAAGGGCAGCTTTAACGACTTGATATGGCACCGAGAATGTAAATACTTGTTCTAATTCTCAGTATGGACTCTCAACCTGCAAATGAGGTTCAATAAAAGTATGAGTAAAATATCCACCTTTTGGCAGGAAAGAAGTTGGATGGGTCAAGATATATAACTGATATCAAGACATCTAGGATCATGGAAAGTAGTAGGGCACTTTAGAGGCCAACAATACTCTAAATCTTCGAGGCAAATTACATGGATCAAAATGAAGTTTTCCCCGCTCAAATCTTATGAGAGTTACATGGAAAGTCAATGTTGCAGATTTGTGTCGGAATGCATGTGGTTTCTCCAATTATGATTCATGCAGACTTCACGGCTTTCGCAGCGCAGGAAGAAAACATCCGCTCGCATCTGCAGTAGGCCCAAATGGAGTCCTATATGTAATAATGTGGCTTTAGATTTCATTCCAGTGGCACTCATAGTATTCGAGAAGTCGACGTATGATTCCCATATACTGAATCATCTGAAGTCCATGAACAGACAGCAAGATCCATGCGACAGAGAAAAACAATCGAGGGCAAGACCCCACTTTTGAAAAGAATATCATATTTGACAACGGGCACGGATTCATTCATGATATATTTAAGCAGTCAATCTCGAATACGGAGTGTTTTCTGGTTGACTGTACCTCTGCGGTCGCTTGTTGAATCATCATCAGAATCGATGTAACATTCCACCTGTCAAACTTGCAGGCGCGCAAGACTTATGCAGCTAATTTAATGCACCTATTACTGGCCCATACGCAGTTGACGCAATCAATCGCCCCATCTCGATGATATATGGGTGACTACTTCTATCTTTTGAGAGCCTTGCGCCGCAAATCAATTGGCGATTGAATCCATATCCGACTGGGGACATCATAGTTTCCTTCACGGAACACGGCATGTGCAGCTAAGATTAAAGACAATATTGACTGCATAGTGATTGTAATTATTGCTGACACATAAATGCAGATATGAATCTATAATCCAATATCCGCGGACGTCTGCAATGTGCTGGGATGTTCGGGTCGTTAGCGAAGGCTTCCCGGGTCAGCTTCCACACTTCCTGCCCGCCCTTGTGCCGTCGCAAGGATGATAATGGTACTTGATTTAGTGGCCGTTGCACTTGGACCGCTCCTGCATTCTCAGCCCCGTGGATAGGTAAACATCAATCCATCACATTTTTGTCAAAATTGAGTAGTTACACGTGGTGGAAAGCAAAAGTATGTTGCTCAAAATAATTCCGCTTTCTCTAGCTCGAGTATTGTACCTCAAGCCTCAAATATCTTCGGTGCAACTAATGTGTCTACATGGATATGAATACAGCAAATCTTTTGTGCACGCAACCTTGGAATTCATCAATACGGACTTTCAGCTCGGAGTCATCATTGTTGATACCGTGTCCTTACATTTAGCCTCCGCTTCCCCGAACAGTTCACTCTTGGCTTTGTTTCTTTAAATTCATATCATCACAGTCGTAACGAATAGTAGAGCAGTGGGATGCTCTCCGGCCAATGAAACCGAATTCTATGACCTTGTGTGGTACAAGTCTATAAAATAACGTTGTGAGATGCTTCACGGCTTTGTGTGAGTTTTAATGCCTCTGATTCGTTACCGCAGAAATGGCTGAACCAAATGGCCCTGGTTTAAGTGAGAAGATCTGGAAATTGAGCTTTCTACAGCGCGAACATATCTTCTTTTGCTCATGTACATGACAAGGATCGGCAGCAGAACTCCAACTTTCAGTTGTTGAGATAATTCACCAAATCACTGTGCGAGCAGACAACGCACAAGCTCAATGATTATCATTGTTAGAATGCCATTGGAACAATTGAATTTGAATGGCTGTCAAGAGACTTGTGCTACGGAGTTGATATATGCACGTTAAAGTATATATTCAAGTAGAGCACTTTATGTTCTCAATCTGTCGGCCTACATTGGCTGGGATGAAAGTCTCAAGCTTTAAAGCCGTTGGGTCTTAAATCTCAATTTTTCTTGTAGATTTTGCATTCTCACGGGCCGGTAACTGATTCTTGCCGCGCGAGATCTTTGCTTCATCAGCCTGGTTTTTTTCGAGGCCACTTCCAAAAACCTGGATTTCGATTGTTGGAATTCAAGCCATATTACACCGCGGCTGTCGTGCCCTCTATTACCACGATCGGTTTGATGATTGACTGCCAATTACCGAGATATCGGTGAAGTTTTGGACTACGTAGACATGTCTGTCTGTACCTATGGAAACAACGGCAGTTAAAAAAGGCCCCGGGTCAATCTTCCGGTTTGTGGGTCTTACACGCCTACAGACGACGGTGTCGCAGTGGATTGCATGCTTGAATATTTTTTACAAGAATATCTGCATGATGTGCATACTGAATGTACGATTATATCGCATCCGCAAGTTCAACTGGCGCTTTCATATGCAAGATCAATTTCTTTATTAGTACCCATGCGATCGACTGAAAATCTTTCATAGCGAAGAAAGCAACTCAAATACTTAGAATCAACCTCGATGCCATTAGATTAAATAGGGATCCAATTTCGAATGTTTACAGCGATGGCCGTTGTTTGACCGACCTCTAATCAACAAGCAGTCACAGAGGAGCTTCTCTGAAATTCGCTGTTGTCGAAAGCCTCTCGAAGGAACTTACTGCACAACAGCCACAGTGACATCTGTTATAAATCATGGCATGAATCTATGTTATCAAGACGGATCTCCGTTTTGAATGGCGCTATGTTGAGCAACAGCTCTTGGACCTATCCATGCTGCGATCAAATCAATATCTGGAATTCCATTACCCTATTCTCAACTGATGATTCCACAGATTGGTCATAATTCAGGTTGGATTTTTCAGTGGCCCCATGGATAGTTTCGCAAAGTGGCAACGCATCTGCGAAAGACTTCTTCCTCGACAACCACTAAGATTCATCACTCTGAGATAAACATATTGCACGTTGAATAGCCAATTTCAAGGCATTACACCAGAAGTCAATCTTTTCACGGTCCTTACAATGTCGCTCTTGGAATTACATTATCAGAAGTATCCATGCTTCATCTTGCCTAATAATCGACTCTACCCAATCACAATTTTGCCACGATTATCAGTCCGCAGGCTTTGTTGCACCAGATATAAAAGTCGAACCTCTGTCAGCCTCTCAAAGCATCAACCGATAGTCTAGATCTGAATGGTGCTTGTTGAGGTATTTATCTAATAATAGTGTTCTCGGAGAATATTGACGCCACTTCGATATCAAACAAGGAATCTTTCCTGGTATCCTATTAGCCTAAATTCTCAATGCAGGAGACACACGTGCACAAAACAAATTCCATGCCCATTGACCAATTTTCTTCAGAATTGAATGGATCTTTCGAATGAAACTCTCTACTCTTCTACTCTTCTACTAATACTCAGGTATAGAGTACTTTTCACCTATGTTGGTATGAAGAACAGACAGAAGCAATATTGACCGACTGTCTACCCTTTTGCAACAAAAATCGTATCCCGAAACAATGGACCAGCCGAAATACTACTTTAAGGCCACCTGCATGCTTGTGATGATGCAAGTGAACGGAACGGCGCAATGTTGATCGAAGATGTAGTGCAAATGTCTTATGCAAATCTCCGCGGATATCCCAATTGGCTGCAAATGCATGTCATCAAAAATGGCATTGGTTTCTACTAGCTCATATCTATGAAACTCACTGCAAAGACGGGGGAAAGTAAGCTTCAACATCGGAGGATGCCGAATCGTGGGGGACCGGAGACCACGTTTCCCTCCCAGTCGACTTTTGTTTCTATCCAAACAGTTTCCAGGTCTCTTGAGAGAAAAGCTCGACTCTTTTGTTGAAGTTTGATATTAGAACCCCAAGATGCATTATTAAAAGTAGATCTAAATTGACATTTTAAATGTTTATCCTGAGGTCGAAGTTTCTGCAGCCTAGGATTCCCGTATTTCTTTCTTGTTTTTCATAGTAAATACTACTTGACAGACCTCCCCGCGTCAGTTTCATCTACTGGCACCATCACGCCACTCCCACGCCACTCCCACTCGACCCCTGAGCATCAAAATAGGGTCCTCCATCCTGCATGGATACTACACTTCGTATATAGTTCATATATCGTATGTCATTTATAAATACAGCATTCTATAGTTCCGGCTTACATCTTTGTCTAAATGCAAGAATATGCAGGATATTACTTGACTTCCATTAATCAGTGACCTGAGAGCTTAGTCTTTTCTCAGAGAGTGTGATCTGTTAGATGGCCAGATTACTCTTTGGGCTCCAAGGGGCATCTGCGTATGATAATACCTGAGTCACATGAATGGTATCACTCGATCAAGGTAGGCAGAAGAGCTATGCCACCCATACATCTAGCGCGGTACCATGGCTCTAGATATTCATTACATATCTCAGGTTCTTCTTCGCTAGGAATAAGCACTCGAATGATACATTTCTCGTATCAATTGTTATGAGCAATCAATACCATACTCTCGGCAAATGATTCGTTGAAAGTTGCTGGCTGTCAATTCGTAAACCGAACTTGACAAAATGCGATGTTTAGAATTTTGCTAATGCCCTTTTTGGCCCGAAGGGTATGCAAGGCATCAATTCGAATACACCGAATCACACTTTCCAATTTTATGCGACGTCGTGTCGGACATTTTGCCTAGTTACATTCCCACACGCTTCTTACTCACAAAATACTCTATGATGCATCATCGCACCACACCACTTCACACCCTGCTCTACTCCACATTCTATGCGGATTTGACACTTCCTCCTTCCTTATTAGCATATTATTCCGATTGGAAATATTATACCAATCAAACGTGCGGAAAATTCGGCGTAAGGTTGAAGATTTCCCAGTGAAGTTACATTGCCAACTTTCACACACAGTGTTCTAGCCTTTCGTTCCGATTCGAGCCCGAGTCTATTTACCGTGTGTTTTGCTGCTCCATTCGTTTGCTGGCCCGATATCGTCTTTGATAACCGTCTCGAAAGTTCCTCCCAGTATTACCTTCTACTTTGTGTTTTGTTCTCCTTCACACTGCTTAGTTTGCACAGTCTCCCACATATCATCTTCAACTGCAGCCATGCATGTATGTGTTGATACATCCAGGGACCTTATACTTCATCAATTCATTCGACTCTTTTTGTGCTACTATCTTGTTTCCCATGGCTACCTTACACGATCACTTACGCTGACTTCTTTCTTTGCAAGTTGTCTTCGATCAATCATTTCTTGGAAACCTTGAATACCCACCCTTTGTTCTCTTCCATCAAATTCCAATACATTTTGAAAACTCAGCAACCATCATCCGGACCGTGAACAAAGTTTCTCGGATCTACAAATTACCTGAAGCTGGTAAAGGTTACTGTTCTTCTTTGGGACGTCACAAAACATGCCAAGGCTGCTCCAATCGCCTAGGCTCTCTCACACCACCCTACACGAACGATGCTTCCGACGAACATCCGCGAAGCTAGCTTCTGCTTCTACGATCTCTTTCAGGGGGCATTCTCTCTTACCATCAATCTCGGATTGGTCAATACATCATGGCTCTTCTTCTCGGACGTGAAAATGCTGCTGTGCCAGCACCCATAATATTTCGATTACTGCACATCTACTCCTCAATCTCGTAGCCCAATCCTCCCTCCCTCGCACATCTGTATATTTCCTATCAGATGTATCTTGGCATTTCAGCCTTCGCGTCACATTTTCTCGTACCTCTCTGGTTATCAGATTCGCCGTGCAGACTGTCGTGTCTTCCTCACCCCTTCACAAGCTAACTGATTTTTACCTTCTCAAGAAGTAGTCTACTATACCGGTTCTTATGATCCATCTATTTCAGTGTCACAAGTCCCTGCCATCTCGTATTCCGGATGATACCCGGATCAATATTCTGTGGTGCCAATATACATTACAACTCGGACAACACAGACACTATTGTAATCCTGGTATCTAGTCCGGCTCGCCGTCAAAAATGTGTTTATACGGGTTTGGACTTTACTTTGGGTTACTGATTCCCAGGGCCGAGGCTAGTTGATACTACAGGATTCGCTTATGGTAGTGCGTCGTGACATCTTGATTGAAAATGTTATTTTATCTTCGACATCTAATCTTTACCATGGTTCAAGTCATCCAAGCGGCTCACTGCTGAAGTGAGACAGTGGAAGATGCATACATCATCCATTATCTCGTATACTTCCGTGTTCAACTTCGCCTTCTGTCATCATGGATCTGTCATAAGTCTATAGCGAGTACACAGAATAGTCATATTGTCTCGTGCATACAAATAAAATAATCCATTCATCAAGATGCAAAACGTTGATGGAGTAAAAGTTTCTGTATTTCATCTCTTTCTCCTCATCATCTATCTATCGCATACGCATTTCTAGATATAAGCAATTATTCCACGTCACCTCCATTTCCTTTTTGAGTGCCCTTAGACTATTCTGATAGCTTTCAGTGAACTTTAAAGAGTTCATGCCTCAAGAATTGCCAGCCTCGTAATATTCGTAATCTCAAAAATGTACATCCTAACCCAACTCCTAAGTGGCATCCTTGAGCGCATGCTAATATCTTCCTTCTTCACCTCGGTTCGTTGACCTGAGTCGACGACTAGAGCACCATTGACGTACTAGAAACTAGTCACGACATCAGGAATGTATCCCGTGCTTGATGTTGTCGAATCAAAAGGATCGGCATTTATCTACCACCCTTCATAGCCTGCTTCCTCTTAACTTTATCTTGAGCCCGCAATAAAGCTGTTTTGATTTCTCCTTTTCCGAATGTTTCAAGATCGTAGTAGGTTGGCGCAATGTCCTGGTATAAATTAGCTTATGTTCGATTCACATGACGATTCGAATTGCGGTCGAGGTAGTAAGCGAATGAGGAAATCAAGGGATAATCATACCAATAACCACTCCGGTCTAACAGCCGTGACACTTCTCACATAGTTCTTTGTCGTGAGCACAAATTCATTGTACAACACCCACTCAGCATCCTGTTTCAACACGGTACTAGGATGCAATAAAACACTTTGGTCATCCTTGACCGTCTTGTAGGTCTTACCCGTCGCTTCCTTCTTTGCAACTTGCATGAAGAACCCTGCTACGAGTGCACGACGAATATTAGTGTAGTAGGATTTGTCGTTGAAATCTGTAGATACTAGCTCGAGCTCTGATTTCTCCATGATGCGCTTAAGTTGTTGACGGACGTTATCAGCTGACTGCAGAGCTCGGAGAGAGAGGAAATGTTGGTGACACCAGCCTTTAGGATCGGATTGTGCGGCTTCTCCCTTGAAAGCGTGGTAAACGTTGAGCATGGTCAAGTGATCTCCGTCGGGGTGGGCGAAAAGATCTTTCATTTCATCGGCACGCTTTCTAGCCGAAGCAGGACGAACAAATATTTGAGGAACAGAAAGGAGGGCGGTCAGAGATAAGATTTCATTTGAGCAATAAAACTCTGGGGACGAGATAAGCATCACTGCGAGAGCAGGATCGAGAGGGAATTCTGAGGCGAGTTTTCCTAACTGTGTAAGGTTTCCATCATCGTCAAGACAGGCAAGGTAGTTGAGTTCCTCAAGAGCTCTCATGAGGGTTTCTGGAGCTGGAGGATCCATAAGATCAAAATGTACCAAATCGTCAATACCAAGCTTCTTCAATTCTAAAACAGTGTTGGCCAAATTCGATCGAAGAATTTCAGGGTAAGTTTGTTCGATAAGTTCCTTTTTGAATGCTGCTTCTGTATATAATCTGAAGCATTTACCGGGTCTAGTACGACCAGCACGACCTGCTCGTTGTTGTGCAGATGCTTTCGAAATAGGCGACACAAGAAGAGATTCGACTCTGATTCTAGGATTGTAGACCTTCTGTTTACTGAAACCGGGATCAACCACATACACGATACCATCAATGGTCAAAGAGGTTTCCGCAATGTTTGTTCCCACAATGACTTTTCGTCCTGGACGTCCACCGGGTCTTAATGGCCGTGGTGCTGGCTCGAAAATTCTTTGTTGTTGTGCCGGGGGCAATGTACCGTACAGTGGATACACCTTTAATGGACCAGCATCTGCTTCTCTAATCATCTCATCTGCCTCTAAAGATATCTTTCGGCACGCATCTTCAATTTCCTCTTCACCAGTCAAGAACAACAGAATATCTCCCTCGGCTTCGGTGGCGTGAATCTGCAAAACTGTTCGAAGTGCTGCCTCGACATAATCTCTCTCTGGCTCTGGGGTGTAAAAGATCTCGACTGGATGTGTTCTTCCAGGTACTGCCAAAAGTGGAGCATCATTGAAGTATTTCTGGAACTTTTGCGCATCAAGTGTAGCAGACATAATAACGATCTTGAGGTCTGGTCGTCTGAGCGCCACTTCCTTTAACAAACCCATCAAAATATCCGTGGCCAAAGTACGTTCGTGAGCTTCATCAAGAATGATGCAGCTATACCTCGTCAAATTATGATCATGCATGGCTTCTCTGAGAAGCATACCATCTGTCATATATTTAAGTATGGTTTTCGAACTCGTCACGTCCTCGAAACGAATGCTGTATCCGACTTCGTCTCCTAGTTTGACGTCCATTTCGTTTGCCACACGCTGCGCCACCGACATAGCTGCTACTCGACGAGGTTGTGTACATGCGACAAGCTTGCCAGTCAGGTGAGGAAGATCATCGTAGAGAACGAATTGAGGAATTTGTGTTGTTTTACCAGAACCAGTCTCTCCGACGAAGACCAAAATTTGGGTCTTTTGGAACATATCAAGAAACTCTTGTCTGTTAAAATAGTTAGAAGCTGGTAGACAATTTGCCTGGAGAAAAGTAAAATCTCACCTTTGCTTGTGAACAGGCAAATCCCTTCTGGTCTTTAAGATATTGAAATACTGTTTCGAAAGAGGCTTTTCATTGAAAGGATTCGCAGGTCCATCTTCAGCTTCATGTGCCTGTGCAGCGGTTGTATGATGGCGTTTGAAGTTCGAAAGTCCAGATCCAGCACCATTTGAACCATTGCCCCAGCCATTACTTTCCTCCTCATACATATGCGCCAAATACGGATTCGTCTTGGGATCCATATCGTCGGTTCTCGCACGCTTTGCTCGAGACATTTCTACTTCTTCTGGACGACGGTCAGCCATTGTTGAACGCCAATCAAGGATTGTTTGTTGTTATATTTACTTCTCCAAGATTTGTTCACAAGGCTGATTAAAATTCACGCAAAAATATTGCAGATAGAAAAAGTTATCGATATGCTGTAGGGACATTGATTACGCTAGACTGATTCAAGTCACCGCCTTGACTACAGTGAGTATTATGTAAGCGAAATCGACCATGAATGCACAGGACAGGGTACTTAAGATATCGCGAATCTGAAGGTGTCGCAACTTCGTAGCTATTACAAAATAGTCAATTTCTATCCAGAATTATAATCATGGCTGCACCATCTCCAGATCCCGCTATGGACCTCGTTCCTATCAAGCAAGAAGAAGAAACTGCTGAAAATGATGCTCCAGCGCAAGAACCCAAGCTTCCAACCAAAAAAGATATCTCACTCAAAGAGTTTCTTGGGAAGATGGATGATTACGCTCCAATCGTAAGATTTACTTGTTTCGCATTGTTTTATGATTTTGTTATCTAATCCTTGTCCGTAGATTCCTGATGCTGTGACAAACTATTACCTCACAAAAGCTGGTCTTCCACCCCCACCACAAACAGATGCGCGTTTGGCCCGTCTGCTTGCGCTTGCAACTCAAAAGTTCATCGCTGATATTGCGGCCGATGCTTATCAATATTCCCGCATTAGGTCTTCCAATTCTTCAAGTGCCAATAATCCCATGGGAAACTTGGGCGCTGCCGCTGGTTTCCCAATTCCAGGTCAGCAACCAGCTGGTGCAACAGGAGGAAAGGACCAGCAGGGACGTGGAGGACCTCTTGGTATCCAAAGACCTGGATTTGGTGGTGGTGGACAGGGAGGTAGTCAAAACCGAACGATTCTAACCATGGAAGACTTGGGTATGGCCGTCGGAGAATATGGCGTGAATGTAAAACGCGGGGAGTTCTATCGTTAAAATCGCAATATCATAAGGCATAATTTGGGAAGGTTTGGGGGATTCAACGGCGTTACAATTTACACGGAGTTTTGAAGAGGCTTAAGGGCATACAGAGAACGACCCATCACGAAATTGTATAACGATTCTATATTTCAGGTACAGAAATCAAACAGATATTTATTCTCATTCGACCTATGTTTAACTCATTGTATATGGGTATTTGAGAGCTGGGCGCACGTCTTCTAGATACTGCCTTTTCGGTCGACCTTCTGATAATATCAAAAGCCATGCTGCCAATGTCAGAGAATGTTCAATCCGTCTCTCAGCTGTGAAGCTACAACGATTCACACTCAGTAATGATTTTGTGATCTTCGACAAGGGCTTCTGGAAGTGAAGGCACCCTTAGTTCTTCCAATGTATCCACTCTTCACCAGTTCATATAATACACCTGATGTGCAACACAATGCACATACGCCAAAGCCCAAAGACTCTTTTCCAACCCAGAACGCCATACCATGCCATACGGTGCTAAACACCCCGCATTTACTTGTTCTTACTCTGCTTATATGTAAATCGTTTTCTTGTTCTGTCCGCAAAATTAGCCCTTCATTTCCCTCATCCAATTCCCTAGAACCTACGCCGAGAATTCCCCCAACTTATGTCCCACCATATCTTCAGTAATGGTCACCTCATTGTAAACCTTCCCATTGTGAATCTCAAAGGTTAAACCAACGAAATTAGGTAGAATAGTCGCAGATCTTGCTTGCGTTCTAATTGGCAATGTTCGAACACCCGGTACTGGTTTGACAATGGGGAGACTGGTGAGGAGGGGTGATTAGAGAAGTTATAGAATCTGCAAGGAATGTCTTACGGAACGATATTGGGGCCTAAATTATGTGTTAGAATTGCATGATTAAGTTTGAAGGCGTGAGTTAAAACATACCTTTCCAGACCGACCGTGAAAGAAGAACTCTACTGGGAAACATTGTGTCGTTGAATTGATATCAAATTGTCTCGTCGCCAATTACGGCAAATCTTTCACGCACTGAACGGAAAAAGCCGCACCCTCAATACAATTTATAGATTGTAACACCTGCTGTATCTCAGTGCTATAAAACAATCAAAATGATAGTTTGAGGTCTATAAATCGATTTTCTAAAGAATTAAAAGACCCTAATCGGGTTTATGAGAGTTTCAATTGAAAATAATGATTGGCTGATTTTGAATTGATTATTGAAAAGAGTAAATGTCTTTAGTGGGCGATTTATTACTTCGTCCCTTCGTTGTCGTTTGATAAAATTTCCAAGTGCTCGCATTCTGCAGGGGCAACAAAACACGCTAATCCAGATCGCGTCTCCCAGATACTGCAGGCAACCAAAAACTTTAGATTCTGATAGCAACCGTAAATTTGTACGGAATACTACATAAACTGTTAATATTTTCGTGTCTTTGATATTGATGATCCCTATTTAAGTGATTCTATCTTCTGCGATAAGTCGGAACAATCACAACCTTTCTGGAGAGCTTCCTTTGGAAGAAAACCGAGTGGCCAAAATGCCAACTTTCACAGGTAAGTTCTAATGTCTAAATAGGAAACAGTCAATTGACTTCTTTACAGCGGCAGATACGATTCGAATACTCATTGCCACAGATAGCCATGTGGGATACGCAGAGAATGATGCTGTGCGCAAGGACGACAGCTGGAGAAGCTTCGACGAAGTTATGCGTCTAGCAAAGGATCGAGATGTAGATATGGTCTTACTCGCAGGCGATCTCTTTCACTATAGTCAACCTTCCCGAAAAGCCATGTACCAAGTTATGCGATCACTACGAATGAATTGTCTAGGAGAGAAACCCTGTGAATTGGAATTACTCAGCGACGCAAACGATATCTTTGATGGTTCATTCAATCATGTCAATTATGAGGATCCAGATATTAATGTTGCTATACCAGTGTTTTCTATTCATGGCAATCATGATGATCCGGCTGGAGATGGAAATTACTGTGCTTTGGATTTACTACAAGCTTCCGGGTTGGTCAATTACTTTGGTCGAACCCCCGAAGCTGATCGCATTCAAATCAAACCAGTACTTTTGCAAAAAGGTCAAACGAAGCTGGCTTTGTATGGTATGAGTAACGTAAGAGACGAGCGTCTTTATCGTACATTCAGAGATGGTCATGTCAAATGGTTCAAACCAGGAGTACAACAAAAGGATTGGTTTAATCTCATGGCAGTTCATCAAAATCACCACGCTCACACAGAAACCTCTTATTTACCCGAAAACTTTCTTCCTGACTTCCTAGACTTAGTGGTCTGGGGTCACGAACATGAATGTCTTATTGATCCAACTTACAATCCCGAAAAGTCATTTCATGTCATGCAACCTGGATCATCAGTAGCTACATCCTTAGTTCCTGGTGAAGCTGTCCCAAAACATGTTGCTATCGCCAGCATCACAGGTCGTGAATTCAAGATCGAGAAGATTCGTCTCAAGTCTGTACGACCATTCATTACAAAAGAAGTTGTCCTCGCTACAGACAAGCGAACTAAACATCTCGCAAAAGTAAAGGATAACCGCACAAAACTCACCAAAGAACTTATGACCATTGTGGATGAGCTCATAGATCAAGCACGCGCTGAATGGATTTCCCTTCAAGATGAACCAGAAGAAGAACTCGACGATATTCCCCTCCCTCTCGTTCGTCTCAAGGTTGAATTCACTCCGCCAGAAGGCGGTAAATTCGACTGCGAAAATCCTCAACGTTTCTCCAGTCGTTTCATCAACCGCGTCGCAAACATTAAAGACGTAATTCAATACCATCGCAAAAAAGCCGGCGCAAGCCGTAAATCCGCCACCGAAATCGATCTCCCAGAAGAAGGAACTCTCGCTCAAGTTGCCGGTTTTGACGACGTAAAAGTCGAACTCCTTGTAAAAGAATTTCTCGAAAAACAATCCCTTCAAGTCCTCCCCACAACCCCCTTTGGCGACGCTGTAGGTCAATTCGTTGATAAGGATGATCGTCACGCCATGGAAATCTTTGTGCAAAAGTCCCTCAAAGCTCAAGTCGAAGAACTCATCAAGCAAGCCAATGGCGCAGATAACGAAGTCGGAGATGAAGATGAATATCTCAATGCGGCCATGGAAAAGTTTCGCGCTCAACAAGAAGCACTTGCCGCCCGCTCAGGAACCAAGTCCAAAAAACCTGCCAAGAAACTCAAACCTAAACCCAGACCCGCAGATTTCGACTCGGACCTCGATGGAGAATGGGGTGAAAAAGTCGAGCATTGCGAAACGGACAACGGAGAAAATAATGATGATGATAGTGACAATGCACCACCTGCTCCCCCGCCCAAACGCGGAAACGGCAATGGTAACGGAAAGAACACAAGCGGATTCATCATCAGCGACGATGACTCCGATGATCCTTTCGCTGAAGTCGTAGAAGAAGAACCTAAACCCACTACCACCACCAGAAAAACACCCGCCAAACGAGCCCCAGCCAAGAAAACCGCAGCACCCAAAAAAACACCCGCCAAACCAACCACCACAGCAAGAGGTAGAAAAAAGATCCCCGAGCCCGAACCAAGCGATGACGAAGACGAAGACGTAGAAATGGAAGAAGCGTCTGCGCCTACGCCAGCAGCCAAACCAAAGAGTCAACCTAAGAGAGCAGCTGCGGCGCGCGGAAGACAAACTCAAACACAGTTGACTTTTTCGCAGCCGAGTCAGGCGACGGGAAGAGGAGGAGGAGGAGGGGGGAGAAAAAAACAGGTGGTTGAGTTGAGTGATGATGAGATTAGTGAGGATGATGAGGATGATGCGTTTCAGCCTATGAGTGCGGTTAGTTCGGGGAGGGCGAGACGGAGATAGTTGGATAGTTGGATGGATGGGGTTGTGCGTGGTTGTGAATTTCCGTGACTGGAAGACGGAAAAATGATGAATGAAAGGAAATGAATGGAAAATGTTTCATGGGGTATTTACGGATCTGTTGGTATTTCTTCGAGAGAAAGAAAATGTGGGAAGAGATCGCTAGAATGAGAAGTAAGTGTACGTGCATATTACGAAGTTACGAGATAATGATATCAATTGCTTTGGATCTGGGTAATATTGCAACCAATTCAATAGCTCCTATGGATAGATGGCTTGTATGAATGGATGGGTTGCAGTATACACCTATTTTGCAATATTGCAATGTAGCAATGTGCTCAAATATGGGATGGAATTGTTAATTGCAAATATCGTGAGAATTTAGCATTGCAAATAAATAAAGAAGTAAATAAGTAAATAAATAGCAAGGACAATAACAATACCTTTCTATGCTATCCATAACTCGCACTTCCTCCTCGTTGCATTCTCCATATCGTGAGATGATGATGTACTATTTATGTATTGGCTCTTCTGCTGTCTCTAATGTTAGCTCTAGAGTCTAATAAGCAGTTTTTCATGAAGATTTAGATTTAGACTCATATGCAGATGTAGGTATAGACTACAATAAAGATAAAACTGCACATATGAACATAAACATAAATATAAATACAACCCATACTATCCATACCTCCAACAATATTCATCATTAAGAGTACCACCCACCTCCCTCCCTACCAAAATCTTACACGAAACCCAATCACTCCAAACTCCCCTCCCCTCCCCTCTACTCCCCTCTACTCCCCAAATAAACAAACAAACAAACAAATCTCTAGCTAGTAGATCGATCGATCGATCACGGGCTGGGCCTTCTTCGCTAAAGAGATGAGGTCGCGGGTCAAGGGGAAAGCGGTCACGCAATGAATGTCATAATGTAATGTGGGGGGAGAGTACACCCATGAGAGAGACGATGCGTGGGTTTCACTTTCCTCCATCAGATCGGAAAGAATCGAAGAATTTGAACTGGCTGTATGTGCTGATCAGATACAGAAATTGAGAGCTCCAAGTTGTCACACAGCAGTCGAGCATATCGGAGATCATTGGCCTCGAGACTTATAAATGTGTTCAATTGTAGTCTGTTATATGGGCGTATGTAAACATAATTCGCGATCATCTCAATTCAAAGTTTGGGGCCTCTTTTTTCTGAACCTGGTGGTAGTAAGTTTTTATACAAATCGTCGTGATCCTAGTATTATATTCCCCCAAAAAGGAACCCATATAGAATATCAAATTCTCAGAAATATTCAGACCCTTCAAACCTCCTAAAACAAAACCTACAAGAAATAAACATCCTCAACATCAACCCACAGATTAATCTTCCACCTCTTCAACTCTGCTCCGCATCATAGTAACTTCCACTTCCTCCACACCCGTCACAGCCTGCCTCGCCCTATACTCCCGCAAAAGCGCAGCCACCTCTTCATGACCTTCCATATCCGCAGCTTCAATAGCAGAGGGATAGAATCTTCCCTCAATCTCCTTTTCACAAGCCAGCATTGAATGAAAGATGATTGCGGTCCCCCGCTCAACATCAGCCCCAGATTTAAGTGGTAATTCCACGATTTCAATGTTTCCCAGAGCAGCAGCAATAACCACCGGTGATGAATGCTCTCTTCCTTCAAGTTCAGATGGCACTACTTGGGCACCGTTGTTAATCAATAATTGGACAATCGCGACCGTAGAAATCGCAGCAGCGACAAATAAAGGTGACCCCAGCTCTGTGCTTATGTTGGTATCGGCTCCGTCCCTAATCAAGCGTTCGACAACTCTCTCGCTTCCATAAATCACCCCTGCAACCAAAGCAGTAACTTCAACGCTTTCTTTTGTCCAACAGTCCCCATTCTCACATGTCTGAAGCCCATCTGGAGTATAAACTTGACACCGCAAAATAGTTGCTAAGCACTTGTTTACATCATGAGGTTCGCCCAACAAGAATTCCATGGGATCTGGGTGTGCATTTAATGCTGCAAATGCTATTGGTGACCGGTTCCCATCAAGTATCAGCCCAGGGTGGCGTGGGTGATTCAAAAAAACTTCGCACCATGCTAGATTCATCACACTTATCTTGATTCACACACCTGACTAGCTGACTTTTCACAAACTCACAAGATAGGGCATTCGCTTTCGATAAAAGTAATTCCAGAACTCCATATTGACAGGCCTACTTGCCTGATTTTGGATCCTCTGAGTAGTCAATAGGGAGGTCAAAAGATAATTCTAAGCAGCTTTTGCACGAGTTAGGCATGCCTTTGGGAATAGAGTAGGTGGGATCAGCTCCGGAGAATAGTAGTAATTCTGTAAGTCTTCTACTCCCGGTGCATAGGGCCCATGACAATGCCGTTTCAAGATATCCTTCTAACATTGGGCGCACCAATGAATCGAGAAATATTGGGACAAATTCATCCCTTCTACTATTTATGACCGCCATATCTAGCACAGTCAACGGTTTACTTCTTCCATCCCATGCGACTTCCGCAACAGATTGGAAAATAACGAGATTACCAAGGTTCAGAGCATTTTCAAGGGGCCTGTGTATCCCCGTGTCATAATTCGCATCAGCACCACTCTTGATAAGTAGCTGCACCTATATCAAATTTCAGCTTTGAAAGAAATGCGAATAGTATCCAACTCGAACATACCATATCAATACTGGTATTCGAGATAGCCTGCAGTAGTGGGGTACAGCCGTCTTTGCATGCATCTAGCTCTTGATTGTCGAAATCAGGATCATGGATCACATGCTTACCAACTTCGTAAAGATTGAAATACGAGATGATCATGAGGGCTGTTGTGTCAATGTGTCCGCAATGTATCATTTGTGGGTTCCCGCGATAAACACGTCGTCCCCAGTTTGTACGCCGATTGGAATATGAACACAAGCTGGCAATGTCGGCGGGGTCGAAAAAAGATATCGTGCACTTATAGTGTACAGTCCAAAACTCTGCACAATAATCTAAGAAACAAGCGAATGTTTCTTAGAGATTTGAGCGACCATTGTCATCAACCAAACAAGAGTCAAAGTTATCAAGGAATAGATAGGAAATACATGCTTCAGCTAGAATTCTTTGAGATATATCCGGCTGGATACAGTGCTTCCAGGAACCATGCTCTCTTTCGTTTTGCTTGTTCTCGATAAGAAATTCTTTCGCTGTCTGATGTATGAGGTACACTTTCGAATTCACAATCTGTATGAAGAGCCCACAGAGATTACGAATCATGCCTGGGTAACGCTTACTATCTTCCAAACAAATATCCTCGAAAGTTTGAGACCCATTGTAACATACTTTGATGTTCATGGCAACGTTAATTTCATCCGTACTTAGCGGGCGTTCAGCCCCGACGATAATGTGAAGTAATTTCTCGGTATCTGATCTGCGTGGGCTTTTATTCAGAATGGCTTCGTATCTGAAATGATTGTATTAGCATGTTGGCAACGTTCACAGACACCACGAAAGCCCCAAAAGAGATGCTGAGACGAATCAGAAACTCACACTTGCTCCACGGTGATTGGTAGTGTTCTCAGGCTTTCTTCTATTCTCTCGGCGCCCCCGCTAGTGGTTACCCTCTCGCAAACAACGTCCATAATCAAGTATAACCAAAGATAAGTCCTATGGCTCATTCCATGTAAACAAGTTATGATACGGGTTTTAACTCTTTCGCATAAGTCCAGTTGCGCAATTTTGTGATTGATGACGAGGTTTATTTCCTGTGAGATCATCTCAGATTCCATCTCCCCAGCTATACGAATGATATGGAAATTTTGATTCATGCCCGAGAATATTCTCTCAATCTGAGAATAAGGGCGACTGGTGACCACGAATTTCATGTGGCATGGCTGACTCTCGTACACAAGCCTATGCATTCTCCGAATAAATTGCTCTCGTATATCGTAGCCTGAATCACACTCGTCCAAAGCGTCAATGACGCAGACAATATCACCAGCAGCGGGATCACCTGCTATCGATTCCAAAACGTCCCACATGCGATCATGCAAGTTACAAAGCTCTATGCCGTTGAGCTTCCAACTATCTATCACGTGTGCCCAAAGATGGCGATTTTTCGAAAGTATCTGGTGGATCAATGCTGCAACTGCCTTTTTTGGATTACGCTGTTCTGGAGAAATATCCTTGAAAAAGAAGTGACATACGATAGTTGCAGGAGATATGCTCACCAGTCTTTCGTCTCCGAACGCTTTAGAAAGAACTGACTTTCCACACCCTGGATCTGCTGAAATCCAAAGAAGACCTGAGCTTTCACCGTCCCTCCAGTCGCGGAAGCTCTCTGATTCAAGTAACCACTTGCAAGTACCCTCAACACGATCAGGATTTCGATCCTTTTGTTCTTCATAAAGATTAGCCGAACGAAAAGCTTGCAGACAATCCATTTCCTCCTTGGATCTTTCGCGTTGCTTAGATTCTATTCCAATATCAATAACGGCCTGATATGTCTGACTTGATGCTTGAAAGAGCTGCGATCTGAATTAAAATCAGCCCATCATCTTTTTGGATGTGAATCTGAGGACTTGCCCAATGATATGAAGCTCTGCCAGTTTGCTATTGTATTCCTTCGATAACCTACTACAACGATCGCTATCAGTCGCCTGGGCTATACCCCAACATCGCCCTTCTATGCGTAAGACATCGTGATGCATGGCTTCCCACTTATCGGTCTGGAAAACTTTCCGCAAATAGCCTTTGATCGTGGATCGGTTTAATTGACATACAACCTCGGCCTGAAAACTAAGTATCTTGGTATATAAGTCGATGATCCCACTGGACAACATATTAGCCGTGGTGGCAATTGTTGAATCCGACCTTTTAGTTGCACAAATGCTCTCCACTAGACTGTACTTTTGGATAAGGAAGGGTAGTTCCTCAAGACCTTTGCGACAAGCTTCATCTTGTTGAGAGGGATTGAGGAGAAGCTGACCCTCTGTTAGCAAACCATAAGCATCGGAAGTCATGAAAGAAAAGTAAGAAAAGGTAGAGACTAAGCTCTGAGTAGGCAAAAACATACCGGAAGGAAAAGACAGACACCTGCCCAAGCTACTGCTCCATGAGGTTCGGCACTTACAACAGACCCCACGAAATCTTTAGCCAGGCCTACAATCTCAATCGTCTTCTCAAAAACTTTATTGGCTCTGCCACTTGGTGAATTCATGGTTTCGAGGCTATTTTGGCACACTTTGAGAAGCATCGCTGGATTCGCTAAGGATTGTGTGGACTCGTTGGAATAGTGTTCGTTATTCTTGTCTGCTTCGCGACATATAATGAGTGAGTATTGTTCATACTACATTTAGCAAAGTTAGCTGGTCAGAAATGTTTTTCGAAATGAAGTAATGAAGTTACATACCAGTTCCGGATCATCAGCCTTGAGCTTCTCCGAAGCTTGGAACCAAAGATCATTCTCATTTGAGAGCTGCAAATCATTCGTGGTAGTCGCTAATGACCCTGTCATCAAGCAAGCTGAATCATCGTGTATAGGCTCCTGTATTTGCTCGCCAGCTGCTTTTTTGCCATTCTGAATTACAGATTCGCCACTCTTCCTAACAGACACTGCTCCAAAACCCGTTATATCAACACTCGACTCGGACTGAACAGGCTCTTGCAGAAGATCAGAGCGATTCTTAAGATTTGCTTTGATCGAGCGAAAGCCTCGTTTGAATCTCTTGCCGATAGGCATACCTGGTGATTTAATGATCAATAAAAAAATCAGCAAACACTACGATCCATCTCAAAAACGTAGTTTCAAACCGAAAGGACAAAAACAAAAAGATAAAGACGAACTCGACAAGGCTCTCCCGTACCACCCACCACAGCACAGCCCTCACCGGCTCCCCGCATCCCCATCTTCCACTACATACACACAATTCAATCACACTACATACCATCTTCGCCCCATTCTGTCCTAATTCTCTCACCGACCCCAGGTCTCCTCGAATAACTTGATTTCGAAGCGACTGTCGCATCTCAAATGTGCATCTCGTGGGTCATGTGCAACGAAATATTTCGCACTACCATCATTGCACTCAAAGGCGAAGATTGTCTCGTCAACGAAGAAAGGCGAAAGACACATCATTCATTTGAATCCACAAATCATTTTGACATTCATGCGTTGGAAAACTTGAATTTAGAAATGTCAAATCAAAAGCAAGAAATCGTGAGCCGAAGGACATGAAAATCATGTCCGCATCAATCTTGTGCATTCGGACCCCTTCTCGATTGACAAAGAGTATAACATTATCGAAAGTCAAATGTGCGAGAAATCATTCCTTAGCGCTTGAGTTCTTGCTCACAAACTGAACAAACGAGTAGGAACGTAGTCGCACTTGCCTCTAAACATTAACCCAACACGTGACATGGTTCACGGCAAGGCTTAGCATCACAACTTCCAAGACCTACTCTCACAAATTATACGCAGATTCGCCTAGTTAAACCAACCCCTTCATTGAAGAAGAAGTAGAATTCCTATCAATTTATTGACCTATCGACATGTTCCTCTAACCTGCTAATCCTTACTACCCGTCCAACCTCCCTTTACCTTCGGCTCCGGTTCGCCATCTCCCATCTCCCATCTCCCAATCATAATCAGCCACAGAAAAGGAGAGCTAGAAAAGTAAAACGCCATTCTCTTAACCGGTACGCGCCATACCCCACAATGAACCCCAAATCTTTGCTAATAAACACGATCCAGTCAATGGACTGAACATTCTGGGGAAAACAACACAAATTCCCAAACTCTTTTCCCTATACCTCAAAAATTCCCAAATTTAAAACCCCATAACCTTGTCTTTCTGCTCCCTTCTCCCAGTTTCAGTATTTACAAACAGAAAGAGGTAAAATGCGTAGCGTTAGTCTCGTATTTGTGTTTTTTCTTCAAACACTCGTCTGCTTACTGAATATCAACCGCAAGCAATGTATTAAAATCATCCAGTCCTTGCAATCAAAGAAATGACATGGGAAAATATGCTCGCGAGATGTCTTTTGTCCTATCAATCATCCAAGTGACTCCTCCAAACTCCATCACATAGTATAGACGATAAACAGTTTCTGATATGATCGCCAAAACTTACAATCACCGACCGTCATATCTTCCATTATGTTGATCCACGGTTTGATGGTGATCGTCACCATCGTGGTGGAGTGTGACACTGTTGAATTCCTCGAATGGATCAACTTCGACTTCGGCAGCACCTGGTGTTGCCAAGCCAGAATCAAGTGGTACTCCTTTAGCTGACGCCAAGGTTCTTGATCCGCTGATATCAACACTTTCGCTCTCTTTAACATTTCTGAAATTGACAGTGTCAATACCGCGACCTTGGTGGGGAATCATGGGAGGCTTCATATGTCTGATAAGTGCCCATTGAGTTGTGCGGAAGAATGGGTGAGTTTTGACATCAGAAGCTCCAGCTCGAGCCCCCAATCGTCGGTTTTCATCCTTGATTAGGAGTTTTCGAATTACTGATTTACAAAGACTAAATATTGTTAGCATTTTTGGAAAGTCAATTTGTGAAGAACAACCGACTTTGAGACTTGGGGAGAGCCAGAATGTTCCGGGAAAGGAACATCATCTCTCAAAATATTTGCAAATGTTGCATTTCGATTCTTTCCCTTGAAAGGTGTTGTGCCAAACAACATCTCATAAATCAAGATTCCCAATGTCCACCAATCAACTGCACTTGTGTGACCGCATCCTTTAATAACTTCTGGCGCTATGTATTCCTCGGTTCCCACAAATGAATTTGTTCGGAAATTTGCTATACATGACTTTGTGTCGATCGTTGGTAAGGAATTTACGTTTGTGCCGTTTCGGCCAAGAATCATGGTTGGTTTTCCCCCAGGGGCCGATTGTTTCGAAAGATCAAAGTCTGACAACATGATATGACCAGATTGATGGAGTAAAATATCTATGCTTGTTAATATTTCAACGCCCAAGCTTCAAGAAACAACTTACTCTCAGGTTTCAAATCTCGATAAATGAAACCCATCAAATGTAGATACTCCAATGCAGCAGTGACTTCCGCCGCATAAAATCTAGCATCATCTTCTGGTATGCATTTGCCTGGTCGAGTTTGTAAAGCTCTAAAGAATTCTCCCCCACTGCAATATTCCATGCAGAGATATAAATGGTCCTCGGATTGGAAGGAGTGGTATAAGGTGACAATGAATGGATGATTGCTCGTAGCCAAGATTTCCTGTTCTGCCAATGCTCTCTTGATCTTGTTGCGCTTGATCATCTCTTGTTTGCTCAACACTAAAGAATGTTAGACAGAAGACAACACCTTGATCGTAATGTGGCATACCTTTCATCGCGTATAATCTGCTGCTCTTCTTCTCTCTCACCAAGTATACCTTTCCCACATCTCCCTTACCAATCAACTTGATCTTATCAAAACTCCCTGGTCCTACCTCGACATCACGTACTTTTATGGAATTTGAGCTGTACGTCCTCCTGAAGGCTGGATTATTTCGTAGACTTGGGGGTTGTAAGGGTGCCAAGTCATCTTCAGCACTTACACCCATAGCATCATTTCCATCCACCATACTCAACATTGTCGTGCTAGCATTGTGTACCAAAGGTTCCTTTCCAAGCTCGGCAGTAGCCGGTCGATCACCATCACCCTTACCTGAGAAAAGACCTTGTGCATTAGGAGCGCTGGCGACTCTTCTTAATTTTCGAGCCAATTCTTCTTTGCCAGCTGCCGTGGCTTGATCATTCACACCTGGAACGGTATCGACTTTGAAACTCGGAGTATCGGGAGGACTGGGAGGTATCGATGCATCGTCGTGATGTCGCAGGGCAGGAGGACCTTGATGTGCAAAGTATGGGTTCGCATGTGCGGTGGGACTACTGACGCCATCGTCTAATGCATTGCCTTCGCTTGCTACTGTCGTTGATCGATTTCGTCCACCACCTGGAAAGAATTTGGATTGTCGAAAGCCTGATTTGCCTTCGGACTTTAGTGACGGATCGCCCTTTTCACTATGGTTTGTTGAACTGTTGATTCGAAAGAAGTTCTTCAACTTTTGAGGAAATGGACTGTGGCCATTGGAATGCTTGTTCGACGACATCGAGGAACCGGACAAATTCCGCTTCTCGTTATTGGCAGGAAGAGAATTTGGAGATGAAGCGTGAAATAACTGAGTCATTGAGATCGAGTATCACAGCTTTAACAAGAGCTGCGACTCGAACTTATATGAACGATGATGTTGATGAAGAGAGGATTATGAAATGGAGTGATTGAATGAATCTCCAAAACAGGAGATAATGTCGATAGATACAAGAGAGACAAGTTAAGTCAAGACAAGGTTAGGTTTAAGGAAGAATGAATCGGTGGTTTGTCGTCCGCCCAGTTGGACCGTGCTCCAGTTTGGATTTCCAATCTTGTGGTATTATGGATTGTCCTGTCATGAGCTGACCTGATGGAGAAGAAGACTACGGACTAGGGAGGAAAAGGACAAACAGTTTGAGAGTGGCGCAGTTGGATTTGGGTTGGTCTTTTCCTTCTTCTTCTTCTTCTTTTTCTTCACTTACCTAGGTAACCTTAAACTTTGGACAACATTTTCACTTGGGAGATGGCTTTGTCAGAGAGTTGTCATACCAAATCTCAATACGAAGGGCAATGTTTCGGATCATGATTTGAGAGACTACCCTGGGTATCGTCGTACGGAGTGTTGATAAAAAGACGATAGGAAATGTGCGTGGAATGGGGCAAAGTTCGTATTTGAGTTTATCTTTTGATCTTTTAGGATTATCCCATCATTCATATGAAATAAAGATGAAAAGTGCTTGTAATGATTTATTCATATTTACCTTATTCACGATGACCTTGCTCCTCTTCTCTTGACTCTTGGTTTTTGTGAGAGAAGAGTCTCAACCGAAACAAAGCGTGTGAGTGAGTGAGTTGGCCGTCTCGAATTTACCGGATTCCTGTGGTTCAGCAAGAATTCCAGACTTTAAAATTTCCCTCTCCCGTCAACTTTGTCTCCTTTGGGATATTGCACAAGCATCTTTGGCTACCTTGAGATCTTAGGGGAATAGGGTTCACTTTGACCACTGTCTGTCTGTATGTAGCCGTAGGATATGCTTTTGTTTGAATGGTCTTGGTCTAGCATTGGTCTAGCATTGGTCTAGCATCGGTCAACACATGATTCGGGCTTAGTTGAAGGCTGGGGTTAGGGTGAAAATGTAACGTGAATGGAGGAGAGGTAGGTAGGAGGGAGGTAGGAGGAGTAAGTAGGAGTAAGTGGTAAGTAGCAGGGAGTAAGTAGGAGGTAGTAAGGAATTGAGGAGTAAGTGGTAAGTAGCAAGTAATAAGTAATGGCTAGAGATTGAGTAATAAGTAGATCGTATCCAATATACTAGGAATTCAATTTGTTCACTAATTGGATACTTTACACAGGATGCTTTATCACTCTCGACTCCAATATGAATATTGTTATACCTAGGTACCCAGTATACATATACATATACATATACATACATATACCTACACTATACATATAACCTTCATTAGGTAATTAATACTTATTATCACGGAATGTACATCATACCCTCACCTCAATCCATGTACCCTCAAGATCATCGCTTATCAAAATTATCATTATCTGAAAGAAAGACTTCCACACCTCCACCTCCAAGAACGAGGCCAAGAACAGAACCAAACCCTTTCTCTCCACATCAATTGGGATAAAACCGCCGGTTCGATGCTCTCTGTGTGAACGGCCAAGAATCAATATTCTCCATCACCAATACAGATACCGATACCGATACAGATACAGATACAGTCTACCGTCCTTTTCATCCGTTTTATGTTTCAGACATCCATCTCCTCTAGACAGTATCTCTCCTTATGAAGGAACGACCTAGCTAGTATCTCGCAACAGTTATCGTACACACTTCCTCACTTCCTCGCCCAATGCACAAAATTAATCTATCTTACACACACCTAGTTCCACTTCTACGAATGGACTCGGATGAAGTTGTAAATGTAAGTTGTAACCCTTTATCCTAGAACCTAGGTACCTCTCCTCCAGAACTTAGAATCTGTCGCTCCACCTCCCTCATTGGTCAATTCTCTTCTTCTCGCATTCCGCACCAACTTTTCCCTCCAACCTACACATCAAATTGTGTACACAGTTCGTTTCCCGTCCACAGACCCAAACACAATCCATAAACGCAATCCACAATCCACAATGCGTCCCTCCTCCCTCCTCCATCTTCGCTCGTTGCTGCTTATCAAGTTATCCCATCGGATTTCCTCATCCTGTTGATCGATTGTCCATCCATTATCAATAATTATCAATCAATTCATCCATCACCGGTCTCCATTCATTCAGAGTGATATCATCTTACATACATACATCTTCTCCAACTCCTTCAATCCATCACATCGTATATCGTACATCATACACCCTACATACAATCCATCTCCGCTCCCCTAACATTCAGATTCACCATCCACAATTAACTAACCCATTCATCTTCACCAAACCTCCATAAAACTCCCTCCTAGCCAAAAAATAATGATATACACAGTACTACAATCATCTCAACTCCAATCTCAACCACCAAAAAAAACCCAAATAAACCACTAACCAACCCAAAAACAATCAAACAACCCAAAAAAAAAAGTTCAAGATCGACCAATCAACCTTCTCCAAATCCTCTCGGGGCATTCTATCGCGAATCTCGGAATTTTCTCTCCTCCTCACTTTCCTCCCTCCAAAGGTTCTAGACATAAAAAATAAAAGCCCCTTACGAAGATGAGGCTGACCAGGCTGACCATAACATGACCTCGATATCTAGATACCACCCACCACTGATGCACTAAAGATTTGGATTATATAATACAATCAATCAATACATCTAACTCATAGTACTCAATTATCTATCTTCCTTGCTATATTGATATCCATAATACTTATTTATTCCGTAAATATTAACAAATCACATTGTAGATATACATGGATGTTAGTTATCCTTCCAGTACTTCAATCACTGATATACATATACAATATAAAGTACTCGTAGACTTACTATATTCCGAGTACATACATCTCCAAGTACTTCGTATTCCATTTCCATACACCCCAATTCCATCTATTCTACAATACCTACCCACCTACCTAGATACTAGTATTCCCCCTCCCCTCTCTTCCCCCCCCCCCCCAAATCATCTCATTCCACAACCCCAAAATCCAAAGAAAGACAGAAAAAAAGAAAGAGATATAGAAATCTTATCTTTCATCTATCCATCCATCCAAACGTTTGTAGAAGCCTCAGAAACCTTGAAAGCCTCAAAAAGCCTCAAAAGAAAAGAGGCGTCGCAACTTGTAGCGAGACTCAAGAAGACCTCGGGATACCTAGGTACCTACCTTCCATAGATTCCACCTTTTGTTTCATGGTTACTCTTTCTTTCTCTCGAGACTCTCGAGAGAGAGCCCTAGAGATCTTCTTTGATAGATAGCTGATGGGATTCACTTGAATATATATATACATAGATACATAGATACATAGATACATAGATACATAAATACATAAGTACCAACCCAACATAGGTAGATAAATACTCCGCCACAAATTACAATGGCATAGGTAGTGTGGCGTGATATAGCGTGGTGACTATACCTATCCATTGAATGGTTCCATTCATCTTGTTTTTCATACCACGAAGCTCCAGGTCAACATTATTGATCCATACCTATCCATGGATTTGATTTTCTGCTATGGATGTAGGGCAGGTGCTATCGAGAATTAGTTTGGTGAGGCGAATTCATGAGTCGTGTAGTGTGATGTGCTTTCTTTTGCTCGTCTCGGTTCGATATGAGGAGAAAGAAGAAATATATAGGTATGAATAGATAACTTGGAAATAGAAAGAAAGAATGAAAAAAAGGAAAGAAAAAAAAGAAAAAAAAATTATAAATATGAATATAAATATTATATATTATAATCTTATATTTCCTTTATATTAATCATAAGTATTAGTTAAATACTATAGATTAATAGATAGCTAAATATATCTATCTCGAAATATAAATATCTATCGAGACTCGAGACTTCATTTCTCTTATAATTTTATTTAATTTCAACTTTGAGAAAAAGAATAAATAAAGAGATAGATAGACGAGTATTATATTATATATATAAATAATATTACTAATTAAAGTCGAGTATATATAGCAAGTGTTAACTACTATTAGTCGAAACACGTTTTTACATCAAAACTCATTATTATATAAATTTTATAAAAACAAAGTTTCAATAAATTTAAATTATTATTTATAAAGATTTTTATATTTAAAAATATAGCAAAATATCGATTTTTGGTGTGAAATTGAGTTTCAGCTAATAGCAGTTGACTAGTGCCATATATAATATACGATAAATAGATATATAGATAGAATATATTTATATATTATCTTTATATTAATTCTTTATTTCTTTTATTATTTAAATATGTTGGTATCACCATGGGGATGGTGAAGACAATATAGTACTATGGTTCATACTGTTGTAATATTGCTTGAGGTTCTAAAAGCTAAAGGCTACAAACGTATATGCTATAGTGCAGGGGCGCTAGCGCATGCGCTAGCGCGGTCAGTCATATAATCCCTATCCCAACATTGGCGATTCTCTAAAGTTGTTGGGTTGTATCCTTTCTAGTTAATCCCTTTCTCTGTAAAACCATCTGTACTATTAATCCCTTTTACATATACTCTCTCTTTCTCTCTCTCCCTCTCCCTCTCTCTCTCTCTTTATGAAACCATCTTTTATATAATCCTTATTCTAATTAACCTATTTCTATTTATGGAAAACCGTTTTCTCTATCTTTATTATTCAGATAAGCCAATTCCCATATTATAATAACTGGGCAAAAACAAGCTAAAGAGTATATTTATTCTCTGCTTCTTTTATGCTTCTTCTTATACTTTTTCTTTTGCCATTATTCCTATTTCCATTATATTCTCTTTGTGAAAAACCTTTTCTTTTATCTTTATTTTCTTTTTCTCCATTCTTATTCGAACTATTCTTATTATCTGATAAACTATTATTTGATAATAATACTGGATTTTCGGAAAAAAGGAGTTTCAATAGTAGTGCTGGATTTTCGAAAAGAGGGGGTTCTGGTAATAGTGAATTTTCGGAAAGAGAGGGTTCTGAATTGATTTGTTGAATAGATATTTTGAAAAAAAAGGGTTCTAATATTATTCTGTTTAATATGCTTATAGATCGAAATAAAAACTCTTTATCTTTAAGTGTATCAGCGATCTCTGTATCTATTTATATTTATATAGTAATCAAATTGTATTAACTAAAGCTTTGTAAATAGATTATATTATACAAATATGATGCTTTGTAATAAACAAGCTATATGAGTGTAGCTTATATTGAAGCTTATATAGCAATATATGCCGAGAATTTGAAAATGCTTTGATATAAAATATTTGAATGTTTGAAAATAATCCGATTATAATTTGTTATCGAAATAGTTCTTTTGCTGATATTTATATAATTTGTATTTATAGAAATCTCTAATCTCCTTTATATTTGCTTTAGTAAGATCGATAGGGTAATCTGACTATTTTCTTAACTAATTTCTTATCTTCACATTTCAGTTTGTACTTTATAGAATTGTCTTTGTATAATCCTATCATATTAATAATAGCAGGTAAAAAATAAGGTGAGGTATTGAAGTATAATTTTGTCAAAATTTGGTAAACTTATTGCTTTTTGTAAAAAGTGTGTGTTTACTTGGTTCGAGCTGGTAACTACTAGTTTGTATTCTTCAACATACATTGTCTTGAAGAATAAAATATAGATTAAGATTAACTGTAAGAGTCGTCACTACATTACCGACTAAACTCAATTTATTAATATTAAACCATATTAGATTAATGCTGAATGTAAAAACTGCCGTCATGTTGCTGACGGTCCTTATTTATATAAAAAACAGGTATTAAATCATGTTACTTTGATACAAAAGTTTATACCTCTTCAGAAAAATATCAACTTTAGTCACAAACCCACATTGCATTTGAAATTAAGGTGTCAGGCTTCTAATCTGTAATATCACTGATCAATATTGGTATTATTATAGGGATGGTGAAGATAATATAGTACTATAGTTCACACTGTTGTAATATTGCTTGAGGTTCTAAAAGCTAAAGGCTACGAACGTATATGCTATAGTGCGGGGGCGCTAGCGCATGCGCTAGCGCGGGTCAGTCACATGATCCCTATCCCAAAAAATATATATTAATATTCTCTTTTTATAGATAAATAATTATACTATAGTCTTATTAACATATTTGTAAATATAAGTATAAGTATCTATCTATAGATATAAATATGAGTATAAGTATTATATAGTTAATAGCTATAAGAAATAATCGAAATAAGAAGAGATAGAAACGATAATTTATTTATTTATTTATTTATTTATAGTGATTAACGTCTTGTAGAGGACCTCCCGAGGGGTATGAAAGATGTGGCTAGATCTAGAGTTACAAATACAGAAAGGCGCTGATATGTATACTAATAAAACCTCATAGGGTAAACCCAGTTCCTTTTATATATCCTAAACAAGCCAGTGTAATGATCGCAAATAGAGCTATTTGATTGGCCCCATATTCCTAGCGCTTCCTTCTGCTCATAAAGAGGAGCGCTTTGATTATATAATTACTTTTATCATAGAATCATATTTTATAAACAGAAGCAGTGTATATAGATGTGCCGCTTCAAAAGAAACAAATGTATATATGATAATGCTCCAAAGGAGCAAAGGGTTCAGCTATTAGGTCGCTCAAGAGGAGCAGTCGGAACAATGGTTCTGCTTAATAGCGGAGTAGTGTATAGGCGTAGTGGTAATGGCTGGAGGGGGGATCACTAGTTCCTTTTCAGCACTTGATCGATCGCTTTTGCAGCCTATAATAGAGAAGCTCTATTAGGGTTAGCGGTAGATTGTCGAAGTTCAGAGGAGCTGTGTTATGAGGTCCACACTAAGATGGCCTATAAGGCAACATATAGAGTGAATCCATATAGATCCTAAAGATGGGGATTGGCCTATATATACAAAGATTTCGTCACTATAGCCTTAAATCGTAAAACAGTGGGAGAGTGGCCCGATCACTTTACCACTGAACCAGCCGGGCTCCT
Organism: Botrytis sinoallii; assembly: GCF_014898435.1. NCBI lineage: Eukaryota > Fungi > Ascomycota > Leotiomycetes > Helotiales > Sclerotiniaceae > Botrytis > Botrytis sinoallii. The sequence goes on along the minus strand of NW_024066029.1, from coordinate 1,740,348 downwards.
TGCGGAGGACAATGGTCTTTTTGTCATAGAAACGATAATTAAGTTATAGGATTTCCTTATTCGACTTTATAGATAAATAAAGAGATATACTAGATATACTAAAGTAGAAGATAGAAATAGAAAGGTTTTTATATAGTAGATTGTAGTAGTTTAAAAACTTAAGATCTCGTTCATGTAAATGAGTATATAAGTAGCTAAGCGAGGACTTTGAAGTTATTATACTGATTTGTATCATTTCTCCTATTTACTTTTTTACTATTTCCTCGCTTAACATTCTACTTCTTCTATTCATCTCTCTCTCTCCTCTTCTATCTTCTCTAGCTACTCTCCATTCATTCCCCTCTCATTCTGTCTTTTTCATCTCTTTTCTTTCTCTCTATATTTTTTTCCCTCTTCTATCTCTTTCCTTTTCTCTCTATATATTTTCCCTCTTTCATCTCTTTCTCCTTTCTATTCCTTTCTATTCTTCCCTTTTTATCCCTTTACTTATCATTCTATTTCTTTCATTTATCTATTCATTCATCTATTTATTTATCTATTCATTTATCTCTATTCTCTTTTATATCTTTCTCCTTTTCATCTCTTCCTTCTCATTCTATCTTCCCCATCTCTTCCCTTTCTCTCCATACACCCCCTTTCTCCTCTCTACATCCATCTCTCAATCTCAAATCCAACACCTCATACTGTCACGGATCGCACCCAATCGCAGCTGCGATCGCTCACGTGCGCACTTGCGCATGTGCACGATCACGTATATATAGCTAGTATATAGAAGCACTCTACAAGCGCTTTGCTCCCGATTCTATAGTTGTAGATTTTAAGGATAAATTGTATCCTGTTTTCGCAGTTTTTCTAAGGCAAAGTGTTATATTATTTATAATTCATTATACAATCGCATAGCCATCTAATGGCCAATCAAATAATACCTTATAATTATAATACCTTCTTGGGTATATCGAGGATATTCGATATTATTTATAGGAAGAGAGCTGATTCCAAGTAAATCTATTTGATGGAAAATAACAAACCCCTAATATACAGAGTTACAAGTATTGCTATTATGTTTGATCTATTTATTTCAAAAGAACTTTATTGCTTTTTCTTTTTTATTGGCTGAATATTTTTAGCCGATGATAGTTAATCTCAACGAAGCAATGATTATAGTCCTTATAGTTCTAATGTAAATACTAATAGATATAGAAAGAGTAAACAATCTGAAAACAACTTCTCAATTAAGATATTAATTTTTGAGGGTAATATATCGATGTATACTTTTCTATTACAAAAAAACAAGTATTGATTCTTAAAGATTTTGAGAACTTGTAGAACGAAATTGCAAGATTCAAAGACAAATTGCTATAGTATAGTTTTAGTATTGTTTACTTATTTCAATCTCCAAGATACTGATAATAATATTATACAGATTCCCTTACGAATCACAAAATCCAGATTCCTGATATTCCAATCGATTTTATTGAAAGGATATTTCTTATTATTGGGAAAAGGAAGAATAAGAAAAACCCCTGCTTGCGAAGTCAGTCTTCGCAATGATCCTTTTCGAGTATTGATAGCAAATCCTTTTCAAACCCGATTGCTTTGTCGAACAATCTACAAATTCATTGAACATCTTATTTTTGTTTATTTATTACTGTAATAAAGTATCTGTATATTCCAAAGCCCACTAATCTTTTATTCAAACTCAAAAATGATATAGAGCCGAAAGTAAGCCTCTGGCAATTATTGGTTACTGAACAATTCGAACTTTATGAAAATTTGTTTATCTTGAAAGTATAACAGTAATCTTATATAATAAATCAAATGAAAAGAGAGGTATAAGAATATATATTCTTATTATATACTCAAGTCCTCCGTTTGACAGGATAGTAATTGATCGATCAGCTTGTAGTTATTTATAAGAACCTGATTGAAGCTGATTATACACAAACTGAATACGAATATTGGGTTATATCTAATAACATTCAATAAGAAAACTTTCTAATATAATATTGCAGATTTAGATTATTAGTTATACAGACAGAAATCACCGATTCGACAATTCTCCTTTGCGATCTGGAAAGAAAAATATCCGATTTCCTCTAATAAGCTATTAGTCTTTATATCAACAAATACTATATTATTAAGAATCTGATTATTAAGTTTATTAAAATCGATAAACTCAAAGTTATATTTCAAGAATGTAATCGTTATAGAATAACTAAAGAAATACTTTTTAGAAAACTATCTAATAATATTGATTTATTAATTATCTCTAGAAGTACTCTCTGTTTATCAGGTAATTCGAATCCATCTACTCAGTTTCATATTCAATATTCTTTTTGCACTCTTACTAACTATATAGAAACCTTTAAGCTAAATAATATTTTATTTTTAGAAAACAATTTCAATTATAGTATTATTGTTCTTGTATTGAGAGTGAATCGCAATTTTATATTATGTATAGGTAATGTAAATGCTATAATCGAGATTCAAGAGATTAGAGAAAACGAAGAGTTTTATAATGTAAAAGAGAATGTTAAGGAGGATATAAATTAAGAAGTACAAGCGGAAGCTATTAAGTTTGCTTATATTACCAAAAACCAATATTTAAATCAATATGTTTAGATAGAAGTTTTCTTTTAAATATAATTCGGGATATGAGATTCCTTGATTTAATAAAACTAATAAAAAGTGATTCTATGAATCTATTATATATATTTTCGAAAAACGGATATTTATATAATACTCAATTTCTTATAGATTCCAAAGCAAATAGCTTCGCTTTTATTAATAAGATACTTCTTTTATTATTATTCTTTATATTCAAACTCCGCTTTATACTATTCGAATTATTAATTAAAGTTAAAAGCTATAATGGTATACAAGGTAAAGCTATTATTCATTTCATATTTCTTAATTTTATAATTGATATTTGATAATAATCTTATTTGTTATTTTTTATTACCGATTTGGGTTTATATAGTGTAATCCTAGATTACAAATGATTAACAAAGATCCGAATTAAAGTCGATTGTTTTAATCAACATTTCGAATAGTCTCCCGAGCATTCTTCTACTGTTTTCTTATCAAAAAATATATTTTTAACCAGAAATAGTCTTTAATAATCCAGAATTAGTTATTTGAGATAAAAAGATGCTGATAATCGGAATGCTTGATTAGAAGAGATATACTACCGATTTGATAATGGATAATCGATTATAGTATTGATTATATTTGAAATATTTATTATCCCTTTTTAAAAGACTAATATAATAATCTCAAATGCAATCAAAACTCAGATTTCAATTAATTTAAAGAAGAAATCTATTCTTAATCAAATCTCTATTCAATTTATTTACAAATCCCTTTTGCTTTATATTTCCAATATATTTGATATCTATATATTCAAGCCAATTCAATTTCAATTTATCTATAAAAGAAGCAAGAATTATAAAATCTTTATAGTTATATATACAGAGATTGATAATGTTATTTCGATTTACAAATCTAATTAAAATAACAATTATTGAATTTCAATTATAATTGCTATTTTAAATAATTCTAAACCAAAAATTATCACTGCTTTCAATTATATTATTACAAATATCGAGATGGAATTTCCGATTCCCAAAGTTTACTAATAATATTATTGAGCGTTCTTTAAATACAAGTCCAATATCCTACCTCTCTTTCAGTTATATAATTATAAAATTATATTTGAAGGAAAAAGTAAAAAAGCTTTCAAATATAATTTCTTATATAAGATTATCAAGGTACGGGTAAAGACTTATATTGTATTATAAGGGTAGAAGAGCTATGAAAGAGTGAAGTCCTATTTATAGGAAATAGGGTGTGCTAGTATACTGTGTTTGAGGCACAAAGGCAATTACAAATCATGTAGTTGGCGTTGTGATAATACCCCCTGTTCAAAACGATCAATCCACAATTACAATATTAATTAACCTTTTAAAAAACAAAATAACATTAAAATACTCTAATTTCTACTATTAGATTAAAATAAACTTTCTTAAAAATAGTAATCAATTGCTGGAGTTTTTTAGGTTTGTTTTGGCCTCGATTTGGGGGTGTACTTGGTATAAGTATTAGTGGGGGATTAGAAGTAGTAGATCTTTTGAAGTCTACCCAAACAGACGGTTCTGGTTTATTTGGATTTGCTAAATGGAAAGCGATGATTGTGTTTTCTTGGTTGTGAAGGTTTTTGACGGGTTGTTAAGATGTTAGATAATATTTTTATTTGATTTGATAATAAAATCCGTTCTTGTTATGGTAGTTAAGTAGTTTATCAAATTCCTACTGTTTGATTTCCTCATTCATTTCATTATCTCTTTTTAGAATACAGCCTTAGTTTTGATGGAATTTAGTTTTATTAATTACTTCTTGACCGGCTAATTCAGGTGAGTGGTGGAGTGGTCGGAGTAATAAATTGTGGAATATTGAAAAGATCTTAAAATTAATAAAGAGCTGGAGTAGATAAACTCGTTTATAAACTTTTAAAATCTTATAGAAACTATTTTATTTATTATTACCTTTCTTTATCAAACAATTAATTTTTATATTCTTAGTATTAATCTATATTTTATTATCTTTTTTATATAAAAAAACATCAATACAAATCTTGTTAACATAATTTTTATATTTCTGAATAAATTGAGTGGCTAGGGCTTTCAATTTTGTTAAAATAATATCAAATCAATCTGTAATCTCGTTGGCCTTTAGGAATTTGTATTTGCATTAATATGATAGATTTGGGGGAATAGATAAAGAGGGCTCAATGTTGAGGTGTGGGTGAAAACCGTAATTAATAAAGAATGGGGATATGTCAATAATCTCTAAGATAATATTATTAAGTGCAAACTCTACAAGTGGGAACTAATTATATTAATTATTTTGATAAAAATTTATAAAAGCCCAAAGATATTGTTCTACCATAGCATTAATCCTTTTTGTTTATCCATCAGATTTGGAATAAAACGAGGAGGATTGTTTTAAAGTGATTGATAGATGTTCGGATAAGTGTTTTTAGAATTCTGATATAAATTGTAAACCTTTATCGGATACTATATTGTCAGGTGCATTGTATAGACAATAGACTTTTTCAACGAACCAATCGGCGAACTCCTCTGTGGATAATTCTATAATCAGAATGAAATGATGTATTTTTGTTAGACGGTAGATAATTGTAACAATATATTGATATTTTTTGCTATAGTGTTTGCTGATTGGTAGTGGTGTAATATAATTAATAAAGATATCGGATTAAGGATGGAATGGTATTAACAGGGGTTCTAGAAATCCGGGTGTGGTAAGACGGGAGACTTTAGTTTGAAAACAGAGTTAATAGGCTTATATATAAGTTTCGATTTTCCTTGATATATTAAATTACTAGTATATACAGGAAACAAAATCAATAATTTTAACTCAACCAGGATATTCTACCGGATTAATAAAATACATTCGATATATAATCTAAATACAAAGCTTAGCGGAGGGAAAAACAAAAAGACAATCGCAATAGAAAATTTTATTATTAATTAATCTATAGTTTTAAAAAGCAATTCGAAAATCTTTTTGAATCGATAACGGTTAATGATGAACAATTGGATTCTAAAATGTTTTATGTATGGTAATAACCAATTCGAATAATTCATATACTTTATCAATAAGATCATCGATTGGCTTTTCAATATCAAAAATAATCATATTTATAGGTACCGCAATAAAATTGATATTATTATTTATTTATCAAATGAGGTTCTTGAATGTAGTGGTGTTGAATACTCTTTTCAAAAGGATTGTTTATAAGCAATTCTTGATTTGATTGTTATTAAGATTGGTGTGTATAGGGTAATCTTTTGTTTTTTTATTTAGTGTATTGGAACGAATTACTTTAAGACCCGGTTTATATATGATATAAAAGTTAAAATTAGTTAGGAATTTAGTCTATTTAACTTATCTTTGATTTAATATCTTTATTAATATAAAATACTCTAAATTCTTATAATTAGTAATAATCTTGAATGACTTTTGAATTCTATATAGTTCAGGTTTTTATTTTTCTAAGAACTTAATGATAGTTAATAGTTCTTTATTATAAATTTTATAATTGTATTCAGTAATGCTGTGTTTTGAGAAGAAATATGTAATTGAGTGTAATCAGCTTTTATTGTTATATTAAAAAAATACTCTGCTTGTAGTTTAATTGGAAGTATCTATCTTGATAATTGTGTAGTAGTGGTAATCAATATTGTAAGGATTAGAGTGGAGGCAAAGGCATGCTTTAGATTTTCAAAAGTATTCTCTTGATTAGTAATCCAATTTTATATATTCTCTTTTTTCAGCAAACAATTTAAAGGTTTTGTGATTTTAGAAAAGTTGTAAATAAAGTGTCGGTAGAAATTAGCAAACCCTAAAAAGCATTAAAGATCTTTTAGTTTAGTTAATAACTTTTATTCAAGGATAGTTTTTAACCTTATCGGGATCCATCTTGATACTATTAGGAGTAATAATCAAACCGAAGTATTTTGTTCTTCTTGTTTTGAATTTGCATTTATCAATATCAATTTGTAATCCAACATCAATAAGTTTCTATACAACTTTACAAACTTACTTTCGATAATCTGTAATATTCTTAGAGTAGATCAAGATATCATTTAGGTATGCTGTACAATTCTTATCCAAAAGATCAAAAAGAATATGATTGATATAGTTCTGAAACAAGGTAGGAGTATTGCAAAGGTTGAAAGGTATTATTAAGAATTCGAATAAACTAAAACAAATTATAAAAGCAATCTTCCATTTGTGATTTTTTGTGATCCGTAATTTATTGAATGTGGCGATAATATCCAATTTGGTATAAACTTTAGTATAGCATAAAGTATTGAGGGTTTTTTTGATTAATGGCAGTGGATAATGGTTTTTAATAGTAATATTGTTTAGTTTACAATAATCCTGGCAAATTCGAATACCCTTTTCGGGCTTTACAGTTAGGAGAAATAGGACAACCGATCAAGAACGGGATTTGCGGATGAATCCTTTATTTAGGTTATTATTGAGCCATTTGCGAATGATTTGGAGTTTAGTTGGGGATATTAGGCGATCTTTATTATACAAAAACTCTTTACCTAACATAATCTCAATCTTGTAATCCCAAGAGTATCATAACAGAAACTTGTTGGCGAGGGAGGGTAAAAATTTAACGAATAGATTATAAAGTCAGAGTAGTAGCTTACTCTAAATCTCTATTATAAATAATACAGATCAGTCGGTCTTTTCTATGAATTTCTTAATATTATTTTTCATAATACTGTAACATAATTAAATAAAATCATTTATTATTATATAATATAACTTACAAGCTTTATCTAATTCATCCCAGATTATTTTTGTAATATAAGCTTCCTAATCTTTATAAAATTAAACAAAGCTATTAGTTATAAGAAACTTTATATTATTCATTTTCTATCGAATATTTCATAAGGTATCAATTGATTTTTTAAAGGACTTTTATAGCGATAGGGGGTTTAATAAAAGTAAAATGTTTTAGTTTTGTGGTGGTCTTTTATATATCCTAGAGCCTACGATAATCCACACTAAAACCAGTTTTAGAATCAGCCAATTTGGTATTATTTTAACACAAATCTTTATTTTTCTATTAATTCAATAAATATAACAATAGTTTAAATCAAATAGTATTAAATCAGCAGGATTTATATTATAGAAGTTTCTATTAATATTCTTCTCCACAACTAAAGTTGAAGGATTGTATTCCAAAAGTATCAACTGATCTTGAAATAAAAAGGAAAGAGTCTGAAGACTTTTATTGATAATTTCTTTGGTAAAGACACAATATAGAGTTGAGGTAGATTTCTTTGAAATAGATTTCAAAATAGATTTCCTAACAGATGTACATAATATTGAATTGAGCACTATATCTGCTGAGATCGGTATATTGTTATAATCAGGAACAACAATTACAACAGAATTAACTAGACAACAATATTTAGAACAATACATAGACATAAACTTAAAAATTATTATTACCCAATTAATGGTAGGATTATAACACTGAAGTTATAAAAGACTAAGAATCATAGAATCCGCATCGAAAAGATTGGTAATATAGAATAAGCTAATTTCTTTATAATTATTAATCTGTAGATTTAACAATACATATTGAAATAGAATATCAAAAATCCTTCCGTTTGCAAATAACAGGTTACAGATAGTAGGAAAAGGATGTGTAGGGATATCAAACTTAGATATAAGGATTCTATCTATAAATCCATATCCCACAACTCCATTATTTATTAAACCAATAAATGGGATAATCACGTTAGGCGTAAGGAAAATTTCTGTTGAGATTTTAAGAGATTTACTATTTATTATTCTAAGATATAAAGGATTCTTAAACATAACCAATCTCTTAATCCATAAAGGTAAACTTTTTATAACAAATTTCGATTTGCAACTATAAATCAAGATTAGTCTTTTAACATACTTAACTAAAGAATTGAATTTCTACTATTATTCAAATATACAGAGTCTTTAACAAATCCACCCAGATCTTTACTACCAATAGGAACTAAAAAGGCATATCGAAATAATACCGCGGCAATCAGAAAACGATTAGTAGATAGGAATGTATTCTGATAAGTAGGGCTATAAGTATTATAATAGGGTCTAGAATTATAATAATAATCGGTAATGGGAAAACGGTGGATATTCAGAGTGTATTGATTCGTAGTAGGGGGATGATTGGGGTATTGTATAATTCCTGAATTAATATTATATTTTATATTGTTATATTGCTTTTCTTTGTAGTTGAATTTGATATAACCAGGCTTTTTGTAATAAAGATAAAGGCCAAGATCTAGATATTATTTTTTATTGTAATATAATAAGGGTTGCTGGTCTTAGTGAGCAGTATCCAGTTATATAGGATTTTCAGAGGGATTAGGTGTAGGTATTACAATAGCAATAACAGGCTTCTTTTCATTAGATTTTTTCTAATCACTAAAATTGATACCTTAGTTTTTGTATTGATTATCAAGATGAATCTTTTCCTTTAAATCATTATAGATATCTTGCCACTAGACTACCCACATATCAATATCGGTGGTAAAAGGTTTATTAAAGCAATTAACTAAAGCATTAATTAATTCTTATAAAACTTTAAGTTTAAAATCAATAATTTGTTATTCAATAATCTTCTTGTATTTAATAACAAATTGTTTAAATTCAATAATAAAGTTATCAAATAGGGTCTTCTTCATTTTACATTTATTATAATCTATAGAAACTTTGTGTAAGAAATCTAGAATCTGGTATTGCTTATTTAATTTATACCAGATACCTACTACAGTACATTATCCAGAAAGTTAAAGATCGAAATCATACACATTATCTATAATTGTATTAAAGTATATCTAATTGTTTATATAAATAGAGCCAAAAAGTAGGCTAACAAGAAATATAATTTTCTGAAATTCTAATTCATTTTCGTAATCTATAATCAAACAGTAATTGACTATACTATAAAAAGTTGTGTACTAATCTTAACACTTTACAATATTTTATTCATTACTATTAAACTTTTCAAGAATAACAAAATACTTGCAACAAAATGAAACTTGCGAATTATTGTAAATAGTAATCTTCAATGTTTCAATTATATCTTTCAATTCGATAATCTTTGATTGAATATTAATGGCTTAAATCTAAACAACAATAGCTTGAACTTATAATAAGCCTATAATCAATTTGATCAATTCAAATATGATTTAAGCAACAGCAAAGTATACAGCGTTTAGATTATTGAATAAATCTATAAAAAGAAAGATATCAGCTTTGACAGAATTGAAAATATAATTCAAAAAAAGGAACTACAAAGATAAGCTAGATATAAGCACTTCTGATACAAATACTTATTTACCCATCTTCAGCACTTTTTGAAACTCAAAATATTAATAGCAGGATATATAATAAATTAACAATAAATACAATCAACACGATCGGAACAAGATATCGGTAGGGCTTTGAAAATAAAATAAGAAATAAAACTATAATAACTTATTTAAAGATAATACAAATTATTAAGGTATAGGTAAAGATTTATATTGTACCATAAGGGTAGAAAAACTATGGAAGAATGAAGCCCTACTTATAGAAAATAGAGCACACTAATATACTATACCTGAGACACAAAGGCAATTATAGATCATGTAGTTGGCGCTGTGACAAAGATATTACTTGAATAGTTTGAGGTTATTAAAGAATACATTATAGAGAATCTTATTAAAGGATTTATAGAATCTAGTTAAGCATTATTTACAATATCGATTCTCTTTATAAAAAAGCTGAATAAAAGCTTAAGATTTTGTATAGATTTTCGATTATTTAATTCTTTAATATATAAAGATAGATACTCTCTATCTCTTATTAATAAGATATTTGCATAATTTATTAATACAAAGGTATATATCAAATTAGATATTCGATAAATATTTTATTATATCCATATAGATTTAGTTTTCAAAGAATATATTACTTTTTATACTCAATATAGTTTTTATAAATATAAAGTTTTATCTTTTGAATTAATAAATAGCCCTATGATTTATTAATAATATATAAATGATATCCTATTTGATTATTTAAATGATTTTTGTATTGCTTATTTTAATAATATTCTTGTTGGGATAGGGATCATGTGACTGACCGCGCTAGCGCATGCGCTAGCGCCCCCGCACTATAGCATATACGTTCGTAGCCTTTAGCTTTTAGAATCTCGAGCAATATTACAACAATGTGAATCATTAGTACTATATTACTTCATCATCCCTATGATGATATCAATACTGATTAGTGATATTACAGATCAAAAGCCTAGTACCTTAATTTCAAATGTAATATAAGTTTGTAACTAAGATTAGTATTTCTTTGAAGAGATATAAGCTCTTGTATTAAAGCAATATGATTTGATATCTATTTTTATATAAATAAGAATTATCGATAATATAGTAGCAATTCTTGTATTTAGCATTAATCCAATATAGTTTAATACTAACAAACCGAATTTAGTTAATAATATAACAACAATCCTTACAATCAATTTTAGTTTATATTTTATTCTTTAAAGCAATGTGTATTGAAGAATACAAATCAATAGCTATCAGCTTGAGCTAAATACCATCTTCTAATAAATAAGTATAACTTTACTGGATTTTGGTAAAGTTATATTTAAGTACTTTATCTTATTATTTATCTGCTATCTATTAATATAGTAGGATCTTACAAAAACAATTTCGTGAAGTACAAGTCTAAACGTGACGATGATATTGGAAGCATAGCCGAATCGATTATATCATTAGTTATTGTAATTGATGATTTTAATATAATGGCTAAGCAATAATAGGATAACCCTATTGATTTTATAAAGAAAGTAGATATAAAAGAAATTAGGGATTTTTATAAATACAAATTTTATGAATATTAATAATCGAAGTATTATAATAGCAAGCTATAATTGAATTACTTTTACAAATTTGAATATTTCAATTTGGGATATTTTTAAGTAGTTGGTATATATCTTTTATATAAATTGAGATACAAACTGTACTTATATAGTATGTTTATTATGAAGTATAAGATTTGTATGATATGATCTATTTATAATACTTTAATTAATATAATTCAATTATTATATAGAAAATAGTTAGATAAAAAGATTATGAATATATTTGCAGATAAAGGATTTATATTTCAATCGAAAAATATATAGAAAAAAATAAATAAAAAAGATATTCAAGCTTTTATATATATATTATTAAAAGAACCCGAGGTATCTCAAATAAACAGCCAGCCTGGATTATCAGGTTTTAATTAATATAGGCTATTGCAGTTATCAAATATTTTATCTCAAATCGCAACAATTTCAGAATTCAGTCCTTTAGGTGATAAAGGAAAGGGTATTGATATTAAACAAAAAGCATTATCAAAATTACAAGTACCTTATTATTATAAATCTATTCCCTAATCTAATATTAGTTTTCTATAAGAAAATAATGAACTCAACTTATCCGCATACTTATTCTATAATTAAAAGAAATCATTATCTTTATGACTGGTTTAGTATAAATAGTTTCAATCCGAAATACCTTTTCAATAATCTAACCCTTCATTATTATAATTGCCTTTATTATTACAAAAGAGAGATGGTTAACTATTTAGTAATCCATTTGGTAATAATAGTGGTTTGAATAAAGAAAAAGGAGAAGAAGGTAATAAAGATAGAGGAAATAATTTCCTATAAGGTAGTTATAATGGGAATAGTAGTAGTGGAGGCAAAGATAGTATAGGAAAAAAAAAAAAGGTAATCCAGGATATAATTATAATATTCCGGAGATCTTTTCAAATCTATTATTAAGAGTTATAAATATCGATCAACTTTTCAGAAATCTTATGAAACTTTATAATAAGAATAATAAATATAACGAACAAGATAATAATTTTATATATAAATTTAATATATTCTTTAATAATTGCTAATGTATTAATCTATCTGATAATCTATTTCCAAAAGCATTCCCTACTATACTTATCGATATAATATTTGATTTCTATTATACGAATTTAGAGACTATGCCGATATTGATATGGGAGATTCGCAAGTTATTTGTGAATACATTCGAAGGCCCTGAGTATAAGAGGAATATTATATAGTAATAGGAAATTGTTATATTAAAGAATGTGATAGTATAACTAGAGAATAATGGGAAATCAATTATTCACTGTTTACAACAGATAATGACAAGATTATATCATTTATATAAAGGATTCAGTAATATAATTAGAATAAAGGATTTATTTTATCAAAAGATTATCAATGTATATATACTAGTATTAGTATACTCTTTAGTTTGTTTTTATCTAGCTGATAATATACCAAATCTTCTTGAAAAACTTTATTCAGTTATTATGATATAGGAACTAGCTTATTCAAACAAAAATATGATATTCTATATTGACCAGAAATATCAATGTGGAGGAGGATATAATTAGAATAAAGAATTTGGATGAGGTGGTTGATAATTATTCAAATTACAACTAAAAAGAAATGTTTTGTTTGCAAAAAGGATAATTATTGGTTAACCAGATATAGCAAGGAGGAGTATAACAAATTATAATATAAATACAAAAAGTGATTTAAAAGTATTAATAACAATTTTGATAAAGGTTTTGAGTAGTTTCTTATTGAATATAAAGATTCTAATTAAGATAATATTAAGAAATCTGATATTGATATTGATAAGGAGATCAAAGCTTACTTCGCTTAATATAAACTTCAAGATTTATCAGAACAAGAATTATATTCAAGCTTTATTACTCAAAACGGACTTATTAATGGTAAAGAGATCACAATAAGATTAGCTAATAAAATACTCATTTATACCCTAACACATTGAACTCAGAAGAAAACCATATTCATAAACAGATATGATTCCAAAGAGTTTAAGAGCATCATCGTTGATACAATTGCAGTGGAATAATCCACAATAGGATTTAATCAATATATAGTATACAAGATAATTGTCGAGAATATTATTTTAAACAAAAGCAGAACAGGAATTGCAAACATGATATTTGGGATCGAAAGAGCTGAATCTTTCGGATCAGTCAAATTCTATCTACCCCTAGGAACTATTGAATTTCATATTATAAATGTAGAAACATTATTCCTATTATCACTTAATGATATGGATCGTCTCGGCATATACTATAATAATATCATCGACACTATCATTACAAGAACAGAAGAAAGTTATCCTTGCATTCGATACAATAAGTATATAGTTTTACTATAGCAAATAAATATATAGTAATTTATACAACAAATCATCGAGAATAATAAGTATTACCTTATCGATACAGAACTATAACATCTACACTATCACTTTGGTCATCTATTGGTATATAGACTTTTACGAGTATTATAATAAGCTGGCCACAATAACATTTCAAAAGCCGAGATTGATAAGCTCAATAAGTTCTGTTAACATTATCAAAAGTATGGAAAATTACCGGGTCGATTTAAATTCAATCTATAAGATGATATTGACTTCAACTATTCAATAATAATTGACATTATATATATTGATACTCATCCTATTCTATATATTATTAATAAAGATATACAATTCCAAACTGTATAATAGCTGGATAACATCACTGCAAAACACACTTTCGATATACTTCAAAAATGCTAAATGAATACTTACACTGGTCCACCAGATTTTATTATATATAATACTGGGAAGAACTTTGTAAACAAGGAATTTGTTTAATACACTGCAACTATATCAACAAGAACAAAGAGTATACTAGTTGAGGTATATTGGTTAATTGGCATAGTTAAATGCTATTATACAATTATCAAGAGAGTGTATACTATCATTTCCGATAAGCTTGGTAGCTCTATTACAAAAGAGATAATACTACAAATAGCTGTAAAAGCAATAAACGATATTACAGGACTAAATGGATTAGTTCCAATACTTCTAGTCTTTGAAGTATATCCACGGATATTTGAATCTGACCTACCCACACTTACAGTTCTATAATAGCAATTAGTAATTAAGAAAGCAATAAATAAGATTTATAAACTACAAGTGATATAACAAATATCTGATGTTTTAAGTTAGCAAAATGGATTGTTTACAATAGCTTTATACAATTTACTTGTTAATTTAAAGGTTTAGATATAGAGAGAATATAAAGGATGGATGGGATTATATTATTTATTGAGTATAAAAGATAAGATATGTATAATACGATTATCAAGCGAACCAATAGAATTCCATATTATTTAGATTAAACCTTATATAAAGGATGTACAGGATTAGCTTCAGGATTAATCCTAATCATCTGTTGAATTAGTATAAATATTATCTATACAAGCTGGATTGATATAGCAAGAGCAATTTGCTATATCTAGTACAAGCAGAACAATTTTGCTAAAATCTAGTAAAGTTATATCTATCCCCTCATTAGCTATTATCAGGAATAGGAATCCAAAGGAGATCCTTTTGGATATATCCAGAAACCCCTAATCTCAGTAATAATGGATCCCTTAAGTAGTAATTTCAATATAATTAATACTTTTTGCAAAAAGAGAAAATATTGAATTTATAGAATACTTACTGGATTTGTCGATTTTTCTATTAAAAGAAGATGAGTCTAATGATATATAGCATATTGAATACTATATAATATTTACTAATATCTCACCATTAACAATTTTCGTGAAATTAAAACAAAAGGAGATCGATAGATTTATGGAAAACAGTGTTTTTCAATTCATAAAGATTGTGGATATCCTTATAAGTACAAGGATTTTTAACTTTCGTTTTATTGATGAGATTAAGAATAAAGGAATTGATAAAGCATTTTCCAAGTCCCAATTAGTTATACAAGTATAGAAAAATCAAGGAAAAGGTGCTGTTTTAATATAATCGCTAATAATACAATGTGTTAGTCAATGTATTATATTAGTAGTGATAGCAATACTATTTAAGAACGAGGTAATCATAAGTATTTGCAATATTATACAAGTATATACATAATCGACATCAAACTTAGTTCGGAAGTTTTATGCTCGACCACTACTAGAAATAAATGTTCCAGAGGGCTTTATCCTGTAAGTTGTACAACTATTATATAATATCCCGGAAGCAGGTAATCACTAGTTTAGCATCTATCACAAGTATTATATTAATGCTCTCAAGATGATATAATTGATCTATGATCTATATTTATTGCATACAACTAAAAACGATACAGCATTTGGTATTGTTGGATTATAAACAGATAATACACTCATCATAATTAATAAAGTATTTGTAGATTATGAGCAAACTGAACTCAGAAATGCTAAATTCATGGTAAAAGAGTATAAAATACTCATACCAAATATATCATTTAAGTTTAATAGTAATCTAATTACTTAATAGAATAATAGCACAATCTATCTTAATTAGAAGAAATAATACAAAAACCTTTATCTAGTTAATTCAAAACCATTTAATATATAAAGTATGTATAGTAAGCTTAGAAAGTTAGCAACAGCAAAAGACTAATATATTGTATAATACACTCGAAAAGTATATATAGTAACTATATATTAACCAGAAACAGCCTTTGACTTATCATATATAGTATAAACAATCAACCCAAAAGAAGAAGATATTAATACTCTCAATAAATATATCCAATAATAGATTAACAATTCAAAAAAAAAACTACAATTTGTTTCATTTGATATAAACTCTCTCAAATTGATTATATTCATAGATATATCCTTTACTAACAATAAAGATTTGTTCTCCCAGATTGAATATATTGTTATTCTAATAGACAAATTCAATAGAGCTAATATTATTCATTGATTATCAATCAAATATAAAAGAGTTACTAGAAGTATATTAACATCAGAGCTCTATAATATAGTTTTGGGCTTTGATATTAGTATAACAATCAAAGGCATACTTAATAAGATCTTCCCAAATTGCAAGATACCATTAATCATATGTATTGACTCGAGATCATTATACAATTGTTTTACAAAGCTTGGTATAATTATTGAAAAGAGATTAATGATCAATATAATAGCAATTCGAAAGGTATATAAGAAACAGGAGATTGTAGAGATCAAATGGATTAATAGAGAATCTAACCCAACAGATATAATGACTAAATCTAAATTGTATCAAGCTTTAAAGGACTTGATCGATAATAATACTATAAAGATTAAGGTCATAGAATGGGTTAAAAAAGATTAGTGGTATAGATAATTATATTGAGAAAAGAATATTAACTAGAAAAAACATAATACAACAATTTTAGAAAGTTGTTAATATTAGGATAGGGATTATATGACTAACCGCGCTAGTATATACACTAGTACTCCCGCATTATAGTATATACGTTCGTAGCCTTTAGCTTTTAGAACCTCGAGCAATATTATAATAGTGTAAATCATTAGTACTATATTACTTCACCATCCCCATGATGATATCAACAATTCTTATATATTCTGAAAACGAAAATAAATATAAGAAATATATCAAATATATCCTTAAACAACTTGAGTCTGCTAACCTTCAGATAGATTTCAAGAAATGTAAATTCAATATCAAATATATAAAATATTTAAATTTTATTATTTCTATAAATAGTATATAAATCGATCCAGAAAAGATTGAAGTAATTGCTATTTGAACTTATTCCATTACTATAAAGAGTATCCAATTGTTCTTAAGTTTTTATAACTTTTATTATTGATTCATTAAGAATTATAATATAATAATAAAACCTTTTTATAAACTTACAAAAATAAATATCAAATTCCATTTTGATAAAATCTATCAAATTGTATTTGATATACTCAAAGACAAATTTATCTCCGCTCCTTTTTTGTAGTATTACAATTATATATTACCCTATATACTGAAAACCAATATATTTGATAATGTAATTGCTAATATACTATTTTAGAAGTATAATAATAAATAATTATTAATTGCCTACTTTTTGAAAATAATAATCACTGTCAAGTTAAACTACAAAGTTTATAATAAAGAAATACTTGTAATTATCAAATCCCTAGATTACTAGAAAACCAAACTTACCGGATTCCTATATCAGATTAAAGTATATATCGATTATAAAGCACTTGAATACTTTATATCAATTAAACAGCTAAATGCTTAATAAATGTATTAGGTAAAACTACTTGCTAAATATAATTTCATTATTATATACTATATTAGAAAGAATAATCTATTTGTAGATATACTTACATACTATACTAATAAATTGGATTAACAGAATAGTATTAAGAAAAAGAATTGTCTTCAGCAGCTTATAAAAGATAATTAGATGGATATAAAGATTATATACGAATCTTTATGATAAGATCTAAACATAATCGCAAATATCGATATATACATAATCATATTGCTTTTTGATATTATAAATCGTATTATTAAAGCAAATAGATTCTATTCGAATTTAGAAGCTCTGCACATTCAGATTACTAAATTGTATAAGTATTTTATGCTCAAAAAAGAACTCTTGCTTTATAACAATCGACTTTATATACTGGATACCGAAAATCTGTGAATTTATTTAATTTGTGAAGTTCACAATTCAGTTTTTATTATATATCTTAATATTAAAAAAATCTATACTCTTTTGATCAATTAATATTATTAAAAGAATATAAATGATACAATTAATCAATATATATAGAATTACTATAAATGCAAGTGCAGCTCCATACCAAAAGATCACATTCTCGGTCTCCTCCATCCGCTCCTGATTCCTACACAAGTATAGCAATATGTCACCATGAATTATTACAATTTCAATAAGGATAAATATAATTATAATAATATATTTATTATTATCGATTAATTGATTAAATAAGCTATTTCAATATTCTATCATAAATCAATCGATTCGAGAGATCAGGCCCACTTATACCTATACCATGTATATAAATATTATAATATTCTGGAGACTATAATCTCTGATTGTGATCCTCAATTCATATTCAAATTCTAATAAGAATTCAATAATATCTTAAAAACGCAAATCAAGTTATCTATTGCTTATTATCTGCAAACTAATGGTTAAATTGAGATTTATAATCAATATCTCTAATAATGCTTGTGACTCTTTATAAACTATTATTAAGATGATTAGTCTGAATTCTTATCAATAATAGACTATGCTCAATTCATACTTTCCTATAAATCACTAGATGGTCAAATCTCATATGAAACCTTGTATAACTATCTACTCTGCAATCCCTGAAATTATTATTATTATTATTATTAGTAATTTTCAACCGGGCCGTATAGGCAAGCCTCCCAGGGGGCATTACAGTTGGGCTAACTGCGGGATGATCTTCTAGTTTATATGATCCTCCTTTTCTAGAAATAAAATCTCAATACCCTCAGTAGCCTCCCAAGCGATAGCTAGCGCACTTGCACTTTTGTCTCCGATCCTCTAAACACCTCCATATACGCTTTCCGATCTCCTATATAATATTTGTTTGAAAGCTACTTTATCCTATAAGGGTAGCTTTTGTATATATTCTATTATAGTATGGTATACTATATACTTCAATTTTCTTCCATATAGCTTTTCTAGATCTATCTCCTTCTATTCCCTACTTATATTCGCCTAGATCAATCAATCCCTTTCCTTTTCTCTTTCTATTCTTCTGATAATGTTTTAGAATATATGCTTTTATAAAAATCTGTTATAGTAATGAATTTAGCAAATTTGGCTGGTATATATATTAGTTGTTTCAGTAATCGTTCTTGAGCTGCTTAATTGCAGAATGAGTATTTAGACTTGATATCTAAAGGCCAGATTTTATAGATCACAAGGACTTTGCGATAATATACAATATGCTTAGGGGATTTGAATGTTTTATATAAGTAGTGAATTATTGTTTTTTTGTATTTAAATTGTTGATAGTAATTTTCGAAATTGTTATATACTAAATAGATTACTAGTATATAATAAAGAGTTGCTTATAAGAGTTCTAGTTTCTTAAGGTATTTATTTATACTTTTTGAATTCTATTTTTAATATTGTTTGGAGAATATTAATATCTATTTGATCTACTATATCTATACTATCAATTCCATAACAGTTTTTGCTATAAAGCAGATACCGCTTGCTATAGATTGATTTATATACCCTAAGACTGATTTTCTTATCCCTTTATTAACAAATATATCCGTATACTCATTCCCTTCAATCTCTATATAATCTAACAATCATTTGATCTGAATTGAATATGTTTATATTAATTTATAATATTTGAGAAAAGCCTACTACAATATAATAAAGACTGTGCCTCTCATTCCCTATATCATCGATATGCTATCGATGTATATATAGATTTCCATTTGTTTTATACCAATAATATTTCTGATCGCTGCTTGAAGGTCTCGGTATACCCCAATCACTTCCATATCGAATACATAAGAATTATAATGCAATCCATCGTTTCCTTCACATATTATTGTCTATCCTCTATATACAATATATCCATATCCTACTCGCCTACTATCCTTATCGATCTGTTCCAATCCATCAGAGAATATAATGATCTGATCGTGTATACACTTGTTTTATCATTCCTGAAACTACTTTACCACTATCTCTTTTGTAAGGCCTTTAGTAGGATCCATTCGACATCTTGGTATATAATGGGACCCTACTAAAATCGTCTCCTTGATTCAAGGAAAACACTAACTGATTACCTGAACCTTTATTCTAACTGGCTGCAATTGGTCTTCCCTGTTACCGGAAAAGTAGATGGCTTTTATTCCTTGGTGATAAAGCAGGTGTTTTGAATTAATAATTTAGGTACAGAAAATTACTCTTTATTTTATTTATTCTAATACTATTTTTACTAATAAGAAAGCGCTATCCCTCATTATCATTGTATTCGGAATCGTTTGTCAGACTAAAAGAACTCCTCTAATTACTATTTATAGAACCTTATTGATAACTAGAATTACTTTTTTTAATCAAGCGTTCACTATTACTGATATCCTATTTCAATACTATCCAGTGATTTTTGTTTATTCTATATACCATACCTCTACCCTATAAAATAAGACTAGATATAAGCAAGTAATCACTACTTTCTATAAAGATACTACTAAAGATCCATTTATAATCCAGACTAGCCCTTGAATATAATAAATCAATTTTTAACCTTTAGCTATTTGTATTTCGATATGCTATTTGAATATAAGCTTGCAATCAAATCATATGTTTAGCTATCATAAAGCTAATCCTTGTCACGGTGTGAGCTCACGTGATATGCTAGTCCTATCGAAGAGGACTGAAAGGAGCGCTCACACCGGAGCGCAAGCGAGCTAGGGCCTGATTGGGTTAGCTTGCTATGAAAATTCCGTATATCTTCAATTCAGAAGATCCTGTATTGTAGCTTTTTGAGCTACGTCTTAATCCTCAATCTAAACCTATTACCCGAATCAATATAACTTTGCCAGATTAGGGTAAAGTTACTAGAACCCTATCCCGCCCGCCTGCCCCCATGATACTACATAGCTCCTACCCATTAAAATATCGCTTTCGCGATGATTACTCCGTACCCGCCTGGCCGGCCTGGGGACTCCTCAGAATTTAGCACTTCTATATCAGAGGACCCCCAGATTTGATACCAATACCTCCAGTCGACATCTACATATTATGCCGAGCTGAAGGAGATTAATAGATTATTTGAATGCGAAATTTCCGAATCCCTAGTCCATGAATATATTCAAGCCACTCTACACAAGCAGATTGCTATTCAAAATGCCCATCTACTCAATCGCCTTGCCAAATCCATACCTACTATACCTATTTGTTTGGAAACCGTATCTCCCAAAACTCCCACTAACTCTATCCCTGAACCCACTGTACCTGCTCCGACCATTCGATTGAATAAGTACATCCCCAATCCAAAAGAGTTTAATAACACCCGCTCCAACCTGTATAGATTTGTTTAATAGATATATAGAAAATTGAATGCAAATAATGATAAATTCCCAACAACTTCTACCCACTTGATTTATACTACTAAAAGACTTACTGGAAAAGTATACAAGCTTATACTACCTAAGATCTCCCATGGAATTCCTCAGTTCACCAACTATACCGCATTCCTCGAATATTTCGAAAACGCCTTTAGGGATCCTGATCGAATACAAAACGCATAGAATAAACTATATGTACTGAAGCAAAAACACCTCGATTTTAGCACCTTCTTTGCAGAATTCCAGAGACTTGCCCTAGAAGGAGAGATGCCTAATGATGCTCTAATCCCGCTTCTATTTCAAGGAATCTCTCGCGAACTACAAGATATACTGTTGCATAACCCCACTCCAACCCGTAAATTTCGTCAATACACTAACCACCTACAACAACTCGATAACCGATTCCGTCAATACTAACAACAAGTCTACCATATTCGTCCTATCGCTTCCGAAACTTTACTTCGGAGAATAATCACTGCTCCGCCTCTACGACTTGCTAGCCCGAAGTCTACTCCTAAAGACCCAATAGATCTGAGCTTAGAAAAAAAGGAATACACCACTAGAAACCTGGATTCGCGGTGGGAACACAGCGAATATTATCACTACGGCTCTGCCAGCCATTTGATACGAGACTGCCCGTATTCCGATACCCGTTCTATTCAACTCCGAGTTATTATTACTACAATCAGCCCTATGAGAACCAGCTCTATACCGAACAATCCTCCGAGGGGCCGAGTCCCTATCCGTTCCCTATCTCACTTTTCTCCCTGTTTGCCAACTAGCTCAGTCAATTTGGGAAACAGGATACGCTTGATCTAAACTGTAATCAGAACGATTCTTTGTGTACCCTCCACTTATTTACTACTACTACTTATAGCCTTTCTTTAAAAAATGAACTAAATAATTATACAAATCTGATAATTCTATCTGTTACTCTACTCTTAGAAAAAGATATCCTCCCGATATACACTATGGTTGATAGCGGATGTGAAGGAATTGTCTTTACAGATCAAAGCTAGGTATCTTCCTAGAAAATACTAGTACACCAATTGTCTACAGTGTTCGAAGTTATAGGATTCGATGGAAATATCCTACCCAACAATCGAATTACTTTCTATATCCGAGTAGAACTCAGAATTAATGATTATATTGAGAAGAAGATCGTTTTGTATATAACCGAGCTAGCTCATTATCCTATTATACTAAGGATAGCTTGACTTAAGAAACACAATCCCCGTGTCGACTTCGCAATAAACTTGTTTCAGTTCGATAGCTTGTTTTACTATGAATTTTGTAACACTTTGTCCCGTCTGTTCTGTATAAAAACTCTACTAGATGTTTCTTCAAAAGCCTGACCTGTATACCTGCCTGCCCGCTTTGAAGAATTAAAGAATAAGGATATAACCACAATCTCTCTAAAAGCCTGTTCGGTTTATACTTATTGGAAATATGAAATATTCTAGATATCAATCAAACAAATCGATGATATTTTAAATAAGAAGAAGAAGGTATTCAATCCCAAAGATTTATTACTCAAGTTCTGAAATTGGAAAGATATCTTCTCCCCAAAGAACACAGAGAAACTACCCCCTCATCGATTATACAACCATGAGATCCGTTTCAAAGAAGGAGCTATTCCTCCTTTTGGTGTTTTGTACTCTATATCCCACCCCGAATTAAAAACTCTAAAAAAATAACTAGAAGAGAATCTTAGAAAAGGATTCATCCAGCCAAATTCTTCCCCTGCCGCTTTCCCTATTCTATTTGTCAAGAAAGCCAATGGAAACCTTCAGTTTTGTATAGATTACTGTACTCTAAACAATCTTTCAGTCAAGGACCAATATCCTTTACCGTTAATAAAGGAATCTCTAAACAATCTGAAAAGAATAAAGTATTTTAATAAGATTGATATCATTTCTGCCTTCAATAATATAAGAATGAAAAAAGGGCAGGAGTATTTAACCACGTTCTATACCCGATTTGGATTATTTGAATCCCTAGTTATATTATTCGGGCTAACAGGAGTACCCGCAACCTTTCAGAGGTTTATCAACAATTCTCTACAAGGATACTTAGATATATTTTGCACTGCTTATCTAAATGATATTCTGATATACAGCCAAACTCGAGAGGAACACATCCGTTATATCCAGAAGGTCCTGCAAGCACTACGGGAAGCCGGTTTGTTCACTAAATTCGAAAAGTGCAAATTCCTGAAATCCGAAATCAAGTTCCTAGGCCTTATTATAGGAAGGAATGATATTCAAATAGACCCAGAGAAAATCAGAACTATTATAGATTGGAAACCGCTTACTACTGTAACTAATATCCAAGTGTTCATTGGGTTTGCGAACTTCTATCAATAATTTATTAGAGATTTCTCGAAGATTATTAGCCTAATAGTAGACTTGATCAGAAAGAATGCCCTATTCCTATAGAGCCCTGTTTATCAAAAGCATTCAACCGATTAAAGCAAACGTTTATCGAAACCCCTATCCTGGTTTCCTTTAATTGGGAAAAGGAAGTTATTTTAGAAACTAATACCTCTGATTATGTATCTGTCAAAGTACTCTTCCAATATAATGATAAAGGAATATTGAGACCTATTACATTTTTCTCTAAAAAATATTCGGTAGTTGAATATAATTATAAGATTTACGATAAAGAATTGTTAACTATTATTTGCTATTTCGAAAAGTGGCACCTGGAGCTGAAAGGCGCTGCCTTCCCAATTTAAGTTATTACTGATTATTGAAATCTGGAGTATTTCATTATTACAAAGTTATTGAATTATTGTCAAACCTGCTAATCCGAATTTCTGTTTCGATTTAATTTCCGAATCACTTATCACTTCAGAAAGCTAGATGCCAAACCCAATGCACTAACTAGGAGGTCAGAAGATCTTCCTAAGAAAAGGGATGAACGCCTTTTGCACTAAAGCCGTATTATCCTGAAACGAGAGAATCTGGATCTCGATCTGTTTCCCGCCGTTGTTACTCTAACCGAACTCAAGATTGCCAAGAAAGTATACTTCGCTGTAACTATCTACAATCAGAGAAACCCCAATCTTATCGATATCACTAATTATTTAGATTCCAATGATACTATAATTTTGCCAGAAAATAGTAAAGTTATAGAGCCTGCAATTCCATTTACTATATCTGTATCCAATTCCACAATATGACTAGAAGACTTAGAAACCCTTTTAAACCTTTCTGCTAATCTGCTTACCCTATTCCACAAAGATTATCAAGCTAATCCTGTATTCGAATCTATCCTGAAATCCCTATAAAAGGGATCCCCGAAACACTCGAAAATCATTCTTGCTGAGTATACCGAAAATAATAATCTGCTATATTATTGAGGGAAACTATATATTCCCGACTATAACTCTTTGAAAACCTATTTACTCTGCCTGTACCACGAATCGCCTATTGTCGATCACTTGTATTGTACCCGAATCTTTGAATTACTATTCCGAAACTACTATTGGTCTGGATATTACGATTATATTACACAATAGGTTTATAACTACTATAGTTACTACTACGCTACCCCGAATCGTAGAGGCCAGGAGGGAGTTCTCTGCCTGCTCCTAATCCCACAAAGAGCTTGGCAAGATATCTCGATAGATTTTATTATATACTTACCCGAAAGTACCGGTTTCGATATTATCATGGTAGTAATCAACCGATTAACAAAAATGAAACATTTCTTATCCTGCTATAATACTTACAACTCCAAAGAGATCACCTGCTTGTTCCGGAAGAATATTTGAAAGCTCCACAGCTTACCCTTGTCCATTATATCTAATTGTAAAGCTCAATTTGTCTCTGAATTCTAGAAATATATCTGCAAGTGCTTAGGTGTAGCCGCTAAGCTTTCAACCGTTTATTATTTTGAAACTAATAAACAAATCAAAAGGGCTAATACAATGCTAAAACAGTATCTCCGATTGTACGTAGTATATCTACAGAATGATTGGGTAGAGTGGCTTCTACTTACTGAATTCTTTATCAACAATGCCTGGTTCGAAAGCATCCGGATGACCTTGTTCTTCTCGAACTATAGATTCTATTCCCACCTAGGCTTCGAGCCTGTACCGTCCCAGAGTAACTATCCTGCCGTGCGAGACGCCGAAGAATTCGTTGCTAAAATGGAAACTATCTCTTTGCATTTATAGATCAAACTAATTGCTAATCAAGCTTGATATTCAAAGAATGCCGATGTCTATTGTTCCTTTGCCCATAAATATCTACCCAGCAATCTAATCTGGCTGAACGCTAGAAATATTAAGACCCTGTGTTTACAAAAGAAGCTCAATTAGAAGAACCTCGGGCTCTTCAAAATCTTAAATCCGATAGGCTTCTATGTCTATAAACTGGAGCTCCCGGCTTCGATAAAGATTCATCCTGTTTTCTATATCAACCTACTATATCCTGTATACAATGATTCTATTCCTGGATAGTGTAATCTGCCATCACCCCTTGTAGAAATAAACGACCTCAAGCGTTTTGAGGTTACCGAAATCCTGAATTCCTGCTGGGAAAGAAGAGGTTGTGGAGGACCTTGCCTGAAATATACTGTCCGTTGGGTTGGTTATGATATGCTAATTGAAGAACCTGCGAGCTATCTGGAAGATACACAAGAACTAATTCACAACTTTTATTGTAGATACTCTGACAAACCTGGTTCCGCTTGATCGAGCCCCGCCTGCCTGTAGATTGTAAACTGTGATGTGCTGCCTCGATGAAGCTCAACCCTTAGGAGGGGGGTAATGTTATAGTATAAGCTTATATGATATGCTAATCCTATCAGAAAGGACCGAAAAAAACGCTCACACCGGAACACAAGTGAGCTAGGGCTTGATCGGATTAGCTTACTGTGAAAATTCTGTATATCTTCAACTCAGAAGATTTTGTATTGTAGCTCTTTGAACTATGTCTTAATTCTCAATCTAAACCTATTACCCGAATCAGTATAACTTTGCCAGATTAGGGTAAAGTTACTAGAACCCTATCCCGCCCGCCTGCCCCCGTGATAATCCTAATGTAATTAGTGAGATAATACAATCGCAGTTTATTTTGTATACTAGATTAATAAAATGCTTATACTATATTATATAAATCATTTTTATCTTTTTGGGTATAAAGATTATTTTATTCCTAGCTTTTTAGCAAAATATACTTTTTATATCTCTTATTAGTATTACAACATTTTATTGAATACTTGCCAATAATTAGTATAGATAAATGTTATCTACATACCCAAATCGGAATTTAGAGTTTTGCTAAAATAGCTTTACAAAATAAAGTATATACAGGATTGGTAAAAGGAATAAGCCTTATAAAATATTACATTCCACTATACTATAGCTAATTATTGCTTCGTTAAGTCTAATCTTAAATTGCTTTTGAATTAAAAAGAAGTTAATTAAAACAATCAGATTCTATAGGAATCTCTATCCCCTCATTTGTTTCAGAAATCTGTTTTTAAATAGAATATCGAATACTCCTTATACATTCAATATAACTATTATAATCTTGTAATCTTTGTTAAATGTTATTTCTGTATTGTAAACGAATAATGCTATTAAATCTATAGCTAATCGTTTTGGAAGGATATTGTAATATTGTAGGCTGAATATTTCTTATATTAAAACTATTCATGCTAGATATCTTACTATAATCCTTTCAAAACCTTTTCTAATACAAGAAAGAAGGGTGATAGGCCATTATGATTATAGAGATGTTCGATTTGTTTTCCCCACTTTTGATAGTATAACTACCTTTACTTACTTCTATACTATAAGAAAGTAATTGAACTGTAAATACTTATTAAAAATGATATATAGAATTAGGCCTATTTCCATCCAGATAGCTTTCAATAATCTCATTGTAATCCAGTCTGTCCCCGGGGATGTATTCGAGACCCCTATAGTATTACGTTCCACTTCCTCTATAAAGATAAGCTTCCCCCAGAATAGTTTTTCCCCACTTTGATCGTGTCCGGAATCCGGGAGATCGTCGATAGCTTTGAAGCATTGCAGAATCTCCAAGCATAGCAGCTCAGCCTTTTCTTTATTCGATATAACAATACATTCGCCTATTATGATTAATGGAAAGCGGTATATAGAGCTCAGATTATGCTATCCGATTACTCTATACAGATTTCGATCTGATTTCATCTCATTAAGGAATTTCCTTCAGTACCCTCTTTTGGCCTATCGTATGCACAATAGGAATGCTCTGTATTCTGTAGAGTAATCGCTATTGGTTGTGCGGCTCCGGAGGTATACATCTCGAGCAGAAATGAATTATATTATAACTACTTTCTAGAATATATTATAACACAAAGTAGGTTCGCTACACCTACAGACGATCCCTGAAATTAGAAATTTGACTTTATTATACCTATCGATAATTTGAATATAATCGATGTTAGAGAATATACTAAATATAATAAATTAGCACTCAATCAAGCAAAAGAAAATATCTTACATACACAAGAAAAAATATCTTGATTAGTCAATTTGTATTGCTATTCAATCGATTTCGATATGAGAAACTATATATAGCTTAGTATAAGGGACTTTCCGATACAACAACCATCCAAAAAACTGGATTATCTTATTCAAGGTAGATTCAAGATTATTGATTGAACTGGAGATTCTTTCTAATTAGATTTATTATTTATTATAAAAATCTATTCTATATTTCTATCTAATAAGCTCTGCAAAGCAATAGACGATCTACTTTCTAAACAAATCCTTGAATTACTATTCCTAATAAATATTACTAGTAATACTGAATAGGAAGTGAAGTGTATTCTAGTTATAAAGAAAGTACACCAATAGCTTAAGTATAAAGTATTATGACTGAATGTTGATAACAATCTCATTTAATACCCCATCTCTAATTTAAAAACTGTTTTGTACTACCTTTATGACTTCTATCTATAAAATCCTATTCTATTAAAATCCCCTGTATATCTATCAAATGGATTTGTCTCTATGAAAATGAAAAGGATAATTATAATTTTATAGATAATAATTAATATATAAATAAAAAAGATAAAAAGAATTTCTTTAATTCATTATTATAACAAAGAAAATTCTAATTACATAAAAGGCTGAAAGCAATTAAATAAAGATAAAATATTAATAAAGAAAGTCTTTTCCTTTATTCGGCAGATTTAAATCAAATTAAAAAGAAAGCCCCTATGGGTATCAATAGTTATAGTTAGGCAAGGTATAATAGCAAAGATTAGATAGTTTAAATTAAAATATTAATTGAGTCTTTAGCCAATAGTAACAATAAGTATATACAGGATAATTATAAGTTGAAAGATAAAACGACTATTAGCTACAGTATGTACAACAACAAGGCTAAGCCTACACTTAATTGTATCCAATCGCTTGCAAGTTGCTGAAAGCTTTACTTCCATTTGAATTAGAATAAGCTGGTTGTCACGGTGTGAGCTCACGTGATATGCTGGTCCTATCGGAGAGGACCGAAAGGAGCGCTCGCACCGGAGCGCAAGCGAGCTAGGGCCCGATCGGGCTAGCTCGCTGTAAGAATTCCGTATATCTTCAATTCAGAAGATCCTGTATTGTAGCTCTTTAAGCTACATCTTAATCCTCAATCTGAACCTATTACCCAAATCAATATAGCCTTGCTAGATTAAAGCAAAGTTATTAGAACCCTATTCAGTTTGCCTGTTCTGTGATATTATATAGCTTTTACCTATTAAAATATCGCTTTTGCAATGACTGCTCTGTATCCGCCTGGCCGATTTAGGGACTCCTTGGAATTTGGCGTTTTTGTATTGGAGGACCCCTAGGTTTAATACCAATACCTTCAATCAATATCTATATATTATACCGAATTGAAGAAGACTAATAGATCGCTTGAATACGAAATTTCCGAATTTCTAGTTTGCAAATGTATTCAAGCCGCTCTATACGAGCAGGTTGCTATTCAAAACGTTTATCTACTTGATTGCCTTATTGAATCTATGCTTATTATACCTACTCGTTTAGAAACCATATCCCTCGAAACTCCTGTTGACTTTATCCCTAAATCTATTGTACCTGCTCCGATTACTCGATTGAATAAGTGTATCCCTGATTCGAAAGAGTTTGATAACATTCGTTTTAACCTGCGCAGATTTGTTTAATAGATATACAGAAAATTGAATACAAATAATGATAGATTCCCGATGATTTCTGTTTGCTTGATTTATATTATTAGAAAACTTATTAGAAAGGTATACAAGTTTATACTATCTAAAATCTCTTATGGGATTTTTCAGTTCATTGACTATACCGCATTCCTCGAATATCTCGAAAACATCTTTAGGAATCCTGATCGAATACAAAACGTACAAAATAAACTATATATACTGAAGCAAAAACACCTTGATTTTAATACCTTCTTTACAGAATTCTAAAAACTTGTTTTAAAAGGAGAGATATCTAATAATACTCTAACCCCATTCCTATTTCAAGAAATCTTTCACGAACTATAAGATATACTGTTATATAATCCTGCTTTAATCCGTGAATTTCATTAATATACTAATTATCTATAATAACTCAATAACCGATTTTGTCAACATCAATAATAAGTCCACTGTATTTGTTCTATTGCTTTTAAAACTTTATTCTGAAGAATAATCGCTACTTTGCCTTTATAACTCGCTAGCCCGAAGTTTACTCCTAAAGATCCAATAGACCTGAGCTTAGGAAAAAAGGAATATACTGTTAGGAATCTAGATTTGCAACAGGAATACAGCAAATGCTATTGCTGTGACTCTGCTAGCCATCTGATATGAGACTATTTGTATCCCGATATCTGTTTTGTTCAATTTCGAGTTATTACTACTACAACCAGCTTTATGAGAACCAGCCCTATACCAAATAATCCTCCGAGGGACTGAGTCCCTATCCGTTTCCTATCTTGCTCTTCTTTCTGTTTATTGATTAGTTCAATCAATTCGGGAAACAGGATATACCTAATCTAAACTATAATCAGAATGATTCTTTGTGTATCCTTCGTTTATCTGCTGCTACTACTTATAGCCTTCCTTTAAAAAATGAATTAAACAATTGTGTGGATCTGATGATTTTATTCATCACCCTATTCTTGGAAAAAGATACCCTCCCGATATACGCTATGGTTAATAACGAATGCAAAGAAATTGCCTTCACAAATCGAAATTGAATATTTTCCCAGAAAATACTAGTATATCAATTGTCTACAATATTCGAAGTTATAGGATTCGACGGAAACATCCTATCTAATAATTGAGTTATCTTTTATATCCGAATAGAACTCAGAATCAATGATTATATCGAAAAGAAGATCGTTTTGTATATAACCAAATTAGCTCACTATCCTATTATATTGGAGATAGCTTGACTTAAGAAACACAATCCCCATATTGACTTCACAACAAACTTATTCCAATTTGATAGCTCGTTTTGCTACGAATTTTGTAATACTCCATCCTGCCCATCCCACATAAAAGCTTTGCTAAATATTTCTCCAAAAGCCTGATCTGTACACCTACTTGCCTATTTCAAAGAATTAAAGAATAAGAATATAACCACAATCTTCCTAAAAGTCTATTCGACTTACACCCACCAGAAATATGAAATGTTTTAGATATCAATTAAACAAATTGATAATATTTTAAATAAGAAAAAGAAAATATTCGATCCCAAAAACCTATTACCCGAATTCCGAAATTGGAAAGATATCTTCTCCCCAAAGAATACAAAGAAACTACCTCCTTATCAACTATATAATTATGAGATCTATTTTAAAAAAGAAACTGTTCCTCTTTTCGATACCTTATACTCCATATCCCACCCCGAATTAGAAGCTTTGAAAAAATAGTTGGAAGAGAATCTTAAAAAAGGGTTTATCCGACTAAGCTTTTCTTTTATTACTTCCCCTGTTTTATTTGTTAAAAAGGCTGATGAAGGTTTTCGATTTTATATAGATTACCATGCTTTGAATAACTTATCGGTTAAGAATCGATATCTCTTGCCATTAATGAAAGAATCTCTAAATAATTTGAAAGAAATAAAGTATTTCAATAAGATTGATATCATCTCTGTCTTTAACAATATAAGAGTAAAAGAAGGGCAGGAATACCTGATTGTATTCTGTATCTGATTTGGACTATTCGAATCCTTAGTTATGCCGTTCGGGCTGACAGGGGTCCCCGTAATTTTTCAGAGATTTATTAATGATTCCCTATGGGGATACCTGGATATATTTTGTATTGTTTATTTGGATGACATTCTGATATACAGTTGAACTCGAAAGGAACACGTCTGTTATATTCAGAAGGTCCTGCAAGTATTAAAGAAAGCCGACTTATTCGCTAAATTCGAAAAGTGCAAATTCCTAAAATCCGAAATCAAGTTTCTAGGTTTTATTGTAGGAAGCGATGATATCCGAATGAACCCAGAAAAAATCCGAATAATTGTGGATTGGAAACCATCTGCTAGCATAATCGATATCCAAGCATTTATTAGGTTTTCGAATTTTTATTGATGGTTTATTAGAGATTTTTCGAAGATTATCAATTTGATGATAAATCTGATCAGAAAGAATATTCTGTTCCTGTAGAGTTCTGCTTGTTAAGAAGCGTTCGACCGATTGAAGCGAGTGTTTATTGAAATATCTATCCTGGCTTCCTTCGATTGGGAAAAGGAAGTGATTATAGAAACCGATGCCTCCGATTATGTATCCATTGGAGTACTCTCCCAATATAACGATAATGGAATATTTAGATTTGTTGTATTTTTTTTTAAAAAACATTTAGCAGTTAAATACAATTATAAGATTTACGATAAAGAACTGTTAGCTATTATTCGTTGCTTTGAAGAATAGCATCCCAAGTTGGAAAGCGTCACATCATTAATTTAAATAATCACCAATTATAAAAATCTGAAATACTTTACCACAACAAAACTATTGAACCGCTGTTAAGCCTATTAATTCGAATTTCTGTTTCAATTTAATTTCCGAATTACCTATCACTCCGGAAAGCTAGGTGCCAAACCCGACACACTGACTAAAAGGTCAGAAGATCTTCTTAAAGAAGGGGATAAACACTTTCTACACCAAAATTATACTATCCTGAAATGAGAAAACCTGAATTCCGATCTGTTTTCCACTACTATTACCCTAATTGAATCCAAGATTGTTAAAAAAGTATGTTTCACTGTAATCATCTATAACTAAAGAAACCCTGACTCTACCAATACCACCAATTATTTGGATTCCGATAATACCATAACTTTACTAAAAAATAGTAAAGTTATAAAGTCTGTAATCTCATATACTATATTTATACCCAACTTTGTGATATGATTAGAGAATCTAGAAAACCCTCTAAATCTTTTTGTCGATCTACTTACCCTATTCCACAAAGACTACCAAACCGATCCTGTACCCAAATCTATTCTGAAATCCTTATAAGAGGGATTCCCGAAATACCCGAAAATCACTCTTACTAAGTATATCGAAAACAATAATCTGCTATACTATCAAGGGAAACTATATATTCCCAACCACAACCCCCTGAAAACCTATCTACTCTATCTGTACCACGAATCGTCTACTGCTGGTTACCCGCACTATACCCGAACCTTCGAATTACTATCCCGAAACTATTATTGGCCTGGATACTACGATTATATTATGTAATAGGTTTATAACTGCCATAATTGCCACCATACTGCCCCGAATCGCAAAAGTTAGGAAAGAGTTCTCCGCCCGTTCCCGATCTCACAAAAAGCTTGGTAAGATATCTCAATAGATTTCATTACACATCTACCCGAAAGTATCAATTTCGATATTATTATAATAATAATCAATTAATTAATGAAAATAAAACATTTCTTACTCTACTATAATACCTATAATTTCGAAAAGATTGTCTGCCTATTCCGAAAGAATATCTGGAAGCTCCACGGCTTACCCCTAACCATTATATCTGATTGTAGAGCTCAATTCGTTTCTGAATTCTGGAAACATATCTGCAAACGCTTGGGTATAGTCGCTAAGCTTTCAATTGCTTATCATCCTAAAACTAATAAACAAACTAAGAGGACTAATACAATACTAGAATAATACCTCCGATTGTATATAGCCTATTTACAAAACGATTAAACAAAATAACTCCCATTCACCGAATTCTTTATTAACAATGCCTGATCTGAAAGCACTCAAATGACCCCATTCTTCTCGAATTACAGGTTCCATCCCCGCCTGGGCTTCGAGCCCGCATCGTCCCAGAATAACCATCCTACCGTACAAGATACCAAAGAATTTGTCGCTAAAATGAAAGCCATCTCCTCACACCTACAAACCGAACTAACTGCCAGTCAAGCCCGATACTCGAAAAATGCTGATATCCACCGTTCCCCTACCCATAGATACCTGCCCAGTGATCTGATCTAACTGAATACCAGAAATATTAAGACCCTGTACCTACAGAAAAAGCTCGATTAAAAAAACCTCAGATTCTTCAAAATCCTAAACCTAATAGACCCCTATGCCTATAAATTAAAGCTTTTGGTTTTGATAAAGATTCATTCTATTTTCTATATCAACCTACTATATCCTATATATAATAATCCTATTCCTAAATAGCATAATCTGTTACCACCCCCTGTAAAAATAAACAACCTCAAGTGTTTTAAGGTTGCCAAAATCCTGAACTTTTGCTAGGAAAGAAGAAATCGTAAAGAACCTTATCTGAAATATACTATCCATTAGATCAACTATAATACACTAATCAAAAAATCTATAAACTACCTGAAAAACATACAAAAACTGATTTACAACTTTTATTATAAATACTCTAATAAACCTAATCCCACTTAATCAGATCTTATCTACCTATAAATTATAAACTGTAATGTGCCGTTTCGATAGAGTTCGACTCTTAGAAAAGAAGTAATATTATGGTATAAGCTCATATAATATACTAATCCTATTAGAAAGGATTAAAAGGAATATTTATATCAAAATACAAACAAACTAGAGCCCGATCAGACTAGCTTGCTATAAGAATTCCGTATATCTTCAACTCAAAAGATTCTATATTGTAACTCTTTGAACTACATCTTAATCCTCAATCTAAATCTATTACCCGAATCAGTATAGCCTTGCCAGATTAGGGCAAAGTTATTAGAACCCTATCCAGCCCGCCTGCCCCGTGATACTGGTATTGCTATTCCAATTCGTTTTCCTGCACTGCAATCTTTACCATACAATATTTCGCAGCTTTTCGAATAAGGATAAAAGGAAGCATTTCTTTCGAAATACAATTCTTTAGCTTTTTTTGTATATTAAGCTATTTCAAGAGTTAACTTTGTTAAAAACTAGTAAAGTTATAATTTATCTTTATTATATTATTATACTTAGCAATAGCTAATCGATATTAAAGAAATATTTTGTGTATATTTTTATCAAACAAGTGTTTATATTTATACTTGCTAGCTAAATAAAGCAAACAGCAAGATTAACCAGACAATTATCCAGGAAGTTGATAGCAAATATTATTTCCCTTGCCAGAAATACAACTATATATACAGCTAGTATAAATCCAGTTGTTCTTTTGAATACATTGTTTTTATTGTAATACCGTCTTTTTTAGTGATCTTTTATTTGGAGATTCTTATTTGTTAATATTAATGAAACTAATGTTTTTGTGATGGGATATATCGAATTTGCAATTAGGTTGATTTTGATGTAAGGCTTTTAGAATGTTTTTCTCAATTATTTTGTTATCATTTTCGAAATCACAAAAATAATTATCACGCTAAAAGTGATATCACCGATAGCATTAAGCTAATTGGGTTTATATAGGCATATTCTCTCGTGACACACCCCCGAGATTGCTGACTAGCTGGTTGTAGGCAGTAATCTCTGTACTAGTCTCATTGAGTCATAAATGCGCAAATCTCTTCCTATCTCCATGTGATGCCAAATCTAGATTCTCTTTTGATTAGATATAACTAGTATTAGGTTCTCTCTGGATATATCTAATAGACTGAGTGGAGATAGTAGGGCAACAGAGCAGGGTCCTCACATTAGCTCTAATAGGCTAAGATCAGATGACTAATGTGGGTCTGTTGAAATACCCTCTTATAAGTGAGCCCACGAAAAACCATTACAAGAGAGTATAATAAAGTAAAGAATTATGTCACTACACTATAAACGCATACCGGGCTTATAACTATCACGCTAAAAGTGATATCACCGATAGCATTAAGCTAATTGGGTTTATATAGGCATATTCTCTCGTGACAATAATATATCGCTGTGATCAATTTGTTAGTGAATTTTTTTTTATAATTATTAATATAATTGATTAAAAAATTATATTCTTCCTTTGAATTCTGCTTTGAAAAATAATAGAACGGATATATTTAATGAGTATATCGAAAATCGACCCTATTCTTAGGTATATTACCTTTAGTATTTGTAATCACACTTGTTAGATAAGCTGATTGCAAACTAGAGATATCAAAGAAAGTTTTATTTATATATATCTTCGTTATTCAACTTATCTTCCTTATTATTCTTCTCTTTACTAACAGAATCATTATTATTCCTACTACAACTCGATTTCTCCTCTTCCTTAACAAAACACTTGTTTTGCATAATAGAAGAGGCAAATGCTTTTTTTATTGTAAATTGTAAAGAAGTATATTAACAAAATAAATATAAAAGAAAAATAAACAACTTATTGCTATATACACATTCTCTTACTATTTCAGTTGTACTAACAACAATTTGCTCTTACTACTGTGTTTTCTTAATAGTATAGAAAGCATATTGATTATTAATCGAGGGATACAAAAAAGATGAGTGATCAGAAAAGATTTAGAAAAAAAAGGGAAATTCGGGCGATCTATATGTTTCAAAGGCTTTATATTATTGTTAGGCTATAGAACGGTTTCCTTTGTTTCCTATACACCTTCCCGTCACAAAAAAAGCAAAATTTGCGCACACACCTGTTTATCATATCATGCTATAATGTAAACAACAACATCTCATTAGAATCGCTAATACGTTTACGGATTAGGTAATTGTAAAACTTGAGGGCAAGCTTTTTCGAAAGGGGGGATAGTGTTATGGATCGTACTCAATCACAATTGTAATTGTTTATATGCGTGCTTGCGCATGTACACGATTATGTGTATATAGCTAGTATATAAGAGCGCTCTATAAGCACTTTGCTCCCGATTCTGTAGTTGTAGATTCTAAGGATAAATTGTATTCTGCTCTTGCAGTTCTTCTAAGGCAAAGTGTCACACATACCTCAAATCCCACCTCTCACCCTCCACTTCATATACTCAAAGTCCTCTCAAAATCTCTTAAATCTAAATTCATATACTATTACTATCCCCTATTTCATCTGTCATTCAACATTTCATCATCTCAACTTTCTCACTTGCTCACTCGCTTACTCATCTACATTCTAGCTATATAATCTTAAAACTATTAACATGTTGATTCATATTATATCATGAGTAAATATCATATCGATCAATATAAAGAAGCTCAGAATCTATTATATTTTGTTTTGATTGATTGATTGATTGATTGATTTCATTTACGTCCACGTTCAGTCTAAGACTATATAGGACGGCTAAGCCTCTAGAGGCTCTAGCAGGTAACTTTTTATTCTACAAAGATGGATATATTCGATTTAGGGAAGTGAAAACAAATGTTGGGGACCAGTGCCCGCTTATTATACGCATTGCATATAATAAGTATATTTTGTTTTAGTATATATACTTTATATACTATATAAACTATATTATATATGATCAAAAACAGTAAAGATGATATTATCGATATTAGTATTAGTATCAATACTATCTTCTATTCTGGTCTCTTTTTATTCATCTATTTGTTCATCTATTCAATTATCTATTCATCTATCTATTTATTCATATATTCATTTATCTATTTATTTATTCATTCATTTATTACTATTCCTATTTCTATTTCATCCTATTCTTATCCTCTCTTCATCCTTATTCAGTATTCTCAAATCATTATATCACTACACTCTCTATCTAATATCTTTACTTTATTTTTCTCATCCTTCTCTAAATTCTCACCTCCTATCTTATAATACCCGATTCTCGCCTCCTAATTCTCGCCTCCTAATTCTCTAACTAATATTTAATTATCCAATAATCATTTATATACAATATAATATAATCCAATAATCCAATAATACTATTCTCCTTTCTTCTCTTCATTTTTCTATTTCTCTATCTATTTCTCTATCTCTCTAATCCTATTCTCCTTTACTTTATAATACATACATACATTTCCCTACCAACCAATCAATTTAATTTATCCATCAATCCATCTCTCCACCATCCAATATCAACCACTCACTCGAATCTCACAATATAACATTCCCCATCTACAATCATACAAACACATCCTCGCCTCCCTCATAAACTTCAGATTTCTTAATTCTCAATTTTCGCCTCTCGCTTCTTAACCTCCCTCTACATCAGCGAAATTATTATTATTATTATTATTAGTAATTTTCAACCGGGCCGTTTAGGCGAGCCTCCCAGGGGGCATTACAGTTAGGCTAACTGCAGGATAATCTTTTAATTTATATGATTCCTTTTTCCTAGGGATAGGGTCTCAATATTCTTAGTAGCCTTCCAAACGATGGCTAGTGTACTTGTACCTTTGTCTCCAATCCTCTGAGTGTTTCTGTGCACGCTTTCCGATTTCCTATATAATATTTGTTTGAAAGCTGCTTTATTCTATAAGGGTAGCTTTTATATACATTCTATTGCAATATGGTATGCCGCGTGCTTCAATTTTCTTCCACATAGCTTTTCTAGATCTATTCCCTCTTATTCATCAGCGAAACAACCGACGGGAATTAATCAATATTCGAAAGAATATAATATTAAATCTAAGAGATTCTAATTATCAATATAAAGAAGACTCAAATTTATATTTGATCTTTTCGGATTTTAATATTCATTTTGAATTGAATTAATAATTCAATAAATGAATGATAGGTCAATTTCCGCCTATTTTTTTTTCGCTTACGTAGAGCCCCCCCTCAATAAACAATTAACTATAAGATAATTACACAACTATACATTTTATTCCTCTGTCTCTCTACCCAATCTCCTCAACACATCATTTCGGGGCGAGCCAGCTCGTTAGTGTTTCGGAGCGCCTAATATTTTCTATTATTTCATATTATTTTCATTGTTATTCTTATTATTCTTGTTATTCTTATAATCACACTCTAACTTTATTCATTCACTCATTCATTCATTCACTCATTCATTCATTCACTCATTCATTCATTCACTCATTCATTCATTCACTCATTCATTCATTCACTCATTCATTCATTCACTCATTCATTCATTCACTCATTCATTCATCCATTCATTAATTCATCAATTCATTCTACTCAAACACTCAAATACACAAACAGATATATCCATTTTACAACCCCCATACCACTTTCTTTCCCTCCTCTCTTCTTGCTCTCCACTCATTCAAATTCGATCTTTTCAAATACCCTGAATAATTTCAAGTCTCACCCCCCTCATACCAAAAACCAATACCAAATAAACATCCCAAATCCCTAAAATAACGCCTATAAATGCATGCACGCGTCTAGTCCCATTTTGTTTTCCCCTCTCCATCTTCAAGTACCATCACCACACACCTCACCCCATATACTACACCACATCACACCCCAACCCGAACTCCTCTCCTCTCCTCTCAACCCCCATCCGCAAAATTTCAGAAAAATAGAACTTCAAAATGGGGGTATACACAAACAAAACCTTACTATGATACATAACAATGTCCCAAAACACCACCATCCTATCCTATCCTATCCATCAATCCATCCACCCAAATAACTCCATGTTCAATGCTTAAAGCACCATGCCCACTTCTCACACACCATCTTAATCTTATATATTCTCCCCCTTATCCTCTTCCACCCCTCCCCTCAATCTCTTCTAATCACATACCACCTATACCTTATTCAACCCCCCACTCGAGAAACTTCCGTCTTTATCGTTCCTCACCGTTTCCGCAGTCGAAACTCCACTGCTAGCTTCTACTCTATCTTCCGTCTCTGCTGTTGCCAAATCAGCCAAACGTTGAAGACCTTGATTTGCAGCCGTAATCATATGTTGATTGTCATCTACTTTTGCATTCACCACTGCACTTGGAACTTGTTGCGCTCCTTGACTTTGACCTTGAGACAAACCAATCGATCCTCTTCTTTGCGCTCCCAAATGATCGATCAAGAATTCCATTGTCACTTTATCCCAAGACGAAGATGCAAGCCGACCATCTAACATAGTTTTCAATGTAGTTTCTGCCTCTTTCTTTGTATTCTCAATTTGAAGAAGATTTGGAAGTGCGAGAGCTGCGAAACATTTGTAGTAATTTACTAGAGGAGATTTAAGGTCTGGATTGAAAGAAAGTTGGCTGATAATATAATGAGTAGCTCTCATTTGTTCATCGGCGTCTTCTTGTGGTCCTTGAAGAAGTAGTATAAGGAGATAAGCACACCAATAATTGATATGAAGAACGGGAGATTCGATCGGTGTGATACCAGAATTACTCAACTCATGACGTACGAGTTCGAGTTGGGTTTTGAGGAGTCGAGAGTGAAGTCCACGATGAACTGCGAGCGGCGGCAGGTCATTTGTAGCAAGATTAACCTCTGTGTAGTTTCCAATAACGACGGCGATACCTATATAGTTAGCAACAGACAAGCAGATAGGATGAGAGAACTGTACTCACGAACTAAATGGTATGTAACTTCACCCAATATAGCTCGATCATCAGGATAAATTTGTGCAACCGAATCTGGAATTTGTATTGGACAAGCTCTCACTGCAGCATTCCATCTCTCCATAATGACCAAACTGAACCAAACTCGCCTCGCATGCTTGTCATCAGAATCCGGATCATTGTTCGATTTGTCAATTGGTTTGTGTGCGTGCAATTTCGTAGAATATGCGAAGCCAACAGCAGTACTCAACCAAACAGATGGTAACTGAATAATTTGACCGTCCTGAATATCACAAGGGAGATTGTTGGCTTCAATTGAAAGCAGCATCATTATTTGAAGGTATGCGATCATAGTAGTAGGGGAATGGATGGTTTGCGAATCATATTGAACTGTGTGAATGAGTCTGACAGCGTTTGTGATACCTCGTGGCTTGAGGGAAACTGCGGTTGGAAATAATCTGATTGCAGCATATAGCGCCTCCCAAAAAGCATGCCTGACAGGAGTAGGACAAGCAGAAAGCCGAGAAATTAACCTGGCTTTAGTGAGGGATAGTATAGGATAAGTTGGGTGTATGAATTTGTAATAACTAAATGTTGTTAGTAATTATGCAGTTTGTACATTCTAAGTGACTACATACTTTTCAAGAAGAGAATCGTCAATATAGTCCACAGGATCTTCAGTATGAGGTTGGGAGGTATGATTTACTGCTTCAACAGAACCACTAACATCAGGCGCGTTCACCCACTTCTGCTGAGGTACTGTCATGTTTGGCGAGTAGTTCTGCTCTCTGGTAGGTAGTTGAGTGGTACCAGGTAGTGATGCACTGGTAGGATATGATGAATTTGGAATTGAAGAACGCGGCTGTTCTTGAGGGATCCAATTGGAAGCTGACCTCTGTGGTTGATTCTGATACGGAGAATTAAATTCGCCGACCCCGGAAATTGAAGAATAACCGCGCTTGCGGGGAAGTTGCTCAGGGTTCGGAGTCGGAGAAAACTCTTCGGAAGGTCTTCTTTGTAAAATATCTTGTGACTGTTGATATTGAGGCATCTCACTTCCTTGCACTTGACCTTCCAATGTATTGATCCGATCAGCAAGCTCTTTAATGTAGCTACTACTTTGTCAGTGAGTTTCCTTCAAGATCATGATTGCTCGTTTTACACAACCTACCCTTTACTTGGTCCACGTTTCATAGGTTGCCTGCTAAATTGACAATGAACACCAACTCTCTTACAGTTTGAGCATATATCTTCATTTCCTGGCTCATTGGCATTGCATCTGATTTTCTTTCTCCGACATTCATCACAAGCTCTTGATACCTTTGATCTCTTTCTTCCAGCTGGAGATATTGAATCATCCTCATATTGAGGACCCACTTCCATAAGTCCATGATTCATAGGTGTATGACCTCCATGCATTTGATGATCTGGTTGGTATTGATGGTTCATGTTGACATTTCCTTGACCTCGAGAATCTGGATTTTCGCTCATTCCACGATTGGTTCCCATGTTTGGCTGTATACTACGTGATAATTGAGCATCGGCAGATAATTGTTCTGCAAGTTGCAGCTCATCGGGAGTGGGTAGATGTTGCTGATGTTGATTGGGATGTGGATTCGAGGAATTTGGTCCATAGAAAGGTCCACCACTACTATCAGCAGCAGTCGCGTTAGGAGATGGATAGGATTGCATTGTTGGCGCGTCGTTATGGTTCATTTTTTTCACTTTGACTTCATCGGCGCAAAAGGAAGGAACGTTGATTAGGTTCCTAATTGAGAAAAAGTTAGTTAAGAGAACTCCTATCCATAGTACTTTTATTCACTTCCATCTCGATCCCAATAGCTACCGCACGTAGGTTATTGTTATAGTCCCGTCGTTCTCAAACAACGAAATTGGCTTCAATGAACTTACTTGAAAGGATTTTTGATGGAGAAGAGGTACGCGACTCCAATTAATTAGTTTGCAGAACAGTAAACAAGCAGATGCTCACTGTACAACAATCGGAAGTTGTAGATTGTAACTTTGGATGATATGATCAATATGGAAATTTTCGGTGATGGAAGAACTGTTGTCCGAGAAGCTGTACAAAGATAGAAAGTAAGCTGAAGCATTTATCAGTCAAGGTCCTGGTGGTCCCTCATTAAAGGTTTGTGGATTAATAAGATGTCCAATGAGATTCACAAGCTCGAGACACTAATGAGAATCCTCAAATAAGGTGGAGCTTTCTTCCATACCTCGGTGATAATAACATCCGATGGGGTAAATATGTTCATTCAATGTTTGACATTCAATTCAATGTTCCATCCATCCATATAGCCAAAAGTCCCACAGGACCTTGAGTGAAGCAAG
The DNA here is from genome assembly GCF_014898435.1 of Botrytis sinoallii. NCBI lineage: Eukaryota > Fungi > Ascomycota > Leotiomycetes > Helotiales > Sclerotiniaceae > Botrytis > Botrytis sinoallii. Next base: position 1,697,504 of record NW_024066029.1, on the reverse strand, counting down.
AAGCAAGCAATAACAATATCGAATTGAATTGAAGCGGAACTTTCGGATAACCCTCGAGGAGGAGTTGTTAGCGTTTGACTTTAGACCTAGAGTAAGAATGAGAGAAGTAAGAAAGCAGTAAGAAGTGGCTTTTTGAATGATGATGGAAGTCATGGGAAAAGGATCATAAGAGAATGAATGTGCAATAGGTAGATAGAAGGAATAGACCAAGGAAGGATTGATTGGCCACTCACTCAAATATCGAAACGATTCCCAGAATGATATGTGGTCCGGTATCCGTATCTTCAATGATGTTTCTTTACTTTTGTCTATCTTCTCTCTCGCCCTCTTCCGTGATAGAGATGCAACTCAAGATGTTGTTTCACAAATACCTTGCTTGTACTACATCACAATAAAACACTTCGGAGAATTGGAGAACCTATCAATTGTTAGCTTTCCCATATCTATTCATGGTTATACACACCCAACTTTCGTAGACGAAGAGAGGTGTTGATCTGACCTTGAATTCTTGAATCTTTGATCTTCGATGTTGTGGTTGCAGTTGCATCAAGAAATTCATTCCTCCATCCTTTTCCATTCATATTTCACCAGTAGGTAGGTAGGTCATAGTCATGATCATGTTCATGTTCATAATTGAAAGAAGCTTCCTCGGCAGGTGATCTTTCCACCTTGTGGAGAAGGGGGAGGGAGGGGACGGGAGCTACGAATGTGGAAATGTGGGGGAGCAGGGTGTGAACAATATATCCACGGCCGGGTTAACTAGGTATCTCGGAGAAGGGTTACGAGTGAAGTCTCAAGGGCAAATCGTGATTTATTTATTTAAATTCCTGTTGATCCACCATCGGCCACATCTACAAAGACTGACCAGCCTCCATGTAAGCCCTCGGGAGCCCTTGCAGAAGGGTTGGGGAGGATATCCTCGTACTCATATCTCCTTCTCCTTATTGGACCTATCATCTATTGCCCTGCCAATTCCACTTCAATCTTTTGGAGACGAGTTCACGCATACATATGGTATCCTGCCAACTTTCCCCAAACAACCGATGGAATCTATACTCATTTGATCACTTGCATAGCACCCTCATGCATTTATCCAGCCTAAATACCCCAGACCATCCGACCCATTCCTGAAGAACTTACAATTCCACCACTTCCCTCTTCCTCTCTGCCGAAAGAAGTCTGATCTCGCCGGAAGAAGAAGTGCTATTGTTCCGTTCGAGTCTACACCATTGATATCCTCCTAATCTCATCATGCGACGTAAATCCTAAGAATGCAACTTGTGCCCATATTCCACTCCCCGATGTAACGTTCAAGTCACTCATCAGCCTTTACCGGCGGGGTATCAGTGCCGTATTATGAACTAAGATGTGACCCTTTCAATATTAATAGGGACGTGTCTGTCTTGGCAAACAGGATCTTCTCAATCCCTCTTACCTCCAACTTCTCCGTTTATTTTCCCTTTCGCCTACAGCGCAGAAAGGAGGGGGGCTCGGTCAAATGTTTTAGAATGCCGAGACCTTCTGTTACAACTGGAAGATATTTATCCCATTTCCTCCGCCTTCGAAGAAACATACTTTACCTATTGTTTGAACGTAGCATGAATCGTCCATGCAATCTGACAAGCGTGCAAGTGACTTGTCGAATCGCACCAATCTCACCTAGTATCGAATCACCACTTGATCAATCTTTAATAAACTTTCAATAACGAGATACCAATAGTCACAACTCCCCTCCATATCTAGATCGTGTTCGATCAAATTTGCGATTCGGATGCCACCATTTTCCCTGTCAGCGCTTTCTTACTACTTTTCTTACCACCCTTTTCGTGCTTTTACAATACGGATCCAGTCCGGTGAAGTCAACATCTAATCTATCAGCCGATCTGTTGACTTGTTTATAGTGACATTGCGTAAAGCATGTTGGGAGCGACTGATGCAAGATAAAGTATTCTTCGTATCGTGACTTCGGCACAACCGTTTTGCCTGCAGAGTCACCTATGTAACATGGGTTGGCATCCGGTCCTCAATTTGTGGACGGAAAAACATATGAACGCGAAATCATCACTAAAGTCAGTTATTTCATATCAAGTGCATACACAGGATGCATCATGATATATTTTGGTCATGTAAGTCATTTATCGCTATTCACACAAGAGACGTCTATAAAATATAATGCCACCTGAAAATGCTGCACTTCTTGTGCCAAACGCTGTTGCCGCCATTCTGTACTTGAAACTCATGGGAAAGTGATCATCGTAAGTGATCGAAATCGATATCCAAAGATCAGGAATTTGCACACAGAGGCCATTTGCCTTTCCACCGGTGTTATTGTCTCCAAACAATCTCATCCTGTACTCCATTCGCATTGTTGGCCGCAACGTTGTTTGCGACAGAATATTCCGTCATCCAAAAGTTGTCGGGTTCTTCGACATTTATGGGCAAAAAAGTGCTGCTCTCGTCAAATGGTATTTGAAGATTATTCTTGATCTCGGTTGGATACCCTGTCATAGGTAGACCTTGGTTTGAAGGTGTCAATGGCAGAAATTCGCTGGAGCTTGGTTTCATGAATTCCTCAAGTCCAAAAGTCCCAACATCATTGCTTGCGAGCATCTGCATCTGTGACACGTCGAGATAGGATGACGTCGTACTTAATCTGTATCTTTCAATTTCTCCACCAAATTCTGATGCATCAAGATCAGACCCGTATTGGTTATTTTGATTGTTCATCAATGCAGGTCTGGAAGGATCTGAAACACCCATAAAATCTTCGATTTCTGATTGCTCCCCAGAGGTTGATGTAGTCGTTAATGCTGGATGATCGATACTAGAAAAGTCGAATCCATTGAATGATGCCGCTTGGCTATAAGAAGAGGCTGCGAAATTATCATCGTTGAAATTTAATCCCGGGTAATTACTCCAGTCGACAGAAGCGGAGCCGATTCCGGCGGAGAATATCGGTTGTTCGAAATCTTGGATTGCCCCACCGTATCCATCGAATTGATATATGTTATTGTAATCGGGGGTCGACATATTCGTTATATCCAAAGGTGGCAATTGACCATTTACTTGGTGGAAATTTGTTGTTGGGCTGACGAGTGGCGATGCATGCTCGGACTTGATCATTCGCTGCTCTTGCTGAGCACTCACTATAGAGTCTTTGATTTGAGATTCGCTGTGTAAGGTATCGATAGCGTTCGTGTGTGGTAAATTATCAACAGACCTATTGGCCAGACTCGATGACGATTGTCCATGGATTGAGTGTGCTCGGGGCACGGTGTATGGAAGACCACATTTGTGAGCCATATTGTTATTCTTGTGTACGGGCTTGTGGTGACCATTTGTAAATATTGTCAAATTGTTTTCCGATTGGGTGGTCTGCGCGCGGGGTCGTCTTGGTTTGGATACTGGTATAGACATCGAAGGAGTTTCATCAGAGTCGGACTCGGGTACTGGAGGGAGATGATCACTTTTCAAAGCGCAAGTGCATCGGGCTCCATGGCTGCAACAACAGGTATCTGCTTTAATCATGTCAGAAACTGAGATTGTTGTGCCAGGAGTTTGTCGTAAAAGCTCACCCTGTGTATCTCCATTCTCCGGACAGGATCCTTTCGAATGTGCCTTTTCTGAACCGCATTCACATCGAACATGTGCTGCTCTGGATTTGCGCAATGTTCGACAATGAGTACATTGTGAGACAGGACGACCCTAGACAAGTCTGGTTAGCAAGATCGGCACAACAAAATACAATTAGTATACCTTTTTATTGATGTGTTGCAGAGGTCTGTCTGAATGATGACAATTGCTAACACGATGACCTCTGACACAAGCATCACAAGCCCACTTTTCTCCGTCGATGATCATCGTGAAGAGAGATAAATCGAGCGTGAGATATATATTTTAGGTAAGAGTAAGGATAAAGTTGGACGACCGTCAACAAGTCGTCACTGGTAACAAGATGGGAAAAAACCACCCTCAAGATGATAGATGAGATCTGTAAGAAATTGTATGCAATTCAATTGAATTGCTGAGTCGATAATAGATCGAGTCGAAGTAAATAAAAGTCAAGAGAGCAATATGAGAAATTGCTCTGATGTATAATAAAAGTAAAATGCCGCTGCCGTGGTATATGGGGTATATGCCCTTTGACTCCAAAATTGAATATTTGATCCAACGCCGGTAAGATGCGATATCCGAGAACAGAAAATTGAAGGAAGATGGAGGGGAGATTTGTTATTTTTTTGAGCTTTTTATTTTATTTTACAATGGCAGAGCCTTGCACCGTCTGGCGCCGGCTTAGAACAGCGGGACACCGAGGCCGGTTTGGCTTTACCAAATTATATGGTTATGTTCCTTTTTTTGGAGGACAAGTTGAAATGTGAATAGATTGATAGAAAACTGGGCGATGAAAATGAATTATATGAGGAATACGGTGACCCTTAACCCACAGTATTAAGATTTGGGTGTTTGTGATTGAAACGAACCAAAGACGCAGTTCGATCAGTTCGTTGGTTTATGGTGTGGCCAGTGTGTAGCGTGTACGGGATGAGGGTAATGAGGGTAATGAAGATTGCGTGGGTGGGCGAGAAGTGGGCTGGGTCTGATCGCTTGTGCTTGTAAGAAGGAGTTGGTTGGTGTTTATTGTTCTTGCAAGGGGGGGCGTGGTGGGCGTGAAGAGAGACGGGAGAAGTGAGTGGTGGGAGTGAAAGGGAGTGGTGTTGGGAGTGAAGGTGAGTCGTGGTGGGAGTGAAGGAGTGGGTGGAAGAAAGAGTAGGTAGCCAGGTAGTAAGGGTTTATGAAGTATTTCATGGTCTAATGTTCCCACTATTTTCGACAAAGTAGTAATTGTTTGGTTAGTCTCATCGAAGCGAAACACTTCAATTTCATTCATCGAGTTCATTATTCGTTCATTATTCTTTTACTACCCATACTCCTGTCTTTTCATTGATCGTGAATCGAGTCGAGTCAAGTCGAGTCAAGTCAGGTCAAGTCAGGTCAAGTCAAGTCGAGCCAAATCAAGTCACATCAAGTCACATCAAGTCACATCACGCAGGTTTGGTGACTGTGCTCTTTGCACCCTTTGCCAGCGAAAGAAAGGATGAATGATGACCACCTGCCTCTGCTCATCAATAGTTTTGTCATATAGGCTGGAAAGAATTCTTCTCTTTACCGGTATTCCCCTGCTTTATTAGCTGCGGCTACTACAATGCCACACCACATAGCACCTACTCCGTACAATGTGTACTTTACTACCCGTATCCGACTACTCACATGCAGATATCTCACAATCTTCAATCCGCAATCTGCAATCTACAATCTACAATCTACAAGAATTCAATATATGAAAGACCCAGTACTTACTCGGCGCCAAATTCTGATTTGCATGTACGAAGCTTCAGCCGTCAGTTTCTGGGCGGTGGCTCCTCTCCTCTTCGTTTGATTTGAAGTCTGAACAGTCAATCTGGAAGACTATAGAGTAGGACTGGCTTCACTATCTGTCTCCCGGTCCAAAGTTTAAAACGTCAAATTATTTTGTAACCTAATGGTGGCATGGCGGCTTGGAGAACTCCATATACGGGCAGGTCAAGATTAGGGTTAAGAGAAATAATATCAAATCAGAGCAGAAAGATTATCGGAATCCACAATCCATCCACAAAAACCTACATTTAGCCAGCATAGTTTACTTCCCCGGAAACGGTTTTGACTTCATTGATACATATTTCTCTTGTCAGCTAATCTAAGTAAGCATTCACACATGCAGATAAGCAAATAGAGGATGGATGTTTTTATTTTGCAACAATCGATTCAACCACCGATCAGTTTGCCCGATTACTGGCTCACCACATGAACGAATTGCAAAGCCTCGTCTAATTCGGTCAATGAAGGAGTTCCATCAAGGCATTCATTTCCAGCCAACTTCAAACATCCCTCATTGGGAATCCATCGAAAAATATCGAGTATTCATCGGCCCACTATCAACATCTAATCGCTCTCTTTTCACGCCTTGCCTGGAAAACATACATTTGAATACAATAAATGCCTTTATGGTTACTGTACACATTCTTCAAGGAAGATATGCAAGCTATTCACACATCCCACTACACCTACAGATCCCCATGAATCAGCATTGACAACAACGACTCAGCCCCAAAACTGATACCCACCCCGTATAATTACCGTTTTTCTGACGGTCCGGAATATCAGTAACCCAAGATAGTCGACGTTACACCAACTTCCATGTATCATATTTGATATGGCTTGACATGATGTGCATGCAAATAATGGTGACGAAGAACAATCGGAATTTCTACGGGACGGGAATGATATCCTCCTATCTTACTTCATGGCTCACGCACGCACCACGGTTGAACGGAGAAAACAATCTATAATAATAGCACGTACACAATCGATGTTCATCTCCCGAAATATTTGTCTAGCTATTTGACGATCTTGTCACTAGTTCTACGGCAGTCGGTAGACGAGATCGAGTCCTTGAAATTTACAATTTCCTCAACTCGAGACTAAAGAACCCTCAATAAAAACTTGGTATGACAAACAGGCCTTCATTCACATTAGCGCTGTAGTGCAATGCATGGTCGACGAGCCCACCAGAATGCTGGGATTTTAACGCTGAAGTTATGGGATACTCGAAAACTTCGTGCAACATACGAATTTTAGAGTTGCCACGTTCGAAGGCAGCTGCATGAAATTATGCGCAAGGGAGGAGCTCGCCTGGCTCCTTGTACATATCAAATGAACTTCAACCCCACGAGGAAAATCCAGAGGAACGATCAAATTTGATGTGCGTGCTGCGCCCTCTTCGTCATAATATGACTGATATCAACCATCATTTAATTGGTGGTACAATACTCGGATGCCACGATGCTCTATGGTGATGAAAACCGAATCTGAAGTGTAATATGATCATCTGCTCACCTGCACTTCTTTCACTTTGAACAATCACACGGATCGATTATTCTTGTTTGTTTACTTTGAAATGACAAAATGCTGTAGGTACAAAATTGCTACGGGGGTCAATCGAGCTCCTTAAACTATGCATTACATGTTGTATCTTTGCAGTCTTGCATTGATAGAATTGATCGTCCCACAAGCGAATTGAAATTAAGGGATGGACCCGAGAACGAGATTTCAGTAGGTACTCAGCTCCAATGTTTTCCTCAATACCTACCTACAACCCAGATTTCCACATTTTACATTCTACCCGGGTATTCAAATTAAACCACAAGATCAGAACAATCAAACATTCTCTCTCGCGCGAGTCTCGCGCTACCCGCTCTCAATTCAATTTCATCCATAGTCCTCAATCCTTCTCCCATATGCAATGTTTACATTGCCTACAGAACCAACTAATGCAGATGCAACCTGCTTGTAAGCTTCAAAACCACAACCCCACGCATCAAAGGTCCTCGAACTCAAGACCTTAAACTTAATCTGTATTCTCCTCCGACCTCCGCGAACAAGATGCACGCAAACAGGGCAAGCAAACAGGTTCTCACCGCCAGAGATACTCGACAAAATGAATGACCTGCGAAGTAAAACGAACCAATAGAATAAATACCTCATTTGTGTCACGTGGACTGCATGTGCAATCCATCCTTCCTCGTGGACTTGCGGCAGGTAGGTCGAGCATTTCCGATTACGAGCAAGTGAGAAAACCCTGGATTCTCAGAGGTGCAGTGCATCATCCAATCATATCTGCATACTTCTAAAAGCAGAAGGAGATGTAAGGGTCCTAGATTTGCACTACTAGGTCGAAGAAATTAAAGACCGCGGCAGCAAACTCAAATCAAAATTATCAAATAAAAAATAACCCACGTGTTGCCAAGTAAACCAAGAGCCATCTGGATCTTGATGGACAATAGTAAATTAGTAAATTAGTCAGTGGTTTTATGAATGAGATCGAAGGACGATTGTTCAATTGCCGTCGCTATTGATGTTTATAGGAGACAAGCTTTTTTGGCAGGTAGGTCGGTAGGTGCATTGACGTCCGTGGATGATAGGGTGATGATGAATCAGTTCCGGATTCCGAGGGGTGCACAAGGTGGAATGGGAGGATGGGAAAGTATGTGCTGGATATGATTATGTTTGGATGTATATTTAGAAAGATTACATACCTGGTAAGTAAAAAGTAATGTCATCATCACTGACTCGAGATAATGATACCCGTCTTACTCTCTTTCTATTATTTTCTTGTCGTGAGTATAGCAAGATTCGTTTGCATTTTCACATACTGGGTGATTAGACACCTGCTCGGAGATATCAAACGTGTGATCTGATCTTACAATGCGCATCGACCGTGGCGTGCGTGGGTATACCTTCCATCCATCTCCTGCCCGGGCATCAAATGATCTCGAGTCTGAGCGCAACCTCAGCCTACGAATTCGCTTCCAAAAATCCGGGACGGAGATACCCACGAGGATCTTCGCTGATGGTTTTTATAGTTGGAGAAACGGGATTATCCATATCTGCAATGAGAATACGCACAACCGAGATGATTCATTTGGATAGTGGAAATGCTTAGTGCTTTGCATTGACCTGTATAATAGGTAATCTTGAGGTAGTCAGGCGAAAAAAGCGAAAAAACCCCTTTCCATGCGAGCCATGTAACCGAACACTACCTACCTAGGTATACTTCATATATTTTATACACGAAACATTTGAATGGGTAGCAGAAATGCAGAGGTGGATAGATCAATGCGCCCCCACGGAATCTACAGTATCGCGGAATACTCACGTTGTACGGAATCTGTACGATATGACTCGGACTCCGATTCCGGTAGATACACTTGAAAGGTGGAAAATGTCACACGATGTGTAGTTCATCATTTGTGCGTCACTCCAAGATGGATTATTGTTTGATTGTTGTATTAGTACTAAGTAGTGAGGTATCATAAAGTATACTCCGCGAGTGAACCGCCCTTGTTTCATTGTTTTATTATTTCCTCCCCTTCACTTTCCTTCTTTCCGGTCAGCACTCCTCCTGTGCATCTCATGTGGTTATTCTGCTGGAAGTTTCCTAGCACTTATTTTCTTTATTTTGTATCCCACCATCACCCGTTTGGACGCCGAGATTCGTGAGAAGACAAGTTTAAGAAGCCTTCTTGGCGCTGCCGGGTGCAGCAGTAACAGGTCTTCCTTGACTACGTTGATAGACGGTGTATGTGACGAAGGCAGCGCCGAGAGCGACGACGATAACTAAGTTGCCTGTTTGAAGAAAATATTTAGCTTGTGTTTTGATTGTTTCACCTATTTTTCTTCCAATTGCCTTTCCATTTCCTATTCTACTATTTGAAAGAAGAAGAGTATACATACTCAAGAGGAACTTCACCAATCCCTCAAACGTCTGCGCAATACCCGCGATAGCAGAACCGATTGCTGCGAAAAATGCATTGATGAGGCCGAGAATCGTGTTGAGGATTGATTGGAGGAAGGCGATGATGGAGCTGAAGGCTGCGATGATAGTGTTGAAGATGGAGGAGACGAGGTTTGTGAGGGATTCAACGAGGGAAGGCATGGTTGCTTTGATATTTGCTGTTGATTCGAGTTGGACTGGGCTAGATCGTGTCGTTCTATTTGATTTGATTTGATTTGTAATTGGATTGCGATAGAACTGAATCGTAGATAGATTAAATATATCCTGAACTAGAACTAGAATTGTGTAGATGTGGCGGTGATATCTATCAATTTATACCTGCTACCACCTGCATCCATCGTTTTCACCTTTGTGGCGTCACTTATCGAAGATGACCTCATTGTCGTGAGCAAACAACCAGACAAAATCAAAGCAAGGAGCAACTGTTCCTATTTTATTGCAAGCATCTGCGTCATATCAAAAACCTGTTTGCAGCCCTATCACCGTCAACCGTTTATATCCAATTTCCGCATTCTTTACCACGCCATTTGTACCCTGTCGCCTGCCACAATTAGGAGCATTCTACCGTCTATCAAGGAAAACATGGCATTTCCAAACCCCATCTTTCATAAACAAGAAAGTGAATGTCTAAGTCCAAGTAACGAATCAAAAAGTCCATATTGTTTGACCAGGAAAGAATGATCCTCACAGGGTTGGTCGCCATGCTCGTCATTGTTGCTAGGGCTTTGTGGGGGCGGGCGCTAACGGACGCCAAGGCTTGGCGTTTGAGGATGGAAGATTTTTGGTTTGGGGGAAGCGATTTGAGGTGACGAGGCAGAGATTAAGAGAAATCATTTGGGGATAAGTTTACTTTGTGTACAGATACTTGGTCACAGAGTTCTAGGATCAAGAAAGCTGAAGTGTCCATAACTGCAATTTTGGGTCGACGCACCTTGAGAAGTTTTTCAAGAAACTGGACCCCAATCCTTCACACAAATTCTTCTTAAAGAAAATGGCACCATCTCAACCCCTACCCAAAAATTGGCCCTCTCAGATCCCATATCTGATAACTCCCACATACTGCACAACAATGACCCCTTCACATCTGAAAATTCTCCGCACGCCGACTGCAGACTCGCTTCCCATTCCCACTTCTCACACTAAAGGCCCCTCATCCCTCGTCAAAATTACGCCCATCAATGACCCCTCTCATCCCGCCAATGGCCAGAGTGGATTATTCGCTACGAGAGACTTGAAACCTGGAACTTTCATTTTGCAGTACATCGGTGAAGTGCATGCACCGAGTTCTTTGGCGGATGAAAAGATCAAGAAGCTGGTAGAATGGCATGAGAAGAGTGATTATGATTTGAGTTTGGATCGAGAGGGAGGTATTGGGGTTGATGCACAAGCAAAGGGGAATGAAGCTAGGTTCATTAATGATTTCAGGGGGGTGACTATTGGTGGGGAGAGGGCAAGGGTTAACGCTGAGTTTAAAGAGATTTGGGATACTGGGAGGGGAGAGAGAGGTATGGGGGTTTGGGTCCTAGGGGAGAAGGCTGGTGGAGGGAAGGGAAAGGGTGTGGGAAAGTGGAAGGGGATTAAGAAGGGAGAGGAGATTTTGGTTAGTTATGGAAGAGGGTTTTGGGGAGCAAGAAGAGGAGAGGAGGATTGGACAGAGGCTGGAGACGAGACATTTGGAAACAGCCTGAAGACTTGAGATGAAATGACAGGTCACGCTTCAAATAGTGCCCGACACATTAGAAGATTCTGTCGACGGAGGTTGGAAGTCATCGAAACCGAGGGTATCACCAGGCCATCAGGAACAGCAGAATCAAGGAATTCAATCACCGGACCGGATTCGTCCAGCCATCGCTCCAACGCTCGACAGAGAAGTTCGAAATCATGGATGATGTTTGCTCATACTTGAAAAACAATTAAGATGGGAATCATATTCCACCGGCGATGATGAGCCCATTAAGAGAACACTGGGATGGCATCATCAGCCAAAAGCTTCGCTTGTAGCTATGTTAAAAGGGGCTAGCAGAAGACAGACAACTAGTTTGGATTCGAGTGAAGGTTCAGATACATTTGAAGACCTGCCCATATTGTTACAGTCATCATATAAAGTTCATCGTAGAAATTTGAATCTCAAGATTGGAAAATTATAGCACAAGATTACGTGCTTTATAACCTGGGGTTTCAATTAGCATAACAACCAATAATACAGCGTGCTTCTAGCTTCTTTTGAAATTCGATTTATGATAGAAAATGTCGAGAATGTCGAGAATGCTTTGAGAATTGCATGAACATGTGGGTCCGTTTCCTTCACCGCTTCAGAAAATGGCTTTTGGAGTTAAAGCACGAATACATAAAGAAAGCTTCATGCCAATATATTAACTTTCCTCTCAAGCTTTAAACACTTCTTGTTTTAATTCTTGAAAATTGGAAGCTGCAAATCTTCAATTCTATATTACGTATCTAGGCAAGAGGTGATGACGGGAGGTAATAGCTCACGATGAGTCTCGTCAAATACTTGCCCCACGTTCAAGTCACTCCGTAAGCATGCTGCTAAAGTCGCGATTCCGATTGGCCAGGGCATTTATCGCGTCGCACAATATCAACGGTCTTCACATTGTGCGATACATTTCCAATAACCATATCGATACTGACTCAATTATTTCAACTTGAACTAACAGAAAGACTACATATTTCATTCCAATTTCAATCGAATACATAAGATTGGCCAAAAAAATCAAACTCGACAGGTATCGTAGCTTGTACGACTTTCATCAATCGCATAAGCACCCCCGCTGCACAATCGCCCAAATCACCTTGGACTATCGATTAAGACGTCTGGCAGATCAAGACCAGACTTTATTTCTCTTCTATTTTATCAGGAGTCTTCCTCCACTTCATAACACCTTTAAAAACGCCGTGTCCCTCTGAGGCCACAGCTAGGTGTTCATTGAAGTAATCGGAAGATATCCTTCTTGCCACCCTTATCCACACATGAGCAATCTTCTCTGGAAATATTATCTCGAAGATGACGTCGATAAATTTCGACGCATATTGGCAAACGTCGCCAACCCATCGCATACATTGAAAGGACATGGCGGAGGATCGGCATTTTCCAGTAGCTTTGGGAATAAAATAGGAAGTTCTGGCGGGTTGGGAACGTCACCGAAGACTTTCGGCAAGAGTCGCAAGGCTTCTGGTCCTGCTGGAAACATAAATGGGATCAAAGGGCAGGGAAATGCGATCAGTCGAGCGGAGTTAAATAGCAGAGATCATGCTGGGTTAACAGTTCTGCACCGAGCTGCATCTTCAACAGCGGTGAATGCAATAGAATTCGCCACCGCCCTTATCGACCATCCCTCTATCGACCTCTATATACAAGACACAGAAAGTGGATGGACAGCATTGCATAGGGCTTTGTATTTTGGTAACGTCACGATTGCTCGGGCAATCATCGAAAGGGACTCAAAGGACCGCGCTACTGGAAACACAGGAGCCAAGCCGGACTCGTCAGTTATCAAGATCAAAGATCGGGAGGGAAACACCCCTTTTGATGTCTACAATGCGACCATCGCACCACGATCGATCCGGGAATACATCAGAGAGCAAAGATTGCGCCGCCATGAAAGAGATGACGACTCTAATGACGGTGATTCTGAGCTGCTCAAGATTGATGTGTCAGAACCCGAAAGTATTGATGGGGATGAGCTTTTTGCTTTTGGTAGCAACAAAAACTTTTCACTGGGGTTTGGTGATCAGGATGATCGCCAGTATCCGGAAAGGATAACACTGAAGCGTCCTGACCGATTACTCTTTCAGTTTTATGAAAACTACCTAGACTCTGTCCATCATGACAATCCTGTCGCGGTCCACGAAAGCTTTCCTACCACTGTATCGGAGCTTCCCTCCATGATCCAAAACAGGCCTATTATAATACAAGATGTCGTTCTTTCCAAGTTGAGTAGTGCTGTCTTAACTACAGATCCAGAATCAAACCTTTACATGTGTGGCTTTGGTCCTGGAGGTAGATTAGGGATGGGAGATGAAACCACTCGCTTCAATTATGTGCCAGTGAACCAGGGTGGCTTAGCAGGGAAGAAAGTCTCGACCGTTGCTCTCGGTCAAAACCATACCCTTGCTGTATCATCTGAAGGAGAGATTTTCAGTTGGGGCACAAACACTTGGGGCCAATTAGGCTACAATCTACCTCGCCCTGCATTAAAGGATGAAGAACCCTTTTGCACAACTCCGCGCCAGATTTTTGGACCTCTGAAAAGAGAAAACATTGTCGGTATAGCTGCATCTGCTATTCATTCAGTGGCTCATACATCTAGCTCACTGTTCTGTTGGGGGAAGAACGAAGGACAACTAGGCCTTATGGATTCAGATTCCCGATCCTTGGAGGCTCAACTAGTACCCCGCAGAGTTGCGGCATCCCTATTCAAGTCATCGATCGTTAAAGTTTCAGCTATCAACAGTGCAACAATTTGCCTTCTGGAAAACCATACAGTCTGTGTTTTTACGAATTATGGTTATAATATGGTCAAATTCCCGTTACATGAAAGCTTCACAAACTACTACCTTCAAAGCACTTCATTCACAACCCGATATGACAACGAGTCTAACAATATCACTAATATTGAGTCTGGTGGAGACACAATTGCAGCCATTTCTGGTAGAGGAGATTTATACACTTTGAATGTAAGGAAGGTTGATACAAAGGTTGCGGCAGCTTCAACAACCAACCCCTCAAAAATCAAGGAAGCTCTATCACAACCGCAGCGAGTCTGGTCACTCCGCAAGGGTAACTGGGATGGAATCAAGTCTGTTGGTGTTGCCGAAAATGGATCCGTCATAGTTTGCACTCAGGCTGGTGCCGTGTGGCGACGTGTCAAAAGAGCTAAGAATAAGGATTCTTTCACTGGGAATAGTGATTATGATCGCAAGGATTTCAAATTCCAGCGGGTCCCTGGACTTACCAAAGTAGTTGCTGTCAGAAGTAATCCTTTTGGTGTATTTGCGGCGATCCGCAAGGACTGTGACGTGACTAGGACTCAAGTGAGGGTTGAAGATGAGAAATTGTTGGAGGATCTTGAACCATTGTCAAGCATCAAAGATCTGGTTGCCTCAGAGTATCCAGCAGAACAGCATGCAAAATGGAAGGATCGCTTCGAACATTTGGCATCTGAATATGGGTCTGTTATGGCAGCAGTCATTACATCTCCGGACCTTGAGGGCGACGTCGAACGCTTGTTCATGGGTCAGAATTTTGATAGCAGCTATGATATTGAGATCTGTAGCAGCACATCTGACATCGCAATACCTGTCCATAGCTTCTTGGTTGCAGGTAGATCTTCTGTTCTAAGATCACTTCTAGCCGAGTTCCGTCACAGTGGAACCGCTTCGCTCCCCGATCGTTCCAAATCAGAACCTGATATTCTCAACATTCATAAAGGTACAAGTGGTAGGATAAGAATCACTTTCAACGGCCTGGATTTTATCACTCTTGTCAACGTTGTTATATTTCTTTACCAGGATGAAGTTGCTGATGTTTGGAACTTTGCAAATTACTACCCACACTTGGCTTTCAGGTATAGAAAGGTTAGGGGTCAACTCATGGAACTTGGTTCCTATTTGAATATGGAATACTTGAATGGGCCTGGGCCTCATAGACGGCCCTCAGATTCAATAACCACTGACTTGGACAATGCAATCAAAGACGAGAAATTCTTTGATGGTTGTGATGCTCTTGTTGAGTTGGATGGAGGAGAAATTCCTATTCACAGTGCGCTTGCATGCCAAAGATGTCCTTTCTTTGATGGTCTATTCAATGGTCGGTCTGGGGGTCAATGGCTTGCTGGTAGACGTGCGGAAAATACAGGTCCGATCACGATCGATTTGAAGCATATTGCACCAGAAACCTTCGAGGTCGTATTACGCTATCTATATGTTGATATAGGGCCTGAGATTTTCGACCACATAGTCTCCACAGACATCGATGAGTTCTCGGAACTTATCTTGGATGTCATGAGTGTTGCAAACGAGTTGATGATCGATAGATTATCCCAAATTTGTCAGCACGTTTTGGGCCGGTTCGGTATGTTCTTTCCGCACCTCACTCCTCATAGATTCTTTTGCGAATAATACTAACATCCTCAAAGTCACTACCCGCAATGCCTGCCATATTGTTAATGCTATAGCACCTTGCTCAATCACCGAGCTTAAACATGCTGGTCTTGAGTACATGTGCTTGCAGCTAGAATCAATGCTTGAGAATCAGTAAGTCTATTTTCGGAATTCTGATGAGCCGCAATATCTTAATATTTGGTCTTGTACATTACTAACTTTAAACAGTCTACTTGATGATCTTGACGAGGAACTTGTTCTCGAATTGGATGAAGTCGTACGCGATAATCAACTACATTGTTTGCCGTTTGCAAAAAGTGGCCGAGCAGATCTGGACTTACACGAGAAGTATCCAGAATTAGCAGAGGATATAGACGAGGAAAGGCGTCGCAGGCTTGGAGATATGATGTTTCGTGCTCATCTTAAAGATGAGGATAGTCGATTATCTTCGTCCTTTAAGATGCGTATGGGAAGTATTGATGATAATTTGTCCTCTCCCAGTAATGAGAAAGCCAGGAGAAGATCCAGGGCGGCGAAGAACGAACCATTTAGCCCAAGTATACGTCCCAAGGATGTGGCGGCCGACTTCATGTTCGATATGGATGACGACGAACTGCCTGGAAGTCCACCTGACTTGAACTTGACTATCGATTTGACTTCTGCTTCTCCGGGGGGTCCAGCCACTCCAAGGTTTCCTACAAGCAGCTCAACTCCCAGGATTGTAGAGTCAGGGTCTCCTACGGACCTACCAAGTTCTGCTGGTTTGGGAATCAAATACGCCCCTGACACACCTCAATCAGCAACTAAAACATGGTCTTCCCCCAATCTTTCACTAAAGCTCGATATGAAAGAAATCATGGCCCAGGCATCAACAAGTCGTACTTCCAATTTATCCCTGAGCCTCTCTGCCCAAAAGGCCAAGGACGAAGAAGCAACTGCTAAGTCGGCAACCCCAAGACTCTCGCAGAAGGAACGCAAGAAACAGCAGGCAGCATTTCAACAAGCTGTACAGACTCCCGTGAGTAAAGGCAAAGAAAAAGCATCGTCTCCTTGGCAAGTTGCGGGTGTCGGTTCGAGAACAAATCTTAAGGATATCCTTGATAAAGAGAATAAATCTTCGCCAGTATCTCTAGCGCCATTGTCAACAATTTCACCAGCGATTTCACCAGCAAATACTCCCTCGATTGCACGCCGAGTTGCATCTCCAGATACTAGATTCTCTGGACAGAAAAGGAATGATAGCAGTAGCATCACAAAAGTACAAACCCCATCGCCTGGTCCATCAAAACAGCCAATACCATCATCTAGATCTACTCCACTCATCCCTCACTCTAAGTCATATAAAGCGCCAGCATCGAAGGCAGAGCCCTCTCTGCAATTATCAATGGCTGATATCATTGGAATGCAACAGAGAGAACAAGAAGTGATCAAAGAAGCAGTTGCAAAGAGAAGTCTTCAGGAAATTCAAGAGGAGCAGAAATTTCAGGAGTGGTGGGATCAGGAAAGTAAGAGAGCAATTGAGGAAGAAGCACAGAGGATGAAGGCTTTTAGCAGTGGGGCTGGGCGAGGTGGTTCGAAGAGTGGTAGCGGGAGAGGAAAGGGTGGGACGAGGGGTAGAGGAGGTAGGGGGAGAGGTGGTGGAGGTGGCGGAGGTGGAGAGTCTGTGAAGGGTGGGAGTGGAGGAGAACCCGTTAAGGGGGGAGGCGGTGGAAGTGGAAGACGGGGAAGGGGGAGACCACAGGAGAAAACTAGCGCTGCCAAATAGTTTGGTACTCTTCGTTTCGTTGTATTATAATATACTTTTGCGCGCGAGAACTTAGGCATGGGTTCGAGATAAGCTTCATAGCACAGCAGGCATGGAATTAGCTCAGTACATACACAAATATTTTTGAATCATGAACGAAAAGAGAAGTTCATTACATTAGACAGATATTCATATGAACTCGAAAGTTTGGAATGAAGGATAGAAATAGAGAATAGAGAATAGAGAATTACATCCACTTCAAGTTCTTACTATTACATGTACATCTAAAAAAAAGTTCCTATTGCGTTAGGTATGTGAAATGAACACATTCGTTTCCTTCGCTAAAGTATTTGCTGTGGTATCTCTATCTCTTTATGAGGAAGTGGAAGAGTGGTGACGGTGAGAGGATTGATGTGTTGATGAAATGAGAATTTGTGGGTTATCATTTAGGGAGAATTGTATGGAATGATAAATGATGGAAGCCTTCATCTGAAATTGAAACTCAGAGGAAGGCTTGTTGGGTGATAGGGTAGTAGGGTAGTATTTATGGCTCAGGAGTCTGTTTTTAGAGAGGGTTCGTTTTTTTTGAATTTTAAGGAGAGAATATATAAGGAAGAAATTGAGTGAGTGTTCGGATCTGAAATCCTTGAAGGGCCTAAGTTGAGGGTTCGGAAATCTAGAGTTGTGGTTTTGGGGATGAGATCGTGGATAGGAAGGGGATAGATAATGGGAGGTTTGGTTTTGGGGTTTATATGTTGAGTAGGGACAGAGATGGGTGTGTTTGAATAATGAGATCATTTGGTAGTTGGTTGATATACCATGTGTGTGTACTTAGTAGTTAGGAGTGGTAGGAGGGGAGGGCGAAAGCATGTCACATTATTTGGAGGATATGATGCATGATGTGATCTAGGATTGATTCACAGTCTTTGATGATTATGCAATTTATACAGAGTTTGGTTGGGTATCTCGTAATATAGGAAGACACCTGCGCTTAGTATTGACATGGAGGTGAACCATCCCTCATCGCTAGAAACATGTGATATATATCTAACTCCCCCACCTCTTCCTTCCTTCATTCCCCTTCCCATCACCCATCTTCTCCACCCTATCCCCCTCCCAAAACGCCTCCATCCCCCTCTCCCTCACCCACCCAAACAAATCACACTCCTCCACCATCTCCAACAATCCCTCCATAGACCACGCCTCATTCTTCTCCTCCCTATACCCCAACATCGCACCATGTTTCTCCTCAAGCTCTTCTTCCAACGCTCTCTCATATTCTGCACCCGCTGCTCTCGCATGCCTACGTTTCTGTGCGATTATACACTTCCAGATCTTGACGGTGTTGGGCGGGATATACGTAATCATTTCTTCGTCGGAGATGTCTTCCCAGTATTTTTCGAAACCCTCGGTGAGAGATAGGGTGGGTGAGGTGGAGGAATTGGGCGGTGATTTGTCTGGGGCAGCGAGCAGTTGTGATTGTGAGGATGAGGATGAGGGAGTAATGCCTCGAGAGGCTAGTTGGGGTGAATCGTTCCACCAGATCCATCCACTAGGGGTTTGAGGTAGTGGGAGAGTGTTAGTATTGGTATTGGTATCTAATGTTACTGCTTTCTTTCTTCTCTCAGATGGTTTTGGCCAACGCCATTTTCGAATGGGCGCAGGTGCTGGTATAGTCGATTCAACATTGTCAGGTTGAGGTTGTTGGGTTATTGTTCCCGTGCTGATTATGCTCCCCAACGAATGATTATTTCTACCGGGGCTGGAGATCGAAAGGTATGCGATCTCGGTGGTGGTGTTAGACATCGAGGGCGATTTTATGCTTCTGCCAATATTGTAAATTGCGAGTTGGTAAATGTTTGTATCTGTGCTGGATATTGCAAATAGCTGGATGTTCGCGCCGGCGTTGATGATCGACAGTGAGTAACTGCTTGTATAAATCCGAAGGTATTCGAATATATGTATTAATCTCAAGTACTGAAAGACTTCAAATGTCTGTATAGGTATTAAAGATTAGAAGTTATAGTATTAAATAGTGTATATCATCAGCGTGAATTGCAAGTATAAGATGTCCAAATTTATTGTAAAGAGAGAATGCAAAGTTGAAGATGAAAAAGAAATTCGAGACAAAATATACATATCAACCATGACGAACTATCCATCCCCCAAAATTATGCGGCCTTCAGTCTTTAGTTCCAAAGTTCTACTCTTAGTTCCCCGACTTAGTCGAATCTAGGCCATCTAGCTTTGCAACCAAACCTCTTTTGGACTTGAGTGGCTTCACCCTATATTCCCCAGATTCTCGAAATTTGAGTTTGAGCCTCACTGAATTGGCTTTGAACCAATGATATGAGACACACGTGATAGCTTTACTGCTTCGAGTAGGTAGGTTTGGTTGTTATCTAGCTCCTTTCTAACACTGTTGGCCTCTCGCTTGTCACCCACCTACCAATATATCATATCACCCCGGTAGGAATAATATTGATCGAGAGAGACGAACAGATCCGTCAATTAAACACCACTCAAGAATAAACTTCGTTCTGTCCAATTGGAAACCCTGGTAGTGGGAAGCTAACAGGTAGGCCGAACTTAGTCCACTGAGCAAGTCATTGGATATTGTGGGGTTTCCGAACGGAGACTCTGTACCGCCATGGTGACCGAAATGTATTCTATGAGTGAGTAACGTTTTGTCATTTTATTATAGCATCATGTTGAAGACGAATTGAATATTCTCCACTAAAGCATGGTATTGGATGAGCTCACTTCTCAGAAATTATATTACTTTTACCCTCGAGTAGGGAATTCTCCGGGGAATTTTCAAAAAAGCCAAGCATCACATCAATAAAATTGGGACTACTAGAAACAAAGAGCAATGAATGAGCACTTGAATGAATTTGAAATTGATTCATAAACCAAGCTAACTATATTATGCATCACTTGACTGCAGCCATTTTATTTCCAAATACACAACCGAAGAGACCGAAACATAAGACCTAGATCTTGATCTCCATCTCTAAGAATGTTTCCATTCAACACCCCCTTAACAGGTCGTAGCATCGCCCAATCCCAAGCTAACAGCAGCAAGCAAAAACTCCATATACCCAGCTCCAATCTCTTGCAAATTGAGGTTATGCTGAGCTTGGGTAGGGTAGAATGGACAACTAGATGCCGAGTTTCCAAATCCAAATTCAATGGTATAACCATGGATAAGATTCTTGGTCGTATCGGTAAAATGCCTAGAGTATGAATAATCATCACTGGCGCCGCTGGTTGGGTATAATGCCGCAGCTGGGATGACAGAGTATGTGCGTCCAGCAGCGGCACTCATACCTGCACCGATCTTTGTAGCTGCAGCTTTGTTGGCGGTAGCTTCGGCTGTGGGTGAGTATTCACCGTAGCCAGAACCAGAACCAGGAGTATCGGATACGATTCCGCGGACTGAGTTGTAGGCCGCGTTGAGGAAATTCATGGTCGGGTAGGAGGCTTGGTTTGTGTCACTTCCCCAGGAGTAGAGAACGTCACCGGTGTAAGAGTGAAGATCGATGAACCAGCGAACTTTGGAGTATGTATCCATCACCCATTTGATGCTTTTGGTTTCTGGCTCTGAGAAGGCGGCGGTACCTATAGGGTGAGACTGATTAGAGATGTTTTGGACCAGGGATAGTGAAGCATAAGTACATACCATGGAATACTTCAGAAGAAGGACTGGAAGACGCAACCTGACTTCGAACGCTTGAAGCCCACCGGGTCAAATCCCACACAAAGTCAAAGTTACGGTTCAAATCCACACCAGCAGAAGCACCAGTTCCCGATGCTGGGTTTCGGTTCTTACGCCAGCAGCTGTTGGTGGACTGGTCATAAGCAACACCATCAGGGTTACTAAGCGGAATAAAAACAATTCCTGTCGACAAGGCAGTCTTCACCTGAGCATTGGTGTATGACTTTGAACCGTATTTCAGACCGAGACCATTCTTGTTTGCATACAAGAGATCACTAATAAAGAGCAACAAGCCATCTGAAGAACCTCGCTCTCTTGCGTGAATGGCTGCATTCAAATACACGCGAATTGCATCATTACATGTTCCATTACCTCCAACTTTAGCGCCAGTGATGGAAGCGCCATTATATGTTTTGTATGGGGTGGTGAAAGTGGTGATACCGTATACACTCGCAAGAGCTTTGAGTCCACTTGAGATCTCGTTGACGTTCAAGAGTGTGGTGAAAGTGGTGGTTTGAGATCCCACACCTCGTGGTGCAATAGTTCCAGCGCTGTAGCGATCACCAGTTCCGATTGGTACGCCGTTGCTAGTTTGACGACGAACAACTCTTGGTTTTCCTTCCCTTTCTTCTGGGAGAAGACATCCCTGAGAAAAAATGGGAGCGAGAGCTGCGATGTAATACAATGATGTGAGCTTCATGGTGCCAGTTGAGTAGTAAGAAACTGATCAGATAACTTCACGTAGGCCATGATGCTCAAGTATATATATGTATCAATATCGTGGCTTTCCCATTCACTGTTTCCCCTCATCTCGGCCTTGTAGCTTCCCCTCGGTCGCAAATAGGTATGTGAAAGGAGTTCTTCAAGATTGCGAACCACTTGGCAAGCTTGGCCATCTTACATAAATCGCTACCTTCTCTTTCGAGAAACTCATCTAGTAGCTGAAAATTCTATTCTTAAAACGAAAAACGACATTTAGGAAGGTTGAGAATGAGTGATACATCAGCTTCAGATAACAAAAACCACTTGAGTATCTGCAATCCAAATGCCGCGATACCAAGCCCGGCATTCAGGAAGCTGAGAGCATGATAACGTTGGGACCTGCCACATCAGGTTGGTGCGCCAAGATCAATGCCTAGGCAAAAATGAAGTTCGAGATGCAAATTCCAAAGATTCAAGGAACATCACTTTATCTACCATAAAAGGGATACAAACGCGGCTCCCTTCATTGTCACCGATTCATATCGGTCTCCAAAATGGAAGTTCAGTTCAAAGGTTGATTTGTTCTTGTCAAACTCGCGCTTTACATCGGGGATCGGAGCCGCGACTCTATTGACCAATCAGAAAGTTTGTAACAACAACCACTTTGTACATGTATCAAATAGAGTAGAAGAACGTATCAATAAGATTATATCAGATTGCCTGGAAAATCTCAACGAAAATTTGAGTATCTATAAACCGGCGAATCACGACACTTCATGCAAATTCGACGATTTACCCGTTACTGCTCAGTACAGTTCAGAGAGGGGTATCGTAGCGTGATATTAATAAGGGTTCGTGGTATAGAACAATTGCATATGTACTGTCAGCTTTGGAACTTTTGAAGCCACCCAGTACATTCCATTTCCTTGACACGCCGTTCACAGCCTCAAAATTTGAATGAGCATTCTTATATTATGCATACCCTAAAGTAAATGTAGAAACCAACAACAGAAATGATTATAACATGAATCTATTCGTTATCTGCTAGTCATCTCTATCGCTTTTTGGTATACGCTATCGTACTAATACAAGTACTCAGTCTAATGACTTCTGCACAATGGTGCTGATGTTAATGCAATAAAACTCCAGTGACCCACTCTATCCATTCCAGACATTAAATATCATCTAGCCTTTCTAAACCATATGTAAATATAATCACTTCTAAGTTCCCTTGGCATTCTCAGCCTCCTGAATTTCCTGTGCCGAGTAAAATCTCTCCGGTCCCGGACGCGAACGAGCCCCTACAGCCGAAAGACTTGGACTCACATGATTAACATCATCCTGCCCATCCAAGTTCATCGCTGTCCTCGGCTTCTCTGTAATTTCTTTGCCCTTGCCACCCCTCTGAAGCGTATCTAGCATGTCCAGCCCCCCTTGTCCTTCAATTTCGCTTATCCCATCCGCTGAACTATACACAGGTGAACTATCAGGCCCAGCAACATTCCCCCCCGCACTTAAATGCTCGTTCTCCTTCCCCTTTACTCCATCCTCTGCAATCTTCACTGTTACATAATCCTCTACTTCGTCATCGTACTTCCGCTCATATCCTTCTGGAACCACGCTCCTGACACTGCCAACCAGTGATTCTGTGCTGGCATTAGCATCTCTCCCCATTTTACCATTACGCGCATTTCTCTCCCGAACACCATCTTTCATAATCCCATCTACCCCCTCCCCACCCATGCGCATGGAAAATGGGAAAGCTATACCTTGTGCCGTAGGTCTCCTCATTTCCTCCCCATTACTAGTATACCTCACTACCCCCTCTTCATTTTCGACTCCAATAATCGGTTGGTTTATTGTTATTCCTGGTACATCTGGTTCACCTCCCACTTCATTCGCTTCTTCAGCAGGAGCTCTTGACGCCAAGGTTGAGTGAGGAGTAGGTTCTTCAACCTGGGGACTAGCGATTTCCTTCGTAGAAAAAAGAGGATCGTCCACAGTCCTCATTGATTGTTGCATATCAGAATAAGTGGTCAAAAATTCCCCATTAATTTCCCCGCCCGATTTTCTTTTCACATCAGCGTTCTCATCCGCTATATCAGCGATTCCGCTCCTATTCGCCTTCATCTCAGTGAACCCCGCTCTAGTCTTTGTCGGCGTTTTGACGGGCTGATTTACCACAGGAGCTCCTAATCTTGGCTCGGTGTGAACAATACCGGTCTCATGAGCAATAGCATCATTCGTCTCTCTACTGTGTATGTCCCTGGCCCCAGCCCCGTGTTCTGCACTCGCAGTCGTAGTCTCGACATTTTTGCCTGCTCTTTCTGCTTCGATTCCGCGATCTATGGTAAGTTCATCATGTTTACTACCCCATGTACTCCATTTCGACAGCCCCCAACTCTTCTTTTGCTTGCCCCCACTTTCCCTGTCGATTTCAACACCAACCATTCTACGCCCGGCTAATGCACTAGGGGGTGGCATTTCTGGTACTTGTTGTAGGTCTAGAAATTGTTCATATCCTCTTGCAATTTCCTTTGCCCTATTCTTTTGTATCTTTCGCTTATCCTTAGAGTATTTCGTATCGAATTTTGTTTTTACAGCCATCCATTTCTTGACTGGCCCAGGTTTGACGACACCGACATCATTGGGTGAGATATTACAAGCGGGAAGTTTATCGGCTGGGTCAAGGGGAAATATGTTGCCATGACGGTCGACACGTTGACGGATCATATGATCTATGAAGGGAGGGAGGGGATCGCCTGCCCTGCCTATTGTTCCTATAGATCCGGCTATTCCCTCTGTAGATTCAGGTGTTTCCTAGTTTTTGTTAGTTCAGCTAATTCAAATGTGAAAGAATTGGTATAGGAAAAATACCTTTTGAGCATCCTCGCCAGAGTCTGAAGACTTTGAGATAACCGAAATGTCATCATCATCTAGGATCTCAATCCCCGTTTGCTGAGCTTTGGCTAGAGCCCAAGCTCCAAACTGTGCTATTGATCGATACATATGTTTAGCGGGTCGAGTAAAACTTAACGTTGGTGGAACGTGGCATAAATCATCCCAAACTTGTAATTGTACATCCGTTGGTGCCCACTTGTCCCATGCCTGTAGACGAGACTGTGGATCACAAAACGCATCCCCGGGTGTATATCGAACTGGATTGGCAGCTTTGTGTGCAATATAAATTTGTTCATCCCGTAACATCTCGCCACCGCCCGTGAGAACGAGTAGGGGTGGAAGACCACCAAGTGAAGTTTGGAGGACCGGAGAAACCAGAGGATGAGATAACAGCTGGTTTGTGGTATACATTTGAATTTGGTCTTTTATCACAACTAGCTTTCCATCAATCATGACTGAAAGATCATATCCAGGTTTAGGAATTGAACTTGCCAATGGCCCTTCATCTTTGTTGGATGAAGGTTCAGTGGCAGCAGCAGCATTATTATGCGTCTCTGGTGATGGGATAGCATCAGACGTGAATCCCCGAACTGCATCCCTTTCCGATTGTTTAGATGTAGCCTTGCATTCCCTCCTTGAAGTATTGTTAGAAACGCCTCTTTTTATATCCGCCAAATCATCTGCGTTTGGAGGTGGCCAGGCCGGAGATGGTCGGTGGTGAAATCCATGCGGTGGGATATAATCCAAAGGATTATCTGCAGCAACGCTCGGAAAAGAATGAGTCAAATCAACCCATGGTGAAATAAGAATAGCACCCGCAGGTAAAGGTAGACCATTATCACGCAGAATGACAAGCATACTCAACACCATACCACCACCTGCTGAATCCCCTGCAAAGATAATACTGGATGGTTGCAAATCATCAAGAAGACTGAGATACACTGCTAAGCAATCGTTAAGACCACATGGAAATGGGAATTGAGGTGCCAAACGATATCTAGGTGCTACGACCACGGCCTTCAACTTCCTGGCATGTCTTTGCATCTGATATCTATGTTCATCCGTACTTCCGAAAAAGTAAGCGCCTCCATGGACATACAGCATGACCCTCTTGGGATCTTCTCCCTTCTGATTCCTTTCTTCAAGATCTGCCTTCATCTCGATCGTTTCCGACTTGAGTTCATTCCCTGGTCGCCTCCATTTCCACCATTGATGCCCCCCAATGATCCCAATCCCTCCCTGTTTCTCCAATTGAATCGACAAATACTTTTCTGCTTCATGTATATGCTTCTCTGCAATGGTTGTTTCCCTCACGCTAACGTACGGAGGGTGAGGTACCCATTGCGAGGTGAAGGCTTGAATATCTTCGACTGTATGTTGAGATGCATAAAGCAGGAATTTGCGAATCAAGTGAAGACCTTCATCGTAGGAGATATGTGCAGTAGGTTTTTGCTTTTTGCGGGAGCGATCTCCGAGATACTGTGAAATGATTTCTTAGAGAGTTAAATAAATGTACAGGAAGGGGAAACTTACGTGAGCAACAAATGTTTGAAATACAACAGGAGCAACTGCCGTCCCGACCGAAAGTGTACTAAGTCCCATAGTTGCTGGACTTTGCGAGCTTGAAATTTGGTGTTGTTGTTTGTGATATAGTCTCGAATCGAATTAAGTGGTATTTCTTTCGCAAGTCCTCGCACCTTCGATCCCTTCAAACCAAATTGCAGATCAAATCTCCAACTCCTCACTCTCGATCACACAGAATCTTCTTCCACCAACGAATGAGAGTCCTAATTAGCTGTGTATGTATATTAAAGAACAAGTAGAAGATTCAAGATCTCCCCGTCAACAACCATAAACATAAAACCTTTGTTAACAGTTTTATCTATTCCCTGGGACGTGAACCCCTTTCTTTCACTCTACACGTCTCAAACACAACACGACAAAGTAACGGATAGTGTATAAGATATACTCGAAAAAGGAGAGGCAATTAATCAATAATTGATGTGCGAATAATACTTGGTACAAATAAAGGATATGGATATGAAATTGAAAACAAAACTGCCACCAAGTGAACCTACCCTATCTTGTTACCTTCTTGGCCAAATTGCATGTACACGGTACACACTTGGGTAGATGAACGTCATAGGTAGGCGGCGTCCTCGGCTCTTTCTTGTCATGGGGATTTTCGTACTCGCACATTGTAGCTGATGAACACGAGTAATTTATTTCCAGCGTCGTGAATGGTTGTTCAGGTGGAGAGATCAGATCCTTGGTGCATACATAAATTTTAAAGTTTAGCGTAGCACAAATTATGCTGGGGATAAAAAATTGTTAATTTTGCGATTGAAGGTTACCCCGCGATAATAGTATTTGGATTTCTTGTCGCAAACAACCTCGAGGCTATAATATCCAAGAAAAAACTGTGAAAGAAGAGTCGCAAAAGAACAGAGAATACAGATTAAGAGATAGAGAAAGGAGAAAGAAATAAAACATTATGGCTTCTTCACAATCAAATGGAGGAAATGGGGTATACTCTCCTGGTATGTTATTTCCTCTCCTTCTTCCTACTCGATCGCATTCCTCACTTCCATACTCCACGTTCATTTACCCCTCGCATATGCATACAAATACGCATATCCATGCTTTGAACGACAAAATACTAAACTCCATTTTCCAGAACTCCGTCTCAAAACCTTTCAACGCAGCATCGTCCTCTCCATCTTCCTTTGGCCCTCTCTCTCCCTCGCCGTAACATCCCTCTGGGGAGGTCCTGAGTCCGCCGATAAACGCGAATATATTGCCGGTACTCTCATTGATCTTCTCTCCGAGGAGGAAAACAAGGATGTAGAAGCCGACTGGATCGAGACAATTCTGCTACAGTTCATGTCTGACGAATTCGAAGTAAATGTCGACGATGGAAGCGCCATGGAAGTTGCCAATGGCATTGTTAAATGTAGAGAGGAATGTAAGAGGGGTGCTTGGGAGGAGGAAAGTAGTTTGTGCAGAAAGTTGGAGAAGGCATGGGAGACGAAGGGGGGAAAGAGTGACAGTTTAGCGCAGTTCCAGCAAGGAGAGGACCAAGGAGAAACGGATTCGGAAGCGAGTGGGGATGATGATGAGGATGGAGATGTGGATATGGACGAGGCGCCACAATTGGTGAGAGTTAAGGAACCAGTTGTGCCTCAGGTGGATGAGGATGGGTTTACTATGGTTACCAAGAAGAGAAGATGAAATTGGCAAGAAAACAAGAAGAAATAGAGAGGAGATGTAGGAGGTGTTGAAGTTCTGCAGATGTTCATGAAATGGCAAGGCTTGACTGGCCGATGGACAGTCTCAATTGGAATAAAGGTGGAACATCCTGAGATTCTCATTTTGTTGAGGATTCTAGAGCTGACGGATCACGATGAAGATGAATTCGCGGAGGTGGCGAGGGATAGCCTTCAGGGATCACATACAATTCGAATACATAGGCAAATCTATTTGATGAAGATGGATAGTTCTGTCAAAATCTAGCATCATCTATTGTGTGGAAGGTTTTCTCAATCTCATTTTTAGCTCGAGAGACCTCAATGCCTCAGCACGGAGGACTCACAACGAAGTTCCTTGGATGCGATTTTTGGCCTCTTCATTTCATATTGGGCTATTCGAGTGAGCAGAGCTGCTTGGACGAGGTTTTATATAGATCCTAGCCTTGAAATGTTCAATGCAAATACCACTAAACTAGCTAGAGAATCCAATCAAATGCATCACTCCCTTTGCTTTTTCTTATCCTAGTTCTATCCTGCTGAGTTAATAGGTACCACCACGCCAGTCATCTCTCCATGGATATTTGATGCTTGTACCAATTTGACCCTCCATCTCTCCAAGCCCCAGAAACTTCTACACCTAATTACTGTGATGAGCTGATTAATGTATATGAGGGATGAAATTAAGGATGAAATCGCCAACACCCGAGATTTCCATATCAAATCTCAACCCCTAAATGTCCCAATACGAAATATTCATGACGTAAGAGTATGAACAACCCCCTATGAAGCCTTCCGAGCACCGAGAGAAGATCTATATATATAGTCCCAACATCCTACCTCCTATACATCTCGGTAATAAAGAGCGCAATCTCAAAATAAAACAAAAGAAAACGCACTTTTTACACGCGATCTCCAGAGTCCGGGTCACCATCCACAATTATTTCTTTTCTCTTCCCTCTTTCCTCTTTTCTCTCTCCCCTCCTACATCTCCTCGATCTCGCAAAACTACACAATATAACACTCATACACAACCCCTCTCATCAATGCCCAAGATCCCAAACACACACCAAGTTATAAACCCTTCGTCTCTTTCATTTCTCACTCCTCACACCCTCGACTCAGCTCACCCTTCCCTTCCACACTCATTATCCTATCTCTCTAATTCTCAAACTCCCCACTCCTATTTCTAACACCCACTAACAAATATCTATCTCCATCTCCATCTCCATCTCCATTTCTATCTTCATCTTTATCTCCATCTCTATCTCTATCTCCATCTCTATCTCCATTCTATTTTTATTTTATTTTTATCTCCATTTCTATCTCTATCTCCATTTCCATTTCTATCTCTATCTCCATTTCCATTTCTATCTCTATTTCCATCTTTATCTCTATCTCCATCTCCATCTCCATCTCCATTTCCATCTCTATCTCCATCTCCATCTCTATCTCCATCTCCATCTTCATCTCCATCTCTATTTCAAAACCCTCCTCTCCATTTCCCCCATTCTCCATATTCTCCTCATTCTCCCCATTCTCCCATTCCCCTCCTTCTCCCCATTCCCCCCATTCAAAGCCCAATCAACCCACAATATCAAATAACCCTCCAACTCCAACTCCAACTCAACTCCATCTCCACCTCCCAACCCACACTCATTCTCCCATCTCATCTCAAAGACGCAAGAAATCCTAAACCCCTCAAGTTCCAAGCCATCTACATCTACATCTACATCTACATCTACATCTACATCTACATCTACATCTACATCTACATCTACATCTACATCTACATCTACATCTACATCTACATCTACATCTACATCTACAAATATAATATATACAGCCAAAACCATCACAACCAGTAAATATCCCTATAAGAAACCAACGATTTGGAGAGTATACGTACAAGAGATATTATACTAATACATATATACATACAAACTCAAACTATCCATAATGGATGGGTTCACAGTAGACGATGTAGCCTAGATACCTAGACTGTTGAAGCAAATATCGTTTTTTAAGGGGGGTAAACGACGATTCATACCCACACAAACAATGTAAACAAAATCCACATCACAAGATGAAACGTATCAGAAATGTCAATCAATGAAGAAATATGTTCTATTGCCCACAGGTCTAAAGACCTAATGCGGATATCTGTAAGCATAGTAATAGCAATAGCAATAGCATAGAAAGGCATAGGAAATGCATCTTTTGAATGAGGTCGCTAAGAACACAACAAAAAGAAGAGAAATCCAATCCCAAAACTCCTCATGTCAAATCATCCACAACGCCTGTGTCATCATCAAGATATGTTCAATTCCCTTAACACACTCAAAACATCTATTCCCAGTCCTCCTCCTCACTGTCGTCCTCATCGTCGCTCTCTTCCTTCTTTGCTCCTGCACCTACAGCCTTTTCCTTTGGACTGTTAGGAGCCCGACTAGGAGCTCCTGATGCCGCGCCTACAACATCATAACTACCATCGCTATCTGCTTGAGATTTTTCATCGTTGGATTTTCTTGGTTCAGTCGGTTTGATGGTAGGAGTTGGAGATGTAGCGGTGGACTTTTCCTTATCTTGTGTTGCGGGATGTAAAGTGGTAGAGGATTCGGCAGAAGCTGGTCTATCGGAAGTTGTCTTGACCTTCGCAGTTTTGTCATCTTCATCTTCAGAATCATCGTCATCGGAATCCTCTTCTGAGTCGTCTTCAGAATCGGATGTCCATTTTACTTCTTCTTCTTGTTCGGTTGCTGCAGCGCCTTCTCATATCGTTAATGCATTTTTCTTATACTTTCTGGGGTATCACAAGTAACCATACCTTTGAGTAAATCTCTCCTCTTAGCTTCGGCCGTTTCAATACTGTGACGAAGGAAATAGTATCGCTTGAAGAAATCCTCATATTTGACCTTGTCTGGTACCAATTTTTCCATTGAACTTCTCAACTCTTCATATTTTTCCAAGTCCTTAGCGATATCATCAGTCTTCTTGTCAACACTGAAAGTCTTAGCCCAAGGCTCGAATTCCTCGCTGACTGGATCGGTGGTGAAGCTATCAAGTGTAGAATGAATAACGTGAAGTTGCGCATCGAATCGTGTAGTATGGATAACTCTTTTCCCTTGAGAATCCTTACTCTCAAATAGGACGGCATTGGCTTGTCCATCAGCATTTGAAGTAGGTGGTGCAATGCTAACAGCATCTTTCAAGAAGTTTCGAATGTTCGTTCCAAACTTTAGGAGAGCTTCATCTGCTGCATCTTCCGCCTTTTGAATCTCTACTAATCTCTTCGCAGCCTCGGTCTTTAATCTTGCTAAAACACCTTCCGATTCCTTTAATGCCTCGTCTGTTGTGAGATCTTTCGAAGTTGACTCTCCATCTTTGATTGCGGACCCTCCTGCTGCCGCCTTCTCATCCTCTTGAGCTTGTGTAATCGTGAGTCCTCGTGTGCGACTAATGATCGAAGATCTTAGGTCGGTGAATCCCTTGGTAGCTTCCTCACTAACAGTATTGAACTCCTGTTGAGCCTCTTTATAGACATTCTCGCCCTGTAGATCAAATAGATATACTCAGCCAAAATACTCATGTGTTTGCCAACCATAATCTCTTACCTGTTTGACGACACTTCCAAAGAATCCACCTAATTTCGCACCCCAAGGACTTGAAGAGATAGCTTTATATGCTTCTTGGAAATCGGCATTGAGAGTTGGGGCAGGCTCTGTTGATTTCTCCTTGTTCTGATCGGGTTGGAGAGCTTCTTCTTGGATATGATCATATGCGAGATCCATCTTGACAGGAAGACAGGCGGTATGATTCTGTATAAATTTAAAAGTTCATAGGGAGTTTATCAAATTGTTTACGCATGGAATAATACTCCATAGAGTGGAGCAATAGTACGTTGTGATTGATCTGCAAGCAGAGCGGAACCTCGCATATCATTCGACCATAATACATATCCCGCTCGCTTTCAAGCCTCACCTGACCTGTGGCTGAAATGGCACACTAGCCACAAAGTCATGTGCAATTTGTCTAATCGGGTAATCTTTCGGTTACGCAGATGTGTAGATTCTAGAGATTGTTTCACAGGCGGAGACAACTTGTGAATGATGATAAGTCAAAGGGTCGATTAAGGATCCCCTCCAATCCGGCGAATGATTGTCAAAACCGAATTTCGGGGTCCTTTTGAGGCTATGTACATACCTAGGCTCCTAGGTACACACATTTTCCTTGGCCTCGGTAGTAGCATCCGGCAACTTGGCTCTTGCATTGATTTCTTGTATTATGGCCTTTGGGTGGAGTTTTGAGATGAATAGCGGTAGCTTCTCAGATGGACATATGCTAAAGACAAGACTACACCCAAGTAGCCCGGTGGAATGCCCACAACATGGGAGCCCCCGAAAAAGGTACAAGTTAGGTGTTAGATAAGAATAGTGCATATGCAAAGCTGGGATAGAAACTTCAACTTCTCATCCATTGATTTGTTCAAAGTTTAAGAATTCAATATCGAAGGCAGCTGGAGCATTAAAGAGTTTAATTCCACCACTTGCGTTGTTTATGCTGTTGACTCATACCTAGGCACAGTAGTCCGACCAGTGGACACAGTAGACACTCTGTGCAGAAAAGATGAACTGAGCATCTAACTACTACGGTAAAACTATGGGCCATGTTTCTAAAGAAAATGCTCTCCTCGTCCAGTAATGGTAACACTCAAGACCAACACAATCGCAGTAAATTGCTGCACGATAAACGATCGAGCATGAACGAACGTGTTGTGTTGATACCTACCTGAGCCTGGGTCGTCCCTATATACATATACGCCACACCAAGTCTTGTGCAAAAAGACAAGAAACCTTGCTTTGATTCGTAGAAGAGCCTCGCTCGTATCGCAAAAAGAAGAGAATCTTTCTCCTTTGTGTACACTGGACCTACTTGTCCCTACCTACCTAGTCCATGAGTTACTCAATATGTACTGGTGTATATATGTAAAGACTTTTATTTCCCTTCTCGAACGACTTGAGCATCCCATCAAAGGGGACTAGATCACATACGGATTTAGCGGACTTTTCGAATTTTGTTGCTGAGAAATCAAAAAACTCAAAAATTCACTGCCCCTCTAGAATCCCTGGAATCTTGAAGAATCATTCGAGGAAGGGGAAATGGGAGTAATGAATCTGTCCATCTGCCCATCTGCCCAAAAATCGTGAAATCAGCTGGGGAGAAAGTTTATCACTCAGTCCGAGTAAATCGTATTCCCCAATCCCATTCCTTCTTTCAATCCGAGGACGATATTGCGACTTTACTTACATCATACACATACATATTGGAGAGAGTACGAAGTACAGAGTAACATCAATCAATCAATTTGACCTGGACATCCATCCATCCATTCATCCCACCCATATATCAATTGAGGCCACGAATTCGAGGCTTCCAGAATCAAAAGGGTAGTCAACCATCAATAACCCATCACCTCCAACAATACCATACACCACACACCATACACCATACACCTTACACCGCACACATCCTCCACTTTTCGCATCCCATCCCTCATTTCTCTCCAAGATACTTCCCCAAGATACTCCCCCAAGACATCTGGCCCCTCTCTTTTATCCGCCGAAGTGGGATTGATTGTCCTGCATAAGCTTACGGTTGAGAAGAGTCAATCGAACTTTTATTCCGACCACCTCGAAACCAAATTTCACTCAACTACAACACACAATCTGTCCGTACCTGATATCGAACTCAAACTTCGCTTTCGATTGGCGCCATTTGATTCATACTATTTTAGTTGATATCTAGGGAATGTGAGATAGTTCTTCTTGAAAGAATCTCCCATTTCATCATACAAAGGAATTCTATCGCTCTCTTCTTATCTACGTCAGAACCACAAATCAATACATAATAAGGCTCCAATGGCTACCACCAGTACCAACCATTCAAATCCAATAAATCCGGATTTCACCTTATCTCCACGACAAGAGGAATTACTTTTCGCTGCTCTCAATTCAAACAAATCTTCAAACAATATGGATACTTCAATTTCTGCTCAGAACAATGGCCTTCCAAACACATCTACATCCGCATTCAACGAATCTCCAACCCAAGCTCCGGGTTCGGGTACATTAAACGGATTCGAAGAGAGTCCCTTTATCGACTACGACTACGAATTTGAAGGTGATGATAGTTTCAACTTCGACTTTACCAATGGTTCACAAGGACAAATGATTGGAAACTTACCTGGAACTTCGTCGGATGGTGATGCTGATAATCATGAAAAGAGAAGTCATCCAGACGACGATGATGATGAAGAAGGCGGTGGTAAACGAAGAGAAGGCGATGATAAATCGTCGAAGAAGCCCGGTAGAAAACCTCTTACATCAGAACCCACTTCAGTGAGTACTTCTTGGTGTTTTCGTTGTTTTGAATGGCTTCTAACTTCTCAATTAGAAACGCAAAGCTCAAAATCGTGCCGCCCAACGTGCGTTCCGTGAGCGAAAAGAAAAGCATCTAAAGGATCTTGAGACGAAGGTTGAGGATTTAGAGAAGGCTTCCGAATCTGCCAATCATGAGAATAGTATTCTAAGAGCGCAAATCGAACGAATGTCGATGGAATTGAGGGAATACAAGAAGAGATTGTCTCTCACTGGTGGTATCAACCGAAGCTCAAATGGCAACGTTCCAGCTTATCTCGCAGGCAAAGGGCTTCCATCTGCATCTGCTAATCCAAATGACGTCAATTTTCAATTCGAGTTTCCAAGATTTGGTCGCCTTCCCGGACCCCCTATCACTAATGGAAGCTCATTAGTCGGACCATCTAACTCCCCAATTTCTACTCAGAATGCACCTAGTCCAACTGACAACAGTCAAACCAGCTCTCGCAATCAATCCAATGCGAGCACTTTTGGTGTTGGTTTGACTCAAACTCCAGTTCAGATTGGCGGTGATGACATGTCTTCATTCTCTGGTTTATTTTCCCCTGAAATTTTGGATAACGCATCTAAAAGCTCACCATTCGACGGTTTCGGAAATCTAACCAATGGTTCAATGTCAAGTAACGGCTCGCCCAACATCTCCACCAATGGTCAAAGTACGTCATACAGCTCACCGTCGGCTTCTTCGCACTCTAACAATGGAGCAAGTTCATCCTGCGGAACCTCTCCAGAACCTACCAACATGCAGTCACCATACAACAAAGCTATTGACAGTACGTTAACAACAATTGGAGAAGAGAATACATGTAGCAACAGCAACTCAGCACCAGGTGAGCTGTCCTTCTGCGAAAAGCTCAACATGGCTTGCGGCAATCACAACAATCCCATTCCACGTACAATGTCTGAACCCGGTATCAATTCAGGAAATGTAGAAACTGCCGTTTTCGATGTCAACGGTATTGATTGGTTCGCTCAACAAAACAACAACCAATTTGATCCTCAGCTCTTTGGTGACTACCGCGAACCTCAAAATAGTGTTCTTTCGAACGATCCTTTTGCTCTTGATGATGGCTTCTTCGCAGATGCATTTGAGATGCCAGATTTCAATACTCCATTCAATGTTCCAAGTCCCGCAACTACAACAAAGGATCTTGTACAACAAATTGATGAAAAGCAGAACGAAGATAATGAGGTAGTCCCAGGCGAAGATAGATCGACGATGCTTACTTGCCACACCATTTGGTAAGACTGCTGCATTGCGATGATAGTTGATAAATTTGCTAATTGATGTTTTAGGGATCGTCTCCAAAATTGTCCGAAGGTCAAGGAAGGCGAATTTGACCTTGATGGTCTTTGCAAGGATCTTCAAAAGAAAGCTAAATGCTCGGAGACAGGTGCCGTCGTCAACGAATCCGATTTCCAGAAAATCATGAAGAATTATGCCCCTCAAGGCTGCGACTCTATGACCTCTCCAATGGCCAAGAAGGCGTGAATGATCGATCGGATATACATTTTGGGATGATACCTATATTGGAACGGAATGGCGTTGCAAACACATTAAAATGACCACAAGGTCGGATCATGGTTAAGGATAACATTTTGCTAGGACAAAGCAATGTTTTTGGCGCCCATATGGTCATGATACATCTCATGGACCTGGATTGGTTTTTGTTTCTTCTCTTTTTCTTTTGGGGGCTTGGTATGGGAATTTGGTTACCTGGTTTTGTACCCTTTTCGGATTTATTTGATTGGTCATTGGCTTGTTGATTGGAGTGGTTTGCAGTGTTTGATGATTAACGGGTTCGGGACGGATAAGTTTACAGTAGATTGTTGACTTATTCATTTCAACCTGGTTCGCTGTTGAAGGGAATGACCGATCTCTATCCTAGTGCCGTGAGATGAAGATGATTTGCATGGTGGGAAAGGGAAAGGGAAAGGAAATGGATACGGGAATGATGATATGAATGAATGGTCTGGTATGGTCGACATGGTATGGTTGATATGGTACAAGAATCGATAAGCATTTAAATAGCAAATAGCAACTTAGCATGTCCCCTCTATCTTGTATGTTTGTGTGAAGTTACGTGTCGATAGTGTCGGCATTGCAATATGTATTGAACGAAGCTCGACGGTTAAAATGAAAGTGCATTCATTGTCTTCTGTGGGCTTCTTCTCTTTTCTTTTGTTATCACTATAAATATCTTTTTCCAGCATAGGCACAACATTTTTCCGTGCTCCCTCGCTTCGCTTCGCTTCTTTCTCAGGGTAATGGATAATGAATAGTGTTGTACGGTTTACCCTTGGGTCAATGGAAGATTCGAAATTTAATTGTGTCAATTGAAATGGTAGATTCTAGGGGGCTGTTGGCTGGATTGATAAGTAGTGGGTGGGGAATTGGATTGAAATTTTGGTTGGGATGGATGAGATGGGATGGGTTAGGGTTGATTTTGGAGAGGGGGTAATGAAGATGGGAGGGATACTTTTGTTTTGTGAATGGGTTTTTGGGTGTTTGGTATTTTGTTGTGTTGTGTTGTGTTGTGTTATGTTGTGGATGTTGTGGATGTTGTGTATATTGTGTATATTGTGTATATTGTGTATATTGTGTATATTGTGTATATTGTGTATATTGTGTATATTGTGTATATTGTGTATATTGTGTATATTGTGTATATTGTGTATATTGTGTATATTGTGTATATTGTGTATATTGGATGATTGGCTAGGATAGGAGAGGAGTAGATGGTTGAGTTTGGGATGGTGGATTTTATAGGGATCGGATACTCTCGTTTTGTTTTGTAAAAGTCTTTTTGTTTGTTGTTCTTTCATGTTATGTTATGTTATATTATATTGTGTATAGGATAGATAAGATATTGGATATTGGATATTGGTTGATTGTTGATTGGTTGATTGGTTGATTGGTTGATTGGTTGATTGGTTAGGATAGGATAGGGGTAGGTAGTTAGATTTTATAAGGATAGACTACTTTTATTTTATT
This sequence comes from Botrytis sinoallii, assembly GCF_014898435.1. NCBI lineage: Eukaryota > Fungi > Ascomycota > Leotiomycetes > Helotiales > Sclerotiniaceae > Botrytis > Botrytis sinoallii. The sequence continues at coordinate 1,660,251 of NW_024066029.1, read as the reverse complement.
TTGTAAAAGTCTTTTTGTTTGTTGTTCTTCATGTGTGTTGTGTTATATATATTGTGGATAAGATGGATATTGGATGATTGGATGATTGGTTAGGATAGGATAGGAGTAGGTAGTTGGATTTGGGACAGTGGATTTCTGGGGATGTGTAGGGTGCGTGGATGGGTATAGGTGTGGGAAGTGGAGAGTGGCGATGAGATTTTGGGGGAGTGGGTACGGGGTGGTGTTTGAATAGAGGTAGGTTTGTTGAAGGATTGAATAGTCTTCTGGGAATCTGGATGATGAAAAACTGAGATGTCCACGGGTGTCTAATAGTGAGGGGATTAATTAGATTTGAGTATTGATTAGAGGTCGGCTTATCAAGTGACTTGCTGGCTTTTAGATGATCTAAAAAGTTAAGAGGTTTCCTAATAGTAGGGGGGATTATTGGATTTGTAGTTTTTTTGTGGGGGAGGAGAAAGGGAGCAAGGTGAGAGGTAAGGGAGATCTGGATTTTGAAGAGGTCTAGAATGCCGGATGATCGGCGAGGGCTTTCTTGTGTGAATACGGAAGGAGCGGTGATCGAAGCTACTAGGTTGAATACAGAGTGTTCAATAGTCCGAATTGCAGTTTAACAACGAAGATTATCAAATTCCCAAATCAAAAAAATCTTCAAGTCATCTGAGATATCAAATTTGATCGGAATATTGAACTATTTTCAAACTTTTAACTACTTTTAAATATTCAAACTCTGATCTTTGAACTGCATACTGGACAATTGGATTCCTAATCTGATTCCGACTTTTGATTTTAACTTTTAACGTGAGTATACGATCATCGCTTGCGAAGACCGGAAAGCGGAACACGAGAATATCAGATGAGATGGTTATTGTGACAAATTACACATGGATACCTATGTGATTTACTCAATACGCTTACTTCTTTTCAAGACTAGCTTAAAGTAAGCGATTTTTATTACAAAGGAGATGGAAAGATCTATTGAGGATCTCGCTTTCCTTTTTAAGCTTTCGTGTTCTCGTTTATTTGACTTCTAGCAATACGCTTAGTTTTTGATCGAAGCACGTACCTTCCTGCAATGAATTTGTCTCTTATCCAGGCTAGGGAGAACTTTTTCTAGGTGAATTTCGGGACATGTTGCTGCTAAAATGATGCCATCTTAGCCGGTAATGAGGGAAGGGGGCGGAGTAAACCTTTGTCTATACTGCCATTTACGAAGACCTAGAATCTTTGGAAGTATTTTGAACTATGTGGAGTATAGACGTGTGGAAAATTCTAAGTGATTCTGAGTCATTTAGGTTTGAGCGTCTTTTTGAAAATCTGGGGTAATAAGCATCTTCAATAGCTTCCATAGTTAGGAGAAAAAGAACTAAGTTTCACATCCAACACAGCCCGATTCCGATAGACGACGACTTCCGGGCCGGATCAAGATATCTGGTATATGGAATGGGACTATTTTGCCGACATTTTATTACTACTTGATCAGTTGATGAGAAAATTCTTCGGTTAGACTCCTGAATCCATGTGTGAAAATAATTTTCATATCAATACTTTCTAATCGGCATCTGAATCGTGTCATTAAAGTCCTAATAAGCTGAGACTGAAACAGTAAAAATCTTCCAAATCGTACCAAGTGCATATGAAAACTCTGTTCTATTGATCTTGGATTTGGAATCGAATTCCTTAGTACATGAATATCTGTTCCAATCGGGTGGGGGAGATTGTGACATTGAGTCAATTTTACCCCGGATTTGCATGCAGAATAGACTAAGATCTTGTACTGTTGATTACATGTGCTCGTGATCCCAAAAATACGAATGATCTACACAATATTACTCCAGGTCTACGAAATCGAAACGGCTAGAATCATAAAAGCCAGATCATCTCTGAAAAAGCTCGAAGGTGTTTGATGATTTTCTTATGAACTACTAAGCGAGGCTAAGGCCTCGAAAGGTATATAAGGGTCTCTTCTTTCCTCTGGATTTTTCTTTTCTTTTCCTTCCGTAGAATCTCGACATCTTCAGACTTTTGTTTTTCTTACTTATCTCTTTTTCACACATCTCATATCGCACATCTCACATCACACATCTCATATAATACATTTCACTTCATACATCTCACTTCAATATAACATCGACAAGTCCGACCTCTTCGGAGTGTGACTATAAGCATATGGGGCCAATATTACCCGGCCTTGTCAACCGGGATACCAGGAGAATCGACTCGAGACAAGACCGATCTCTTCGGAGTGTGGTCTCTAACTTCCTCGACAATGGGCGCCAATATTACCTAGATTACGCAGCTAGGATACCAGGCATCGACGCCAGTGCCTCATCCGCACTATAAATACAGACACAATGGGGCCAATATTACCCGGCCTTGTCGACCGGGATACCAGGCGAATCGACTCAGACACAAACGATCTCTTCGGAGTACGATGGAAGCCAATATTACCTAGATTACGCAGCTAGGATACCAGGCAGTCGACGCCAGTGCCTCATCCGCACTATAAATACAGACACAAATGGGGAGCCCAATATTACCTAGAGTTCGAAGCTAGGATACCCGGCATCATCGACGATAGTGCCTCATCCGCACTATAAATACAGACACAATGGGGGCCAATATTACCTAGATTACGCAGCTAGGATACCCGGCATCGCCAGCGCCCATCCCGCACTCTAAAAATAGGAATATGGGAGCCAATATTACCTAGAGTTCGCAGCTAGGATACCAGGCATCGACGACACTCTACCTGCCCGGGGGGTAGACCAAACGACGACAAGGTGATCAAATTCCTCTGATGAATAAATGCTAACTTTTGTGTGTAGGGAGGCTAGCCTTGATCACACGTCCACGTCGTGCTAGCTGGGTACCCTCTCACGAGGAGCTAAGTGATCACTCTTTATTTTTTCAATCAACACGTTCTCTCAGTTTGAGGGAATATCGCTCAAAGTCACCTTCGGGTGTACTCTGAGTAATTCGGGAGAAGCGAAAGAAAGCCCGAACCTGGGGAACCAACCAGATCGCTCGGAGAATGTACTTGCAAGTGTAAGTATAAACTCTGGGGAACCCGGAGAAGCGAAAGAAAGCCGGCTCTAATCTTGGGGGTTGTTTGTTGGGAAATCTTTTGTGAGTACCATTACCTTGAATATATTTCTTTAACAGCTGACTAACTTGTTCTTGTGTCCTGTACGCCATTTAGTTCGAAATTTCGTACGCTATATTTCCACCATCAAAAGAAGGAAAGACTCAGGTTGTGGATTACAGACTAGCTTGGAAAAATTACCATATACTCATTGAACATGACTCCCTTATGATTGGGTGACTTTGATGTTCCAAACTCCACGTGTTGTTTCTCGGCTCGGATAGGGGGGCTGCCGAGATCCGAGTGTCTTGTATATCACGTGATTCAACGCTGAAAAATGGAGAGCAGCGCAGTGTTGCGCTGGCCGATCTCAAACCTCTATATGATACCTCATCGTCACATTCGGAGTGCAAATAATGATATAAGCTTCGCCAGTCCTTACAATTAACGCAACACAATATCCACTTCTATATTCTGATAATCATCAACATAGTCCTCATGATAGCTCTAATGACAAATCTTTTCACAGTTTCTACTTAAGGGCTCTTGACAGATCGAACCACTCTGCTCATAAGAACCCTTTCGTCAGCCGTATTACTTAATATTTTTTAAAGTATTGATTCTCGTGTAAACATTGAATAGATTTTAAATACAGAGGAACGTGGACAGCAGTGATTGTGAGCCTCCAGCTGGAACAAAGGCCCAAGTCATTGGGTGTAATTAAAAGGATTCCAGAACGGGGCGCTACCCTGTTTGCATGACAAGAATAGAGAAGCTTAACGATTTGTCACTGTATGGATCTCACCGTCATGTAGTGGTTCATATACGACATCATTCAAAGTATAAAGCCAATATGCACAGTGAAAAACTCTCATTGCATGTGTACAAATAATCGATATATGGAACTCTGAGTCAAGGAAATTTAACCTTTTGGAACTGTGGCCATGGGTTGATTGATAGATACCCACAAAGCTGTAGGAATTCCTCTAGTAACTGTTTGCAAATTTAGATATGCAAACTGAATAGCTGCTTTCTATAACGCCTGCTTAACTCTCATTGAAATCATTATCATGCTCTAGTCTACACCCCCCTGTGCATTGAGGCCCATCTAGTACTGTATAGATTTCTTGATAGCGTCATAAACCCCTATAATTGTCAGCGATCGAATCAAATCCCAGAGAGTTCATTGAACTTACTAGCAACATCTGGTACGTTAAATTTCTCAAACATCAATGGCATATGGATGCCCCAACCGGCGACTCTAGCCACAGGTGCCTCCATTCTCAAAAATGTCTCCTTATCCCCTTGTATACTTGCAGCGACTTCCGCACCAATGCCGGCATTTACCATACTTTCATGTACTACCACACATCTCCCAGTCTTCCTTACACTTTTCAATACCGTCTCTTTGTCCCATGGATAAACGGTTCGCAGATCGATCAATTCGATATTTATCCCGAAATCCTTTTCTGCAGCTTGTAGTGCAGCGGAACATGTATACATAGGATGACCGTAAGATATTAACGTCAGATCCTTTCCGGGCTTGACCACTTCTGCCACTGATAGAGGTAGTGTGTACGCATCTACTGGGACCTGCTCGACAGCTGCTCGGTACAGTGCTTTAGGTTCCATAAAGATACATGGATCTGGACTTTGTATGGCGGAGAGAAGAAGACCTTTTGCTTGGATTGGCGATCGTGGCATTATGACTCGAAGCCCGGGAATATGCGTGAATAGGGATTCGGGAGATTGAGAGTGATATCTGTTAAAAACTCTTCATCAGTCTGCGTTGCGTCAAAATAGATCATGGAAGTAAAAACGAACAAAGCGCCATGTCCCACTGCACCACAAGGCATTCTAACAGTGAGTCCACCCAATCCTCTCCCATATTCTCCATCTCTGTATCTCCACTTCGCTGCCTCATTGACCAATTGATCAAAAGCCGGATATACGTAGTCAGCGAACTGGATTTCTGCAACAGCCTTCATACCTTCCGCAGCTGCTCCAATCGCGAATCCTATTATGCCTTGTTCGCACAATGGCGTATTGAAAACTCGTTCTGATCCATATTGCTCTGCAAGTCCCGTACTGCAACGAAATACTCCTCCAAATCCTACGTCTTCACCAAAAACCATAGTAGTTTCATCTTTGGATAATGCGAGTGATAATGCATCGTTAATCGATTGGAATAGGTTCATTCGTTTCGTGGCACCGTTTCGTATTTCCGGTGAAAGCTCTGGGTTCTGCAATGCACTAGATGAAGTATGGCTTAAGATAGCAGTTGATCCATAATCAATTGGCTTATTTAGTTTTGCTTGCGGAGGATGTGTGGAATATGATCTTGGGAATCTCGAATTGTGGACAACACATAAGGGTTTTAATGGTTTGACCAAGGAAGTCGATAATCTGGAAGTTATTCGCATGATGGATAGGATTTATGATCACAAGTACGACGTTCTACGACGTTGGATGAAATGAATGTATTGTATTAAAAAAATTCCATGATAGCGATGAAACGACATTGTTGATGTACAGTTACAAAACGCGGAGAAATCTGGGGTAGCCGTTTGTAGCCACATCTAAGCGTTTAATCGATAAACCGATAAACCGACAGATCTCGTAGCACGTGTTTAGTGACGGGATCTAAGCGCCAAGCTATTATAGAACAGCCCCCAAATTTATGCGGATGAGGATGTTGCTGTGGAAACAAGACAATAATCCTGGAAATTCGATGCGCATACGTATGTTGAGCATACAGATTTTTCTGATGCATGATCAGCACGAGCACGATTCGTTGTACATATAAACCATGTCGATTCTATAATTTATCTATTTTGGCAAATCTGTTTCACCCATAATCTGCGAAAGCTGGAGGAGGAGAGAATGGCTGGGGACGCGACTGAACGACCACATAGAAAGAGTACGTTGCACGAAAAACGACGAGCAGAACGACGAACGAGGGCTATTGTCGCAGAATCAGAGGCGGCTTCTGAACCAACTGGATCGCAAACTTTATCAATTGATTCTCTGGCAAGATTAAAGGATTCCCTTGAACAAGAGAAGAGGAGGGAGGAGAGGAGGAAATCAAGATCGCGACCACCAGTGAAGGAAGACCATGGACGATCAAGGGAACGAGGTTCGCCCAGTAAAGATAGAAGACGAAAAGAGCGCGGTTATGCGACTGAGGATTCTAGTTCGCCGATTAAAAACAGAAGGAGAGAACGAGATTATGATGAGATTCCTGGATCACCAAGTAGAGAAAGAAGGAGACGAAACGAATATACCGATGATGAATCCGGTTCGCCAAGAAAAGACAGAAGGAGACAAGAAAGGGGATATACCGATGATGAATCTGGATACCCTGGTAAAGATAAGAAAGTTAGAGAGTATTCCGATGAGACAGCGGCACAAACAGCTTTACGACTTCAAAAGCAGAGAAGAAAGCCAAACGGCATCCCCGAATCGAAACCAAAGCCGAAGCCGAAGTCAAATGCGCCGCGTAAAGAAGAACGGAGTTTGAAAATACCAAACACATATACAGACGACGAGACTGTCTATGAGAAACCTTGGAAAGAGCCAAAAGGAAAGAAACGGAGAGTTGTCAGTGGAGCACTTCTGGAAGAAGGTGAAGGGGAGTTGAAGCAACGAAGAATGTTTAGTGGCGCAGAATTGAAAAATGATCTGAGACATCTGAAAGGGTTGAGAGGTGGATATGCGCCTACTGAATCAAGCTATCCAGAGAAGTACGTCGAAAGTGACGAAGACTTCAGAAAAAGGCGGAAACGTATCTGTGAGTTCTCAGACTCAAGGTCGAAGGAGTCAATTTTGAGAGCTGATAATGTATTTAGGGATGGGAATTGGCATTGGCATAGTAATTTTGATAATTATAATAGCAATTGCAGTGAGCACCAGCAAAAAGCACACTTCAAGTTCTTCCTCGTCTACAGCCCCCGCAACAGAAAGTGGAACTCCTTCAAATTCAAATCTTGATGGGATGTCAGAAAGTGATATCCCGGTTGCAGCCCAAGGAACATATTTGGACCCATTTACATGGTACGATACATTGGATTTCAATGTCACATACACGAATGAGACTGTTGGAGATCTTCCGGTTATGGGTTTGAATATCTCATACAGCGATGATGTAGCACCAAATTCCAAGGCACCAAAGTTATCTGCGGAATGGGGAGCTTATACTTCAAGACCGGCTAGAGGTGTGAATTTAGGTGGCTGGCTTTCTATCGAACCTTTCATCACTCCGTCTCTTTTCAATTCATATTCATCAGCAGATGGAATCATTGATGAGTGGACATTGACTACTAAATTGGGTCCCACTGCTGCCGCATCTACCCTTGAGAAACACTATGCAACCTTCGTTTCCGAACAAACATTTGCCGACATTGCCGCTGCTGGACTGGACCACGTTCGCATTCCATACTCGTACTGGGCTGTGATAACCTACGATGATGACCCCTATGTTTTCCGCACCTCATGGCGTTATCTTCTTCGTGGTATAGAATGGGCTCGAAAATATGGTCTCCGTATTAACCTGGATCTTCATGCGCTCCCAGGTTCTCAAAATGGTTGGAATCACTCCGGCCGTCAAGGAGCTATTGGTTGGTTGAATGGAACTGATGGCGACCTAAATGCTCAACGCAGTATCGAAATCCACGATAGGCTCTCTAAATTCTTCGCTCAAGACCGTTATAAGAACATTATTAGTTTCTATGGCCTCGCTAATGAACCTAGAATGACATCTCTTGACGTCAATGATGTCCTAAACTGGACATCTACCGTCACTGATATGGTCGTGAAGAATGGTATCTCCGCGTATGTCGTTATTGGAGATGGATTCCGGGGACTCGAGAATTGGCAGGGCGATTTGACAGGTTATGATAATCTAATCTTAGATGTTCATCAATATGTCATTTTCAACAGCGGACAGATTCTGTATAACCATACAGAGAAAGTAAATTATGCTTGTAGTGGTTGGACTCAACAAACGGAGATATCTACGAACACGAGTACAGGATTTGGGCCCACGATGGTTGCTGAATGGTCTCAAGCCGATACGGATTGTGCGACCTATCTCACAAATGTCAATCAAGGAAATAGATGGGAAGGAACATATAATACTGGAGACTCATCGACACAACAAACGACGCCAGATTGTCCAACACAGGACAACACATGTAGTTGTACCAGTGCGAATGCAGATCCAAGTACTTATAGTGATACATATAAGAGCTTTTTGAAAATGTTTGCCGAAGCGCAGATGTATAGTTTCGAGCTAGGCTGGGGCTGGTTTTATTGGACTTGGACTACGGAGACTAGTGAGGGTGGTGGCACACAATGGAGTAAGTTTCTAACTCCTCGCATCTGAAGGATTCTTCTTTCCCACACCTACGATTCCGTTGGCGGAAAATGGAATGAAAGGGGCCATCAGGAACCAAAGCACAGAAAATATCACTGGATGATTGCTAACAGATTGATCGAATAGGCTACCAAAGAGGATTAGCAGCCGGCATCCTGCCAAAGCTAGCATACGATCCAGACTTCAAATGTTCATCAACAGTCCCGAGCTTCAGCGCATTGCCTGAATACTATTAAGCAATATCTGTCAGCTACTCGGCCAAGTTGGTGAGGGTTGTAAGTAGATATATATAAAAATTGAATGCACAGCGCGAGCAATTGGTGTAATTCTACGACGGTATGAATGACGTACGCATATAGAGGGATTTGACCACATTTTTGAAACTTGGCGGCATGATTCCAGGAGTATGGAGAGAATTAATTGCATTTGTTTATGAACATGGCAATATAAGCTGGAGCTGTGGAACTAATGGGCGGAAGCTGTGTTTTGGAGGAATGTTATAGAGCCTGCGAGAAAATCGTTGTGCCAAGTTTTTACGGAAAAGTTGCTGTATGGCGTAATGGGGGTTTTCGTACACCAGGCTAATCATCAAATTATATGGTTGTATACGAGGATTTGTATGGTAGTATAGAATGAAAGTGATTGAATATTGTGAATTGGGACAATGATATAAATTGGGATAACCATAGGGCTTTGAAGGGGAGGTGAAGGTCACAACATGTTTCCCTTTGGTATCTGCACTTCCACTCCCACTCCCAGGCCTCCAGGACAACGTGTGCAATGCGCACCCCCAACCTGGTAGATTGTGTGGGTTTAGCTGGATTCTGTTCCAATTCTTAGCAGCTGGGCATGATTTGATCTTTCCCCCAAGGTATATGTGTTCACAAGTTTTAAAGTTTGGAATTGTTCTAGTTAGTCAAGTACTAAGAGTCTTAGCCTCAGAATATATCCATTTTCCCTGCGATCTAACCCCAACTATCACATATCTTTCACCCAGAGGAATTAGCACTTCTAGAAAAGTAGTTTTTTGTAGATCACTTCCTGTTATTTATTTTGTAGAGCAAGAAATCTATCGCGAGGTTTCCAATCAAGATCAAGTGAAGCTACTCGTGACCCATTTGTTTGCTCCCTAAAGCACTACGGTGGTTTAGATGATTTTAAGCATCAAACTATGACAGGCATCATCATTCAAGTGAGTAGATCAAGGCATTATATTGGATCGGTTACCAAACTTCTTGGCCTTAGTCATCTGCCTAACACACTCACCTCATAAATCAAGACAAGCCAAGATTCTTCGGGTTCAGTCATTCCTAGGACGAGATTCTTGGCCAAAAGCTAAACTCAACCTCCTTAGTATATATATGTTCGTTCCCCAGTAATCAGAAAGATTTTAACACACAACTTCCATTGGAAAACAACACACAATGGCGCTCCTCATTACCCCCACTTCTGCGACGGCAACAATCACTGTGACTAAGACCCTATATGACATCGTTTCATTAACTACCTTAAGCACCGTCATCAGCCAAAGTCTCACTGCAAATATCGCTAATGCTACACCAACCTTTCCAATCAACGGCACAACATCCACATTTTCACCTGTGAGTATAGATGATTCAATAATTTCATTATGTTGACTGACTAACCCTATTGCCCAAATTCCCTCTGCTTTTGTATCTCATGCCTATAATCCTTTTGCTTCCCCAAAGAGTATTGACTCCTCATTCTGCTACTTGTCTCGCGAAATTTATGCTTAGTAGGCAATACTAATACCCTGATCTCGCAATTTGTCTCTCTCACAAACAACTCATCGAACATAACCACATCAACAACCAAAAAAACACACCATGGGTCGAATTCTTGGTGGATGCCTTTCTTAGCTGTGCCGGTAGTATTATTTTTGGTTATTATCTGCGTTACGATTCTCCTTGTGTTGGAAAGTCCACGGGCCAAGTCCAGAAGAGCTGAGTATGAGAAGGCATACAAGGAAAGGGAACTAAGATACGCGGAGTTGAAAGAAAAGTTGAAAAAATTAGATGAAAAGGAAGCTGCGTACGATAAAGAGGTCAAAGACCGCGATCAGAAATTGGTCGATTTCTCCCGTATCCTTCGTTTTCGAAGCAGAGCTAGGAACCATTTTTTGAAAAAGATGAGGTACACATTAGCGATGATTATTGTCGGGATATCGATCATGTGATCTAAAGAGGGCACCGTATTGCACTAGCGTATGCACTAGCGCTAGCACTTCTACTATATTAATTACTAGCTTCCCATAGATAACAATGATCAAGAACGAATACAACCATAATAGACTAAAGTACTTTACACTTATCAACCAAGTTGATACCAACAATTATGCTCGATTCGAAGCTACAGATGGACAGAAATAACTTACGGATTTAGAGATACTCAAGATATTAATTCTCGAATTTGAAGAGAAGTATGCTACAGAAGTAGAATGGTCGGTAAAGCATCCACTGGAGTCTAAAAAACTTGAAATGGAATATGAAAATATTATTGAATCGCATTCTAAGGGTAGAAAAACGAATGCGAGTGGAGAGGAATGACCCTGTAGCGGATGAAAGGGACAGGGTAGAGATGTGTGAGAAGTTTGGATGGGACCTGACCGATCCCTACTACAAACTACCCTAGACCCAGGAGCTGGCGACTGTCAATGAAAGAAGAGTGCGGGAGTTCATTGATAGAAAATCGGTGCTGGAACGAGAACGTGGTCCCCCATAGTCCAAGATGCGATCCAACAATCAAAAAATTTCTGTACACGAAGAATATTTACACTATAAGACAGATTCAACCTCCTAGATTAATGGAAAGCTTTGAATTGGGCCAATAACAAATAGTCTTTGAGTGATGGACTGCAATTTGAAAAACGACGCAAGAAAAATCGGTATCGCCATCCTATGGTATGCATGAGCAAGCAAGATGGATCTTTAGCTTGCTTCGGGTCTTCCAGGACATCAACTATTGCTCCATCTATGGTTTATCGGGCATAGGTGCTCAGGACTGCCAATAACAGAGTCCGAGATAATAGTGACAATGAATAAGAGGGTTGTTAGGATTCGATTATATTATATGATTGACGGGTTATCAGATTTCGAAACAATATAGGATTATCATAGATGTAAGATCTTACAAATATTACAGTTGAGCCGAATCCATATTGAAAGTACTGTATTTGACTTCCATTGGTACCATCCTACCCCGTTTGTCCACTCTTCAGTTCCGTGTAAATACCCTTTCATCAAATACTATCAACACACAAACAATCCAAATTGCCTCGAAACTCATCACAGATAGAAAAGGGTCTCCGAAGTTGTAAGTGTCCTTATAGTTAAGAATGCCAGAATTAAACGCTAGAATAATGATCTTGTCGTGCCAGGCCACCTTACGCATTAGTTCAGTCTTCTTCTCAAATGTTAGTACGTTGCCATGGAGCCTATACTAGTACATTGTCCTGTATCATAGTTATTCTTTCCAGGAGTACTGCTGTGAGATGTCAGTTCATTTTTGGCCCTTGATGGCAAAGTGAAAAACGAAATGTCGTGGTGAATTTAAAGATCGAAAGGATTATATGTTCTTGGAATAGAATAAGTTGATTGGTATTAGGAATGTTATATTACCACCAAACTATTTGATGTGAGCTTCAATGTCAGCATATCTCTCAATTTCACTCGAAAACCTGCTCTTCAGAATCCGGAATCAACATGCCATCAAGCCGCTAGGAAAGATATCTTTTCCATTGATACAATTTCACCTCTATAACCAGTTCCACAAATATAAGACCTCAACCGGATCGTGAAGAGGGCCACTTTGTGGTAATAATCTATCATCGGTATCTCTATTTCCCTACCGCGGAATCATCAACAGAAATTCAGACATCGAAAATCTTCCACGGAAAGCGTTATGAATCACAGCGCTTTCAACAGTTGGAGGAATTTTGAAGTTCATCATTATTTCTTTCCACAGTGATAATAGATTTCTTCGTCGCATAAAAAGTCACAAACGCATTATAGAAGGAGTAAGCAGCGCAAAATCCAGGTCGTTCGTGTGTGCATGCTTGCAGTTGTTGGTCCGGTGTTCCTCTCAAGTCCCCTCCCCTACCCAGGCCATAAGTATTGAGCCGATGTTGTACGAGGCCTGGTGATTTCTCCCTTAGTACCCAATGCTTTTAGCCTATCAAGTTTGTTGAGAAACCTGGTCTTATTCTCATTCCCTCGTGATTGAATCCCGAGTCTTTTGTTAATCCCTGTTGTCGAGTCCCAGGTCTCTTTAGCTCCCTCGTTGAGTCCCAAAATCTCTCCCTGGCGGTTGAATCCGTAATCTCCTATCCCTCGTCTTCGTATCACAAATCACTTATTCATTCCTTCGTTGTCGAATCCCAAGTCTCTTTAATCCCTCGTGGTTGAGTTCCAAGTCTCATATCCCTCGTTGTCGTATCCCAAGTTCCTTATTAGTTCGCTCGCGATCGAATCCCGAATTGTCTTCAATTCCCTCGTGGTTGAATCCCAAATTCTCTCCCCGGTTGCCCCATGGTAGAATCCCAAGTCTCTCCCCTTGTTGTCATATCCCGAGTCTCATCTCCGTATCGATCGTATCCCAGGCTCTTGTGTTGATCCCTCGTTGTCGAGTCCCAATTTTCAATCCTTTTTTGATAATGACCTAAGTTCCTAAGTTGATCCCTCGTGTTTGAATCCCAAGTCTCTCTGCCAAGTCACACTCTTTCAATACCGATTATCGTATCCCTCGTGAAATATCCCAAGTCCATTTCCCTCGTGGTTGAATCCCAAAGTCTCTTCCTTTTCTTTGTCGTATCCCTGGTCCCATTTGATCCTAGACTATTAAACGACACAAGTTATGAATTTATGAAAGAATACATACTCAATTCCGATTCCTATTACTGTTATTAATTCTTCCAATCCTGTGCTTCAATTGATCAAATCGATTTTGAACAATTCCTTGGCCGCTCCGGCTGTCCTGGATGTCGATCTCAAATTTTTTGTTTTGAAAGTGAGATAATATTCATTGCCCGTGTCCGATATCCCAAGGCGTTGTTTCGTCTAGGATTGTGGAATAGAATGTGGGCGGTTCAAAAAGTCGAGTTTTCGACCTATCCATCTCAAGCCAAAAATCAGTATACAAATTTCAACGTTATGGATGACCGTCCAAGTGAAATCCAAGTAAGCACACAAAGCTGTTGATCCAGTATTCGATTTTTCGTTCCCTCCCTTCCACAAAGTCCATGTGATGTTTCCTCTAGATTCCAGCTCGAAGGCGCACGCATCCTATTTCAAGCCAATATTTTTATTTCGAGTCCGTAGTAATTTTACCATGTAGAGTCCGTTAGACTAAAAACAGAGCGTAAATATGAAGCCGAATCCAGCGTTGGCGCGTTGTTGGTTGATGATTATAATCGAAAAGTTGTTGATTGAATCGGGTTGTAAAGTTGAAGGTTAATTTTTGAAAGCTTCAATATTCGCAAAGGTAATTGTGTGCGCCAGCAATACCCGAATGTCACGTGTAGTATTAAGGTAATTATTCTACGGGGGTCAAGTCACCTTCAAGTTGTTACAAGAGAGGAAAATTCCTTTAAATGTTGATTTTGTATTTCAGGAAATCCAGGACTCTGAACCGACCAAAAGGGTCGCGTAGTTAAGGGCACTTGTTCACTCACTTTTGAAACGATAAAGATACGGTTGGGGAGCGTCACATTGGGAGATGACAAGATAGGCGCCTTGAGACAGCTTCCCATCCTTTTGAACCTATGCGCCTCTGGGAGTGAGATCAACGATTTAATTCTGTTGATTTATTCAAAGATATGTAAATTAGGAGCAAGCCTCGGGCTACTGTTTTTGTGTCTCTGAGTAAAAACCAGTATGGTTTCGATTTACTAGATTTAAAGACATGTCGAAACCCCGAAGATGCAAAAGCCTCTTTTGTTCCAGTCAAAACACAACACAATCAAGAGTCCCAAAATTTGCGTTCAACGAGAGCCAACCATTTCAAAAGGCGCTAAGAAAAAGATGAAATGTCAGATATGTAACAAAACTTTTCAACTTGTGGTCTAGGCTTGGCCATGGGCACTAGACTGGCTTTCGAGGGCCCACCTACACATGGTTATGTGCTACCTCTGGGTAGAACGCGGGATTTAGTATGTAGGGCTGACAAGGAAGAACTTTTCCAATCGTCAGACTTGCAACAAAAGCTTTATATCAGATTTACCATAGCTTTGCGCTCGATGATCTACTGGCTAAAATTGTACTTGATTTTTTTTAGATATGCAACAAAACTCTTTGAAATTGTGGCCTAAGCTTTACGCTCGATGATCCAGTGCCTCTGAAATTCACTACCAAGGAGATCTAATATTAGTAGCGGGTAGATATTTCGGGAAGCACAGTGGGTGCATGGATTGACGGGACACTTCCCAACTTTCGAAAGTTTTAACAAATTTGTTCTTCAATGATTTGATTGTTTCATCTCTACTGAACAATTGTAGGAATTCTTAACATATAGAACTTGGTATATCAAGAGATATTCAAAAGTCCATTCTTGCAGTTTCCCGTCTGTACACCCACTGGTGGTGCCAGACATTGGATTTATCGTAATATGCGAGCGATATCAATGAAAAATAATTCAACAGAAATACAAATTTAGGGTAATCAGGCAAGAAAATGCGCTCACGAGGCTGGTGGTTCTTTCCCCTTGAAATACAGATCATCAATCTTTGCGCGCGCGCGGTTATTGGTCACCTAATCTTGCTTACGTCAATTTCGATGTCTTTCAGATATGCAAAAAAACAAATTGGTCAAAGCATGCTTGAATACAACCCCACATGGAGAAACTTGAAAATATATCTAGAGTTTTGCGCTCGCCATGCTATTGGCTCCTTGAGATTGCTTACGTCAATTTCGATGTCCTTCAAATATGCAACAAATCGCCCAGAGTTGAACTTTCCACGTGGCCCTGATAGTGAATACAACAATCTGAGGGGAAGCCGGCACATGTTGCATATCTGAACTACCACGATGTTAGAAATATTCCTCAAAATTATTCTTCCAATGAGTGAGCAGAGGCGCGCCAATGGTTAAAAAAGGCAAAGCTTATACACCACTTGTTTCTAAAACCGTTTCCAATAGTATGTTGTATGAAAGTGAATCCACGTGTCGGGAGTTGCGGAACTCCACAACGGCACTTGAGATATGATCAGATCTCGCATATTCCGAAGAATTGACTTGTCCAATGGACTGACGAGCGCAAAGCTCTGTTCACCTTCCTCTCTCTTGCGCTCAACGAGAGCCAACCATTTCATAGACGCTAACAAAAAAGATGAAACGTCAAATATGCAACAAAGTTACTCAAAATTCTCGAGAGATCCAATAGCTTGACGAGCGCAAAGCTTTGGTAACATTCCCTCCCTTCTTTTTCTTTAAACTCAATGAGAGCCAACCATTCTCAGAGACGCTAAAAAAACGGTCAAACTTTCAGATATGCAACAAAAGTGTTCAAGAGTTGTATGTGCCCAATAGCTTGACGAGCGCAAAACTCAGGTCACTTTTTTTCCTTTGCGCTCAACGAGAGCCAACCATTTCAAATGGAGCTAACAAAAAGTTCAAACTTTCAGATATGCAACAAAAGATTTGAGCTGTATTTCCACGCCTGAGCCACGCGCGGGCCATGCCGGTAGGGCTGACAGCAATAGTGAATAACCTTGAGGATGTAATGTTGCATATCTGAATTTCTGACCCTTGCTCAATGTCAGAATGGCTGGTTTCGTCGGGGCGCAAGCTGATCCTGGCTTTTGCAACTGGCTTTCAAGTGGCCAGGCACAAAGTATTCGTCTCAAATGTTGAAGGCGAGATAAAAGCGCAGAAGCGAACACAGGACGACATGGTATAAACATACAAACCGAAAACTTGAAGGATTATCGCAAAGCTTGTGACAATTTCGCTCTGGGGAATGGCCACGAATCAAAAAAATTGTTAGACAAGAAGTTTGAGTCCTTCAATTGCAACAATCCTTTGAAAATAGGTTTCAAAGAATCTTCATGGTTTTAGTTCAAGAGGAGATTACGTGATTCAACTGGCATTGGTATTGCACTTGCAACGACCTACATCCCTTATCGGAGACAAACTTGCGCTGTGAGACGGCCTCGCTACTACACATTGCATGTACAAATAGAAGAGAGATGTATCTAGCTACAACTTTCACAGAAAGAGTCACTAGTAACGTGTCCATTTCGTCTAGTACACTCCGTGAAAGTTCTAAATCTGATCGTGCAATGGGCTGAAGACCTTCCCCGAGAAGAAAAATCATGGGCAGGTTTTGCTTGAAACCAATCCAAGAGACATTTTTTCCGGAAAAATATCATCATATCAATAGGCTCAGTATTTAGTCAACAGACCTTCCAGAATTACCTTTCTGGGCATCATTTCATGTACAATGCAGATTTCTTTGGAACGCATGTCGTTGAATTTGACGTTTGAAATTAGCGAGTGTGATTACATAAATGCTGACTCACAACTCATTCTAGTGTTCCACCACTACATTGATGACCGAGCAAACGAGAAGTTTATTTTCAAGAATTTTTCAACTCTCAGCATTAATTATAATCTATTGAAGTCACATCTGAGGATTGATAAGTAAAAAGATGCCTGGGAATAAATATTCATAAAATCAATGTTTGCCACCATTATGACAATCATCACAATTATTTCTGTTGAATTCATTGTTCAATTATTTGACATTGAAATCCATTTTTTCATTGTTCAACCTGTAATGAAACTTTACATTGCACTTCAAGTATTCAAATTAATATCTCAAGAGATATATCTGAATTGTTAGCCTCCCACACACAATCTCATTGTTCGTGTTTCTCTGGATCGATCCTGCCATCTGATATCATCATCCAACGCGCCCTTTGAGGCATTGAAAGTTTCAAGAACTCCGCCTGCAAAATGTCTTCCATCGAGTCAAGACCAAGGGTTACAGCCAATTTCAACATCCTTCCTCCGCAACTTGCCAAATCGATTCCCGAAGCCAAAAGTATCCCCACCATAACCGTATCCTCCCTTGATATCGCCCATTTTAGCGCACTTTTGGCCGTTATTACATCGTCTATACCGGCCCCACGATCGAAGAGCTTGTGAACGAGTAGCATGTTTCTTTTCTGGGCTTCAATGGATATAGATTTATTTCCTAGCTATTCCGATTGCTGTCCGTCTAAGCGAGAGAAGTTTCTATCGAAGCCGTATTCAAGTAGAAGATCAATCATGTCTCGATGCTTTGCTCCGTCGGCACCCCGAACCCCACGGAAAAACGTTCCTGTTGTATCGAAGATGTACTTTACTATCTCGAAATTTCCTAAACGAATATGCAACACTAGGAGACTCTTGCTCGGTTGCTCTACAGGTCTTGGAAAGAATCCTTCAATGTGTTTGTATATTTCAAGATTCCCTGTGGACCTTTGCGCTTTCCAAAGAGAAAACGAAGCGGATGATTCTAGGGGGATAAATGACCCGTCTATGAAGTTTGTATCATTGATAGTTGACCACGATGGCGGATACAAAGCAGTTCGTACCATCTCTATGTCTCCGCTCATTGCCGCCGTTATAATCGAGCTGAAGCGTTCAGCTTCTGAATCGTGACTTGATTGGGTTTCAATCACCATCTTTTGCAAATATTCTAGTAGATCTTTATTTCCTGCCAATGCAGCCAATGCCATAGGTGGAAGGAAGAGATCGCGCATAGTCCGTGGTGGGTACCCTTCTTGGAGTAAGCGTTTTACTACAGGGATGATATTGAGATAAGTTGCGGCACATAAAAGATCCAACTTGAAGTTTAAATCAATCAAATTGGAACTGGCACGATGTGTTGCGTCGATTAATATCGGCCAGCAAAGTCTTTCGATGGTGGTTCTCACGTCGTTGCCCGTTTCCGCACAGAGAGTTTCGACAAGTCTGCGGATGTGGCGAAAATGGGGTGGGCAGGAATCGGAGTTATATTGGACTCTGTATACAAGGTAGGAGTGCCAAAATGTGTTCGCCCATTTATTTCCATCTATTTCCCAGAGGCATAAGAGTCTGTTGGTCTTGTAATCGTCTAGAAGGTGAGATCTAAATAGCGCAAATTGGACGTCATGATAAAACCGCTCTGCACGACAGTGTCAGGGATAGAATTTTTGAATCCGAGTACAAGATCAAACTTACTGCATACAAGTCTTAATATGATAGATCTATGGATCCCGCGAGTAAGGACGGCTTCGAGTAAAATCTGATGGACCAACTCGGGTGCTAAATCGAGGAACTGCATCCTCTGTGAAATGGGATTGCAAATTGTCGTTGCAGACCGACGTAAGTTGAAGAAGCTGTATCAATGTAGAAGAATGGTGGTGTCGAAAGGAGGTTGATTATGGGAGAAAGTTGAAGCTGACTCCAGGTGGTTGCGTTTAAGAAACCAGGTGGAAAGCGTAATAGTCCGCTAGGTAGCTTGCCCAATTTCTTCATGTAACAAGAATTCAATAGAGCGGAGTACCCAAAACAGCCTAGGTACTGTGAGTGAATATCTAAATCAAACATAATCTTTGACTTTTGAGGTGTTGTAAACGCTTCAGTGAGTATATTGACACATCTCTCAAAATTTCAGGGCGAGCTAGCTCGCCAGTTTTTTAGAGCGTCTATTATTTCTATTCTTTTTACTATTTTTATTTTTATTATTGTTTTAATAGAAATAATAGAAATGATTCTTTCTAGATTTTAATTTAGATAATTTAAACAATTTAGATAATTTAGATAATTTAAACAATTTAGATAATTTAGATTATTTAAATGATTCAGGTGATTTAGATTATTTGAATGATCAAGGTGATTTAGATAATTTAGATTATTCATTGAAAAACAATAAAAACAATAAAAAGAATAAAAAGAATAATAAGTTTTTAGTAAGTTACTAATAACTCTTTAATATTAAAGAATTGAAGATAAACATTATTCTTTGTTTTTTCAATTCTTTTATTATTCAATTCTTTATATAATTGAATTCATAATAAAAGATATTATATAACTATATACAAATCTAATCATATACAAATTGAATTCCTAGGTATAGAAAATATAATCTATATTACACTATACAAAAATTCCGTAAAATCCGATGCACAAGTTTCTTTCGCTACGCCCTTAAATATTGAAAGTTACGTCTTGCGCGGCTTTTCATTAGTCCATTTCTGTAAGGGACATTGAGCTTCTGGACCTCTCTCTGCAGGCTTGCATAAAGGACGAATCTAAGTTCCTGCAATTTAATCTTATGTCTGCTTCAAGTTTTTGAACAAAGTCTTTGTAGAGTCATGATCCACTTCCTAATCATCGATGGCTCCAATTTACCACCTTTCATTCTAGACATTTCATCTACAGTCCACTCCTTGCTTCTCCAATATTTTCTCATAGTCTCAGTCAGCAACTTTCTGGAGGTGATTGTTCGTCCTTGGTGATTGAGGGTTGTATTCGCATCTGCCCCATTGTCTAGCATGAGTTTGACAATTGCCAAATGGTTTGAGACCAAAGATTTCTCCTCCTCGGAAAATTGCTGATTTTCACTTTCTTCCGTGTCCACCGGCGGTAGGATTGCGCAAACATCACGGACGGCCATCTCAAAACAAAGAGCTGGAAAGTCTTTTAGCTTTTTGTTAGGCTGCGCTCCATGTTCCAACAGTAATCCTATCATGCGATTACTAGGAGGAAATCGATCTCGCCGATAATCCGAGTTTTCCATCTGCTCCATGCCATGCACATAGTATTCATCTGTTCCCGCAAGCGCATATGCTAACAAGTTGTGAGCAACAATTCCTTTCGTTTCCGAGGCGAGTCTCTCTAAAATAACTCTGACGTATGCACAAAGATTCCATTTGGTTGCGATGTGTAGAAAAGAAGAGAACTTCGCCGGTGCCCAAATGATGCTTTTGGACCTCGCACTGTGCGTCAATGTCGCAAATGTATCCAATGGTTCAACGTAAGCATTTGATCCCGCAATTTCAGCATCGTGGGCGTAGTTGAGGACTGTTGCCACAAATAAAGGAAGGCCCGAAGGCTGGGTTAAAATGTTTTTCTGAGGTTCGGAGATCTGAAGTTCTTTTATGTATGAGCACATAAGGGCAGTGTGGGGCTCAAAGCCTCTTCCATTGCTATGTTTCATGAATTTTTGATGTATATCTGAACGTTCTGAATATTCTCGGACGCTGCGATGCAAATAAGTGACGCGATATCCAAGATATTCAAATCCTGGGGAGTATTTCGGTCCGGTCTCGAGCAATCCTGCACATCTCACTTTTAGATGATCACTAATCTCTTTGTTTCTCAGCTCCAGGTCCTGAAGTTGAATTTGATATCTGCGAAACGACTGGTGCCGTAATCAAGAGCAAAGGACAGAATCAGTGTGTCCAATGATTTAACGCTCCTCTGATGTACATTTGCCGCTCGGACAATGAGAAAAATTGATGCAGCTTTCTTACTATAGAAGGGCTCAATCTTTCCAAGCATCGAGGAGAAAAGTTCCTCTAGATCTTGCGGCAATATTTACATACGTTCCTGCAAATCTTGCAGGCTATCTCTATTGTCGAGACCTCTTACAATCTCCTGTAATACAAGCTTAACCCACAAGCTTACCCCATCTGCTCGCGATACAATATTTTTGATGAGATTTAATGCTTGAACAGGCTGTTCTACGCATAAGCGTTGATAGTTAACATTCTCTTGGAGACTCGACTTGACATAATGGTTAATATCGATACGTGTTAGATCTTGCAGCCGAAGTGATGGTCCAGATCCAAAAGCATCATCGAATCCAAGTAAAGGACGACTGGAGACGCATATTTTTAGCCACGGTACCTGAGCGAGCATACTAAAGTATTTGGTTATAGCTGAAGGTTCCCCTTCATATTCGTCAAGACCGTCAACGAACAAACAAAGTTTGAAGTGCTGTACGCTTTGGCTTACGAGGCTCCGCATTGCGGCCTGCAATTCGGTTAAACTCCAGTACTCCATTTCCATCGGATGAAACTTTTGGTGTACTTCAGAGAACGGTCTAACCGAATCAGTGTAGATTTTGGCCCATCTTTGGGGAAAACAGACAGGAATAAGATCAGGAAGATGTCCCAGAATTTGGGAAAGAAGAGCTCGAAGAAGACCACTTAGAGACCTCTGTACAAGAGTCCCACTCTTCCAAAAATAAAACTTGGCCATAACAATGGGTAAAGGAGCAGACCATTTTTCTAAAAGTACCTTCGTTTTACTGTGATCATATATGAATCTCATCAGTGTTGACTTGCCCGAAGCAGCTTTTCCATTGATCCAATAAATACTGGACCCATGTTCTAACCAATGGACAAAACTAGGCCACCGCGTAGATTCATGGCTATCATTGAATAACCACTCAAATATTCCTCGATATACATCCGCGATAGTTTCTTCTCGTTCTTTCAATGCTGGGAACTTTAAATTTTGGACAAGGTATTGAGCAATCTGCAAGCGGAGTGCTTTTTCGTGCCACTCATGGTTGTGCAGAACCTGATTCTGAGATGTTTGTTCTTCGGCGAGTATCAAACTTTGGCTCCTAATACATAGGCAAATGAGCGAATGTTTTAAACGACTCGCGGGTCGAGAGGCTTTAGTTGACAGACAACAATCTGGACTGTTGAAAGTATGGCTTGGGATTGAATAATGCGAATTGAAAAAAAAAACACCAAATAAACTCACTGATTTACTTCAATCTTGTCAATCTGCTGCACAATACCTGATGGAAATGTGTGCTTCTCAGCCAGAATTTCAATTCTACCGAGTAACTGAGTAATTGCTATCGTTTGATCTTGGACCCCTTTGCTGACTTCATCCTGATGTGTGAGGAGGGCAGTAATAATAGTCTTCGTACTATATTCGAGGTGATCGAAGCGAACTCCTTGATTTGATGATATCGAATCGAGCTGATCTCTTCTGCTCGTCATTTTCTATTGATAGAGGACTTCATTGAGTTACTTACCGAAGATCCACGACGATATGCATCTGAATAGAATCTCTCAGTAATGCCAGTCGATTCGTTAAAGCCGTCAAGTCCTTCTCAGTCCACACAGACTTCAGCGCTTGCTTAACAGTTTCCCATTTCCTACGCTTGCCAATGGCTGTCAATTTTAAACTGTTTAGCTTATTACTGAGTTCAATGGACAATTCTGATGCATCTCTGCATATGAACATAAACGCGTCATCTGATGGTGTAGAAACGACTCCCATCCCAGATAAGCCCCAGTATGAATCCGAGAGCCTCTTGGACATCTTAGCTAGATCATCCACCACAAGACCCAATTGTTGGTGAACGGCCAAAGCTTCCGCGCCCGATTTGTATAGTTCATTAGTACCAGCCAACACCTTCGAGCTGAAATCCACGAATCGAATAATGGTTCCTGCCAATGACAACGCGTCTAATGGGTTCATCATTGTGATGACGAAGAACAGATATTGAACTAGTGATGAGAATTTTAAAAAGAAGTGGAGGTTCAGCTACAGGTACCACAACATCAATGTCGTAAGAAGGCTGCGGGATTTGACCCCCATGACATGTTCCACGAAAGTCATCATTTCCATCGGCCAAATGAAGCCCCGGCTAATAACGAAAGATACCAAAACGCCCAGGATGGAATTCCATCGTTTTGTTTACAGATATATAGCAAACATAAACTAGGTATCCAGCAATATCATTTTTAATGAGAACCTGTCATGAATCGTTTCTCAAGGACCCTCTTGTCGTTAAGATTTATGAGTCTGTGAGTTTACCTGCCCGCAAGCGTAACACTGCGCTAGTTTCGATTGGGCGAAAATTCTCCGCTAGCGCCCGCTTTACCTCCCCTACCCCCACGTTCGTCGCTCTGTTGCTTTCTACTCTCAAGACTATCGTCAGCCAGCCGACTTGAGAGGTTTTTGGCGAACAGCAAACGTAAAGCAGACTCCTTCGTAAGTATTGACTTCTGCCCAGCAAGATCAAACACTGATAAAGCAAAGAGAAATTTAAGAACACTAAAACACAGAAAATGGCGTCAGTATATAAGATCGCGTTGGTGCAGCTCTGCCCAAAGGTTTGTTGGCATTCCTGTTTTAGATTCTTTGGAAGAGATCTGTCAGTGATGGATCTGTATCACAATGGTGCCATTTAGAAGCAGTTAGAGGCGTCTCCGTCCCTCATTTTCTCACTGTTTGAGCTTAGCCAGTCAAGATAGGTTTCAATGTGGGGGCTCTGGCTTTCGGTCATCATTGCTATATAGTTCGTTTCAGCGATTTCGATACAAAAGAGGGATATTGTTCGACAATACTCGCTTTGCTTCTTTCTTTTCCTTTCATTGATTGCTCTTCGCATGTGATATTCACAACATGCGATATCCACGATTTCCTAACTTCTTGAAAGAACTCGAGCTCATATTTTTCTACTAGCCTCTAGCTATTGATTACAATTATAAAAAAGCAGTAGAATTTATCAGAGAAGCCGCTTCCAATGGCTGCGACCTTGTCGTTCTGCCTGAATATCACCTCACATCATGGGTTCCAGATGAACCTGAATTCCTGCCACTGTGTCACCACGACATCACATCTAAATATCTCTCTGGCTATCAGTCTCTCGCTTCCGAACTCAGAATATCTATCGTGCCAGGAACTATCTGCACTTTACACCCCGAGACTTCTAATCTCCACAACACGGCTCACTTCATTTCCCCTGAGGGCAAAATACTTTCCTCCTATACCAAGAAAAATCTCTGGCATCCTGAACGTCCACATCTAACCTCGTCTACGAATGATCCACATACTGCTTTCGATACTCCTCTTGGGAAAGTCGGTATGCTTATTTGCTGGGATGCCGCATTTCCTGAAGCATTCCGAGAGCTCATCTCTCAAGGCGCGAAACTCATCATCATCCCAACCTTCTGGACTCTCAGCGACTGTACCCCCGCAGGGTTGGCACGAAACTCGCTTTCTGAAGAACTGTTCGTTCAATCTACACTAGTATCTAGAGCCTTTGAAAATACGTGTGGAATTATATTCTGCAACGCTGGAGCACCTGTAGGAAAGGGGAAAGAGAATTCTGGCTTTTTGGGAATCAGCCAGGTCACCGTACCATTCCAAGGAGCTCTAGGAAAAATGGGAAGAGAAGAAGGAATGAATGTGGTAGAACTAGACATGCAAATATTAGAAGACGCGGAAGAAGCTTACAAGGTACGCATGGATATTGGACGAGATGATTGGCATTATGCACATACATTGAGAAGGGGAAATAGCAATGAGGAAAGTAAGTTGTGAGGAACGAGATTCGATTCGGTCGTACCTTTGCTATCAAATCATTTGTTGATATATCAGATCATTTCAATGTCTCAAATCAGCTCATATGGATCTGGGCATTTCATGAATGTTGTGTGAAAGAGAGAAAGACAACCAACGTTCAAATGGGAGGTAGTCTTTCGACCATATAGACGAAACCGAGGAAAATCCAGCAACTCGCTCGACCTGCTGAATGTAGCTTTAATATGTCAATAGTTAGTTACTGATATTATTGATAATTCTTTTTAAACATTGCCCGACCATGATACTGATGTTTGAATTTTAAGTACCGAAAAATTAGATGGAGGTCACAGCTGAAATCGACGAAGCAAACATTTAGCTCCCGCTGAACCATCATGTACTTGATATATCCTCGGTGTGCTTTCAAACGTGAATGATGCCTTCGGATGAGATGTTTGTCGGCGCGGAACATGCAGTTTGATAAATTCCCATCCCCACTTTTAATATACACACTGAGTACACCAGTAACGACCTCATGCTTATTAATCAACATCCAAGTTCTGGTGTTCCTGAATTTACTTGCTTCGGCGTGCTCCAACATTGTAAAGACTCTTGTTCGAGCATAAGTTTATGTACGGGCATTGATTGCCGATTTATTATATATGGCTTGGAACTTGACATTCTCTTGCTTTAACGTACCTTCTATGATCGATCATTAATCCACAAAGCCCTGATAAGGCATCGCGACCAAACCAGGTAGCAACACTTTCTAGGGACATTTTTCTCGGACAATGAGATCACCAAGCACGACGCATATACGCAATCGATATCAACATCCACTGAAATTCCAATCACAAGACCTGACGAACAAAAATGCCTCCAAAAACCAGGGGAAGAGCAAAGGGGAAAGGCAAAGCTGCGAGTCAAAATGCAGTCCCAGATGTATATCGTGATATGCTGGAAGAGGCCATACCGTCCGCAGTCAGCAGTACCCGAAAGACCTTTAAAGAGACGGAGAGTTGGTTTACGAGATGCTGTAGTTACGGCATCAGAAGCAGGGCCTTCGAAACCTTCTGTGGCGGAGTCACATGACGAAGCTGAAGATGATGAAGATGTCGAATTTGAGGATGTCATGACGGCACCAACGAGTTTCAACGGTGAAGGTCCGGAGGAGGACGTGAATGGGCCTCAGCAGACTGCATACAGAGATTCGGATGAAGAAACAGACGAGAGCGATGTAGATGTGGAAATTGACTGGGAAAATGTTAATTTTAACACTAAAGATGATGAACCATCAGGAGATCTAGAATTAACTCTTACCAGACCAGCACCTCAACGTCAAACGGCTACCCCCAGACGTAAAACTCTCACTCAAGGAGACAGAAATCTTCGATTAGAGATTCACAAATTGCATCTTTTATGTTTACTGTCACATGTTCATAGAAGAAATGAATGGTGTAACGATTCTGAAGTTCAGGATTCTCTTAGACCGCTTTTAAATAGGAAAATGTTGTCATTTTTGAGGCCGAGAAAGGATCTATCGCAATTCAGTCAAGCTGAATCGTTGAAAAAAGGTTTGGATATGGTGGCTGTTTTGTGGAGGACAAAGTTTCAGATTACAAAGAGGGGATTGAGGCGGGCACTGTGGGCGGATAATGAGGACGATATTAAAAATGTAAGATTTCTCGCTTTTTTTTTTCAAGAAAAAATCTGACACATTTACAGTACAAATTGCCTGAAGATGCAGATGCTTCATATGAGAGGGCAGATTTTAGGAACGCGGCGACGGAACTAAAAGGCTCTAGAGACTCAGGAGCACAACTATTCTGTGCATTATTACGAAGCGTAGATGTTGAAGCCCGCTTAGTTTGTTCTTTACAACCCCTATCCTTCACCACCGGCGGCCCATCCATGCCCAAACCACCCAAGCCGAAAGTGAGACCAACCATTCCACCTCCACCCGTACCCTCACCAGGACCCAGTAACTCAACCCTTCTCTCAAATCCACGCAGTCGTCTCGGACATCCCGGGGCCGCCGGCTACAATATTCCTACAATCAATCCCGCACCTTTAACGCCACCCACCCTAAAAGCAAAACCTATTCGCGAATCTCCCTTCCCCATATTCTGGGTCGAAGTCCTCGACTCTGCTCACCAGAAATGGATTCCCATCGACCCCCTAGTCACAGAAACAATCTCTAAACCCCGCTCCTTTGAGCCACCTCTCACAGATAAAGAAAATGCGCTCTCTTATGTCCTTGCCTTTTCCTCAGATTCATCCGCACGGGACGTAACACGTCGTTACGCCAAGGCTCCCAATTCCAAAACCCGCAAACAACGCATCGAATCCACGCCTGGAGGACAAAAATGGTGGAACAAAGTCCTCTCCCACTATTCCCGGGGTTGGAAAACAGATGTGGAACAAATCGAAGATGGCGAATTAGCAGCGTTAGAAGGAAGAGAACCTATGCCAAAGAACGTACAGGATTTCAAGGATCACCCTGTTTATGCACTTGAACGCCATTTACAAAGAAATGAAGTTATCGTTGCGGAAAGAGAAAGTGGAAAAGTCGCCACCGGGAATGCGAATGCGAGTGGAATCAAGAAATTAGAAAATGTATATCGCAGGAAAGACGTTCACATATGCAAAAGTGCAGATGCATGGTATCGACTTGGTCGCGAGGTCAAGATGGGCGAAGAACCCGTGAAAGTCGTGCCATCTCGAAACCCACGAAAAAACGATTTTGCAGACGAAGAAGAAAGAGAAGAAAGAGCAGGCACATCCCTGTACACGCAATTACAAACTGAACTCTTCATTCCACCCCCAATAGTGAATGGCCGAGTACCCAAAAACTCGTTCGGAAATATAGATATATATGTACCATCTATGGTTCCTAAAGGGGGCGTTCATATCTCAGCACCGGAATCGGTATATGCGGCAAAGTTGTTGGGTATAGATTTTGCAGCCGCGCTTACGGGATTTGAATTTAGAGGGAGACATGGAACGGCGGTTTTAAGGGGAATTGTGGTGGCGAAAGAGTATGGAGAGGCAGTAGAAGAGGTCGTAAAGGGATTTAGGGACGAGAGGGAGAGAGAGATAGAGGAGGAAAAGAGGGAAGTGGTGTTGAGGCTTTGGAGGAAGTGGTTACTGGGGTTGAGGATCAAGGAGACGGTGGATGGGTATTTTGATGATGAGGAAGGGGAGGACGATGCTGAGGTTGATGAAGAGGACGGGGCTCATGATGAGAAGGAGGAAGCGGAACCCGAGATGGATGACGGTGGGTTTGTGAGAGATGACGAGGAAGAGAATGGGGGTGGATTCGTGAAGGAGGATAAAAATGATGATGGGAATGAAGGGGGTGGTTTCGTAAGAGAAGATGAGATTATGGAGAGCGATGATAGCAGTGAGCTGAGCGATACGTATACATATGATGAATATGACGATGATATGGGTGGTGGATTTATTCCACAATAGAATCATATATAGAGCAAGTATGATAAATTGTACATTCATTACTTTTATCTAACCATCTTACAATTCCGGATCACAATCCATATGTTCTCCTAACGAATCCCACCTCGAGTGAAAGAAGTTCGTTGATCGTAGCAGTGGGTTCATAACCACAACTGCTGCAATGCAACGATTCCAAAGAAACTGGAGGCTAACTCAGACATTTCATAATAACCTTACTACGGTCGGCCTTGTGTCCCGAACCCCGGAATCCATCGCTATCACGCTACTCCTTAACCCCCATAACCCAAGTCATATATCCCGTGGGCCATGTGTGTCTCTCCCTCCCACTCAACACCTTCCACCCATTCGTATCACCGCCACTCTTCTTCATCAATGCCTCCACTTCACCTGCACTCCTGGTCCTTACAGAACTTATGATTCCATCAAACACTAGCACGAAAGGAATAATCGGTATAATATATGTGAAAAATAGATGACCGGGAGAGCGCCAGAAGTAGAAGGGAGTAATTCCGAGTATCATTATGCCCATCGCGAACATGGTAATTAGGGAGGAAATAGTGCGTTCTTGGAGCTCGAATATACTGCACCCATGTGTTAGAAATTTCGGCAATAACAATGGGAAAAAATAATATTGAGATGAAAGCAGGGGAAAACATACCCAAAACCATCCGCAGTCTCCACCGTGTTCTTCAATATATCGCCTCCCAATTCATCACCAAAATGATGAAAAGCCAAATTATACAATCGGAAAACTTTGGTCTCGCCATGTACACCATTTGTCTCGCCGTTGACGTTCTTCAATAGATCTCTCGGCGCATTTGCTGCATCGACAGGCTCAGATATAAAATTGAGATTCTCGCTGCGTTTTGACGCTTCTGTCCAATCGGGTATATGAGGATGTAAATCCGTCAAAACAAATTGTACTTTTCCATATCTATCATCGCCATTAACAGGGCGTGGTGAGCGCAGAGCGAGTCCGTCTATCTGATTTTTTGGCGTAGCTGCGACTTCGGCATATGAGACTTCATGGTTTGCGATTGATGAGGTCGAGGCATTGGTAGTAGAAGTAGAGGAGTGATTTAAATGTGCATTCATGTACACTTCGATATAAGGGGTGGGACCCCCGGCCCCGGCACAGAAATCGACATAAGTATAGGATGTGACGTCGTTGGAGAGCACTCGAGAGAGGGTTGTGGCGACTAGTTGGGCGGGGGAGGAGGGTTGGATGATGGGGACGCGGAAGGTCCAGCAGAGGGTTAGGCAAGATTGAACTTTTAGACGGAGGTATTGGGGAAACCTGTGAAGAGGCGTCGTTAGTTGTAGCAAGAGGTGGGATGACGATGAAGGATCAATGAAAGATGGGAGAAGTGTGGACCTTGGAGAGCTCGTCTTGAGCTGCAAGGGCCAACATACCAGGGTTGATCATTGATCTCAAATAAATGAAGTCGTGGACAAATGAGTACCATGTTTCCTTTGTTATTCCTCGTATCTTCAATTGGATCACAATATGTATCTCACGGTCAAAGATAAGTGCCGTCGATTGAATAATGTCGAGTTGTAAAAGGCGAATGATGAATGATGTCGTATCCCAAATATGAGACAGGAAGCTTATCTCTTATCCTCACAACGCTACTCGAGTAGCACTAGCCCAAAATCAGGTTCCTTCATTCCATTCTTATGCATATTGCATCACCACATTTTTCACGTTCATGATTCTTTGTCTGATGTCGTACGGAATTGAAGGAGGATGTTCATCTCGATAATTATATCAATTGTCATTGCGATTTGTTTGGGGAGTTCTTTGTATAAAGGTTCGGAGATTAGGAGGAATGGAAAGAAACTGAGGTACGTGAACGCGAACTTGGCACGAAATCACGAGGTTGCGCATCTTTTCAGTGATGATACTACATCACATTGGAATTTCGTACGAGTGTACATTCATTTGTCCCTTCGTGTTGACATCTGGCAAATCTCGCACAAATGTTTACATCAAAGGTCTTTCCCCGCTCACCTATCAAACTAATAAACTGTTCAGACGACCACCAAATACGTTACCATTAGTTGGAAATGGTATCCTCTTTCTCCAAGCTCGTCACAAGCTCTTTTCCTGGTTCGTCAAGTGCGAGCGCAAATTTGGATGGGAAACATTCGAAATTTCAGTTCCTTCATTGCCACCCGGTGTTGTGATAAATGATCCGAAAAATCTCGAGTACGTTTTGAAGAATGAAGACATTTTTGCAAAAGGGGACTTCTTCAAAAGCAGATCTTGGGATTTATTTGGCAATGGAATTATCAATGCTGATGGGGATCTATGGAAAGTTCAGCGAAAAGCTGGCTTGAATTTTCTCAATGCTTCAAATCTGAAAGTTCTTACCGATGTTGCACTTCCAAAATATCTAGAGGAGACGCTGGTACAGCTTAGGAATGCAGGAAATGGCAGGACCATCAATTTGGAGGCCGTATTTCATGAATTGACTACGAAGCTTATGGGTCGAATGGCATACGATGTAAGGATTGTAACCTTCATAGTTCAGATATTGGGCTCTCCACTGATAGTGTTAGATGGACATGCGTTCAGGTGACCCGTTCTCATTAGCTTTCGAATACGCATCCGGAGCTACCGGAGAAAGGTTCCAAAATCCCCTTTGGCCTGTCACCGAGATGGTATTTGGTGGTCGTTTTAGATCATCAATAGGAAAAGTCAAAGCCTTTGGTACTGAGATTGTATCGAATGCTGTTAAGGCCCGACAAGAGAAGTCTCGGGCGAACAACGAGCAAAACTCCTTGGATTCTATTTCCGGCAGTCTAATCAATTCTCTCTTGGATTCAATTGACGACCATCAAATGGTAGCAGATGCAGCCCTGAATTATCTTTCTGCTGGTACGTATCACATCGAATGGTCGTGTATCCATTCCTCAGCTGATGATGCCTAGGCCGTGATACTACTGCACAAGCTTTAACGTGGGCATTTTATCTTCTAATGCGTCACCCAAGAGTCTTGGACAGTGTACGTCAAGAAGCAGCCTCTTTTACTAACGGAAGTACCCGCAAACAGTCAACGACATACAAGCCCACAATTGTCCCGTATGCTATGGCTGTTTTCTATGAAGCACTGAGACTTTATCCACCGGTGCCATTCGAAATCAAGCAATGCGAGCAAGCGACTACACTACCCGATGGAACCTTTCTTCCTAAATACGCTGTACTAGTCTGGTGTCCATGGGCAATGAACAGGTCAAGGTCAATTTGGGGTGAGGATGCTGATAATTTTAGACCTGAGAGATGGCTAGAAGACGGCGTCATAATTTCGAAGACTGCTTTTGAGTATCCAGTATTCAATGGGGGACCGCGTACTTGTCTAGGAAAAAAAATGGCAGAAGCTGTGGCTGCTCAAGTAATTGCAACATTAGTTGTCAATTTTAACTTTTCGTTGATCGACCAGAAAGAGAGAATTAGTAGGAATAGTCTTACTTTGCCCATGGAGGGTGGGCTGCCTTGTAGAGTGAGTATCATTGCCTCTGCATGAAGCACAATCCCATTCGCAGAGCCTTGATTGTTTAATTGTGGAAACAATCCTTTCGTTATCTTATTGGCAACTTTCATTGCTCATTCAACCTCAAACATAAACCATGGATGTCCCAATCTGGGCTGAATGATATCATTCGGCGTTTGAGCTAATTTTACTTAATCACCGAGTTTGTGATATCTTGTGCAATATTTCGATATTCGAAGCTCTGCTCCTTCTCATTGATCAATGCCATGTGAACACGAATAAATATTCGAGAAAGACCTGAGTTCGCCGGAGAAGTTCAATCAAGGATGCTCTAAATTTGTTGTTCCTTCCCTTGTTCGGCAAATCAACCAATCAGATACGCACTTATCACCAAGTCGTCAGCGTCCTGTAAGCAGATGACAAAGACAAAAGAATGGAAGTCCGCGGCTGCTTTCAGATTTAACAAACTCTGGCCATTATATGCTCTCCATATTGACATAATTTAGACATGGGTTGCGGAATGTACCCCGCGATTCTGAAGACGGACGTGTATAAATGTTAAGACATGAGCCACATAATCGATCTCCATCTGCTTGATATAATCATGCATCGATACTCAAGCATGACTGCCGTACACCTCAAAACTATTAAGGCCGACGGCGTCGATATATTCTACAGAGAAGCTGGGCTCTCTGATGCTCCTACGCTCCTTCTCCTTCACGGCTTCCCTAGCTCGTCTCATCAATACCGCAATTTAATTCCTCTTCTATCTAAAAAATTCCACATCTTAGCTCCAGACATCCCTGGATTTGGGTTTACTACAGTTCCTGAAAGCCTCAACTACAAGTACACATTTGATTCTTTAACCAGTTCCATTGAGTCTTTCTTACGTGAACTAAAAGTTCAAAAATACTCAATCTACCTCTTCAACTATGGCGGTCCAATCGGATTACGTCTTGCACTTCGTCAACCAGACGCCATACAATCAATAATCTCCCAGAATGGCAACGCATATACCGAAGGACTCGGTGGTTTCTGGGCCCCTCTTGAACAGATGTGGGCAACCAAAACAGCTGAAGAACTCGCCTCATCCAGAGAATCCCTCAAAGGAGTTATTTCCCTTGATTTTACCAAATGGCAATACGTTACCGGAACCCCAGAAGCTAATCTTCACAAAATTGCACCAGAGTCTTATACCTTAGACTATGCTCTGATGTCCCGTCCGGGAAACACGGAAATCCAACTCGATCTTTTCTACGATTATCGTACGAATATTGACTTGTATCCGGAGTTTCAGAAATTCTTTAGAGCGTCAAATGTACCGATTCTAGCGGTTTGGGGAAAGAATGATGAGATTTTTGTTCCGGCTGGGGCAGAGGGGTTCAAGAAGGATAGTAAGAATGTGGTGGTGGAGTATTTGGATGCAGGACATTTCGCTTTGGAGACTAACGTTGAGGAGATTTCGGATGCAATTTTGAGGTTTAAGGAGAAGTTTGGAATTTGAGAGGGCGGAGAGACGAATCAGTTTGGGATGTTTTAGTCGGAATCTCAGGCGGAAATAAATGATCAAGTTAAAGGAATATTTGAAATCATTCGGAACAATCAGAACCTCTATTTATTAGACAATTTATTATGCTGGTTGAACTGGAAAACGATGAGAGACTCTACCTTGTCTTAT
Source organism: Botrytis sinoallii (assembly GCF_014898435.1). Taxonomy (NCBI): domain Eukaryota; kingdom Fungi; phylum Ascomycota; class Leotiomycetes; order Helotiales; family Sclerotiniaceae; genus Botrytis; species Botrytis sinoallii. The sequence continues at coordinate 1,626,830 of NW_024066029.1, read as the reverse complement.
TGTGAGTTTATGGTGAGTTAGTTGATAAGTAATCATCTGGTCACAATGTGCATTTCACATAATTAACAAATCTATGGGTATCACCCCTGCGGTGCATAATAGGACTAATGTATTGATTGATATTGTGTATATTGTTATTCTAGGTTCAGATCCACGAAGTAATCTGGTACATTTAAACAATTCGTATCTGAAAGAATGAGTATTCAGATCAAAATCAACAGCATACGTGCCCTCTCTAACATTGACGTGATCAATATTCGATATCGTTACAGACTATCAAATATTTCATCAACATCCATCAAATCTGTCATTAGAGGACGATTTCTTTGACTATACTTCAGAACCGGACCGAATCCCCCATGCCGCTTTCTTTTGACCTGAGACGGCTCTACTTCATATCTTTTAGAGAATTCCCGTTGTAATATTTCACAAGCTTCTCTTTTAGCCGCCTCAAAGCCGTCCGCAAAATGATTCATAGCTCCTCGTTCAAAGACAATGGTTGTATTTTGAAGATCCCGTATTTGCGCTAGCTGTGATGCATCTTGCTGAAAATAGTCCTCGAAGAGTGTCGTTCTAATCTTACGCTCATGATTCCTCAGTTGTTCTACACGATCGTCCATCGTCTCAAACCTCAAACTAGAAAGGTTCTTTTCAAGTTTATGTACTTCGTACCGAGAAATGATAAGGTGGACAAAACTGTAGATTCCCAAGACAACTAACGTAACGAGAGCGATGATTTGCATAGAATCTCGCCAGGGGTTGTCGATGTCGGTAATACAGCAGGTATTATCATCTTTACTTGTGAAGTTTTGTGGTGAGGAAATGGAGGATTTAGTGTAAGTAAAATATATGACGTGCCTAGCGCCATGATCAACACCTCGTAGATGGTGCCAAGGACTGTTATTACTCTAAATTCTGATCACTAGGAAATCTCAATCCAATCTGAAATAAAATTGTTGAATGAGTATATTTCTATTGGAAACTGTGACCAGGAGAAGGCAATAATGTAAATGTTGGTCATAAACTTGGGCAATGTGAATAGTATTCTCAGGTAACCCGTTTTTGAACTTCGCTCGTCGAAACTGTTCTATGGATTATCAGCGCAGAAATCTCATATCGATCTCTAGGCCAAAAGTTGTTCAAACCGCTCGACTCACTTCCTCTATACTATTAACTCTGATCTCTAGCTCACGTGAGCTTCTAACAGTAGTCTCCACTTTAGTGGTCTCATTGCTATCACCTTCTGTCTCGCTCCTCGTAGTGGCATTAATCTGACCTTCAGCATTCTCACCTCCTTTATCTCCTTCTTTTCTGGGTGATTTCCCAGCCTTCCTCTTCCTGATCCATCTCAACAACCACACAAATCCTATAACTGCCGCTAGCCCCCCTCCAAGTCCCAGTCCAAACCCTAGTCTATTTTGCACATCTTGGGAAAGCCCCTTTTTGGCTCTCCCACAAAATAAGATTGACATCGAAATACCCGACTTTCATATTCTGGTGAGTTGTAACCATTCTGCGCTGCGAATATTGTGGAAGTGTGATCAAAGACTGCACGGAGAGATGTGCAGTCGAAAGGGCGATATATTTTATACTCGAAGGGACTCGTTTAGGTATTGGAGGGCTGGGAGGGAGAGGCTATAATTTGGTTAGATTTTGGAATTGAAGAAGGCAGAGGGGAGGGGGGGCGAAATAGGTAGTTTATGAATCTGAAGGGAGAAAAGTAAAGAGCCACGTACGAGGAAACTTGACCTTGGACCAATATATCTGTAGCATTAACCAGCCTGGAAAAAGTTACATCCCCATTTACTGCCGCAGAGATTGAACTCACATTTGCCAGAACAGGCATGTGGAGACTGTTGAAATTGTCAATATTAGTTTTGAAGATTCAGAAAGCAAGTATCATTGAACAGAAAACATACGGTTCAACGAAACTGTTAACATAAATATCGGCGGCATTAGTGAGAGCGTCGAAGTTGATAGGCACAGACGATTTATAGATTGTTTGCACATCGATAGAGATGGGTTCGTGTGTATCTTTACCACCGATGAAGTTGGGCATCAATAGTCTGTAATTTTGTCAGAGAATTCTTTATTTACATACATATGAGAGAGATAAGAGAAGTTCAAGCATATATACTCTGATATGTTTCCCCATGCGGTGAGAGAGCCACAAGACTTCAAAGCTGGGAATGCAACGTTCAGAGCCGGCATCTATATTATGGCAAATTGACCTACAAGGACCGACTGGCGAATAGTAATCTGCGATACGTTTATCAAGGATCCAAAATCTATACTATGTTAGAAAATTCAAATTGGCACCTGAACTCTGCTCAAATAGCCCGCCAATACTTAAACTTCAAACATCCAACCAATACCAACCAAAATCACATACGTAGAAACATTCCCCTTCAACGTCACGACTCCCGCACTCTTTAGCCCGGGAAATCTCAAGATCCTCTTCTCAATCGAACTAATCGTTATATTCCCCATCATTTCTAAGGCTCCCATAGACACAAAATCCAGGTTCCAGGTTGTTTGGTTTAGATCCAGACTACCCAGAAATTGTAAATCATCAAGAAAAATAGAAGTCAAAGTAGGCGGACCAAGTTCTTTGTAGATACATATAGAGCCTGTGATATTGATAATATTGGGTAGGGAGAATGTGCCTGAGAAGATGGAAGAGATCTGAACGGATGTGGGAAAGGTATCGCAGCTGAAGAGATTGGTAATCTGAGCAGGTTCGCGGAAAATGGTGGTGCTATTTATAAAGGTACAGTCCCTAGCGTGGAATTAGGTGAGAAGAGTAGCTAGTGCTATCAATTTCATGAATGAGAAGTTCATTCTACTAGCTCGTAATCCAATTTCATCGTAAAGAGTAGTGGACATGGAAATGTCGGATTCACTATAAACTTCCTCAAAGTATCTCTAACTCCATCAGAATGATAGGAGGTGATTTTCCTTTTACACCAATATCCCTTGGCCGCCAAGTCCACACGTCACACACATACTACACTGATCAGAAAGCCTGACTCCCAGCCCTGAGGCACAGTACTCATTCCCGTTATCAAAATCTTAGAACCCTAGAGCCCACGAAACATAAAAACAGGCATCAACTTTTCCACCTGCATAACGAAAACAAAACTCCCTCCTCAGTCTTCCAAATTTTCTAAAGTTGTGATAATAGTGCAATAGCAAACCAAACAATTAGACTTTGCCTCTTCCTCCATTATCCAACGCCAACAATTTGCTCTCGCTTAACTGAAATTCCTGGTGTCATCGAAGATGAAACTATTCTAGGCCAAAGAAATTGTGGCTGTGCTACCTGAGCCGACTCTGTTGGTTTTTTGGTAATTTAGTATGAAACATATGGGATGGGCTTTATTTGGACGACGTAGTGAGGGCTAAGAAGAAGAGCGGCGTTTGAAATATGGTCCTTTCCATTAGCGGAGGAAATGGCTAGCGAAACTTTTTACAAGCTAAAATCCAGGTATGTATGGCTCTGAAGGGCTATCTGTAAATACAGACGCGTTCAAGTTAGTTGTTCTGTCACTCAATATCTTGGCTTCCCTATTGTCTCGTTTAAATATCGACTTTCATGGTAAGAAGATGGCGCAGCAACTCCGATGGTCATCCATGCGTGAATAAAAATATCCCTCATCTTTGTTGATTTCTCAGCTTAGTATCGGCCATTGTCACCATCCTAAATAATACAAAGGTAATCAATCCAAAGACATCGGACGTCAAGCTTCCTAGCCACCGATATCGCATAGCGGAGAACTAGTGGCATGTTGGAATTGCCGGATATGTTCTTTTTGTATTTTCCATCTTCTCATGGGTGGTTTTGAGGAGTTGTCCATCAGTGCCCCAGCATTAGCTCAAGCCAATAGACTTGATTTGAGGAGCATATTTTGACAAACTAAGTATCTTTGTATCGATTAATCTGATAGGAAAATCATTCAATCATTATTGTCTTTCACTCCGATACTCAGTAGCTGAGAGGGAATAAATGATGACGCAAACGGGTCAAAATCCCGGAACAATCTTAATCAAAAATGCATGTCTCGACCGAATCTTGGACAATTTCACTTTTCCTTTCCGTGAACCTGCTTTCTACTTCTAGTGAGCTTCTATTGATGCGTAGCCATTTTCGACATAGATCTATCACTGAAGTAAGCATAGATATACAATCCAGTGCCATTACCAACCTGAAGACGATACCGCATTAAAGAACTTGACTAGGTGATTTCCAAGAGAATGATGATCATGATAGAGAGTAAGTTTGAGCGTTTTAGTCTGCAGTACGAAGAATAGCTTGTGTCTCGATAGTCTTCGCACTATTCTACCCATAGATATTGCACCTGAAAGCTGGGCTGCTCTGTTGGTAACTACCAGGATCCAACGGACCGGAAGGTTTGTCGAACTCGGCTTTGATCTTGCAGCAAAATCTGCACTCATCTGATAGCTCTGGCAAAAATGGCGAGGTGACAGGACGGGTTTTGTTTTGCCTACCACCCTTAAAAGATTCATCGGAAGATATCCAGGTCCGAAAATGAAGTCCAGCTTTGCCATCCTTTGGGCACATAGAAAGAGTACTCCCAGGACATGCGTCATCTAAGTAGAGACTCTGCGCACAAGTCTAACACAATAAATCACTTTCTGTACTGGCAGTGATTTCGTCATTTCCAGAACATTCCTGTCGCCCCAAGTCCATAGCTAAATCAAGCTTGTTTCTCCAGCTAATTGACGATAAAGCACACTTCCGACATGAAAGTCTTGTGCCCGAAGACGAGGAGTGATGTAACACATGACTGTCAGTCAGCAGATAAAAATCCCAGTATCCGTAGCGCTCTTGAAGATACGCGCTGTCCTTCCATGTCGGAAATTTTTTCTTAGAGAATTGCTCAGTAGCAAACGGAATGTGTGGAATACTTTCGCGGAGATATCTTATTATTAACCTTGTGGACAGATATCCGACATCAAATCATCAAATAGAAGTACACATTGAGAGCACCTAGATTTTAATAATTTGTAATTGAATTAATTCCTAGTCAGAGACATGTGAAACTTTGATTCCGAGTGTTAGAGTTGATATTGGATATTGGCAAGAGAGTACAGTTTCGATGTCTCATATGGCAACTTAACTCATCTATCACATGAAAGTATCATGGTTTGATTGAGTTTGAATCCAGTATCCAATAGGATGAATAATATATTCTCTACGATAAGTTTGAATCTCTTTATCTTAGTTTCATCATCCATACAATCAAACAGCAGACTCTTATTCTATTGTATGATCCATTCTCTTACAAAAGGTCAGACAATACGAGTACATTTTACACCCCTCGAATCACAAGCTTGTAGATTGGGGGTTATGATTGTTTTACCTTCCATCGTACTTCCAACAAAGGGTAAATAACTATAAGCCCCAATCTCAACAAGAATTTCATTTACACAATTATGAAATACTCCCCTCGGACTAACTCCACTCCATCCATTTAAACCAACCTCCCATCGCTATCTCCCCCTTTTTCTCAGTTGCCTCCCTCCACGTCGTTCAGTATCAACACCTCCTGGTCGTCTTCCTTCTACTCTACTTGTCCTTCCTCTTTTTGTACCCACATTAATATCGCCGCCACCAACTTGTTCCGGATATCTTCTCTCTTGTTTGATTCTCGTTTCGCTTCCTCCATGTCGACGGATATATCCACTAACTTTTATATTCTCCTGTGATTCATCATCCTTAGATTGACTTCTTTCTGCTTGTCCTTCTCCGATGCTTAGTTTGCTTTCGGGTGAGCCGGTATCATCTCCTACTTCAGGTCTTCGAACACCCTCATCAGCCACATTCATTGAGTCTACTTCTTGCTCTCCTATTCTTTCATCCACTCTTTTCTCTGTCTTCCCATCACCAATTCCTGGCATCCTTTCTGGTGTCCTCGTATCCCTCTCTCCAACTCTCATCTCTCACCCGAACCCAAATATCCTTTATTCCCCCCTCTTTCCCTCTCCCTCTCTCTCCTCATTCTCATCGCAGCAGCCAATCTCAACCCTTGTTGCCTTTTTCTCTGTCTGTATGTTTTCTTTTCTCCCTCTTCTATCTCTACCACGACTATCTCCACGTCCATGCACTTTCTCTATTTCTGCTTTGAGTCGTCTCACTTGCTCTCTCAGTTCCCCCTTTTCCACTTCTGTTTTGAGTCGTTTCACTTCCTTTTTAAGTTCCTCCTCCAACTCTGCTTTGAGTAGTCTCACCTCTCTCTGTTTCTCTTTCTCTCTGTGTTTTTCTTCCTCTCTCTGTTTTTCTTCCTCTCTCTGTTTCTCTTCCTCTTCCAGTTTCTCTTCATCTCCTACTTCTGCTTTGTGTAGTCTCAATTTCTCTCTTTGTTCCTCTTCTTCTCCTCCTTGCCCAACTTCCGCTGTCAGATTCTTATCAACACCAATACCATCACCCTCACTCGTCTCTCTTCCCGTCTCTACGTTCAAGTCTTTCTCAGTCTCCTTCATCTTCTCCGGATCCACATCAACATCCACATCCATTCCCACATCCTCCACAATCTCACTTCCCTCATCTCCCAGATCCTCATGTTCCATACTCAATCTCTTCCCTTCCAAATTTCCCAAACCAGACGAATCCATATCTCTCTCCCCAGAACCTAAACTCAAACTCAGACCAGACCCCACCATCGGCGTAACCGGTGGGGTAACCACAATCTTCGGCACCCCGCTCTCCTGCCCCTCAAAATCCCGCAACGCCATCCCTAACTTAAAATCAAACCCCCTCTTCCCTTCACACTGGGCGAGAACGGCGGCGTAGAAAGCTGATTACTCACCGGACTCAATGGTGCACTCTGTGGTAAAGGTGGTGGAAAATTAAGTCCAAATGCTACTTGCAACGCTTTTCTATTCGGACTATCAACAGGCCACACACAAAAAACAACCTTCCGGAGCCTTTTTCTTCGTGCGGCGCCAAAAATAGGATGATGCAGAAAGTCCTTTACAGTGCCTACGGCAATACGAGCAGCGAGACGATAGGGGAAGGATTTGTGACCTGTGGAGATGGCGGGGAAGGCAATGGTTATACCTGCAGGTTTAGGAGAGGATTGCGGAATATGATGCTTCGAAGGGCCATGGGAAATCAAAGGGACGGATGTGGATGATATGGATGATGGGAGTAGTATTGGCGGAATCGATGAAATCGACGGGATAGATGTACTTGGCAGAATAGACGGAGACGAAATGGGCGAAACACCAAACGCATCTAAATCCACATGTTTTGGACTCGCCAGACTTGCTGGACCACTCACACTCCCTGCCATATTAACGGTGCCGAAACTTCCTATTCCTCTTTTCCTTGATATCTCCGGTGTTGTCTCCTGCTCTGCTGACATTTTCTCATCCGTGTTTGGCTCTGTATCCGCCATAATTGTATCTTCGCCTGTACTCGTGGAGAATATTGGATTCTCATCCATTTTTTTCACTTCAATATCTGAAGCAATTTCCTTCTCCTTCTCCCCCTCTTCCCTCCTCCTCTTGTTTTTCATCTCCTCCCTTTATCCTCTCTCTCTCCTCCTCCTCCTCCCTCTCTGCAATCCCCATAGCCTCCACCAGCGTCCCCCGATAACAATTAACCAACAACTGTTTCACCAACGGCGTACTATACGCTTTATCCGCAAAATTCGGCGCATGCGTATGAATAATGAATTTCGGTCTCTCATGTTTCCTCCTCTCTCATTCTCATTCTCGCTTTCCCATTTTTCTTCCCCTCGCCAATCTTTGCTTTAGCACCATTACCCAATCCAAAACTCCCACTCACTCCACACGCTCCTGCATTCAATCCTTCTTTCCAATTCTTTTCCCTCCATCTTGCCAGATCCTCCCTGGCGGTTTTATCGATTAGGCCTGGGAGACTTATTTGTGGTGTCACTGTGCCAATAGTCATACCCATCCTGGAAGGCGAGTCCACGAGCCCGGAATCCACGAGTCCAGAATCCGCAACCCCAGTCATCGAACCCTTCGCGCGCATAAGCGGATATGCAGCCGGAGATTGAGAAATCGGATTTACGATCGCGGTGCAGGGATAAGAGAGGAGGGAGACGAGACGCAGTTCGAGTGGGACGAGGGGGTCGGAGGAGGAGGAGAGGAGGAGGCCTTGGGAGAGGGGGAGGGGAGTTGAGGTTGAAGTTGTGGTTGTGGGTTTGGAGGGGGGAGGGGGAGGGAGAGGAAAAAGGGGATTTTATGAGGAAGGGGTTGGGGGTTCGTGAGGACATTTTTGTTTGTTGAGAGGGTTGGGGTGTATGGGTGTGGGGTAGTGGGTAAAGGGTATGATAGGATAGGATAGGATAAAATAGAAAGTGTACAATATATAACGAAGAACGATATGATATACTAATCAACTCCAAAGCTCAATCCGCATATCTCATCTCTTAAAAAAGTAAACTTCGAGAAATAACAGAATTCTCCCTGCTACTCTCTTCAATAACTTGTTTTAATCAAAGCACCACATACACCCAGAGATCAGTAGTATACGTATACAGCCCACGACCACTCTTTCACAACCCTCCTTCCAAACCCCCATCCCCATCCCCATCCTCATCCTCATCTCCCTCCTTTCTTTCATTCTTTCATTCTTTGTACCCCAAACCCCTACAGCTAGCAAAACCAACACTAGTGGCACATAGACAAAGACGCATTTCTGACACGCGGGGAGATGATGGGTGGAACCGGAAGGAATTGACAAAGATTTTCTCTTGGCGCTTCTTTTTGTCGTGATGGTATGGTATGTAACTGGAGGATGAATGTGAGGAATTGGTGAGAAGAATGATGGTGATGATGACCTCGAGGGAAAGGTATTTTTTGCAGGACATCGAAAATGTGAAGAGAGGTCTGAAATCAAAACCAATGATTTTGAATTTGGATTGAACGGGCCGGAGTTGTAGATTTAAATTATTAGATCTATAAGTGACTGTTAAGTCAATTTTGGTTCTCGAAATAACATGAATATTATTGATATTTTGTTCATCGAGAAAGATCAATCACCAATTTGGCGGAGCCGCACGCCCCTATAATCACAATCGCATCAGTAACCAATACTATTCAATATGATACAAGATTAATTATATGTTTGAGAATCGATATATATTGAAAAAAAAGTATACCAGAATCGAATGCTGTGGTATCATAACTCCAATCCCCTGACACCAATCCTCTGATGAATAATCCGTACAATCCAAGTGCTGATGTCCTGATTCCCATCTTATGCACAGTGTCCATTTATTCCATTATACCCAACCCAATTAATGTTTGATATTTATTTTTGCTCCGTCGAATGATATCGATCGATTACTGAAACTTTTTCCCCTGATCGTTCTGCGACGCGATGGTAAATTGTCGCAAAGTGGTCGGAATGCGATTGAGTGGCTTCTCCTATTACCCACACCCACATCTATCAATCGCGCTGGATTTATCGTTCCGCTGTACTCAACACCAAACCGTCTAATGCACCCTCTAACCATTTTCCCAATTCCTCTGCTTGTCTTCTCATACCGCTAATACCCACTCCACCTCCTCTCGCACTCCTCAAACTCGCCGTCTCGCTCCCTTCTCCACTCCTGATAACTTCCCTCTCGTGCCCTCCATCTGGTGATGCTGGTTGCGATATCGAAACCAACCCCCCTTCTCTTTGAATCTGCGGTGTGGTGGTTCCTGATGCACCGGGTGTTGGTCCGATCGCGACGAATAATAATCCACAAGCTAATAGTCGTATCACCATGATGCCCAATTCCATTTGTATCAATATACTTTTTGTTTCTCGCGATTTGGGAGTGCGACCATTGGATGCTTCGCCATTGGGAGGAAGCGCGTCCGATACGGTTTGCGCCGGGAAAGGTGAGTAGAGTGTCCAGAGTGAGAGGGCGAGAGTACCTTGATGACGCAGTACTGAGGCTGGAGAACTGGAAGAGGTACTCAGAAGCTTGCCGGTGGGTGTCAGCAGCATTAGTGTATGCAGATGTGGTGATATGTTGTTCTGTAGGAAGGTGGATATTCTTTTGCTCAGGAGCATGGTTTGACTTTGTGGTGGATGGGACGTCATGGTTATTGTTTGATCTGGTCTGGTTATATTTTGTTCTATTGAATGAGATATTGTTAGTAGAGATTTCTCGTATGAGATTGATTGTCTTTGTCTTCCAAGGTTTGTAGAGATGGAAAAAATCAATTGGATTAATTCAGGACAATACATACAATATTATGAATCAGCTGTAGTGAAAGTAATCGAGTGAGCAACAATAGGATAATAATAATAAAAAGAAGTGAATTGCAATTCTGAGCTGATAAGAGGTTGTTCAGTGGCTCGGCATGGGCGGGGAAGGTCTGAGTAGTATAGCTGTAGATGATCTCGGTAAAGTCTAGGCCATGAAGATTCATAGTTACAACTTCGAATTTATATTTATGGCAGCAAGAGGGTGGTAGGATCTTACAATTTTGTAACTCATCATGACTCAATACAATACTCATTGTTTCCACAGAAGGGTTGGAGTTTGTGAATATGAAACTTGTATGTATGAATAGACTCATATAAAATGTCAATACCAAGCAAGTACCTACGTATAGTACCATGAATTCTATAGACAAACATTTAAATTCATACTTTTGAAACCACATCTCACGCCCATCTATTTGAAATGATCTAATCTGTATATTATATCAAACAGTAGAGAATACCTATGTATGGATACGTTTGAAGAAGCTACTCTGCCTCCACGGCAGTAGCCCCCAGAGGGCCAGCGGAGCGTCATTTCCATTCATTAATCGGTTTAATTATGGGGGCAAGCCCCCAAACCCCCATAGCTCGCTGCGCTCGAGTATATATGTCATGAAGATTGACTTGATGATTGGTTTTGATTTCCAGAGTTTGTATGTAAGGTTTGAATATACTTATTACTACGTTATGCACTTACTATTGTGAAGTATACATACCAGGCAATCTACTAGAGAGTACTAAAATGTGTCGGTCACATTTAGCACCCACAAATCGATAATTGATGATTTCTGTGTCTACTATAAATACCCAAGTACTCTTCTCTACTCAAGTACTAGGTATTCAATTATTCTACTGAGATCTTTATTGTATCAAATTAACAAAATAGAATATTACTTTATTATTTAATATCATTTAGTTAATCTTTAATAACCCTCCCTTCTTTGCAAGATCCATAGATAGTTCACAAATTCTCGACAGTATCAATTTCGACGGGAATTATTACAAGCACAGACAGACAGGCAGCATCGACATCGGCAAACATGACGATTCTTGAAAATTGGATGGAAAGGTATACGCCCGAGACCCCTTCATTACATTATCTCTTATTTTCATTGGCATTTTATACCTTATGGATGTTTGGTTTTAAATATATCATGGTGGTGGTAGTTGAAGAGCTTAGCGATCTCATTGATTTTTTCGAAGAAGAGCTCTTTCATTAACCTAAGCTTGAAAGGGGGGATAACTTTCATGTGAGCTCGAGGCTTGGGTGATGGTAAGGTCCAGAATATCTTTGCGTACCTAGGTGTGAGTAAGCGTATGAGAAGGTCATCTACCTAGATATACATACGAACTTGAGTGTGTATAATCTTTTGATAGGATTATTTGAACTCGTGCAAAAGAGAATCCGGTTCGCTTTGATACCTATCCAAAGCAGTCGGTACCGAAATACTCTCTAAATGCTGCAGCTCGGATATATGCTCAATCCATAGCTTTCCATCGGACAAGATATCATTTGCTTAGAAATATTATATTGGACCTTTCACAATCCCCCCCACGTCATAATTCCCTAGACTAGCCGAAGAGAGGGGCGTGGGAACATCATTATTGTCGAAGTATTTTTGTACCCCTCTTCAATATAAATTGTCTCTATCCATTCATAACAACGTCAACTATTCTCGCATTTCATTCCATGTACTCCTTTCGCAATTTAAACAGACTCATTAAACCAAGTTATTTACGACAAAGAATTGTAGATTCAGGTACGTTCTCCATAGCGCTATCGAGGATACATCAATCAGCTCAATCACTCCTCTCAATTCCACCTTGTACAGTTTGCTAATACTCAAGTACTTTTACAGCAAGTAGATCATACGCAACAATGGCTACCAATACCAACACTTATAAATTTAATCACTCGATGTACGAATTCAAAATAAACATTAACATCTTTTACAATTGGATGATGCTAATCCGCCAAAAGGATTCGAGTGAAAGATCCTAAGGAATCTGGTAAGTTTGTACCTCAAATATATGCACTCAAATAGTTACAATACCTAACTATCTATCCAGTCAAATTCTACGAACACTTGGGCATGAAAATGATTCGCAAGATTGAACAACCCGAAGCTAAATTCGACCTTTACTTCATGGGTTACGATTCCCCCAAAGCTCTCTCACACGGAAACGATTTCAGCGATCGCGAAGGATTAATCGAATTGACACACAACTATGGAACTGAGAATGACGCCGATTATAAAGTCTCCAACGGAAACACTGAACCCCACAAAGGTTTTGGGCATACCTGCATATCTGTCGACAATCTTCAAGCAGCTTGTCAACGAATTGAAGATGCCGGATATAAATTTCAAAAGAAATTATCCGATGGACGTATGAAGCATATTGCGTTTGCGTTGGATCCAGATAATTATTGGGTTGAGATCATTGGGCAAAATCCTATTGAACAGACTGAGAACATCACAACTACTGATACCGAGACATATCGAATGGTAATCTTTGCTTTCCTCTACAAAATGACATCTGTGTAACTAATAGAATTGTAGAACCACACTATGATTCGTGTCAAGGATAAAGAAAAGTCATTGAAGTTCTATCAAGAAATTATGGGAATGTCACTCATGCGAACAGCTGAAAACCCAGGTGCCAACTTCGATCTTTACTTCCTTGGGTATCCTGGAGAGAAGGGTCTTCCTACATCATCAACTACATCTAATCGCGAAGGTTTGTTGGAATTGACCTGGAACTACGGTACAGAGAAAGAAGAAAACTTCAAATATCATAACGGTAATGATGAGCCACAAGGCTTTGGTCACATCTGTAAGTTATCTAATGATTTCTTCTCCGCATATGGGCTAGACTAATTTCATGATAGGCGTGTCGGTTGATAATTTAGATGCAGCATGCGAGAGATTTGAGAAAATGGGAGTTAACTGGAAGAAGAGATTGACTGATGGTCGTATGAAACACGTGGCATTTGTTCTTGATCCTGATAATTATTGGATTGAGGTTATTCAAAATGAGAAATTGAAGGAGAGAGCTAATTGGTAAGAGTTTGAGTGGGATAGTCGAGTAGATTACAGGATTGGGGGTATATCAATACTTTTACATCTAGTATATCATAGCAAATTGAAGCTATTTTATATTATCAACCACAGAAGACGAATCAGTACAGATTCTATCATTTCATGTGACTTCTGCAACTTCTGTGACATCTTCTTTTTACCAATTATGATTAGATTTCACACGAATCAGGTTCCTTAGATGGCCGGGTTCTCATCGACATTCCGCATAACGTACATTAGCGTAATGCGGGGTTCAATTGCGGGGTGGGGGGTTCCGTGTCATCTCATCTCATCAGATCTCAGAAAGTTTCATGAACGAATTGGAGTTGATCTTCGTTCTTGGTGGTAGGTACTATACAAAAGACCAACCTTTCCTGTTCTTGTTTTTGGTATTATTTATTCACTTCTTCCTTGCTTCTTCCTTGCTTCTTCTCTGCTTCTTCTGACTTCTTGACTTTTCAATTCTCTTTTATACTGACCTTTACAAACAAAGAAAGAGCACTAAGTGCAAGGTACATAGTATCTACGATTACTCAACAAACCTACTGTGGAATATCCCAAATACTACTTGGTCACTATACATACAATCTTCGAGAATCTTTAAAATTGTTCTTTAATCAAACTCGAAAAGAGACCACAAAAACTTCACAATGGCACCATCAACATTACCAAATCTCGACAATACCTCTTCCGAATCCTCAAATCGTCCCAAGATTCTCATTCCAGAAAAGGTATCAGTCGATGGTCTTACTCTCTTAGGTAATAGATTCGAAATCCATCAACCTAAAAACCTGTCACCTGCCGATCTTCTAGAAATAATTCCTCACTACTCTGCTCTCATCATTCGATCAGAAACAAAAGTTACAGCTGAGATTCTCGCTGCTGCGAAAAATCTCAAGGTGGTAGCGAGAGCAGGAGTAGGTGTGGATAATATTGATGTAGAAGCTGCGACGAAACATGGAATCATCGTGGTTAATTCTCCGAGTGGAAATATTGCGGCGGCGGCAGAACATACGATTGCGCTTTTGATGGCGGTGGCGAGGAATGTGCCGGCTGGGGATAGGTCGTTGAGGAATGGAGGGTGGGAGAGAGGAAAACTTGTAGGCACGGAAGTTGGAGGGAAGATTTTGGGGGTTGTGGGGCTGGGGAAGGTGGGATTGAAAGTTGCGAGGATGGCGGTGGGGTTGGGGATGAAGGTTTGGGCGATGGATCCGTATGCTAGTCCGCAGATTGCGGAGGCAAATGATGTGCTTCTTGTGAAGGAGCTGGGAGAGTTGTTGCCGGTGGTAGATTTTTTGACGATTCATACCCCGCTTATTGCTAGTACGTTGGATCTAATCGGGAAAGAGAAATTGGCAAAGATGAAGAAAACTGCAAAGGTACTCAATGTAGCAAGAGGAGGAGTCTATAACGAACAAGCTCTCCTCGATGCTCTCGACGCCGGTATCATCGCAGGAGCAGGTCTCGACGTCTTCACATCCGAACCTCCAACCCTTTCCTCCCCCGCTCAAAAACTCACTCAACATCCTAAAGTCGTCGCAACTCCTCATCTCGGCGCTTCGACAATCGAAGCTCAAGAATCGGTTTCGGTGGATGTGTGCACACAAGTTCGTGCTATTCTCTCTGGAGGTCTCCCTACTTCTGCTGTCAACGCACCTCTGATTCTCCCTGAAGAATACAAAAAACTCCAACCGTTTGTCAAATTGATGGAGAAGATGGGAGGCTTGTACACGCAACATTATCGTGGAAAGGGCGTGGGAGGCAAAAAATTCGAGGTGATTTATGAGGGGGAACTTGCGGGGATAGCTAATACGCGTCCGCTTTTTGCCGCGTTGGTAAAGGGATTGGTGGGGAGTATTAGTGAACGCGGAGGAAGAGATGTGAATATTGTGAATGCGAGTTTGTTGGCGAAGGAGAGGGGGATTGTGATTAGTGAGACGCATGTTAGTGAGAGTAAGTATCTGGTTTATGCGAGTTTGGTGACGTTGAAGGTTGAGGGTGGGGGTGCGGGAAATGGAAATGGGAATGGAAATGGTCATCAGATTATAAGTGGTTATGTAAGTGATCGCGGAATTTTCATTAGTAGACTTGATC
Organism: Botrytis sinoallii; assembly: GCF_014898435.1. Taxonomy (NCBI): domain Eukaryota; kingdom Fungi; phylum Ascomycota; class Leotiomycetes; order Helotiales; family Sclerotiniaceae; genus Botrytis; species Botrytis sinoallii. Next base: position 1,611,398 of record NW_024066029.1, on the reverse strand, counting down.
GCTTCAATACGAGTTTTGCACCCGAGGGAACATTGTGTTTGTTGAGGAATAATGATGAGCCCGGGAAGATTGGAGTGGTAGGGGGGATTCTGGGTAGAGCGGGGATTAATGTGAGGTTTATGAGTGTAGCGGCTTTGGATAAGAAGGGAGGGAAGAGTGGAAATGGGGATGAGAGAATGCAGGGTGAGGAGATTAAAATGAGGCGTTGATGATATTGGGGATTGATGGGGTGGTGGGTAGGGAGGTGGAGGAGGAGTTGAGGGGGGAAGAGGGGATTTTTGATGTTGGGATTGTTTGTTTGTGAGCGTGAGCGTGAGCGTGAGGGGCAGGGGGAGAGAGGAAGTTGGAGGAAGTAAGGGGTGAGGGTTGATATTGGGGAGTGGGTTGTAAAGCTCAAGTTCCAGGAAGAACTCGGCATCTGAAAATATGATGATGACACGAAATGGATAACTCGGTGGAAATAAAATACGGAGCCCTTTTTTTTTCAACAGCATCATAGCATTTTATTATCATAGCGGACTGAGATTAGGATATCAAGAACCAGGGAATCGAAATCTTCTCCCTTCGTATTTCTGTGAGAATTTGCAGATGAGGGGATGAAGGATCTCGGGATAATGATAAGATACCTAATGAAGAGCTTATTCATGATACATGGCTTTTGAATTCATGGGTGTATGATGTGGGATGAAAAGGTATTGTGTGGATTAAGATGAGTAGGTGTAAATTATAGAGGGATGGAGATGTGTTGTTCTTCTTTCCCATTCCATTTCGCATTTTTGTTTCTGTTTTTTCCATAAGATGATCATATGTCGTAAATCTATACTGATATAGGTATTTCAATTATCTCATTTAGACATAGACATACATATAGACACACACACACACACATACATATACGTACAATCTCCCCTAACCATCCCTCCACCATAACTCAATACGAAGTTACATATCTCAATCTCAACCGTACAAACACAACACAACCCAATACAAACCTGGAAACATATAGTAAATCCAGTAAAGCTATCTACTTCATCTCCATCCCCTAAAAATATATGTTTTAAATGTACCAACTCCTCTACCCTCAACTATTCACTCATCGATTCACTTCCATCCAACTCATTACCCTCGAATCATTCCTCTTCTTCTTCCTTCCCCCTCTTTTCAAATAGTTCCAGAAACTTCCGGGTAATTATATAAACTTCTCCTCTCCTCTCCTCTCCATTCAGATTTTCTTTTCTTGTAAAAATATGTTGATCAAAATATGGCAGGATTCTAAGAAAATGCGTAGTTCTCTATCTGGTGCTGGTGTTTGAGAATCGATTGGAGGTTGGTATGAAATGGGGTGGAGTGGTAGAGGTTTTTTGTTTTTGTATTAGGGGGGAATGGGGGAAGAGGAGAGTGGGAGAATGGAAGGAGGGACGATTTTTCTTGGTTGTTGTTGTTGTTGTTGCTGTTGTTGCTGTTGTTTTTAGAAAGGATTTGTTCTTATCTAGAGGATGGCGTGAGTATAAAGAAGCGATCTGAGATGGTAAAGGGGGAGGGGCTAGGCACTAGGGGCTAGGCACTAGGGGCTCGGAGAGTGTGTTGCTGTTGCTGTCGCGGATTTGTTCTCTTGCTATTGTTTTCATTTTTATTGTTACAAATTACATTTATACTCTCCATTCTACACTTCCAGAATCGAGATGATGAAGCTGAGAAGTTTTCCTGGATGGATGGGAAATGAGAGAGATATTATATTGGAAAGTTAATTTGATGTTTGAAATTGGATACTTTGTTGACACATTCCCACCACCCAATCATCGTTTCGAAACAATCTTGATATTCTTTGATGGAGAAATTGTATGGAGAAATTGTAGAGAGAGAAGACGGTGTTTATATAAGTTTTTGATGAGAGATTTGGGTGTGGGGAATGAGAGGGGAAGCAGTTATGGGTATCAGTCTATAACTCCGCAGATGTAACTCATCTACATTGTGAAAGTTTCTTGTTCAATTTCCTTGAGTGGTAGGTAGTTCTCGATGTTTTTATGGTATTGATTGTGAATGATGGATTCACTCATTTCAAACTTAGAAAAGCTTTAGAGAAAGAGGTTAGTGGATTAGGGAGGAAGGACTGGTCCATATAAGAAACGTCCAGAAGTTCATTTCATTCCCCCAGCAGCAAACAAACAGAAGCTGATAAAGTTGTCATGGATTGTCCTGGCAATCCAAGTGTCCCAACTCGTGGGTACGATGGTTCTGATAATATTCTATAAGAAGTATCAGTTCGACAGATAATGCATGAATATTCCTCGTTGGTCTTATAATATTCAAAATTTGATTATCGAACGAGAAGTTTTGTTGTTATTATTTTCATATTATGCTATATTGAAGTAGGTACTTATCGTCAATTTCGTCAGGATGGTGGTTTTGCGATGTTACTTTTGGAGAGATATCGGGTTAAGAGATACATCTACACCCGTAGCTCTCTGAGTGAAAGTCCAGGAGGAGTTTTACTGGAGTATTGCTACCTCTCATCAGAAGATTTATCGAAAGGACTTGTAATGTTGGAAGGGAGAAGAAAGGTTGGAAATGTCACGGTTTTTATAGTTCGCTACGGATTTTGGGGGCTTGGACTATCTTTGAATCTCACTGGGTAACTTAACCGATACTTTTAAATGACTTGGAGTATCTTGATACTTGATTATCTGTCGGTGTTTGCGCGAATATTGAAATAAAGATGAAAGTCTAGATGTAGAGTCGATGGTCTGGTGCTGTGAGCTGCTACTTTGAATTTGATGTAATTGGAGTTTCCATGCAATGAATCTTGTGATTAGCTTGAATTTCATGTTAGAAGATGTTTTTCTGGCTGCGAAATGCGCGGTGAGATCATGGCTTCCTTTTTCATGAGATTTCTGGAGGCGATTCAAGAGTCTGAGGTTGAGTTACATGATTCTGAACTTCATGTCGAGAGTTGAGTCTGATGTCTCAAGGGTCCACTAATGAAGGCCAGACCAACTTTATCTCACAGTAAATTTTTTATTCCTATATCTCCAATTTTTTTGTGTATTATGATCGCCGAAGCCGTAGATCCCTGCCCAAGCAGCCGTGACATCATCCCAGAAAGTTTAAGCGTGACGCAAACTTGGAAGCCACTAAAACGATCACAAATTTTGGTATATAAGATTCTTCTCTTTATAGATCTTGACTTGGTATTCTAAAGTGAAACAAACCTGGAATGATTCCATATGTTGAAGATATTGCATTGCTTATTAAACCTTGGACCACTCAAGTTAACCTGATAAATCATTTGGAATACTGGTATGATCTCTGCACTTTTCAAATGACTATACTCCAAATTATGCAAATACAAGATAGCGCTATTCTTCCTCTTCTTTGTTGTCAAAGTTTTGAGCTCTTCATCGTTTTCTTGTTATTGTTACTGTTACTGTTTGAGCTCGCATTGTTACGACTTTCACCATTTTTGTCCTTCTCTACCCTCTTCCACCCATGTGATTTCAGTTTCCATGACATTTTCAGACAGAAGTTGCTAAATCTCTGCAGGTTGTCCCAAGAATTCGAGACCTTATACATTTAGAAATAGTCATGTATATTTAATAACATGGAGAGCATATATATTGACGGTGTCGTGTTTATATACCCCAGCATCGTTGGATTCGAAGTTTAGAGCATGAATGGTGAAGATAGATTCAGTCACACTCAGATGATCCATTCACTTATTTACTTTACAATTTTGATCTCAGTAAATGTATGAATTTCTTGGACGGTTCATTGGTTCACTCGTTTCAATGGAAATAATTCACAATACCCCGCAGTAATCAATACTTCGACCGTGAGTTTTCATGACTCCGTAATATCTCTCGGCCATAATCAGGAAAAAGGAATTGTTATCACCTGAGAATCGATAGGCGGAGAGAAGTCATATTGATTATTATTGGTAGCTTATCAATAATATGAGGTCACACTAAAGCACTAAACATCCCAGCGTTATCTACATTGTAGTCGTGATGTTGGTGAATGGGAAGTAAAAATTGATCAATGGACGTTGATGTGTCTTAGCCCACTACGATGGTAAGGTGTATGATGAGGCGCCTATGTCGCAGGACTCAACCATGATGAATGAATATAAAAGAGGCTTAGTCTTTCGAGGGGTTCATAATCGAGGGGTTCGCAAGCAATTCTTCGGCTTTCAGAGCTCCACCTCAGCACCTATCATAAATCATGGCTTGAACTTCGAGGGCCCAGGTGAGACGATGCAAGATCTAAATGGTGATCATAACAGCATGAGATATAAGATAATATTGAGTGGGGAGAAGTCGGATGGGGATGGTTGGTTAAGAATCTGGGAACTCTAGGGGAGAAGGGTATGACGAAGCTCGAAGAACTAGGTTTATTCCTTCTCCTATAGACTATTTAGTCTATAAAGAGAGCTAGACCTCAACAGCATAAAGACCCTTTGAACTCGATGTGAATGAATAACGGACTGAAGTTTAGTGAGTTTGCTTACCATAAACTAATCTAAGTGCATTACTATATCACCAGAGCCAGGACCAGACTACAGCACTCGTAGACAATGCATGAACTTTACTGATTAATGAATAGATTATAAAAACTCTTTAAATAAGCTGACAACGAAACTTATGAAAGAAGATGAAAAGATGGCAGAGAGATCTTGAAATATACAAGCTTCATTTGGTACTGCTAAGTCTGGTGTTCGTGTTTGCGCAATAGGTGTTCTCCGACCTGATTTGATCGTCAATCGAATCATGTTCATCATCGGATATTTGAGAGTCCTAATAATGTGTTACACAGATATTGTTTCCGTTAGTGAATTTGATCAATCTCAGATTTTTTAAACTCATCATACCCGCGTTACCATCTATTGAGATACTAAAGAACGAGTAGGCCGAGGAAGCCTAGAGAGGCGGTAGAACCCCAATTCTCTCTATAACAGGAGCTCGATCTTTCAAAATAGAAATCGATAAAAAGAAAGAATTGACTATCAAAGTGTCAAAAGTAGATAGTAAAGGATAATTCAGCGATATTTCAAGGGGGAATGAACAGAATTCATGTAGGTATCAAAACTCCGCTGTACACGTATTCGAGCAATTCAAGAACTTGATTTCGGTGCTGGAATTTGGTGTCTTATCTTCTGGAGACAATGCCATATCATTTGTCATCGCACCTAACACTCTCGGATCGTGTTTGATCATAGATGACCTGTCTGAAAGTATTCAAGGACGATTCAGTGTTGGATTGAACTTGTTATTGAGATTCCCTGGGGTCCACGGGTGTGAATAGACACATTGGATCTAGAATATTTCGATGACATAATCTGGCCAATCAATTCGTTGGATCTGAAATATTTCATGCTAGTGTTGTGGCTGACCAATGTGATCGATGAATCTGAAATATTTCGAGCTAGCGATGTGGCGGACCAATGCGATTGATGGATCTGAAATATTTCAAGCTAGCGATGTGGCGGACCAATGCGATTGATGGATCTGAAATATTTCAAGCTAGTGATGTGGTGTACCAATGTAATCAACGGATCCGAAATATTTGAGACTAACTACTTTAGCGAGCCAATGCAATCAATGGATCCCAAATATTTCGAAATATTTCGATTATGTAAGGTTACCGACCCAATTGTAGAAACGCATCTGAAATATTTCGGCCCCACCATAATTATCATCACCACCTACTTCAATTGTTGTTTCTGGTAGGTTTTTCTTGTCATCGTTACCATCTGGTTGTCATCTCTCTACTAATACTGTCGATTCATCTGACTTCTATTTTACTACAACTGATCAATAACCCGTAAATCTTGGTCCATCAGGCGGGTAACTTCACATTTCTCAGCTTACTACAGGCGCATTTCTTGCCCAGGTCGCCCAGTTTGAACTCGCGGTGTTCGTATCTACGCATTTCGCGTGGAGAGGATTGATGAGAATGATCTGTCTCGTGCGCAAGATGCAGTGCTGACGAGCATCATGGGAGTTTTAATTGACCTTTTGATTCCTTAAATAATACTTGCAAAGAAAAACTCTCATGGTGGCATGGGTAGTGCCCCTTGGGTATTCACTTGATCTGTGGAATGCAGTCTACAATTTTCTTGCTATATATAGACTGCGGTAATTGTGGGTGAAGATGCAACAATCAATTACAAGAAAGAGGGGTAGACTTCGGTATCTTCAGGAGTCCAAGTGAATTCTCAAGTAAGGCAGATTTTAGAGAGATCACTTGGCCAGCGGAGTTATATTTTCCGTGATAGCATCTTTTGGGGCCAGAGAGGAAACGTTCTTGGGCTACATAAGAGATCAAAGGTAGGTAATTTTGCTCAACATCTAAATCAGTGGAATTCTCGCAATTTCCACTTACGTTTGTCTGCAGTTGTCTGAAGACTAGGATAGTCAAAGTCGTGAAAAATTAAATGCGATCAGAAATTCGTTTCCAGGAGGGAGAAAGTTTCTGCGAGAATGATGTTGTATGATGTTTTGTTAGTCTTTCTTGTTGTTGTCTTTTAGGTATTTTGATTGTCGACTTTTTCTTTGTTGCTGTTGTTTCTCAAACATGCTTTACTCCAGATTCCTAAACTATTAGCACGCTTGTGCTCATATCGTCCGAACCCTTTTGGAGAGATAATCTGTGTAACGATCTTCACTCCACAGACATACTTCAGGAAGTTATATTGCTGGAATTTGGTCTATTATTCATTCTAAGCCCCCCTTGACTATCACTTTTATATTACGCCCTTCTTGAATGACCATGAGAGACCTTGATCTGTGTCTACACCTCATTAACTTGAAAGCTAGAGACTCACTTGTGTATTTAATGCAGAGAGGTAATGAATCAATTCACTGGTTTTTGGATTAGCACATGACAGAATCAGAAATCCGCATGATCAGATCTCTGAATCGAGGGACAGAGAGCTGGCTGAGATTTAAGTGATTAGATTCACTTCAGAGAATTTATGGAAAGCCAGAGAATTTTCCCTGACATCAATGGCTTGCACATGGAACTGTATTTTCTCTCCGGCACTATTTATACTTCTCTGAAGTCACTATGGATATTCGATCTCGCCCTCCCATCAAATTTCTTGCTTTTAGCAAAATTTGGTGAAAAGCTGTTGGGTAGATTTAGAGCTCAGTCTTGGATAACAACAACTATGAGTAAATGAGTCGAGATATTAGTCACAATAATGCACTTGAATGTCAAATTGACAGTGGAAATCGTATATCAGCTGAATTCTTTGTCGTTATCAGTATACTGCCTCTTCATATCAGTCAACTACCGTCATACTCTGCTGATACTACCAGATCTGAGTGGACTCAGGGGATGGATCTTGTATCAGGGGTTGATCACAAAACCAGAAAGCTTAGTCTGGCCAGGAATTGTATTTTTTTCCCTGAGCTTAGTTGATGTTCTTAGATCCAGAGACCTGCAAGTTATATAATAGCGAACGAAAGAAAATTGGGGTAACAGCATTCACTTGATGATATCTAATGCGTTTATAATTCCAACGTCAGAGGCGGAGTGAAATCGAGTTCTGTTAATATCTATCTCATGACCTCTAATAATTCACTTGAAGATTAAGGAGTATTCTCAGTTTCAGTAGGAGAACATGTTCTGTTCAAACTTCGTAAAATATGTGATTGAGAAACACACATTTGCGATGTAAAAATAGCTACAATCATCAGGGAAGCTCGAAGAAAGCAACTTAAACCCGGGTTAAGTTTTCTCGCTGAGCATTGCTGAATATGCAAAGTCTAATCTATGTTGCTTTTGAACATTTATATCTGTCTCGGAAGCTGAAAGCTAGAGTTACATGTCTCTGATACTGTCTCGAATTTCAGTCATGCTGATTGACTGGGCATTGATGACTAGTGTCTTGCTGCCCCGAAACATTTCTGTAGATTAGATCTTGATTCCCGAGTTTTTGGGTGTTTTCCTCTATCTACTCTCTCTTCATTTACCGGCTGATTCAATGATATGGGCAGGAGAGTGGTGTCTGGCATGCATTGAGAATGTCACACCACACAAGAACGAACTTTTTATATCTGCTTCAAGAATATTCCAGCAAAGACCTCAGAAGACAACGGACATAAGTCTGATTCTGGTAGGAGATTGAGAAAGATACGTAACTCGAAGCCGCGATCAAAGGGTAGTCTAGTCTATCGAGCTTCCAAAAAATGCTTCTTCATTCTTATTCACACATCTACCAGATGATCATACAATATCTATTACCAATTCCCGGACGTGCACCTTCAAATTGATTCCTGTCACGCTTGGGATAAAATCTCAACAGTGCATCTCAATTTTACAAAACTATTACCTTTTGACATGTACGCCACTCAAAACCCAGACCTTTATCACATTAGCGGTCATCAAGCTCGAGCTAAGCCTCAAGTAATAGTGCGATAGATCATTAGGCGGAAATATCGCAGCTGACTGGGTTGGGACTTCATTTGAGCTACTATATTCTTTTCTCGTTTAAAAAAAAAGCAAGTAGCTATTTCATTTGACAAAAACTTAGTTGTTTTTCTGTCTGAGAATCTGAAAACGAACAAAAAGGACGCTGGCCTGATCATTTGAGAAAGCTATCTCCAGAGATTTAATATCCATGGATTAAAATCTGTCATGGGACTAGGAATCTATTCAAGCAGTGGTATTATATCATCTACAAAGACTCCAAACAATGCCCAACACAAAATCCTTCTGGCCCGAAATTTCTTACCGTTTTCATTTGAGGTTTGCTCGAATTTGCTACTTTCCGAACACTAGACTGGATGTAAGGCAGAATCTAGTATAGAAGACCAAATGCGTTTGAAAATGAACATATCCAGCTATTTGATTAAGGTCATGAGATTCTCCTCAATGCATGGCACCTCAGAAGAAGATCCCGTAATGAGATGGTTGAATGTCATCTAATTGTTCAATCATATAATTCGACTTCAGCAAAGCAATTTCAATTCATACACTTATGCAACTGGCTACCAGATAAGATTGTCAAACTAGCAATGAAATAAAGATCAATGTTTGAGTATTTACAATCTTACTTGCTAGAGTTCATCCATAAATAGATACAGAACTTCTCTTTGAGTTGAATCTTGACTGTCAAATTTTCTGACCACCAGGACTACTATATCTTAAATTTTAAATAAATCATAGTTCAATTTCTAATGAGATCTCGACTTTTATAAGATTTTTGGACGTTTCTCAGGTAAGAATATCGATTGATGAGTTTGAAATATTGTTCTTACCATTTTTGAAAGGGGAATATTGGAAAATGTTTGATTTTCAGTAGGACGTGCAGAATAGCAATATATCAGCTTGTTTTCACAATCCCAAACAACAATCGACGCCCAATTAGATTTAGAACGCCTTCAATACCAACAAGACATCTCATACTCTGAATCAGAAGTTCCCACTCCAATATCTGAACTAGAATCATCAATTCAAAATTGATCAAGACTTCTCATCAGATACATAAGTTTAGAGCCCATACGCACCTGCGGTTATAGCGTCGAAATCTTCAATAGAGTTTTAAGGACAAGAGGAAAGACGAAGAGATGAAAAAGAAAAAAAATACATAATGAGAGCGAATAAGTAGCTGTCTGATTTCATAACAAGTACCTATATAAAATTATTCGGAGGCTATATCTATACCCCCTCTCGATGAGGAAGAAACTTTTATACATTGCGTCTCCTTCAATCTATGTGATCATCCTATACAATAAATTCGAGAAGCCGCAGCCGCAGCAGAGACTTCTGCAACTCAGTCGGCCCCAGGAGCTACACTCGTAGCCGAAGAAAGTAGGAAAGCCTTTGTCGAGAAACAGGACGGAGATGTTGAGATGAGTAGGGACAATGGGAAAATCTTGTCCCAACATACAGCAAGTGCCAACTGCTATCAGCCGAAACACGTTTTCGCATCAAAACTTATCATTTATATTTATAAATTTCTCTATAATAAATTATATAATATAAATATTTTCTTATATCAATTGATTTGTTTTTATAAGAAATTTAATAAAAATAAGATTAAATATTTTTATAATTTTTTTTGATTATATTATATAGATTAGAAATTAGAGTATTTTCAAAATGATTAGATATACTAACGTGTTTTATCAGTGTGCGGGTCATATCAGTATGCGGGTCACTTATTTTACATACAAAATTCGTCTGTGTGTAACCGTGCACTTTCTTTATTTATGGATATAATCTTCTGAAAATTTGATACAAAATATTTGAATATATAAAAATTTTAAAAATCTAATCAATTTTAAGAAATTCGAATTTATAAAGTTGTTATTATAAAATAGTTTTTTTGTAACGAAAATCGTGACAATTTCCTTTTTCTTTTAGAAAATAATGAAATTATTTTATAAAAATTAGATCAATAGAAAACCTAGATTTTAATTATTTTTTAAGATCTTTTATTCAAGAAAATAATGATTGGTTATTAAAATATTAATATTTTAAAAAGCTTGATTTAGATGGTTTTCGAAATGACCCGCATACTGATATGACCCGCACACTGATAAAACACGTTAGTAAAATAAGCGAAAATCAAGCAACTTCTTTAATATTTTAATTCAGTCTTATAAATTTTAATATTAGAAATTTCTTAGATTTTTAAAATATTGAAAATATCAATTATTATTATATAAACTTTATAAAAGCAAAGTTTTAATAAATTTAAGTTATTATTTATAAAGATTTTTGAATCTGAAAATATAGCAACATGTCGATTTTTGGTGTGAAAATGGATTTCGGCTGATAGCAGTTGACTAGTACTGTAGACGTAATGAGGAACCCGTCACTAGAAGCACGGATAACGACAATTTCAAACCATCCAAGGATGAAGACGCAGGCACGAATGGAAATGCTGGTCCTGCTCCAAGGGAGGAAATACTCCAAGAGAAGGTGGTCACCCGAGGTAAACATCTAATCTCCCCCCACCCACTTCCTAAAATCTGAGCTCCAACTAACACACCCCAAAGAATCCTTCTCTCCCCATATCTTCGAGATCAAACCCACCATGGGAGGAAAACAACTCGGCATGTTCGCCACCGAGATCATCTCCAAGAACACCGAGATCCTGCGCGAAGCGCCTCTCATTCTCGGGGGACCTACCTGGCCCGGCCGCGAAGCAGCATACAACATGCTTCGGTCCTCCAAAAAGGCAGCTGTCGACTCTCTTTCCAAAATGTGCATTTGCGGAAAGAAACCCGAACTTTGTCTCGAGACCCCCCTCATGAAACGCTGGGCCGTCAATTCCTTCGAGATGAATCCTTTTCTTCAAGTTGGCGATACAACTAATAACAATTGTATCTACGATAAAGCATGTCGGATTAATCATGCTTGTGTACCCAACTGTTCTCGTGCGTTCAATTCTGAGCATAGTATATCGATCCGCGCAATGCGGGATATCAAGAAAGGAGATGAAATCACCATTAATTATGGTGTTTATGGCACCTGTTCTTTTCGAGCGACGAACATTTCTGAAAGATGGAAATTCACTTGTACATGCAACGCATGTGTCAAAAAAGACTTCGTCCCAGAGACCGGATATGCTGAGTACGCGCACAATAAGAGACTTCTCTGTTTCGAGCTTCCTCTATCAATTCCACTTGGCGCCAAGACAACCGAAGAAGCAGCAACATCTAAGGAAATTATCGAATGGGCCGACATGATCGAAGATGATATCCTAAAAGCCGAAGCATATTGGTATGCGCATACCGATGAACTGGTCAGCAGAGGGATTTCTCGACTTCGATTTACTCCGGAGTGGAAGGATCTGAATGTGTCACCGACGAGGAATTTCTTGGTGAATGGAAATGAGAAGTTTCTGAGGGGGAACAACAAGTATGATCTCTCTGATAAAGTCATTGAGTTGTACATCTGGCGTGCGACCAAGGCTTGCGGGCAGAGGTTGATCGATCCCATCCTATGTTTATGAGGAAGCATTCTTAAATGCCAATTGTGGGGCGGAGTATTGTTGGATTGCAGGGAAGCGAGATATTGTGCGTTAGAATTTGAGATTATATTGTTAATGGGTTCCGGTTGATATTATGATTCTTTCTTCTTCAGATGGAATGGCACAGACACATTTTGATAGAACACTTAGACTAGATTTTGGCACAGCAATGAAATATTATAACCATACCTTCAAATTATGACAGACATTCAGATATCATTACAGTGATGTTAGTTCTGGGGTATCGAGACTCAGTAATAGAGATTTGAATGAAGTTTTTACCCGTGACTAATATAGTCGAAAAATAGTGTAAATAAAGCAATACGACTATTCCACCCTGCTTTCCATACATAACGAGTATCAACAAACGTTTCCGTATAATCCACAAACAGGATACAGAAATTGAGCCCCTCCTCTCATGAACCCCAATCAAGCGAAAAGTTCACTCACAAGCGACATTTCCACGTAAAGCGCATTTTGAAATTCGCTTCTCATGAGCAAGATTCCAAGATATTGGGCTAGTCCCAGGGGACGATTCCATTTCGTAAAGAGTCATTGTCTATATTCCAGATACATCTTTGGTGCAAAATGATTTGGGAGTACGGTAGGAACCAACTACAGCTACTGTTTTTTTCCCATTGATAACCTGCACACTTGAACAATCAAAACAATTTGAGCCGTGATTTTAGTACGGGCAATGAGGCTAGACGTTCATACGGTCCAGCCAGTCAGTGTTATTATCTATAAAGTTTCTTCCCAGGAAGTCAACAGCACAACACTTTCTCTCACGTTAGCAGTTTTTCAGCTACAAGATACTCCCAGTCTTAATATCTAGATCTATCTCAATTCATCAACGACAAATCGAATAGTCAATACCTTCAATTTTGATATCGAAGTAATGGCTCCTTCGGAAAACCAATCCCAAAGCGTCGAGTCAGCGACTACCATTCTTTATGATTTCAGCCTTGCTGATATCACGGAGTCCAATGATAAATATAAACAACGTGTTTCCTCATTTTTCCGTCCTAACAAATCAAAGAAAGTTGCTAAAACCAAGCAACGCACGTTGACCAGCAACGTAGTGGATAGTCCCACCATCAAAGAAACACGTGAAGAAGTTTTTGAAGGAAAAGGCACCATGGAAAAAGCCCCTATGACATTGTTTAGGAGACGAAGAAATTATCAATCCCAATTTCAGGACGAGTCAGAGGCTAGATTTGAACATGGTGATTCAATCTCAAGGGGCCAGAACTCAAAGCATATCAATCCCCGAACTGCCCAGTTCATGATGCGAAGAGAGCAAGGATTGAGACGATTACTGACTTTGAGTGATGATCAGACATCGCATGCCGAAATCTTGGCTGAAATAGTGGCTAGGGACACTGCCGAAACAAATAGTCTCAACAAGACAAACACCGGATCAAACTAATCTTAGCCAGCACGTTTTTGATATCTTTCTGTAACCGCAGATCATAACAACTGAAGCCTGAGAGCTAAGAGAGGTGGGACCAGAAAGTGGTCAATGATGCTTTCGTTGATTGATTGGTGATGGGAAATATTGTATATTTGCGGGGTTTGGAGTAATGGTGGCGTTAGGAGCACGCGAGAAGCATCTTTCGATTGGCGAAAACTAATGGCAATGAATATACGAGATAATCGAGTTATGTCGGAAAGAATCAAATACGAGATATACTTGAATCGCGTGTGAGGAAGAAAGCTATCAAACTTGTGGTCAATTGTGTGTAAATATTAAATCATCACGGAATGTAACTTTAACCATGGGGACTTTAGTGATATCGCTATCTCAGTTGCACAATGCATGATTGATAACGTGAACATATGTAACATCCCGCGTGGAACACAAAGTGTTGCGCGAACATTAATGTCGTGGCCAATATTGTGATTGATTGGACAGAAACGGTACATTGAGGCTCTCGACGCTTATGAGTTTACCGGGTGCCATGAACAACGTGCGTATTCCCAATGCTACCAAATGCTTGTACATCTCCAAGGGGCGTCGCCTGAGAGATAGTCTTTAAAGTGAGAGAGAAAACTAAAACGTTAACATGATACGAGTTTCTGTGTCCCAGGATCATGATGACCGAGTCTATTCTCGCCGTAAATAGTCTTGCATGATCAAATTCTCCGAAACTTCGGCGAGGAATTATGTTATAATATTGTAGTGATTTTGTCCCGAAACGCAGAGCTTTCCGATAACGTGAGAGAAGTTAAATCCAAAGGGGATGCGAGGAAGAAAATCAGAGTGAAAGTAGTGTACCCCGATGTTTCAAATAAAAGGATTTGCTATCTCAACTTTAATCCGGAAGAAGTGTTTGAATGATTCAAAACTTTAGGCACATTGTATGGAACGACTTTCCATGTGAATTGTGGGCAAAGTGTCAAAATTCACATGTGCTATGAAACTTCATACGCTTTGATATTAGTGTAGCCCGAGGTCGCTATGATTTCAGAGAATCTTTGTGGCCGATGAGACTTTGTAAAACCTGATCTATCAGATTTCATACAACATAAGGATCTCGCGGGAATAACCTCAGCTCTTAATATTGCCATCTCCCTATCTCAGAAGGAAGATTGAGGTTTTGCCAAGACGAAAATATATGCTCATATTCTCTTCAACTCTTCGGTGTGCGCATTATCTCAACTTGTCATCCTAGTCTTCATCCTGGTGCAAGAGAGAGAAATAAGTAACTTTTAATAATCAACTCAATCCAAGAGTATTCCGGGAAACAGTTGAGGATTGATGATATGCAGGTTGATCGATTTCTCACTTCATGTCAAACTTTGAAGGCAGCAGGTATGTACTCATGACGGACAACAAGAGATAACATGCAGTCAGATCCAAATACATGTTTGATAACTGATGTGATGTAAAGCTTTTGCTACGAATCAAAGAGCATATCGGGAAAGTACGCAGATGAATGTAAGATTTTACTTGGGGGAAGATTTCGACCATATGGACGTTGAGGATATGTACGCTAATGACGTAAGCACTGACTGATTGGTTGGTTGTGTAGTGATGATATAATTGATCGAATAGCGTAGTGTGCTTCTAGTGAAACCTCAAAAAAGCAGAAGACAGAAATGGAAAAAGGAGAAATTGTATGCGAAATACGGGGTAGAATATGAACATACAGAGTACGTAGGAGAAAAAAGAGATCAGAATTGATTACCGTGATAAATTCCATAACAAATCAACCACAAATCAACTTTTAAGGATTAATTGTATTAAATAAATTCTTAGATATTGTTTAGCTATAATCCTATTTGTTCTTTGAATTCCTGCATTGAAATAGAACAATTGAAGTATTGAAGAGTTTCGTCAGTAATCAATTCTGGTCTTCTTTTTCTCCTGCGAATACTCCCTATACGTACTTTGTAGTGAAGCGTGATTTTAGTGAATTGTAGTGAAGAGTGATACCAAGGAATATCTGATTTATGTGGAGCTTGACCATCGTCATATGTGTCAATAGCTGATCTGATTGGCTGGAAGGGACAGCCCCCTAGCACCTTAACCCTAATTAGGACATTACGAAGGTAGCTGGAGGTATCTTTTCTTTGTTTTGTTTGTCCAGACTGACTGGCTGAATGATTGAACTTCACGCAACACCAACCACAACCACACTTCAGTACATTAATATAGGAATCCTTTACGAGTAACGTTATGAGTCTTGTCCATATTAACCTGCCGTGTACTTAATTACAATTCGACCTTCTCCTTCACTTCACAAACCTCATTCCACATTGATGTCGTGATAATTACACCAACCTGCCACTTTTATCCCTCATTGCTTGCCCGGGTAGTATCCACATCAACGGCCGGGAACCTTCGGATCATCCCAGTACTCAGTCTTGAATAAGTAACAAGACCCCGAAAGGATCTCGAAAAAAAAGCTCCACCTCTTTTAACCACACTACAGAGTAAAATACAGGGAGCTGGACCCAATTGAATTACTGTCGTGGACAGTGATCATTGGAGAATACATCACAAATTATAGATCGAGTTGAGATGACCTCGAAATCGATTGTCGGAAGTACTCGCTCAAGCTTCATCAGCAATGGCTACACTTCGACAAGACCTGCCATCCTGGGCCTTGCGAAGATTCTGTTCTTGAGTATCTGCCAAATCACTTCAGTATCTGCCGCTCCTATTACAGCTTTCCTTGGAATTGCCAGTGAAGAGGATGCGCCAAAAGATGCCGAAGATGCAAGTTTGTGGTTATATCTATCAGTCGCGGCTGTCCTGGTTCTCCTTGGAGGTGCTTTCGCCGGATTGACGATTGCGTGAGTGTTCAATGGAAGTTCACAAAGTTTCAATACTAATAGAAATTTTCATCCAGATTGATGGGACAAGATGGCGTTTATTTACAAGTCATCGCGACTTCAGGAGAAGGAAAGGAACAGAGACATGCACAAAGGGTATATGGATTATTACAAAAGGGTAAACATTGGGTTCTTGTGACATTACTACTCAGCAATGTCATCGTCAACGAAACGCTTCCTATCATACTCGATCGATCGCTCGGTGGAGGATGGCCTGCGGTTCTTGGTAGTACAGTCCTAATTGGTATGTTGTGTAGCTGTCGCATTGATGGAGTGTGTGTTGATTTGCTTTAGTTATCTTCGGAGAAGTCATTCCTCAATCGATTTGTGTGCGATATGGTCTATCCATCGGAGCATTTATGGCACCACCTGTGCTGGGTCTTATGTGGCTATTAGCACCTGTTGCATGGCCAACTGCGAAACTTCTCGACAAACTACTTGGAGAGGATCACGGAACCGTATATAAGAAATCTGGTCTAAAGACACTTGTGACTTTACACAAAACTTTAGGAACAAGTCCTAGCGATCGATTGAACCAAGATGAAGTTACAATCATCAGTGCAGTGTTGGACTTGAAAGAAAAAGCAGTTGGAGATATCATGACACCAATGGATGATGTCTTCACTATGAGTGCCGACACGATACTTGATGAGGATACCATGAACGTCATTTTGAGTGCTGGTTATTCTCGCATTCCTATTTACGAACCTGGAAATGAAAAGAACTTTGTCGGCATGCTTCTGGTTAAGATTCTTATCACATACGATCCGGAAGACTGTAAACGTGTCAGTGATTTCGCCTTGGCTACCTTACCGGAGACTCGACCTGAAACTAGTTGCTTGGACATTGTAAATTTCTTCCAAGAAGGAAAATCTCACATGGTGCTTGTTTCGGAATATCCTGGCGAGAACTTTGGTGCGACCGGTGTGGTTACATTAGAAGATGTCATTGAAGAGCTCATTGGAGAGTAAGTGTAAATTGTCGTTCTCTACTTGCACAGATCTAACAAACGATAGGGAAATTATTGATGAGTCTGATGTTTATATTGATGTTCACAAAGCCATCAGACGAATGGCCCCAGCTCCCAAATCTTCAAGAATCAAGCCAAATCAAGTCGTTGAACAACCGGCCAATGGTTCTCTTAAAGCTGCCGAGGACAGTCTCATCGATCTCTCGGAAGACCGTCCAAGTAACTTGCATGCTGGCGGTAGAAGACGCAATCAAACCGAGGTCAGAAGCGTCAGCCCTGCCAATCATTTCGGTACTAGCCCCAAGACAACTTTCATGCGTAGAGTCTCAACAGGTGACAACGACAGAAATGTCGTTGCCGTCAGAGCTAATATGAATGATATGCGTGAACACTTGAAACACCTGGGCCCATCCAATCTTGCTAGTCGACCAAAGATGACAAAGTATCAGTCTGTCAAGATTAAGCCTGGAAATGTCTTTGCTGGTAATAGGACCGATTCTAGAACGGACTCGATTCCTCATCGTGGATCTATTGTCGAGGAGCCTGAGTTTGAGCCATACCATGACTCTCCAGAACTTCATGGTGGTGAAGGTGAAGGGTTACTCAGATCAGCCGGACAAGACGCCAAAGATGGAGTTCAAGCTTTGCAACAAGGTTATGGCACTTTAAGCAATCGCCTTCCTTCTAATAAACTTGCCGAGGATGACTCGACCAAACCACCCCAATATGATGGTCCACTCAGTCCAGTAGGGCAACCACAATCGCCTGGTAACAATCTTTCGATTTCCAACTTTTTCAACAAAAATAAGAGCACAGATACCGTCGGATCTCTACCATCTCAAAAGAGCGGTACGAGTCCTCCAACCAAACCATCCAAGCCATCCAAGAAGAGAAGTACAGCTAGAAGTGGAAGCATCACAGAAAACTTGGTAGAAGCTGGTGGTATTAGAAAGATGGTCTTGGAGACAAACGCAAGTAGTGAAGAAGAAAATCATAAAGATGGTAGAGTACTACACTCAAGTAGTACTGGTAGTGGAAGCAAGAGTGCTAATGGCGGAGAAAATAAGTTTATGCAATTTTTGAGTAATGCAGGAAGCACGGATAAATTGGCTGATGGAGAGAGGAAGAGTCAGAGATCTAGTCAGACAGATAATACGGGGGCGGATAGTGGAAGTGGTGTTGGTAGTTCGAAGGGTCATAGTAAAAAGAAGAGTAAGAAGAAGGGAAAGAAGAAGAGCAGTACGAAGTAGAGAGGAGAGGTGATATGTAATTATATTCAGGTGTGGTGAAGTTCTAGGTGAAAATTGAGAGATGGGTGGAAATTGCTTTGAATTTGCTAGGAACGAAATGAAAGGGGAAGAAGAAGATGGATTAATGATATTGCTGGCTATTATGCGAAATGAAGGGTGCGAAGTATGGAAGGTTAGGGTGGAGGGTGAGGGTAAGGGTTTCTGTATTTATTCATGTATGTATATAAAAGTTGTTCAATGAAATGATGTGGTCGCTGGCGGTCGCGATCAATTCCTGGATGAGTTTTTCTTCGGGAAGGGGTTGTGTTAGTGTTAGTGTATGGGTTTGTATGTATGTATGTGTGACTGTGACTATATATTGCTATACACCTAATCACGGGTATAATTGCGTCTAGTACCTAGGTAGGCTTGGGTGTAATGAAAAAAAAACATGCAACTTTGATGACATGCAAAAGGCTTTCGCGAAACTCTCGAAACGAGGATTTCCTCACAGGCTCTACAATATTAGAAGAGATTATCTATCATGGAGTTTTGTGAAGTTTTGTTTAATGTCTTTCTTTATTCATTCGTATTTGTATATATGTGGTATATCCATTTCTCAAGTCTTCCCCCTCACCATTCGTGCCCATGTCGGTTTAATCGTTCTTTCTTTTTCCTTTTCCTTTTCCTTTTCCTTTTCCTTTTCCTTTTCCTTTTCCTTTTCCTTTTCCTTTTCCTTTTCCTTTTCCTTCTCCTTTTCCTTTTCCATTTCCTTCTCCCTCCCATCAATTCCAATTTTCATCCTCCTACTATCTCCCAACCCTCCACCCATCCCCTCTCTTTTCTCCCCCTCTCCCATCTTTCCCCTCCCCCACAAACCGGACTCCCAGGTAAACTCATCGTTTCCCCTGGACTCTCCACCGGCGTCACACTCCCATCCGTATCCGACATTTTACTCTTGATGGAAAAGACGGAGTGGGTGCTACTGACTAGTGTGGAATTTCCGCTTCCGGGTCGACTACCATTGCTGGTGGGGGGTGGGAAGTGTGATTTGTGTGGGGTGGTGATGGGGGTTGGGGAGCGGGTGGGGATGGGGATGCCGGAGGGACGACGGTGTAGGGTGAGAGAGAGGGGGGGGTCTTTCAGGTTGGTGAAACTGGGGTTTGGGGATGGGAGGGGGAAGTAACTTTCTGGGGTGCGGGGTGGGTTGGAGTTTGGATTGGAGGAGGGGGAGGGGGTTGGAGATGAAGATTGCATGGAGATGCTGGAGTTGGTGTGGACGGCGAGATTGTTGATATTGAGGGTGTTGGTTGGATGGGGTGTCCCGTAGGGCGCATTGCGACCGCGGCCTCGGGTGTGTGATGGTCGGCGTTTGTGAGGGTTATTTGATTCGAGGGTTTGGATGCGTTCTTCTGCGCGCGTCAGGGCTTCGGTTTGTGCTTTTAATTGTTTTTCATAGCGTTCTTTGAGGACGTCGTTTTGTTTCTTTGCGTGGTTGCGTTCGTGTTCGATTCGTAATTCGTAGGTTTGGTCTTTGTTTTGGAGAGTTGCGAGACGTTCTCTCAAGGTGATGTTTTCGGTTTCTAGTTCGGAGATTCTGCTTTTTGATGATAAACTGCTTTCGGAGATGGTTCTCATTTTTGTATCTGGTTATATGATTAGTGGGTTTTGGTTGGGGGATAGATAGAAGAAACTCACTTATTGATCGAGACATTACGTCATTCTTTTTGTGACAGCAAGATAGATGATAGATTTGATCTAGGCCCCCAAGCTCGCATAACCGTTCGTTAACTTCCTTTACTGAAGGTCGTTGTTCCGGTTCATATAACAATATTTTCTCCACCAGGCCGAGTATATTCTTGGCGTCGAAATTAGGCTCTTTTTCATCAGCTAAGGCTGCTCTAATTGCCTTGTCCTTTAATTTATTCAGATGTTTCGATAACATCTTATACTTCATTGGCCATTCCTTCTCCTTCATTACTTCGTCAAATGTCGCTAATTCAATTGAATCTCCATACAATACTGTCGCAATATTGAGGAATATACAACCCAGGGAAAAGACATCTGCACTTGACATGTGATGATATTCCCCATCATAAACCTCCGGAGCTATCCAAGACGCAGTACCATATCTTCCACAGGTTATGCTGTTGTCCGAATCTTTGACATCTCTCGCGATACCGAAATCGGCGAGGTATACCCGGCCGGGACTTAGTAAAATGTTCTTGGGCTTTAAATCCCGATGCCGAATACCCTTTTCATGAACAAACAACAATGCCTCTGTAACACATCCCATAAGCTGTTGTAAAAATCCTAGCGCGGTTTCCGTCCTTTTTATATGCGTCGGATGATCCGAAGGGAGAATCGGTCGTCTCAACATGCACAAATCGTCAATTTTTCCAATATCCTTGAGTCCGAGAGCAAAAAGCCGTTTCATCGCATCATCTCTATCCGCACACGTATCGGAACGAATCCCATCTATATCATCGAGGAAAGTGCTCAGATCGCATGTTGCCGCCGGGTAAAGAAGAAGATATAGATTTTTGCGCTTGTACGTATATGTGCCGACCAGCTTCAAAATATGTTTATGCGCCAATTCCTCCATGGCATTAGCTTCCTCTCGGAGCTTTTCGACCGTCATTCCACCACGAGGTATCACGCTGAGATATACAAATCAGCTTTACGGAGTCATAGAACCGGGGTATTGGAGACATTTCTCACTGTTTGCGGGCCATGGTAACGGCACCATATGTAACGCGCTGCACCAGCCCATAGCTTCCAGAGCCTAATTCTCTTTCTGATGATAGGTGTAATTTCTTATGATCCGTCCAATTCTGAGGATGTTTACCAAATCCAGACCATCCTCCTTTCGAGCGCTCCCATTCTTCAATTTGCTTTTCCTCGCGAATTTCACTGGCGGGTTGTCCGATCACCATTGTCCATCCATCATCTACTGCGCCCGCCATTGTGATATGGGCCCTAGATGTCGCCAATTCAATTGCGCTTGTTTATCTCTCTTCCCGCTCCAGAATTCCACGATTTGGAATCAATAGGTTTCGAATATTCAATGAGGAACGATTTTTAATAACCAAAATCTTACGGTACAATTGATGGTAAGAATGTCTGTATGATGCACTGCCTCAGTTCAGAGCTGGAAAAGTCGTTGAGGCGAAGTTTGTGGCTGGCATCCCCGCATATGCAGTGTAACATCACCATGTTTATCGTGCATATCAGATTTTCCATCCCACTTTCGAGAAGAGTATACAAACGAAAGGATTGATAATTTGACGTAATCTCGACGGTATATACCACCTGGTGTACATAGTATCATCGTCGCTCCAGAGGTATCTGAGCTAAGGGATGGGAGAAAATTCAGAGTAGTACTCTATGCACACGGTAAATAATGACTTCAAGAGTTTCTAAAGAGTAGTATCTCTCGCAAGCGCTACAAGTCTTGAGAGAATTTGAACAGTCGATTGCTCTCAATTTTTCCTCGTTACATTTCCAGTTCTAGATATCCATCTTCTCATCCAACTTGCCTTCTTCAAATCACGTTTTGAGACGGTATCGTGGAAGGGTCAGCTGAGAATGAGGACAGGTAGCTCCTGCCTCAATTGCCAAAATCGAATGCTTAATGCAGCATCTTCTTTTGTCCCCATCCCTCATCATGAGTTAGAGTAGAACATTGAAGAAAAATCCATCACCTCAATCATCCACTATGTAATCAGTTCATGTAAATTGGTGTCGCTAACAAACAAGCAAGTATTTTGATTGATACATGTGTTTTCGCGAACTACATAAAGTTGAATTATGACTACAATAAACTCTAGTATAACAGTACACAAATTTTCCAGGTTTGAGGTTTATACAAGCCTTCAGATTCCATATTTCAATCCAACAAGCACAGCAACTCAGTTTTCTCCCTGGAATGGCAATCTCAAACCAAAGGTGTGGTTCCGGCCGACCTCATACAGTCGCTCGCTTATCTACAGTCTAGATTCTGGTCGCAGCGATGGCTGCTAAACTACCTTCAGCCTGCTTGTTGGAATTGATGATAGGCACTTGTTAATTTGCTCGTTCAGAGGCTGTGAGGCCCTTTCTTAGACCATCTGTCCTTTCTACGTCACTCAGGCTGTCAGTAAATCCAGTTTGAATGCACACACTAGACCACACCCTACCATTCCTGTCCTCAAGCGTTGCGTCATATCTTCGGTCAATCAATTATAATGGAGTAGATGCCCATCTCCAATAGATTTTATTCTCAACATAGTGCAATCATACCTCATCAATAATCTTTGAGAGAATCAGAATTGGACAATCAATTCATTCAACCAACACCATGACTTCACTACGGGTTTTGAAACCAAATACATTATATATTATTTTCCAAACGAGAACAACGAGAGAAACGAGAGACGCACCTGTACGTCCCTTAAGAAATAACAATACTGTAATTAATTGCTTATTCATCTTATTCCACGTTGTAAATTGCTAACAGTTTGGTGGTGGTAGAAAGTTAGTGCTTATATATCCGGCTCAAAAGATCCCTGGGTTGGACGCTGGGGTACAATAAACCCAAAACTATCCACCAACAGAACAGTGAGGTTTAGAGATGTCAATCTTCGCCACCGTTCCCAAAGTTTCTTTCTTTGGGAGATTATGCCAACAAATAACAATAACAGAGTGCTGAATCGTCTACAGCAAATGTATGTAAGCAATAAGCATGGCAATTGGACTGCCTCAAAAGCATCATTACGTCTCTTGCAAATGTTACATGGAGGTCATAAGAAAAATTTACTGTTCCAGCCAATCATTCGTAAGTGAAATGGCTCACTACACAATTATGTAATATGTCACTAACTTACTGAAAGCTGCTCATGCATCTGGAGTTTTCAGAACCATCCAAGAAGCCGAAAGGAAACTGCCCGTGCAAGATAGAGGGTTACCAAGCAACTTGACGATACTGAGGGTACAACCTGGTGAAAATATTCAGATAGTAGATTTTGAATCGAAACCTAGCCTTAAGATTATAGGTGTACTTTCAGAACATCCGCATCATCATCATCATCATCATCGGCAGCAACGTCATCACCGAAATCCTATACGTCCCCGTTTAGTATCTCGAAAAAGTTCGTGGCATAGAGGACAGCACTATTATGATCATAGACGCCCCCGTGAAAGAAATGTGTCTTTCGAAGATTACCCGCTGTCCAACAAGACAACAAATCCAGCTATGTATGAGGCTAGAGTAGGTGAGTACATGGAGCCACCTATACATGCTCAGCAAGGTCATTCGCGACGATCATCATTGCCTCAATTATCATCAGCAGCACCACCAATCTATCCAACAGTCGGTGCTCTTCCACCTGGAGGTTACGTAATGCCACCTGTAAATCCTCCCCAGGTAGTGGCTGTACCTCAATATCCTCAAGTCGTTCCGACTATGGCAAACGGTCAACCTCTTCCACCACAGACTGCTGAACCAGTTCCAGTACCAATTTCAAGTTCTACAACTGGTAGACGTCGATCTATATCTTCGCACCCAAGTGATACATATTATCGCAAAGAGTCCAACTCACAGAACTCTTATCACCCTTCAACTGATTCAGTTAATTCCAATCCCCGCCATCGACGTAACTCTGAGTCTGAAGCAAGTTATCATGGAAAAAGAAATGTAAAAGACGGAAATAGTAGTTCCAATCACGGACACCATCTCGGCGTCAGAGAAGCTCTATCTCATCTCAAAGATAAGCTCATGCATCCTGTACCACCAACACCATCCGATCGCTAGGTCGCATGATAGATATAGTTATGATTTCATGTGAGAAGCTTCAATATACGCTCATGTATATTATTTGTATGAACGAATTGGTATTCTGGACGAGGTCAAGAAGCATCTCACATACGCAGATACATTGTATAGTAATAACAGAATGAATTGCCTTTTTCAGTTGAATTGATTCTATGGCTAATAGGTATCAAGATTCTCATTCATATATTTGAGTTGACGCTTCCCGTGGGGAATTTTGTCCGAGTGTGTTTTCCGTGCTGCAAATTCTTTACATTTGTGATGGGAGTGCCAGTACATTCAACCTTTCCAATCAATGAGTAATGAGCATAATATATTGAAATCAAGTGATTCACCAAGGTTATTCTCTCAGAAATAGTGAATTTATGATGACAAATGCACTTCACGCACAATTTCTACACTTTTATTAAGAAGTGACAGTATCCTCGAACTCTACACTTCAACTTCTTTCACGATATCAGCACATTGCCGCAAACTCCAATGGCCCAGCAATAAGGACCTGATCATCGATATCACAATACTTTGAGACAACTATTTCGATGGCTTCGGAACAACCAGAGAAAGAAACTACGGTTTCGACGATGTGGGGTCCAGTTGCAATTTTCAATGGCACCAACTACCCCTTCTTCGAAAACTCGGTCGTAATGGCTATGGCGGCAGCAAACGCACTGGGGTTCCTCGACGACACTGAAACAATAGTAGCGGTACCAGCAGAAACAGACTCCGATATACAGTGGAAAATATACCAAAGCTACATAAAAAGAAAAGGCTATGCGATCTCGATTCTCAACTCCGCTATAAACGATATTCAACGTGCTGCAATCGTCGAGCTTATTCAAGCTGGTGATATAACGGGAAGTTGGAATAAATTAGTTGCAATGGACCCTGCACAACACCCCTCATATGTTGCCAATGTGCGCGAAACCTTCTTTGAAGAGACTTTCGACCCAAAAACTCAAACAATACGGCAATTCATCGATATCCTACTGAGCCATCAAATGATGATTTCTACGAGCAAAGGTGCCATTTGCGATTTGGAACTAAGATCGGTACTTCTTGAGAAGCTTCCCAATACTGGCATCTGGCGTTCTTCGAGGTACTTCGCTATCGATATGAAGCTCTCACTCGAAAGAACTATTATGCATCTTGTCGTAATGGCAAGCTTGCCGATTCCGAAATCCGACACAAATGATGGAGATGCAGTGAATTCAAGCGTCAAAAAGAACGATAAAAGAAGAGGTAGTGAACATAGATTTGACAGAAGAACAATAACGAAGTATATT
This sequence comes from Botrytis sinoallii, assembly GCF_014898435.1. NCBI lineage: Eukaryota > Fungi > Ascomycota > Leotiomycetes > Helotiales > Sclerotiniaceae > Botrytis > Botrytis sinoallii. Next base: position 1,585,783 of record NW_024066029.1, on the reverse strand, counting down.
ATTCGAAGGGGGAAAACGGCCAAGTCAAGGAAAGATTAGATACATTCGCTTCGGGGGACGAGGTTCAGGTTTCGATGGATACCTTGTATCTGGCAAGGATTCGAACCTTGGGCAACAGGCTGGCTCAAATCAGTACCTTTACTATTTTGAAAGAACTTGTTTTAGGCAGGATTTTTATGGGATAGCCCAATCACATATTCTGGTTTAAGAGAACCTTCGAGTGGTTCCTGTTGCGTGTTTCCAGAAAACATATCCCAACAATTGCCGAGAATATTAGATTATTTTATCTCTCAGCGTTATTTGAATGGAATTCCGCCCTTAAACCAATCTGTTGTTTGATGTCTGTACAATCACACTCTTTGATCACTCTTTTTTTTACATCTGATATGATACATTCTTGACTTTAGAAAATCTAGTTCTGATACATGGATGTTAGCTCCTTTCAGTGAACATCAATTTATCTGTACGTTCTCTCTCACATAAAACAATAAAACAGCTCAACATCTCAAATTTTATCTAATTGTCGGGTTTGAAGCATTTATATACTGTTGAGGTTTATAGCATCGGTTTCAGCTTCGAGAGGATTAGAAACTTAAGCGAATGAACGAGACGCAGAGAGATTATTTGCATCAGAATACAGCAAGCCTGTTGCGTTTTGTCGACTCAAAGGTTATGTTATCAAAGTAGGGTATCTTGCCCAGCTTTGGAATATCGATTCACAATACTCTAGAGCTATATAGGATTTGCTCCCAGAGATATCAAAGACAGTTGCAGAGAGCTTTGAGTTTCTAGAGGTGCAAAATAAGGCGAAGGGGTCCGAGCTTGCTGGGACGGACGAAAAATCTAGGCCTAGCGATGCTTCTGAAAGACTGGTGGGATTTGGTCCTGGAGGTATTTATAATGTTTGAGACAATTAGAGTGGATTGGAAAGCGAATAATATGTGGGAAAAGTCAATCAGTTTTCGCTGTTTGGTATAATCTTTTATATGGGAAATTGTTACATTTCATCCAATCAAACGATATCAACCAATCATGCTGAAAGTTTCACAAGGCTTTTCCAACCGTTCTTCAACATACTAATCGAAGGAAAAGACAAAAAGTTCAAGCAAGCAGTGAAAGTGACTTCATTCAGATAACATCACATTCACTTCCGTAGAATATATTTCGCGGCTTGCCAGCATTAATTACGAATACTTATATTGAAACAAAAGCTATCATTTAATAAGAAAATATCAATTTTGAACTAGATATCCAATCTGTTCCCCCATGTTCCTGTCCGAAGAGATAAACCAAATATACATCCCCTGGGCCCATCAAACTTTTCAATCTCCCTCCTGCAGTAGAGGAATCGAAATCATTATATAAATCATCAGAAATATCTAGGAGTCAAGACCTCTTTGCTGCGTACTTTGTCATGGCTGATGATTACTTATTCAATCTCAGATTTCATCCTCCCAATCATTACCAGCAACACCACTACTTCCGCCGCCTCCTCCTCCTCCTCCAGCACCGCTATCATCTTCTTTCTGTCCGCTCCCTCCATCCTCCCCTCTACTTCTATCTCTTCCTCTACCTCCTTTCTTCCCCCTACCTATTCCCGTTTCCTTGTCCATTCCAAGTACTTTCTTGGGCTCCTTATCCTTCTTTGAATGTTTACCTCCACGGCCCTGTTCCGCTTGAATTTTACGTGCGAGTTCCATTTGTTCATTCCTACTAGCGATATTCATACCAAAACCTACTTGTTCCTGTGCATTTTGACCTTGCTGTGGCGGCTGTTGCTGTAACGGGGTGGGATGAACGAACAGTTCGCCAAAAGGAACAGGCAATGTATGAGGGTTCAAACCTGGTAGTTGTTGCTGTTGCTGTGCAGCCGTACCAAATGGTGACCAATATTGCATTTTGAAGGATGATGGAGCGGGTTGTAAACTTGGTGGTGCTGGCTGATTCTGTTGTTGCACGGCAGTACCAAAGTGTTGCCCAGTTTGAACAGAGGGTATCATGGTTATAGGAAGATTCGTGGGTGGAGTGGCCGGTGGAACCCATTTTTGACCAGACTGGGACACAAAGCTTTTCGAACTATCGAAATTAGACCAAGTAGATGCACTACTCTTGAACACAGGGGTTTTCTTTGACCCTTGACTGCTTGTCGCTGCATTCAGCAGAGGCATGAATTTTGATTTTGGGGGCTTGGGAGGAGGGATGGCTGGTTGGGGTCTGAACAACCGAGGATTTGGAATTGCTTCGCCATCCCGATATCTCATACCCACCCAATGGTGTCTATCATCTTCCTGACAGTATCCTATTCGTCGATCACTGACTGACGCAACAAACAATAAGTTGTCACTTGCAGGATTGTATCCACTTGGTTGGGACCAAGCTAAAACAATGATAGTACCGTCGGCACGAGTCACACAATTGACAATGGCAAGTTCATATCCCCCCAGTGTCGGATATCCTCTGAGTATTCTAGCGACTTCTTCGTCTTTCCAAGAATTTTCGTGTCGGGGAAAAACATCATCGAACGCTTGCAATACTGATTCTGGAGTGAGATTACCTCGCAAATAGTTGGGACGTTGATGGCGGATTGAATAATACAATGCTCGTGGGGCGCAATTATGTATCCAGGGTGTTCGATTACCACCACGTCTCAAGCCTTCGTTGAAATGTTCTAGATCGACATTAAAAGTCCATCCATCTCTGTTAAATGGGGCTTTGATAGAATTTCTGCCATAATTCTCAATCCTGGGCAAAATGACAGCTGGTAGTATTGGTGGTGCCTCGACTGGCTCATCAATCACAATAGGGTTGGCTGGTAGACTCCCAGCAGGTAGCCTCTCAGCTGGTAGCCTCTCAGCTGGTAGCTCTCCGACTGGCAGCTCTACGGCTCGTATCTCTTCGGCTCGTAGCTGCTGGACTGAGAAGCCCCATTCTAAATCCTCAAGAAAGCCTTCAGAATCGCCATCCCGCCTCCTCCGCATACCCCTCCACCCAATTTGCGGTTGGCAAACTACGTAAAGCAAAGGACTCTCTGAATCGCCCCCATAAATACTCACAAAAAACCTAGAATCTCCAGCAGCTACATCGTGTGGAGTAATGGCTGCGAGCCTGTAATGTGGTCTGTTAGCTCCATTTCCTAGTATACCATCTAACACCACTTGAACATGCTCCTGAAAATAATCTTCCTCGTGGTGTGGATGAGCTCTCTGGAATCTGTCAAAGAGATCCTCATAGGCCTCGTTTGCCCTTATATTATTCCATAAAATCCCTGGATACTGCCAGTGCAAGGAATTTGCCACTGCACTTATTGAAGATAGACCTTCACGTAAAACAGCCTGTCCAGGAATTGTCCACCTGTCGACAACATGATCTACTTTCCAGTCTGTCAAATCGAATTCCATCAGCGTAAATAAGCGTGGATCCCGTGGAGGGGCTTGAAGATCAGATCCGCTGTCAGACTCATGCTCAGACTCAACTGGCTTCAAGCTCATCCCCTGCCAAATATTACCCGATAAATACAACACAACGACCGTTTTTGGTAGAGTCACCTCCAAGGTATTCGGATACAGAATTTCCCGGGATAGATATTTGAAGCCACCATCTCGTCGAGGAAATTGTGTAACAGTCTTCAGAACAAATGAATTACTGATTTTATATAGAGCTTCAGCCACGTCGCGTTCATGAATTGGGTCGATCAGGAAGTTGACATCTCTACCTAGTGTTCTTGCTAAGTGACGCTTAAATTCAATGGGCTCAAGGTCGCCTGCATCATGATCTGGTAATTGTTCTTGGATGGATCGTTGCAACGCCGATATGACACTGAAAGCAGGAGTAATATTTTCTTGATCGTGTGGAAGTACATTCCATCTCTCGATATCGAATACCTCATAATGTGTGAATAGTGCTGGAAATAGATCTCTATCCCTAGAACGGAGAGGCGGCGGAGATGGAGTTGGGGAAGGTGGAGGCGATGGAGACTGGGGTCTCTCCGGTAGTTCAAACCCAGGTTCTATGCCAAATTTTTGGCAGATTTCGCGGACGAAAAGAATGGTGTCGTCATTTAATGTTCCGATATAATCCCAAATGTCTTTCAATTTCAATATCCAACTGAGCCTACGCGCATTCAAATTCTCCGGACTGTCTGTATTATCATCCACCCAGTCATCTGTCGCTCCTAGCCATGGAGGATCACTCTCTCTTACCAACCTAGATAGATCGTGGAATATGCCTGTAAGCTGGTTGGAAATCCTCAATATAGAGATTTCTAGAGGCTCTCCTTCTACACATGCAATGCCATGAGCTCCCGGAATATCTGGGATGTCTGGTATCTCTTTACCCCTTTCTTGCATTTCTCTCCTCAAGGCTAGAAGGTTTCTTGCATAAATTGCCAGAATGGGAGCCGCTATTCCAGTAATATTCAGCGCTTCTCCTACTGGTGGTGCTGCCGCTTGTGCTTCTCTGAGTTGGAGCTGCAGCTCCGTATTTAGTGTCTTCAGATTTGTCACTTGTGTGTTCCTCCGAGCCACTCTATCTCTCAATCTGACCAGTTCCGCTTCATTCTGAGTTTTACCCTGCGAGAGCTCGGCTAGAATCACTCGAAAACTTTGTCTTTCGTCAAGTAAATGGTTCTTTTCGGCAGTCAAATTTTCCAAGTAACGCAGTTGATTCGCCATTTCGGGTGCTTGAGGTACTATATTTTGGAAATGAGCCTTCTCAAGTGCGATCGACAAGCGTCTGATCTCGTCTTTTGCGCCAGGTATAAAACCAAAATACTTGTCCAGAGGCTCAAACCTATTATCAGCCCAGTTCATAGAGCCCATCGCGTGGTCAATTTGTGCCTTGAATGTAGATATCTGCACGTTCTTGATTGCAATCTCTCGTTGCAATTTTTCCTTTTCTTGATTACAGTGACGTTGAACAGCCTCGATATCACATTCCGGATCTGTAGAAAATTCAAACCTCTTGAGCTCTTCGGTCAGCTCAGTAGCCTGGATGATTGCATCCGTGTAGAGCTCCCCCAACCGCTCAGACTCCCCATATAATGCATCTCTCTTGATTTGTTCCATCTCTTCTTCATGTTTGACTTTATCAAACTTCGATTTTTCAACTATCATTTCGGAATGGGCGAGGTCAACCTCCGCACTAATCAACCTCTCTTGCAGTTCTCGCAAGATTTGTTGTCCTCTAGAATCCAAACCAAGTGATGTTACAGCACTTTCATCTCGATCGTCCCTCAAACGTTTAATTGTCACATCTCGTTCCAAAATCTCTTCCTGTGCATGTCTCCTCAATTCAAGATTTTCTTGCGCCGTCTCTCGCCACAACATTGTCGCCCTACCATTGTTGACGATTTTGAGATCCTCTTCCAACGTTTTGACTTTATCTTTGAGTATGGCCATCTCAGCACCAGCTTCTATGAACGAAGAAACAAGATTTTGTATCTGTTTACGGTGCAAATCTCTCGTGTACACAGCCACTCCAAGCAACTTTTCTGTCGCTCTAGCTGGACCCCCCGCTAATATCAAAGCACTCGAAGCTTGACGTGATGCGTTGAATTTTACTAACAGTTCATCATATGCAACCTGTTTCTCATCCCTCTGTCGCTCCAATCCACGTATTTTCTCATCTTGAACTTCAAAATGGTGATGAAGTCCTACACATTCATTTCGCAATCTCAGCATTTGCAGAAACCTCCTCCTCCAACCATTTCGGCTCTCTATAGCGTTACTTAGTCGCTGTTCAATGACGGTTATTTGATGTTCAAGATCTGCGACTCGCTTCCTCAAACTCAATCGTGTTTTGCAAAAGACCCAAAGAGACCGACACGCATCCAGAAGCAGTTTTAATACATTCGAACATCGAACAATCATTTTAGCAATTTCGAGACGAGCAAGACGTAATAAACCTCCTCGCCACCACAGAATAAGAGCCAACTCTTCTAAATCTTGCTGATCCTGAACGTTTTCCAAATCACGTCCAGCAGCGGCCAACCTTCTCTGACGGTCAAAGATCATTGATGCAGCACGCAAAGGTATCCATTCTAGTCTATGAATTATCAAGAAAGCCGGTACGCCATATTGAAGCCCATGCCAAAAGACTAACGGAACAAGGCTGGGTAAAATGTGGCCAAGGTACATAAGGAGGCCTCCGTAAAGCAGGTGGTTTATGAGTGCGTTCGTGGCAAGAATCGTTGGATACCACATCCACTCAGACAAACCTTCTCTAACCTTTACAATATTGTGAGTTTCAGTAAGAAGAAGGAAGAATGAATATCATCACATACAATTAGTCCATACAAACCCACAAGAATTACATTTATTGGCTGTAGACACCCTGTTAGACAATTTTGATATGACTTTCGGGAAAGTGATCATTTAACTAACAACTGTGTATGCTAACACCCGTTGGTCCGTACGCCAATCCGGCATGAAAATATCAGATATTCTATTGATTGATTCGTAAATCGCATCCTTTGACTGTTAGTTTCAACGGGTAAGTCGGTATCGGGGCTGCTTACCACATTATCCCACAATCTCTTCGACCAGCCAGCGTCATTTCCTAGGCAGGACATATAAAGCCACCATTGATCGTTACGCATCTCCCAGAAATCATACCCCGGTTCCCAACCTTTTACGTTTTCCAAGATTGAGTTACATTTTTGTATGTCTTTGAACGTGTAAATGTTCACCAGCCAGTAGGCTTGATAATAATAATAAATTCCGCCTACCCACCGCAATAAGCCATTCAGTGGCGTAGTAAGCCACGTTCGATATACTGTGGATGCTCCAAAAGCTAATAGCAACAAGAAATGCTTTTGCACCCACTGAGAAGCAAGCTTGAGCTCAATTCGCCCAGTTTTTAACAGTCCAGCTAGATGTACCAGCCGACCATGCCTGACAGGAGGAAGTGCGTCGGCCATGTTGTTCCAAGCTCAGAATCAGGCACATAGAGAATAATAGCACAATAGAAACTGGAATCCCTAGCGCCCGGATTTTATATAATCAACACAAAGTAGAAGAAATGATCCTTCCCCCAAGTCTCGATGTCAGAAGAAATGATGTATCAAAGACAAAAATAGTATGAGTGATATGTGAGTGATGTGAAATAGAAATTGAACAGATGTAGCAAAGTAACGCGTGATTTGCCGTGAAGTTAAGATTTATGAAACAAAGGACAATTACCGTCAAAATGGTCACAAAGGTTTCCACGAGATGTCTCGAAGAAATTTTCCAAACACACAAAGAGAGGTAAAGCAAGTCATTTTCCCCAAATGCGGTAAATAGTGAATGGAATTAAAGTGTCTGAGAGGCTCAAGAACATGGAAACGAGGCTTGACTTATGCAATGGGATCATACTGCCAGTTTTTTTTGTAGAAAAAAAATTAGGATGCATCACTCTCATTGTCAGATACATCAAACTCTCTAGCCCTGCCCACTTCCGTTTCTTCATCGTTTTTTATTTTTCCAAACCCTTGGTTGAATGCAGCTTCTCGTGACGGGTAAGGCTCATGACATTTGGAGGAATGCAGCCTTGGAAAATACCTTCTATATGAGAAATATGCTAGAGAAATACCAAGAATAGATCCACATGTTACATCATACACATCATGACTATAAAAGCGTTAGTACTTGTCATCGAAAATTAACGACGACGCAACTTACCGGTAATCTTCGCATCGACTAATCGCAATCATGGCAGCTCCAAGCAATGGGGCGAGGGCTAAGAGTACCCTCCCGAGATCAGTTCTAGGTCTGAACACATGTGTTTGTCCTGCAAAGAAAAATGCGAGGTATCCAAGTCCAGCAAATGCAAAGGAAGAATGACCAGAGGGAAAACTTCTCCATCCATCATGTAATGTATGGTGATCTTTTTCCGAGCATACATGAATGGTTACCAACTTGTTTTCTGGTGTTTCAGGTGTAGGCTTGCAGCGAGAGATAAGATCGGGTCGAGGTCTCCCAACAGCATTTTTGATAACATCAGTAATGAATGATGTGAGAACCAGGCCTATAAAGAATCCTAACATAGTGACATGGCATTTGTGGAGGTTCGCTCTCGAAATTCCAAGCCAAACGGCCAAGGTTATGCATGGAATAACTCCTGCATATATCAAATTCCATCCAACGGGTACTCTCTCCACCAAAGCATGTGGATATTGAATATTGATGTTGTTTATAAAAAACATGCGGTGGAATGGCTCTTGAAGAAATTCGATCTGAATAAAGGGGGTTGATTAGAAGTTGTACGGAGGTATATAACAAGGGGAAAATGAACCAGGGAAATTACCAAAATGTATGCCGTCAACAGCAATACAAAGCCAACATAATCTGGCGCATAGCTTTTCTAGAATAGAAGTGTTAGGAGGGTGAAAACACAAATAGAATAATGTGTTTGAATGGCTTTACCTCCCAGAAACGGGCTACTGCACCAATCCATCCGGGCTTTGAGGTCAATCCTCCATTATTTCGTCCGATTCGAGACATTCTTGCGACACAGCGCAGCGGTAAAAGTCAGGTTCTTCTCATTGAGGAGTATATATCAAAAAAATGAATGATTGTGCCAGAATGTTTGGTTTCGAGTTATGGACTGGGCAGTTCGTAAGAAGACGTCCCTTGAAAGGCACGCGACCCACTTTCCTCAGCCTTGTCTGGCACCGGAGGATCTTCGGTTATTAGCTTCTATCTAATCAATGATTGTCTACCAAGTCCATCTACCATTGTTCTTAAAGACAAAAGCATTCAACTTTCGACAACTCCACAACATTGGGAGAGCTTAACTTATCACAGGTTTAGCCAATTACCTCAATTGCATGGAAAGATAAACTCTACCAAAATCAATCATGGCGGAACAACAGCAGCAGCAACCAAACTTGATAGCCCAGGTTTCCCCCGGTCCACCATTATTTTGGAAGCAATTTACTACCGATAATCTTGAACGGATAGAGAAGCTACGCGCGGAGAATTTTCCAAACTACAAGGTCGCCGACAACTTATCTTACAAGCTCCCTCCTCGTATTCATGATGTCCCCGCCGAATTGCGATTTCTGCAACCCCCAGAACCACCAGCGACTGGAGTTTACAGAACATTTGGACAAATCCGACAAGTATGTTGGACGCTACTGAACATTGATCTGTCAAATAGAGGATGAGAAGCACTGATATTTTATGGCAGATTAAAAATGAACTTCCTCCCCTTGAAGAGGGCATTGAGCAAATATATACACCACCTACCACACCAACAGGAACCGGAAAGCATGAGGATCGCAAATTGATTCTCAAAAGATTCGCAAAGTCATTACTATTGAACTTTTTAGAATTGGTTGGCACAATGAGTATTCATCCAGAACAAGTATGCGAAGCCATCTCTCTTTCTCGCCAAAAACTATGCTAATTGAGACATTCATAGAGCCACGAAAAGATAGCGGACTTGCATACTATATTCGCCAATTTCCATCATTTGCTGAACGAATATCGACCATATCAAGCACGAGAATCATTGATTGCAATGATGCAGGATCAATTAGACAAATCCAGAGCGGAGACTGCGGGCATCATGAAAATGAAGGAGAAGGTCGAAGGAATGCTAGAAGGGTTTGTCGAGATCAAACTAGGAGACGAGGCGAATACCAGTAGTCAAGATCATGAGAATGTAATAGAGGACGAAGGGAAAGATATTTGGGAGCAATTGGACCTGGAATTTGGCTGAAAGATGATTGACCAGACGATTCCAGAAGCCCGGGATAGAACACAGCCATCTGCAAGTGCCATGCGTCTAGATGTTGCTGCGCTGTTCCAAACGAAGATTATCGGATGAGACGCGTCTACTGAGGCGTTGTCAATTCCCTCGAAATATCATCTGTGAAAGACCGGCATATGAATTCTACAAAGGCAAGGCTTAGCCACCATAGCCTCACGGGCTATAACTATTTCTGGTACCGACGAGTTGATCTCAATTGTTAGACGGCTTGGTATCTTGGTTGAACCTAAGCTCCCCTGTTCGTCCCAATAAGAAGAAGAAGAAGGTAGACCAGCACGGAGGTGGGAATCTACAGCCACTTGGCAGCTCTTGAGACCTAGGTAGTCGGACGAGACAACTGAAAAATGCTGGGGTACTAGGATGTTTTTAATGCCAGATAGCAATCTAAAATTGATAAACCAAACCGAAACTTAACCAAGATTCATTCTCTGCAAGAAAAGTTATCATGATTGTCCGCTAATTGCGCCTCCACTATTACATCGTCCAAAATGACGATGAGCCAATTGCTAGGCGAGTTCCAAGCTTCCAAGATTCATGCCTAATAATTGACTTTCTTTGTATCAAGCCACGTCTAGAATTATATATATTATCATTCACTTCCCTCCTCGGCCCTTCCTTTCCAGACACAAGAAATACATTCAAGATTCAAACCCCATTCAGAAATCTTATCAACAGCTATCAATCACAACGTTGAGGTAAGTTAAGATAGTGGACTCCCCGAATTTCTTACAGGTATGATGAGGTTGTAATGCTAGCTGGTACCACAAATATGACGCCACAGCCATCACATTTCAAGACATTCACCTTATCAAGCTTGTATCGTCATCGTAAATAATCAGGGACAAAACTAACAAACATTTCCACCGCAGACCTCAAACCACACAAACTCATCCTCATCCTCAATCTAAATTTAAATCAAATACAACAACTCAAAATGTGCACCTCAACCTCCACCGGCCTCGTCAACCGCAACGGTCCTGGCTCCGCAGCCTCATCTACCATCTCCGATATCGTGAAGGGTACCAGTACCACTGGAAAGACAAAGTGTTTGGAGTGTGATGGATATGAATGCTGTTGCATTCCTATTCCTTGTACTGTTATGTGAGGTGCTGGGAGACGATTGAGATTATGGGAAATCGATGAAGGATGGAGGACAATGTTTTCCTAAGATGCTAGGGATGGAAGGGGAGGATTTTGGAATACCATTTGGTGACGAGAGATTGTTTACGTGGACTTGGACTTTTACTGGTGTTTGGAAAATGGGAAGGAGAGCTATGCGATTGCTGATATTATGAATAATGAATGGATACCTTTTTCAACGTTGAGCTGTGCTTCATAATAAGTCCCTTGTTATCTATGTTATGAGTATGTCTTGGTGGTAATCTTTAGCACAGGATTGCGACCAAAGTATACTACGTTTTTTTTACATGGACTGATAAGCAGTAAGCAAGGCTATTTTCGATCATCCCCATCCTTAACTGGGTCTTATCATTCATCACTGGATAAGAGAACATATCTTTTGGATGCTATGCTGACTCGTCATATCATTTATCATTGGTCTTCCATTTTGCACAGCTCCCGCGCGCTTCTCTTCTCAATTTCTTAGGCCCAATCATTTCTCAGTCACTCCGAACTCTCACACGATATCATGCACAGCAAGGCTGTATTATGCAATTAAATTCTAAAGAGGAATGTATCAAACCAATATCATGAGGCGAAGCACATTATCAAGGACGTCAATGCCACAAGGTGGTTTAATAAGAGCATCGATGACTCCGCGTTTTGAGCAGGATGCTCAATTCATGACGCAGGTTTCGATGCCTTTTTAGTGTCGCTGCGTATCATTGTCCCAAATTTGTTTTCCAAATATAAAATTCATATTGTCAGTTTCCCAGAGGACCGACCAAAAATTCATAAAATGGCTGAGATTCTCGGTGTTGCCTCTAGCATTGCTGGTTTGGTATCGCTAGCTGATACGGTTGTTCGACTAGGTTACAAATACATCAGAGATGTCAAAGATGCTGAACAATCTGTCCAAAATCTCGTTAAAGAAGTCAACAATCTTTCCGGCGTGCTTCACAGTCTCGAAAATGTGGCACAGGCACTAGAAGCGCAAGATACTTCGGTGCATGGCTCCAGCAAGATAAAGCATCTATATTCTTGTCAAAAAACCCTGGAGAAAATGTCAGACCAATTGCAGAAAGCTATACCGGAAGTAAAGTCAACATTTCAGAAGTTGAAGTGGCCATTTAAGAAGACGGTAACTTCAGAGTTGTTGGAAGAGATTCAAAGTCACAAAATTACCATGAATTTAGCTTTAAACACTCAACAAATGTGACACACATCATCCAAATTGTCGTCTTTTGCTTGACTGACTTGCACAGGTCTGCCTTGATTGAGATACTTGCCAACCAAGAACAACTTATTAAAGGCGTCACTGCCATAAACGACAGGATAGAGGCTTCCCGAATAGAACGGCAAAGATTGGCTGCGGGTGAGTTCTCTGTGGTGTAATTGAACATACTTGTGTTTGTGCTGATTATGATGAAGACGAAAGATTAAGGAAGAAGCTCAATCTTCTAGGTACCATTGATGTCATGAAATGGCAAAATTCAAACATTAGATTGAGACAACCAGGAACAGGCGTCTGGTTCACCGAGAGCAAGGACTTCAAGGATTGGGCATCTGCAGACAATTCAAAGTTATGGATCTATGGAATACGTTTGTCACAATCCAGCCCTTCAATGTACCAGATGAGTTCTGACAATCATAGCCGGAGCCGGGAAAACGATTCTGATGTACGTCATATGCATATCCATTTTGAGGTCAAAGTTAGGTTCAAAAGGTATTAATCAAGAATTGCGAATAGGGCATCTGCTATAGAAGAGATTGAAAAACTTCAGGATTCATCTCATGGTATGGAAAACATATACTCTGAGGTAAGCTCTTGGACTGACACTCTGGAAAAGGACTTGCAATGTTCTATTGTGATTATAAGGATACTCAGACCCACGATCCACGGACCATTCTGGGGGCTTTGGCGCGACAACTGATTCTTCAGCATGAACATGCTTTTACGCAACTGGAAGCTTTCTGCGAGAAGCACTACATGACGGAAAACACTCAAGGCTCGGCCACTACTGGAGACTTTTGCGAATTTATCGTCGAATTATCAAGGAATTTCTCCACTACCAGTATCGTAGTAGATGGCCTAGATGAGATTGCTGAAGATCGCGCAGAGGTCACAAGACTTTTGAAATCCTTGAACAAGCCATCAGGAACAATCAAAACCCTCTTGGCGAGTCGCAATGAGGTGGATATCCGAATTGTATTGGAAGATTGTCCCAGTGCTTCCATTGCGGCAGAAAGTGGTGACTTGCGACTTTATGTGCAATCTGAGATAAAGAAGCGAACGAAACTAGGCAAGCTCCGTATTAGAGACGGTAACCTAAAAGACCATATTGCCAAAGTACTTACAGAAGGCTCTGATGGCATGTATGTTTCTTTACTCCAAATAGTCTACATGTGAAGCTGAGTATATCTAGGTTTCGGTGGGTTGCATGTCAAATGGACTACCTTTGCGAATGCAGTACGGATCGAGATCGCCGTGAGGCCTTGCGCAAATTACCCCCAGATCTGCCCAAATCATATGAACGTATTCTTGAAAGGGTCAATCGAAGCAGTAAAGAGAATCAAACCCTTGTCAGGCATACACTCCTTTGGGTGGTATACGCCGAAGAGCCGCTAACGATAACACAACTGCTCCAAGCACTTGCAGTAAGACCTGGTGACGAGACTTTCGAGAAGGAAAACATGACTACATTGGAAGAACTCCTCAACTGGTGTAGTAGTCTCATACGCCAAAAGTCTCAATCGGATGAGCTAGAGCTTGCGCACTTCACAGTGAAAGAATACCTCCTTAGCCTTTCTGAAGAATGTGGTCCAGCGATTTCACAATACAGACTTTCTGGGGATCATGCCGAGATTGTGAGAATGTGTTATGACTTCTTAAGTCTTTCGGAATTCGATGGAATACCGCTACCAGTGACGAATTTCGGGCAGGAGTTGACAGATTTTAATAAAGCCTGGAAGGAATTCGAGGACAACTACTCGTTCATGAAATATGTTCTTAATTTTTGGCTGGTTCATGTTCACCAGAGTACATGGAGCGAAATTTCAAATTATGTGTTACCTCTTTTTGATGAAACGAGAAGCAGTTACAGATTGTGGACATTTGGCTACTATCATTACACAATATTATGTTATCCCAGACGCTCTGTGTTGTTAACTTTAGATGGCTTTCTACCAGCAGATCACTTAAATTGTGTGATGGGGTTATCAAGACCTTCTACCCTTCACTGGGCTGCTACGATTGCTTTGCCTGATCTTTGCACCGCGCTCATCGATCGTGGAGCTGATTTAAATGCGCCAAGCGTTATTGGCAGTCCACTTGAGTGTGCGATACTATGCAATAACGCCATAGCTGAGACCTCACATCTATTAGCTGAGACGCGACTTCTGTTTTCTGAAAGTTGGCGATGGAAATCAAGAAAGAAGGTTATCAAACATTTGATCGTGGCCGGTGCAAGTCTCGACAATGTCGATGTCATAGGACTCCTCTATCGACACTCAGATACATTTAAATTTCATAATGACGAGTCGGATGCTGATCTTTTCCGACTCATATTTGACAAGAATCCGACTTTTTCCGTTGAAAGTCTTTCTGCATTTCTTAAACACGCTCTTCTGGGAAGACGCTCACATGAGCCTTACGCAAATGAAATCAAAACTTATAATAATGCTTGCTTATTTGTTGAATTCCTAACATGGGGAACACGAACGAATTTCGTCCATTTCGCACCGGATACATTGCTGTTATTTCTTGCAATCATTAATGATGATCTAGCAGTTTCAGATTATTTGCCGTCAAGTCTGGAATTTTTCCTTCATATTGATTTTCTTGGAATATCACGAAATGACAGAACAGACACAAATCCTATCTCAGAAGAGCATACTGAGCATTGGATAACAAAAATGAGCACCTTGATATTGGAGTTCATACAAAATTCAAGAGTAAATTATTTGGAGTGCCTTGGAAGGGTAGTCTCAAAGGTATTTTGCGTTCTATATTTGGACGAAGTGTTTCGTTTCATCGTTAGATTGAGGAAATACAATATTGTGCTGGATTTTAACTCGCGGAACAAAGCAGGCAACGCGATTCTTCATGAATACATGGAAAGCATAAGACAGGAATGCTATTGGTATCAGGTGCATCGAGTAACCTTGATAGCCGTTTTAAAATTTCAGGCGAATTTGACCATCTCAAACAATTTAAATATCAGTCCAATAGAGTTACTGATATCTCGAACCAAATCTGATTCGGATGAGATGTTGTCGATTCTCAAAATATGACGAGCGGGGGATGTTTCAAGCGCGTGTGAGAAGAACCCCGGTCTGCTTGAAAGGTTGCTCGACGCAGCAAACTCGGCCAAAAAAGTCGAATATATTTTCAGACAATTGGGGAAGGACTTGGGCAGCCTCATGATGCAAAATATATTGGCTCGTTATTGCACGGTGGATTATATGAAGGAGCTATTCAGCCTACTCTTTAAAGATGGGCGGCTACAGAATTATCCCATTTTTATGCTTGACGAAGGAGGCAGCGACGAAGGAAGCGGCGACGAAGAAGTCAGCTATGAGCTAAGCAGCGACGAAGAAGACAGCTACGAGGGAAACAGTGATGAAGAAGACAGTGACGAAGAAGGCAGTTGTGATCGTTCGTCTGTGGTGGGTGAGCACGAAGCTTACACCACAACTGATGAGGAAGGAAATGGCGATATCGGCACATCGAGGGACGGGCTGACTAGAAGAGGTAAATCCTCCATCACGAAAGACATTCGTGGCTCCTTTCCATTTTTGGAAAAGGTTCAAGAGAGTGATTTACCTGCTGTAGAATCATTCGAATACGCTTGTTCAGTGGCTAAAACAGAGAACGTGCCCACAAACAAAGCTTTAGCGGAAAGCGATGGATTCTTAGCCGTAGACGAAAAGACACATTCGTATCTACATTTACTATCAGGCAGCCACGACTCAGCAGATTTTGGGAAGCTACGATTATTGTTAGCACATCATCCCGATTTAGAAATTCGTAATCACCAGGATCTCACACCGCTTGCCATCGCCATTCGATCTAAGAATTTGCGAGCCATGTATGCTCTACTTATCTCGGGCGCAAACATAGAAGCGCTTCTCAGTCACAGACAGACCTACTTACTTCTGGCCTGCCATCTAGGAAATGAAGAAGCTGTATGGGCACTGCTTTCTGCTGGTGCCGATACCTCCCACAAAGACGATTACGGAAATACTGCGGAGGATCTTGCCGCCATCATTGGCCGTTCTGATATTGTCGATTTATTTTCTGGGAGAGATAACGATGACTCTTGTGCAGAATCTCACTATAGCGAATATTCCACCAACGAATCTCTCGACGAGGATTTATCTAACGGTGAAGAATCTGATATCTCAGATTCTGGTCAACTCCCCCCATTATCAACACCCCAAGACCTTGCCTATCGTCTCAAATCAAGCCAATCTACCTCAACGTTTGGAGAGTGAATTTTTCCGATTCAGCGGTTGCAGCTAAGCACTATTCACGATTGCTTGCGATGGAGTAATGTTCTGATTGTTTCCGACTCTGTTGTAGATTGGTGATTGAAATTCTTCTAGACAAGCTTGTGTATTATGAGATGAGGAATTACCTCGAACAGGTAGTTTGCACGTCTCAACATTTCAAGAAACAATGATGGATCAAACTCCCCGGTTGTATAGAATTTTCTGAAAAAGAGAGAACATGCATGCCATGCTTAGAAATGCAGTCGGCTATCTGCTTCTTTAGTATAAAGTCTTAGAGTTATATTCATGCAATCTATCGATTCGAATACTAGAGCACCAACAATGGGTGTACGGATTCGTGAGACGTTATTCAAAGCGGAAAAATCACGATTAAACCGTATATTTTTTGATTTAAATAAAAACCTATAATTCGATTACTTGATTTATAACGAGTATCTCCACAAAGTCTCAAAGCTTTCAAAGCTTTCAAAGCAATGATGCAAAAGTTATCTTCAAATCTACCGTCTCACAAATCCGTGCACGTGCCAAAGACAAATCTTTCCTGTCTCACGTGCGAATGATATCTACCGACTTTACCCCTGAGCAAAAGGTGGGACCAAACTGGGCTTATCGATACATTAGTGGCCGTTGAGCCCCGAGCATCCGAAGTGCTCAGAGCAAGACTAGTTTGAAATCTATTTTTACATTGATTGACATTAACACGAAGTAGAGATTAACGGCTTCATCAACCAAGAAGAGAAACCCCTCAATCCAACGCGTGTTCAAAGAATCTTATTTCGAAGAATCTTCTTCTTATGTATTCTCTTGGCTCGTAGACTAAGCTTAAATGCATGACAGGACATCATGGAGAAATGATCCTCAACTTGGCATTTTCTCTCAGAATTCCAAAACACAACCCTTGATGCTTGCGGCCCACCTTCAATTTCGGAAATCGATATTTTCAAGGAAGATGATGTTTGCGATAGCAAACAAAATTGCGTGTACGGTCGAACAACCTCGTATCGATCCACTTGAAAATATGGATCTCAGGAGGTTGGTCTTTTGGAATAAATACATTTGATATGCAGTTCCCCCCGTAGAACTCCACAACTTGTAATCTTTATTCTTTTCACATGTTTCAACGTCAGAGTATTCCCTTATGGGGATTGTGGTTTTGGTGTCTGTTATTACAGTCGAGGAATGCAAGTGCGAAGTCGTCGCAGTTTCAAGATTTGAATGAACAGTATGGTGGTGCGTTGACGGATTCCGGGGATTATCTGTATGGGTCGAATAAATGGGGTGATGATGGGAGTGGAAGTCAGAATATGACTGTATGTTTACGATCTCCAATCCAAAGTTTGCGATTGAATGTTACGAGGATTTGATATTGATGTTGGCTTCTTATAGGTTCTTCTGGCAGATACCAATGGCGCAAGTTTCAATGCGACCTGGATTTGGGAAAAGAATATCGAATATGTATGTTCCCCACCCCATCCAACCTCGTCGCCACTCTGAGAACTTCAAACCTAACATTCCTCAGGTCCACGCCTACCCCAACGTCGGCTACGAATCCATCCAACTCCCCACACTAGTGAGCAACGTCGAGTCTTTCCACCTCAGCGGCAGCTGGTCCGTCTTACCCGTCGCCTCCCCCACCGCTTCAAACATGACCGCCGCCCTCAATGCTATCGCCTGCAAAGCCGACATTGCCCTCGACATGTTCCTCGACATGAACAACGTATCCGCAACCAACGCATCCCAAGCAACACATGAAGTGATGATCTGGCAATCCGTCTGGGGTGGCGTCTGGCCAATCGGATACTACGATCCTCCTATCGGCGCTCCGGAGTATAATCTATCTGGAGTAACTTATCAACTCTTCACCGGACGCAATCAACAAGGACAAAAACAAGCTGTGTTTTCGTGGGTTCCAACTGTCTATCAGGAATCGATCGATGCGGATGTTTTTGAGCTTGTCAAAGAATTGGTCTCGATTGGAAATATTACGAATGATATGTATCTCGGGCTGATACAATTTGGATCCGAGACCGTTCATGCGAGCGAGCCGGTGGAGTTGCAGATGAAGGATATTAATATGAGTATTGGGGTGAGTAGTAGTAGGACGGCGAGTCCGACGGCAACGAGTACGAGTAAAGGAGGGGCGGAGAGGTTTCAGGCACAAATTACGAATTTTGCGATGCCGGCTGCGTTGGGGTTGGGCGTTATGTTGGGGATTTGAAAGTATGATATCGGATAGATGTTTGTTAATTACGACTTTATATGAATATGAATAATGTTTATTCTCTGAAGTGTTTGAGGATTGCGGTTTAGCAGAGGTATGGAACACGCACGCGACGAGTGATTAGTGACATCAAGTCATGCAGTTAAGTTTTTAAGTTTTTAAATGATTTCATTTGTTCACTTCAATCCCAAAGACAATTTTAACGCCATGCTAAATCAAACATCGGTAAACGAAAACGAAAATGAAACGGAATTCTCAAGATCTCAACTCATATCCAGGATGTTTTCTCCTCAAGTGTCTAAGCAAATGATCCGATCTCGCAAACCCCTGTTTGCAATCCTCCACAGGACAAATAGGTTTTGACACCGGCTTAGGGCCCGAGGGACCGACGTCCTTGTGCTTGGCGGCGATGTGGCGCGTCATGTCTCTGCGTCGGGCTGTGCGGTGTGGACAGATGGTGCAGGCGTGGGGGAGGGTGTGGAGGGGTTTGTGTTTACTGAAGGAGTAATTAGTGAGTGTTTGGAGGGAAGAGGAATGAAGACGGAAGATTTGAAGAAGGAGATATGGTAAATGAAAGGGCATACTTGAATTCGAATCGCTTAGAAAATGTTTTGGAGCAAATTATGCACGTGTATTCATTCTGGGTACTTGGTGGTGAATTGGATGTGGAGCGATCACTTGAGGGTGTAGTTGAGTTGGAATTGGATTGAGATGTTGAGATGGAAGTGTTGGTATTGGAATATTGCGTGGGAGATGACATAATTTCAGAGTTGCTTGAAATAGGAGATCGTGTGGCGGAAGATATCGAAGGGAGGTGAATTCCAGTAGACGGACTTATATATAGCGAGGATTGCATTGGATCCCAGACAGTGTTGTCTAGTATCGGTAGATTAGCGGCCCAGTTGATGGGATAAGACCCATAAGCTTGTTGGGCCTCCATGTGGTTGAAAGTTTCTGGGAATGGATCGCAATAAATATCGTTGGCGAGAAGTTCGGTACTAGTGGTCTGAGAGATTGGGCCAATGAAACAATCGAGTGGAGACAGTGAATTTGTAATGATCTCGTCCAAATCTATAGGTGAGATGGACAAGAGATTATCGAGATCGTTCAAATTATTCCAGTTTGGTACAGGCAGCACGTGTAGCTCGTTCGCAGCATAAACGCCACTATTATAGTATTCTTCACTGAAGTTAGTCCCTGGTTGGTATTGTAAGTCATCTCCATTAGCATTGGGAGTTTCCTGCAATGACTCGGAGTTTAATGAAGTCTCCTCGAGCCAGGCTTGACTCCACTCCAAGCCAATAGCATTTGTGTCTATATCAGCCCCCCACGCAAAGTCGGTGTAAGCATATGGAATCTGGTCAGCATTTGGAGACCAAGACGGCGAGCTTAAGCTGCCCTCTGCGTCATCCATGATTGTTAATATGGGGGTTTTTGTCGATGGTTGTATTCTGTTCGTTTTGGACAGCTTGTCGGTCTTTGAAAAGTTGTGCAGACGGAGCAAGCGATTTTGAAATGAGTTTATCGGTCAAATATGCAGTTTTAAGACGTACATCGGTCATGTCCAAAAGAACCATCGAATTGTTGTCAAACCCGTCCATAATGAGGATGTCACATCTTTGCAGTGACTCGCAGCAAAAGCGCAAGGTCAATTGCGAAAGTCGAGGATGAAATTGGCCATAGCATTGATCAATCCTGTGACATCGACTAACTCGATACTCCCAAGTGACTCGTTCAATATCACTGAGGAGTATAAAATGCTGATACACTCGCTTCGAGAGATGAATTCCAGTGAAAACAAGAACAAAATGTGGTGAATGAAATAAAAAGTCATTGGTTTTTTCCGAGGGAGTCGACGGTGTAGCACCTTTAGGCGACAAACTGTCGAAGAGTAAGGCTCCCAGCATCGAAGAGAAAGTGCCGAAGTATAAAACCAGGACCGTAAAAGAAAATTTAGCGAATAGAAGAAAAGTCGGGCAGTGGTAGCTCTGGGAGCGACATATTGATATGACAGTGCCCGCGGCTATCGAAAAGGGTGGAAAAGTTATAAAGCGGTATCCCCCCGCGCGCTCCAATCGGGAATACAGTCAATGCAAAGGCTTTGAAGGTCATCATCTGGTAGACGAATCATCCGCTTTGAAGTGTAGACGGCGCTGTCCACATTGAACTTTGCCATCTTGATGCCATCGGCATGAGCCATTTGATTCCCGACGTAGCTTAACAAGAAATTTATGCTAATGTCGGCGTCTTTATGCCAGATGGATGGAGCTGGTTTATAACCAAAAACTCCGGGACTGAGGCCTTCCATATTAACAGTACTACGAGGAGTTAGGATACAAAAAGCCATTTAAGGTAACCATTTAAGGTATCATTAATTCTTGAGGAGTATTATAAAACTTACGATACGATTAACTTGGATGGGAAATAATCATTGGGGCAGCAAGGCCAAAAGGTGGTTTTGGTATCGAGGTTCCAAGCGACAGTAAAAAGGAGATAAGTTAGGTGAACACGAAAATGAAGAGAAAGTTTTGTGGGATGAGGTCTGACAGACAAGGTAGTTTTGTATTGCCTTCAAAATTGGAGGCCCTCCATTGTCATGAGCCATGCGCCGCGTTGACCCACAGTAGATTCTCACCCGGACGAGATGTGAGCTCCGATTGGTTAGATTCTGCATTGATCATACTGCGGCGAGCTGGAATGGGAAAGTAGTAAGCAAATCTAATTAATCCATTAATGATTGGTTGGTTATCTGGGTGTTTATATGGGGCTGTCCTCTTCGTTCATCATGCCTCATAATAATTTAATACCTACCTACGAGTAGGCTCGAGCTAGGTAGTCAACGACTAATCGTCCTCCATACATATGTCAATAAGGTCAATATTATTCTTGAAACTTAGGTATCGCATTCTTCTTGCATAGTCACCTCGCACAACCTCACAAAACTGTAATCCTGCCGCCCTACTCAACCATCTAGAACATAGGCACTGACGGAGAATTGAGGCTCACTTCAAAAGATCAGTCAAAAATGCTACATGTACCTACTTTGCTAATGAGAGACAAACAATATGCCCTCTCGCTATGGTCTATATTTCCTGGCAATTCTATATACACTCTTTCCTGCTTTTAAAGCTGTGGCTTCTAAAGCTGCTGATTTTTATCCTTGTGAATATGA
Organism: Botrytis sinoallii; assembly: GCF_014898435.1. Taxonomy (NCBI): domain Eukaryota; kingdom Fungi; phylum Ascomycota; class Leotiomycetes; order Helotiales; family Sclerotiniaceae; genus Botrytis; species Botrytis sinoallii. The sequence continues at coordinate 1,564,004 of NW_024066029.1, read as the reverse complement.
TTACATGGGTGGATTGCAGTCAACGAGGAAATTCCGCGTAGCATAAAAATCCCGAGCGTCCTTCAAAAGCACCAACGCTGGCGGCTTCCGCCACTCGTCCGCTACTTTCTGCAAACCCGTACTGAAGCGTTTTCTCTCTTTCTCTACATCGAAAAAAATCATCCCACCGCGTGGAATATGACCTTCTTGTATCTCGATAGCTGGCAGTTCTGTAATGAGCTGTGTATCTTCGTCGGGAGGCGCAAGAGTCTCTATGTGCAAATCTCTGACAAATTCATTTCCCCTAGTTATATTGGGATAGTCCCTCAGGTTCCGACACAATCGTTCGTAAGTGGCCTTCTCCTCATTAAGCTTCTCCTCCCGTTCTGACGGTTGCGTCGAATCACATCGATTATGGCCCTTCTTTAACCTTGTCACCTGCAAGCAGTATTTGAAGTAATCACGTGCTAAACAAGCAAACGTCACTTTGGTAAACCTTCTCAATTGAAATCGCCATTTATCTTGCTCTGTAGGAGACTGTGGGAGCTCATCGCTAACTAGAAGGGACCTAAAGTCAATAGACGACCAAAAATCAGTAAAGACATAGTACAATTGGTCATCGGTCACGGAGTTGTAGAAGAACGTCTCCAATTGGAAGTGATTCGCTATCGTTCTACATCTTCGTTTAAACTCTTCGCTCATGACGTTTGCCAGCACAATCATAGATGTGATTCTTCGGGCTCGTTCTATCGTTCGCTCTCCAATGTCGCTCACAAACATTTCAATAGATCTCCTGTAGTTTTCAAAATCTCGGTGGTCGGGCCTTCTTCCAATACGAGGGGGAGAGGCTGTTCTGAGTTCTCTGGCGGGCAAATGATGGTAGCGAAAGTACACAAACTTCGACATGTTAATTGCGGCTATCGGTAAATTCGTTCTCATATCAATCAAATCAAAACGAGGTGGAGTAAATGGAACCCGATTGATGAGATCAATGTTGTGAGCGATGTATGAGCCTATAAATCTGCGGGAGGAGCTCGACTGATAAAACGATGATGAGTATTGCAAACGGCTACTGGAAGATAGAATGTTATTAATTACCTCACTGAGAGAGCTTACTGATTGTAATCTCGGCTCTCTCCAGGCAGCAGGGTGGTCTACCGGTGAAGCACCACGTCCAGTTAAGACGTAGAGATAGGTTGCTCGAAAATCTTCATTGTCCTGGATCACTTTGCCATAGATACACTGCAGCTCCTTTTCTAAACACCTCTCGGCCAAAAAGAGTTCAGTTGGCGTCGGCATGACTGCACTCCCCTGGTTGAAAATGTACAGTATGGCGCTCAAGGGCGACGAGTGGTGTCAACAGGATAATTATCCTGTATGGTGATTACGCAGTAAGCGATAAGGGCGAATATGGATGTATGAATGAAGCCGATTATTAAAGCAAGAATAATTGTGTTATACATCTGGAATTGTATGACATGTATGATATAATAATGAATGTCAAAGATAGGTAATGCTATCAAGACGAGGCTTGAAATCTCCCGACTTGAATTTTTGAAATAAACGAATGAAACGGATCAATGAATTGTGTATTTAGAAATAAGAGTCAAGGGAAATCCAAAAGAGAATTGTATAATAAATTTTTATGGTATGGAAGATAGAGAGATGAAAGTCGAGAACGTGGAATGAATGCGTACCTACGTTTGTATGAAGACAGAAGGAGAAAGAAGGTTTGCAATAGCTAGTTGATTCGATCTCTATTCTAAATGAAGTGGAAAGAGCAACTTTGCTTCCTCTTCCTTTCCTTACTCAACTTTCTATTTAGCGATGGACATGTGACATCTGTACTGTAACATCCTCTCCATTTTACACTAAATAATGTAATCCACCAAAAACCCATTCGTAAAACCTCATAAATTCATCATCCAATTCGTATGAATGTACCCGCATTCACTTTGATCCGGCCATTAGGCAAAAAAACACGACTTTTGTCCATACCCATCATACCTTTGCCACCAAATTGACTCTGCGTACATAGCCAAAACTGTGATGACAGCCATGTCCCATATCGTCGGCCTTATTCATCTCATGCGACACTTATTAGTTCTGAGCGTCATTTGAACTCGATTATCAGATGATCATTGACCATACTGACAATGTTCGATGATTGAGCCATAGTTTGACTTTTTCATCCTCCAAGTCATCTTAACACTCCTCCCGGACTCCAACTCAAGTGAGATAGCAAAGGAGGATTAGAAAGTCTCCACCCCTTCTACGCTTCACTCCCTATTTGAAAGTGAGGATCTCTTTTCATCCCCAGCCTTCCACAAAATATTCCCCTCACAACAACCCCACCGCACAAACCACCAATCCCACTCCAACATTGACCCACACCATATCCACCTCTGCACCTCTCCCAGAGCCCGAGTTCCCTGTAGCAGCTTTCGCTGCATTTGAAGATCCGGGACCAACCGCCGAAGCAGCTAGTGTATAGCCCGGTAACGAAGCTACCGTTGATCCAGCCTTGACAGCTGATACTGAGGCTACAGAGAGAGATGAAGCATAGGAAGCGAGTGCGACTTGTATTTCCATTGATTGGGATGCGGATTGTGAAGCATTCAAGGTAGTTTTTGCGGTGGGTGTTGGGGTTGGAGTGGGCGTTGGAACTGGATCCGGAGAAGGGGTCTGTCTGGCCTAGCGAGGGGTTGTTAATGATTTTTGGAATGGAAATGGTGATTTATATTTACCTCTACATCAACTGCAATAGAAGATGTGAAAAGAGCCGCGACAGCAAGTAAAGTTAACTTGGAAATCGGAAAATACATGGTTGTGTGCTTGTCTTACTAGAAAAATGAAATTTTGACAAGAAGCCGGAAAAGTGTTTCTTATAGATATCATTTTACTTAAAATGAAAAAGCTTAACCGTCTGATGTACCATGCAACGTGTACCTGATTTATTGCGTGTTTCATGCTGATATGTGGTCCTGTTCTATATATATTGTAATGACGTTAAAACTTCGCCGTCATGTTGTGATCGTCTCGATGATCGTCAACATTATTAATGACAAACCCCTTCAGCAAAATCGGTGAGATATGATTCACCATTCATCTCAAAATAAAGAAAAGCAGTGCCCAGATCCATGTCTATACCTATTCGAAGATATATATGTCAAATGTCAAACGTCAAATCGCAATAGGCTAAAACTACGCGCTGTATTACTTGATCATCAGTACCTAGTATGTCTCACCCAAGCATGTTTCATGATCCGTTCATTTTTCCTCAGGCATGTTTCGGGAACGTTTTATCCGTTTTTCCACGTGAAAATAAGTGGATATGATAGGGGGGTCGAGACCTTAGGTTCACTCTAGTCCTCCTCGCTCAGAGTCAAAAGATATAAAAGAAGTCCTTCAAAGATTCATTTCGACCTTGAAAGGCACTTTCCCAGAAATCCAGCAAAAATGTAAACAAAAAGCAAAAGAATATTGATGAGAGTGGGATTCGAACCCACGCCTATTACTAGACCAGGAGATTGTGACAATCTTATGTTAAAGTTGAATACCTTAACCTGGCGCCTTAGACCAACTCGGCCATCTCACCATTGAGCAGATTAGATCTGTTTGATGGAAAAGTGGTCGCTGTTTTAGCTCATATCAAATATTGCTCGAGAGTGGGATGAGTGAAAAATCTTTGAAATTCGGGTAGCTTTTTGATTGGTGAGCTAATAAAAAAATTATGTAAGCGAAGTATTGTTCACCCAAGCTATGTATTCTGTCTTTAGTTGGGACCTACTTAATGTACTCAAGGCAAGCTCGAAGGGTCTGATTTCATTTAGATGCTCCTTTGAAATCTGATTTATGATAAATAAGACTTTAAAAAGCTATCAACATATCAAAATGATGGTTACAGAAGTTAACCTGCAAAATAGCATTTGATATCATACATTTTGACAGACTACGAGTACACTGTCCTTGTTATTTCACTATTTACGAGTATTTCCCAAATGCCGAGCATATGTTACCATAAATCTACGAGTATAGCCTGTTTGCTCTTCATAGCGATAAGTTCTTCGTTCTGGGAGCTGACTGCTTCTCTACACATCAACTAATCGCCAAGTTCACTTCTGGTAACAAAATTCCAATTCCATTCCAAATCCCAAGCAAAACTATATATACACATACATAGTGTCATATCGAAGAACATACCAAAAGAAACCACTCAATCATCTCCAACAACAGGTCTTCCACCTCCTCCAGCTCCAGCAACCGGTCTCCCCGCCCCAGCAGCCCCCACAACTGGTCTTCCCCCACCAAACCACCCTCCCATTCCCCCTCCCACCACTGGTCTTCCTGGCCCAACCCCTGGCGGAGGTCCAGCACCCCCAGCTACAGGTCTTCCCGCTCCCCCCACTCCCACAACAGGTCTACCTCTTCCTGCTCCACCAATAACCGGTCTCCCTATTCCCGGCGGCGGCAGAGGGGGCCGTGGCGAACTTGTCGAATTTGATTCCGATATCGAACTCGAAGAGTAATCACTATAATAAACAGACCTCCTCGAAAGTCGAAATATAAAAAATGCAACGAGTATTAATGCGAATACGAGGAGAATCACGATGAGAGCTATTGCATCGTTTTGTTTCATTTTGTGATTTGTGAGGAGTGGTACGAGATTCGGCAGGAGTTTGTAAGTCGAGTACGCGAGGGTGATGCGAGGAGCTGTTGTTTGCGAGGAATTGAGAGAGGAATCGATTTGCGATTAGCACGGAGTGACTGAGAGAAAATGTTAGATAACATAGAAGGAAATGGAAATTTCCAAGTGGAATGCATTTTTGTTCATACAATTGAAGAAGTACTTCAACACCAAGTGATTGGGTACTGTTCTTGACATTGGTAGAAATCCTGACCATCAATCCGCAAGCTTTGACGACACTGCCAACAATTTCAATTTGAGGTTTCGATTATTGATAGTTTTATATAATTTTCGTATGAGTATACAAGACCGAGATAATTCGAGAATGACGATTATCAGAGCCAACAATGGATAATTACATCAACATCAGACGGCATTTTATAAGGCTGGAGAAGCTATTCAAAATGTAAACAAAACAATTCAGTCAGCCAGATGACAAAGTCCTGCATGAGGGGTAACACCAAGGTAGTCTTCCCAGGGTCATGGTAACGCCCTTCGGATAACCAAAACCCATGGTGGCCTATCATATTTCTGAATTGAATCCGGGGGAGTACAAATTCATAACCCGAGCGGCTGGGCAACATACAAATATTACTACTTTTAAGCAACATCCCGCTAGCCACTGTATCGCTTTTTGACTTTATAACTTCGCCTTGAGATGACGATAATTTCTCTCTCGTGCTTATTTTTCTATACAAGCTCGAGAATTTGGTCAATATCATTATATTCGCTAGACCTTTCGAACTTTTACTTGATGACGATGTACTATTATTATTATTATTATTATTAGTAATTTTCAACCGGGCCGTATAGGCGAGCCTCCCAGGGGGCATTACGGTTGGGCTAACTGCAGGATGATCTTCTAGTTTATATAATCCCCCTTTCCTAGGGATAGAGTCTCAATACCCTCAGTAACCTCCCAAGCGATGGCTAGTGCACTTACATCTTTGTTTCCAATCCTCTGAATGCTTTTATATATATTTTCCGATCTTTTATATAGTATTTGTTTGAAAGCTACTTTATCCTGTAAAAATAGCTTTTATATACATTCTATTACAATATAGTATACTGTATACTTCAATTTTCTTTCACATAGCTTTTCTAGATCTATCCCCTCCTACTCCCTATTTATATTCACCTAAATCAATCGATCCCTTTCCTTCTCTCTTTCTATTCTTCTGATAGTGTTTTAGAATATATACTTTTATAGAAATTTGTTATAGTAATGAATTTAGCGAATTTAGCTAATATATATATTAATTATTTTAATAATCGTTCTTGAGCTGCTTAATTACAAAATGAATATTTGGGCTTAATATCTGGAGGCTAGGTTTTATAGATCACAAGGACTTTGTGGTAATATATAATATGCTTAGAGGATTTGAATGCTTTGTATAAGCAATAAATTGTTGCTTCCTCGTATTTAAATCATCAATAATAGTTTTCGAAATCGCCATATACTAAACGAATCGCTAGTATGCGGTAAAGAATTGTTTATAAGAATTCTAGTTCCTTAGGGCATTTGTTTGTACTCTTTGGGTTCCATTTCTGGTATTATTTAAAGAGTATTAATATCTGTTTGATTCACTATGCCTGTATTACTGATTCTATAACAGTTTTTGTTATAGAGCAGATATCACTTGCTGTAAATCGATTTATATACCCTAAGGCTGATTTTCTTATTCTTTTATCAATGAGTATATTTGTATACTTATTCCTTTTGATCTCTATATAACCTAACAATCATTTAATCTGGATCGAGTGTATTTACATTAGTTTATAGTATTTGAGGAAAGCCCATTGTAATATAATAAAGACTATGCCTTTTATTCCCTATATCACCAATATATTATCAATATACATACAGATTTCCATTTGTTTTATACCAATAATATTTCTAATCGCTACTTAAAAACCTCGATATACCCTAATCGCTTTTGTATCGAATATATGAGAGTTATAATGCAATCCATTATTTCCTTTATATATTACTATCTATCCTTTATATATAATATATCCATATTCTATTTGCCTACCATCCTTATCGGTCTGTTCCAATCTATCAGAGAATATAATGATCTGATTATATATACACTTATTTTATTATTCCTGAAATTGCTCTGCCACTATCTCTTTTGTAAAGCCTCTAATAGGATCCGTTTAACATCCTAGTATATAATAAGGTTCTGCTAAAGTTGTCTCCTTGATTCAGAGAAAACATTAACTAATTACCTGAACCTTTATTCTAACTGACTGCAATTGGCCTTTCCTATTATTAAAAGAGTAGATAGCTCTTATCCCTCAATAATAAAGCAAGTGTTTTGGATTAATAGTTTGAGTATAGAAAGCTGCTTTCCATTTTATTTATTTTAATATTACTTCTATTAATGGGAAAGCGCTATCCCTTATTATCACTATATTCGGGATTGTTCGCTAGATTGGGAGGACTCCTCTAATTGTTATTTATAGGATCTTATTAATAGTTAGAATCGCTTCTTCTAATCGGGCATTTATTATTACTAGTGTCCCATCTTGATGCTATCCAATGATTTTTGTTTATCCTGTATATTATATTTTTACCCTATAGAATAAAACTAAGTATAAGCAAGTGATCACTGCTTTCTGTAAGGATGCTATTAGAGGTCCGTTTGTGATTCGGGCTAGCCCTTAAATATGATAAGCCAATTTCCGGTTTTTGGCTGCTCGTATTTCGATATGCTATTTGAATATAAGCTTGTGATCAAATTATACATCTAGCTATTATAAAGCTGATCCTAATACAATTAATGAAATGATACAATCGCAATTTATTTCGCATATCGGATTGATAAAATACTTGTATCGTATTATATAGATCATCTCCATTTTTTCGAATACAAAGATTATTTTGTTTCTAGCTTCTTAGCGGAATATACTTTTTATATTTCTTACTAGCATTATAATGTTTTGTTGAATGCTTGCCGATGATCGATATAGACAGATATTATCTGTATACCCGAATCGGAGTTTAGAATCTTACTGGAGTAGTTCTATAAGATAAAGTATATATAGAACTAGCAAAAGGGATAAGTTTTATGAGATATTATATTTTATTATATTATAATCAGTTATTGCTTTGTTAAGTCTAACCTTAAGTTGCCTTTGGGTTAAAAAGGAGTTGATTAGAGTAATTAGGTTTTATAGGAACTCTTATCCTTTTATTCGTTTTAGGAGTCTGTTTTTAAGTAGAGTATTGAATGCTCCTTATATATCTAGTATAATTATTATAATCTTGTGGTCTTTGTTAAGCGCTATTTCTGTATTGTAAACAAACAATACTACTAAGTCTATAGCCAATTATTTCGGAAGGGTATTGTAGTATTATGGACTGAGTATTTCTTGTATTAGGGCTATTCACACTAGACATCTTGCTATAATCCTTTCAAGACCCTTTCTAATACAGGAGAGGAGAGTGATAGACCACTATGATCGTAGGGATATTCGGTTTGTTTTTCCTATTTTTGGTAATATAACTATTTCTGCTTACTTCTATACTATAGGAAAGTGATTGAGCTATAAATACTTATTGAAAATGATATATAGAATTAGGCCTATTTTCATTCAGATAGTCTTTAGTAATCTCATTATAATTCGATCTGTCTCTAAGGATATATTCGAGATTCCTATAATATTATATTCTATTTCCTTTATAGAGATAAACTCTTTTTAAAATAGTTTTTTCTTATTTTGATTATATCCGGAATCCAGGAGATTATTGATAGCTTTGAAGTGCTACAGAATCTCCAAGTATAGCAACTCGGCCTTTTCTTTATTCGATATAATAATGTGTTTGCCTACTATAATCAATGGAAAGCAATATATAGAGCTCAGATTATACTATTCAATCACTCTATACAAATCTCGATCTGATTTTATTTTATTAAGGAATTTCCTTTAGTACCCTCTTTTGGCCTATCATATACACAATAAGAATGCTCTGCATTCTATAAAGTAATCGTTATTGGTTGTATAGCTCCGGAGATATACATCTCAAGCAATCATACAATCGGATATTCACTAGGAGGCCGATTTTCCTGTCTTCCGATCCAGTCTTCCTATTGTTCTGATTACTTGTTATAATACTTTCTACATATTTTCAATAGCTTAATCTAGGGCTATACTTGTAACTGCTATCTATATCTCCTATTTGATTCCCACTATATTAACTGATACTATTCTTTGAAATAAAGATAGATTTTTCTTCTTAATGCAATATATATATTAGAATCTTAATGCTAAGCTTGCTCTTTATATAATAATAAGGAGGGTATTGTGATTAGATCCGTAATGCATATCAGCCCTGATTTTTATATATATTTTTGGAATATTGGAAAAGATTAGATTGATTATGTATCCTATTCTATATATCGCTTGCCCCAGGATATTCATAAACTTGAGATTTCTATTACTAGATTATTCCACAAGCTGATTATTATTATACGCTGTATTCATACCTAGCTTGAATAGTGTATAGTGAGCATTGAAGTTTTTTCTAATAATCGTATTCCTAGTTGATATTAGATTAAGGATTATCTCCAGGACTCCTAAGGTATTCGATTCCTTATATAGATTTAATAATTTAATTTCATTTATAGAAAGCTATATATAATCTTTATACTCCTTTCCTATTAATTATAACACTTATAATCTAGTTTTAGTTTTGATATATATTATTACTCATGAGTATCCCTACCCTTTCTTGTATATCCCGCTCTCTTTTCAGAAGATTATTGGGGATAGATATTAGTATCCATTTGTCACGGTGTGAGCTCACGTGATATGCTAGTCCTATCGGAGAGGACCGAAAGGAGCGCTCACACCGGAGCGCAAGCGAGCTAGGGCCCGATCGGGTTAGCTCGCTGTGAAAATTCCGTATATCTTCAACTCAGAAGATCCTGTATTGTAGCTCTTTGAGCTACGTCTTAATCCTCAATCTGAACCTATTACCCGAATCAGTATAACTTTGCCAGATTAGGGTAAAGTTACTAGAACCCTATCCCGCCCGCCTGCCCCCGTGATACTACGTAGCTCCTACCCATTAAAATATCGCTTTCGCGATGACTGCTCCGCACCCGCCTGGCCGGCCTGGGGACTCCTCAGAATTTAGCGCTTCTGTATCGGAGGACCCCCAGGTTTGGTACCAATACCTCCAGTCGGCATCTGCGTATTATGCCGAGCTGGAGGAGACCAACAGATCGCTCGAACGCGAAATTTCCGAATCCCTAGTCCGCGAACGTATTCAAGCCGCTCTGCACGAGCAGGTTGCTACTCAAAACGCCCGTCTACTCGATCGCCTTGCCGAATCCACGCCTACTATACCTGCTCGTTTGGAAACCGTATCTCCCGAAACTCCCGCTGACTCTGTCCCTGAACCCACTGTACCTGCTCCGACCACTCGATTGAGTGAGCGCATCCCCGATCCGAAAGAGTTTGATGGCACCCGCTCCGACCTGCGTAGATTCGTTCAACAGATACATGGAAAATTGAATGCGAATAATGATAGATTCCCGACGACTTCTGCCCGCTTGACTTACACTGCTGGAAGACTTACTGGAAAGGCATACGAGCTTATACTACCTAAGATCTCCCGTGGAATTCCTCAGTTCACCGACTATACCGCACTCCTCGAATATCTCGAAAACGCCTTTGGGGATCCTGATCGAACACAAAACGCACAGAATAAACTATATGTACTGAAGCAAAGACACCTCGATTTTAGCACCTTCTTCGCGGAATTCCAGAGACTCGCCCTAGAAGGAGAGATGCCTGATGATGCTCTAACCCCGCTCCTATTTCAAGGAATCTCTCGCGAACTACAAGACATGCTGTTGCATAACCCCGCTCCGACCCGTGAATTTCGTCAATACGCTAACCACCTACAACAACTCGATAACCGATTCCGTCAACACCAACAACAAGTCCACCGTATTCGTCCTGTCGCTTCCGAAACTTCACCCCGGAGAATAATCGCTGCTCCGCCTCTACGACTCGCTAGCCCGAAGTCTACTCCTGGAGACCCAATGGACCTGAGCTTAGGAAAAAAGGAATACACCGCTAGGAACCTGGGTTCGCGGCGGGAACGCGGCGAATGCTATCGCTGCGGCTCTGCCAGCCACCTGATACGAGACTGCCCGCACCCCGATACCCGTCCTGTTCAACTCCGAGTTACCACTACTACAACCAGCCCTACGAGAACCAGCCCTGTACCGAACAGTCCTCCGAGGGGCCGAGTCCCTATCCGTTCCCCACCTCGCTCTCCTCCCCGCTCGCCGACCAGCTCAGTCAATTCGGGAAACGGGATACGCCTGACCTAAACCGCGATCAGGACGATCCTCCGCGTACCCTCCGCTTATCTACTGCTGCTACTCATGGCCTTCCTTTGGAAGATGAACTAAACAATCGTGCGGATCTGATGATTCTACCCGTCACCCTGCTCTTGGAAAAAGACACCCTCCCGACATACGCTATGGTCGATAGCGGATGCGAAGGAATTGCCTTCGCAGATCGAAGCTGGGTGTCTTCCCAGAAAATACCAGTACACCAACTGTCTACGGCGTTCGAAGTCATAGGATTCGATGGAAACACCCTGCCCGACAATCGAGTTACCTCCTACATCCGAGTAGGACTCAGAATCAACGATCATATCGAGAAGAAGATCGTTTTGTATGTAACCGAGCTAGCCCACTATCCTATTGTGCTGGGGATAGCTTGGCTTAAGAAACACAACCCCCGTGTCGACTTCGCGACAAACTCGTTCCAGTTCGATAGCTCGTTTTGCTACGAATTTTGTAACACTCCGTCCCGCCCGTCCCGCATAAAAGCTCTGCCAGATGTTCCTCCAAAAGCCCGACCTGTACACCTGCCTGCCCGCCCCGAAGGGTTAAAGAATAAGGATATAGCCGCGATCTCCCTGAGAGCCTGTTCGGCTTACGCCCGCCGGAAATATGAAATGTTCCAGATATCGATCGAACAAATCGATGATATTCTAAATAAGAAGAAGAAGGTATTCGACCCCAAAGACCTATTACCCGAGTTCCGAAATTGGAAAGATGTCTTCTCCCCAAAGAACGCAGAGAAGCTACCCCCTCATCGACCGTACGACCATGAGATCCGTCTCAAAGAAGGAGCTGTTCCTCCTTTCGGCGCCTTGTACTCCATGTCCCGCCCCGAATTAGAAGCCCTGAAAGAATGGCTGGAAGAGAATCTTAGAAAAGGGTTCATCCGGCCGAGCTCTTCCCCTGCCGCTTCCCCTGTTCTGTTTGTCAAGAAGGCCGATGGAGGCCTCCGGTTTTGTGTAGATTACCGCGCTCTGAACAACCTTTCGGTCAAGGACCGATACCCTTTGCCGTTAACAAAGGAATCTCTAAACAACCTGAAGGGAATGAAGTATTTCAGTAAGATTGATATCATCTCTGCCTTCAACAATATAAGAGTGAAAGAAGGGCAGGAGTATCTGACCGCGTTCCGTACCCGATTTGGACTGTTTGAATCCCTGGTTATGCCGTTCGGGCTGACAGGAGCACCCGCAACCTTTCAGAGGTTTATCAACGATTCCCTGCGAGGATACTTGGACGTATTTTGCACCGCTTACCTGGATGACATTCTGATATACAGCCGAACCCGAGAGGAACACGTCCGTCATGTCCAGAAGGTCCTGCAAGCACTGCGGGAAGCCGGTTTGTTCGCTAAATTCGAAAAGTGCGAATTCCTGAAATCCGAAACCAAGTTCCTAGGCCTTATTGTAGGAAGGGATGGTATCCGAATGGACCCAGAGAAAATCAGAACCATCATGGATTGGAAACCGCCTGCTACTGTAACTGACGTCCAAGCGTTCATCGGGTTTGCGAACTTCTATCGACGATTTATTAGAGATTTCTCGAAGATTATCAGCCCGATGGTAGACCTGACCAGAAAGAATGCCCCGTTCCTGTGGAGCCCTGCCTGTCAAAAAGCGTTCGACCGATTGAAGCGAGCGTTCATCGAAGCCCCTGTCCTGGCTTCCTTCGATTGGGAAAAGGAAGTCATCTTAGAAACTGATGCCTCCGACTATGTATCTGCCGGAGTACTCTCCCAATACGACGATGAGGGAGTACTGAGACCTGTTGCGTTTTTCTCTAAAAAACATTCGGCAGCTGAATGTAACTACGAGATTTACGACAAAGAACTGTTAGCTATCATTCGCTGTTTCGAAGAGTGGCGCCCGGAGCTGGAAGGCGCCGCCTCCCCAATTCAAGTCATCACCGACCACCGAAATCTGGAGTATTTCACCACTACAAAGCTACTGAACCGTCGTCAAGCCCGCTGGTCCGAATTTCTGTCTCGATTTAATTTCCGAATCACCTATCGCCCCGGGAAGCTAGGTGCCAAACCCGACGCGCTGACCAGGAGGTCAGAAGATCTCCCTAAGGAGGGGGATGAACGCCTCCTGCACCAAAGCCGTACTATCCTGAAACGAGAGAACCTGGATCCCGACCTGTTTCCCGCCGCTGTTACTCTAACCGAACCCAAGATTGCCAAGAAAGTACGCTTCGCTGTAACCACCCGCAGCCAGAGAAACCCCGATCCTACCGACACCACCGACCATTTAGATTCCGACGACACCGTAACTTTGCCAGAAAATGGCAAAGTTATAGAGCCTGCAATTCCACTTGCTATATCTGTACCCGACCCCGCGATACGACTAGAAGACTCAGAAACCCTTCTAAACCTTCCTGCCGACCTGCTTACCCTGTTCCACGAAGGCTACCAAGCCGACCCTGTACCCGAATCTGTCCTGAAATCCCTACGAGAGGGATCCCCGAAACACCCGAAAATCACTCTTGCCGAGTGTACCGAAAACAACAACCTGCTGTATTACCGAGGGAAACTATACGTTCCCGACCACGACCCCCTGAAAACCTATCTGCTCCGCCTGTACCACGAATCGCCCGCCGCCGGTCACCCGCACCGTACCCGAACCTTCGAATTACTGTCCCGAAACTACTACTGGCCTGGATACTACGATTATGTTACGCAGTGGGTCCGTAACTGCCATAGTTGCCACCGCGCTGCCCCGAATCGTAGAGGCCAGGAGGGAGTTCTCCGCCCGCTCCCGATCCCGCAGAGAGCTTGGCAAGATATCTCGATAGATTTCATTACACACCTGCCCGAAAGTACCGGTTTCGATGCTATCATGGTAGTAGTCGACCGATTGACAAAAATGAAACATTTCTTGCCCTGCTATGGTACCTGCAACTCCGAAGAGGTCGCCCGCCTGTTCCGGAAGAATATCTGGAAGCTCCACGGCTTACCCTTGTCCATTATATCTGATCGTGGAGCTCAATTTGTCTCTGAATTCTGGAAACATATCTGCAAGCGCTTGGGCGTAGCCGCCAAGCTCTCGACCGCTTACCACCCCGAAACTGATGGACAAACCGAGAGGGCTAATGCGATGCTAGAGCAGTACCTCCGATCGTACGTAGCATATCTACAGGATGATTGGGCAGAGTGGCTCCCACTTGCCGAATTCTCCATCAACAACGCCTGGTCCGAAAGCACCCGGATGACCCCGTTCTTCTCGAACTACGGGTTCCACCCCCGCCTGGGCTTCGAGCCCGCACCGTCCCAGAGTAACCGTCCTGCCGTGCGAGACGCCGAAGAATTCGTTGCTAAAATGGAAACCATCTCCTCGCACTTACAGACCGAACTGACCGCTAGTCAAGCTCGATATTCGAAGAATGCCGACGCCCACCGTTCCCCTGCCCGTAGATACCTGCCCGGCGACCTGGTCTGGCTGAACGCCAGAAATATCAAGACCCTGCGCCCACAAAAGAAGCTCGATTGGAAGAACCTCGGGCCCTTCAAAATCTTGAATCCGGTAGGCCCCTATGCCTATAAACTGGAGCTCCCGGCCTCGATGAAGATTCATCCTGTTTTCCATGTCAACCTGCTATATCCTGCACACGATGATCCTGTTCCTGGGCAGCGTAATCCGCCACCACCCCCTGTAGAAGTAGACGGCCTCGAGCGTTTTGAGGTTGCCGAAATCCTGAACTCCCGCTGGGAAAGAAGAGGTCGTGGAGGACCTCGCCTGAAATACACTGTCCGTTGGGTCGGCTACGATACGCCGACCGAAGAACCTGCGAGCTACCTGGAAGACGCACAAGAACTGATCCGCAACTTCCACCGTAGATACCCTGACAAACCCGGTCCCGCTTGACCGGGCCCCGCCTGCCTGTAGATTGTAAACCGTGACGTGCCGCCTCGACGGAGCTCGACCCTTAGGAGGGGGGTAATGTCACGGTGTGAGCTCACGTGATATGCTAGTCCTATCGGAGAGGACCGAAAGGAGCGCTCACACCGGAGCGCAAGCGAGCTAGGGCCCGATCGGGTTAGCTCGCTGTGAAAATTCCGTATATCTTCAACTCAGAAGATCCTGTATTGTAGCTCTTTGAGCTACGTCTTAATCCTCAATCTGAACCTATTACCCGAATCAGTATAACTTTGCCAGATTAGGGTAAAGTTACTAGAACCCTATCCCGCCCGCCTGCCCCCGTGATACCATTATATATTTGAATATATATATTAAATACCCAGAGCTCTTGTATACATATTACATCAATCTTTTCCTCAAACGCTCGCTACAATACTGCTGTATACAATACAAGGCTTTTCCATATATTTATCCAAACAATAGATAGCGGCTTTGATTTATTCATATAAATCTTCCATTATTATATCATATCCCCCAGTCATAACCTGATTACTCAGAACTTCAAAATTGAAATTCTTATTAATCTTTACTACCCTACTACAGATAATACATTAGCCTTATATATTCCACTCTTCATCCATTGAGTTCCCTAAGATATTGTTCACTTACTTTCTTTCAATATTGCTTTCCAAATTATTATCATCTTTGTATCGGGAGACTGTATCTATTCTAGATTTCCTTTTCCTTCCTTGCACTATCACTAATATTTGAATTGTTACTACTAATACTGAAGCAATAATAATACTGATCTCCCCTGCTCATTGAATAATCTGAATCTGCTTTCGATCCAAACGCACTATCTTACTGTTCATCTGTTGAGATTTGATAAAGCAGTTATCATAATCTATTGGGAAAGGCCCGCGGTATCCTACATATTGTATTGGGTGATTATAATCCCCAATTGACTTATGAGTAGATAACAAATATATATACTTTCTGTATACTGCTTCTCTTTTGTATTTCCAGCTTTCACAATATTACTGATATCCTAGATCATATCTTCCTAAGGCTTGTCTTTTACTTGCTAGAAACATTCGGATCTCATTGAATAGATTATAACGAGATAACTGCTTCTGGAAGGATAGTATCCAAATAATCCAATTCTGTTCATCTGCTTCGAACTTAGATTTTGCTATCTGTACTGAACATAGTTCCATCTGATACCAGATTTCTTTCCTCATTTGTTTTTTCCCCAATCTCTGTGAATATTTCCAGAAAATCAATAATGATTATCAGGATTCCTGATGCTATATATATATATTATAACTTACTAATCACAAAATCTGTAGTTTTAATAGCTACTATAGCCTGTTGCTTATTCGCAAGAAGGATTATACAGACTTCTAGAAAAGCTGTAATTGCCCACCCAGTTCGGATGATTGTTATTGCTGTAATAGCTTTAGCCCCTAGAATAGTAATCTCTGGGACTGCTTTTACTAGCATCTATCTGATCCTCCATAAGGACAACTCTATCTTGATTTGTTTGTCGAGTTGGAGGAAGAGTCTTTCGTCTGTGCGTTCTAATCTGACGATGTACTATATGCTACATCGATTCAAATGTATACCCTATAGCACTTCATACGGATTTTTCAACCCAAAACGTTTTTGAATCTGAAATTCATTTTCTAATTCTTTAATATAATCTATTCTTAGTATTATTTAGTTTTATATTTATATCAAATAGCTTTTATAAGACTATACTATAACAATCTAATCTTTTAAATCTTTAAATCTTTTAAATTTTTTAAATCTTTTAAATCTTTTAAATCTTTTAAATTTTTAAATCTTTTAAATCTTTTAAATCTTTTAAATTTTTTAAATCTTTTAAATCTTTTAAATCTTTAAATTTTTAAATCTTTTAAATCTTTTAAATCTTTTAAATCTTTTAAATCTTTAAATCTTTTAAATCTTTTAATCTTTTAAATCTTTTAAATCTTTTAAATCTTTTAAAATCTTTTAAATCTTTTAAATCTTTAAATCTTTTAAATCTTTTAAATCTATCGTAGGTCATGAGCTAGTATATGAGTATTTAGTATAAATAGAATATAAGAGGGAATAGACTAGTATTAGTCTATTATGGGAAGCTGGCTCAGTTTAATAACGAAAAAGCAATAAAAACATGTAATATGTATGAATCTATATATTAATATTCACTTTCTTATTTTATTTATTTATTTATTTATTTATTTATTTATTTATTTATTTATTTATTTATTTATTTATTTATTTATTTATTTATTTATTTATTTATTTATTTATTTATTATTTATTTATTTATTATTTATTTATTTATTTATTTATTTATTTATTTATTTATTTATTTATTTATTTATTTATTTATTTATTTATTTATTTATTTATTTATATTAATTTACATCCAGGGGGCAAGCCGCAGGGGCTCGCTACGACCTCCCAGTGTCACGGATCGCACCCAATCGCAGCTGCGATCGCTCACGTGCGTGCTTGTGCATATATACAATCATGTGTATATAGCTAGTATATAGGAGCGCTTTACAAGCGCTTTGCTCCCAATTCTGTAATTGTAGATTCTAAGAATAAATTATACCCTACTCTTGTAGTTCTTCTAAGGCAAAATATCACATTATCTATAACTCATTATACAATCGCATAGCCATCTGGTAGCCGATTAAATAATACCTTATAACTATAATATCTTCTTAGATATATCAAGAATATTCGATATTATTTATAGAAAGAAAGCTGATTTTGAATAAATTTATTTGATAAAAGACAACAAACCCCCAATATACAGAGTTATAAGTACTGTTATCATATTCAATCCATTTACCTCAAAGAGATTCCATTGCTTTTTTCCTCTTACTAGCCGAGTACCCCCAGCCAACAATAATCAATCTCAATAGAGTAATAATTATAATCCTTATAGTTTTAATATAAATACTGGTAGATATAGAAAGAATAAACAATCTGAAAACGTGTCAAGGTACGGGTAAAGACTTATATTGTACCATAAGGGTAGAAGAGCTATGGAAAAGTGAAGCCCTACTTATAGAAAGTAAGACGCGCTAGTATACTATACCTGAGACACGAAGACAACTATAGATCATATAGTTAGCACCATGACAGTATCCTTTGCTCAAGGCGATCAGTCTACGATCGCAATACCAATTAACCTTTTAGAAAACAAAATAACACTAAAATACTCTAATTTCTACTATTAAATTAAAATGAACTTTCTTGGGAGTAGTAATCAATTACTGAAGCTTTTTAGATCTACCTCGGCCTCGATTTGGGGATGCGTTTAGTATAAGTATTAACAAGGGATCAGAAGTAATAGATCTTTTGAAGCCTATCCAAGCAGATGGTTCTAGCTTATCTGGATTTGCTAAATGAAAAGCGATGATTATATCTTCTTAACCGCGAAGGTCTTCAGCGAATTGTTAAGATACTGGGTGATATTTCTATTTGACTTGATAATGAAATCCGTTCTTGTTATAATAGTTAAGTAGTTTATCGAATTTCTACCACTTAGTTTCCTCATTCGTTTTATTATCTCTTTTTAGGATACAGCCTTGATTTCAATAGGATTCGGCTTCATTAATCACTTCTTAACTAGCTAGTCTAGGTGAGCGGTGGAGTGATCGGAGTAATAAGTTATGGAATACTAGAAAGATCTTAAAACTAATGGGGAGCTGAAGTAGACAGGCTTGTTTATAAACTTTTAGAATCTTATAGGGACTATCTTATTTGTTATTACCTTTCTTTATTAGATAATTGATTTTCATATTCTTAGTACTAACCTATATTTTGTTACCTTCTTTATATAAAAAGGTGTCGGTGCAAGTCTTGTTAGCGTAATCTTTATATCTCTGAATGAATTGAGTGGCTAGGGCTTTCAATTTTATTAGGATAATATCAAATCGATCCGCAATCTTGTTGGCCTTTAGGAATTCGTGTTTGCGTTGATATAATAGATTTAAAGGAATAGATAAAGAGAGCTCAACGCCGAGATATGGGTGAAAACCATAGTTAGCAAAGAATGGGGATATGCCAATAGTCTCTGAGATAGTATTATTAAACACAAACTCCGTGAGTAAAAAGCCAATTATACTAGTCATCTTAATAGAAGTTTATAAAAGCCCGAAGATATTATTTTACCATAATATTGATCCTCTCTATTTATCCATTGAATTCGGGGTGGAATAAGAAGGATTATTTCAAAGTGATCGATAAACATTTGAATAAATACTTTCAGAATTCTGATATAAATTGTGAATCTCTATCGGATATTATATTGTTAGGTGCACTGTATAGACAGTAGACTTTTTCGATAAATCGATTGGCAAGCTCCTTTGCGGATAATCCTATAATCGGGATGAAATAATGTATTTTCGTTAGGCGGCAAACAACTATAACGATATGTTAATGCTTTTTGCTATAGCATTTGCTGATTGATAGCAGTGTAATATAATCAATGGAGATATCGGACTAGGGGCGGAATAATATTGGTAAGGGTTCTAGGAATCCGAGTGCAGCAAGACAGGAGGCTTTAATTCAAAAGTAGAGTTAACAGGCTTGTATGTAAGTTTCGATTTCCCTTGATATATTAGGTTACCAGTATGTGCAGGAAACGAGATCAATAGTTTTAATTCGATCGGAATGTCCTGCCGGATTAGTAAAATGTGTTTAGTATATGATCTGGGTGCAAAGCTTAGTGGAAAAAGGAACAAAGAGGTGATCGCAATAGAAAATTTTATTATTGATTAATCTATAGTCTTAAAAAGCAATTCAGAGGTCTTTTCGGATTGATAGTGGCTAATGGCGAGTAGTTGGGTTCTGAAGTGTTTTATACATAGTAATAATTAATTTGGATGATTTGTATGCTTTATTGATAAGATTGTTAATTGGCTTCTCAATATTGGGGATAATCATATTTATAGGCGTTACAGTAAGGTTGATATTATTATTTGTTTGTTAAATGAGGTTTTTGAATATAGTAATATTGAATACTCTTTTCGAGAGGATTATTTATAAGCGATTCTTAATTTAATTGTTATTAGGGTTGGTGTGTACAAGGCGATCTTCTGCTTTCCTATTCAATACATTAAGATAAACTACTTTAAGACCTAGTCTATATATAATACAAAAATTGAAATCAGCCAGAAATTTAGTTTATTTAGCTTATCTTTAATTCAATATCTTTATTGATATGAAATACTCTAGATTTTTATAATCAGTAATAATCTTGAACGGCTTTTGAGTTTTATATAATTCGGGTTTCTATTCTTTTAAGGACTTGATGATAGCTAGTAGTTTCTTATTATAGATTTTGTAGTTGCATTCGGCAGCGTTGTGTTTTGAGGAGAAGTATGTAATCGGGTGTAGTCGGCTTTCATTGTTATACTGAGAGAGTACTCCGCCTGTAGCCTAGTTGGAAGTATTTATCTCGATAACTATGTAGCGGTGATAATCAAATATTGCAAGGATTGAAGTGGAGGCAAAGGTATACTTTAGGTTTTTAAAGGCATTCTTTTAATTAGTAATCTAATTCTATATATTCTCTTTTTTCAATAGGTGGTTTAAAGGTTTCGTGATTTTAGAAAAGTTGTGAATGAAGTGTCAATAGAAATTAGTGAATTCTAAAAAGTGTTGGAGATTTTTTAGTTTAGTTAATGATTTTTATTCGAGAATAGTTTTAATCTTGTCGGGGTCCATCTCGATATTATTAGGAGTAATAATTAGGCCGAGGTATTTCATTCTTTTTGTTTCGAACTCGTATTTATTAATATCAATTTGTAATCCAGTATCAATAAGTCTCTGCACAACTTCGCGAACTTGTTTTCAATAATCTGTAACATTCTCAAAATAGATTAAGATATCGTTTAGGTACGCTATACAATTCTTATTCAGGAGATCAAAAAGAATATAATTAATATAGTTCTGAAACAAGACAGGAGTATTACAAAGGCCGAAAGATATCACCAGGAATTCGAATAAGCCGAAACGAGTTGTAAAAGCAGTCTTCCATTCATGACCTTTCGTGATCCATAGTTTATTGAATATGGTAATGATATTCAATTTAATATAAACTTTAGTATAACATAAAGTATCAAGGGTTTCTTTGATTAATAACAACGGATAACGATTTTTAATAGTAATATTGTTCAGTTTATGGTAATCCTGGTAAATTCGAATGCTTTCCTTGGGCTTTGCAGTTAGAAGGAGTGGGGCGGCTGATCGGAAGCGGGATTTGCAAATAAATCCTTTATTTAGGTTATTATCAAGCTATTTACAAACGACTTAAAGTTTGGCTGAGGATATTGGGTAACCTTTATTATACAGAAACTCTTTGCCTGGCATAATCTCGATCTTGTAATCCCAAGAACATTGTGGCAGAAGCTTGTTGATAAGAAAGAATAAGAATTTAGCAAACAGATCGCAAAGCCAGAATAATAGCTTACTCTAAATCTCTGTTATAGATAGTACAGGTTGGTCAATCTTTTCCATAAACTTCTTAATATTACTTTCCATAATATTGCAACATAATTGAATAAAATCATTTATTATTATACAGTGTAACTCACAAGCTCTATCTAATTCATCCCAGATTATTTTTGTAATATAAGCTTCCTGATCTTTACAGAATTGAACAAAGCTATTAGCTATGAGAAACTTTATATCATTCATTTTCTATCGGATATTTCATAAAACATCAATCAATTCCTCAAAGGGCTTCTATAACAATAGAAGATTCAATAGAGGTAAAACATTTTGGTTTCGTAGTGGTTTTTTGTATATCCTAGAGCCTGCAATAATCCGCGCTGGGGCTGATTTCAGGATTAGCCGATTTGATATCATCTTGATACAAGTTTCTGTTTTTCTATTGATTCGATAAGTGTAATGGCGATTTGAGTTGGGTGATATTAGATCAGCAGGATTTATATTATAAAGGTTTCTATTAGTATTCTTCTCTACAATTAAAGTCGGAGAATTGTATTCCAAAAGTATCAATTAATCTTGAGATGAGAAAAAGAAAATCTGAAGACTTTTATCAATAACTTCTTCAGCAAAGGCATAATATAGGATTGAGATAGATTTCTTCAAAATAGATTTTAAAATAGACTTCCTAACAGATGTATATAATATTGAATTAAGCGCTATATCTACTGGGATCGGCACATCGTTATAATCAGGAACGATAGTTGTAGTAGAATTAACTAAATAGCAATATCTGGAGCAGTATATGGATGTGAACTTAAGAGTCATTGTTACCCAATTAATAATAGAGTTATAATGCTGAAGCTATGGAAGACTAAGGATTATAGGGTCCGCGTTGGAAAGATTAGTAATATAGAATAAGCCAATTTCTTTATAATTATTAATTCGTAGATCTAATAATACATACTGAAATAGGATATCAGAAGTCCTTCTGTCTACAAATAATAGGTTGCGGGTAGTAAAAAGAGGACATATAGGGATACCAAGCTTGGATATAAGGGTTCTATTTATAAACCCATATCCCGCGGCTCCACTATCTATTAAACCAATAAATGGGATAATTACGTTAGGCGCAAGGAAAATTTCCATTGAGATTTTAAAAGATTTGTTATTTATTATTCTAAGATACAAAGGATCTCTAAACATAACCAATCTCTTAATCCACAAAGGCAAACTTTCCACAACAAATCTTGATTTGTGATTATAAATCGAAGTTAGTCTTTTAATATGTTTAACTAGGGAATTGAATTTCCGCTATTATTTGAATATATGGAGCCTTCAACGAATCCGCTCAGATTTCTATTGCCAATGGGGATTAAAAAGGCATATCGAAATAGTACCGCAGCAGTCGAAAAACAATTAGTAGGCGGAAATATATTCTAATAAATAGGGCTATAAGCATTGCAATAGGGTCCGGGGTTGTAATAATGATCGATAACGGGAAAACGGTGGATATTCAAAGCGTGTTGGTTTATAGCAGGGGGACGATCGGGATATTGTATAGTTCCTGAATTGATATTATATTTTGCATTGTTATATTGCTTTTCTTTGCAATTGAATTTGATATAATCAGGCTTTTTGTAATAAAGACAGAGGCCAAGATCTAGACATTATTCTCTATTATAACGTAATAAGGGTTGCTAGCCTTGGCGAGCAGCATCCAGTTATATAGAATCTCCAGAGAGATCAGGCGTAGGTATTACAACAACAATAGCA
Organism: Botrytis sinoallii; assembly: GCF_014898435.1. Classification (NCBI taxonomy): domain Eukaryota; kingdom Fungi; phylum Ascomycota; class Leotiomycetes; order Helotiales; family Sclerotiniaceae; genus Botrytis; species Botrytis sinoallii. The sequence continues at coordinate 1,540,854 of NW_024066029.1, read as the reverse complement.
GGCTTTTTTTCATTAGGTTTTTTCTAATCACTAAAATTAATACCTTAGTTCTTACATTGATTATCAAGATGAATCTTTTCCTCTAAGTTATTGTAGATACTTTGCCACTAGACTACCCACGCGTCGATGTTGGTGGCAGAAGATTTATTGGAGCGGTTAACTGAAGCATTAATTAGTTTTTGTGAGACTTTGAGTTTAAGATCAGCGATTTGTTGTTTGGTAGTCTTCTTGCATTTAATAGCAAGCTGCTTAAATTCAGTAATAAAGTTACTAAATAGGGTCTTCTTCATTTTACATTTATTGTAATCCATGAAAGCTTTGTGTGAGAGATCTAGAGTCTGGTATTGCTTGTTTAATTCACACTAGATACCTGCTACAATACACTATCCAAAGGGCTAAAGGTCGGAATCATACGCATTATCTGTGATTATATCAAAGTGTATCTGATTATTTGTATAAGCAGGGTCAGAAAGTAGGCTAGCAAGAAATATGATTTTCTGAAACTCTGATTTATTTTTGTAATTTGTGATCAAACAGCAATTGACTGTGCTACGAAAAGTCATATACTGATCTTAGCGCTTTACGATATCTTACTCATCACCACTGAACTTTTCGGGAGTAGTGAGATATTTGTGATAAGGTGAAGCTTGCGAATTATTGCGAATAGCAATTTTCAATATTTCAATTGTATCTTTCAATTCAACAATCTTTAATTGAATATCAATGGCTTGGGTCTGAACAATAGTAGCTTGAGTTTGTAATAAGCCTACAATCGATTTGATCAATTCAAACACAGCTTGAGCAACAATGAAGTATATAGCATTTAGATTATTAAATAGATTTGTAAAGGGAGAGATATTGGTTTCAGCAGAGTTGAGAATGTGGTTCAAGAAAAGGAATTGCGGAGATAAGCCAGATGCAGGCGCTTCTGATGTAGATACTTATTTACCTATCTTCAGCACTTTTTGAGGCTCAAAATATCGGCGACAGGGTGTATAATGGATCAACGGTGAATACAATCAACGCGATCGGGACAAGATATTGATGAGGCTTTGGAAATAAAATAAGAAATAAAGCTGTGATAGCTTATTTGAAAATGGTATAAACTATCAAGGTACGGGTAAAGACTTATATTATACCATAAGGGTAGAAGAGCTATGAAAAAGTGAAGCCCTATTTATAGGAAGTAGGGCGCACTAGTATGCTGTGCCTAAGGCACGAAGGCAACTACAGATCATGTAGTTGGCGCCGTGACAAAACGATTCCTTAATTGAAACATTAATTTTTGAGAATAGTATACCGATGTATACTTTCCTATTACAAGAAGAACAAATATCAATCCTTAAAGATTTCAGGAATTTACAAAACGAAATTGCAAGATTCAAAAACGAATTGTTATAGTATAGTCTTAATATTATTTATCTATTTCAATCTTCAAAACACCAACAACAATATTACATAGATTCCCTTGCGAATTGTAAAATCCGAATTCTTGATGTTTTTATCGATTTTATCGAAAGAATATTTCCTACTACCAGGAAAAGAAAGAATAAAAAAACCCTATAATCACAAAACCAATCTTTACAAAAATCTTTTTCGAATATTGGTAATAAATCCTGTTTGCTATTAATCGCAATTTCTTACAACCTACAAATTCATTAAATACTTTATTTTCTTTTATATAGTATTATAGTAGAATATTCATATATTCTAAAACCTATTAATCTTTTATTTAAACTTAAAGATAGTATAAAACTGAAAGCAAGCCTCTGATAACTATTGGTTATTAAACGATTCGAACTTTACAAAAATTCGTTTATCTCGAAAACACAATGGCGATTTTATATAATAAATCAAACAAAAAAAGAGATATAAGAATATATATTCTCGTTATACATTCAAATCCTCTGCTTAACAGAACAGTAATTGATTGATCAGCTTATAATCATTTATAAAAATCCAATCAAAACCGATTATGCATAAACTGAGTACGAATACTAGATTATATTTAATAATACTTAACAAGAAAACTTTCTAATATAATATTACAAATTTAGATTATTAGCTATATAAACGAAAATCACTAATCAAAAAACTCTTTTTCATAATTTAGAAAGAAAAATATCCGATTTTCTTTAATAAGCTATTAATCTTTACATTAAAGAATATTATATTGCTAAGAATCTAACTGAAAAGCTTACAAAGATTGACAAATTTGAAGTTACACTTTGAGAATACAATTATTATAGAATAACTAAAAAATATCTTTTAGAAAACTATCTAATAGTATCAATTCGTTAACTACCCCTAAAAGTACTCTCTGCTTATTAAATAATTCAAATCCATTTACTCAGTTTTATATCTAATATCCTCCTTGTATTCCTATTAGCTATACAGAAACCTTTAAGCTAAACAATATTCTATCTTCAGGAAACAATTTCAATCGTAGTACTACCGCCCCCGCATCAGGAGTGAATTATAGTTTCATATTATACATGGGTAATGTAAATACTATAATCGAGATTCAAGAGATTGGAAAAGACAAAGAGTTTTATAATATAGAAAAGAATACTAAAAAGGATATAAATCAAGAAGTGTAAACGAAAATTGTCGAGTTCGCTTGTATTATCGAAAATTAACATTTAAATCAACACGTTTAGATAGAAATTTCTTTCTAAGTACAATCCGGGATATAAGATTCCTCGATTTGATAAAACTAATGGAAAATGATTTTATAAACCTATTATGCATATTTCGAAGAATGGATATTCATATAATATTCAATCTCTTATAGATTCCAAAGTAAATAGCTTTGCTTTTATCAACAAGATACTCCTTTTATTATTATTCCTTATATTCAAATTCTACTTTATATTACTCGAATTATTGATTAAAGTCAAAAGCTATAATAATATACAAAATAAAGCTATTATTCATTTTATATTTCTTAATTTTATAATTGATGCTTAATAATAATCTTATTTGTTATTTTTTATTATTGATTTAGATTTAGATTTATATAATGTAATCCTAGATTACAAATAATTAACAAAGATTTAAGTTAAAATTGATTATTTTAATTAATGCTTCGAATGGCTTTTCAAGTATTTTTCTATTATTTCTTTATCAAAAAATATATTTTTAATTAGAAATAGTTTTCAATAATCCAAAATCAATCACTTGAGATAAAAAGATGCTGATAATCGGAATGCTCAATTGGAAGAGATATCATCAACTTGATAATAAACAATCGATTATAGTATTGATTATACCTGAAATATTTATTATTCTTTCTTAAGAGATTAATATAATAATCTCAGATACAATCGAAGTTCAGATTCCAGTCAATCTGAAAAAGAAATCTACTTTCAGTCAAATCTCTATTCAATCTATTTACAAATCCCTTCCACTTTGTATTTCCGATATATTCGATATTTATACATTCAAGCCGATTCAATTTCAATTTACCTGTAAAAAAAAACAAGGATTATGAGATCTTTATAATTATATATACAGAGATTGATAATGTTATCTTGATTTACAAATCTAATCAAAATAATAATTATCAAATTTCAATTATAATTGTTATTTTAAATAATTCTAAATCAGAAACTATTACTGCTTTCAATTGCGTTATTATAGATATCGAAATGGAATCTTTAATTCCCGAAGTTTATCAATAATATTATTAAGTGTTTTTCCAAGTGCAAATCCGATATCCTATCTCTCTTTTAGTTATACAATTACAAGATTATATTTAAAGAAAAAGATGAGAAAGCTTTCAAATACAATCCCTTATATAAAATATTACTCAAATAGCTTGAGATTATTAAAGAATATATTACTAAAAATCTTGCTAAAGGATTTATAGAATCCAGTCAAGTATTATTCGCAACACTGATTCTCTTTGTAAAAAAGCCAAATAAAAGCTTAAGATCTGTATAGATTTCCAACTACTCAATTCTTTAATATACAAAGATAGATATTCTCTACCTTTTATTAACAAAACACTCACATAACTTACTAACACAAAGATATATACCAAATTACATATTCGATAAGCATTTTATTGTATTTGTATGGATCCAGCTTTTGAAGAATACATTATCTTCTGTACTCGATATGGTTCCTACAAATACAAAGTCTTATCTTTTAGACTAACAAACAGCCTTATAACTTATCAACACTATATAAACAATATTCTATTTGACTATTTAAATAACTTCTGTACTACTTATCTAAATGATATTCTTATATATTCTGAAAATAAAGATAAATACAAGAAATATATTAAGTGCATTCTTGAATAACTTAAGTCTACTGGTCTCTAGGTAAACCTTAAGAAGTACAAATTCAATATCAAATATACTATCACGGGGCAGGCGGGCGGGATAGGGTTCTAATAACTTTGCCCTAACCTGGCAAAGTTATACTGATTCAGGTAATAGGTTCAGATTGAGGATTAAGATGTAGCTCAAAGAGCTATGATATAGGATTTTCCAAGTTAAAAATATACAGAATTTTGCTAAGCGAGTTAGCCCGATCGGGCCTTAGCTCACTTGCGTTTCGGCGTGAGCGCTCAATTCGGTTTCCTTCAAGGGGATCAATATGTTATGTGATTTTATATTGTGATATTATTCTCCTTTTACGAGCCGAGCTTTGTTGAGGCGAAGGTATTATGATTCGATTGTTTGGAGGCGGGTAGTATTTGATTAAGTGGGTTTTGGTTTATTAAGGTATCTTCGATAGAAATTGCGAATTAGTTTTTTGTGTGTTTTCTAAGTAGCTTATGGGTTCTTCAGTTGGTGTCTTGTAACCGATCTAGCGAACGGTATACTTTAAACGAAATCCTCTACAACCTTTTCTCTTTTAATGAGAATCCAGAATCTCGGCAACTTTGAATTATTCTAAGCTGTCGACTTTGACAAATAGTGATAGTAGATTGCGCTGTCCAGGGACAGGGTTATTATATATAGAGTATAACAGGTTGATATAAAAAACAAGTGAATCCTTATTAAGGTAGGGAGCTTTAGTTTATAAACATATAGACCTATCGGGTTTAGGATTTTGAAAAGCCTGAGTATCACGGGGCAGGCGGGCGGGATAGGATTCTAATAACTTTGCTCTAATCTGGCAAGATTATATTGATTCGGATAATAGATTCAGATTGAGGATTAAGATGTAGTTCAAAGAGCTATGATATAGGATCTTCCAAATTAAAGATATACAGGATTTTGCTAAGCGAACTAGTTCGATCGGGCTTTAGCTTACTTGCGTTTTGGTGTGAGCATTCAATTCGGTTCTTTTCAAGAGAATCAATATATTATATAATCTTATATCATAATATTACTCTCTTTTTAAGAGCCAAGCTTTATTAAAATAAAGATATTATAATTCGATTATTCGGAAGCGGGTAATATTCGATTAAGTGGGTTTTGGTTTATTAGAATATTTTCGATAGAAATTGCAAATCAATTCTTGTATATTTTCTAGGTAATTTGTAGATTTCTTGATTAGTATATTGTAGTTGATTTAATGGATAATATATTTCAAGTAAGGTTTTTTATAATTTCTTCTTTTCTAATAGGAATTCAGGATTTTAATAACCTCAAAATACTTGAGGCTATTTATTTTTATAAAAAGTAATAGTGGATTATATTACCTAGAAATAGAATTATTGTATATAGGATATAATAGATTGATATAGAAAATAGAGTGAATCTTTATCAAAACTGAAAGCTTTAGTTTATAGGTATAGAAGCTTATCGGGTTCAGGATTTTGAAAAGCTTAAGATTCTTTTAATCGAGTTTTTTTTGTAAATATAAAGTCTTTGTTAGAAAAGGTGCTTATACCGCATATCACGTTATGCTGTATCGGGATTAGCCTGCATATGACTCTATCGAGTCCACATATATATATTATATCTCTATATAGAACTTAATAATATTAAGGCTTTTCTATCAACTTATATATAATCTTTAATAGGTTATAAGCTCGGGTTCGCGTAATACTAGGATTAGTTTTTTGGAGTCATTTGATTAAAGCTATGACAAACAATAGCTATTCTGTTAAATCTGGAGACTGTTGTCTTTATAAATATAATTCAATTCTAAAGACATTCAGATAATATCTGGCCTAATACAATTGAGCAATTAGGGGAGCATGGTTCCGTTTGGCAAATGAATCTGGCTTGGTATTATTGTAAAATTCCAATATCCTATATAATATTGTAAAGTGCACAATACTATTACAATAGAGACTATAATAAATACTCAGGTATACAATATTAAAGCAATCTAGCCTACAAGATTGAAAACGGTGGAGATTGTAATAAATACTCAAATATACAATACCATAGCAATCCAATCTATAAGATTGAAGATGGTGGAGATTATACGAAATACTTAGATGCGTAATATTATAGCAATCCAACTTACAAGGTTGAAGACAATAAAGATTATATAAAATACTTAGATATGCGATACTATAGTGATCCAATCTATAAGATTGAAAAGGGTAATGAAGTTCTAACAAATGATTATTATCCACTCTTATTTTCTTTTGATAATTCGAGAATCTCAATTACAGTATGATTTCCTCGATTTATTTTTGATTTTTCTCTTTTTGATTCCTGTAAGCTTTATATCAATAATAATAATATAATATAAGTAATCAGCAATATTTTATGAATCAATCAAACTTTATATAATTAAAGGTTATTTATAGAAAATCTTGAAATTGAGAATGCTTTAAAATATAGTTTATAAGAAAACTACAAAACCCATTTGATTTAATAAAGTTTTTTTCTTCATTTCAGAAATTTTCTTGTTATTCTCTCTTTATTTTTTTGATAGTTTTTTAATTATCTATATCTACAATCTAATGAATATAATAATTATTGAATTATTATTTTTATTTAATACTAGTTTTTATAGGATTTAATTTATTTCGCTTACCAATTCCGTTATTTTATAATATCTCAACTTTCAATCTTATTTTCTTTCAATTTCGATATTCTTTTATTACTTATAATTGTATAATATATTCTGTTCTGATAGATCAATATATATTATTAAATATAAATCAATTATCTTTCTTTTCGATTATTGTTTTTATACATTTCGATTTCGATTTTCTTTGTTAATAATAGCTATACTAGCAATCAAAAGGGAGGGAGAGTATATAAAAAGCTGAAGGGTTTATAGGAATCCGAAGATATTGAGTATAGGGAACTAAAGATTTTAAAGGGAATTGGAGGTGATCCGAAATATATCTAGAGAAAAAGCGGATAACTACAGTAATAGGAGAATATATATTATTATACTTGGGGGAATACTTTGATATTCTATTATATAAAAGATAATAGGATTATCTTCTATACTCTTTATAATAGAGATCAGCAAGACCAAAGTGATTAAAGATATTACTGTTAGTTTTGTATTCCCTTTTGGATATATCCAAAAGGGAGAGGAAGAGTTATAGGATATACTCTATAGGAAAGCACTCTAACATTTCACTATATAGAAGAAGTATATAATATCTCCTATACCCTTATAAAGGAAAGTAAGAATCAAGGAATCCTATATAATTAGAGTAATCATATAGGAGACTGTATCCCAGCTTCTCTACTAAAAGAAAAGAGCTATAAAGATATAGGCTTTATAGGTTAATAGGTATTGTATTACCAGTACAATCCCTATACCCTTAAAAAAACGTTTATATTAGGTATTGGGTAGTTCTAGAGGAAACGATTTTCTTTAAAAATTAGTGAAAACATTAATGCCTGGAAGAGATATTATCAGCGATCAATGCTTTCATTGTCAATCACTTGCTGATCCCAAAACACTTCCTGGCAGCTTCTGAGATCTGACTTATTGATCCCAAAGCACTTCTTGAAGGCTATTGAGATCAACACTATAATCTCAAAACGCTTTTAATGTATTCTGAAATCAATTTGCTAATTTCAAAGCACTTATTAGTACCTCTCGAGACTCACCAAATAAAAGCGATCAAACACTACATATACATTTTTAACAATATAAATTATATTGCTTAGCTTGATTGAGATCAACTATAGTATTGATTTACAATATAGTTTTTATAACCTTTTTATAGCTTTCGATAAGCTATATAGCTTCAGATATGTGATATCAGCATGGGGAAGTGTTAGAAAAGGTGCTTATACCGCATATCACGCTATGCTGTATCGGGATTAGCCTGCATATAACTCCGTCGAGTCCACACATATATATCGTATCTCTATATAGAACTTAATAACATTAAGGCTTTTCCACCAACTCATATATGATCTTCTAACAGTCTTGATATTTTTGATATTTAATTAAATTAAATTATTAGATAGATATTTATAAATAAAGGAACAATAGGTATTGATATTCTTTAAGTATTAGGCTTAATTAATAATTAATTTGATTTGTAGATATAAGGAGATAGCTTTTATTTTAATAACGAATTCTTTAATATTTTATATAATAAAATGATTATTCTGGAACAGTATAGGTTTGAAATTCAAAATAGGGGTGAAACTTGTAATTCAAGAAGAATAAGGTTATTCAAATACTTTTGGACTAAATATTGTTGATAGAGAATTTAATGAGTAGAAATCACTCTGCTCAATTGTTTTACAGATAAACTATATATAATTAGAGGTATTATTCCAATATCACATTAGCCCTTTTGATTTATTTATTAGTTTTAGGATGATAAGTGGTTGAAAGTTTAATGATTATATTTAAATATTTATAGATATATTTTCAGAATTCAGAAATGAATTGAGCTTTACAATTAGATATAATAATTAAAGATAAGCTATAAAGCTTTTAGATATTTTTCTAGAATAAATGGATAATCTCTTTGAAGTTGTAGGTATTATAGTAGGGTAAGAAATATTTCATTTTTGTTAATCAATCAACTATTATTATAATAATATTGAAATCAATATTTTCGGGTAGATGTGTAATGAAATCTATTGAGATATTTTGCTAAGCTTTCTATGGGATTAGGAATGGGCGGAGAACTCTCTTTTGGCCTTTGCGATTCGAGGTAGTGTGATAATAATTATAATAATTATAAACTTATTATATAATATAATTATAATATCCAGATTAGTAATAATTTCGGGATAGTAATTCGAAGGTTCGGATATAGTGTGAGTAATCAGCAGTGGGCGATTCGTGGTATAAATAGAGTAGATAGGTTTTCAGAGGGTTGTGATTAGGATATATAGTTTCCCTTAATAATACAGCAGATTATTGTTTTCGATATATTCAGCAAAAGTGATTTTCGAATGTTTCGGGGATCCCTTTCATAAAGATTTCAGAATAGATTTGAATACAGGGTCGGCTTGATAATCTTTGTAAAACAAGGTAAACAGATTGATAGAAAGGTTTAAAGGGTTTTCTAGATTCTTTAATTATATTGCAGAATTGAATATAGATATAGTATATAGAATTACAGACTTTATAACTTTACCATTTTTTAGCAAAGTTATAATATCATTGGAATCCAAGTGGTTGGTGATATTGTATCACAAGGCAGGCGGGCGGGATAGGGTTCTAATAACTTTACCCTAATCTAGCAAGGTTATATTGATTCGAATAATAGATTCAGATTGAGGATTAAAACATAGCTCAAAAAGCTATAATACAGAATCTTCCAAATTGAAGATATACAGGATTTTGCTAAGCGAACTAGCCCGATCGGGCCCTAGCTCACTTGCACTCCAGCGCGAACACCCAATTCGGTCCTTTCCAAAGGGATTAATATATTACATAATCTCACACTATAATATTACTCTCTTTCTAAAAGTCGAGCTCTGTTGAGGCGAAGGTATTATAGTTCGATTATCTAGAGGCAAATAATATTCAATTAAATAGGTTTTGGTTTATTAAAATATTTTTGATGGAAATTGCGAATCAATTCTTGTATGTCTTTTAGGTAGCTTATAGATTCCTTAATCGGTATATTGTAACTGATCTAATGGATAATATATTTCAAACAAGGTTCTCCACAACTTTTTCTTTTTTAACAGGAGTTTAGGATTTCGGTAATCTCAAAACACTCGAGGCTGTTTATTTCTACAAAGAGTAGTAACAGATTACACTATTCAGAAACAGGATTATTATATACAGGATATAATAGATTAATATAGAAAACAGAGTGAATCTTTATCAAAACCGGAAGCTCCAGTTTATAGGTATAAAGACTTATCGGGTTTAGGATTTTGAAAGACTTGAGATTCTTTCAATCGAGCTTTTTTTATAGGTATAGGGTTTTAATATTTCTGGTATTCAGTTAGACTAAGTTATTAGATAAGTATCTATAAATAGGGGAATAGTGAGTATTGATATTCTTTGAGTATTAGACTTGATTAATAATTAGTTTAGTTTATAGATATAAGAAAATAACTTCTATTTTAACAATAAATTCTTTAGCATCTCATATAGCAGAATAGTTATTTTAGAACAATACAAACTCAAAGCCCAGACAAAAATAAAACCTATAATTCGAAAAGAACAGGGTTATTCGAATACTTTCAGATCAGACATTATTGATAAAGAATTCAGCAAATGGGAGCCACTCTATCCAATCGTTTTGCAGGTAGGCTACATATAACCAAAGGTATTATTCCAGTATCACATTAGCCCTCTCAATTTATCTATTAGTTTTAGAATAATAAGTGGTTAAAAGCTTGGTAGCTACATCTAAGTGTTTACAGATATGTTTTCAGAATTTAGAAACGAATTGAACTCTACGATTAGATATAATAGTTAGAGATAAGCTGTAAAGCTTCCAAATATTCTTCTGAAACAAATAGGCGACCTCTTCGGAGTTGCAGGTATTATAGTAGGGCAAGAAATGTTTCATTTTTGTTAATCAATTGATTATTATTATAATAATATCAAAATTAGTATTTTTGGGTAAATGTATAATGAAATCTATTAAGATATTTTGCCAAACTCTTTACAAGATCGGGAGCAAGCAGAGAACTCCCTCCTGGCCTTTGCAATTCGGGGTAGCACAATAGCAACTATAGTAGTTATAGATCTATTGTGTAACATAATCGTAATATTGTCACGGCGCCAAGTACTCTACCACTAAGCCACGTAACCCCAAAAGGGTATAAGTAGTTTGATCAACATCAAACCTACTAAATAGAGTTATAACCAATCCGTGATACTACTTCCTCCTTCAACCCCGGAATGGGCATAACGGGATCTCATCCCCTATCCCGGAATAGGATTGCCAAGGATTCTAGTAATAGAAATTGATTACATACCTAAAAATAAACGGGACCGCTTTTCCCTAACTAATCGGATTCCATCACGAAAAGCCTTCGGATAGGATCAAACTAACTGTCACGGCGCCAAGTACTCTACCACTAAGCCACGTAACCCCAAAAGGGTATAAGTAGTTTGATCAACATCAAACCTACTAAGTAGAGTTATAACCAATCCGTGATAAATATCCAGGCTAATAGTAGTTTCGGAATAGTAATTCGAAGATTCGGATACAATACAGGTAACCAGCGGCGGGCGATTTGTGGTATAAATAGAATAGATAGGTTTTTAAAGAATTGTGATTAGAAATATATAATTTCCCTTAATAATATAATAAGTTGTTGTTTTCGATATATTTAGCAAAAATGATTTTCGGGTATTTCGGGGATCCTTTTTGTAGGGATTTCAGAACAGATTTGGATACAGGATCGGCTTGATAGCCTTTGTGGAATAGAGTAAACAGGTTGGTAGAAAGGTTTAGAAGGTTTTCTGGATTTTTTAGTTATATTGTAAAATTGGATATAAATATAATATATAGAATTACAGACTCTATAACTTTACTATTTTTTGACAAAGTTATAGTATTATCGAAATCCAAATAATCGGTGGTATTAGTAGAATCGGGGTTTCTTTGGTTATGAGTAGTTATAGCGAAATGTATTTTCTTAGTAATTTTGGGTTCGATTAGGGTAATAGTAGTAAGAAACAGATCGGAATTTAGATTCTCTTATTTTAGGATAATATGGTTTTGGTGCAGAAAATATTCATCCCCCTCCTTAAAAAGATCTTCTAACCTTCTAATTAGTATATCAGATTTGATATTTAGTTTTCCAAAGTAATATTATTATTATTATTATTATTAGTAATTTTCAACCGGGCCGTATAGGCGAGCCTCCCAGGGGGCATTACGGTTGGGCTAACTGCGGGATGATCTTCTAGTTTATATGATCCCCCTTTCCTAGGGATAGGGTCTCAATATCCTCAGTAACCTTCCAAGCGATAGCTAATGCATTTATGCCTTTGTCTCCGATCCTCTGAGCGTCTCTATATACGCTTTCCGATCTTCTATATAGTATTTGTTTGAAAGCTGCTTTATCCTATAAGGGTAGCTTTTGTATATATTCTATTACAATATAATATACTATGTGCTTCAATTTTCTTCCATATAGCTTTTCTAGATCTATCCCCTCCTACTCTCTACTTATGTTTGTTTAGATCAATCAATCCCTTTCCTTCTCTCTTTCTATTTTTCTGATAGTGTTTTAGGGCATATACTTTTATAGAAATCTGTTATAGTAATGAATTTAGCGAATTTGGCTGGTATATATATTAGCTGTTTCAGTAGTCATTCTTGAGCTGCTTAATTGCAGAGTGAGTATTTGAGCTTGATATCTGAGGGCCAGGTTTTATAGGTTGTGAGGACTTTGCAGTAATATATAATATACTTAGGGGATTTGAATGCTTTGTATGAATAATAGATTATTGCTTTCTTGTATTTAAATCGTTAGTGATAGTTTTCGAAATTACTATATACTGAATGAATCGCTAGTATACAGTGGAGAGTTGCTTGTAAGAGTTCTAGTTCTTTAGGGCATTTATTTGTATTCTTTAGGTTCCATTTCTGGTATTGTTTGGAGAGTGTTAATATCTATTTGATCTATCACATCTATGCTGCCAATTCCATAACAGTTTTTGCTATAAAGCAGATACTGCTTACTGTAGATCGATTCGCATACCCTGAGGCTGATTTTCTTATTTCTTTATTAGCGAGTATATCTACATGCTCATTCCTTTCGATCTTTGTATGGTCTGGCGACCATTTAATCTGAATCGAGTGCATTTGCATCAATTTGTAGCATTTGAGGAAAGCCTATTGCGATATAATAAAGGCTGTATCTCTTATTTCCTATATTACCAATATGCTATCGATATATATACAGATTTCCATTTGTTTTATACCAATAATATTTCTGATTACTACTTGAAGGCCTCGATATACCCCAATCGCTTTTGTATCGAATATATAAGAATTGTAATGCAATCCACCGTTTCCTTCACATACTACCATTTATCCTCTATATACAACATATCTATATCCTACTCGCCTACCATCCTTATCAATCTGTTCCGATCCATCAAAGAATATAATAATCTGATTATATATACACTTGTTCCACCATTCTTGAAACTACTCTATCGCTATCTCTTTCGTAAGGCCTCTAATAGGATCCGTTCGACACTCTGATATATAATAAGGCCCTGCTAAAGTCGTCTCCTTGATTCGGGGAAGGCACTAGCTAATCACCTGGACCTTTGTTCTGGCTGGCTGTAATTGGCCTTCCCTGCTGCTGGAGGAGTAGGTGGCTTTTATCCCTCGGTGATAAAGCGGGCAGAAATGAATTATATTATAATTACTTTTTAGAATATATTATAATACAAAGTAGGTTCGCTACACCTATAAATGCTTTCCCAGCTCACTTGTGATAAAGCCACTAGTACTAGACTTCTGTAGAATCTTCTAATTATATTAAACTACCTATTATATAATTACCTTCAGAAGTTCTGGCCAGAACCAAAACCATTCCTTCACGCCTCTATTCCTATTTGTTCTTTAAGCCTATCTGATATCTCCATCATGCTCTCTACCCTATAGTATCCGATTATAGACTGATATATACATTCATCCTCTTGAGTCATATAGATAGTATCGCTATCGCTATTATTATATACTACACCTCACAGCTAATAACCGTTTTGTATTACCTTACCAGATCTCTTCTGTATAATAAGGCTAACTATATCTCGTAGGCTTATTATTTCAAACTTTTAGCCAGGCAGCCCTTCTATAATGTTTCTAATCTACTAATTAAAGTTCTGCTTGTAAAATCCATTCTCTTAATGTATAATTTGTAGTCGAAAGTAGAGCGCTAGGAGCGTGTTGTATATGTATATTATAGAATTAATCTCTACCTGAAATTCTTTGTCGCTATAATATCGATCGAGTATTATCAAGTGTAACTTGCTAAAAGCATTCTTTCTATATCAGAGCTCCTTCATCACTATATTACTTCCGTATACTTGAAGGTAAGGTACTAAAAACATCCCTTCTTCTATTTTATATATACTCCCATCAACTTTAGTAGATATTATTCTAGCCTTTGTATACTTTCTATTACTCCCCTCACCATTTATAAATATCCGATTCGGTATATCTGCAGATCGTATATATTGTTGGATTATAAAAACTCTACACACTAGCATTCCAGAAGTGTTCTGTCGATTTTCGTTCATCAAGTTAAGGATATCGGCCTTGCTTTCAATATAGATTTTAGTCAGACTTAACTATATTATAAAAGCTTCATTATCCACTATTTTAAAAGCTAATTCCGCTTCATAAATACTCTGCCATAATATACTCTAGCTCTACTCTTTATACAAATTCATAAAAGCATAATTCCGTATCAATCCCACTCTCATCTCCCTTCCATCATCAAATGATTTTCATCTTCGTTTGCTAGTAATCCTTTATTCCGAGTATCTTCACAATTACCCTCTAATAATCAGCTACGCATACCTTCGCTTTCAGTATGGCCTCTGATTAGTATACAACCATCACCTAGCTCCAGCTGATTTTACTTAGCTCTCCGATCGCATGATCGAAGGTTTGTAGGATATATCACATATAGGTGAGAGTCATCGTATCCCTTTTCAAAGTAATAGATAATTCGGAAATTAAATCAAAATAGAAATTCAGATTAATAAGCTTAATGGCGGTTTAATAGTTTTATTGTAATGAAGTATTCCAGATTCCTATAATTGGTAATCACTTGAATTAGTAATATAGCGTTTTTTAATTCGGAATATTATTCTTTGAAGCAATGGATAATAGCTAATAGTTCTTTATTGTAAATCTTATAGTTATATTCAACTATCAAGTATTTTTTAGAGAAAAATGTAATAGGTCTAAGTGTTCACAATGAAGGAGCAGGCCAGTGGAATGCATGTAATATTAATTATATAGATTAGTAGTATTAAGATAAAATCTAACTATAAAGTAAAAGTAATATATGTATAGTAGTGTAGTGCATATGCTACAACTTCTAATACTTTCTCAAAAAGTGTACTCTCTTAGTTTCTATAGTTAGTTTTGAAGCTCTAGTATATTCTTGAATCTCTTAAATATTATTTTTGTATATGGTTTTGTTAATCTATTTGCAGTTATATTATTTATATTGATATAGTTAATATTGACTAGGCGTTTTTCTGTGAGATCCTGAATGAAATGATAATATATATCAATATACTTTAATCGCTTGTGTAAATATAGGTTTTTGATTAATACTAATGCTCCTTGATTGTTTCTAAGCATTTGAATTTCACTATTGCTTTTGATATACTGTGATCGCTTTAAATCTCTCAAGAGTTGAGCTACCCATTACCCTTATTTGATAAATATTGCTATAGAAATATACTTAGTTTTTGTACTAAATATAATTACAAATATCTGCTTCTTGTTTACTTATAAAATTAATCTATTATAAAATATTACTACTCCACCAGAAATACTTTTTCAATTGGTTTTATTGCTTACCTAGTCTATATCGATATATACTTTGATGATCTGTTGTAGGAGATTATATTCTTTACAAATATCTAATTAAACTCCCCCAGACCCAAAACATAGTTTCTATTTGATAATCGACCTCAAATATCTCATAAGGTTTTTGAATGTAACGCTGTGATATTTGGTAGGATTCGATATGGCTTGTACTAATCTTCTGAGACTGAATGTAATGTCCAATCTAGTATAAACCATAGAATGGATTATACTGCCGATTGCTTGTTGGTATTCGTTTATATCAGTAAGCTCATCATCTGGGAGCGTTGATTGCAATTGGTTGTAATCCGAGATTGATATCTTCCTTAAAATATATTAATCATAAAAGATCCCAAAACAGATAAGCATTACATTCAGATACTCTTCTTAATCCATAATTAATACTCTCTCAGATTTATTATGAATGATATACACTTCTAAAATCTTACTAATCTTCCCCAGGTCTTTGGTGTTGAATTGAGCCGAAAGGTTGTAATAAAACTATTTAATATCTTGTTTTTGTGTAGTAGCAATAATAATATTATCTATATAAACTAGGAGAAGTAATTATCACAAATGATTAGTGTATAAATACAGGTCTGAAAGGCTTTGTACGAAACCTATCTTGATTAACTCTTTTTTCAGAAGAAGACTCCAATCTTTACCAGCTTGTTTTAGCCTATAAAGGCTTCGAAGTGTATATAGGATATAACTGTAACAAACTTGGATACCTTGAGGAGGTGTTAAATAGATTTCTTTTTTCAAATATAATTCGATAAATATATTTTTGATATTGAAATGAGAATATTTAAAATCTTCTCTTACAATAATGGCAAGGAAAAGGCAAAGAGTATCGAGTCGAACTATGGGAATAAAGGTTTCATTATAATCTTTATCTAAAACTTGATTAAATCTTCTAGCTACTAATCTGGCTTTAAATCGTTTTACCTTATTATCTTTTGTTTTGACAATAAATATTCATTTTGTTAAAACTAGATTACTTCCTTATAATAAAATAAATTCTTTCCAAGTGCTATTCTTAACTAATAAGTCTATTTCTTTTTAAATTATAGCTTGTCAATCTTTTGCATACCTTTTATTTGCTATTACATTTTTGTATATATTTAATATCCTGATTTTTAATATTTTTATTGCTAGTAAAGTAGTTTCAATCTCTATTAATGTATTCTCTAAAAGAATCAAAATCTTGAAAGTAATTCTATTATTCATTTTTATTTCGAATTGATAAATATTTGAAATCGCAATTATAATATACTTAATTGATTTTAATACTAATTTATTCAAAAAGGTAAATAGAGATTGAATAATCTTGGAGATATATCCTTCCATATTGTTATTATTATCTCTCTTTCTTTTTCTGAAATCATACCTCGAATTTGATAATATTGAAATAAATACAAATACAGATACTATAGATAATAAAGTTTTATAAAATAATATAATCGAATTCAATAATATAAAATCAAAAGTTGAAATAATCTCAAATAAAGTAATCTCTATTTCTTTATTGTTTTTCTTTATTAGTTTTGGTGAATTATTAATTACTTATCAAATATTTCCATATTCGTCTTCATCAAAGTATAATATTCTAGTCTTTGTTTGTTCTGGTATTAGTAAATATATCTCTATCGAGTCTGTGATTATTCCATTTAGTAATATTAATAGATCGATCGGAATAAACAATGATTCAGGGATATTCTTAGGTCTACTGCGAGGCCTGCAATCAGATTTTATATTCTTGGTACCTTGTAATCCAGCTATATAATTTCTGAGTTTGAAATCCAGATCCCCTCTTTTATAGCTTTTATTGATTGTAACACAATAAGAGCAGTGAATATAACCTAATTTTGATGAATAAACCTTTATATGCTTAATAATATCTTTTAAGTATCCCAGGAATATCCTAACCCTTACTGTATCACAAAGTTTATTATACCTTTATTCTATTAAAATAGTTTTGGGATTGATATAAGCATAATATCGACTCCCCCAGATCTTGTATATATCGATATCTGATAATATACCTGTAAATACTTCAAATAGACTTTAATCAATTCCACTTGCATTTAGACCAATACTAATACGGTTTTGAATATATACATTGTATTCAATAGCTTCATTCCAAAACTTTAATAATAAGTGAGCTTCTTTCAACATTACTCTTATATCGATTTCTACAATATATATATTGTGTTCGGCTGGGCCATTTTGGTGAGACAATGTAATCACTGTAATCTCTAATTGTACATCAGTCTTCCATTCCTGAATGGCTTGAAGAAGCTTTAATGCATTATCAGTTCTGGCAGCAATTACAACTATTCCTATAACAAGTTCAATCTCTTACTTCCAGGCTTTCAGTAAGGGTATTGTATTATTCTTTTATTTCAATAAAATAACCCAATTTACTCTTATAGCGCTATCTATAATAAAAGGAAGTATCTATATCCTCGAATAGTCTTTGGAAAAGAACTAGCAATATCGAAATAGATCAATTCCAGCCTTTTAGATTTTCGTACATTTAGTTGATTTGGGATTCTATTAGTTATCTTTATAAAAGTATACACTTCACAAATATCAAGAATTAAAGAAACCTTAATTGGTCTCTAGAGTATAATAACTTTATATAGATTTCTGATTTTATTAAAACCGAAATGATTAAAATGTTTATATTAAAAAGATATCTTTCTTTTTTTATTATAATTAATTCTTCAACTTTTTCTTTTGTTTTATTAATAATCTTTATAAAAAATGTAAAGAATACAAAATCCTCGTATTCTGGTTTTATATACAAAATGATATATATTCTATCTTTCATTATAACTTTAATAATCTTATTATTCTTATTATTTTCTAATATGAAATATATCTCCTTGAGATTGAATATACTTTTAAGCTTTGTCTTACAAATTCTCTTAGCTGAGAATAGGTTAACCCCCAATCCTGATATATATAGCACTTCAGCTAACAATATCCTTATCTCATTCTTATATATTATATCTATTATTCCTTATTTATTCGAATACATAACTCCCCCACCAATTGTTATCCTTTATTGCAAAGTATGGATTAGATTTCTAAAAAGAAAACATTAATCAGATATATATAAGATAACGCTGGTATCAATATACTATTATGATAGGGATACCTTATTAATACTTTTCTTAATAAAATAACAATATTTAGAATCAGATTCATTATTAATAATATTTTTAATAATATTAGAGCTTGATTCAATAATATAAGCCTTATACTCCCTATACTTTTTGTTTCTTTGTAATAAAGAAATAGATTGTTTTCTCTTTTGTTTATACTTTAAATCAGATTTCAAAAGATATTTGGTATACCGGAATTGAAAGTATTTTAGGATTGAATAATTAGATTTATTATAAAATTTACAAATGACAATAGGTGTATCAAACTCCAAGCTTATACTGGTTTTATACTGATAATAAGATAAAATATATTTCCTTTCTTTTACAAGATATACCGAATCTCCAGAATTCTGTATCTTGGTTTCTTTGATCTGTAAATGCTTGATTTTATTATCAATACTTAAAGTAAAACTGATAATACAAATCATATCAATAATAACTTTGTATTTATCAGGGAAAGATAAGGTTAAGCTTTGAAAGAGTGATTTATCTATATATAAAGTATTAACTAAAGCATTTATAGATAAAAGCTTTCTTTGAAGATCCTTAAACTTATCCTATATATCTATAATAGTTATATTAGAGATATTATCAAAAAAGAAAATCTTGATCTTGAAGAGATATTTGTCTACTATTATATTATTAATTCTGAAATATTTGATAATTAGATAATCCTAAAGTTTCTTTATTATATTATATTCGTTTATTAAAACCTTATTATTGTTAAATAATAAGCAATAGATATAAGATAATGCATTAGCATTATTCTTAAAAAAGGTAGTCTTTTTGTTAATATTGAATTGAATCTTTATTATAATACTATTATTACTATTGGAGACTTAGAGTTCTTCAAAATCCTTAGCTAATCTATTAGTATCTATAATCTACATATATTCCTATAATGTTTTCTTATATATATAAAACCAGCCTTTTCCTCAAAATTGAATTCTTATTGATAAATCCAGTGTTTATAATTCTTTTAAGTAAGAGGAAAAATACACTTGGAATAATCTTTGGATCTAGTGTTTTTATTCATTTTAAGGTTTTATAAATAGGAAACTTATATCAATAATCTAAATATATTTTGATAATAAAATAAAAAAATAAAAGAAAAAAAGGAACTATTTAGATTACACTATTCCAGTTTTGAATATACTAATATTTGCAAAGAGAAATTCTCTTTAAGGTGAGGTAATTGAAAATAATGAATTTTGATTTATAAATAATGATTTTAAAATAATATTGAATATTATATAATTAATAAGCTTTTCAGTATTAAGCTGGAATGGATAGTCCTTTTAATAATAATTTATAGTTTTTTTTTGTTTAGGGAAAGGGCACAATATAAATGATTACTTCATTATTATACTTAAGGAAAAAGGCACAATATAAATAACTATTTCACTATTGCTACTTAGCAATCTGTTTGCTATATGTATTTCATATATTGATATTATATTGTGTAAAAGCTTCTCATCATTAATCTCTACTTTGATAATATAAGCTATTCAAAAGCTTTTAGCCTTAATCTTACTACAGAGCTACCAGGCTTATAACCTGTTTATAATAAAGGAGCAGACTAATGGAATACATATAATATTGACTATATAGATTAGTAGTACTAAGATAAAATCTAACTATGAAGTGAAAGTGATATATGCACAGTAGCGTAGCGCATGTACCACAACTTCCAACACTAAGTACTCTATTATTATTATATTGGGAGAGTACTCTGGTGGATATGTAATTAAAGGTATTGGTTTTTATAATTACTTCCTTTTCCCAATCGAAAGAAGTCAGAATAGATACTTTGGTAAACACTTATTTCAATTAATCAAACACTTCTTGATAGATAGAGCTTTATAGAAACAGAATATTCTTTCTAATTAGATTTATTATCGGATTAATGATCTTCGAAAAATCTTTAATAAATTATCAATAAAAGTTTGAAAACTTAATGAATGCTTGAATATCGATTATATTAGTAGGTAGTTTCCAATTCACGATTATTTGGATTTTCTTTAGATTTATTCGGATATCATTGTTTCTTATAATAAAGCCTAAAAACTTGGTTTCGGATTTCAGGAATTTATATTTTTCGAATTTAGTAAACAAACCGGCTTCCCTTAATACTTACAAAACCTTCTAAATATAATGGATATATTCCTCTCGAGTTTAATTATATATCAAAATATTATCTAGATAAGCGATATAAAATATATCCAGATATCTCTATAGGGAATTATTAATAAACCTCTAAAAAGTTACAGAAGCCCTTATCAATCTAAACAATATGATTAAGGATTCGAATAATCCGAATCGGGTATAGAATGTAGTCAAGTATTCTTGTTCTTTTTTTATTCTTATATTGTTGAAGGCAGAAATAATATTGATCTTATTGAAATACTTTATTCTTTTTAAATTGTTTAAAGATTCTTTTGTTAATAATAAGAGATATCGATCCTTGACCAACAAGTTGTTCAAAGTATGGTAATCTATACAAAATCAGAAATCTTCATCAGTCTTTTTGATAAACAAGATAGGGGAAGCAATAGGGGAAGAGCTCAACTGGATAAACCCTTTTCTAAGATTCTCTTTTAGCTATTCTTTTAGAGCTTTTAATTCGGGATAGAATATAAAGTATAAAGTACCGAAAAAAGAAACAGTTTCTTCTTTGAGATAGATTTTATAATTGTATAATCAATAAGGGAATAGCTTCTCTGCATTTTTTAAGGAAAAGATATTTTTCCAATTTCGGAATTCGAATAATAGATCTTTAGGATCGAATACCTTCTTTTTCTTATTTAGAATATTATCGATTTGTTTAATCAATATCTAAAACATTTCATATTTCCGGTGGGTGTAAGTCAAATAGGTTTTTAGGGAGATTATAGTTATATTCTTATTCTTTAATTTTTTGAAATAAATAGGTAGATGTATAGATCAAGTTTTTGGAGGAATATCTGGTAAAGCTTTTATATAAAATAAGTGAAATAGAATATTACAAAAATTTGTAACAAAACAAATTATTGAATTAAAACAAGTTTGTTATAAAGTCGATATAAGGGATTATATTTCTTAAACTAAACTATTTCTAATATAATAGAATAATAGGTTAGCTTAGTTATATACAAACGATTTTCTTTTCAATATAATTATTGATTCTGAATTCTATTCAAATATAAGAGGTAACTCGATTGTCGGGTAGAGTATTTCCATCAAATTCTATAACTTTGAACATTATAGATAATTAATATATTAATATTTTCTAAAAAGATATTCAACTTCGATTTGTGAAAACAATTCCTTTGTATTTGTTATCGACTATAATATATATTGGGAGAATATCTTTTTCTAAAAGTAAAGTGATAAATAGAATTATTAGATTTGTATAATTATTTAGTTTATTTTTTAAAAGAAGATTATGAATAGTAATAGTAGATAAGCAAAGAGTATACAGAGGATTATCCTAATTGTAATTTAAATCAGATGTATTTCGTTCCTAAATTGATTAAGCTAATCAACAGCAAGAAGGAGAGCGAGGTGGGGAACGAATAGGGACTCGGCCTCTTAAAGGACTGTTTAGTATAGGGCTGGTTTTTGTAGGGCTGGTTGTAATAGTGATAACTCGGAATTGAATAGAATAGATATTAAGGTACAGGTAGTCTTATATCAGGTGGCTAGTAGAGCCGTAATAATAGTATTCGCCGCATTCCTATTGCAAATCCAGATTCCTAATAATATATTCCTTTTTTTCTAAGTTAGGTCTATTGAGTCTCCAGAAGTAAACTTTAGACTAGCAAATTGTAAAAATAAAATAGCAATTATTCTTTAGGGTAAAGTTTCGAAAACAACAAAACAAATATAATAGATTTATTATTAATATTAACAAAATCAATTATCAAATTATTATAAATAATTAGTATATTAATGAAATTTACAGATTGAAGCGAGATTATATAATAATATATCTTATAGTTTATAAGAGATTCTTTGAAATAAAAATAGGGTTAGAGTATTATTAGATATCTCTTCTTTTAAAGTGAATTTCTAGAATTCTGTAAAAAAGATATTAAAATCGAAATATTTTTGCTTTAATATATATAATTTATTCTATATGTTTTATATTTAATCAAAATCCCAAAGATGTTTTCGAGATATTCAAGAAGTATAATATAATTAGTGAATTAAGGAATCCTATAGAAGATCTTAGATAATATAAGCTTATATATCTTTCCAATAAGTTTTCTAGCAATATAAATCAAATAGATAGAAATCGTCGGGAATCTATTATTATTTATATTCAATTTTCCATATATCTATTAAAAAAATCTATATAGATTAAAACAAATATTATTAAACTCTTTCGAATCAGAAATATACTTATTCAATCGAATAATCAGAGCAGATACAATGGGTTCAGAAATAAAGTCAATAAGAGTTTTAAGGGATATAGTTTCCAAACGAGTAGATATAATAGATATAGATTCGATAAAGCAATCGAATAGATAAGTATTTTGAATAACAACCTACTCATACAGAATAGCTTGAATATATTCGCAAACTAGGGATTCGGAAATTTCATATTCAAGCGATTTGTTAGTCTCCTCTAGTTCAGTATAATATACAAATACTGATTAAAGGTATTAATACTAAATCTAGGAGTCCTCCAATATAGAAACACCAAATTCTGAGGAGTCCCTAAATCGGCTAAACAAATGCAAAGCAGTTATTACGAAAACAATATTTTAATAGGTAGGAGCTATATAGTATCACAAAGCAAATGAATAAAATAGGATTCTAATAACTTTGCCCTAATCTAACAAGATTATATTGATTCAGATAATAGATTTAGATTGAGGATTAAGATATAGCTCAAAAAGTTATAATATAGGATTTTCCAAATTGAAAATATACAGGATTTTGCTAAACGAACTAGCCCGATCAGGCCCTAGCTCACTTGCGCTCCAGCGCGAGCACCCAATTCAGTCCCCTCCAAGGGGACCAATATGTCACGTGATCTCACATCGTGACATATTGATAGGATTAGGGTTTCTCTGACTATAGATA
The DNA here is from genome assembly GCF_014898435.1 of Botrytis sinoallii. Lineage (NCBI taxonomy): Eukaryota > Fungi > Ascomycota > Leotiomycetes > Helotiales > Sclerotiniaceae > Botrytis > Botrytis sinoallii. The sequence continues at coordinate 1,516,713 of NW_024066029.1, read as the reverse complement.
GTTATAGCAAAGTATACTTTCTTGGCAATCTTGGATTCGATTAAAATAACAATAGTAGAAAACAGATCGGAATTCAGATTCTCTTGTTTCAGAATAGTATAGCTTTAGTATAGAAAGCATTCATTTCTCTTTTTAAAAAGATCTTCTAATCTCCTGATTAGCATATCAGATTTGATATCTAGCTTTCCAGGGCAATAAATGATTTAGAAATTAAATCGAAATAGAAATTCGGATTAGCAGATTTGACGGCAATTCAATAGTTTTATTATAATAAAGTATTTCAGATTTCTATAATTAGTAATTACTTGAATTAATAATGCAATACCTTTTAACTCAAAATATCATTCTTCGAAATAATAAATAATAGCTAGCAGTTCTTTATTGTAAATCTCATAATTACATTTAACTACCAAATGTTTTTTAAAGAAGAATATAATAAGTTTAAATATTCTATTATTATCGTATTAGAAGAGTACTCTGATGGATATGTAATTGGAGATATCGGTTTCTACAATCACTTCCTTTTCTCAATCGAAGAAAGCCAGAACAGATATTTCGATAAATACTCACTTTAATTAGTTAAACGTTTCTTAATAGATAAAGCTTTATAGAAACAAAACATTCTTTCTAATTAGATTTATTATTAGATTAATATCGTACAGGACAATAGCATATCACGATGGAGGGGAATGATTGGACAATAATGGTATAAGTATAAGAATGTGTATATCTCCTTATCTATAGTTAAAACTGATCTCTTCTCGTAAAAAAGAGATCGGATTATATACTAGGTAATCTTTAGATATCAATCACGGGAGTAGTAATCGGTCCTGCAGCCGATCCGGTTATCGTTGTTCCGCTCCGGAGTATTCTATATAATGAATACCTGATTATCACATGATCTGATTTACGTGGTCTACAACACCGTTTCTGTCACACACCCCCTAGATCGCAATGATCTGTATAAACAAACAAAGGAAATTAGCGCAGTTGTGTTTTGTTGAAGCCTCAATGTGGTCTAGATCATACAATGAAATTATCTTATCCCTATTATGGTAGGGCTTTGATGTTTATTCCCTATATGATCGATATAAAAATGTAATACAAAGGAAATTTTGATGTGCCCCTAGTTGTTGGTAAATTGTTTGATTTAGGCATTATGGGGTGATATCTTTCATTTTCCATTATATTGTCTGAAAATTTTCAAAGGATTGTGGGTAGATGCTTTCTTGAAGCCTTACTTCGCTATATATACCTACTGATCTGCTGTTACAAATAGAGAATACAGGTTCTGATCCTTGTATCCGCGGATGTATACTGCAATGTCAGTATTGTTATCCGGATAGGGTAATTGAATTGATGATCATAACAATAGTAGCATTAGGTTTGCTAGAGATATTCAGGAGGTTCAGGCGATTTCTGATCAAATAATCTTGTTTATGTATAGGGCAGATGTGATTTATAATATATACCCTTTTCTTCAAATTCTTTTTTTTTCTAGATATCAATACTATTATGTTTTGTTTCCTTTCGAATAGATCACTCGTTTCCTGACAAACATGATCCTGATCAGCTCAAAAACCCTGAAAAGATAGGGCGCCGTGATTAGCCAAGAAAGTATCCCTCTGCTGTTCCTTCTTCTCCTTTTACTTATAATAAATTCTTTTCTGAATCTATATTTAAGTATGGTTTACTTCTACCCCCAAGATCCCCTACTCCGACAGCGACTGATCCTCCAGCAATACCATTGACTACTCGTCCGAATAATCTTACTACTGTTGATCCTGTCCCTACTCCTGTGAGCCCTGCTGCTGATCGACCGTTGACTCAGTAGCCACTTCTTCCCGAAAATCTTTCTGGAAATCTCTTGATTGGTTTTTTTTAACTACTTCCTTTTACTCTACCATTGAATGATAATCTTGCCGATCCCAATTATGCTGCCTTCCTTGTTTAGATATATCAAACCTGCCAACATTGATTGATTGATTGATTGATTTCATTTATGTCCATCTTTAGTCTAAGACTATATAGGATGGCTAGACCTCTAGAGACTCTAGCGAATAACTTTTTATTTTACAAAAATGAATATATACAATTTAGGGAAATAAAAACAAATGCTAGGGAATAGTGTCTGCTTATTATACATATTATATATAATAAGAAAATTATGAAAATTAAGAAATTATAAGGAAATCAAAACCCTTTTTTATTTCTCTAATTATTTTTTCTTCATTCTCTTCTCCTTTCTCCTTTTCTACTATTATTCCTTTCTCTATCTCATCTTATATAAGAGCCTTGGCTAGGTGTCATGCTCTTATAGCGATTTTAATAATATTGATAAATTTAATGGCTAATTCAATATTTACTTTTGTATAGAATAAAAACTGTATAATGATTTTAAATAATAATATATTCTTGAATATTTCTTTTCTCTCTACTTTATATATGGAACAATTAATAAGGAAATATTGTGAAGCCTCAATATTATCACATATACATTTGTTATCAAAAAGTTTGAATCGATATAAATAAGATTTGATATATTCATAATCTAATTTGAATTGAAAATATACGCTAGTAGTGTTTTACTTGGTTTTGCTTGATAGCTTGATTTTTGATCCTATCTTCCATGGAAATAGCTTTGAATAGATCAAAGAGGATTGATTTGATCTGAGTTTGTATTGATTGAGAATAAAAAGCCATTAATCTGAATTGTATTCTTTGATTATTATATCTAGAAGTTTAAAACTTGTTTTGTTTAAAATAGAATATATTATGGTTGTTTTCTTTACTAATTTATCTACTAGCTCATTTTTTTTACTAAAATATATCCTGAAATCCAATTTAGAAATACTTCAGCTTCTTTTACTTTAATGATTTCTGTTACTTTAATTACTCGAATTTGATAGGCTTGTCCAGAATGGTCTGATAATGTTTTTAAGCAATATAGATTAGTTTGGTTATTCAAATATATCTTGAATTTGTTACCAATATAGACAATTATACTAGTATATTTAATAGTTCTAGTAACCCTATAAAACTCTTTATTATATATTAGTTAATTACTACCAATATTTAATTATTATTAATATAAAATTTGATTGTTTGATTGTATTATAATTATACCTACACCTATACCTATTTCTTTTTCAGTAGAAAAGGTATTAGTATAAATATAGATAATATCCTTATCTCTATAATTGAAAATGATATTATAAAGAATAGCAGTATCTTCTTTTAATAAATTACTAATATTAACTCTAAAGGGAATTTCCTTTTTTCATAGGGAGAAGTTGAAATAAATAATCTTTTCAAATGAAATAGGATTGAGATCCTGATTTATTAATCCTTTAATTTTATCAAATTAGATTGATTTATATTATTTTCTTTGAAAAATAAGGATTACTTTCAAATCAATTTGATATTAAGCTAATATTTCTTTTTCAATATTGATTGAATAGTTTAGTGAGAGTTTAGCTAAACGAAATACATATTACCTAATATTTGAATCTAATCAAATTTTTGGGGACTTTAAGCCTGCTTCTACTTCCATTAAAAGGATTGAGACTATTTGAAGATTCCTAATATCTTTCGAAAAACTAGGTTTTAAAGCAATTACATTATATTCTTAAAATGAGTTTAACCTCTCCACCAAATCACTAATCCATAATCAACTATACTGGTTATATATACTATATATAATTATCTAAGGACTTTAGGATTAAGGCCCTTTTCGATATTAACTAATCGAGCCATTCAATGAAAAGCACCTTTCGCTTGTATAATTCGAATATTAATATATTGATCGAATTTAAGATTCGGGTCGAATTATATTCCCAGCCATTTAATAAGAGATTGGGGTATAATTATTTCCAAATTGAATAGCGTAATTGGATATTTTTTCGTCAATTTGGATAATGAAAAGTGTATTAGCTCTATTTTTGCTAAATCGAATTGGATTGTATTTCTAGAATTGAGTTTATAGATTTGTTTTATAACTCTCTCTAAGATTTTGATATTCTTTTTCTATATAGATGAATGTATAATTAAAGTAATATTATTTATATAGAAAAGAAACTTAATCAAATTAGGTAAAAAGAGTTTCCTGATATATATAAGGAAAAGAATTGAAAAAATCGGGCTGCCTTATAATATTCCGGTTGAAATTGGTTTGAAAGATTTGATTTGATTATTAAAAGATAGTTTCAATTGTTTTTATTAAAGAAATGAGACTATCCAGGCTATCAGATTTGTGGGTAGTTTTAGTTTTTTATAAATATCTAATAATCGATTTCTCGAAATATAATTGAATACTCCCTTTATATCTATAAATAATATTAAGATCTTTTTATTAGCTTACTTATTTCTTTCAATTTCTGTAATTAATAAAAGTGTAGTATCGATTACTGATTTCTTTTGACATCCTCCCATTTAACTCTTGTAAAGAAGATAGATTATTTCCGTTAAATATTCTAATTATTAAACTAGAATCCTTTTGTTTATTTTATTTAGACAATTTAAGAATACAATTATTCTATATACTTTTGAAAAGGAATAATCTGATTTGAAAACTTTCTTTAGAATAGCTTCTATGGCTTGTTTTCAATATTTCGGGTGATATTCTAGATTAATAAGTTTATTAAAAAAAGTAAAAAAGATTTATGAGATTGCTTTATAAGCCTTTATAATGATTTTTTGAGTGATTTTATTTGGGCCAAGGGTTTTTCCTTGAATTTTGACTAAACAGGTATTGCTTAATTTGATTTGAGTAAGATTAGGCCATTCCTATTACTTAGATTGTTTATACCCTTCCCATTGTGGTTTTGAGATAATAGAAGAGAGTGGAAACAGAGTTGATCTGAAAGCAGAGTATTTTCCTTTAAAAAAGCTTTCTATTACAATATCCAATATCCTTTAATCTTGAAAGTCTTTAGTATAGGCTATTACTTTGAAAATTGTCTTTATATTCTCCTTTTCTAGAAACTTATTTCAATAATCCTTTTTTACTATTTTAATAGCTTAAAAGTATTTGTTTTTAGCAATTCGATATTCTTTCTTAGAGTTATGATTCTTTAGATCTGATTCAATTTTTTGCTTTGCTTTTTTTAGCTCTTTTTAGAGATCTTTCAATTTAGATATCCATTATAATTTGGCCCTTTTGATTAAAACAATTTTAGGTATATATTTTTCTTTTACTTTTTGAATAATCCTAATAAATTCGCTTACTACTTAATCTAGAATTAGATAGTGATTATCTTTATTTTTCAAAAGGTTTAAAGAATCCTTTTTGATTAAAAGAATTAATTCTAAATTCGATAGAATAGGGGAATATAAGAATTTTGATTTGAGTATTAATTTGAACTTTTCCTAATTCGCTAGCTTAGTATTATATCTAGCTATCGATTTAGTATTAAAAGTACTTAGATCTTCTTTTTCTTTTAATTCGAATAATATTCCTGTATGATTAGATTCTATATCTAAAAGCATTTGTTAATTATGAATTTGAGAAGAGATTCCCTTTGATGCTAGCATTAAATTAAGAATATTTGGATTAAGGAGATTAATTTAATAGAAAATACTAATTCCGGGCTTGTTTAAAAGAATAAAATTCTGATCTTCAAATCATTTAGTTAATTGATTAGTGTTTTCACTTTTCTTCGAAAAAGGATCCTACCATAAATGATGGGCATTGAAGTTACCTAAAAGAATAATTTCTTATATAATAAATATATTATACAAGCACCTTTTGATTATGAAACCTTTCTCTTTAGCTTAATCAGCTTCATTGTATATATTGATGATTTAAAAGGTTTTGTTTCCATTTTGATAATTGAAAATCTGTATATTAGAATCTATTGAAAAATCGGAAGCTAGATTGATTGTAGCTTGAAGAGTTTTTGATATATATAATAATATACGTGGCTGGTAATTAGGATTGAATCTTGATAATATTTATATGAAATTGGAGTATATAATAGATTTTGAATTTGAGTAATCAATTCCGTTTTTAATAATCCAAGGTTTTTGAATTATAATAAGATCGATATTAAGTTCTATTACAAGCTGTAGAATGTTTTCTATAGCTTATAAACTCCGATTGAGATTTATTTGAAGAATTCGAATATTAATGTGATTTATTAATGAGTAATATTCGATTTTTATTAAATAACCTGATAGGTTTTGTATATTTTCGAATTTACTGCATAATTCCCTTAGCAATTCGAGTATTTTACTTTTAAGTATTAATAGAACTTTCCTTTGATATTACATACCATACACAAGTATATTGATGTAATATGCTTGCCTTTATATAATCTATAGGAAGGGTTTCTTCTATAATAGGTATTCTGATGCCCAAATCCTTGATATTTCTAATATTATATAATTGGTTTTGATTTATAGAATTGTTCTATTCTTATATTATTTCCAGTAATATATAATCACTTTCGAATAGCTAATTCTGCTTCTGATTTTATAGCAAAAGTAATAACGATAGTACCCTCTCGTTAATAAACTCTTCTAGAGGCGGGTGTAAGCCAAAAGAGGATTCCTATAGGCTTGAAGTCTGAATTGAAGGTTTTGATTTCATCAAGTATAAGATTTATTTCTTTTGTACCTGAGAATTCTTTAATTGGGATTTTGTAAATAATAACTTTGTGCCATTTTTGATCCTTTTGGATTCTTTCGAATTTGATAATATTATTTTAAATCGCTTTTTTTTCCAATAAGAATTGTAATATAAAGGAATTATTTGTTATAATAATGATATTATTATTAAAAAATATAGTTGCTGTTGTAATAACTGGCCCTTTGATTTTGATCTTTTGAAAGACTTCATTTATTTTGTTTTGGATAATTAAAAGGGAAAAGGAGGTAGGGTTTGGAAAATCTGGTTTGATTAAAATAATTTGTTTTTGGATAAAATTAGATTTCTTTTTTATATTAATAGATATAATGTTTTTCCCTTTGGGGATTAAATTCCATTCTTCTTTTTTTGAAATATCAGTGTATGTTGGTTTCAATATAGTAATAGTAGTAGTAATGGGCGGAAGAGGTTTAGCTAATACTTTTGCTTATAATTCGATTTTGTATATAGCAGTTTCCAAATAAATGATTTGAGAGGTGATGATATTCGAAGTTGTAATAAGCTTCCCCTTTTCAATATATTCTCTAAAGATCTCTAGGAGATCTAAAAGCTTGGATTGTTCTTTGTGTGATTGGGAGAAAGAGGAAGCTAGTACTATAAGGTCTTTAGTTTTTAAAATAGCTTTTTTGGGTGTATTTAGATTATTTTGGATTCTAGATTGTTTGTTTTGATTACTAAAGGGTATTATAGAGCCCCATTTCTTATTCTGATTGAATATATAGATAGTATTAATTGTATCTTAAATAATAAAAAGGTTACTAAGTAGATTGAATTCTTTAAATCTTCTTCCAGAACTGACTGGCTAATTGGTTAATAGAATAGAGCTAAAGATTTCGAATTGAGGGTTTTTAGAAAGCAAGAAAGGGCTTGAAGATATTGGGATACCTAGGACAATAATAGGATAAGTGTTTGATATAATGGAGGCTTTAAAAGGAGCCTCCATTATAGCCATATCCCTAAGTATTGATAGATTGTTAAGAGAGCTCATATTGAGGATCTAATTCTTATTCTGATAATTCGGAATAAGAAAATTTTACACGAATTTTCGTATATATTTCGTATTCGAAGCACCAACGATAATAGTACAACAATTATTGATCAGAATCATTGGGGGGTAATTGCAATCAATTTGATTTAATAACTATAATCTAAATCGATCGCGAACGGGTTGTATTTCGAAGAAAAAGTTTCCTTCGAAATTTGTTGTGTGAAACCTGCCAACACCCTCTATTAGAAAATACTATTAACCCTGTATTTCCTTTTGCCTCTATTATTATTACTTCCCCTATTCCTATTCCTATTGCTATATAACAAGGATCTCTACCTATAGCCCTACTAGAAATAGATATTGTTATTACCCCTGGATTGATCATATACTGATTCGAAACTAGATATGGTCCGTTTGAAAATATGCCTTATATGGTACTGCCCTGGGAGTTTGTTGTAATAATCCTGAATTGTATTTTTTCTATAGCTTGAAAAAAGTAATTGTTCCTGATTCTCAAAAGACTATTACGATTCCTATAGAATCAAGAGAAGGTTGCCAACTGGTCAAGATTAAATATAAGGATCCGGATAACTTCGGAATCCCCAATCCTCTCGATGGCCAATCTAGATTGATTATTACTGTATCTATTAAATACTGTTCTTTTTGCAATCTGGATAGTTATTTTCATGTTCCCTTTCCTTTGTATAATAATTCCGATGAGTATAGATTCTACAATCTCTGTACTTCCAATAGTAATCCTAATAACAACTTACCTCTTGCAGATCTTCAGTATATAAAAACTGAAAGTGATTTGCTAAAGGTATCTGCCAAAGCTTAATCCTTATAATCTAACGAGTTCACCAAAGGGCTAATAAATAATTATCTGTATCTTAATTACATAAAGTCCTTGATCTCTAGGCAAACAAAGATCTCAGGTAATTGCCACAAGAATCTCAGCCACATCAAAAGTACTCATTGTTGGAATTGCAAAACATATGTGTATAAGATCGCTTCGAATATTATAGTTTCTATAAGAAAACTTTATATTGATACTTACAAAACACAGGATAAAAAGATATATACTTACTTCCACCTCCGATCGATTATAGTATTGATAGCCAAACTAAAAACTAGAAAAACTCCACAGAACCCTTCAAGAGCTCCTAGCAAAGTCTAAAGCTCGCAAGTCTGTTAATCGTAAAGCTACTACAATCGATCTCACGAGAAAGGACTTTTCCACCAAAAAGTATATTTTTAAGGATTCGGTTCCGAAGGCTTTTATAAATAAAAATAAATCGCTAGCCCTCGTTCGATATCTTGAAAACAAAGCTTGTAAAGCGAAAAGGCTTGCCAAGAACAAATAGCGCGAACTCGATTTACTCTTGAAAAAGGAAAAGACTAGAAAGTGTGTCAGATCAATTGAAAAAGTTTAATCTCTAATTAAGAAAAAAAGATAAATGTATTTTTAATTAGTCTTTTAATTTAATTCTTTAATCCATACACTAATATCCTGTAGATTGAGTATTAATTGAAAGCACTCGAACTTCTATTGAGACAGATTTTTAATTAATCCGTTTGCTGTTATATCAGTAATAGGTAAGTAGATAATATTGAAACTTCTTTTGGTATATTCTTAATATAATCATATATTCTGTATATTAATATGCCTGAGTTTAGTAGTGATTCGTTTGTTTTCCCCGACTATTAAGTATATTGATTGTATATTATCACAGAAAATGATTATTGATTCTTGAACCATAAGATTAATCTCTTTCAAAAGATATAGAGTAGCCATTGTTTCTTTTGCTGTTTATTCCACACCTAACAATTCTGCTTCAATTATAGAAATAATCACAGTAGATTGATATAATGCTTTCCAAGAAACTAGTCCCCCGAAGAGTGACATAACATACCCTTGAGATGATCTTCTGGTTTCCTTATTGTCTACAAACGATATATCTGAGAATACTAGAAGTTGAAGGATTAGCTGGAAACTATATTCTATAAATAAAAAGCAAATATTCTATAAATATATAATACAATAATCAACAGCTTTTATATAATCAGGAAATAGATTAATAAGAAAATAACTTAGCTGAGAAACTACAAATACAATATCAAGACGGATTGTGATTACTATATACAGTACTAATCCTACCTTTTCTTGGTATTCCTTGATTACTAATATAACAGCTATTCCATCAAACTTGACAAATTCGATAATTAGCAGCGATATACATGCACTACCTCTATTAAACTTAAATTTCTTAGCGATCTTTTCAATATAAATATCGTATACTAACCAAAGTTTCTTTGCAGATCTATCTCTCAAAACTCTAATCCCCAAAAACCATTTAGTATCACCTAAATTCTTGAGCTTATAAACTGACTTGATCTAATTAGTGATCTTTGTAGCATTAGGTTTGTTGTTCTTATAATATATGATTTGGAAGTTATCAACAAAAAAGAGAATTAGTATAATATATTCCTTATTGAAATAAATGCACGGTTCTTTTATATATTCAATCATTCCAATTGATTTTAGAATTAATATAAAATCCTTAAATCAAATAAATAGTGAATCACAAAGCCTATACAAAACTCTATCAATAATTATCTCCTTTTCTGGTTTCTTGAATTCATTAGATAATAAGCATATTATAGAATTGCTAGTTGAATCACACTGTATATTCACAAAAACATTAATTATATTATATTACTTAGTCTCAAGATTATACTTCGCAATTAGAGATATTACAATATAAAATGATTGACTTGCAAATATTGTTATATATATACTTTCGATTGTAGTTTTTTTTTGTAGATTTCCCTTTACTATAAAACATAATCGATATCGAATAATAAAGCCCTAATCATTACTTTTGTAATTGAATACCCAAACCAATGAAATAGGTTTAATAAACTCTGATCCAGAGTCTATCTCACATCACATTTCCCTTGAACATAGATTATCGATCTCCTTTTGATAATCAGCCTTGAACTATAATTCTAGGATGTATTTATCAAGCTATTAATATTGACTTGGGTATTTAAGCGTTTAAAAAAAGTGAATATATAGATTATCTTCTAAATTTAGAATCATTAGATCAAATAGCTGAACATTTTTTATTACAATCACTATAGCAATCACATTATATATTATTATGAAAAAGTGTTTCTTCTCTTAATTCTTGATCTCTTCGAGATTAAACTAAAAGATAGAATAGAAATCATATAGGGATTTGTATATTCTATTATGATTTTCAGGATTGATCCTTGAGCAGGCGAACTCAGAAATGTTGATATAGAATATACCATTCTGCCTACATCTCTTCCAAGAAGGACTCAATCATACTTGATCTAACTAATCATTTATAAATAACTAATATTAAGATAAATCCAGATTAATTTTAGGAATTTCTATTATTATATTGCAAGCTCTTTTTCGAAAATGATTGTTCTAAAAGATTGAAATTTCTTTTGATTACTCAATTGTTTTCTAACTAAATAATCGCTTTAACAACTCAAGCTCCTCTATAATATATTCCAGATTTAAATTCCAGTTTATTGCCTTTCAAGAAAACCCTACACAATATCGGGTATAGAATAAATAATCAGCCAATAAAAAGCCAGGATCACTTTTATATTTTATTCTAAATACTACAATCGGAATCCCTGTATCCTTTACATCTATTGCCTTCAAACTATTATTACCTTCTTTAATGAAACTTCTAGGATCAGGTATCGTTACCTTCTATTCCTAAATAGCTAAATTCACAGGCTCACTATATCCTATCTGCATTTGGGTATTGTAATCTATAGAAATAGTAAAAGTCGGTTTTTTATCTATATCTTCTAACATCAGAGCAATATGTGGCTATGGATCCCTACTATCTCCTAACACTGAAGAGCTATCTGATGGTCCGGGGGATAGTTGGATAAACTTCTTTTCGTTTAGTGTTTTGTTCACTTTCTGCTTTCTATTTTCCAAATAATTACTTTCTTCAAAGTTCTCAGAATGTGAAAAAGATAATTGATTATCTGAAATGCGTGTGGTGAATGAGTCTAGGGATAATAGCTAGCTTGCCAATACAATAAAGATATCTATATTATTATCATTGTTTTCAATAAGGATTCCATTCATATCTATATGATTAGTAATATCCAACAGTCTAGCTGACCGCCTTAGCTGATTCGCGGGTATGGCGTTAATTTGTTGGCTAAAGTAATCCTGTTTATAGATAAACGTTTCATCAAAAACGATATTCCGAGAAATAATAATCCGATTGAGTGTTGGTATTCAGATGTAGTAGATCCGTATACCAGGGATATATCTAATTAAATACTCAATGTGTGCTTGAGGATTTGTTTTATATCATTTTATTAGTGTTCTAATCTTGTATTCTTTATCCAAGGGGTACGCTTGGTATTTATATCTGTAAGTTGAACTCTAATCAGGCTGAAGATTATTAGTAATCTTGGTAATGAGTGATGGATTACCTTTTTTCAGGTATGATCGGAACTACTTATCTAATACTTGATTTGATGACTTGAATGATTTTGTTTTTAGGGGATTAATATTATAGAGATAGGTAGTGGTTATTATAGCCTTTACTTAAAGCTTGATTGACAATCCTATAGATAACTGTATTTTGATTTATTTGATTACCAATTCTTGCTCTGCTTACTCAGTTCCTTTATTAGTCTCATGAATATAGCTAGGGAAGAGTTCAAGCTTGATTTCCTTAATCTCAATCCATTTTTCAAATGCTGTGTAACTTATGATTCCGATAACAGAGATATTGTTGTTCTGTTTGATTACTATAATCAAAAGTCTATACTTCCTATAAACCTAGGTAAAGTAATTCTAAATAATCAGGAATATCTCATTATAAATCCTTTTTATCAAAAAATAACTAAACAGCTTTCCGCTATACATTTCTTTAATAACTAATAGTTATGTTGCTTTATTAAATACATAAGAGAAGTCAAACAAGTCTCATTATATTTTATAAAAAGATCTAGATGATTAACAATCATTAGGTACTTTGGAGATTATTTGTTTTGTATGTATATGTATATAATTAGAGTATTCTTGTCTCAAAGAGCCTTTAATTCTTATTTTTTTCGTAGCAAATATTAGATATTCAAACACTTCCTTTTCAAGATGTTCTGCTTTTTTGTACTATAATTCTACTTAATCCTTCCTTAGAATTAAAATGTCCCTTAATTGTCTAAAGGATTTGTTAATCTTACGAAAAGCAGTAAAACACATAAGATTATAATTTGAGATTAGAATAAGAGAATAAGAGGAATAAGGCTTTATTTCTAAGAATATGAGGTTGTTGTATTTAATATATTGTGTATATATCTTATTTTCCATTATATCCCTAAAGCGTAGAGTAGTATTGAAATTACTAAATTATAAATCTAGTTTAAATAATTGTGTCTCGAAAATAATATTGATATAGAAATCAGGAATCAGAATAATGTCTATAAGGATCAAATCCTTATCATTAAGAATGCTTTTTATTATTCTCTAACCTCTTCCGACAACTTAATAGAATGCTAATTCTGAGTCCACCTAATCATCCTCGGAGGATTAATAGTATAATTAGTTATTTAAAAGAGATATATTATTAACAACATACAATACTCTACAGTTATTAAGAAGAGTAGAATTATAGAATTCAAATTCTGATTTTGAAGTCGAGTTAGTTGTAAATATCTTTAGCATGGTAACACCTATGAATTTGTTTGGCATTCTGGTAATAGATGGAATAGTATTATAAGATGATTTTTTTATTTATTTCTTACTCCTAAAAATGCTATAAAAGTACTTCCACTCGTTCATAATTTTTTGTCTGATTTCTTTGATTTGATTTACAGAGAGAGTTGTACTTGGATAATCAATATATTTCCTGGTTAAAACAATTTCCATTTTGTTACAATCCTTAGGATTCTATTTATAAAAGTTGTGTCTTTATCTATCTTTCTTAGATATGCAAGAACATTTTGCTTTCCCAATGTTTTTATCAGAATAGGAATTCTTGAATTGATCTTGTAAAATTCCTTTGGATGGAATAGATAATTTAAGCTGCTCGATAGTATAGATTCCTTTTGCCTTAGATAATACAGCATTGTGGCTTACAATATTCCTGAATATTGTAACTACTTGTTGAAGTGTTTAACATTCTTAACCTAAATGAATCTTTTCATTAATCTTATCGATTTTGTATTAAGCCTACAAAGATACTATCCTAATTCTAACAGTATTGAGGAAAGTACGGATAACTAATGGTTTATGAGTGTCTAGAAATCTGTATACAGATACCTTTGAATAAGCAATGCCCCAATCCCGAAACTATTTGATTGGATTAGTTTGTCCATTGGATGCCTGAGTAATTAGCATACGGTATTCAAACTGAACAATCATTTCAATAACTTGGTGGGATAGTGCCAGTTTATTATGGAGCGAGAGGATTATCTTATAAAGTGACTAAGCCTTTGATCCCTTATTTAAAAAGGATAGTTTTATAAAATAAACTGGATCAATAATTGATTAAATCCATTTATAGACTTGTCGATAGGATTTATACTTATTATCATATATCATTTTCTTATTACAATATAACCTATCAAGAACAGTAAACAAGGGAATTATATTAATAACGGATATAGGTGTAGGCTCAGATAGTGGTGGAGGAGCAATTGGATAATCAATTGATTCCTTTATTTCTGTATTCCTATCTTCACTTTTCCGTTCAGGATATTTGGTATAATATTCAACAAGCTCTGTCTTATAGACATACTGCTTGGCTCTATTCTGTTTCTATCGAATGCTTTCGAGAGTTGGAGAAACAGGTAGAGCTGTGGTTAGTCAATCGATCACTTCGAATAATGATTTTAAGGAAAAAAAAGCTAAAGGATTTGTCTTTGATAGAAGTTCAGGATTAATCTTATTTCAAATATCTTCTAGCTGATATTTAACCCTAAGAGCATCGTATTAGACTGGCCAATCCGATTGGGTGGTAAGATATACCGACGGATGTGTATATTGTGTTAACATAATTGATCCGGGTATTTGGATAGTGAAAATTTGGATTTTCAGATATGGATTGTGATATACCCACTCTTGATCACAAGAGTGATCTATGGCAAGATAACTATATTTAAACACAAACCGGGCTCATAACTATCGTACAGGACAATAGCATATCACAATGGAGGGGAATGATTGGACAATAATGGTATAAGTATAAGAATGTGTATATCTCCTTATCTACAGTTAGAACTGATTTCTTCTTGTAGAGAAGAGATCGGATTATATACTGGGTGATCTTCGGGTACCGATCACGGGAGCAGTGATCGGTCCTGCAACCAATCCGGTTATCGTTGTTCCGCTCCGGAGTATTCTATATAATGAATACCTGACCATCACATGATCTGATCCACGTGGTCTACAACACCGTTTCCGTCACAATTAATAATCTTCAAAAAATCTCTAATAAATTGTTAATAAAAATTCGAAAACCTAATGAATACTTGAACATTGATTATACTAATAGACAATTTCCAATCCACAATTATTCGGATTTTCTTTGGATTCATTTGAATATCATTGATTTTTATAATAAAACCTAAAAACTTGGTTTTGGATTTCAGAAATTTACATTTTTCGAATTTAGCGAACAAATCGGTTTTCCTTAATATTTGTAGAACCTTTTGGATATAATAGATATATTCCTTTTGAGTTTGATTGTATATCAAAATATCATTTAGATAAACAATACAAAATATATCCAGATATCCTTGTAGAGAATCATTAATAAATCTTTAGAAGATTGCAAAAGTCTTTATCAGTCTGAATAATATAATTAAGGATTCGAATAGTTCAAATCGGGTATAAAACGCAATCAGGTATTCCTACCCTTTTTTTACTCTTATATTATTAAAAACAAAGATAATATCGATTTTATTGAAATACTTTATTCTTTTCAAATTGTTTAGAGATTCTTTTGTTAATAATAAGAGGTATCGATTCTTGATCAACAAGTTATTTAAAACACAATAATCTATACAAAACCAAAAGTCTTCATTAGCCTTCTTGATAAACAAGATAAAAGAAATAATAGGGAAAGAGCTCAGCCAAATAAATCCTTTTCTAAAATTCTTTTCCAATTATTCTTTTAAAGCTTCTAATTCGAAGTAGAATATAAAGTATAAGGTATCAAAAGAAGGAATAGCTTCTTTTTTGAAACAAATCTTATAATTGTATAATTAATAAAGGAATAGCTTTTCTATATTCTTTAGAAAAAAAATATCTTTCCAATTTCGAAATTTGGATAATAAATCTTTAAAATCGAATATCTTCTTTTTCTTATTTAAATATTATTGATTTGTTCAATCGATATCTGAAACATTTTATATTTTCGGTAAATATAAGCCGAATAGACTTTTAAAGAGATCATAGCTATATCCTTATTCTTTAATCCTTTAAAGCAAGTAGATAAATATACAGATTAAGCTTTTGAAGAAACATCTAGCAAAGCTTTTATACAGAACAAGCGAAACAAAGTATTACAAAATTCATAGCAAAACAAATTATCGAACTGGAACGAGTTTGTCGCAAAGTCGATATAGAGATTGTACTTTTTAAGCTAAGCTATTCCCAATACAATAGAATAATAGGCTAGCTTGGTTATATACAAAACAATCTTCTTTTCGATATGATTATTGATTCTAAATCCTACTCAGATATAAAAGGTAACTCGATTATCGAACAAAATATTTCCATTGAATCCTATAACTTCGAATACTATAAATAATTAGTATACTAGTATTTTCTAGGAAAATACTTAGCTTCGATCTGTGAAGGCAATTCCTTTGCATCCGCTATCGACTATAGCGTATATCAGAAGAATATCTTTTTCCAAAAACAGAATAATAAATAGAATTATCAGATCCGTATAATTGTTTAATTCATTTTTCAAAAAAAAACCATAAATAGCAATAGCAGATAAGCGAAGAGTATATAAAGGATTATCCTAATTGCAATTTAGATTAGGTATATTCTGTTTCCCGAATTGATTGAGCTGGTTAACAAGCAAAGAGGAAAGTGAAGTAGGAAATGAATAAGAACTCGGCCCTTTGAAGAACTATTTAATACAGAACTAGTTCTTATTTTATTTATTTTTTATTTATTTATATTAATTAACATCTGTTTTGAACCTCCCTAAGGATATTTAGATGTGCTAAAATAAGGAACTATTTGAGCAACATAATTATCACAACCGAATTTAGCAATTTAACTTTAATGCTAAGGGCTATTCGCTTCTCTGCAGATACGATCCACTTCTATTTCCAAAAGGAAACATCTGATCCGGATTGTTGTTGAAGTAAAGCTTGATTTCCGAATAGATAAGCTCATTATAGGCTTCGATCTTTATAGTAGAGGAGAAGAAGCGAGAGTAAGTTGCTATTTGTTTAATCAAGCAGTAGGGCTTTTGTATTATATATTGGATTTGTGGTTTTTAGAGTATAATGTATTTAAGTGATTAATTGAGTAATGAGTTTATAAAGAATAAATAGTAAGCTTTATTAAAAAGATTATTGCTTTTTAAAGATTCTTTAATAATTAGGATAGATTTGAGTATAGAATTTTGAATCGGTGATCAATTGAATGAGCTTGTTAGATGTATATAAGAGTTTTTTGATATATATAATCACCTACTTATTAGATTGTATTTCTATAGGGGTAAAAAACCAGTTTAAACACTTTAGATTATTTATAATACATTTAAAAAAGTGATATAGTTCCTTAACACTGCCGTATAAACTGTCAAGGTACGGGTAAAGACTTATATTGTACCATAAGGGTAGAAGAGCTATGGAAGAGTGAAGCCCTACTTATAGGAAGTAGGGCGCGCTAGTATGCTGTGCCTGAGGCACGAAGGCAACTACAGATCATGTAGTTGGCGCCGTGACAGTACCCCCCGCTCAAGGCGATCGGTCCACGATCGCAATACCAATTGACCTTTTAGAAAACAAAATAACACTAAAATACTCTAATTTCTACTATTGGATTAAAATGAACTTTCTTGGGAGTAGTAATCAATTGCCGGAGCTTTTTAGGTCTGCCTCGGCCTCGATTCGGGGGTGCGCTTGGTGTAAGTACTAGCGGGGGATCAGGAGTAGTAGATCTTTTGAAGCCTACCCAAGCGGGCGGTTCTGGCTTATCTGGATTTGCTAAATGGAAAGCGATGATCGTGTCTTCTTGGCCGCGAAGGTCTTCGGCGGGTTGCCAAGATGCTGGGTGATGTTTCCATTTGACTTGGTAGTGAAATCCGTCCTCGTTATGGCAGTCAAGTAGTTTATCGAATTCCCACCGCTCGGTTTCCTCGTTCGTTTCGTCATCTCTTTCTAGGATACGGCCTTGGTTTCGACGGGATTCGGCTTCGTTGATCGCTTCTTGACCGGCTAGTCCAGGTGAGCGGTGGAGTGGTCGGAGTAATGAGTTGTGGAATACTGGAAAGATCTTAAAACTAGTGGGGAGCTGGAGTAGACAGGCTCGTTTATAAACTTTTAGAATCTTATAGGGGCCATCCCATTTGTCATCACCTTTCTTCATCGGGCGATTGGTTTTCATATTCTTAGTACTAACCCATACTTTGTTACCTTCTTTGTATAGAGGGGCGTCGGTGCGAGTCTTGTTAGCGTAATCTTCATATCTCTGAATGGATTGAGCGGCTAGGGCTTTCAATTTTGTTAGGATGATATCAAATCGGTCCGCAATCTCGTTGGCCTTTAGGAACTCGCGTTTGCGTTGATATGATAGGTTTGGGGGAACAGGTGAAGAGGGCTCAACGCCGAGGCGTGGGTGAAAACCGTAGTTAGCGAAGAATGGGGATACGCCGGTAGTCTCTGAGGTGGTATTATTAAGCGCAAACTCCGCGAGTGGGAGCCAATCGTACCAGTCATCTTGGTGGAAGTTCATAAAAGCCCGAAGATATTGTTCTACCATGGCATTGATCCTCTCTGTTTGTCCGTCGGACTCGGGGTGGAACGAGGAGGATCGTTTCAAAGTGATCGATAGACGCTCGGATAAGTGCTTCCAGAATTCTGATATAAATTGTGAACCTCTATCGGATACTATATTGTCAGGTGCACCGTGTAGGCAGTAGACTTTTTCGACGAACCGATCGGCGAGCTCCTCTGCGGACAGTCCTATAACCGGGATGAAATGACGCATTTTCGTTAGGCGGCAGACAACTGTGACGATATGTTGATGCTTTTTGCCATAGCGTTCGCTGATTGGTAGCGGTGTAATGTAGTCAATGGAGATATCGGACCAGGGGCGGAATGGTACTGGCAGGGGTTCTAGGAATCCGGGTGCGGCAAGACGGGAGGCTTTGGTTCGGAAGCAGAGTTGACAGGCTTGTACGTAAGTTTCGATTTCCCTCGACATATTGGGCCACCAGTATGTGCGGGAGACGAGATCAATAGTTTTAACTCGACCGGGATGTCCTGCCGGACCAGTGGAGTGCGTTCGGTATATGATCTGGGTGCGAAGCTCAGCGGAGGGGGGAACAAAGAGGCGGTCGCGATAGAAAATTTTATTATTGATTAATCTACAGTCTTGAAGAGCGATTCGGAGGTCTTTTCGGATCGATAGCGGCCAATGGCGAGCAGTTGGGTTCTGAAGTGTTTTACGCATGGTAGTGACCAATTCGGATGATTCGTATGCTTTATCGATAAGATCGTCGATCGGCTTCTCAGTATCGGGGATGATCATACCCATAGGCGCCGCGGTGAGGTCGATGTCGTTATTTGTTTGTCGGATGAGGTTCTTGAATGCAGCGGTGTCGAATACTCTTTTCGGGAGGACTGTTTGTAAGCGATTCTTGATTCGGTCGTCATTAGGGTCGGCGTGTACAGGGCGATCTTCTGCTTTCCTACTCAGTGCATCGGGGCGAACTGCTTTAAGACCCGGTCTGTATATGATACGAAAGTTGAAACCAGCCAGGAATTCAGCCCATCTAGCTTGTCTTTGATTCAACATCTTTGTCGATGTGAAGTACTCTAGATTCTTATGATCAGTAATGATCTCGAACGGCTCTTGAGTTCCATATAGTTCGGGTCTCCATTCTTCTAAGGACTTGATGATAGCTAGTAGTTCCTTATCATAGATCTCGTAGTTGCATTCGGCAGCGCTGTGTTTTGAGGAGAAGTATGCAACCGGGCGTAGTCGGCCCTCATCGTCATACTGAGAGAGTACTCCGCCCGCAGCCCAGTCGGAAGCATCTGTCTCGACAACTGTGCGGCGGTGGTGATCAAACATTGCAAGGACTGGAGCGGAGGCAAAGGCATGCTTCAGGTTTTCAAAGGCATTCTCTTGATCAGCAGTCCAATTCCATATATTCTCTTTTTTCAGCAGGCGGTTTAAAGGTTCCGTGATTTTAGAAAAGTTGCGAATGAAGCGTCGGTAGAAGTTGGCGAACCCTAGAAAGCGTTGGAGGTCTTTTAGCTTAGTTAACGACTTCCATTCGAGGATAGTCTTAACCTTGTCGGGGTCCATCTCGATACCACCAGGAGTAATGATCAGGCCGAGGTACTTCGTTCTCCTCGTTTCGAACTCGCATTTGTCAATGTCAATTTGTAATCCAGCGTCAATGAGTCTCTGCACGACTTCGCGAACTTGCTTTCGATGATCTGTAACATTCTCAGAGTAGATCAAGATATCGTCTAGGTACGCTGTACAATTCTTATCCAGGAGATCAAAAAGAACATGATTGATATAGTTCTGAAACGAGGCAGGAGCATTGCAAAGGCCGAAAGGCATCACCAGGGATTCGAATAAGCCGAAACGAGTTGTAAAAGCGGTCTTCCATTCGTGACCTTCCGCGATCCGTAGTTTATTGAACGCGGCGATGATATCCAATTTGGTATAAACTTTAGCATAGCATAAGGCATCGAGGGTTTCTTTGATCAGTGGCAGCGGATAACGGTTCTTAATAGTAACATTGTTCAGTCCACGGTAGTCCTGGCAAATTCGAACGCCCCCCCCGGGCTTTGCAGCTAGGAGGAGTGGGGCGGCCGATCGGGAGCGGGATTCGCGGATGAATCCTTTATTTAGGTTATCATCGAGCCATTTGCGAACGACTTGGAGCTCGGCTGGGGACATTGGGCGACCTTTGTTGTACGGGGGCTCTTTGCCTGGCATGATCTCGATCTTGTGATCCCAAGAGCGTCGTGGCGGGAGCTCGTTGGCGAGGGAGGGTAAGAACCCAGCGAACAGATCGCGAAGCCAGGGTGGTAGCTTGCTCTGAATCTCTGTTGTAGATGGTACGGGTCGGTCGGTCTTTTCCATGAACTTCTTGATATCGCTTTCCATGATACTGCGACGTAGTTGAATAGGATCGTTTGTTATTATACGGTGTAACTCGCAAGCTCTATCTAATTCATCCCAGGTTACTTTTGTGATATAAGCTTCCTGATCTTTACAGAATTGAACAAAGCTATTAGCTGTGAGGAACTTTATATCGTTCATTTTCTGTCGGATATTTCGTAAGGCGTCAGTCGGTTCCTCAGAGGGCTTCTGTAGCGATAGGGGGTTCAATGGGGGTAAAACGTTTTGGTTTCGTGGCGGTCTTTTGTGTATCCTAGAGCCTGCGATGATCCGCGCTGGGGCCGGTTTCAGGATCGGCCGGTTTGGTATCATCTTGGCGCGGGTCTCTGTTTTTCCGTTGATTCGGTGAGTGTAGCGGCGGTTTGAGTCGGGTGGCATTGGATCAGCAGGATCTATGTTGTAGAGGTTTCTATCAGTATTCTTCTCCACAGCTGGAGTCGGAGGATCGTATTCCAAAAGTATCGACTGGTCTTGGGGTGAGAAGGAGGGAGTCTGGAGACTTTCGTCGATGACTTCTTCGGCAAAGGCACGATATGGGGTTGAGGTAGATTTCTTCGAAGTAGACTTCAAAATAGACTTCCTAACGGGTGTACGTGGTATTGGATTGAGCGCTGTGTCTGCTGGGGTCGGCACATCGTTACGATCGGGGACGACAGTTGCAGCAGAGTTAACTGGGCAGCAATATCTGGAGCAGTACGTGGACGTGAACTTAAGAGTCATTGTTGCCCAATTAATGGTAGGGTTATGGCGCTGAAGCCATGGAAGACCGAGGATCATAGGGTCCGCGTCGGAAAGATTGGTAATATAGAATAAGCCAATTTCTTTATGATTGTTAATCCGTAGATCTAACAGTGCATACTGAGATAGGATATCAGAAGTCCTTCCGTCTGCAAGTAACAGGTTGCGGGTAGTAGGGAGGGGACGTGTAGGGATACCAAGCTTGGATATGAGGGTTCTATCTATAAACCCATATCCCGCGGCTCCACTATCTACTAAGCCAATGAGTGGGATGATCACGTTAGGCGCAAGGAAAATTTCCGTTGAGATTTTAAGAGATTTGCTATTCATTGTTCTAAGATACAAAGGATCCCTAGACATAACCGATCTCTTAATCCACAAAGGCAAACTTTCCACAACGAACCTCGATTCGCGACTATGAATCGAGGTTAGTCTTTTAACATGCTTGGCTGGGGAATTGAATTTCCGCTATCATCCGAATGTACGGAGCCTTCAACGAATCCGCCCAGATCTCTGCTGCCAGTGGGGACTGGAGAGGCGTATCGAAATGGTGCCGCGGCAGTCGGGAAACGATTAGCAGGCGGGAATGTATTCTGGTAAGTAGGGCTATAAGCGTTGCGATAGGGTCCGGGGTTGTGATGGTGATCGGTAACGGGAAAACGGTGGACATTCGGAGCGTGTTGGTTCGTAGCAGGGGGACGATCGGGGTATTGTATGGTTCCTGAGTTGGTATTATATTTTGCATCGTTGCGTCGCTTTTCTTCGCAGTTGAATTTGATATGACCGGGCTTTTTGCAATAAAGACAGAGGCCAAGATCTAGACATTGTTCTCTATTGTAACGTAATAAGGGTCGCTGGCCTTGGCGAGCAGCATCCAGTTGCATAGGATCTCCAGAGGGATCAGGCGTAGGTATTACAGCAGCGATAGCAGGCTTCTTTTCATTGGGTTTTTTCTGATCGCTGAAGTTGGTGCCTTGGTTCTTGCGTTGATTGTCAAGATGAATCTTCTCCTCTAAGTCATCGTAGATGCCTTGCCACCAGACTACCCACGCGTCGATGTCGGCGGCAGAAGGTTTATTGGGGCGGTTAACTGAAGCATCGATTAGTTCTTGTGAGACTTTGAGTTTAAGATCAGCGACTTGTTGTTCGGCAGTCTTCTTGCATTTGATAGCGAGCTGCTTGAATTCGGTAATAAAGTTACCAAATGGGGTCTTCTTCATTTTACATTTATCGTAATCCATGGAAGCTTTGCGTGAGAGATCTAGAGTCTGGTATTGCTTGTTTAATTCACGCCAGATGCCTGCTACAGTGCGCCATCCAGAGGGCCAAAGGTCGGAATCATGCGCGTTGTCTGTGATTGTATCAAAGTGTATCTGATTGTTCGTATAAGCAGGGCCAGAAAGTAGGCTAGCAAGAAATGTGATTTTCTGAAACTCTGATTCATTTTCGTAATCCGCGGTCAAGCAGCGATTGACTGCGCTACGAAAAGTCGTGTACTGATCTTGGCGCTTTGCGATATCTTGCTCATCACCACTGAACTTTTCGGGGGCGGCGAGATACTTGCGACGAGGTGAAGCTTGCGAATTATTGCGAACAGCAATCTTCAATGTCTCAATTGTGTCTTTCAATTCGACAATCTTTGATTGAGCATCGGTGGCTTGGGCCTGAGCAGCGGCAGCTTGGGCTTGTAATGAGCCTGCGATCGATTCGATCGATTCAAACACGGCTTGAGCGGCAGCGAAGTGTGCAGCGTTTGGATCATTGAATAGGTCTGTAAAGGGAGAGATATCGGCTTCGGCGGAGTTGAGAACGTGGTTCAAGAAAAGGAACTGCGGAGGTAAGCCAGATGCAGGCGCTTCTGGTGCAGGTGCTTGTTCACCCATCTTCGGCACTTTTTGAGGCTCAAAACATCGGCGGCAGGGTGTACAATGGATCAACGGTGGGTGCGATCGGCGCGATCGGGACAAGACGTCGGTGGGGCTTTGGAAATAAAATAAGAAATAAAGCTGTGATAGCTTATTTGAAGATGGTACAAACTGTCAAGGTACGGGTAAAGACTTATATTGTACCATAAGGGTAGAAGAGCTATGGAAGAGTGAAGCCCTACTTATAGGAAGTAGGGCGCGCTAGTATGCTGTGCCTGAGGCACGAAGGCAACTACAGATCATGTAGTTGGCGCCGTGACATAAACAATCCAGCTTATTATTTTAATAACTAAATCGCTAATGGTAAGCGGCATAATCGCCATGGCCTGTTTTCATAGTTATCAATCGATGTAAGACTACTTTTAGTAGAGTTAGTTCCTTTGGCTCCTTTATACTGTATCTAGGAGACCATTCTTTATAGCTAGTGGAGAGAAAGGAGTTCATCTCTTTTCACCAGGTAGATTCTGTGTGTAGGCGCTTCTGACGGACGATCGTTCGGACCCCATTGATTGTTGGTAGCTTGTCGATTGCCTGGTCCATAGGCCCAATTGCGCCTGCGTTTGCGAACTAGTTCTTATAGAGCTGATTATAATAATAATAACTCGAAGTTGAATAGGACGGGTATCGGGATACAAATAATCTCATATCAGATAACTGATAGAACCATAATGATAGCATTTACCGCATTTTTGTTGCAAACCCAGGTTCCTAATAGTATATTCCTTTTTTCCTAAATTCAGATTTATTGAGTCTTTAGGAATAGACTTTAGACTAGCAAATTGTAGAAATAGAATAGTGATTATTCTTTAGAATAAAGTTTTGAAAGCAATAAAACAAATATAATAGATTTGTTATTAGTATTAATAGAATTAGTTATTAAATTATTATAAATAATTAGTATATTAATAAAATTCATAGATCAGAATAAGGTTATACAATAGTATATTTTGTTAGAAAAGGTGCTCATACCGCATATCACATTATGCTATATCGGGATTAGCCCATATATAATACTGTTGAGTCCACATATATATATCGTATTGTTATGTAGAACTTAATAATATTAAGACTTTTCCATCAATTTATATATAATCTTCTAACAAATTATAAACCCAGATTCACATAGCGCTAGAATTAGTCTTCCGGAATTACTTGATTAAAGCTATAACAGACAATAACTATTCCATCAAATCCAGAGACTATCATCTTTATAAATATAATTCAATCCTAAAGATATCCAGATAGTATTTAGCCTAATACAATTAAGCAATTAAGGGAGCATAGCTTTGTTTGATAAATAAATCTAGCTTCAATATTATTGTAAGATTCCGATATCCTATATGATATCGTAAAGCATACAGCGCTATTACAATAAAAACCGTAATGAATATTTAGATACACGGCATCATAACAATTCAACCTATGAGGTTGAAGACAGTGGAGATTGTACAAAATACTCAGGTGCGTGGCACCACAGCAATCCAATCTATAGGGTTGAAAAGAGCGATGAAGCTCTAGCAAACGATTGCCATCTACTCTTATCTTCTTTCAACAATTCGAGAATCTCAGTTACAGTATAATTCTCTCGATCCATTTTCGATTTTTCTCTTTTCGATTTCTGTAAGCTTTATATCAATAGCAATGATGCGATATAAGCAATCGGCAATACTTTACGAATCAATCAAATTTTATATAGTTGAGAATTATCTATAGAAAATCTTGAAATTGAGAATGTTTTGAATATAGTTTATAGGGAAGCTATAAAACCCATCTGATTTAATAAAGATTTTTTTTTATCTCAAAAATTTTCCTATTACCCTTTCCCTATTTCTTTAATAGTTTTCCGATTATTTATATCTATAATCTAATAAATATAATGATTATTAGATTATTGTTTTTATTTAATACTAGTTTTTATAGAATTTAATTTGTTTTGCTTATCAGTTTTGCTATTTTACAATATCTCAACTTTCAATCTTATTTCCTTTCGATTTCGATATTCTTTTATTTACCTATAGTTTATATAATATATTCTATTCTAACAGATTAATATATATTACTAAGTATAGATCAACTGTTTTTCTTTTCGATCACCGTTTTTATATAATTTCAACTTCAATCTTCTTTATCGATAATAGTTATACTAATGATTGAAGGAAAGGGAAAATATATAGGGAGCTGGAGAATCTATAGGGACTCGAAGACATTGAGTATAAGGAGCCGGAGGTTCTAAAGGGAATTGAAGGTGATCTGAAATTATATGTAGAGGAGAAATGGATGACTATAGTAATGGGAGAACATATATTACTATATTTGGGGGAACATTTTGGTGTTTCATTATATAGAAGATAATGGAATTATCTTCTATACTCCTTATAATAGAGGAGAGTAAGGATCAAGAGATTCTATATGATTACGGTGATTATATAGGATATTGTATCCTAACTCCTATAAGAGGTAGAATGGTAGAACATATTCTGTGGGGGAGTGCTTTTAGCATTTCATTATATAGGAGTAGATATCTTCTATATCTTTAAGGAGGAGAGTAAGGATCAAGGGATTCTATATGATCAGAGTGATTATGTAGGGACCTGTATCCCAGCTCCTATAAGAGGGACAGAGCTGTAGGAGTACAGGTTCTATAGGCTAGTAAGGATTGTACCAACAATATGATATCTATATCCTTAGAGAAGCGTTTACACTAGGTATTGGGTAGTCTTAGAGGAAACGATTTTCTTTAAAAATTGATTAAAGATATTGGTTCCTAGAAGAAGTATTATTAGCAATCAAATACTCCCATAATTATATTATTTGCTGATCCGAGAATACTTTCTGGTGGTATATAAGATCTGATTTATTGATTTTATAGCGATTTTGATAGCTATAATCTTAAAGTGCTTTCTAATATTCATTAGAATTAACTTATTAGTTTTAAGATATTTGTTAGTAATCCTCGAGATTTATTAAATAAGAATGATCAAACGCTGCATACATATCTATACAATACAAATCATGTCATTTAGCTTGATTGAGATCAATTATAGCCCCGATTTACGATATAGTTTTTTATAGCTTTCGATAAGTTATATAGCTTCAGATATATAATATTAGTATGGGGGAGTGTTAGAAAAGGTGCTTATACCGCATATTATACTATACTATATCGGGATTAGCCCGCATGTGACACTGTCGAGTCCATACATATATATCGTATCGTTATGTAGAACTTAATAATATTAAGGCTTTTCCACCAACTCATATATGATCTTCTAACATATCTTGTAATTCACAAAAGATTCCTTGAAATAAAAGCAGGATTAGAATATTATTAGGTATTTCTTTTTTTAAAATAAATCTTTAAAATTCCATAAAGAAGATATTAAAATCGAAATATTTTTATTTCAGTATATATAGTTTATTCTATATATTTTGTATTCAATTAAAATCCCTAAAAGTGTTTTCGAGATATTTAAGGAATACAATATAATCAATGAACTGAAGAATCCTATAAGAAATCTTAAG
Source organism: Botrytis sinoallii (assembly GCF_014898435.1). NCBI lineage: Eukaryota > Fungi > Ascomycota > Leotiomycetes > Helotiales > Sclerotiniaceae > Botrytis > Botrytis sinoallii. The sequence continues at coordinate 1,489,486 of NW_024066029.1, read as the reverse complement.
TAATATAAGCTTGTATATCTTTCTAATAAGTTTTCTAATAATATAAGTCAAATAAACAAAAGTTGTTAGGAATCTATTATTATTTGTATTCAATTTTCTATATATTTATTAAACAAATCTATATAGATTGAAGTAAGTATTATTAAACTCTTTTGGATTAAGAATATATTCACTTAATCAAATAATTGGAGTAAATATAATGAGTTCAGGGATAGAATTAATAGGAGTTTTGGGGGATATGGTTTTCAAACGAGTAGATATAATAAATATAAATTCAATAAGGCAATTAAGTAAATAAATGTTTTGAGTAGTAATTTGTTTATATAGAGCAGTTTGAATATATTTGTAAATTAGGGATTCGGAAATTTTGTATTCAAATAATCTATTGATCTTCTTTAGTTTAATATAATATATAAATGCTGATTGAAGATATTGATATCAAACCTGGGGATCCTTTGATATAGAAATACTAAATTCCGAGGAGTCCTTAGATTAGTCAGATAAGTATAAAATAGTTATCATAAAAGCAATATTTTAATAAATAGGAGTTATATAATATTATAAGGCAGGCAAGCAGAATAGAATTCTAATAACTTTGTTTTAATCTAATAAGGTTATATTGATTTGGATAATAGATTCAGATTGAGAATTAAGATATAGTTTAAAGAGCTATAATATAGGATCTTTTAAGTTGAAGATATATAGGATTTTGCTAAGCGACCTAGTCCAATCAGGCCCTAGCTCACTTGCGCTCCAGTGCGAGCGCCCAATTCAGTCCCCTCCGAGGGGACCAATATGTCACGTGATCTCACACTGTGACACTGAGGTTCTTTCAATCGAGCTTCTTCTGTAAACACAGAGTCTTGATGTTTCTAGTATTCAGTCAGACTAAATCATTAGATAGATATTTACAAATAGGGGAACAGCAAATATTAGCATTCTTTGAGTATCGGGCTTGATTGGTAGTTAGTTCGGTTTATAGGTATAAGGAAATAGCTTTTATTTTAGTAATAAATTCTTTGGTATTTTGTATAACAGGATGATTACTTTGGGACAATATAAACTTGAAGTTTAGATAAAAGTGAAATCTGTAATTCGAGAAGAATAGGATTATTCAAATACTTTTGGATTAGATATTATTAATAGAGAATTCAATAAATAGGAGCTATTCTGCTTAATTGTTTTGTAAATAGGCTATATATGACTAGAGATATTATTTTAGTATTATATTAGCCCTTTTGGTTTATTTATTAGTTTTAGAGTAATAAACGGTTAAAAGCTTAATAGCTATATTTAAATGCTTATAGATATATTTTCAGAATTCAAAAATGAATTAAGCTTTATAATTAGATATAATAGTTAAAAATAAGCTATAAAGCTTTTAGATATTCTTTCAGAATAAATAGGCAATCTTTTCAAAGTTATAGGTATTATAATAAAATAAAAAATATTTTATTTTCATTAATCAATCGATTATTATTATAATAATATTAAAATTAATACTTTTGGGTAAATATATAATGAAATCTATTGAAATATCTTATCAAGCTTTTTACAAAATTAAAAGCAGGTGGAAAACTTTCTTCTGGTCTTTATGATTTGGGGTAGTATAATGGTAATTGTAATAGTTATGGATCTATTATATAATATAATTGTAATATCCAGATTAATAATAATTTTGAGATAATAATTCGAAGATTCGAATATAATATAAATAACTAGTAATAAGTGATTTGTAATATAAGCAGAATAGATAGATTTTTAGAAGATTATAATTAGGGATATATAGTTTCCCTTAATAGTACAGCAGATTATTGTTTTCGATATACTCGGCAAAAATGATTTTCGGGTATTTCGGGAATCCCTTTTGTAAGGATTTCAGAATAGATTTGGATATAGGGTTAGTTTGATAGCCTTTATGGAATAGGGTAAATAGATTGGTAAAAAGATTTAAAGGGGTTTCTGAGTTTTTTAATAGTATTATAAAATTGAATATAGATATAATATATAGAATTGCAGACTTTATAATTTTGTTATTTTCTAGCAAAGTTATAATATTATTGAAATCCAAATGGTTAGTAATATCGATAGAATTGGGGTTTTTCTAGCTACGGATAGTTACAGCGAAGTATACTTTCTTGATAATTTTAGGTTCAATTAGAATAACAGTAATAGGAAACAGATCGGAATCCAGATTCTCTTGTTTCAGGATAATATAGCTTTGATACAAAAAGTATTTATCCCCCTCCTTAAAAAGATCTTCTGACCTCCTAATTAGTATATCGGATTTGATATCTAGCTTTCTAAAACGATAAGTAATTCGGAAATTAAATCGAAATAGAAATTCGGATTAACAGATTTGATAACAGTTTAATAACTTTATTATAATAAAGTATTCCAAATTCTTATAATCAATAATCACTTAGATTAATAATACAATACCTTCCAACTCAAAGCATCTGTCACGGCGCCAACTACATGATCTGTAGTTGCCTTTGTGTCTCAGGCACAGAATACTAGCGCACCCTACTTCCTATAAGTAGGGCTTTACTCTTTCATAACTCTTCTACCCTTATAGTACAATATAAGTCTTTACCCGCATTATAACAGTTTATATTATTATCAAATAAGCTATCACAACTTTATTTCCTATTTTATTTCCAAAGCCTCATCGATACCTTATCCTAATCGCATCAATCACACCCACTGTTGATCTATTATATATCCTATTATTGATATTTTGAGCCTTAAAAAGCGTTAAAGATAGGTAAACAAGTATCTGCATTAGAAATGCTTGTATCTGGCCTACCTTTGTAGTTCCTTTTCTTGAACCACATTTTCAACTCTATCAAAACCAATATCTTTTTCTTTACAAATCTATTCAATAACCTAAATGCTGTATACTTTATTGCTACTTAAGTTATATTTGAATTGATCGAATCAATTGCGGGCTCATTATAAATCTAAGCTGTTATTACTCAGATCTAAATCATTAATATTTAATCAAAGATTATCGAATTGAAAGACATAATTGAGACATTGAAGATTGCTGTTCACAATAATTTGCAAGCTTTACTTTGTTGCAAATATTTCATTGTTTCTGAAAAGTTTAGTGATGATAAACAAGATATTACAAAGCGCTAAGATCAGTATACAACTTTTTGTAATACAATTAATCACTATTTGATTACGAATTACAAAAATGAATTAGAATTTCAGAAAATCATATTTCTTGTTAACCTACTTTCTGGTTTTGCTTATATGAATAATCAGATACATTTTAATACAATTATAAACAATGTATATGATTCCGATCTTTAGTTCTCTAAATAGCATATTATAGCAGGTATCTAATATAAATTAAATAAGCAATATCAGATTCTAGATTTCTTATACAAAGTTTTTATAGATTACAATTGTCAGAAATAGACAGTAAGTTACGCATAAAGAGTGATATATTGAAATATATATATCGAATCTATATATCCGGAAAGTCTGAAAAAGGAGTTTTATAGTGGTGTATATATACTACATATATGCTATACATATAATTTCCAATATTTTCTCTATAATAGGAATCTACTATCTAAATTATATAAACTCTCTATATATATATATTTGTAAAGAGCCTTATTAACTTCTACAACAGTACCAACATTCCAAAATTGTCTGTAGTATCTATATTTTTAATGGAATTCGACAGCTTTATAATTTAATATCATATCACAATACAAAAATACTCTTTGTCTGAATCCTGTTTTCCCTATCTATATCAGATCGGATCCAATTTATCTAGCAGTTTGAATATCAATCTGCTTTCGTAAAATCCTTTTTGTGTATATATTAACGGATTGCTTCGGATTTGTTATCTTCGGATTGTAGGGTTACCTTTTTAGTATGGTAAACAACCCAAATCCAATCTCATATGAACAGACCTCCAGCTTATCTGTTATCCCACATGGTTTTCTTAAAATGGTTAATTTGGTCAATTTGGTCAATTTGGTCAATTTGGTCAATTTGGTTAATTTGGTCAATTTGGTTTAAATCAACCAAATCGATTAAGGTGATTGATTTGATCAAATGCAACTATTGATTCTCTTTAATGCATTTGTATTCAGTATTCCAAATCCAATCCTAAACCTTTTCCATAAATTATAAAGCCAGGATATATGAACTGTTTTATAAGGATATCGGCTATTTATTCAATTCCTGGAATCTATATAATATATAGTCTTTTGGTATTAATTATATCTTTTCGAATATAATATTATTAAATGTTAATATACTTTGCCTTACTATGAAACTTATTCTCTTACATCCAATCAATTTCACTAGCATTATTGTAATATAAAATTAGGATAAAGGGCTCTTTTTCAAAGCATTCTCCTAAATCTTTTATTAGCTTTTCTATCTAAACTAATTCTTTTACACCCTCATTTGCTGTTATAATCTCAGCTTCCATTGTATAAAGAGATATCGATTTCTGTTTCGTTGAAGATTATACTATAGCTCCTCCATATCTGATGAGAGCTACTCCTTAAATAGATTTCCTGTCGACTATAGATCCCCAAGTTGAATCTGTATAAATTCGATATTCGTATGTAAGTATATTTAATCGATTTGAATAGATTGTGCCCACTGAGTATATACCAGTAAGATATTGAAGCAAGTATTTTGTAAGCATTAGATAACTTTCCCCTGGTGTATATATAATACAAGCAAGCTGGTTAATGGTGTATATTATATCAAATCGAATATAATTCGAGAGATAGATAGTACTATCAATAATTTGAAGATATAATATCATATTGTTTTGATAAAGGAGTTCATTTTCGTTTACATCTTGTACAGCTGTATTAAAAGATAAGAGCAAATCTTTTGTGTCGGTGAGGTTGATTCTAAATCTTTGCAAGATCTTTTTCGTATAATTTGATTGGTGTATCTTAAATAATCGATCTTGTTAATATTGTTCTATTTGAATATCTAGGAATATATTGGTTTTGTCTAAGTTTTTGCATTTTCATCGATTTCCGATTGTCTTTTTCATTGAATTCATATTGATATGATTTCCTATTATCAGTAGATTATTTATATATAATAGGATATACACTCCCTTTCCTGTAAAAAGATTTAGATTCGCTATCGATTCTTCAAGTCCAATTTTTTTAAAGAATTTTCGAATTATAGTTTATCAAACTCTTGGCGTTTGTTTTAAACTATAAAGTGACTTTTTTAGTTTGAGGTATGATTTGCTTTTGAGTTTGATCTTAAAGAAGATTTCTTCGAAAAATTCTAATATTTCCATAAGGATTTTTGTATTTATTAGCTTATTATTCAAAAAAGCAATATCAATATTTATATTATCGATTTCTAGATCTTCTACTACAACTTTTGCTAATAAAATATACAATATCAAATACCTTATTATATTAGTGAAAGTCTCTTAATAATCTATTCCATATTCTTGAAGATATCCCTTAATTACTAGTCTTGCTTTTCTTTTAGCTAATTTGTTGAAGTGATTTAGTTTATTTCTCAAAACATATCTACTATTTAATAGCTTTCAGCCTGCAGATATAGTTCTATTTATGATTTTGAAGGTACCATTATCCTTGAAACTCTACAATTCATTTTTGATCGCTTCCATCCATACTTAAATATCCCTTTGTATAACATTTTCGAACTTTACTGATTCCTCAAATATTGAATTATAGTTACCAACTAAAAGATTTTTAAAATATACAAAGGTAGTGTGTAATGCAATTATATACTAAACAATCTAATTACTAAAGATCTTTTTCAATCATTTCTTACAACTTTTATTTAAAGCATCTCGAACTAGAGTAGCTATCAGAATAGGCCTAGCTTTTGAAATCTTTACAACTACTTATACTCTTTATCTTGAAGATAAAGGTACTTATACATTTTGTACTGAATATCCAGTTCCCTGTAGTTATTATTGCTATAGTATTTGCAAAAAATAGATTCAAGCTTCCTCTTATTTATTTTAGATCTGAACTTTCTTTTACTTATTGGTATATACATTTTCTTGTATATCTTCTTATATTACCAATTACATTTTTCTTTTTGTAGCCTTTTGCTTATCATATAAATGAGATTTCCTTTTCCTCTCTATCCCGGGTGATTCTGGAATACTTTTTTCTTTGAGTTTTTTAAATAAGTATTTGTATTCATTAAAGTCAGTATTTATTGTTCTAATAATAATTTTGATATAAAGATTGAGGAGGCGATAGATATTATTTCTATTCATTTCAATTATAATATACTCTCCTTTAAATACTCTAAACTCGAATTTCTTAATCATCAGATCTGATTGCTGGGGGTTCCTGGCCTATGCTTTACAATCGAATATTCTGAGCTTCTTAAAGTCAGGCTGTTTGTTATATATAGCCTTATATGGTATTATCGATATAGAAAGCATTCCTGTCTTTTTAAAGGGTAATACTTTAATGGGTAATCTGTTTTTCAAATATATAGTATATTTGATAATAAATTCCTATATACTAAACTTAACATCTGATTCGCTTAATAGCGATCTCGCTATAATACTAATATCTTGAATCTTCTTTTTGGTTACTCCATTCATAAAATGCTTTCCAGAGAATAAGGGTTCAAATATCAATCCTCTCTTTCCAATCTCTATTTAAAAGGATATCCCAAATTCACCTTTCCCATTATTTATTCTAATAATAGTAACCTTGCAATTGAACTCTTTCTCAATCTAATTGATAAAATCCATTAATATGGGTATAACAATCTCTACAGATTTATCTTTTGTAAATCTAAACCAAGTTCCTTTTATTACATTATCAACAACTGCAATAAAATATCTATTTCCATTTTCAGAAGATTCTTGAATCTCTGATAGATTTATATACAAGCGTTATAGTTTTGTAAATATACAGATAACTATATATTTGTTGAAATACTTGTTTATTCTTTTTGCAAGATAAAGCTCATAAGCTTTTCAATTAATACTTTTCTTTCTTTTAGTATAATACAATCCATTTGAAGCTTTTTTTAACTTATCTATCTAATTGTAATTGAAATAATCTAAGCATTGATATATAATCTCAGCTTTGTTGTTATTTGTATTAATCTCTTTTGTTTCTGAATTTGTATTCGTTATATATATTTATTGAATAAATGATTGTTAAATAATATAATTGTTATTGACACATTTTACAGTCATCTCTAGCTAACCATTTTTTCAGTATGATACTGAATCCCCTTTGAAGATGATTTTTCGATTTGTTTTGGCAAGTGTTTCAACTGAAATGAATTGATTATTCCAAAAGTCTTTAACATATTAGATATCTTTTAGTATAAAGTTTCTAATAGTAACTGTTTTATATACAATACTCATAGAATATGTATTATTCACAGTTTTGACTCTTTGTGGAGTACCCCATTGTACAACATTAGAAAGATTTTCAATAGAATCAATAAAGTAATAAAAAGCTTTTGAATCAAGAATCCATATATCATTTTGGATTTTAGTATACATTACAATATTAAGATATAGAGAATCAGTATATTCGTTTACTATAGCTACTTGCGCAAAACTATCATTCTCAATATTTTTATTTGAATACCAGACTTCTCTGACTTTATTGTATTTTCAACAAGCATTTTATTAGTATCCTTTCTTTTTATAGAATTTGTAAATATAAGATTTAGTCTTGATAGTTTTGCTAGAATTTAATAAAATATTATTGCTTTTCTCAAGTATATATTTTTTTCTATTCTTATAATATTCTCCATATCCTTTTCCGCCTCTTCCTTAAGCTTTCTTATTGTCTTTTTCTTTTATATTTCCTTGTATAGTATTAGCTATTACTAAATGATTTATTATACCTCAAGGAATTCTTTTAGCTTGTTATAGGGTATATAGTGTGTCTTGTATATTTATATTTAATAATATAATAAAGTTTCGCTATATCTATCAGACTTCTGTATTTAGTAATACATTTAAAAGATAAGAGTAGATCTCTATTTCGGATAGAGATTGTATTGTTATAGATAATTTATATTGATAATCAAGGAGTCGATCGAAGAAGAATTGAATTGTCTTTGTTTTAGGGTTGAATTGCTTGCAAATAAACTATTGCCGGAGATTTTGAGTGTATTGAAGATTTGCATTATTATTGAATATTAAGAGTTTCGCCTAGATTTCTACAATATCTTTTACATTGATTATATATATAAATTGAAAGCGATATATAGGAATAATACAGGAATTGATAATAGAGAATACAATTCCTGCTTTTCTATCCCATTCAGCGATATTGACTTGATTGCTTACTAGTCTTATACTTCTCCCTGTGTACAGGGATAGTACAAATACTGTTATTATAATAGTTCGAATAGCTTTATAAAAGTCTATTCAATTATAACTATTAAAAGTGATTAGTATTCCCCATTTTGTTTAAATTATATCAACAATAGTCTTGCTTGCTATAATATCAAGAGTAAGAATAGCTATAGGAAAATAAAAACTCGAGACTCAGGAAATACAGAAATATAAAATGAAGCTTATAATAATGCGGCACTTATAATCTATCAGAAATAGATAGTAAGTTATATATAAAGAATAATATATTGAAATATATATATCGGATCTATATATCCGGAAAATCCGAAGAAGGAGTTTTATAGTGATGTGCACGTGCCATATACATACTACACATATGATTTCCAATAACAATAAATATAAAATAAAGAAGACCCTATTTAATAACTTTATTATCGAATTCAAGTAGCTTACTATCAAATACAAGAAAACTGTTGAACAATAAGTCGCCAATCTTAAATTCAAAGTCTTACAAGAATTAATCAATGCTTTAATTAATTGTTCTAATAAATCTTCTACTACCGATATTGATATATAAATAGTCTGGTGGCAAGGTATCTATAATAATTTAGAGGAAAAAATTCATCTTAATAATCAATACAAGAATTAAGGTATTAACTTTAGTGATCAGAAAAAACCTAATAAAAAGAAGTCTACTATTGTTGTTATAATATTTACACCTGATCCCTTTAGAGATCCTATACAATTGGATACTGCTTGCTAAAGCTAGCAATCTTTATTATGTTATAATAAAGAACAATATCTAGATCTTGATCTTTGCTTTTATTATAAAAAGCCTAGTTATATCAAATTCAATTGTAAAGAAAAGCGATATAATAATACAAAATATAATATCAATTCAGGAACTATACAATACCCCAATCGTTCCTCTACTACAAACCAACACGCTCTGAATGTCCATTGTTTTTCTGTTATCGATTATTATTACAATTCCGGATTTTATTGTAATGCTTATAGCTTTACTTATCAGAATACATTCCTGCCTGCTAATCGTTTCCCAACTACTGCGGTATTATTTCGATATACCTCTTTAGTCCCCATTAATAATAAAGATTTGGGCAAATTTGTTGAAGACTCTGTACATTCGAATGATAGTGGAAATTCAATTTTTTAATTAAGTATATTAAAAGATTAACCTTGATTTATAATTGCGAATCGAGATTCTTTATGAAAAGTTTATCTTTATAAATTAAGAGATTGATTATATCTAAGAATCCTTTATATTTTAGAATAATAAATAATAAATCTCTTAAAATTTCAATAAAAATTTTCCTTATATCTAATATAATCATTCCATTTATTGACTTAGTAAATAATGAAGCCATAGGATATAGATTTATAAATAGAATCCTTATATCCAAATTTGGTATCTCTACACATCCCCTTTCTACTACCTACAACCTGTTATTTGTAGATGGAAGGACTTCTGATATCTTATTTCAATATACACTATTAGATCTACGGATTAATAATCATAAAGAAATTGGTTTATTCTATATTACCAATCTTTCTAACACAGATCTTATAATCCTTGGTTTTTTATAGCTTCAGCACTATAACCCTATCATTAATTAGGCAACAATAACTCTTAAATTTACATTCATATATTACTCTAGATATTACTGCCCAGTTAACTCTACTACAACTATTATCCCCAATTATAATTGTCACGGCGCCAAGTACTCTACCACTAAGCCACGTAACCCCAAAAGGGTATAAGTAGTTTGATCAACATCAAACCTACTAAGTAGAGTTATAACCAATCCGTGACACTACTTCCTCCTTCAACCCCGGAATGGGCATAGCGGGATCTCGTCCCCTATCCCGGAATAGGATTGCCAAGGATTCTAGTAGTAGAAATTGATTACGTACCTAAAAGTGGGCGGGACCGCTTTTCCCTGACTAATCGGATTCCATCACGAAAAGCCTTCGGGTAGGATCAAACTAACTGTCACGGCGCCAAGTACTCTACCACTAAGCCACGTAACCCCAAAAGGGTATAAGTAGTTTGATCAACATCAAACCTACTAAGTAGAGTTATAACCAATCCGTGACAATAATAATATGCTAACCTTAATAAATACAACACTTAATTCAATACCATATACACCCGTTAAAAAATCTATTTTGAAATCTACTTCAAAGAAATTTATTTTAACCCTATATCGTGCCTTTGCTGAAAAAGTTATCAATAAAAATCTCCAAACTCCTTTTTTCTCATTTCAAAATCAGTTGATACTTTTGGAATACGATTTTCCAATTCCAGTTATGAAGAAGAATACTAATAGAAACCTTTATAATATAGATTTTGTTGATTTAATATTATCCGATTTAAATTATTACTATACTCACCGAATCAACGGAAAAATAAAGACCCGCATTAAGATGATATCAAATCGGCCAATTCTAAAATCGATCTTAGTACAAATCATTGCAGAATTTAGGATATATTGATTGATTGATTGATTTAATTTAACGTCCCGCTTCAGTCCATAACTATATAAGACGGCTAGGCCATAAGGGTGCTAGCGGATAACTTTTGAAGTATACAATGGGAATGAAATAATGGGGAAAGTGAAAACAAATACTGGGGTATAGCGCTTACTATTGTATGTAGTCCATGCAATAGGTTTTGAAGGGGATTTTATTTCTTTCTCTTTTCTCTTTCATCTCTCTCTTCTTTCTCTTTTTGTATCTCTTCTTTTAGCTTTTTAATTATTCTTTCTTTTTCGCTTATTAAATCTTCCTTTTCAATTATTTTATTATAAGTTTTGGTTTTAATTAAATACTAGATCCTTGTAGTAATTTTGATAGTATTAATGAATTTGATTGCTAGTTCAATGCCTATTTTTGTGTATAATAGGAATTGTAGGTTGATTTGGGATATTAATAGGTTTTTGAAGATTTCTTTCCTTTCTTTTCTGTATATCGGATATCCAATTAGAAGATAAACGGCAGTTTTGATATTGTTATAGATATATTTATTATTAAAAAGCTTGAATCACTGTAAATAGAATTTGATATATCTATAGCCTAATTTGAGTTAAAAGAAGGTACTAGTAGTATTTCGTTTTGTATTTTCTGGAAGTTTGATTTTTGAATTAATTTTTTATAAAAAGAGTTTCGAATAGATTATATCGGATTGATTTAATCTGGATTTGTATTGGTTGAGAGTATTAAGTTATTGATTAATATTATATTCCTTTATTATTATATCGAATAGTTCAAAACTGGTTTTATTTGAGGTAAAGTATATTGCTATAGCTTTTTTCACTAGTTTGTTTGCTAACTCATTTCCTTATATAGATGTATACTCTGAAACCTAATTTAGAGAGACTTTAGCTTCTGCAATCTTAATTGCTTTAACAGCTTTTATAGTTCGTATTTGATATACTTACTCTGAATAATCTAAGAAGGTTTTTAATCGATAAAGCTTAATCTAATTATCTAAATAGATTTTGTATTTTTGATCTTTGTATATAAAAGAGCTAGTATATTCGATAGTTTTTATTATTCTATATAATTCTCCATTATAAACTAATTAATTAATTCCGATATTTTTGCATTCTCGATATAATATATAACTATTTGATTATATTACAACTATACTCATTCCTATTCTTATTCCTTCTTCAATAGAAAAGATATTAATATATATATAGATTGTATTTTTGTCTTTATATTTGAATATAATATTATGAAATATAGCTATATCTTTTTTGAAGATTTTATTAATATTGATTTTGTATAAAGTATCCCTTTTCTATAAAAGGAAATTGAAATGTGAAATCTTTTTAAATATAATGTATTCAATGTCTTTATATATTGATTCTTTAATTCTATCTAATTGAATAGACTTAAATTGTTTTCTTTGAGGAATAAATATCGATTTGTAATTATTTTAATATTAGATTAATAATTCCTTTTCTGTATTAATTGGATAATTAAATAAAAGTTTAGTTAATCGAAAGGTATATTATCTAATATTAAAATCAAGCTAGATTTTTGCTAATTTTAGCTCTACTTCGATTTCCATTAAAAAAATTGAAATGGTTTTGAAAGCTCCAAGTATTTTTCGAAAAACTAGATTTTGAAATGATTGAAAGATATTCCTGAATTTAATTTGATCTTTTTATCAAATCTCTGATCTATAATTAGTAATACTTATTATATAGACTATATATAGCTGTCTTATAGCTTTAGGACTAAAACCCTTTTCTGTATTTGCTAAACAAACTATTTAATAGAAAGCTTCTTTTGCTTATACTATTCTGATATTGATATACTAATCGAATTTGAGATTCAAATCGAATTATATTCCAAGCCATCTAATTAAGAATTAGGATATTACTATTTCCGAATTGAATAAAGTAATAGAATATTGGACTATTATTTTAAATAAGGAAAAGTGCATTAACTCTATTTTAACTAGATCGAATTAAATTACATTCTTCGAGCTGAGTTTGTATATTTGCTTTATAACTCTTTCTAACAAGTTGATATTCTTTTTCTAAATAAAGAAACTAGAAATCACTATAATATCGTTAATATAGAAAAAGAATTTGATTAAATTATTCTAAAAGAGATCTCGGATATATATCAGAAAGAGGATTAATGAAATCGGGCTGCCTTGTGGTATTTCTATAGAGATTGATTTGAAGGATTCGGTTTGATTATTAAAGGATAGTTTTAATTATTTATATTACAGAAAGAAAGCTATTCAAGTAATAAGATTTATTAGCAATTAAAGTCTTTTACAGATATCCAAAAGTCGATTTCTTGAAATATAATTGAATATATCTTTTATATTTATAAATAATACTGACATTTTCAATCCTTCTTGTTTATTGCTTTTGATTTTTATATTCAAAAGGAGGGCTATATCGATTACTAATTTTTTTTGTTGATTTTCTATTTGACTATTATAAAAAAGATAAATAGTTTTAGTAAGATATTTTAATTGTTAAACTAATATCCTTTTACTTATTTTGTTTAGATAATTTAAAAAAGTAATAATTTTATATGCTTTTGATATCGAATAATCTAGTTTGAAAGCTTTTTTTAGAATTGTTCCAGTAGCTTATTTCCAATATTATAAATAATATTCGATATTAAGGAGTTTACTATATAAAATATAGAAGATTTATAGAATAGCTTTATATATTCTTATAATAATCTTTTATAAGATTCTATCTAGATTAAGGGTTTTATTTTGTATTTTAGCCAAACAAGTATTCTTCAATTTGATTTAAGTAAGTTCAGGCCATTTTTATATATTTGATTATTAATATCCTTTCTATATTGGTTTTAGGATTATTAAGAATTAAGAAAAGAAAATAAATCTAAAAACTTCACATTTCCCTTCAAAGAAGGTTTTTATTGTAATATCAAAGATTCTCTGATTTTGATAATTCTTTATATAAACTATTACTTTGAGAATTAATTGAATATTCTCTTTTTCTAAAAAGTTATTTTAATAATCTTTTTTTGCTATTTTTATTATTTGAAAATAAATATTTCTAATCCTTTTGAAAACCTCTTTTTGAAATATCATTTTTGAGATCGAAATCAGCTTTTTGTTTAACCTTACTAAATTCTTTTCAAAGAGATTTTAGTTTAGGTAATTATTATGGTTTAGCTTTTTTATTAATTGTAATTTTCAGAATTGAGCTTTTTATTATTTTTCTAATAATTCTAATAAATTCACTAACTATTTGATTTAACTTCGATTAATATATATTGTTTTCTATTAGGAAATCAAAGGAGGTTTTTTTAATAATTGGAAATATCTTTAATTCAACTAAAATGGGAAAACGATTAGCTTTGAATTATAATATCGATTCAAAGATTTCCTAATTAATAAGTTTTATATAGTATTTGAATATTGATATCTCAAAAGAAGGATTTGAATAACTTTTTCTTTTCAATTTGAAAAGGATCCCTAAATGATCAAAGCCTATATTATCAAATATTTGTTAATTTTATATTCTTGAAGTAATACTTTTAAAGATTAATATGAGATCTAGTATATTTGGATTTAGAAGATTTGTTCGAAAGAAAATACTTGTTCTGGGCTTGTTTAAAAGATTGAGATTTTGATTTTCGAATTATTTTATTAGTTGATCAGCATTTCTACTTTTATTAATATATGGATTCTATTAGGGATGGTGGGTATTGAAATCGCTTAAAATAATAGTATATTAATTTAAAGAGATATTATATAAGGATTTTTTGATAATGGATCCTTATGCTTTTTCTTGATCTGCTTTATTATATATATTAATAATCTAAAAGGATTTATTTTCGTTTTGATAATCTATTATTTATATATTTAGATTTATTGATAAGCTTAAAAAGAGATTAAATATAATACAAAAATCTTTGACTATGTAGAAAAGGGTTTGTAAATAAAGTTTGGGATTGAATTTAGGTAGAGTTTAAGCAAAATTGAAGTGTAGAATGAATTTACAATTGATGAAATCGATTTTACTCTTTGTAATCCATAATTCTTGAATAAGGATTATATCAATATTGAGTTTAAGAATTAATTAAAAAGTATTCTCTATAGCTTGAAAGCTTTTATTGAGGTTTATTTAAAGGAATTATAGATTAATATAACTTATAGATTGGTTTTGTATAACTTTTGTTAAATTGATTTGAGAACTTCATAGCTTTTAGAGCTAGCAATATGGTTTCCTTAATAATTAGAGTATTTAATAAATAAATGAGAGCAAAGTTTGCCTTTCAGATTACATATTATACAAAGGTATATTGAAATAATATATTTATTTCCATATAATCCATAAGAAGGATCTTTCTTATAATAAAAATCTTGATATTCAAAACCTTGATATTTTTGATATTATATTGTAAATTTAAATTTATAGAATCTTTTCATTTTCATATTGTTTTCTACAATATAGATATACTTTTATATTATTAGATCAGCTTCGGCTTTAGAAAAAAGAGCAATAACTATTATTTCTTCTCTCTAATTTAATTGCTTAGTAAAAGGGATTAGCTAGAAGGGAGTTCCTATTGATTTGAGTTCCAAATTGAAGATTTTAATTTTATTTAAGATTAGCTCTATTCCCTTATTTTTTGAAAACTCTCTAATAGGGATATTGTAAAGAATAACTTTATGCTATTCTTGATCTCTTTGGATTCTTTTGACTTTAATAAATTGATTCCAGATAGCTTTCTTTTCTATAAGAAACTGAACTATATATGGATTGTTGGTAGTGAGGATTAGATTATTATTAAGAGAAAGTATTACTATAGTCATAATTGGATCTTTAATTTTCATTTTCTGAAAGACTTTATTGATATTATTCTTTATAATTAATAAGGAAAAGGTTTTCAGATTAGGGATATTGGGTTTGATTAGAATTAATCGTTTTTGAGTAATATTGAGTTTCTTTTCTTCGGGAATAGTTTTAGTGCTTTTCTCTTTAGAAACTAGATTCTATGCTCCTTCTTTAGTGATACTAGTATAGGAGGGTTTAATTATAGAAATAGTATTATTTGGAATAGGTTTTTCTAGAGCTTTCGCTTGCATTTCGATCTTTCTAATAACTGATTCGAGGTAGGTTATTTGTAATATAATAATTTTGGAGGTTAAGGTTAAATTTCCTTTTTCGATATATTCACGGAAGATTTCAAGAAAATCCAGTAATTTGGATTGTTTCTTGTGTGATTGGGTTAGGGTTGAGGCTAACAGAATTAGATCTCTAGCTTTCAATATAGCTTCTTTTAATATAATAGAAATACTTTGAGTTTGGGGTAGTTTATTATAATTGAAGAGAGGGTTTGATAGGCCTCTTTTCTTATTAGAAATAAATAATTAGGGTTGGATTTAGCTTTAAATAATAAAAGGATTATCTGATTGATTGAAATCTTCAATTCTGAATATAGAATCAAAGGATTTGAGAGAGCTAGATAATATAATGATTAGGTTTTTTGGGGACGAAATAGGATTAGGTTGGATTAAAGTATTTAAGTAAATTATAGGAATAATAAGTAATAATGAAGCTACTATAATAATATCCTCCATTATATCCATATCACTAAATTCAATTGAGCTAGTGATATAGCTCATATTAAAGATATAATTGTTATTCTGAAATATTTCAAATAGAGTTTTTCATGTGTTTTTTCGCATACATTTTGTGTTTTGAAACGCCGATAACAATATTACAACATCTACTGATCAGAATCACTTGGAGGCAATTGCAATAAGATTTTATTAATAACTATGATCTAAAGCGATTGTGAAAAGGTTATATTTCGAAGAAAAAGTTTCCTTCGAAATTTGTTGTGTGTGACTTTAGGATATATAAAAGACCATTATAAAACCAAAACGTTTTACCCCCATTAAATCCCCTATTATTATAGAAGCCCTTTGAGAAACCAACTAACGCCTTACAAAATATTCAATAGAAAATGAATGATATAAAGTTCCTCATAGCTAATAGCTTTATTTAATTCTATAAAGATTAAAAAGCTTATATCAAAAAAATAATCTGGGATGAATTAGATAAAGCTTGCGAATTATACTATATAATAATAAATAATTCTATTTAACTATATTGCAATATTATAAAAAGTGATATCAAGAAATTCATAAAAAAAACCGACCAACCTATATTATCTACAACAAAGATTTAAAGCAAACTACCACCCTAACTTCATAATCTGTTCGCTAGATTTTTACCCTTCCTTACTAACAAACTCCTATTATGATATTCTTGGGATTATAAGATTGAAATTATACCAAATAAAAAGCCTTTATACAATAAAGGTTATTCAATATCTGTCACGGTTCACTAGCGTAGTATATTAGCGTAGTGGATGCTTAGTCATCTTTGCTATTATATGGCAAAGTTACATTGTACCACTTTCAATCTCTTTGTAGAATATCATATATCCAATCTAGTATCTATCCCTTACACCATAATAGTATATTCTACCTTCTTAAAGATCCTATTGCTATATGTTAATAGCAATCCGATTTTAACAACAATATTTTGATAGAGACTTCATCTTCACCCTTATCTTCATCCTCATCTTCATCTTTATCCTTGTTTTTGTTTTCGTTTTTATCTTCATTTTTATCTTTAAAATAATAAATATATTTGGTTTGTTGTTTATAGAAGATAGAATTCAAATATCCAACAATCTTAGAACAAGTATTCGAATTGTTTTTATTAAATAGTAATAGCTTGTAAATAAACTTTTAAATATCTCCAACCCTAATCTTCAAAACCCAGCACTTAGTCTTTCTGAGGATGAACAATCATATTTATATTATTTATATAGTGTTGTTAATAATTCATTGGAGTTACTTTATAATATATAGATTAGGATGGATGTAAATCTGAGTAACGAGTATATAGCTTTGGTTAATATATAAATTTATTTACAAATCCAGATATAATTGAATATAATATTATAAAACCAGCTTTCCTAATTATTACAAAATACATTAGTCCAAACCCTCAACTCATCTACTAATATTTGGCGATAAATCTCCAAAAATCCGGAAACCTTTAAAGAAAAAAAGATTAATGTAATAATATAATAGAATGAGTATTTAACTTGAAAACAAGAATTATAAATCTATTGAATATCTAATATCATTATATTTAATATTGAGAAAAAAAAACTTTTGTATATAACCTTTTTTATTAAAAGATATATATATTAAAAATAATTAAAAGATATTGATAACATTTTATAAAATAACTTGATTTATATAATCACCAATTCGTTTCTCAAAAGCTTGATAATCTTTATATTACAATTAACTTCGAGTGGAAAGTAGCAATTCAATTCGATAAACTCAAAATACTGGAAAAATAGGTCTTTACAATATTCTATATATAATTAGAATATTTAGATAATTAATATTACAAATCTAATCAAAAAATAATTCTTATTTTAAAGCAAAAAGTCTTTGAAAAACTAAAACTCATAGTTTATATAAACTCAAGCCTTTATATATTAAATAATATCAAAAAATGAAAAAAGAAATTTACAATTTGAAGTTAGAATTACTGGGAGAATAATTATTATAATATAAATCCATTAAAAAACAATTACAATCAATCTCAATTCAATATAACCTTCTTTATATTTACTATCATTTTATATAATAATTCTATAAAATTCAATACAATTAAATTCCAAAACAAGGTATAATAATACAAAAAGAAGCACTATTTCAGCCTTTGCTATTACTATAAGAAACCAGATTATTCTATTTAGAATTGCAATATGAAAAAACAAGTTGATATATAATAAGTGGTTAAAGGATACAATATAGAACCCCCAAAAGAGATATCAGGATATAATTATAGTAATACCGGAAAAGGAAATCAATAATTCGGTTAAAGCAAATAATATCAAAGTAATAGTAATTATAATCAAAATGACTTTCGGGAATATGACCATTAACAATAGCCCTATATACAATAATAGCTTAATACAGTCTATAGCTATATTAAGAATAGTTCTTTAGCATTCTTAAAAAGTATTTCTAATATCTTTCTACACAATAATACAATATTACCATCACCATCCAACAGTATATATGAGTTTTCGGGAAATGTATTATTTTTGTAATAAATCGGTTGTAAAGATTATCAAAAAACGAGGAATGGATAAGATATATTATAGATAATACTGAGTTATTATAATTTAGCTTTATAAATAGCAAATCTCTATTTATTTAAACTATTATGTTTTTAATGCATACTTTTTTTTTTAATATAATTAGTCTGATTGATAGTAAATACTTCAATAAAATATTTGCTAATCGATTATTTGTTAATTAATATAAAATTCATACTCAATTCTTATCTTATCGCTAACAGCTTTACTTAGCTGATAATAATATAACAAATATTATTACAAAATACTTTATTATACTTATAGTAATAAGATTATATTTAGAAATCTAAATATTTTTTATTACAAAACTCTTCCCCAATATATCAATCATTTTTGGCTTACTATAAT
Organism: Botrytis sinoallii; assembly: GCF_014898435.1. Taxonomy (NCBI): domain Eukaryota; kingdom Fungi; phylum Ascomycota; class Leotiomycetes; order Helotiales; family Sclerotiniaceae; genus Botrytis; species Botrytis sinoallii. The sequence continues at coordinate 1,470,072 of NW_024066029.1, read as the reverse complement.
TATAATACTACAATTTATATATAGATTAAATAAATATAACACTTTCTTTTATTTTTCGATATTATATAATATAATATTATTGTAAGAGGAGCTTATACCCTCAAGTATTTATAATCAAATTGATCTAACAATAATCTAATAATATCTTAACTCTTTAAAGTATTAATCCAAAAACCAAAAGGATCTTGGATATATTATTATTATCAAAAATTGTTTTTTAAAAAGTTTATAAAACAAAAGATTATCGATTATTATACATAAAGAATAATAATAAACTTAATAATAATTATGAATCTAAAGATCCTAATATGGAATAAGATATACTTATTAAAGCAATACTCACCTTTGATATAAATCATTATCATATAAGGATCTATAATAAGAATATGAATATACAAGTATAGATAATACAAAACCAGTTGAAGATATATCCAGTAGTAATAAATAAGATCGCAGAATAAAGATAAAGAAAACCAAATCTAACAAGGAAACTATTATCACCTCTTTCGATATTATTATTAATAATTCGAAAATATAAAATAAACCTAAATATAAAGAATATTCAATAATTACATATCTCAAGCTTTATTTCTTTTTATTAATAAAATAATATTTATATAATATAAATCATCTAAAACAAATTAGATTAAATTATAGTATCTAAATATAAGCTTGATTATATCTCTATAAATAACTTTACCAAAAATAAGTAAAGTTATAAAAACATACTTTAAAAATATAATAACCTAATGGAAGCACTTTTTATAATATTATTACATTTATATAACTTTATTTGAGATTATTATAAATCGGCTTATCTATAAAGAATCTCTAAGGTTAATATATCAAAATTCTTAATAGGAAAATCAGATCTTAATAATAAAGAAATATAAAATATATTTCTTAATTGATTTTGAGGACAAATTATTAGTTTTTCTTTCTCGAAATGCTGAGGTATTATTATTACAATGAGTTTGGATTATAGAATCGAATTAATATTAGATAAAGAATTATCTTATTTTAAAAACCGGCTATTATCATTATTAGAATTTGAAGTAATTTGGAAATAGATTGATAATAATCTTTCTAACGGATTTATTCGGAATCAAGATTTCATAATACAGCTGTCACGGGTTCACTAGCATAGTATATTAGCGTAGTGGATGCTTAGTCATCTTTGCCATTATATAGCAAAGTTACATCGTACCACTTTCAATCTCTTTGTAGAATATTATATATTCAATCTAGTATCTATCCCTTATACTGTAATAGTATATTCTATCTTCTAAAGGTTCTATTGCTATATGTCAATAGCAATCTAATCTTGATAATAATACTCTGATAGAGACTTCATTTTTACCTTTGTTTTCGTTTTCGCTCTTATTTTTGTTTTCGTCTTTATCTTTGTTTTTATTTTTATCTTTGTCCTTATCTTTATTTTCGTCTTTAAAATAACGAATACACTTAGTTTATTATCTGTAGAAGATGGAGTTCAAATATTTAATAATCTTAAAATAAATATTCAAATTATCTTTACTAAATGGTAATAATTTATAAATAAATTTCAAGTATTTTCGATCCCAATCTTCGAAACTTAGTATTTAGTTTTTCTGAGAATAAACAATTATACTTATATTATTTATATAGTATTATTAATAATTCATTAGAGTCACTTTATAATATACAAATTAGAATAAATATAGATCTAAGTAACAAATATATAGCCCTAGTTGATATATAAATCTACTTACAAATCCAAATATAACTAAATATAATATTACAAAATCAGCTTTTCTAATTACTATAAAACACATTAGCCCAAATCTTCAACTCACCTACTAATATTTAGTAACAAATCTTCAAAAATCTGAAAATCTTTAAAGGAGAAAAGATTAATATAATAATATAATAAAACAAGTATTTAGCTTAAAAACAAGAATTACAAATCTACTAAATATCTAATATCATTATATTTGATATTAAAAGAAAAACTTTTGTATATAATCTTCTTTATTAAAGAATATATATACCAAAACAATTAAAAGATATTAACAACATTTTATAAAATAACTCGATTTATATAATTACCAATTCGTTTCTCAAAAAGCTTGATAGCCTTTATATTACAATCGACTCCAAACAGAAAACAACAATTCAATTCAATAAACTCAAAATACTAGAAAAACAGGCCTTTGCAATATTTTATATATAATTATTTATTTATTTTATTTATTTATAGTGATTAACGTCTAATATCTGACCTCCCAAGGGGTATTCTAGACGTACTAAGGAGCGGGCCTACGGGCCGCTAGCGTTCCAGCCGCTCATAGTAGTGTAATGTTAGCTAAACAGGGGCTTGTTGCCTCTGGTATTCCCCCGCTCAATACCGCTCATGGCGATCCTGCGGCTGTTCTGTCTAAGGGTTTGTGGTCCTGTTTCAGAGGGCCTTGTTTCGTATGCCATCCGGGTCATATATATAATTAAAACACTTAAACAATCAATATTACAAGTCTGATTAAGAAATGATTCTTACTTTAAAGCAAAAAGTCTTTGAAAAACTAAAACTTATAGTTCGTATAAACTCAAGCCTCTATACACTAAATGATATCAAAAGGTGAAGAAAGAAATTCACAATTTGGAGCCAGAATTATCAGGAGAATAATTATTATAATATAGGTTTATCAAAAACAATTACAATCAATCTTGATTTAATATAACCCTCTCTATACTTATTACCATTTTATATAATAATTCTATAAAACTTAATACTATCAAATTCCAAAATAAGGTATAATAATACAAAAAGGAGTACCGTTTTGACTTTTGTTATTATTATAAGAAACCAGATTATTTTATTTAGAATTGTAATACGAAAAAACAAATCGATATATAATAAGTAATCAGAGGATACAATACAGAACCTCTAAGAGAAATATCAGAATATAGTTGTAGTAATGCCAGAAGAGGAAATCAATAATTCGGTCGAGGCGGATAATATTGAAGCAATAGCGGGCGGCTCAAGAACGACTACTGAAACAGCTAATGCACACACCAGCCAAGTTCGCTGAATTTATTGCTATAACAGACTTCTACAGGAGCATATGCCCTAGAACGCTACCAGAAGAATAGGAAGAGGAAATGGAAATGGATTGACCGATCCAGGTAAACACAAATACAGAATAGGAGGCGATCGATATAGCAAGGCTATAAAGAACAAAATCGATATATGCAATACTCTGCGCTGCACTAGAATACATACAAAAGCTACCCTTACAGGATAAAGCAGCTCTCAATCAAAACATTATATAAAAGATCGGAAAGCGCGCACGGAGGCGCTCAGAGGATCGGAGACAAAAGCGCAAGCGCGCTAGCTATCGCTTGGGAGGCTACTGAGGGTATTGAGACCTCATTTTTAGGAGAGGGGGATCATGTAAATTAGAGATTATCCAGCAGTTAGCCCAACCGTAATGCCCCCTGGGAGGCTCGCCTATACGGCCCGGTTGAAAATTACTAATAATAATAATAATAATAATAATAATTGAAGCAATAGCAATCACAATCAAAATGATTTTCGGGAATATAACCATCAACAACAGTTCTATATACAACAACAGCTTAATATAGTTCATAACTATGTTGAGAATGGTTCTTAGTATTTTTGGAAAGTGTTTCTAATATTTCTCCATATAATAGTATAATATTACTATCACTATCTAATAGTATATATGAGTTTTCGGGAAATGTATTATCTCCACAATAAGTCGGCTATGGAGGTTATCAAGAAACGAGAAATAAATAAGACATACTATAGATAGTACTAAGCTGTTACAACTCAGCTCTATAAATAGCAAATCTCTATTTATCCAAACTATTATATTTCCAATATATACTTTTCTCTTTAATATGATTAGTCTAATTAATAATAGATATTTCGATAAGTATTCGCTAATCGATCATTTGTTAACTAATATAAAATTCATATCCAACTTTTACTCCATTGTCAATAGCTTTGTTTAGTCGATAACAATATAGTAGATATTATTATAGAATACTTTATTATATCTATAGCAATAGAATTATATTTAGAAATCTGAATATTCTTTATTATAAAACTCTTCTTTAATATACTAGTTATTTTTGGCTTGTTATAGTTATAATACTATAACCCGCATATAGATTAAGCGAATATAACACTTTCTTTTATTTTTCGATACTATGCAATATAGTGTTATTATAAGGGGAGCTTATGCCCTTAAGCATCTATAATCAAATCGATTCAGCAACAATTTGATAATATCTCAACTCTTCAAAGTATTAATTCAAAAACCAAAAGGATCTTGAACATATTATTACTATTAAAGGTTATCTCCCAAAAAGCTTATAAACAAAAGATTATCAATTATTATATATAGAGAATAATAATAAACTTAATAGTAATTATAGACCTGAAGATATTAATACAGAATAAAATATGTTTATTAAAGTAATACTTATCTCTAATACAAACCATTATTGTACAAGGGCCTGTAATAGGAATATAGATATATAAATACAGATAATACAAAACCAGCTAAAGATACATCTAATAGTAATAAATAAGATCACAGAATAAAGATAAAGAAAATCAAATCTAGTAAAAGAATTATTATTATCTCTTTTGGTATTATTACTAATAATTTGAGAATATGAAACAAGCCCAAATATGAAGGATATTTGATGATTATATACCTCGAGCTTTGTTTCTTTCTATCAATAAGATAATATTCGTATAATGCAAGTTATCTGAGACGAGTTAGATTAGGTTATAGTATCCAAATATAAGCTCGATTATATCTCTATAAACAACTTTACCAAAAATGAGCAAAGTTATAAAAATATACTTCAGGAATATAATAGTCTGATAAAAGCACTTTCTATAACACTATTATACTTATATGACTTTATTCGAGATTACTATAAATCAATTTATCTATAAAGAATCTCTAAGGCTGATATATTAAAGTTCTTAGTAGGAAAACCAGATCTTAGTAATGAAGAGATACGAAACACACTCCCTAATTGACTTCGAAATAAATTACCAGTTTTCCTTTCTCGAAATACTAAGGTACTATTATTATAACAAGCTTGGGATTACAGAATCGAACTAATGCTAGGCAAAGAATCATCTTATTTCAAAAACCGGCTATTATTATCATTGGAACTCGAGATAGTTCGAAAGTGGATTAATAATAACCTTTCTAAAGGATTTATTTGGAAATCAAGATCTCGTAGTATAGTATTACTTCTTTTGGTAATAAAGTCAGAAGGTAGAATTTGTATCTATTAAGATTATTGAGGATTAAATAATATTATAATAAAGAATCATTATCCTCTATCTATTATACAAAAGACTTTTGATATATTATATAATACTAAGGTTTATTCCAAACTAGATATTATCGCTACCTTCAACAAACTATATATTATAAAAGGAGATAAATGGAAAATAGCTTTTATTATATATTTTGAATTATTTGAATCCCTTATTATACCCTTTGGGTTATATAATGTATTGGGATACGATGACTCTCACCTGTATGTGGTGTATCCTACGAACCTTCGATCGTGTGATCGGAGAGCTAAGTAGAGTCAGCTGGAGCCGGGTGGTGGTTGTATACTAATCGGAGGCCGTATTGGGAGCGAAGGTATGCGCAGCTGATCATTAGAGGGTGATTGTGAAGATGCTCGGAATAGAGGATTACTAGCAAAACGGAGATGAAAACTATTCAACGGTGGAAGGGAGATGGGAGTGGGATTGATGCGGAACTATGTCTTTATGAATCTGTGTGGGGAGCAGAGCTAGAGTATATTGTGGTAGAGCGTTTGCGAAGTGGAATTAGTTTTTGAAATAGTGGATAATGAAGTTTCTATAATATAGCTGAGTCTGACTGAAGCCTGTGTTGGGAGTAGGGCTGATATCTTTAACTTGACGAACGAAAATCGATAGAACATTTCTGGGGCGCTAGTGTGTAGAGTTTTTATAACCCAACAATATGTACGATCTGTGGGTATACCGGATCGGATATTTATAAATGGTGAGGGGAGTAGTAGGAAGTATATAAAGGCTAGGATAGTGTCTATTGGGGCTGGCGGGAGTATATATGGAGTAGGAGGAGGGATGTTTTTAGTATCTTATCTCTGAGTGCGTGGGAGTGGTATGGTGGCGGAGGAGCTTTGGTATAGGAAGGACGCTTTTAGCAAGCCATACTCGATAACGCTCGATCGGTATTATGGTGGCGGAGGATTTCAGGCAGAGGCTAATTCTATGATATATATGTGTAATGTGTTTTTAGCGCTTTACTTTCGACTACAAACTATATATTGGGGGAGTGGATTTTATAAGTAGAGCTTTGGTTAGTGGGTTGGAAATACTATAGAAGGGCTGCCTGGCTAGGGATTTGAAATAGCAAGTCTGCGAGATATAGTTGGTCTTGTTGTGTAGGAGAGATTCGGTAAGGTAATGCGAAATGGTTATTAGCTGTGAGGCGTAGTATATAATGATAGCGATAGCGACACTGTTTATATGGCTCGAGAGGATGGATGTGTGTGTCGGTTTATAATCGGATATTATAGGGCAGAGGGTATGATGGAGGTATTAGATAGGTTTAAGGAGCAAACAGGAATGGAGGTGTGAAGGAATGGTTTTGGTTCTGGCTGGAATTTCCGAAGGTAATTATATAATAGGTGGTTTAACGTAGTTAGAAGATTCTATAGAAGTCTAGTACTAGTGGTTTTATTACAAGTGAGCTGGGAAAGCGTTTGTAGGTATAGCGAACCTACTTTGTGTTATAATATATTCTAGAAAGTAGTTATAATATAATTCATTTCTGCTAGCTATCAATAAGGTCCTACGAATAGCAATCAGAGGAGTCCTCCCAGTCTGGCGAACGACCCCGAATACAGTGATAATGAGGGACAGCGCTCTCCCACCAGCAGAAGTAGCACTAGAACAAATAAAATGGAGAGCAGCCTTCCGTGCTCAAACTATTGATCCAAAACACCCGCTTTATCACCGAGGGATAAGAGCCACCTATTCCTCCGGCAGCAGGGAAGGCCAATTGCAGCCAGCCAGAACAAAGGTCCAGGTGATCAGCCAGTGCTTTCCCCGAATCAAGGAGACGATTTTAGCAGGGCCCTACTACACATCAGGGTGTCGAACGGATCCCATTAGAGGCTTTACGAAAAAGGTAGTGGCAGAGCAGTTTCAGGAATGGTGGAACAAGCGTACACATGATCAGATCACCATATTCTCTGATGGATCAAAACAGACCGATAAGGATAGTAGGCGAGTAGGATATGGATATGTTGTATATAGAGGACAGACGGTAGTATGCGAAGGAAACGGTGGATTGCATTACAACTCTCATGTATTCGATGCGGAAGCGATCGGGGTATACCGAGGCCTCCAAGCAGCGATCAGAAATATTACCGGCATAAAACAAATGGAAATCTGTATGTACATCGATAGCATATCGGTAATATGGGGAATAAGAGGCACAGCCTTTATCACATCGCAATAGGCTTTCCTTAAATACCACAAACTGATGCAAACACACTTGATTCAAATCAAATGGTTACCAGGCCATACAGGGATCGAAGGGAATGAGCGTACGGATACACTCGCTGACAAAGGGACAAGAAAATCAGTTTTAGGGCATGCAAATCGATTTACAGCAAGCAGTATTTGCTTTATAGCAAAAACTGTTATAGAATCGGCAATATAGGTATAATAGATCAAATAAATATTAACACTCTCCAAATAGTATCAGAAATGGGATCCAAAGAGTATAAACAAATATCTTAAGGAATTAGAACTCTTATAAGCAACTCTCTACTGTATGCTAGTAATCCGCTTAGTATATAGCGATTTCGAAAGTTATTATCAACGATTTAAATATAAGGAAGCAATAATCCATTGCTTATGTGGAGTATTCAAATTCCCCAAGTATATTATGCATTGCTGCAAAGTCCTTGTAATCTATGAAACCTGGTCCCCAGATATCAAGCCCAAATATCCACCCTGCAATTAAGTAGCTCAAGAACGATTACTGAAACAGCTAATATATATACTAGCCAAATTCACTAAATTCATTACTATAACAGATTTCTATAAAAGTATATGCCCTAAAACACTATCAGAAGAATAGAAAGAGAGAAGGAAAGGGATCGATTGATCCAGGCGAACATAAGCAGGGAGTAGGAGGGGATAGATCTAGAAAAGCTATGTGGAAGAAAATTGAAGCACACAGTATACCATATTGCAATAGAATATATACAAAAGCTACCCTTACAGGATAAAACAGCTTTCAAACAAATACTATATAGGAGATCGGAAAGCGCGTACGAAGGCACTTAGAGGATCGGAGACAAAAGCGCAAGTGCGCTAGCCATCGCTTGGGAGGCTACTGAGGGTATTGAGACCCCATCCCTAGGAAAAGGGGATCATGTAAACTAGAAGATCATCCCGTAGTTAGCCCAACCGTAATGCCCCCTGGGAGGCTCGCCTATACGGCCCGGTTGAAAATTACTAATAATAATAATAATAATAATTATATAATGTATTAGTATTTTTCTAGTATTATATTAATTATATGCTTTTTAATAAACTCGATAAATACTATACAGTATACCTTAATAATATTCTTATTTATTTCAATAATAAGATAGAATATAAGGAGTATATGTAAACAATTATCCAAAAACTTATTAATATAAGTTTACAAATCAATATTAATAAATATAAATTCAAGATAATATTTATATAATATCTAGGCCTGATTATTATTACAAACAATATCAAAATGAATACTAATAAAGTCAAAGCAATTATATCTTAGGAATAATTCCTTTTAGTAAAGGACCTATAGCGTTTTCTAGAATTTGCTAATTTTTATTAATGATTTATAAAAGACTTTTTGAAGATTTATTATTCTTTAAACGATTTATTATATAAGGATATCTTTTGAATATAGAATCAAATATATAAGAATGCTTTCGAAATATTAAAACAGGCTTTTATAATCACACCTATCCTTATATATTTTGATTATAACAAATGTATGGTTTTAGAAACTGATACTTTGGATTGGGCTTCTAAAGAAATACTTTCTCAATACAATAATAAGAATGTTTTGTGACTAATAGTCTACTTTTTATCGAAGCATTTAGTAGCAAAGTGTAATTACAAAATCTATAATAAAGAGCTTCTAGTAATAATCAAATCAATAAAAGAATAGCAATCTGAATTTTAGGGCTTGCAATAGGAGTTCAAGATTTTTATAGATTACAAAAACTTAGAATATTTTATTACAACAAAGGCCCTCAATCAATAACAAGTTAGATAATCCGAATTTCTATCCCAATATAACTTTCATATTATATATAAACCAGATACTAAAGCCATTTGTTTGAATGCCTTAAGCTGCAAACAGGAAGATAAACTAGATCTTTTGAATTCTAATGATAAATGACTAAAGAATAGAAAAAGAATAGTCTTATCAATATAAAGATTCGATATTAATTTATATAAAGAATTAATAGGGGAAGTAATACTAACATTTATGAATTTAATAATATCTATAGGAAATAAGTTTATCAAAAAATTGATTAATAATATCTATACGAAATCCGATATGGTATAACAATTGTTAACAGCAATTAGAGATCCGTATATATAAAAATGGCCAGCAGAATTCCGAAAGATTATGAAAATCGCTATGTAGGACTATGGAGTATCCAATAATAGGATATATTATTATAACAAGCTTTGGATATTGTTTGATGATAAGCTGAAAGTATAAATGTCACGGAATTCACCGTATAGTGTAACCCTACGGTATTAATCTTAGTACTCCTCCGGAGTACTCATTCCCATGATTACTAAAACTATTTCACTCAGTTCATTTGTGTACCCTATATACCTAATTAGGCGACTCCATCGCCTGATCAGGGTATATAAAGCAGGTATGATCCTTATGATCACACCTCAAGTGAATCTAGTTTATTATCACTCTATGTACCTATCTCCTGATCAAAGTGACCATTAGACATAGCTATTACCTCCGTGATAATAAATTATTTATAAAATACATTCTTTCGATCTAATTGGTTATTCTGAATGTATTAAGATTATCGATATTATCTTCCGAACCTATTAATAATTAAACATGTATTAGGAGATTAGTATATATATATAAGCATATATGTTGTATACTTGTATTAAATCATCAAAGTCAGCTTTATTGGAATTCTTAAAGCCTCTCCCAATCCCATTTCGAGTATGGTCTGATATATCAATCGATTATATTATACCTCTTCTAGAAAGTAAATACTATGACTCGATATATAAATACATCCTGGTAATGGTATATAGATTAATAAAGATGTATTATTCTATTAGTATAAGAACCTTAACTATAGAAAAACTGGTTAGTATATTTATTAATTGGATATATACTTTATATAGTATATCAGATAATATTATCTTGGATTGAGGTATACAATTCATATCAGGATTTTGGGTATAGTTATCGGAAAGACTAGTAGTGATTTTAAAACACTCTTCAGCTTTCCACTTATAAATAGATGAGCAGATAGAGTATATCAACTTAGTTTTCAAGTAATATCTATACACTTTTGTTAACTTCTATTAAGATAATTGAATGGAATAGCTATTATTGGTAGAGTTTGCTTCTAATAATATAGTTTCGGAAATTACAGGATATTCTTTATTCTTTGCTAATTATAGTTTTAATCCAAGTATTGGTATAAAGCCAAGCAAACCCTGTTCACTAGAAATGATATTAGCTTAAAAATGTGAATTCTTTAAAGGCAATAAAACAGTAAATAGAATGAAGAGGATTCTGGATCAACTTCAAGTACTCACTAGGCAAGCTATAGATATATACAAGGAGTATGCAAATCGACACCAAACCGACTCGCCCCGATATTATATAGAACAGAAGGTATTCATTAATACAAAGAATATAAAGACTTCTTGAAAGATAAAGAAACTAAATAATAAATAAATCGGATCTTACAAAATCATTAAAGTTTATTCACAATCTTATTTTATTCAATTATCAGAGAATATACAAATCTTCTCTGTCTTTCATTATTCTTTACTTCTATCAATATATAATAACAAACGGTTCCCAATGCAATCCCAGATCAACAAAGCAGAAGCTGTTATTATACAGGATAGAATTCTTGAAAGGAAAGATGGTAAAAAGGAGTCAGTCCAGAAATAGATATTCGAAGGCATTTTAGATAATCATAATAAGGATAGATATCACTACTTAATCAAATAGAAATATTACACTTCAATTTAATAATCAGCCTTAGATTTTAAGAGTAATGAAAAGATTATAGCTTATTATTATTACTTACACCTAGAAAAACCAGATTCACTAAAATAGATACTGGAAAACCTAAAGGCTAAGGCAATTTTGATTTCTGAATAAGAAGCTGTAAAAGAACTTGAAAAGCGAAGGCATTTATTATAACAAAAGAAAGTGTGGTTTGCATAGTATATTTTCTCTCAATTTACTTGAAACAAATAAATCTTAAAGGGGGAAGTATTGTTACGGGTTCATTAGCATAGTATATTAGTGTAGTGGATGCTTAGTCATCTTTGCTATTATATAGCAAAGTTATATCATACCACTTTCAACCTCTTTGTAGAATATCATATATCCAATCTAGTACCTATCCCTTGCACCGTGATAACAGCATTACTTCTTTTGATAGTAAAGTTAGAAGGCGGAGTTTGTATTTATCAAAATTATTGAGAATTAAATAATATTATAATAAAAAATTATTATTTTTTACTTATTATACAAAAAACTCTTAATATATTGTATAATATTAAGGTTTACTTCAAACTAGATATTATTACTACCTTTAACAAATTATATATTACAAAAGGGAATAAATGGAAAATAGTTTTTATTATATATTTTAGATTATTTGAATTCTTTATTATACCCTTTAAATTATACAATACGCCAGCATCTTTTTAGCATTATATCAACCATACACTTTTCAATAAACTCAATAAATACTATACAATATATTTTAATAATATTCTTATTTATTCCAATAATAAGATAAAACACAAAGAGCATATACAAACAATTATTCAAAAACTTGTTGATACAGACCTACAGATCGATATTAGTAAATACGAATTCGAGATAATATTTATATAATATTTAGATCTGATTATCACCATAAACAATATCAAAATAAACACCAATAAAATCAAAGCGATTATATTTTAAAAACAATCCTTCTTAATAAAGAACCTATAGTGTTTTCTAGGATTTGTTAATTTCTATCAATAATTCATAAAAGACTTCTTAAAGATTTATTATTCTTTGAATAATTTATTATATAAGGATATTTTTTAGATATAAGATTAAACATATAAGGATACTTTTGAAATACTAAAACAGGCTTTTATAATTATATTTGTTCTTATATATTTTGATTATAACAAATATACAGTTTTAGAGACTAATACTTCGAATTGGATTTCTAAAGGAATACTTTCTTAATATAACAATAAGAATGTTTTGTAATCAATAGCCTATTTCTCATTAAAACATTTAATAGCAAAATATAATTACAAAATTTATAATAAAAAACTTCTAATAATAATCAAATCAATAAAAGAATGGTAATCTAAACTTCAGAGTTTGCAATAGGAGTTTGAGATTCTTACAAATTATAAGAATTTAGAATATTTTATTATAATAAAGGCCCTTAATTAATAATAAATTAGATAGTCCGAGTTTTTATTTTAATATAATTTCTATATTATATATAAACCAGATACTAAAGCCATTTATTCGGATACCTTGAGCTATAAACGGGAAGATAAACCAGATCTTTCGAATTCTGATAATAAATAGTTGAAGAATAGAAAAAGAATAATCTTATCAATACAAAGATTCGATATTAATCTATACAAAGAATTAATAGGGGAAATAATACTAACACCTATGGATTTGATAATATCTATGGGAAATAAGCTTATCAACAAATTGATTAATAATGCCTATACAAAATTCGATATAATATAATAATTGTTAGTAGTAATTAGAGATCTGTATATATAAAAATAACCAATAGAATTCCAAAAGACTATAAAAATCGCTATACAGGATTATAGAATATCCAATAATAGAATATATTATCATAACAAGCTTTGGATATTATTTGATAATAAACTGAAAGTACAAATTATCTACAGAATGTACTTTTCTAATCTGATTGATTATCCTGGATGTATCAAAACTATCAATATTATCTTCCAAATCTATTGATAACTAAATATATACCAGGAGATTAATGCATATATACAAGCATATATATTATATACTTATACTAAATTATTAAAATCAGTTTCACCGGGGTTCTTAAAACTTCTCCCAATCCCATTTCGAGTATGGTCTGATATATCAATCAATTATATCATACTTCTTTCAAAAAGTAAATATTATAACTCGATATATAAGCATATCCTAATAATGATATATAAATTGATAAAGATATATCACTTTATTGATATAAGAATTTTGACTATAGAAAAACTAATTAATATATTTATTAGTCGGATATATATTTTATATAGTATATCAAACAATATTATCTTGAATTGAGACATATAGTTTGTATCAGGATTTTAAATACAATTATCAGAAAGACTAGTAATAACTTTAAAACACTCTTTAGCCTTCCATTTACAAATAAATAGATAAATAGAATATATCAATTCAGTTTTCAAGTAATATCTACATACTTTTATCAATTTTTATCAAAATAATTGAATAGAATAACTACCATTAACAAAGTTTGCTTTTAATAATATAGTTTCGGAAATTATAGAATATTCTCCATTTTTTGTTAATTACAATTTTAATCCAAGCATTAATATAAAGCCAAGTAAACCCTGCCCACCAGAAATGATATTAGCTCAAAAACATGAATTCTTTAAGAATAATAAAATGATAAATAAAATAAAAAGGATTCTAAATCAACTTTAAATACTCGCTAGGTAAACTATAGATATATATAAGAAGCATACAAATTAACACCAAATTGACTTACCTTGATATTATATAGAACAAAAGGTATTCGTTAATGCAAAGAATATGAAAACCTTTCAAAAAGTAAAGAAACTAGATAATAAATGGATTGGACCTTATGAAATTATTAAAGTTTATTCACAATCTTGTTTTATTTAATTATCAGAGAATGTACAAATCTTTTCTATCTTTTATTACTCTTTACTCCTATTAGTATATAACAATAAACAATTCCCACTGGGCCGCTTGACCCTGGCCCATCCTGCCTCCCCACAGTCAGCAGCTCTCACTCTGTCCTACGTGCCAAATATCGGTGCTCCGAGAGTAGATAGTGGAAGGAAAAAAGGGGCCTGATCTCCAAAATGTATAATACATGGAAACTGGTATATAATACCTCAGAATCGGAAAATCTTAAGCTTCCTTACAGAATACTATACAGACTTATAGCAATGCGGATTGAATATAATGACTTTGTAGCCTATTATATCAAATTCAATTACAAAAATAGTATAAATACCTATATATACGGGATTGAGAAAAGCCTATTATATTTCTTTCAATATTCAATCAATAATCAAATGTATGGTGATTGACTACTTATATTAAATCGATTTCGATCTGAATGGGATATAATAATATATATCAATCATATTCTGTGAATACAATATAGCTTTACTGATCTTCTTGCTAGATCTAGATTCTATATTAAAATATACTCAAATTATACAAAACTATATAAATTCCAATCTACTCTAATACCCTAAGGATAAACTCTTTACTCTAATCAATCTAAAACCCACACCAAATAGCTATAAGCATTCCGAGCGTTTTTCTGATCAACAGTAATCGGCCTGATCATTCGCTAATACTCAGATAGCATACAAAACAAGGTTCTTTGAAACAGGATCATAAACTCTTAGATAGAACAGCTACAGGATTGCTATAAATAATACTGAATAAGGAAATATTAAAGACAACAAGTCCCTGATTAACTAACATTACACTACTATAAACAGCTGGAATGCTAGCAACCCGTAAGCCCACTCCTTAGTATATCTAGAATACCCCTTGGGAGGTTAGATATTAGATGTTAATCACTATAAATAATAAATAAATAAATAAATAAACAATTCCCAATGCAATCTTAGATTAATAAAGCAGAAACTGTTATTACACGGGATAGAGTCCTTGAAAGAGAAGACGGCGAAGAGGAGCTAGTCCAGAAGTAGGTATTCGAAGGTATTTTAAATAATTATAATGAGAATAGATATTATTATTTAATCAAATAAAAACATTATGTTTCAATTTAATAATTAACCTCAAATCTTAAGAATAATGAAAAGATTATAACTCATTATTATTATTTATATCTAGAGAAATTAGGTCCATCGAAATAGATATTGGAAAATCCAAAGACTAAAGCAATTTTGATTCCTAAATAAAAAACTGTAAAAGAATTTAGAAAGCAAAGATATTCATTATAATAAAAGAAAGTGCGGTTTGTATAATATATTTTCTCTTAGCTTGCTTAGGATAAGTAAATCTTAAAAGGGGGAGTACTGTTATGGGTTTACTAGTATAGTATATTAGCATAATGAATGCTTAATTATTTTTGTCATTATATGGCAAAGTTATATTGTACTACTTTTAATCTCTTTGTAGAATATCATATATCCAATCTAGTACCTATCCCTTGCACCGTGATAATATCTCTAGCCGAATTTCAAGTTATTTGTAAATAGCTTGATAATAATCTAAATAAAAGATTTATTTGTAAATCTTATTTCTAATCAACCATCTCATTCCTCCTAACTACAAAGTCCGGAAAGGATATTCAAATTTACTAGAATTATTATGAACTAAATAATATTACTATTAAAAACCATTATTTACTATTATTAATTAAAGAAACTCTCAATACTTTATATTATACTAAAGTTTATATTAAATTGAATATTATTACTATATTCAATAAACTATAGATTGCGAAAGGTTATAAATAAAAGATTACTTTTATAATTTGTTTTGATTTATTTAAATCCTTAATAATATCTTTTAGTCTTTATAATACTCCTGCCTTATTTTAGAATTATATTAATCATATTCTTTTTGATTTTCTGGATAAGAATTATATAATATATCTAAATAATATCTTGATCTATTCTGAAAATATTATAAATTATCGAAAACAAGTTTACAAAGTTATTTAGAGATTTATTAATATTGAATTATAAATTGATATTAACAAATATAAATTCGAAATAAGAAAAATAAAGTATTTCAATCTGATTATTATTCCTAATAATATCAAGATGGATTTTAACAAGGTTAAGATTATTCTTGAATAGAAATTATTAATTAAGTTAAAAGATTTCTAATACTTTTTAGAGTTTACCAATTTCTATTAATACTTCATTTACAACTTTTCTAAAATTACAAAACCTTTAAACTGTTTATTGAAAAAAGAGAATACATGGAATTGAATTACTAATCAAAAAAATATCTTTGAAAACCTGAAATATACTTTTGTCTTTATTCTAATTCTTATAATGTTTAATTACTACTATTGCACAATCATTAAAACAAACGTTTCAGATTGGGCTATAAGCGGAGTGCTTTCTCAATATAACGATAAGGACTGATTATATCTGATTGTATACTTCTTTTCGAAATATAATATAGCTAAATGTAATTACGAGATTTATGATAAGGAATTATTAATTATTATTAAGTTTTTAGAAGAATAGAGATTCGAATTATATGGAACCCAGAAGCTATTCGAAATTATTACTGATTATTTTTATTTTATTTATTTATTTATAGTGATTAACGTCTAATATCTGACCTCCCAAGGGGTATTCTAGACATACTAAGAAGTGGGCCTACAGGCCGCTAGTGTTCCAGTTGTTTATAGTAGTATAATATTAGCTAATTAGAGATTTATTACCTTTAGTATTCCCCCGCTCAATACTGCTTATAGCAATTCTGCGATTATTCTATCTAAGGGTTTGTAATTCTGTTTCAGAGGGCCTTGTTTTATATACCATCCAGGTATTGGCGGATAATTAGATCGATTGTTATCGATCGGGAAAATACTCGAAGCACTTATAGCTGTTCGGTGCAGGTTTTAGGTTGATTGGGATGGAGAGCTTATTCTCAGGGTATTGGAGTAGATTGGAATTTGTATAGTTTCATATAGTTTGAATATATCCTAGCATAGAATCTGGATCTAGTGAGAAGATTAGTAAAGCTATATTGTGTTTACAGGATGCGATTGATATATGCTATCGTATTTTATTCGGATCGAAGTCGATTTGATATAAGCAGCTAGTTGTTGTGCGTTTGATTATTAATTGAATATTGAAAGAAATGTAGTGGGCTTTTCTCAATCCTGTATGTATAGGTATTTATATTATTTTTGTAATTGAATTTGATATAATAGGTTGTAAAGTTATTGTGTTTGGTTCGTATTGCTATAAGTCTATATAGTATTCCGCGAGGGAGCTTTAAGTTTTTCGGCTTCGAAATATCATATATCGGTTTCCATATATTATACATTTCAGAGATCAGGCCCTTTTTTTCCTTTTATTATCTACTCTCGGAATGCTGATATTTGGTATGTAGAATAGAACAAGAGCTGTTAACTGTAGGGAGGCAGGATGGGCCAGGGTCAAACAGCCTAGCTATACCCTGATCAACAAGGCGATCGGCTGCTTTGTTGCCCTTAATCTCAATATACCCAAAGGACTACTTAATTACAATATTGTAATATTACATCGCTTAATAGCATTTGTGGTATACCCATTAAAAGAAAACAATAACGCTTCCTTGTATTCCCTAGATTATTGAGATGCTATCAATACATAACTATATTCGTTTCTGATAAAGATAATCAATAATGTTCAGGAGGCATTTTAGTCCCTGCTATATGCCAATTGCCTCAACATCAAAAATATACGACTATTTGTATATACAGCTATAGCCGCTATCGATCTATTACTTACCACAATAAATTGCAAAGCTATATCCTATATAATAATTGTGTTCATTATATTGTTTAAACTTATCTGAAAATATAAAATAATCTTCTTGAGGGATTAAGTTCCATTATTCCTTAAATACTTTTGTAGCATTCTTTTTATCCATATTATTTATTGAATCAATATAATACTCGAGAGAAAAGTGAGGCTATAAAAATCTAGAACGCTCGATGACAGAGATCGCTTATTCTATTCTTTGTAGTTTTGTATTGGGACCTTTCAGAATATCTGTACCTTATTCTCTTTTCCTAATATATAGCTTTAATCGATTTATAAGTAAATATTGTATATCCACTATCTAAAACTGAAATGCGAATTTTAGTCTAGCTTATTTTAATATAACAATTCCAGTTGGGAAATTAGCTTTTATAAGGAATATGGTTATTAGGGTTATCTTATAGATAGATAAAGCTTTCTGTATTACATTATGAATTGTCTTGCTGACTAGATCGATATGTTTTTTGATTCCAATATCAATCGGAATATAACCTGCATTTAGGCATTATTTGTATAGCCCATCGAACTATATTTCGGAGCCAAGAGGGCAATAGAGAGTATACAAATAATAATCGCTTTTCGCAAGCAGACTGTAGATGGTTTATAGGCTATATAAGCTATTGATCGGATATGAAATACAATACGCATAGCTTTCGTAATATGTGTTTTGATATATTATAGAAATATTAGATATCGATCAAAAAGATATTAAGTTAGTGTAAGGTTGGTTATACTCTATTGATAAGCCTTAAAGGGATTAGCGTAATAATTAGATCCCGATTTATCCTTATAACCGAGTTTGCAATTTCATGTTTCTTCAATATATAAAGTAACTTAAACTTTTCCGAAACAAAAAAGACTTTATTCTGATCTTCTTATTATAGAATATATTAAATAATTCAGTAAAGTATATATATATTTGTAAATAGATCCTTAGATATATGATATATAGCTATATCGTTAGTATATCCGAAACGCTATGCTTTATCTTGATTGAGAAACTCAGCAAAGTAAAAGGTATACAGGATAGGGGAGAATAACAATCCCTAAAAAATACCACATACAACCAGGAAATCCTGTATTGTAATCTCCTCAAGCCTTACACGCACACGTCTCCCAGTCAGGAATGAATCAACAAGTCGCAAGAGCGCTATAGGCCAACCCTGCTTCTTTATACGTTGTAGGAGCCGTCTTTTAAGGAGTGTATCATAGGCGCTTATTACTGATTATAAGAATTTAGAATACTTTATATCGATAAAGATACTGAACCAAAGACAAACTAAATAAACTGAATTCCTATCTAGCTTTAACTTTCATATTATATATCATTCTGGTTATAAGGCAATTCATCTTAATATATTGAGCCGAAAAGCAGAAGATCGCCTTGCTTATACCGATCCCAACAATAATTGAATCAAAAATCACCTATAAACAATTTTCCCAAAAAAAGTGTTCGATAATGTTATACTCAAAGACCTCATTTAACAAATTAATAACAACATCAACCTTATTGCAGCCCTCATGAATATAATTATTTCTGATATTGAGAAGCTGATCAACAATCTTATCGATATAGCATATAAATCATCTGAATTGATTATTATTATATACAAAATCCTTCAGAACTTAGCTATTTGCTATTGGCCACTATTTATCCAAAAAGACCTCCGAATTGCTTTTTAAGATTATAAATTGATCAATAGTAAAATCTTTTATTGCGATTATCTTTTTGTTTCTCCCTTTGCTAAACTCTACATCCAGATTATATATCGAACACACTCTACCAGACCCACCGGGTACCCTAACCAAATTAAGACTATTAACCTTATCTCCTATACATACTGATGGTCTAATATATTGAGAGAAATCGAAATTTATATATAAGCCTATCAACTCTATTTCCAAACCAAAGCCTCTTGTTTTATTACACCCAGATTCCTAAAACCTCTGCTTGTACTATTTCACTCCTGGTTTGATATTTCTATTAACTATATCATATCATTATCAATTAATAAACACTATAATAAAAAATATCAATATATTATTATAATCATTTACCACCTAACAAAAATATATTATT
This sequence comes from Botrytis sinoallii, assembly GCF_014898435.1. NCBI lineage: Eukaryota > Fungi > Ascomycota > Leotiomycetes > Helotiales > Sclerotiniaceae > Botrytis > Botrytis sinoallii. Next base: position 1,449,826 of record NW_024066029.1, on the reverse strand, counting down.
TCGTTCCAATTATAGGACTCTCTGTAGAGGAGCTTGCTGATTGGTTTGTTGAGAAAGTCTACTGTTTACATAGCTTACCCGATAACATTATATCCAATAGAGATTCGCAATTTATATCAAAATTTTGGAAACACCTATCCGAACGCCTATCAATCACTTTGAAACAGTCCTCCTCGTTCTACCCTGAGTCCAATAAATAAACAAAGAGAATAAATACTATAGTAGAACAATACCTTTAAGCTTTTATAAACTTTTATTAAGATAATTGATACAATTAATTTCCGCTCGCAGAGTTTGCGCTCAATAATACAACCTCGAAGATTATTGGTATATCCCCATTCTTTACTAACTACAGTTTTCATTTATGCCTTAATGTTGAGCCCTTTTCATCTGTTTTCCTGAATTTGTTATATTAATATAGGTGTGAGTTTCTAAAGACTAATAAGATTATAAATCGATTTGATATTATTCTAATAAAATTGAAAGCTTTAGCCATTCAATCTATTCAGAAATATAAAGATTATACTAATAAGATTTGTATTAATACTTCTTTATATAAAGAGAGTAATAGAGTATAGATTAGTATTAAGAATATAAAGATTAATTGATTAATAAAGAAAAACGATAATAAATGGGATGGCTTTTATAAGATTATCAAAGTTTATAAACAAGTCTGTCTACTTTAGCTTCCCATTAGTTTCAAGATCTTTTTAGTACTCTATAACTCATTATTTCGATCACTCCATTATTCATTTGAATTATTATTATTATTATTATTAGTAATTTTCAACCGGGCCGTATAGGCGAGCCTCCCAGGGGGCATTACGGTTGGGCTAATTGTGGGATAATCTCTAATTTATATAATCCCCCTCTCCTAAAAATAAGATCTCAATACCCTTAATAGCCTTTTAAGCAATAGCTAGTGCACTTATACTTTTGTTTCCAATCCTTTAAGCGCCTTCGTATACGCTTTCCGATCTTTTATATAATATTTTAATTGAAAACTGCTTTATTCTATAAGGATAGCTTTTATATATATTTTAGTATAATGTAGAGTATTGTATATATCGATTTTGTTCTTTATAGCCTTGCTATATCGATCGTTTTCTATTTTGTATTTATATTTACCCAGATCAATTAATCCATTTCTATTTCCTTTTCCTATTTTTCTAATAGCATTCTAGGGCATATGCTTTTGTAGAAGTTTGTTATAGTAATAAATTCAGTGAACTTGGTTAATATATATATTAATTGTTTCAATAATCGTTCTTAAACCATTCAATTACAGAGTAAATATTTGGGCCTGATATCTAGGGGCCAGGTTTTGTAGGTTGTAAGGATTTTGTAGCAATATATAATGTGCTTGGAGAATTTGTATATACTATATAAGTAATGAATTGTTGCTTTTTTGTGTTTAAATTGTTAGTGATAGTTTTCGAAATCGTTATGTGCTAAGCGAATTGCTAGTATATAGTAAAGAATAGCTTATAAGAGTTTTAATTCATTAGAGTATTTGTTTATACTCCTTAGATTTCATTTCTGGTATTATTTGGAGAGCATTGATTTCTATTTGATTCATTATACCTATATTATTGATTCCATAATAATTTTTGCTATAAAGTAGATACTACTTGCTATAAATCGATTTGCATACCTTGAGACTGATTTTCTTATTTCTTTATTAGTAAATATATTTGCATATTTATTTCCTTTAATCCCTATATAATCTAGCAACTATTTGATCTGGATTGAGTGTGTTTATATTAGTTTGTAATATTTGAGAAAAGCCTACTGTAATATAATAAAGGCTGTACTTTTTATTCCCTATATTATTGATATGCTATCAATATATATACAAATTTCCATTTATTTTATATCAATAATATTTCTAATTACTATTTGAAAATCTCGATATACTCTAATTGCTTTTGTGTTGAATATATAAGAATTGTGATGCAATTTACTATTTTCTTTATATATAATATATCCATATCCTACTCGCCTACCATTCTTATCGGTCTATTCCGATCCATCAGAGAATATGGTGATCTGATCGTATATGCACTTATTCTATTATTCCTGAAACTATTCTACTACTACCTCTTTCGTAAGGTTTTTAGTGAGATCTATTCAATATTCTGATATATAGTGAGGCCCTACTAAAGTCGTTTCCTTAATTCAGGAAAAGCACTGGCTGATTATCTGGACCTTTGTTTTGATTGGCTGCAATTGGTTTTTCTTGTTGCTGGAAAAGTAGGTGGCTTTTATTCTTTAATGATAAAGAGAGTATTTTGAATCAATAGTTTAAATATAAAGGGCTGCTTTCTATTTTATTTGTTCTAATATTACTTTTGCTGGTGGGAGAGTGCTATCCCTTATTATTACTGTATTCAGAGTTGTTCGCTAAACTAGAAAGACTTTTCTGATTGCTATTTATAGAACCTTATTGATAGCTAAAATCGCTCTTTTTAATCGAGCGCTTACTACTATTGGTATCCTGTTTTGATATTGTTTAGTGATTTTTGTTTATTCTGTGTATTATACTTCTATCTCATAAAATAGGGTTAGGTATAAGCAAGTAATCACTGTTTTTTGTAAGGATACTGCTGGGAGTCTGTTTGTGATCCGGACTAGCCCTTAGATGTGATGAGCTAATTTCCGGTTTTTGGCTGCTTACATTTTGATATACTGTTTGAATGTAAGCTTGTGATCAAACTATATATCTAGCCATTATAGAACCAATCCTGATACAATCAGAGAGATAGTATAATCGTGATTTATTTTATATACCAGATTGATGGAATGCTTGTATTATATTATATAGATTATCTCTATCTTTTTAGATGTAAAGATTATTTTATTTCTAGTTTCCTAATAGAATATACTTTTCATATCTTTTATTAGCATTATAATGTTTTATTGAACGCTTACCAATAATCGGTATAGATAGATATTATCTGTATACCCGAATCGGAGTTTAGAATCTTGCTGAAGTAGCTTTATAAGATAAAGTATATATAGAATTGGCAAAAGAAGTGAGCCTTATGGGATACTGCATTTTATTATATTATAGTTAGTTATTACTTTGTTAAGTCTAATTTTGAATTGTCTTTAAATTAAAAAAGAGTCGATCAAAGCGATTAGGTTTTATGGGAACCCCTATCCCCTTATTCATCTCAGGAGTCTGTTTTTAAGTAGAGTATTGAACACTTTTTATATATCTAGTATAATTATTATAATCTTGTAGTTTTTATTGAATACTACTTCTGCATTATAAACGAACAACATTATTAAATCTATAGCCGATCATTTCGGAAAAGTACTGTAGTATTGCGAACTAAGTATTTCTTGTGTTAAAATTATTCATACTAGATGTCTTGCTATAATCCTTTCCAGACCCTTCCCAATACAAAAGAGGAGGGCGATAGGCTACCATGATCATAGGGATATTCAATCTATCTTCCCCACTTTTGATAGTATAACTATTTTTGCTTGTTTCCATACTATAGGGAAGTGATTGAGCTATAAATACTTATTGAAAATGATATATAGAACTGGGCCTATTTCTGTCCAAATAGTCTTCAGTAGTCTCATTGTAATCCAATCTATCCCTAGGGATATATTCGAAACCTCTATAGTGTTATGTTCTACTTCCTCTATAGAGATAGGCTCCCCCTAAAATAGTTTTTCCTTACTTTGATTGTATTTAGAGTCCAAAAGATCATTAATAACTTTAAAGCGCTACAGAATCTCCAAGCATAGCAGCTCGGCCTTTTCTTCATCCGACGTAGCAGTACATTTACCTATTATGATCAGTAAAGAGTGATATGTAAGATTCAAATTGTGCCATCCGATCACTTTATATAGATCTCGATCTGATTTCATTTTATTAAGGAATTTCCTCCAATACCCTCTTTTGACCTATCATATGTATGATAAAAATACTCTACATTCTATAAAGTAATCGCTATTGGTTGTACAGCTTTGAAGATATATATCTCGAGCGATTATACAGTCGGGTGTCCACCAGGAAGCCGATTTTCCTGTCTTCCGATCCGGTCTTTCTGTTATTCTGATTGTTTGTTGTAATACCTTCTATATATTTTCGACAGCTCGATCTAAGACTATACTTGTAACTACTATTTGTGCCTCCCGTTTGATTCCTATTATGTTAGCTAATATCATTTTTTGAAACAAAGGTAGATCTTCCTTTCTGATATAATATATATATTGAGATCTCGATGCTGAGCTTGTTTTTTATATAATGATGAGAAGGGTATTATAATCGGATTTATATTGTATATCAGCCCTTATTTCTGTATATATTCCTGAAATATTGGAAAAGACTAGATCGATCACGTATCCTGCTCTGTATATCGCTTAACCCGGGATATTCGTAAACTTGAAGTCTCTATTGCTAAACCATTCTGCAAACCGATTGCTACTATATACTATATTCACATTTGACTTGAATAGTGTATAATGAGCATTAAAGTCTCCCCTAATGATTATATCCTTAGTTGGTATTAGGTCAAGGATCATCTCCAGGATTTCTGAGATATTCGATTCCTTATATAGGTTTAATAGTTTAATTCCGTTTATAGAAAGCTATATATAGTCTTTATGCTCCTCTCCTGCTAATTGTAGTATTTATAGTCTAGTCTCAGTTCTAATATATATCATTATTCGTGGATGTTCCTGCCCTTCTTTGTATGTTTCGCTTTCCCTTCAGAAGGTTATTGGGAATAGATATTGGTATTCGTTATATGTTTGAATGTATGTATTAGATATTTAGGGCTTTTGTATATATATTATATCGATCTTTTTCTCAAACGCTTGCTATAATGCTATTGCATACAATACAAGGCTTTTCCACATATTTATCCAAACAATAGATAGTGGATTCGATTTATTCATATAAATCTTTCATTATTGTATCATATCCCCCAGTTATAGCCTGATTATTCAAAACTTCAAGGTTGAAATTCTTGTTGATCTTTATTACCCTATTACAAATAATACATTGACCTTATATATCCCACTCTTTATCTGTTGAATTCCTTAAAATATCATTCGCTTATTTTCTTTTAGTATTGCTTTCCGAATTGCTGTCATCTTCGTATTGGAAGACTATATTCATTCTAGATTTCCTTTTCCTTCCTTGTATTATTACCGGTATTTAAACTATTACTGCTGATGCTGAAGCAATAGTAGTGCTAATCTCCCCTGTTTATTGGATGATCTAGATCTGCTTTCGATCCGGGTATACTATCTTGCCGTTCACCTATTAAGGCTTGATAGAACAGTTATCATAGTCTACTGGGAAGGGCCCGCGACATCCTGTATATTATATTGGGTAATTACAATCCCTGGTTAGCTTATAAGTAGATAACAAATATATACACTTTCTATATACCACTTCTCTTTTGCATTTCCAGTTTTCATAGTATTGCTGACACCCTAAATCGTATCTTCCCAAGGCTCATCTTCTATTTGCTAAAAACATTCGAATCTCATTAAATAAATTACAACAAAGTAGCTATTCCTAAAAGAATAATATCCAGATAATTCGATTCTGCTTATTTATTCCAAATTTGAATCTTGCTACCCATACTAAACATAATCCTATCTGATACCAGATTTCTTTCCTTATTTGTTTTTCCCTAATCTCTATAAACATTCCCAAAAGATCGATAATAATCATCAGAACCCCTAATACTATATATATATACCATAACTCACTAATCACAAGATCTATAACTTTAGTAACGCCCAATCAGCGAAACGGGCGACGAAACTGTTCAACCAGCCCTATACTAACTAGGAGTCTGGTTTGATCGGAAGCTTTCCTTTAAAAGATATGTAGCAAAACGAGAAGCAAAAGCCCATAAGATTACAAGGCATATCAAAAGACTTACACAAATACAACACAATCCGCTAGCTGCGGTGTTGCGTAAGGCGGTGATTACCTACATTCTCCCCATTGTTTTTTATAGATTCGAGGTATGATATATAGACCGAACAAAACCAAACCGGATGGGGGAAGCCGCTTGTGATACAATGGTAAACACAAGGTTAAGCAGTTATATTATCAAGATCGATCGAGTGATCATTCTAGTAGCAAGAGGAGTTCTATCTATTTGATGTACGATTCCGATTATTGCGATCCTGAGAGACTTTGGACTACCGCTCAGCAAGCTAGTATTCGAATAGGCACGAATAAGATTCACACTCCGACTTTGCAAGGTGAACGAAAACCACTCACTAGCGATTCGTTTAATACAAGCATTTCAATGTAAGATAAATAATATTAATCTCTATAGACTAGCTGAATTAATCCCGAAAGCATTGAGATCAATACTCTTCCTGTTGCACTTCTTTGTAGGGAGCCATAAAGACTCTACAGGAGGCATAAAGAAAAAAGTAGCCATGCTTGAATTCATACAATGGTAGAACTATCTGCCTGATAGTCATATCACAGTCTTCTCGGACGATATTGAATAGTACCATTGAGGGCAAAAGATAGTCGGCTATGGCTATACAATCTATCGGGGATAATTTCCAGTAGTATTCAGCTATAGGGCGATCAATCTGCTTTTGCACATCTTTAATATCGAGATAGTAGATATTTTAAAAGATTTGGAGCATACTGTCCGATTAGAATCAGCTAAGCAGATCACTATGTATATCGATAGCACCTTAATCATCTGATGTATTAGGAGCAATGCCTCCAATTTATCTTAATAGGCATTTCTGTATTATTATGAGATTATAAGAAACAGGCAAGTGGCGATTCGATGGTTATCTGGATATACTGGAATCTTTGGAAACGAGAAGGCCGATCGGTTTGTCGATCTGGGTGCTTGTAGTGGTTATATCGAGAACAACAACTTATTACTCCCCATTATCAGTGGGATAAGTTCAATAGCCAGAATTCTCAGATAAGGGATAAAATAGAGATAATGAAAGTGAAATGAGGTTACCCTCACTGGCCGATATCATTGCTGGCACTTCAGCTATCAAATCAAGGAATCTGAGGAACTTGTTTTCCCCTATTCTATTCTTCAGCGACTGGTGGTGTTCAGAATCGGATACAGGGACTTTGTATTCTACTACTAATGCTTTCAGTATAACAATGCTATCTCAGAATGCTCTTGTGGATATAATAAAGAGTCTGAGCATTTAGTATTTTGCTAATATTTTTATATCCAATTCGATAACTGGCTGAACAAATCTGGTTTAATTCTGTAAAATATAAAGGGTGTAATCGATTATCTCTCTCTTCTTTTGAAAACCTCAATAAACTTTGCAATCTTTCTAGCGATTACTAATCACTTCGAGTAATTATACTTAGTCTCTTTAGAGATCCTTTGATCTTTTACTTTTATATTGCCAATCGGGGCTGCATTCCTTCTGGAGCTGCTTTCCCTTTTCTATTGCTGTGTATAAATTGTATCAAACAAAAACTGATAATATAGGGCCTTTTGGTTAGCTGTAAATCTGAGCTATCCAGTATGAAGTGGGTTGAACAGCACCGATATTGTAAGCGGAAGACAAGCGGCAGGAGTGTGCACAGCGTTCCTGGCTGCTTCTCCCCCAGCCTGCATCACAGTTGTAGAAGAACGGAACGTGTGGCTATGCCGGCACCCCCGTTAGCATAGTCCATCCCTAGTACCCCCTGGGAGGTCGTGGCGAGCCCCTGCAGCTTGCCCCCTGGATGTAAATTAAAATAAATAAATAAATAAATAAATATAACTTTAGTAACTACTATAGCCTATTATTTGTTCACAAAAAGAACTATATAGGCTTTTAGAGAAACTATAACTGCCCACCCAATTCGAATAAATGTTATTACCACAATAGCTCTAGCCCCTAGAATAGTAATCTCTAGGACCGCCTTTACTAACACCTATCTAATCCCCCATAAAAACAACTCCATCTTGATTCATTCATCAAATCAGAGAAAGAATCTTTCATCTATACATTCTAATCTCAATACTCCACTGATTACCCACTTGAACCCGTTTGCAACCCTTGTTTTCATAATTGAGCTGAAAAGAATAACAATCGCAATTTTGGAGATTCAAAGCATCCCCGCATATATTTGTATAATTAGCTTTACGTTTTTTATTACTAGTTTTGAATTGAAGATCCCTTTTATACCATCTATAATAATTATTAATATTCTACATACCAATTCTCTTGCTAATCAGTTCAAATCCTGTTCTGCAAATTGTACTGCAAACTATACAAAAATCATCTCGAAGCTAATAAATACTAAAGCCTTATCTACAATGCGCTTCCATTATATATCGATCTTCTTCTGAATAGTTATCTTCATAGCTATTTCAATAGTATTCTGGCCGCTCTCAAACAAGCTTGAGAGGGGACCAGCGCTTTTATTGCTGTCGGGATATCGATCATGTGATCTAAGAGGGCACTGTATTGCACTAGCGTATGTACTAGTGTATGCACTAGCGCTAGCACTTCTACTATATTAAATACTAGCTTTTTATAGTTAATAATGATTAAGACAAATAATATAATTAATTATATTGATAAGACTGAAATACTTTACACTTTAATCAATATTAAGTTGATATTAATACTAATTAGTGATATTACAAATTAGGGCCTTGGATTTTATTAAAAAGCATTAGATGTTTAGAAGTAGTATTTAGGATTGATAGAAATTCTGAAGAGACTATAAAGAAAGATATCATTGTACTAAATACAATACACTTTCTCTCTTTGTTATACTAAAGAATATATTCTGGATAATTGTATTAGGAAAATATATTTAAAAGAATCGATTGATCAAATATAACAAATCGATTTTGTGTTTATTATGTATTTATTTTTGTATTGTATGTTATACAAGGTAAATCCTTTATCTAAATACCTTTTATATATCCTTTTATACCTTTTATATTTACAACATACCTACAACCTTCGAAATACCTATAATCTACCTATAATCTTCGAAATACCTATAACCTTCGAAATACCCCTATACACATTTTATTATGTTGGATAGCGATAACACCCCGATCATCTTTAAAGTTATTAGTAAGGAATTATACACAAAAAAGGAAGAGGAGTATTGCAAAGAGTGGTTAAGCCTATTGAAAGAATAACAGGCTGATGATGGAATTGTTGATTTTGATTTTAAGGAGTTTACCAAATATGTCAAATTCAAATGCAAGTAATATAACTATAAGAATATTAATAATAACAAATTAGCCAAAGTTTTTTATAATGACTTTAGTATATTCATAAATGGGCAATTCGCGAAGATCCACCAATTGGATACACGAAAACTACAAATAATATTATGTACCCAAGGGGTATAGATACCGAAATTAGATATTGAAGCATTTATAGCTTTATATAATTAATTATATAGATCTATTATAGATATATAAATGAAAAATCAAGTTCAGAAAGTTTTGAAAGATTATAATCTTAAAGAATTTAAATTTAGATTTGGAACAATCAATAGATTTATTGATAATAACTTCAAATACGATAAAAATAATTAAAAAGATAATAAGAAAAGTAATAAAGAAGGAGATCTTGATAATAACAATAATGGTGATGGTAATAGAAAGGATAATAAAGATCAATGTAATAGAAATAAGAAATCATTAATACATTTTAATATACAATTTCTTATTAGTTTATTGAAATTCTATATTAATAAAGAGAAATATAACGGAGATAATAATAATTTCGATTTCAAATTTTTGATATTCTATAAAATCTCATAATATGTAAAGATGTCTATAGATATACAATATAAGATATTCCCAATTATATTAAAGGATAGTGTGCTCGAATTCTTTTATACCAATTATAAAGTATTATTATCTATATTTAGAGAGCTTTGTACTTATATGTAAAGTAACTTTGAGGGAGAAGAGTATCAATGCAATATACTATCTAAATGGAATAGTATTATTCTCAAATCGATTAAAAAGGAGTATAAAAACAAGCCATTTAGTGAGTGTTTTATTATTATGATTAAGCAGTTATGTATACTATAGTATTGATTTGATTTTGTTATGCGGTAGACGTTATATTTATATAATAAGTTTATACTGGTATGTAAAAACATTGAGATATACAATCTAGTTTGTTTCGATCCCAAAAAGGAGGTGTCTGGTTTAATCAATCAATTACAACAATCTATTAATATGTGGGAGAGATTGTATAAGGAAGAAGATATAGTGTTATTCATTAATAAAAGATTCTGTAGTAATAATAACCGGAATAGTTTAGGTGGTTTTAAAGGTTTTAGAAGTAGTAATTTCAAAAGTAATAGCTTTAAGGGTAATACTAATAGATTTCGATAATGATCTAATTCTTCAAATTAACGAAATCATTGCTGGATATACAAAAAAGAAGGATATCAATCAACAAAGCATTCCCAAAAGGAATAGGATAAAAACCAATGTGAATATTGGGAAAAGATTAAGGATAGTAGTAATAATGTGTTTAATAAGTGTTATAATCAATGGTTGATCGAATATAAGGGAGAAGCTATTGATGTAGAATCTAATTTAAAAACCGAAATGGGATAGTTCTTTACAGATCTTGATATTGATAATATTAAAGAAGAAGTATTTTTCGTTAATTTAGAATCTATAAATAGCCAAGAGATATTTAATCAGTTGTTAGTCAATACAATATTGTATATATTGATTAGAGATTCTATTGAAGCTATTCTATCAATAAAAAATACGATAAATATTTTTTATATAAATTATACAAGCAAGAAGTTCTTCGATATATATATCGATATAGCTTATACAAATAAATCTATAGTTGGAATTGGACAATATTATATATAACAACAGGTATACCTAATAATGTATAATCTATAAATAGTAGGAGCGGTAAATATATATTTTGAAAAGAGAACTGCAATATTAATAGATTCATTTTATATCAATACACTATTTGAATACATTGTTTTTCATATTATAGATACCAATATTCTATTTTTATTAGAACTTAAGGATATAAACCAGCTTAAAGCATTTTACAATAATATTATTGATAAATTCATTAATCCAACTGATTAATATTCTATTATTAGAAAATGTGAACATACATTTTTGATATAGAAGGTGAATATGAATTAGCTTATTCAAGAATTTATTCACTAGAATAACTACTATTTAATAATTATTGAACTACAGCATTTATATCAATAATTCGGCCACTCATCTGCACAACACTTTTATAATATATTATAACATATAGGCTACAATAAGAATAATAATATTATAAAATATCTCATCAAATACTGTAAGCACTATTAAATGTATAGTAAGTTATCTGAACATTTCAGATTCATTTTATCAAAGGATATTGAATTTAATTATGCTATATATATCAATATCATATATATTGCAAACAAATCAGTTCTGTATATTATCGATAAGGCAATACACTATTAAGCAGTTCAATTCCTTGAAAACGTTTCAGTTAAGTATATATTCGATATTTTTCGAGAATGCTGGATTGATGTATATATAGGATTATTAGATTATATTATTTATAATGTAGGAAAGAATTTTGTAAATAAAGAGTTTGTTTAAAATACAAAATCTATATTAATTATTACTAAGAGTATATTAGTTAAAGTACACAACTCTGTAGGTATAGTGAAGAGATATCATTATCCCCTATACTGTGTATACAAGATCTTGACTAAAGAGCTTGAAAATGATAATTTGATAAAAGCAATAATTCTGCAAATAGTAGTGAAAGCTGTAAATAATATAGTCGGATTGAATAGGCTTATTCTTATATTGCTAGTTTATAGGATATACCCTAGATTGAGTAATATTAACCCATCAATCTTGATAATTATTCAATACACAAAAGCTATAAAGAAAGTTATGGCAGAAATATATTATATACAAGCTAAGAGATAGGTTACAGAAATGCTCAGATTGAGGAATGGATTATCCATAATATCAGTTTTTATTCTACCACTTAATTTACAAGTTTTAATATAAAAAGAAGGAAAAGGTGGTAATATGTTAAACAAGTGAATTGAACTACACATTCTGATTAAAACGGATAAGGAAATATATAAAGTGGAACTCATTAGTAAACCAATTAAATTTCGATCTACATCTATACGACCTTTTTATAAAAAGTCTGAAAAAATTGAATTGAATAACAGTAATGATATAAATAGTAATGACAACAATAATATTATAGTAATTGATACATCACAAATAGAGATACTATAATTGTAAACATTACCACCAACAATATAATTAGATATACAACTACATCGTTACATAAGAAGCAACTTGATTAATATAATTAATTTGACAAATATCGATATTAAACTACCACCACCATAACTAACTATATTCTTGCAAGATAATACACCTACACAATATAAGGAATTACAATGTAAGAAAGTTGACAGATTAATGGAAAATGAAGTCTTTAAAATCGTTTTAAAAGTTAGTATATTATCTGGAATATGACTATTTAAATTATAATTTATTGATAAAATAAAAGAAAAAGGTACTAATAAAGTATACGCGAAATCACAACTAATAATTCAGGTATACCAAAATACAGGCAAAACCACTGTTTTGATGTAATCACTGATTATTCAACACATTAGCCAGCATATTATATTTACACTTGCTGTTATTTTGCAAGCATTAAACAAGTATATTCAAATCTATTTACAGGATATTATACAAATATACACCCAATCAACCACAACTTTAAACAAATCTATTTATATGAAAGCACCAAAAGAGGTTGGACTTGATTTCGGATATATGCTATACATCATAAAGCCTTTATATAATATACCAGAAACAGGAAATTACTGATTTGGAACTTACCACAATTACTATAGGGATAGGCTAAATATGATGTAATCTACATACAATCCTTATTTACTTTACTCCAATGATGGCATCGGTATTGTAGGATTACAAATCGATAATACTCTTATAATTGCAGATAAAAGATTTGCATAATTAGAATAAGAGCAATTAGAGAAAGCTGGATTTATAGCTAAAAACAGAAAGCAATTCACCAAAAATCATCCACTTAAGTTTAATAATGGTTTAATCACTCTTAAAGATAATAGAATCTATCTGAATCAGGAGAAACAATATGATAATCTCCGAATAGTCACATTGGGGAACGTTGATATGCAGGAAACAAGGGAAAAGATTCGAAAGAATGTTATTTCAAAGAATCAATATATCGCTCAACGCGCAAAAGATACATATATCACAACAGTATATCAACCAAAGACATTATACCATCTTTCAATTGTTGTTTAAATAATAGATTTGAAGAAAGAAAATACTATTAAGTTTAATAAGGTTATCAAATAGTAAATGGATAATCCAAAAAGAGGATTAACCTTTATATCTCTCGATATAGATTTTATCGATTTAATTGTCTTTACCAACACATCCTTTGTTAACAATATTAATCTATTATTGCAAATCGGCTATGTTATATACCTCGTAAACAAGCACAGCAATACTAATATTATTTATTGGATATCAATCAAATACAAAAGAATCACTAAAGCGTACTAGCTTTTAAGCTATATACACTAGTTCTAGGTTTTGATATCGGAACTACTATTAAAAATACTATCAATACTATTCTCAAACCTAAAAAGCAAATACCACTCATACTTTATACAGATTCTAAATCACTATATGATCTATTAATTAAGTTCAATATAAGCACAGAAAAACAACTCCTGATCGATATTATAACTCTACAACAATACTACAAAAATAAGGAGATTATGGAGATTAAATGGATTAATGGGAAATTGAATTCTACAAACACCATAACTAAAAACAATACATATCAAGCTTTAAAAGACTTAATTGATATTAATAAAATAGTTATTAAAGTAACACATTAAATAAAAAAAGAATAATAAAAGGGAAGCTAAAAAAATAGAAGTAAAACACTATACTTAAGATTGAATAATGAGCTTAGACTTAAAGCACATAATCCATTCAACTTAAAATTGCCAATATCGGGATATCGATCATATAATTTAAGAGGACACTATATTGCATTAGTGTATGTACTAGCATATACACTAGTGCTAGTACTTCTACTATATTAAATACTAGCTTCCTATAGTTAATAATAATCAAGACAAATAATACAATCAATCATATTGATAAGACTGAAGTACTTTACACTTTAATCAACACCAAGTTGATATCAACAATTGCTAATCCGCACTCTCTTCGAAGCAATAATTGAAAAGCAATCATCAAGATCGATCGGGAAGCCCGCTATCCCTATAAGTGATGGCTGGCTCGCCGGCCCTCTCTGATTCTGCTGCGACAGCATTCTCGAGCCAAGCAGCTCGGAGCGCTACAGCGATCGCGCTGGTATGTATTGTATAATATGATTTCGGGATATCCGTAGATATGGTTGTTATAAGCTCGTGTGGTTTTGTAAAGCTATTAAGACTGAAGGTTGTATAGTGATAATTCCTGTGGATCGTGTTCATTTGAATTAGCCAGTCAAGAAACGATTAATAATACTGAATCCCACTAGAATCAAAAATATATCCTAGAAAAAAACAACAAAATAAACAAAGAAACTAAATGGTAGGAATTCGATAAACTATTTGACTGTCATAATAAGAACGGATTTTACTATTAGATTAAATAAAAACATTATTTAGCATTTTAACAACCTGTTAAAGACCTTTGTAGTTAGGAAAATACAATTATCGCTTTCCATTTAGTAAATCTAGATAAACCAGAATTATTTGTTTGAATAGATTTCAAAAGATCTACTATTCCTAATCCCCTGCTAATACTTACACCAAGCGCATCCCCGAATCGAGGCCGAGGCAAACCTAAAAAGCTTTGTTAATTGATTATTATTTCTAAAAAAGTTCATTTTAATCTAATAATAGAAATTAGAGTATTTTAATATTATTTTGTATTCTAAAAGATTAATTAATATTATAATCGTAGACCGATCACTTTGAGCGGGGGGTACTGTTATAATGCTAACTATATGATTTATAGTTGCCTTCATGCTTTAGATATAGAATATTAGTGTGCCCTACTTCCTATAAGTAGGGTTTCACTCTTCCATAGCTCTTCTACCCTTATGATACAATATAAGTCTTTACCCGCACCATGACAGCATCATTTCTTGAAGTAATGAATAATAGCTAGTAGTTCTTTATTGTAAATCTCGTAATTGTATTCAATTATCAAATATTTTTTATAAAAAAAATGTAATAAATCTAAGTACTCTATTATTATTATATTGAAAAAGTACTCTAGCAAATATATAATCGAATATATCGGTTTTTATAATCATTTTCTTTTTTCAATCAAAGAAAGCCAGAATAAATGCTTTAGTAAACACTTATTTCAATCGATCGAATATTTCTTAATAAATAGGGCTTTACAGAAACGGAATATTCTTTTTAATCAGATTTATTATCAGATTAATAATCTTTGAAAAATCTCTAATAAATTGTCAATAAAAGTTTGAAAACCTAATAAATACTTAAATATCGGTTATACTAATAGGCAGTTTCCAATCCATAATTGTTTGGATTTTCTCTGAATCCATTTGGATATTATTGTTTTTTATAATAAAACCTAGGAACTTGGTTTCGAATTTCAGGAATTTATATTTTTCAAATTTAACAAACAAACTAGCTTCTTGTAATACTTACAAAACCTTTTGGATATAGCGGATATGTTCCTTTCGAGTTTGATTGTATATTAGAATATTGTTTAGGTAAGCAATACAAAATATATTCAGATATCCTTGTAAAGAATTATTAATAAACCTCTGAAAGGTTATAGAAGCCCCTTTCAGCCCGAACAATATAATTAAGGATTCGAATAATCCAAATCAGATATAAAATATAGTCAAGTATTCCTACCCTTCTTTCATTTTTATATTATTAAAAGCAAAGATAATATCAATCTTATTGAAATATTTCATTCCTTTCAAATTATTTAAAAAAAATTTTGTTAATAATAAGGGGTATCAATCCTTAACCAATAAGTTATTCAAAGTATAATAATCTATACAAAACCGGAGGCCTTTATTAATTTTTTTGATAAATAAAACAAAGAAAGCAATAAGGGAAGAGTTCAATTGAATAAATCCTTTTCTAAGATTCTTTTCTAATTATTTTTTTAGAATTTCTAATTCAAGATAGGATATAAAGTATAAAATATTAAAAGAAGAAATAACTTCTTTTTTGAAATAGATCTTATAATTGTATAATCGATAAGAGAATAGCTTCTCTATGTTTTTTGAAAAGAAGATATCTTTTCAATTTCGGAATTCAGATAATAGGTTTTTAGAATCGAATATCTTCTTCTTTTTATTTAGAATATTATCGATTTATTTAATCAATATTTAAAATATTTTATATTTCTAATAAATATAAATTGAATAGACTCTTAAAAAGATTACAGCTATATCTTTATTTTTTAATCTTTTAGAGTAAGTAGATAGATATACAAATTGGGCTTTTAAAGATATATCTAATAGAACTTTTATGTAGGATAGGTAAAACAAAGTATTACAAAATTTATAACAAAACAAGTTATCGAATTGAAATATATTTATTACGAAATCGATATAGAAGTTGTATTTCTTAAGCCAAGCTATTCCCAATATAATAGAATAATGAACTAGCTTGGTTATATACAAAACGATCTGGGATACGATGACTCTCACCTGTACGTGGTGTATCCTACGAACCTTTGATCGTGCGATCGGAGAGCTAAGTAGAGTCAGTTGGAGCTGGGTGGTGATTGTATATTAATCGGAGGCTGTATTGGGAGTGAAGGTACGTGTAGCTGATTACTAGAGGGTGATTGCGAAGATGCTCGGAATAGAGGACTACTAGTAAAACGGAGATGAAAATCATTCGATAATGGAAAGGAAATGAAAACGGGATTGATATGGAACTATACCTTTACAAATCTATATGGAAAGCAGAGCCAGAGTATATTATAATAGAGCATCTGTAAAACAGAATTAGCTTTTAAAACAGTAGATAATGAAGCTTCTATAATATAGCTGAGTCTGACTGAAGCCTGTATTGGGAACAGGGCCGATATCCTTAATTTGACAAACGAAAATCGATAGAATACCTCTGGAGTATTAGTGTGCAGAGTTTTCATAACCTAACAATATATACGATCTACAGGTATACCGAATCGGATATTTACAAATGGTAAGGGAAGTAGTAGGAAGTATACAAAGGCTAGGATAGTGTTTATTGGGGTTGGCAGGAGTATATATAAAATAGGAGGAGGGATGTTTTTAGCACCTTACCTTCGAGTATACAGGAACGGCATAGCAGCGGAGGAGCTCCGGTATAGAAAGAATGCTTTTAGCAAGCCACACTCAACAACTCTCGATCGATATTACAGCGACAAAGGATCTCAGGCAGAGGCCAATCCTACAATATACATGTCCAACGCACTCCTAGTGTTCTACTTTCGATTACAAACTATACATTGGGGGAATGGATTTTACAAACAGAGCTTTGATTAGTAGGTTGGAAATACTATAGAAGGGCTGTCTGGCTAGAGATCTGAAATAGCAAGCCTGTGAGATATAGTCGGCCTTATTATGCAAAAGAGATCCGGTAAGGTAATGCGAAATGGTTATTAGCCGCGAGGTGTAGTATATAATGATAGTGATAGTGATATTGTTTATATAGCTCGAGAGGACGGATGTGTGTGTCGGTCTATAATCGGATACTATAGGGCAGAGGGCATGATAGAGGTATTAGATAGGCTTAAGGAACAAACAGGAATGAAGATGTGAAGAAATGGTTTTGGTTCTAGCTGGAACTTCCGAAGGTAATTATATAATAGGTGGTTTAATATAGTCAAAAGATTCTACAGAAGTCTAGTACTAGTAGCTTTACCACAAGTGAGCCGGAAAAGCGTTTGTAGATATAGCAAACCTACTTTGTATTATAATATATTCTAAAAAGTAATTATAATATAATTCATTTCTATATATAGCCCACAGACTATCTACAGCCTACTTGCGAAAAGCGATTATTACCTATATACTCCCTATCGCCCTCTTCGGCTCCGAAATATAATTCAATGAGCTATACAAACAATGCTCAAATGCAGGCCATATTCCAGTCAGCATTGGGATTAAGAAACACATCGATCTAGTCAGCAAAACGATTTACAGTGTAGCACGGGGAGCTTTACCCGTTTACAAGACGATCCCAATGACCGCACTCCTTGTAAAAGCTGATCTCCCAGCTGGAATTATTGTACTAGAGCAAGCCAGACTAAGGTTTGTGTTTTGGCTTCAGATAGTAAATGCACAATATTTACTTATAAATCGATTGAAGCTATACATCAAAAAGAAAGAACAAGGTATAGATACTCTAAAAGGTCCCAATACAAAACTACAAAGAATGGGATAGGCAATCCTTGCCACCAAGTGCTTCAGACTTTTATAGTTTCACTTCTCTTTCAAGTGCTGCACTAATTCAACAAATAATATGGACAAAGAGGATACCGCAAAAGTATTTAAGGAATGGTGGGATTTAATTCCTTAAAAAGACTATTCTATATTTTCAGACAGATCTGAATAATACAATGAATACAGTTACTATATAGGGTATGACTTTGCAATCTATTGCGGCAAGTAACAGATTGATATTGGTTATAGCTGTGTATACGAATAATCGTATATTTTTGATATTAAGATGATTAGCGCATAATAAAGACTAGAATGTCTCCTAAGCATTATTGATTGCTTTTATTAGGAATGAATATGGTTATATATTAATAGTATCTCAATAATCTAAGGAATGCGAGAAAGCGTTGCTGTTTTCTTTTAATGGATATATCATAAGTATTATTAAGCAATACAATACTATGATATTATAATCAAATAATCCCCTAAGTATATTGAGATTGAGGGCAATGAGGCAGTCGATCGCCTCACTGATTAGGGTATAACTGAACCGCTTGATCCTAGCTCATTCTGCCTTTCTATAATCAGTAGCTCCTGCTTTATTCTATATGCCAAATATCGGTGCTCTGAGAGTAGATAGTAAAAGGAAAAAAGGGGCCTGATCTTCGAAATATATAATATATAGAAACCGATATATGATATCTCGGAACCGGAAAGCCTCAAGCTCCCTTATAAGGTACTATATAGACTTATAACAATATGGATTGAATATAATGACTTTGTAGCCTATTATATTAGATTCAATCACAAAAATAATATGAATATCTGTATATATAGAATTGAGAAAAGCCTACTGCATTTCTTTTAATATTCAATCAATAATCAGATACACAATGACTAACTGCTTATACCAAATCGACTTCAATCCAAATAGAATACAATAATATATGTTAACCGCATCCTGCAAACACAATATAGCTTTACTAACCTTCTCACTAGATCCAGATTCTATATTAGGATATACTTAAACTACATAGAACTATACAAATTCCAACCTACTCTAATATTCCGAGAATAAGCTCTCCACCCCGATCAATCTAAGATCCGTACCAAACAGCCATAAATACTCCAAGTACTTTCCCGATCAACAACAATCGACCTAATCATCCGCCGATACCCAGATGGTATACGAAATAAGGCCCTCTGAAACAGAACCACAAATCCTTAGACAGAACAGCCATAGGATCGCTATGAGCGATATTGAGCAGAGGAATACTAAAGGTAATAAGCCCTTGTTTAGCTAACATTACACTACTATAAGCGGCTGGAATGCTAGCGGCCTGTAGGCCCACTCCTTAGTACGTCTAGAATACCCCTTGGGAGGTCAGATATTAGACGTTAATCACTATAAATAAATAAATAAAAATACAAAACGATCTTCTTCTCGATATGATTATTGATTTTAAATCCTACTCGGATATAAGAGGTAACTCGATTATTGAGCAAAATGTTTTCATCGAATCTTATAACTTCGAATACTGTAGATAATTAGTGTACTAGTATTTTCTGGGAAGATATTTAGTTTCGATTTACAAAAGTAATTCCTTTGTATCCGCTATCGATTATAATATATATCGAAAGGGTATCTTTTTCCAAAAGCAGGGTAACAGGTAGGATTATCAGATCCATATAATTATTTAGTTTATTTTTTAAAAAAAAGCCATAAATAATAGTAATAGATAAGCAAAAAGTATATAGAAAATCGTTCTAATTGTAGTTTAGATCAAATATATCCCATTTCTCG
Source organism: Botrytis sinoallii (assembly GCF_014898435.1). Taxonomy (NCBI): domain Eukaryota; kingdom Fungi; phylum Ascomycota; class Leotiomycetes; order Helotiales; family Sclerotiniaceae; genus Botrytis; species Botrytis sinoallii. The sequence goes on along the minus strand of NW_024066029.1, from coordinate 1,429,536 downwards.
AATTGATCGAACTGGTCGGCGAGCGGGGAAGAAAGCGAGATAGGGAATGGATAGGAACTCGGCTTCTCAAAGGACTATTCGATATAAGGCTAATTCTTATAAAGCTGATTATAATAATAGTAACTCGAAATTGAACAAAACAAATATCAGAATGCAAATAATCTTGTATTAAATAGCTGGCAAAGCCACAACAATAGCATTTGTTATATTCCCGTCACGAACCCAAATTCCTAATAATGTATTCCTTTTTTCTTAAACTCAGATTTATTAAATTTCCAAAAATAACCTTCAAACTAGCAGATCATAAAAACAAAACAACAATTATTTTTTAGAATAAAGTTTCGAAAACGACAAAATAAATATAATAAACTTGTTATTAATATTAACAGAATCGATTATCGAATTGTTATAAATAATTAGTATATTGATGAAATTTACGGGTCGAAGTAAAGTTATATAATAATATATCTTATAATTCGCAAAAGATTCCTTAGAATAGAAACAAGATTAGAATATTATTAAGTATTTCCCCTTTCAAAACAAGTCTCTAAAATTCCACAAAGAAGATACTAAAATCGAGATATCTTTGTTTCAATATATATAGTTTATTCTATACGTTTTGTATTCAATCAAAATCTCCAAAAGTATTTTCGAGATATTCGAGGAATGCAATATAATCGATAAACTAAGAAATTCCATAAAAGATCTTAGGTAATATAAACTTGTATACCTTACCAGTAAATCTTCCAACAATATAAATCAATCAAACAAAAGTCATCAGAAATCTATTATTATTCATACTCAATTTTCTATATATCTATTAAACAAATCTACACAGATTAGAGTGAATACCATTGAATTCTTTCGAATCGAAAATATACTCACTTAATCGAGTAATCGGAACAGATACAATAAATTCAGAAACAAAATCAACAGGAATTTCAGGGAATACGGTTTTTAATCAAGCAGATATAACAAATATAGATTCGGTAAAACAATCGAGTAAACAAGCATTTTGAATAGCAATCTGTTTGTACAAAGCAGCTTGAATACATTCACAGACTAGGGATTCGGAAATTTCGTATTTGAGTAATCTATTAATCTCCTCCAGTTCGATATAATATACAGATACTGATTGAAGGTATTAATACCAAACCTAGGGATTCTTTAATATAGAAATACTAAATTCTGAAAAATCCCCAGATCGGCCAGGTGGATACAAAGCAATCATTGCGAAAACAATATTTTAATAGGTCAAAGCTACATAATATCACAAGACAGGCAGGCAAAATAGGGTTCTAATAACTTTACCCTAACCTAACAAAGTTATACTGATTCAGATAATACGTTCAGATTGAGGATTAAAATATAACTTAAAGAATTATAATACAGAATCTTCCAAATTGAAGATATACAGAATTTTGCTAGGCGAGTTAGCCCGATCGGGCCCTAGCTCACTTGCGCTCCAACGCGAGCACTCAATTCGGTCCCCTCCGAGGGGACCAATATGTCACGTGATCTCACACCGTGACATATACAAAGTATTTAGATTTTATTATCTTTACCAAGAAAGTACAGATCAATTCAAAGAAGATTGAAGTGATCGCTACTTGAATTTACCCTATTACCATAAAAGATATCCAATCGTTTTTAGGTTTTTATAACTTTTATTGTTAATTTATTAAGAATTACAATATAATAATAAAACCTTTTTATGAATTTATAAAAGCAAATATCAAATTCTATTTTAATAAAATCTATTAAATTGCATTTAATATACTCAAAGATAAACTCATCTCCATTCCTTTCCTGTAGCATTATAACTATACACTACCCTATATACTGGAAATCAATATATCCGATAGTATCATCGCTAATATATTCTTTTAAAAGTATAGCAACAAATAATTACTAGTTACTTACTTTTCGAAAACAATAAGTCGGGTACCCCACTTTCGGGCTACCCCTCTTTTGGGCCACCTTAAAAATTCATATTATATAGTTTTAAAACATTATTTATTCAATAACTACTTGGTATCATAATAAATATTTGAGGCTATACTTTCATTATCATTATTAGTATCTCCTATATCAATTTTACAATCTCCCACCGCAATTTGTGTTTCCTTAATCTCTTTAATCTTAGAAAACTTCAAATTTGGATTAGTTTTTACTTTGTGCTTCTTTTTAGGAATGACTTGCTTTAATTGATACTCCAATTGCTTTATTCGATACTCAGACTATAGAATTTCATAGTCCTTAGTGTCGAATCCCTTAGTAATTTTTCTAAAAAGCTGGTGGCGAGTATAGAGATCGATCTTTTCGTTTTGAAGGAATATATACAAATATAATCTTAAATCATTAGTTTTTCAAAGCGTTTTAAAAATTGAAATTGCGAACTCCTTATTCCATTGATACACAGAATCATTATCAGAATGTAAATTCTGATTCATAATTTCTTTATTACTATTCTTAAGCAACAATCTGGACATAATCAATCACTATCACATATACTCCTTATTTATTTCCCCTGCCCTGGTAGACTTAATCCTATCAAACCTTGTAACCACAGAAGGCTCTCATCACACCGATAGCGATGCACACCCCTAACACACCAAGCAGTTTCTTAACCCAGGGGGCACTCCCCCCTTAAGCAGTCACTAATACCTCAGGGGCTGGTATACAGCCCCTACCAATTATAAGATTGCCCACAGGCTCTGCCCTTGGTATAATTAAGGAACGATTCGAAAGAATCGATAAGATAGAAAGAGAAAAACAGAAGATGATCGAGGTATTCGCAGTGCTAGTAGATAAGTTTACACAAGGATTCCAAGACCAACAACACAAACTCGCTGTGAAGTTTAAGAGTATGATTATCTCTACTCTACTAGAAGTAACAGAAACTACCCTTAATCAAAAGAGAAAGCCCACAATAAAGCAACTACAGCTAAAAAGCAATATGCAGAAAACCTACACTAATACACTAAAAACTCAAATGAGGCCTGAGACAGCAAGCCTTATTACAGGCTTTATTAATATAATGCACTCTACTCCTAGTGGAAGCACAAATACTGATTGCTTGGGAGTACGCAGATTCAAAAAGGAGAATGATCGGATTGAGAAAACGATCCTTATAATAGCTGGCAAGAAAGCTCTGTTTTTAGAAACTAGCCCATTCCTATTAAAATTCAGAATAAAAGAGGTAATTACTAAGATTACATTAACAAAAATCCCCTTTCTTCAGAAAAACAATATAGACTGGATATTAAGATACAACTCTAATACTAATTGGAAGGAGATTATAAAAACAGAAAATGTCAAGTGGGTATTTAAAACCCTTTATGCAATAAGTATGCATAGATTAGAAAAATGGTTTATATATACAATCCTACAAGTATTATACGATTTTTATTATATTGAAGGTGTTTCTGCTTCTATACCCATTGAGCTTATTAAGGAGGAGATTATAGTTCAAACTGGCAAGCAGTCAATCAATTATAGATTGGCACGTAGCGGGGTCAATTTGATTACTAAAAGAGCTATCTGGATTATTAGCTTTAATATTGCAGTATTGCGGTTTCGATTATTCAATAATAGCTTTTACTCGATTCTTCTAGACAAATCCCGGAAAATTCAATTTCACAGTATTGGCTACCTAGGGTATTGTAATCTCTTTATTTACAATAGAGTCTTAAGATACTCAACATACAATAAACTAAACATTAAGTATGAGGGCGTACTTGTATATCAGTAATGCATTAGAGCAGTTCAATACGCTAATTGTTATAAGCCCTTCCGTGTTGGTTATTCTAACTACCCAGCTGCTCCTAGGGTTTATGCTAAACGATAAATCACTCTAACCACAAAGGAACTGGCTGTAGTTAGAGCTGTTAGCAGAAAAGATTATGAGACGCTATACAGAGTAGATGCAAACAAAACGGATCACATCCCTAAACCACCTCTACCTCCCAGAGTAACAATCACAGAAACCCCGATCACTCCGGGGGCGAGGATTATAGTATATAAGAATAAACACCTCAGCAAACACCCACACAGACTTAGTATAAGTCTGCCGATTGCACCAATCATATTATGCATATGTCCAGCTTGTAGTTAAAGCCAGCGAAATCTCAATATAGAAGTTTTAGTAGAAAAAGCCTTTACTCCAATAGATCTGGAGATGAACAATACAGAGATCTTTATAACGGTAGATATTGTATCTAAATCCTTTTTATAAATAACACAATCGACGAGTATACTTAGAGGAACAAAGGTCTTATTATCGCTTGGGCGAATATAGGCCGGGGATATACAAATCATATCACACTATTACAGCTAGCAACTGAAGCTCAGCTGAATGTAATCTATTTACAGGAGCCAAGATTATACTGAAATTCAACTACACAAAATCACAATATATACAATCGATATCAGTCGATCGATAATTGAAACCTCTAGGGAGACTTAAAGGAAAACAAACAAGACCCTCGGGTTATAACATATATACGAAAAGGTGTGCACTTGAAAATAGAGCAAATGGGTCGACTCGAAAACAGAGACCTACTCTGAATACAAGTCAATGGATATTCGATCTTGAATATCTATAGAGCTTTGTGCACTTTGGATATTATTAATTATATTATACACTTAATCCCAAATGAGTGTACGATTATAGGAGGGGACTTTAATGCAAAGTATGAGCTGTGGGAACCGGGGGTGATCACAGCTAATCAAGGGGTGTAGCTTGCAATATGGGCAAACGAGCAGGGTATGGAGTTCATAGGTACCCCAGGTATATTTACCTACACAAGAGGGTATGTGCTAGACCTAACCTTCTTCAATGTATCATTCGCTTATACAGAGGTACTGGAAGAACTTTACTATAGATTTGATTATACTACTCAGATTACCAACCTAGCGAACCACAGAACAACAAAATGGGATCAATACCATTATCGAATAAAAGAGGCGAATCTGCCGAGATTGGGTGGACTAATGGCTAATTAGCTAGCCCACCTCAATAATATAAATATCCAGATTACAATCAAGATCAAAACCTACATTAGTAAACTAACAAAAGCACTAGACAAATCGATCCAAATGATTAACAAAATCAATCAAAAAACAAGAAAAGCCTTGCCATAGTAAACAAATAAATGCAGAGAAGCTTATCAAGTATATATAAAAACACAAAGAAAAACAAACTTGGAAAGGAAAACTCATGTTATACACTTTTTACAAAAAGTAATACAACAAGCTAAAAGATCCTATTAGACTATGCGTTTAGATGGGGTTAAGGATAATAAAGAACTCTATCGAATTATAAAATAACATAAATTGACCCCCAAAAATAATACGAAATCCCCCTCCCTAATAATCAATAAACAAAAGATCTGCGATATAAGAAAGAAAGTGGATACTCTATTTATAGTGGTTCTAAATTGATTTAAGGTGGACAATAATTTTCCAAATAATTTATTACACAATCAAACATACAAGAGAACCCTCCCCTAAAAAAGAACAATCTCAACTAAAAAGATAAAAAAGCATATCATAGAAGCCTCGTATACTGCACCAAAAGTGGATCGAGTTACTATACACCTCCTTAAAGCATGCTAGCCGAGTGTCAAGTTATTGATCCAGAAGATATTTGTATTATACCTAGTTCTAAATTATTATCCAAAAGAATGAAAGTTAGCAAAGGTAATAATGATTCTCAAGGTAGGTAAGAAAGACAAAACGTCACCGCGGTCGTGGCAACCAATAGCCCTGATCTCCTGTATTGGAAAGGGTTTCGAACGGTATATAGCCAGCCAAATATCTTGGATAGCTTTGAGATATAAAGTAATCAGCCTACAATACTGTGGAGTGCTTTCTAGAAGATTAGGGATAGATTTAGCAGCTGCCTTCACTCACGATGTGGAGTTTGTATTAGCAATTGGTAATGTAGTTTTGATTATTACTATAAATGTACAGAAAGCTTTTGATACTTTCTTGAAACATCAACTCTTGAGCTGAATAATCAAACAAGGATAACCAACTTCGCTGTTCAAACTGATAAACTCATTCCTTACAAACAGAAAAGTCAGAGTGAGACTCAAAGGTATTACAATTGAAGAATATCTAATGGTATGCAATACCCCTCAGAGGTCCCCATTATTATTTATACTCTATATACTCTATCTTGCTGAGCTCCTCAATTGAAATACAAAATTCCGTTTCGGCTATGTAGATGATATTGCGATCTATTACTTTTCTAAGTATCTCTCTACAAATACTAGAATCCTGTAATGATAAGTACAGTAAATCATTAGATAGGACAAGAAGAATAGAATCCTATTCGCCCCTAAGAAATTCGAATTACTTTATATTACTAAATAATATAATATTATTAATTTATTATTAATAATGAATCCAAATCTGATAATCACTTTAATACTGATTATAACAAATAAAAGCACTCAGCCTATTCTGAGATAACTAAGCATCTTCTTTGATTGCCGGCTCTCGTTCTTATAATATATCAAAACACATATAGCGAAAGCTATGAAAGTAGTTTTGCATATCAAATCGATTGTTTGTATTATATATAAGCCGCCAGCTTCTTTTTTAAGAAAAGCAATAATCACCTACATTCTCCTAGTAGCACTATTCAGCACGGAAGTATGGTATGCTGATAAATATAAGCCTAGTCTAGGCCAAAGTGATTCAAGTATAAGTATAGGTATAAAAGGTCATTTCCATTGTATCAATAGAGTAATCAATATTGCTGTAAGAGGAGTGATCCCAATATATAAGATTATACCGATCGCAGCTCTTATCAAAGAAGCGGGCCTGTCATCGGGGATAGTTGCGCTAGAATATACCAAGCTGCGATTTGTATTCTGTTTAAAAACGATTGACAATCAATATTTGCTAGTAAATCGTTTGAAGTTAGTAATACGAAAACGCGGATGAGGAGTAGGTACAGTAAAAGGGCTTTTTACAAAAATCCAGCGGCTCAGCTGTCTCATTCTAGAGATGCAATGCTCAAAGCTATTCTGTTTGTACTTTTCGAATAGCTACAGAACGGATTCAACGGAAGGATTAACCAAAGAAGAAGCAGCTTAAGCCTTCAAAGAGTGGTGGTGATAACTCCCACCCGAAGATTATACAATCTTTTCTAACAAATCAGAACAAATTATTAATCGCAAATATTATATTGACTATGGATATACAATATATTGCAATGGCATTCAAATAGCCTTTGGATTTAAGTAGATTCAAAGCGATTCATATATATTCGATACAGAAGCGATAGGAGTATGGCGTGGATTGGAGTATCTAATCATTATGCTTGAAAATCCCTTAAACAACCGGATCTGGATATATATTGACAGTATATCGGTTATTTGGGGTATATGTGGAAATGTATTGTTTATAATATAATGGGTTTTTTATAAGTATCATAAAGCAATAAAACAATTCGATGTTAGGATAAAATGGTTATCTGGATATATGGAGATCAAAGGCAATGAGAAAGCAGATTGTTTAGCAAATGTAGGTGTAATTGGGTTTATGGACTAGGCAATCGATAAGCTATTAACAATCAGTGGGGTTCGAACGATTATCCGTTAGAAGTGCCTATATGTAGAATCTATCTGGTGGGAAGAGATGAATTTCTTTTTCTTCGCTGGCTACAAGGAGTGATCTCCTAAATATAGTATAAAGGAGCTAAAGGAATTAACTCTACCAAAAGCAATCTTACATCGATTGATAGTTATAAAAACAGGCCACAGCGACTACGCCGCTTACCATTAGTGATTTGGTTATCAAAACAACAAGCTGGACTACTCATACAACAGCGCTAAGGAACTATATCACTTTTTTAAATACACTATAAACAATCTAAAGTATTCAGACTAGCCTCTTGTCCTTGTAGAAATGTAATCTAACAAGTAGGCGATTACATATATCAAGAAACTCTTACATACATCTAGCAAACTTACTCAGCTGATTATTGACTTAGAGTTCTATATTTAGATCTGTTCTAACTACTAAAAGACCCTTAGAAAGCAATAATCTTTTCAATAAAGCTTGCTGTTTATCCCTTATAAACTTATTATTCAATTGATTACTTGAATATATTATACCCTAAAAACCACAAACCCAATATATAATACAAGAGCTTTGTTGTTCGGCTAAACAAATAACAACCCACTCTTACTTCTTCTCCTCTACCATAAGAATCGAAGTCTACAACAAGCCTATTTACCCGGGAATCAAGCTCTATTTCAACAATAATCTGGATCAGACATTCCCTTCTGGAAACAGAAGTGAATCGCACCCGCAGAGGAGCGAATAGCCCCTGGTATTGAAGTTAAATTGCTAAATTCAATCGTGATAATTACGCTGCTCAAATAGTTCCTTATCTTAGCATGTCTAAATACCCTTAGGGAGGTTCAAAACAGATGTTAATTAATATAAATAAATAAATAAATAAATAAAAAAATCTGGACATAATAAACTTAGCGTGGTTTAGAGATTATAAATCTGAAGCTTTTTATTCAGATAGTATATTATACTCTATTAAACTATCCAGTTATGCTTTTATCACGGAGGTAATAGCTATGTCTAATGGTCACTTTGATCAGGAGATAGGTACATAGAGTGATAATAAACTAGATTGACTTGAGGTGTGATCATAAGGATCATACCTGCTTTATATACCCTGATCAGGCGATGGAGTCGCCTAATTAGGTATATAGGGTACACAAATGAACTGAGTGAAATAGTTTTAGTAATCATGGGAATGAGTACTCCGGAGGAGTACTAGGATTAATACCGTAGGGTTACACTATACGGTGAATTCCGTGACAGCTTTCTAATAGTATATAAGGAAATTAATCTTTTCAATTGCTTCAGAATCCGATAAAGAGATCAATTTATTGAGGTAGTGTCTGTATGCTCTTTTGAGAGGTGAGAATATGGATAAATCAAGAGGCTGTAGGACGTATGACGTATATAGTAAAAGGAATAAGAGATATATATTGTGCTTAAAGCACTCATACATAAATTCAATAGTTTTATGACTTCTATGCCTGTCTAATATAAGGAGTCTTGGCTCATCCGGTGAGAGGGGGGCTGTTTGAGGTATAAAGACCTTTTTAAGCCATTCTAGAGTAGTATCATTTGTAGTTCATTCATTATCTGTAGCAATGAAATGCCACTCTTTATAGGGCTTTAAATCAATTGGAAATCATTATTGTTGTACTGATTTTCTTTTTAATATAATGAGGGGATCAAGAGCTTTCCCCACGGTTGAGATGTATTCTATAAGTGACGTTCAAGCTCTAGAATCAGGCTCCTTTTTCTGAATAAAACGATGTTTTGAGCTTTCTAGAACTAATTCATTTAGTCCCTGGCCTTCTTGTATACCTGCTTTATTCATATTATACCGGTACTGAGGCTTAATATAACGAATTGAGGGTAAATTCAATTTTGGGAATTATTGACTAATAATATCGACAGTTGTATCTTTGATATGTGCTGAATCGATCCTAACTTATCTTTTAATTCTAATCTCTGGATTCCTTTAAAGAAAGTTCGTAACTTATTGTTTTCCAAATGTAAAATCACTTCCTTTAATATCGAGAAGGCACTCTTCAATTTCCCGAATTTGCCGATATGTAAGACTAGTACCCAAAGACTTTTAGACTAATATTTAATTTGCTAATTGTTTTTTTTATATCAGGGTTATCTTTTATATATATTATATACCTTTTTTATAAAATAAATAACCATTTATACAGTTTTGAAGAGTAATCCTCGAAATCCTATAATCTGAAGTAACTTATTGAATTGAATGCTTATTCACTACTATATGTAAAGCCGAATTAATGTTAACTTTGGTATATGTTTTAAATATAATATAAATAATAATATATTAAAATTTTAAATCAATTGATTTAAGTGTTGTGAAGTTATTAAAGAATAAATAAAAGAGATCCCTTCTTGCAATGAGCTTTTTTAAGGTGGCCCAAAAGAGGGGTGGCCCGAAAGTGGGGTACCCGACTTAGTTATTGTCGAGCTAAACTACAAAGTTTATAATAAAGAAATACTTGTGATCATTAAATCCCTAGGTTACTAAAAAGCCAAATTTGCCGAATCCCTATACCAGATCAAAGTGTACACCGATTATAAAGTATTCAAATACTTTATATCAATTAAACAACTAAATACTCAACAAGCGTATTGAGCAGAACTATTCGCTGATTATAACTTCATCATTATATACTGTACTGGAAAGAACAATCCACTTGTAAATACACTTACATACCACACTAACAAATTAAATTAACAAAACAATATTAAAAAAAAGAATCGTCTTCAATAGCTTATAAAAGATAATTAGATAAACACAAAGATCATACACAAATCTCTACAACAAGATCCGAATATAATTGCAAATATCGATATACATACAATTATACCGCTTTTCGATATTATAAATCGCATTATTAAAACAAATAGATTCTATCCAAGTTTAAAAGCTCTATGTGTTTAGACTACCAAATCGCATAAGCATTTTATACTCGAGAAAGGACTCTTGTTTTACAACGATCGACTTTATATACCGAATACTGAAAATCTATGAATCTATTTGATTTGTAAAGTTCATGATTTAATTTCTATTATATACTCTAATATAAAAAAGATCTATTTTATTTTAACTAATTAATATTATTAAAAGAATATGAATAATATAATTAATCAATATATACGAAATTACTATAAATATAAGCACAGTTTTATATTAAGAGATTGTATTTCTAGTTTCCTTTATTTGCTTCCGATTTCTATATGAATATAGCAATATGTTACTATAGATTATTGTAGTTTTAATAAAAATAAATATAGTTACAATAACATATTCATTATTATCGATTGATTGATTAAATAAGCTATTTCGATATTTTATTATAAATCAATTGATTTGAGAGATTAGGCCCGCTTATACCTATACTATAAGCACGCGGCATACCATGTTGCAATAGAATGTATACAAAAGCTACCCTTACAGAATAAAGCAGCTTTCAAACAAATATTATATAGGAGATCGAAAAGCGCGCACAGAGACGCTCAGAGGATCGGAGACAAAGGCACAAGTACACTAGCTATTACTTGGGAGGCTATTGAGGGTATTAAGACCCTATCCCTAGGAAAGGGGGATCATGTAAATTAGAAGATCATCCAGCAGTTAGCCCAACCGTAATGCCCCCTGGGAGGCTCGCCTATACGGCCCGGTTGAAAATTACTAATAATAATAATAATATAAATATTATTATAATAACTGAAAAGAATTTCGAATTGAAATTCCTATCAATAGATTTGACTATATATATACTAGCTTATATAAAATATCAGTTAGGATTAATAAACATCTAATATAAAAAATAATCAATATTATATATTTTATATATATCAAATTGATATTTTTAAACTAAATAACTATTAAAATCAATAAAGTATTGAATAGTTAAAATGAAAATTAGTGTTTTATAAAGCTTTTTATCTTTAGGGATTTCGTTGATACAAGTATAATTATAATTTTTCTTAAAATCACATATCTATTATAATAATACTATAGAATTACATGTTCTAACTTCTTTATTATAACAATTATACAAAAGCCTTCATATTCAACAAACAATGGATACTAGCTATATTATAACAAATCATATTGAAGGAATCTTACAATACCATGATACTGTCAATGTGCAGTCGTAAGCGACCTGTCATATTGCCGAGTGTATCGAATCGCGATCCAATCGCTTCAATAACGATAACAACGATTATATCGATAACTGAAGTGAATGAAGATGATGATATACAATCTATCTACAAAGCAATAACTAATCAATTCTATAAGGAGAATGGAAAGCAATAAGTAATTCTAAAGATTGTAAATACAATCAATATATATATTAAAATCTTAAGCAAAACAGAATTAAGCTATATCGATGTATTGAGGTCTATGTGTATCAATAGTATAATCAAGATTATAAGATAAGTCAGGTTTATATAGAGAACCTTTATACCAATTATAAAAGTAATCCTAAAGGGAATTGCTAAATCCTATACTGATATATTCAAGACTAAAAGAATGCTTTAGGTATTTATTTATTTATTTATTTATTTATTTATAGTGATTAATATCTAATATCTAACCTCCCAAGGGGTATTCTAGATGTACTAAGGAGCAGGCTTACAGGCCGCTAGTATTCCAACTGCTTATAATAATATAATGTTAGCTAATTAGGGGCTTGTTGCCTTTAGTATTCCCCTGCTTAATACCATTTATAGCAATCCTACAGTTATTCTGTTTAAAGATTTGTGGTTTTGTTCTAGAGGGCCTTGTTTTGTATATCATCCGGGTATCAGCGGATAATCAGATCAACCGCTATCGATTGGGAAAGTGTTCAGGGCACTTATGGCTGGTCGGTGCGAGTCTTAGATTGATTGGAATAGAGAGCTCATCCTCGGGATACTAAAACAGATTGGTATCTGTGTGATTACACATGATTTGAGTATATTTTAATATAGAATCTAGATCTGATAAGAAGATTAGTAAAACTATATTATAATTACAGAACGCAATTGACATATACTATTATATCCCATTTGGATTGTAATCGATTTAATATAAATGGTTAGTTATTGTGCATCTAATTATTGATTGGATATTAAAAGAAGTGTAATGGGCTTTTCTCAATCCCATATATACAAATGTTTTTACTATTTTTGTGATTAAATCTAATATAATAAACTGTAAAGTCATTGTATCCAATTCGCATTGCTATAAGTCTATATAGTACTCCGCGGGAAAGCTTGAGGCTCCCTGGTTTCAAAATGTTATATATCGATTTCTATATATTATATATTTCGAAAATCAGATCTCTTTTTGTATTCCATTATTTATTCTCTGAATACTAACATTTGGTATGTAGAACAAAGCGAGAATTGCTAACAATGAGGAGGCACGATGAGCCAGAATCGAGTAGTCTAGTTATACTTTAATTGATAAAACAATCAGCTGCCTTATTACTCTTTATCTCAATATGCTCAGAGGACTACTTGATTGTGACATTGTAGTATTATATTGCTTAATAATATTTATGATAGGCCCATTGGGAGGAATCAGTAGTGCTCTTTTGCATTCCCCAGATTACTGAGGTGCTATCAATATATAGCTATATTCGGTTTTGATAAAGACATTTGATAGTGTTTAGAAAGCACTTTAATCCCTGCTACGCACTGATCGCCTCGATATCAAAGATATATGACTGTTTGTATATACGGCTATAGCTGCTATCGATCTATTGCTTACCGCGATAAATCACAAAACCATATCCTATACAATAACCACGTTTATTATATTATTCAAATTCATTTGAGAACACAGAATAATCTTCTTGGGGAATTAGATTCCACCAGTTTTTAAATACTTTTGCAGTATCCTCTTTGCTTATACCATTAATTGGATTAGTATGGTATTTAGGGGAAAAGTATGGCTATAGGAATCTGGAGTGCTCAATCGCAGGGATTGCTTATTCCATTCTTTGCAATCTAATAATGGGATCTTTTAGTATATCTATGCTTTATTCTCTTTTTCTGATATATAACTTTAATCAGTTTATAAATAGATATTGTATATTTACTATCTAAAGTTGAAATGTAAACCTCAATCTGACTTGCTCTAATACAACAATTTCAGCTAGAAGATTAGCTTTTATAAAGAGTATAATTATTGAGATTATCTTATAGATAAATAAAGCTCTTCATATTGCATTATGAATCATCTTACTAACTAAATTGATATATTTCTTAATCTTGATATTGACTGGAATATAATCTGTATTTAAATGTTATTTGTATAGTCCATTAAATTATATTTCAGAATCGAAGAGGGCAATGGGGAGTATACAGATAATAATCGCTTTTCGCAGGCAGGCTATAAATAGTCTATGGGCTGTATAAGCTATTAATCGGATATGGAATGCAATATATATAGCTTTCGCGATATGCGTTTTGATATACTATAAGAATATTAAATATTGATCGAAAAAGACACTAAGTTAGCATAAAGTTGGTTATACTCCATTAATGAGTTCTAAAAGGATTGATATAATAATTAAATTCCGATTTATCCTTATAACTGGATTTACAGTTTTATACTTTCTCGATATATAAAAAAGCTTAAACTTTTTTAAAGCAAAAAAGATTTTATTCTGATCTCCTTATTATAGGATATATTGAATGGTTCAATGGAGTATATATATATTTGTAGATAGGTTTTTAGATATATAATATATAGCTATATCATTAATATATTCAAAGTACTATATTTTATCTTGATTGAGAAACTTAATAAGATAAAGAATATACAGAATCAAGGAGAATGGCAATTTCTGGGGGGTACTGTATATAACCGGAAAGTCCTGTATTGTAATCCCTTCAAGCTTTATATGTATATATTTCTCAGTCAGGAATGAATCAACAAATCGTAAGAATGCTATAGGCTAACCCTGCTTTTTCATATATTATAAAAGCTGTCTTTTAAGGAATATATTATAAATACCTTATACATTCATTATTACCAATATAACTACTTTGCCAGCTGCCAATGCAAGCTTAGCGTTATGAGTAAAGGTAGCTGTAAGATCAATACCGGCTCTTTTCGACAATGCCCCATAATGCTAAGGACTAATAATATTGTATCTTATAGCTATCCATATAATTTGACTGATGATATACCTTTCTAATTCTTTTTCGATATACGATATTAATACAATCGACCTCCATGATCTTAGGGATATCCTGTCCTTCTTACCAACCTTGGGTAGTATAACTATTTCAGCGAGTTTCCATTTGTTAGAATAATAGCTGAGCCTAAGGCAGACTGCGAAAATCTCATGTATTACACTCTTTGTACTAGGTCAGTATACCTTAAGGAGACAAATAGTTGCCTAATCGACTTCGAATAATATACTTCTGATTCTTATTATATATTTTTCCATTTTCTTTATAATAATCATTTTTTTCTATAATAAGGTTATTTGATTATTCTATTCCTGTAACAAATTATATTATAGATTATTCAATACTTTAAAATAATCGAGTATCGTTATAAAGAATACTTCGACTTTTTCCCTAATATCAATAATCTTTTGGCCTTCGATTACTAAAGGAAAGGCCTTAAGGTCTACTTTTAGGATTAGTTTGTATTAGTTTATAACTTTATATAATTCCTGATCATTCTATATATCATTCAGATACTTAATTCAATAAGCTCATTTCGATATTTGTATAACCCTTTATAGATTCTATTGAGTAATTGCTATTTCATTAGTAATTCCAGTTTTCCTGGTTTATATATATATTCGATATACCTCCTTACACTCATCAATCCATTATAAGGATAATCAATAGGATTTGCAGCCTTTTTGTCTTATAGCTTTTATAAAAGCATTTAATATGTTTATAAGTCTAACAATCAGTCTATTAACATCATGAGTAAACCGGGGGTCCGGGTTCTGGAGATTCGCTAAATGGTTGATTATTATATCTATTAGGCAGGGTAAATCTGAATTGTGTATCCGAATATACGCTTATTCATATTCAGAGATTTCTCTATCCAAAATAATAATAATTTGAATAGTATAATCAGAGCTATTATACAGATTATTATCAATTATTATCATAGTGATAGCTAGATTGGAAAAGGTCAGGTCTAGAACGTGTCCTTTTGTATATATAGGGGCACCAGGAGTCCTGATATACTTCATTCCTTGTTCGATAGCCTATTATATAAGTATATCGCCTTGGTTAGCAATTGCTATTCCGGGTTCCCACAGATTATATTTAATATTGAAATTATTTCCGATAATTATATCAATCCCTAAAGCAATCTTTAGTTTAAGTATATATTCTATTATTAGTAGATTAAACAAAGCATGATAGATATTGAGGATCGAGTATCTATTAATATTAATTCAAAGTAAGTTCTTACTTTTGATTTGTTTTATTTATTTAATCTTCAAGTTATCTCCTTTTTGTATATAGATAATCACTTGTGGCCCACGCTCAGGACCATTAGTCACTCCTTAAGTATTGATTGATTGGTATTGGTTATATATAGTATGATTTTGGGTTACTGAGTTGTTGTATAGTCGGGGTTCTTGGATATAGATAATATTCATATCAGCTTTTCTAGCAATCTGTAGGAGGATGATATGATTAGAGTATCCGCGTCCTATATTCGTTTATATGATTATAAGCCCCCTCCCCCCTATTGAATTTGCACTAGTTATATAGTTTATACAGAGATGATAGCGGCTTCATTAGTATTTGACTCATTCCTTTTGCTTATTTCAGAATCGGGAGATAAAAAGGCTTTTTTAGCTATAGCTATTATATTATAGTTTACCCCTTTATTAATATAGTATAAAGGGTTATGGCCTGGGGTATAAATCGAATTGTTAAAGAGGCCCTCCCCTAATTAAGTCTGTTTGAGTAATCGATTCACTAGTTGCTATTTATTCTCATAAACAATAATACAAGCTCCCGGTATAAAAGGTTTAGGAATAATTACTTAAAGCTATTTATCTGATATTATAATAAGCACCTTTCCCTTATGCACTTCCTAAGTCTCCCTTTGACTAGCAGTTCTGACTTCTTTCACTTATTAATATATAAGCCTAATCAGTTTTCCATTAATTAATCACAATATTGCTAGGTAATTACTATATGTGGATCGAAAGGGTTCAAGGTACTCTGTACATTGAGTATCGTTTTGGCATTGCTTATGGATCTTTTTATCGATATGTTTAATAATTAGTTCACTACATTTAGAATAATACATCAGGCGATAGTATATATATAGATTATAGTATAGCTAGTATCCATTAGAGTGCTATTATAGTTAGAGATATTGTATTCTATCAAAAGGCTTTAAGTATTTATTAATATTAAATAGTCGGAATGGTTTTATTGGTTTTTTGAAGCTAATAATTCAGTTGGCCTTTTCTGTAAAAGGATTTACTTTATACTTAAAGGTTCTATATTGAATCGAATCCTTTTCTGTTTATACCTTAATTTCTTTTTGAATAATTATATCAGGAAATATTGTAAGTATGCCTAATATATTATAAAGGATCTGGGGTATAATATAGTTATACTAGGTTTCCGCGGTTTGAGTATTATTCATATTGAATATAATGATTAGTTTTATATGATTGTTATCTTGCAAAAAATTCTTGTAGTTTTTTGATACCTTATATTTCAAGGTCTATTCTATTCTATTACAATAAAGCAAAGGGATTAGTTCAAGCCTTAACCTAGGAATTACTTCTTTTATTTTCAGTTATAATTCAAAAGGATTATTGGCAATCATTTGTTACCCACTTCCTATTTTTATGAAAATCGTACAGCTATTTCACTCCTATTGCTTACACTCCTGTAATATCTCTATTGTTTTGGGTATACTTGTCTTGATGTCTTTCAATATCTAAAACATTTTTTAGTTTTAAGTATATCAGTATAGGATTTAGTAAATCTCTTTATAGTTGCTTTTGTAATTGATATAAAAACCTTCTGTAAAGATTTGACTTATTCTATAATCTTGATCATACTATCAATATATATAGATCTTAGTTTATTAGTATAACTCAATTCTATCTTACTCAAAATTTTAATACACATATCAATCGCACTCGCGATTTTTAAGATCATTTGTTGCTTTTTATTCTCCTTATAAAATTAATTGATTATTACTTTATAAATAAATTATATATCATTATCTTCCCCCACATTGATTATTGCTATAGTTATTATCATTGTTATAAAAGCAATCAGATTGCGATCTGGTGTGTTTGGTGATATGATAGGATACTCATAATTATACATTAACGGTATTATGGTGAGCCCCTTAGGCTATTTCTCAGAAATGAATTATATTATAATTACTTTCGCAAGAAATTATATATCGCCGCAAATTTTAGATAATGCTTTAGGTATTGAAGAGCATTAAAGCGAGTATACTCAAAACGATGAAGACAATATAAAAATGTGAATAATAGAAGCAAAATAGTTATACAATTTTTATAAAAATAGAAAATAAATAACAAATAATTATTAATAATCTCTTTAAATTATAATTGAAGATTATAGAAATAATTCTTGAATTAAGGCTTGAACTAATCCCCTTGCTTTATTACAATAGAATAGAGTAAATCTTGAAATACAAAACACTAAAGGAATATAAGAATCTCTTGCGAAACGAAAATCGTATATAACTGATTACTATACTTAATATAGATAATACTCAAATCGCGGAGACCTGGTATAACTATATTATATCTCAGATCCCTTACAACATACTGGGTATGCTTATAACACTCCCAAACACAATTATTCGAGAAGAGATCAAGGTGCAAGTAGGAGAGGAATCAATGTAATATAGAGTCTTTAAATATAAGGTAAACCCTTTTATAAGGAGGGCCAACTGGATTGTTAATTTCAAAAAGATAATAAAACCATTCCGGCTATTTAATGTTAGTGAATATTCGAAACCCTTTAATAAATCATAATACCCTCAACTATAATAGCACTCCAACAGGTACTAGCTATACTGTAACCTGTATATATATTATCACCCGGCTTACTGCTCTAAATACAGCAAACTGACTGCTAAACATACCAATAGAAAGATCTATAAGCAATACCAAAACAATACTCAATATACAGGATATCTAGAACCTTTCCGATTTGTATATAGCAATTGCTTAGCAATATTACAATCTAATCAGGCTTACTCATTGACAAGTGAAAGAAGTCAGGACTATTAACTAAAGGGAGACTTAGGAAATATATAAGGGAAAGGTATTTGCTCTAACGCCAGTCAAACAGCCTCAAGTGGTTATCCCTAGACTCTTTGTATTGGGGGCCTGTATTACTATTTATAAAAATGAATAGTAACTGGTGGATTGATTATTTAAATGGGTTCGATTAGGGAAGGATCCCTTTAACAATCCGATTTACATTTCGGGCTGTAATCCTTTGTATTATATTAACAAAGGGGTAAACTATAATATAACAATTATAGCTGAAAAAGCCTTCTCACCTCCCGACTCTGAAATAAGCAAAGGGAATAAATCAAACATCAATAAAGCTGCCACTATTTCTATATAAATTATACAACTAATACAAATTCAATAAAGAAAAAGAAACTTACAATCATATAAGCAAATATAAAATACAAACACTTTAATTATATTACTCTTCTATAAATCACTGGAAAAGCTAATATGAATATTATTTGTATTCAAGAACCCTGATTATACAATAACTCAATAATCCAAAATCATATTGTATATAATCAATATTAATCAATTAATACCTAAAGGATAATTAATAGTTTTGAGTATAAGCTATAAATAATCATTTATATATAAAAAGAAGATAACTTGAAGGTTAAATAAATAAAACAAATCGAAAATAGAAATCTATTTTGAATCAATATTAACAAATATTCAATTCTCAATACCTATTGTATCCTGTTTGATCCGCTAACAATAGAATATATATTCGGATTAGAGATTGCTTTAGAAACTAATACGGTTATCGAAGATAACTTTAATACTAAGTATAATCTGTAGAAACCTAGAATAATAACTATTAATCAAGATAACATATTTATATAATAAATTGCTGAATAAGAAATAAAATATATCAGAACTCCTAATGCCTCTACACATATAAGAGAATATATTCTAAACCTAACCTTTTCCAATCTGATTATTATCACAATAGTAATTAATAACAATCTGTATAGCGGCTCTGATTATACTATTCAAATTACTACCATCTCGGATAGAGGAATCTCTGAATATAAGTAAGCGTATATCCGAATATATAATTCAGATTTACCCTATCTGACAGATATAATAATCAATCACTTAGCAAACCTTCAGAACCCGAATCTTTGATTTATCTACAATATCGATAGACTGATTACCAAACTCATAAGTATACTGAATATCTTTATAATAACTATAAAACAGAAAAACCGCAAATCCTATTGATTATCTTCATAATAGATTAACAAATATAAAAAGGTATATTGAATATACACATAAACCAGAAGAATTAGAACTACTAATAGAATAGTAACTGCCCAGTAGGATTTATAAAGGATTGTGTGAGTATTGAAACAAGTCTATTGGACTAAACGCTTGGATAATATATAGAATGATTAAGAACTATATAAAGTTATAAATTAATATAAACTAATCCCAAAAGCAGATTTCAAAACCCTTTCTTTAATAATCGAAAACTAAAAAATCACTAATACCAAAAAAAAAAGTCGAAATATTCTTTATAACAATATTCAACCACTTCAAAGTATTAAACAATCTATAACACAACTCTCTATAGAAATAGAGCTGTTAAACAATCTTACTATAAAAAAGAATAATTATTATAAAGGAAATAGAAAAATATATAATAAAAGTCAAAAATACATCACCTAAAATCGATCGGGTAATTGTTTGCCTTTTCAAAATATATTAGTTTAATATAAAGAGTATAATATATAAGATTTTTATAATCTGTTTTAGGCTTAGCTATTATCTTAACAAATAGAAACTTACTAAAATAATTATATTATTCAAGATTAATAAGAAGAATAGAATATTCTTAAGATTATAAAGACCAATTATATTAATATTATATATTGAAAAAGGACTAGAAAGATATATTGCCAATTAAATTGTATAGATAGCTATAAAATATAATATTATCAATCCTCAATATTATAAAACATTATCAAAAAGAGTTGGTATTGATCTTATAATTGTCTTTATTTATAATACCAAGCTTACTTTAATAGCTGATAAAGTGATTATACTAATAATAATGAATATATAAGGTGTTTACCCACTGCATTTCTTTCAATATTCAATCAATAATCAGACGCGCGGCGACTAGCCGCTTGCACCAAATCGACTTCGATCCGAATGGAACGCGATAGCATATATCAACCGCATCCTGCAAACACAATATAGCTTTACTGACCTTCTCGCTAGATCCAGATTCTATACTAGGATATACTCAAACTATACAGAACTACACGAATTCCAACCTGCTCCAATACCTCGAAGATGAGCTCTCCACCCCGATCAACCTAAGACCCGCACCGAACAACCATAAGCGCTCCGAGCGCTCTCCCGATCGACAGCGATCGACCTGATCATCCGCCGATACCCGGATGGCATACGAAACAAGGCCCTCTGAAACAGGACCACAAACCCTTAGACAGAACAGTCGCAGGATTGCCATAAGCAATACTGAACAGGGGAATACCAAAGGCAACAAGTCCCTGATTAGCTAACATTACATTACTATAAGCGGCTGGAACGCTAGCGGCCCGTAGGCCCACTCCTTAGTACATCTAGAATACCCCTTGAGAGGTTAGATATTAGACGTTAATTACTATAAATAAATAAATAAATAAAATAAATAAATATAAGGTGTTTATAATATATTCCTTAAAAAACAGTTTTTATAATATATAAAGAAATAAGGTTAGCCTATAATATTCTTATAACTTATTGATTTATTTCTAATTGAAAGATATATATATATAAGGCTTAAGGGAATCACAATATAGGATTTCCTGATTGTATACAATATTCTTTAGGAATCACTATTCTCCTCTATTCTATATATTCTTTACTTTATTGAGCTTTTTAATCAAAATAGAGCATAGTACTTCGAATATATTGACAATATAATTATATATTACATATCTAAGAATTTATTTATAAATATATATATACTTTATCAAATTATTCGATATATTTTATAATAAGGAGATTAGAATAAGATCTTTTTTGTTTTGAAAAAGTTTAAGCTATTTCATATATCAAGGAAATATGAAATTATAAATCCAGCTATAAGGATAAATCGGGATCTAGTTATTACATTAATCTCTTTAGGATTTATTAATAGAGTACAATTGATTTTATATTAGTTTAACATCTTTTTTGATTAACGTTTAATATTCTTATAGCATATCAAAACGCATATTGCGAAAACTATATGTGTTATATTCTATATTTGATTAATAGCTTATATAGTCTATGGACTATTTATAGTCTGTCTACAAAAAGCGATTATTACTTGTATACTCCCCATTGTTTTTTTCGGCTTCGAAATATAATTCGATAAGCTATACAAACAATATTTAAATACAGACTATATTCCGGTTGGTATTGGGATTAAGAAATATGTTGATCTAATTAGTAAGACGATTTATAATATAATACAAGAAGCTTTACCTGTCTACAAGACAACCCCAATAACCGCACTCCTTATAAAAGCTAATCTTTTAGCTGGAATTGTTGTATTAGAATAAGTTAGACTGAGATTTGTATTTCGGTTTTAGATAGTAGATATATAATATCTATTTGTAAATTGATTAAAGTTGTATATCAGAAAAAGAAAATGAGGTATAAATATTCTGAAAGGTTTTAATACAAAATTGTAAAGAATAAAACAAACGATTTCTATCACCAAATATCCTAGATTCTTACAATCTCATTTCTCTTCTGAATATTATATTGATTCAACAAATAATATGAATAAAGAGGATATTACAAAAGTATTCAAGGAATAATAAGATTTAATTTTCCAAGAAGATTATTTTGTATTTTCAGATAAATTTGAATAATATAATAAATACAGTTATTATATGGGATACAGCTTTATAATCTATTACAGCAAGTAATAGATTGATAGTGGTTACAACTGTATACGCGAATAATTGTATATTTTTAATATTAAGGCAATCGGCATATAGTGGGAACTAGAATGCTTTCTGAATATTATTGATTGTTCCTATTAGGGATAAATATGGTTATATATTGATAGCATTTCAATAATCTGGGGAATGTAAGAAAGTGCTATTGTTTTTTCTTAATAAATATATTACAAATACTATCAAGCGATATAATATTATAATATTATAATTAAGTGGTTTTTTAGGTATATTGAGATTGAGGGTAATGAAACAATTGATTGCCTTGCTGATTAGAATACAACTAGGCTATTTGATCCTGACCTATTCTATCTCCTTACAGTTAGTAGCTCCCGTTTTGTTCTATATACCAAATATCGATATTCCGAGAATAGATAATAGAAAGAAAAAAGAGATCTGATTTCCGAAATATATAATATATAGAAATCAATATATAATATCTCGAAACCAAAAAGTCTCAAGCTTTTTTGCAGGGTACTATACAGACTCATAGCAATACGGATTGGATATGGTGACTTTGCAGCTTATTATATCAAATTCAATTATAAAAATAGTATAAATATCTATATATACAGAATTGAGAAAAGCTTATTATACTTCTTTTAATATTCAATTAATAATCAAATACACAGTGATTAACTACTTGTATCAAATCGATTTCGATTCGAATGGGATACAATAGTATATATTAATTACATTCTGCAAATATAATATAACTTTACTAACCTTCTCACTAGATTCAGATTCTATATTAGGATATACTCAAATTATGTAAAACTATATAAATTCCAATTTACTCTAATACTTTGAGAATAAAGTTTTTTATTTTAATCAATCTAAGACCTGCATTGACCAGCTATAAGTGTTCTGAGTATTCTCCTAATCGATAGCGATCGATCTAATTATTTGCTGATATCTAAATAATATATGAAATAAGGCTTTCTACAATAGAACTACAAATCCTTAGATAGAATAGTTGCAGAATTGCTATGAGCAGTATTGAGCGGGGGAACACCAAAGGCAACAAGCCCCTGATTAGCTAACATTATATTACTATGAGCGGCTGGAACGCTAGCGGCTCGTAGGCCCGCTCCTTAGTACGTCTAGAATACCCCTTGGGAGGTTAGATATTAGACGTTAATCACTATAAATAAATAAAAATATCAGGTAGTGGTTTCGATGTATTTTAACAATGGGAATGCGTTTGTATATCAGCTTATTAAGAGATCTCATCTCACTATTATCAACTTAATAAGGCTTGTCTTTATATTATGTCTTGATGGAATACTATAGTACAGTCTTACTATTACTATCAATTGTATTATTTCTATAATTCTATCTTCTCTTTAACATACTATCAATTTGAATACATCTTTAAATCTTGTAAAGAGATTTGCGAAGGGGTTTACAGGCTTTCCGACAAGGAAATTTATGAGAATAGGAAATATATAAAATAAAAATCTATTAAAAAGATATAAATGGCTTAGAAAAGAGCGAAATATCCTGTTTATTTAATTTAAATATGATAATAAGAGAGAGATACGAATTTTTATATATATATATATAGATCGAATTGTAGTAGAAAGGATTTTTAATAGAGAAGAAATTAAGAGAAAGTATTATATTACTTTAATTATTAGATTTATTAAAAATTAAAAATCATACATATAGTTCAATTGATATTTATTTATTTATTTATAGTGATTAACGTCTAATATCTAACCTCCCAAGAGGTATTCTAGATATACTAAGGAGCGGGCCTATAGGCCGCTAGTATTCCAGCTACTTATAGTAATATAATGTTAACTAATTAGGGACTTATTATTTCTAATGTTCCTCTATTCAGTATTGCTTATAACAATCCTGTGATTGTTTTATTTAAAAGTTTGTGATTTTGTTCTAAAAAATCTTGTTTTGTATATCATTTGAATATCAGCGAATAATCGAGTTGATTGTTATTAATCGAGAAAACGCTCAGAACGCTTATAACTAGTTGATACAGATCTTAGATTGATTAGAATAAAAAGCTTATCCTTAGAGTATTGGAATAGATTGGTATTTGTATAATTATATATAGTTTGGGTATATCTTAATATAGAATCTAGATCTAGTAAAAAGGTCAGTAAAACTATATTGTAATCGTAGAATACAGTTGATATATATTATCATATCCTATTCGGATTATAATCGGTTTGGTATAAATAATTAATTGCTACATATTTGATTATTAATTGGATATCAAAAAAAGTATAATAGGCTTTTCTCGATTCTGTATATATAAATGTTTATATTATTTTTGTAGTTGAATCTAGTATAATAAGCTGTAAAGTTATTATATCCGGTTTATATCGCTATAAATCTATATAATACTTTGTAGAAAAGCTTAAGGTTTTTTGGCTTTAAGATATTATATACTGGTTTCTATATATTGTATATTTCGAAAATCAAATCTCTTTTTGTATTTCATTACTTACTTTCTGAATACTGATATTTGGTATATAAAATAGAATGAGAATTACTAATAATAGGGAGGTACAATAGATTAGAATCAAATGGTTTAGTTATACTCTAATCGATAAGGCAATCGGCTACCTCATTGCTCTTTATCTTGGTATATCTAGAGGACTATTTGATTGCGATATTGTAGTATCGCATTGCTTGATGGTATTTATAATAGGCCTATTGAAAGGAATCAGTAGTACTCTTTCGTATTCTTTAAATCACTAAGATACTATCAATATATAGCTATATTCAGTTTTGATGAAAATGTTTGATAATATTCAGGAGGCATTCCAATCCCTATTACTCACTAATCACCTTAGCATCAAAGATATACAATTGTTTGTATATACAATTATAGTTACTATCAACCTATTATTTATTATAATAGATTGCAAAATCGTATTCTATGCAATGACTGCGTTCATTGTATTATTCAGATTTATCTAAGAATATAAAATAGTTTTCTTAGAGAATTAGATTCTATTAATCTTTAAATACTTTTATAGTATTTTTTTTACTTATACTATTAATTGAATTAATATAACACTCAGGGGAGAAGTATAGCTGTAGAAGTCTGGGATATTTGGTTATAGGGATTGCTCATCCTATTCTTTACAATCTGGTAATAAAATCTTTCAGTATATTTATACCTTATCCTCTTTTCCTGATATATAGCTTTAATTGGTTTATAAGTAGATGTTGTATATTTATTATCTGAAGTCGAAATGCAAATCTCAATTTGATTTGTTTTAGTGTAACAATTCTAACTAGGAGACTAGTTTTTATAAAGAGTGCGATTATCAGAATTGTCTTGTAGATGGATAAAGCTTTTTGTGTTGCATTGTAAATCATCTTACTAATTAGATTGATATGTTTCTTAATTCCAATACTGATCGAAATATAACCTGCATTTAGATATTGTTTATATAGCCTATCGAATTATATTTTGGAGCTGAAAAGGGCAACAAGGAGTATACAGATAATAATCGCTTTTCACAGATAGGCTGTAGATGGTTTATGGGTTGTATAAGCTATTGATTGGATATGGGATATAACGTGTATAGTTTTCACAATACACATTTTGATATATTATAAAAATATTAGATGTTGATTGAAAAAAATATTAAGTTAGTATAAGGTTGGTTATACTTTGTTAATAAATTCTAGAAGGGTTGATATAATAATTAGATCCTGATTTATTCTTATAGCTGGATTTATAGTTTTATATTTTCTCGATATGTAAAGAAGCTCAAACTTTTCTGAAGTGAAAAAGACTTTATTCTAATCTCTTTATTATAGAATGCATCAAATGGTTCGATGGAGTATATATATATTTGTGAATAGATTCTTAGATATATGATATATAGCTATATTGTTAGTATATTCGAAACACTGTATTCTATTTTGATTGAGAAGTTTAGCAAAGTAGAAGGTATATAGGATTGAGGAGAATGGTGATCTCTGGGGGGTGCTATATATAATCGGAAAATTCTGTATTGTAATCCCCTCAAGCCTTATATGTATATATTTTTTAATTAGAAATGAATCAATAAATTACAAGAATACTATAGGTCAACCCTGTTTCTTTATATATTGTAAAAGCTGTTTTTTAAGGAATATATTATAAATACTTTGTATATCTATTATTACTAATATAACTATTTTACTAATTATTAAAGTAAGCTTGATATTATAAATAAAGGCAATTGTGAAATCAATACTGACTCTTTTCAATAGTATTCTACAATATTAAGGGCTGATAATATTATATCTTATAGTTATCTATGTAATTTGATTGGTAATATACTTTTCTAGTTTTTTTCTGATATATAATATCAATATAATTAGCCTTTATAATCTCGGGGATATCCTATCCTTTTTATTAATTTTAGATAATATAACTATTTTAACAAGTTTCTATTTGTTGGGATAATAGTTGAGTTTGAGATAGATTGTGAAAATCTTATATATTATACTTTTTATATTAAATCAGTATATCTTAAGAAAACAAACAATTGTTCAATCGATTTCGGGTGATATACTTCTGACTCCTATTATATGTTTTTCTATTTCCTTTATAATGATTATTCTTTTCTATAATAAAATTATCTAACTATTCTATTCTTATAAAGAATTGTATTATAAATTGTCTAATACTTTGAAGCAATTGAATATTGTTATAAAGAATACTTCGGCTTTTTCCTTAATATCAGTAATCTCTTAGTCTTTGATTATTAGAAGAAAAACCTTAAGATCTGCTTTTAAGGTTAGTTTATATCAGTTTATAACTTTATATAGTTTCTGATCGTTCTGTATATCATTTAGGCATTTAGTCTAATAGGCTTGTTTTGATATTTGTATAATTCTTTGTAGATCCTATTAGATAATTACTATTCTATTAGTAGTTCTAGTTTTCCTGATTTGTATATATATTTGATATATCTCTTTACATTTATCAATTCATTATAGGAATGATTAATAGGATTTGCAGCCTTTTTGCTTTATAGTTTTTATAAAGGCACTCAATATACTTATAAATCTAGTAATCAGTCTATTAATATTATAAATAAACTAGAGATCCGGGTTCTGAAGGTTTACTAAGCAATTAGTTATTATACCTACCAAATAGAGTAAATCTGAATTACATATTTGGATATACACTTGCTTGTATTTAGAGATTCCTTTATTCAAAATGGTAATAACTTGAATAGCATAATCAGAACTGTTATATAGATTATTATCAATCACTATTGTAGCAATAGTCAGATTGAAAAAGGTTAGGTCCAAAATATATCCCTTTGTATACATAGGGGCACCGAGAGTTTTGATATATTTTATTCCCTGTTCAATAGCTCATTATACAAGTATATCATCTTAATTAGCAATTGCTACTTCAAGTTCCCACAAATTATATTTAGTATTAAAGTCATTTTCGATAATCATATTAGTTCTTAAAGCAATCTTTAATTCGAATATATATTCTATTATCAATAAATCAAATAGAGTATAATAGACATTGAGGATTGAGTATCTGTTAATATTAATCCAAAATAGGTTCTTACTTTCGGTCTACCTTATTTATTTAATCTTCAAGTTACTTCCTTTTTATATATAGATAATTACTTGTAGCTCATACTCAAAGCCATTAGCTATCCCTCAGGTATCGATCAACTAATATCAGTTATATATAGTATGATTTTGGATTATCAAGTTATTATACAATCGGGATTCTTAAACACAAATAATATCCATATTAGTCTTTTCAGCAACCTATAAAAAAATAATATAATTGAAGTATTTGCACTTTATATTCATTTATATAATTATGAGCCCCCTCTTTCCTATTGAATTCGCATTAATTATACAACTTATATAGAGATAATAGCAGCTTTATCAGCATTTGAATCATTCTCCTTGCTCATTTCAAAATCGAAAAATGAAAAGGCTTTTTCAGTTATAACTACTATATTATAGTTTACCCCTTTATTAATATAATATAAAGAATTACAGCCTAGAATATAAATCGGATTGTTGAAGAAGCCCTTCTCTGATTGGGCCTATTTGAATAATCAATTTACCAATTGCCATTCGTTCTCGTAGGTAGTGATGTAGGCTCTTGGTATAAGAGATCTGGGGATAATCACTTGAGGCTGTTTGTCTGGCGTTGTAGCAGGCACCTTTCCCTTGCGCACTTCCTGGGTCTCCCTTCGGCTAGCGGTTCCAGAAATGAATTATATTATAACTACTTTCTAGAATATATTATAGTACAAAGTAGGTTCGCTATACCTACAAACGCTTTCCTAGTTCACTTATGATAAAGCTACTAGTACTAGGCTTCTGTAGAATCTTCTAACTATATTAAACCATCTATTGTGTAATTATCTTCGAAAGTTCCGATTAGAATCAAAACTATTCCTTTATGCTTCTATTCCTATTTGCTCCTTAAGCCTATTTAATACCTCCATTATGCCTTCTATTTTATAGTATCCGATTATAGATTGATATATATATTTATTCTTTTGAGTTATATAGATAGTATTGTTATTGCTGTCATTATATACTATACCTTGTGATTAATAATTGTTTTGCATTACCTTGCTAGATTTCTTCTATACAATAAAGCCGACTTTGGTCCTGGCCGGAACTTCCGAAGGTAATCATACAATAGGTGGTTTAACGTAGTCAGAAGATTCTACAGAAGTCTAGTACTAGTGGCTTTATCACAAGTGAGCCGGGAAAGCGTCTGTAGGTATAGCGAACCTACTTTGTGTTATAATATATTCTAGAAAGTAGTTATAATATAATTCATTTCTGAATGGTCGCCAGGCCACACAGGGATCGAAGGGAATGAGCGTGCGGATGCACTCGCTGACAAAGGGACAAGAAAATCAGCCTCAGGGCATGCGAATCGACCTACAGCAAGCGGTATCCGCTCTATAGCAAAAACTGCTATGGAATCGGCAGCACAGGCGTGGTGGATCAAACAGATACCAACGCTCTCCAAACAGTACCAGAAATGGGACCCAAAGAGCACAAACAAATGCCCTAAGGAACTAGAACTCTCACGAGCAACTCTCCACCGCATGCTAGCGATCCGCTCAGCACATGGCGACTTCGAAAGCTACCACCGACGATTTAAACACAAGGAAGCAACAATCCACTGCTCATGCGGAGCATTCAAATCCCCCGAGCATATTGTGCATTGCCGCAAAGTCCTCGCGACCTATGAAACCTGGCCCCCAGATATCAAGCCCAAATACCCACCCTGCAATCAAGCAGCTCAAGAACGACTACTGAAACAGCTAATGTATACACCAGCCAAATTCGCTAAATTCATTGCTATAACAGATTTCTATAAAAGCATATGCCCTAAAACACTATCAGAAGAATAGAAAGAGAGAAGGAAAGGGATCGATTGATCCAGGCGAACATAAGCAGGGAGTAGGAGGGGATAGATCTAGAAAAGCTATGTGGAAGAAAATTGAAGCACACAGCATACCATACTGCAATAGAATATATACAAAAGCTACCCTTACAGGATAAAACAGCTTTCAAACAAATACTATATAGGAGATCGGAAAGCGCGCACGGAGGCGCTCAGAGGATCGGAGACAAAGGCGCAAGTGCGCTAGCCATCGCTTGGGAGGCTACTGAGGGTATTGAGACCCCATCCCTAGGAAAGGGGGATCATGTAAACTAGAAGATCATCCCGCAGTTAGCCCAACCGTAATGCCCCCTGGGAGGCTCGCCTATACGGCCCGGTTGAAAATTACTAATAATAATAATAATAATAATAATAATAATAAAGCCGACTATATCTCGTAGGCTTACTATTTCAGATTCCTAGTTAGATAGTTTTTCTATAGTATTTCCAACCTATTAATTAAAGCTCTACTTGTAAAATCCATTTTCTTAATGTATAGTTTATAATTGAAAGTAGAATGCTAAAAGTGTATTGTATATATATTATAGAATTAGTCTTTATCTGAAATCCTTCATTACTGTAATATCGATTGAGTATTATCGAGTATAACTTACTAAAAGTATCCTTTCTATATCGGAACTTCTTTGCTGTTATATTGCTCCTATATATTTGAAGGTAAGGTATTAAAAATATCCCTTTTTCTATTCCATATATACTCCTGTTGGCTCTAGTAAACATTATCCTAGTCTTTATATATTTTCTATTATTTCCTTTATTATTTATAAATATTCAATTCAATATACCTACAAATCATATATATTATTAGGTTATAAAAACTCTATATACTAATACTCCAAAGGTATTTTATCGATTTTTGTTTATTAAGTTAAGAATATTGGTTTTACTTTCAATATAAGCTTCAATCAGATTCAGCTATATTATAAAAGCTTTATTATCTATTATTTCAAAAGCTAGTTCCACTTTGCAAATATTTTATTATAATATACTTTGACTCTATTCCCTATATAGATTTATAAAGGTATAGTTTTATATCAATTTTACTCTTATTTCCCTTTCATTATTGAATGGTTTTTATTTCCATTTTGCTAATAATTCTCTATTTCGAGTATCTTTATAATTACTCTTTAATAATCAGCTATATATATCTTCACTCTTAATATAACCTTCGATTAGTATACAACCATTACCCAGCTCCAGTGTCACGGTGTGAGCTCACGTGACATATCGGTCTTATCGGAGAGGACCGAAAGGAGCGCTCGCATTGGAGCGCAAGCGAGCTAGGGCCCGATCAGGCTAGCTCGCTATAAAAATTCTGTATATCTTCAATTCGGAAAATCCTGTATTATAGCTCCTTAAGCTATATCTTAATCTTTAATCTAAATCTATTATCTGAATCAATACAACTTTACTAAATTAAAGCAAAGTTATTAGAACCCTATTTCTGTCTGCCTGCCTTATAATACTACATAGCTCCTATCTATTAAAAATCGCTTTTATGATAACTACTCCATACCTGCCTGACCAACTTAGGAATACCTCAGAATTTAACGCTTCTATATCAGAGAACTCTTAGATTTGATACCAATACCTCTAATCGGCATCTATATATTATATCGAACTAAAGAAAACCAACAGATTATTCGAATACAAAATTTCCGAATCCTTAATCCGCAAATATATTCAAGCCACTCTATACAAGCAAGTTGCTACTCAAAACACCTATCTACTCGATTGCCTTACCAAATCCACACCTACTATACCTATTCGTTTGGAAATTGTATCCCCCAAAACTCCTACTAACTCTATCCCCGAATTTACTATACCTACTCCAACCACTCGATTAAATAAACACATCCCCGATCCGAAAGAGTTTAATGATACCCACTCCGACCTATATAGATTTGTTTAATAGATATATGGAAAATTGAATGTAAACAATAATAAATTCCTAACAATTTCTATCCAATTGATTTACACTACTAGAAGACTTACTGGAAAGGTATACAAACTTATACTATCTAAAATCTCCTATAGAATTCCTTAGTTCACTGATTATATCACACTTCTCAAATATTTCGAAAATATCTTTAGGAATTCTAATCGAATATAAAACACATAGAATAAACTATATGTCACGGGATCACCTCTGGGAGTATTCAGAAGCTTTACCGCTGAGCTAAACGCTTAAAAGACTAGGAGGTAGAACTGGAAGTTCTATCTTATTCTCATATATATAGCAGGACAGGACAGGACAGAAAGGGCTTAGTGTTATTCTGTGACATTACCTTCCTCCTTAAGGTATGGTCTCCATACCATTACCTACTAGGAGGTTTCAGGATTCAGGATTCTGGATTCTAATGCCTCAGGCATTCAGACAGGTAGACAGGATCTATATATACTAGCCCCCAAACCAATGAAGGCTTGTAAGCTATAAGTGGGTCCCCTACACAGCTCCACTTATAACCAAGGGTAGTTCTACCTAATATCACGGGATCATTTCTGGGAATATTCAGAAGCTTTACTGCTGAGCTAAACGCTTAAAAGACTAGAAGGTAGAATTGGAAGTTCTACCTTACTCTCACATATATAGCAGGACAGGACAGGACAGAAAGGGCTTAGTGTCACCCCGTGACACTATATATATTAAAACAAAAATACCTCGATTTTAATACTTTCTTTATAGAATTTTAAAGACTCACCCTAAAAGAAGAAATGTTTAATAACACTCTAACCCTATTCCTATTCTAAGGAATCTTTCGTGAACTACAAGATATATTATTGTATAACTCTATTTCGACCTATAAATTTCATTAATATACTAGCTATCTATAACAATTCGATAATTGATTCTATCAATACCAACAACAAGTTCATTGTATTCATCCTATCACTTCTGAAACCTTAATTTGGAAAATAATCATTGCCTCATTTTTACAACTTGTTAGTCCAAAGTTTATTCCAAAAGATTTAATAGATCTAAACTTAGAAAAAAAGAAATACATTATTAAAAACTTAGGTTCGCAATAGGACTATGATGAATACTATCATTGCGGCTCTACTAGTCATCTGATATGAGACTGCCTATACCCCAATATCCATTCTATTCAATTTCGAGTTATTATTATTACAATCAGCCCTACAAGAACTAGTTCTATATCAAACAATCCTTTAAGAAACCAAGTCCCTATCCGTTCCCTACCTCGCTCTCCTTCCCGTTTTTCAATCGACTCTATCAATTCGGAAAACGAAATATGCCTAACCTAAATTATAATCAAAATAATCCACTGCATATCTTCTACTTATTTGCTACTATTATTCATAACCTTTTATTAAAAAATAAACTAAACAATTATATAGATCTGATAATCCTATCCATCACCCTGCTTTTGGAAAAAGACACCCTCCTGATATACACTATAGTTGATAATGGATATAAGGGAATTGCCTTTACAAATCGAAGCTAAATATCTTCCCAGAAAATACTAATACATCAACTGTCTACAGCATTTGAAGTTATAAGATTCAATAAAAATATTCTATTCAATAATCGAATTACCTTTTATATCCAAATAGAATTCAGAATCAACAATTATATCGAAAAGAAGATTGTTTTAT
Organism: Botrytis sinoallii; assembly: GCF_014898435.1. Classification (NCBI taxonomy): domain Eukaryota; kingdom Fungi; phylum Ascomycota; class Leotiomycetes; order Helotiales; family Sclerotiniaceae; genus Botrytis; species Botrytis sinoallii. The sequence continues at coordinate 1,395,616 of NW_024066029.1, read as the reverse complement.
ATATAACCAAGCTAGCTCACTATCCCATTATACTAAGGATAGCTTAGCTTAAGAAATACAACCCTTATATCGACTTTGTAATAAATTCATTTTAGTTTGATAGTCCGTTTTGCTACGAATTTTGTAATACTCCGTTCCACCTATTCTATATAAAAGCTTTACCAAATGTTCCTCCAAAAACTCGATTTATATATCTGTTTACCCACCCTAAAGAATTTAAGAATAAGGATATAGCTACGATTTCCCTGAAAATCTATTCGACTTACATTCATCAAAGATATAAAATATTCTAGATATTAATTAAACAAATTGATAATATTTTAAATAAAAAAAAGAAGATATTCGATTCTAAAAACCTATTACTCGAATTCCGAAATTGAAAAGATATCTTTTCCTTAAAGAATATAAAGAAGCTACTCCCTTATTGATTATATGTGACGGAAACGGTGTTGTAGACCATGTGGATCAGATCATGTGATGGTCAGGTATTCATTATATAGAATACTCCGGAGCGGAACAACGATAATCGGATCGGCTGCAGGACCGATCACTGCTCCCGTGATCGGTACCCGAAGATCACTCAGTATATAATCCGATCTCTTCTCTACGAGAAGAGATCAGTTCTAACTGTAGATAAGGAGATATACACATTCTTATACTTATACCATTATTGTCCAATCATTCCCCTTCATCGTGATATGCTATTGTCCTGTACGATATTATATAATTATAAGATCCATTTCAAAGAAAAAACTATTTCTCCTTTTGACACCTTATACTTCATATCCCATCCCGAATTAGAAATTCTAAAAAAATAATTAGAAAAAAATCTTAGAAAAGGATTTATCTAGCTAAACTCTTTCCCTACCACTTCCCCTATTCTATTTGTCAAGAAAGCTAATGGAGGCCTTCGGTTTTGTATAGATTACCATATTCTAAATAATCTATTAATTAAAGATTGATATTTTTTATTATTAATAAAGAAATCTCTAAATAATCTGAAGGAAATGAAATATTTTAATAAGATTGATATTATCTTTACCTTTAATAATATAAGAATAAAAAAAGGGCAAAAATATTTGATTGTATTCCGTATTCGATTTAGATTATTTGAATTCCTAGTTATATTATTCGGGCTGATAAAAGTATCTATAATCTTTTAAAGATTTATTAATAATTCCCTGTAAAAATACTTGAATGTATTTTGTACCACTTACCTAAATAACATTTTGATATACAGCCAAACCCAGGAGGAACATATCCATTATATCCAGAAGATTCTGTAAGCATTATGGAAAGCCGGGTTGTTCGCTAAATTCGAAAAGTACGAATTCCTGAAATCCGAAATCAAGTTTCTAGGCTTTATTGTAGAAAGAGATAATATCCGAATGGATTCAGAGAAAATCAGAATTATTATGGATTAGAAACCATCTGTTATTGTAACTGATATTCAAGTGTTTATCGGGTTTGCGAACTTTTATTAACGATTTATTAGAGATTTCTTAAAGATTATCAATCCGATAGTAGATCTAATCAAAAAGAATATCCTGTTTCTATAAAGCTCTGCCTATCAAAAAGCATTCGACCGATTGAAGCGAGTATTCATCGAAACCCCTATCCTAGCTTTCTTCGATTGGGAAAAGGAAGTCATTTTAAAAACTAACACCTTCGACTATATATCTGCCGGAGTATTCTTCCAATACGATAATAAGGGAGTACTGAGACCTGTTACATTTTTCTCTAAAAAATATTTGGCAATTGAATATAATTATGAGATTTACGATAAAAAACTGTTAACTATTATCTATTATTTCGAAAAGTGATACCTGAAGCTGGAAGACATTATTTTCCCAATTCAAGTTATTATCAATTATTGAAATCTGAAGTATTTTATTACTACAAAGTTATTAAACTATTATCAAGCCCACTGATCCGAATTTTTATTCCGATTTAATTTCCGAATTACTTATCGTTTCGAAAAACTAGGTGCCAAACCTAACACACTAACCAGAAGGTTAGGAAATCTTTTTAAGGAGAGGGATAAATGCCTTCTGTACCAAAACTATACCATTCTGAAATAAAAGAATCTGAATCCCGATCTGTTTCTTACTATTGTTACTCTAACCAAACCCAAGATTGCTAAAAAAGTACACTTCACTATAATTATTTGTAATTAGAGAAATCCCAATTCTATTAATATTATTAACCATTTAGATTCTGATAATATTATAACTTTACCAGAAAATAATAAAGTTATAGAATCTGCAACTCTATGTACTATATCTATACTCAATTTTGTAATACGATTAGAGGATCTAGAAACCCTTTTAGACCTTCCTGTCAACCTGCTTGCCCTATTCCACAAAGATTACCAAGCCGATCCTGTACTCAAATCTATTCTGAAATCCCTATAAAAGGGATCCCCAAAATACTCGAAAATCATTCTTGCTGAATATACTGAAAACAATAACCTATTGTATTACCAAAAGAAACTATATATTTCCGATCACAATCCTCTGAAAACCTATCTGCTTTGTTTGTATCACAAATCACCTATTGCCGGTCACCCATACTATACCCGAATCTTCGAATTACTATTCTGAAATTACTATTAATCTGAATACTATAATTATATTACACAATGAATTTATAATTGTTATAGTTATTACTACACTACCCCGAATTATAAAGGCTAAAAGGAAGTTCTCTATTTGCTTCTGATTCTATAAAAAGTATAACAAAATATCTCAATAGATTTTATTATATATTTATTCAAAAGTATTGATTTCAATACTATCATAATAATAATTAACTAATTAACAAAAATGAAACATTTCTTGTTTTACTATAATACCTACAACTCTAAAGAGATCATTTATCTATTCCAAAAGAATATCTAAAAGCTCTACAGCTTACCTTTAATTATTATATCTAATCATAAAGCTCAATTTGTTTCTGAATTCTGGAAATATCTCTACAAGTATTTAGATATAGCTATTAAGCTTTTGATCGCTTATTATTCTAAAACTAATAAACAAATCGAGAGGGCTAATATAATACTAAAATAGTATTTCCGATTATATATAGCCTATTTACAAAATGATTAAGTAGAGTGGCTTCTATTTATCGAATTCTCTATCAACAATATCTGATTCGAAAGCATTTAAATGGTTTTATTCTTTTCGAACTACAGATTCTATTTCTATCTAGACTTCAAGCCTATATTATTTCAAAATAATCATTTTGCTATATAAAATACTAAAGAATTTGTTACTAAAATAGAAACTATCTCTTTACATTTATAAATCAAATTGATTACTAACCAAACTCGATATTCGAAGAATACCAATACCTACTATTCCCCTGCTTGTAGATATCTGTTCAGTAATCTGATTTAATTAAATATCAGAAACATTAAGACTTTGTATTTACAAAAAAAGCTCGATTAAAAGAATCTCGAGTTTTTTAAAATCTTGAATCTGATAGGCCTTTATATTTATAAACTGGAACTCTCTATCTCAATAAAGATTCACCTCGTTTTTTATATTAACCTATTATATCCTATATATAATGATTTTATCCCCAGATAGTACAATCCATTGCTATTACTTATCGAAATCAACAGCTTAGAATAGTTTGAAGTTGTCGAAATCCTGGATTTCTATTGAAAGAGAAGAGATTGTAAAGGATCTTACCTAAAATATATTATTTGCTAGATCGATTACAAAATACTAATCAAAGAATCTATAAGCTATCTGAAGAACACACAAAAACTGATTTGCAATTTCCATTGAAAATATCTTAACAAACCTGGTTCTACTTAACCAGATCCTGTTTGCTTGTAGATTATAAACCGTGACGTACTGTCTCGATAAAGCTCGACCCTTAGAAAGAGGGTAATGTTATAGTATGAGTTTATATAACATATCGATTTTATCGGAGAGGACCGAAAGGAGTATTCGCATTGGAATACAAGCGAGTTAGAGCCCGATCGGGCTAGCTTGCTATGAAAATTCTGTATATCTTTAATTCGGAAGATTCTGTATTGTAGCTCCTTGAGCTACGTCTTAATCTTTAATCTGAACCTATTATCTGAACCAATACAACTTTGCCGAATTAGGGCAAATTTATTAGAACCCTATTCCCGCCTGCCTGCCCTGTGATATCCAGCTGACTCTACTTAGCTTTCCGATCATACAATCGAAGGTTTGTAGGATACACCATATACAGGTGAGAGTTATTGTATCCCTAGTTCAATTGATATACAGATAAAAAATTTTATATAATAAATTTTCAGCGAAAATTTCTTTAAGTCCCCTTAAAATAGAAGTTTTCTAATTATGTATATATATAAAGGTCAATTATATTAATACTATACAATCTATTTTTTCAATATAATATTAACTATTGAGATTTTGAATATAATTGACGAAATGATTTATTTGTTAATTACGGATTCTGCCACCATAGGGTTAGCTCTATGACATCTTCGTTCATAACTTCAGCCTCTCCTATACCTACAACCATTACCTCAAATCTCAACGCAATCGATACAACGTCCACCTCCTGCTGCAAAATTACCAACGGTGGATGCCCATTCCCCACCACACCTCTCGTCGCTTTGATTATTATGACAGTTCTCCCTTGAATATTTCTTAGGTAGCTATAAGATAATGAAAATTTGCGGAGCTTTAAAACGATGTTTTGGACGTGAGCGTGATGTTGATTATGATTGCGTAGAAGCTCACCAACTTTGAGTTCCGGTATTTTAATATGAGCTCTTTCAACTTTTCTATTGACATCAATAGGGTCACAGGATTTTCTATCAGATGTATAATGTTTAGAAAGGCTATAGTATATAAATAGCTATCTACAAGTAAGGTGCTATTTTGAGGCACATGTAATCCTCTTTCATGAAGACTTCAAGGGTAGGCTCTTGATGCACATGCATGAACTCTTGTAAAGGACACACTATCTGACTATCTATGCTAGCTATATAGCAAAGCCTCCAAGTTATAGGCCTTTACAGGCCCAACACGCTATAGCAGATATGCAACAAAAGAATCCATGGGATGGTAATAGAATCTGATTGGTCGATGGGATTGGCGAAGTGAATATCGAAAGTGAATGCAAGGGAGTTTCGCTTGTTTTCATTGGGATGAGAAGTCCATGTCATCTTTTCGAATCAAAGCCAAGGCTTCACACTCACATTTTTTTCGCTGCAAACTCTACTTTTGATTTTATTGCTAAACTGCAGTTCAAAATGAAGGATTTTTGGATCATAGATTGTTAATTGTTGTGAATAGGCAGAAGTATAAGGCCACTAGTGTGTGTACGGACTGACATTCATGTAAAAATTTACTTGACAATATTTTTCTCAATTTTGATTCTTGAGAACCGTTACAATCATTCATTTGAGATTGAACAATGAAAAAATTGGATTTTTATTAAAATTTTGAAAGTTGAGAAGTGTACTGTTAGTCTATGCAACTACGGTTGAGCTCATATCTCAATAATATCAAAAGTTTCGGAAACTGCACTAAATAAATACTATTAGATATATTACACAGTAAACAAAAATCTACGGACTACAACCACCTCTTTCCATCAAAATCTACCTCTAAACTTCCAATCTATCCTTCCCAAAATCAAAAATCAAAAGTCACCTCAGGCCACTCCTTACTAGGCCCATCCAACACCTTCCCTCCCTTCCCCTTCAACCACTTTCCAAAGAACCCACCCACAAACTCCGTCTGTATGTCCAAATTCCTCACTCCATTAATCGTACCCAACAAATCCTCAAATCCTTCTAATCCCAGTACCGTCGCCCAAACCGCCAAATCCGTATAACTACCATGCTGCGTCGCATTAACCCTCACATCTCTTTTCCAACCTCCAAGCTTCACCGAGTTAGCCCAGAATTCATACCACGTTGGATCTCTCTCTTCCGTTCTGGTATGGTTTTGGTTCGCCATAATCATGAATGGTTTCTTGAGCCCGCTTTGTACGACATCGCCTTCGATTGCACCGTCGAGATTCACTCCGTATGAGAATCGGGAGTCATCATGCATAGCTTGGAAAGCTGCAGCTCCGCCCAATGAGTGACCAAAGGCTCCGATGGTTTTAGTTTGGAATGTTGGTTGAGATCTTCTATATCCATATGAATGGGATGAGGAATTCTGGATGCCAGGAATTTGAGCAGTGAATAACGGATCTGAGAAGGAGTTCAACACAAATTGCATATCTTTAACTCGAGCATTCACATAAGGAATTGCAGCGGTAGTATTATCGAACTCCTCGTCTACCCATGTTGCAATTGTACCGTTCGAATATTCGATGAATTCAACATCGTACGGGTGATCAATAGTGATGACAAAATAGCCCAGAGAAGCGATATTCTCGGCAATGACGGTATAAGCAAGTCGCGAATTCCCATAGCCCGGAGAGAAGAGGAGGATTGGGAAATCAAATGAATTATTGTGGGAAAGAAGAACAGGGGCGGAATTGTAGGAACGGGAGGCAAGCTCTTCGAGAACATTGGAAGGGAGAGAGTAGCTTTCTGCTAAATAAAGAGCCGTGGCTGATGGGAAGGAGGGCGCAAATGTATAAGATGAATTTTTGGCGGATGTAGGATAGAACAGGGAGAGCATTAGACTGCGGGAAGTAGACGAGTCCGTCACTTGGAGAGTGGTGGTGCCAAGGGTATGAGACCCAGGTAGTGGAGGTGCTTGAATAATGCCATAGACGGCATGAGAAAGATTGAGAAATAGCCAGCAGATTTTCATTGTGATTAAAGTCATATTGCTTTTTGTTGATGTTAATCAATGTGAACAATTCAAACAATAAAGCCGTCTATCTAGGTGATTTTATACAAAATTTGAGTGTCTCAGCCGCAAGTACAAATTTGTCTGCCTAGAAATAGCGGTACTCGGCAAGTACAAATTTCATGGCAGCAGACCATTATTGAAGATATTCGTAATCGTGCATTTTTGACCCGTTACGCTATTCTACAACGTCGGTTCGCTAGGATATGGATTGTAAGATGTCATTCGTGATATATTGGGCGCGCCCTTTCACATAACACGCTTCGTGGCTGTGCATCAGCCCTGCAAAATTGGCAGTCCATTGTGGAGCATTCTACCGCAAGTAAAACATGCCCAATCATATCATTTTCGGCATATTGTTCTTGAAACTAAGATTCTAATACTAGAGACTTCTACAGCCTCAAACTTAGGGAGAAAGAATGTAGAAGCCCCTCCCTAAGCTTTGAAAGGGAGCCTTCTTTGATCGCAACCCGGTGACAATAATGTCGTGGCTTTATTTATCACAGCCCAGTGGATAGATCCCCTATGATAATATGACAAGGCGGGGCAGGATCTTTACCACATCTGGCATTTCGAACTATTGCACTCCACACAAAACTCTGTGTCAATTACACATAGCAAGCGAAAATGTCTCCTCGATTAGACCTTATCGTTCGAGTCGGAAGACAAACACGTAGAAGACCCACTAGACCGGCGGCGGTTCGACCTCTCCGAAGACATCCAGTACGAAGAAGGTCGCCAATAAGAAATGTAGGAGTGAGACGGAGAAGTAGAAGGAGGAGATGTGGAAGAAGGCTAGCTGCAAGGACACGACTGGATATCTTGCTACTCGCAGCTTCATACAGTGGCTAGGAAGACTCACATGGAGTAATCTGTCGCTGGAACGAGACTAGGAAGGTTTTCAGACGATGGAAGCACATGAGTGAGTAAATCAAGTTCACTCAAATTGCAAAATGTATGTTTGTGATATTTTTGATAAGTGCTGCCATATGTTGATTGGAATATCGCGTAGCCTCATTAAATCCAAAAATTACTTTTGATATTCGAATTTGGTCATCATGGTTCCAATGTGTGGTAAAATTTCAACCGAGAATGAATCTCCTTCCCTCAGATATTCCTTTGGTGTGAAACTATTACCAACACCCGCTGGAGTACCGGTCAAAATTATAGTACCTGGCAAGATTGTAGTACCTTGCGAGAGGAAAGAAACAATTTTCGCAACAGGGAAAATCAAATCACTGTTATTGGTCAGTTTACGGCTGGAAATTGGGATCGGATATTCATACTCTGTTCCGCAGTCTTGCATAACCTTTCCGTTCTTTAGACCTCTGACTCGAAGTTTCGATGGGTCTGGGATGAGTTTCTTGGATACCAAAATTGGACCTAGAATGTTGTTAACTCCAATTCCCCGAAATGAATTGACATGGCATACCTATTGGGCAAGCACCGTCAAAACTTTTGCTGAAGCACCATTGGCTTTGCGCAAATTGACTTGCACGACTGCTGACATCATTTGCTGCTGTATATCCCAAAACATAATTCAAGGCGTCTGCCTCGCTCACGTCCTTGCACTTCTCTCCAATCACAATCACCAACTCGGATTCGTAATCGCAGCAATCATCTTTCAACGCAAACTTTGGAATGACTGTCGGGGATGGATATGGATCTGCGAGAGAGGTCGAAGGCTTCATGAAAACGGTTGGCAGATCGGGGATGGCCATTTTAACTTCGTGCGCATGTTGGACATACTGCAATTTTTAGTCAATTTCTTACGTATATGTATTTCAGAGAATTGTTTCTTACATTCAACCCAATACATCTTATTGTGCCAACTTCAGACTCTGCAAGTGGAGATAGAAGTTTTCCAATTTCTTTAATGGTACCAGTTGAAGTGCCTGGTTCTAAGACTGATGATCCGCTGAATACATCAACCTTCACGTCCTTTCCTGCAATGATTGCAGCTCCGACATCGATCTCCGAATCTACTGGTTGGCCAATGAGTACCTCCTCAGAAGATTTGGGTACAAATCGTACGAGACCTAGAACCGCATGTCAATTATCTTGTCGCAACGAGTATTTTGATAGGACTATGGAACCACGTACGCTCAAATGATGGTGCTGGCATGGCTGATGTCTGGATGAGATACTGGTACTATCGTAGCATTTACAATGGGAATGAAAATGAGGAACAGAGATTGAGCAAGTAAAGTCTTTGGGACTGAAGGAAAGAGAGAGACTGAAGAGGACGGTTTTTGATTTAGACAAACATGAGCTTCAAACCCCCCACCTACTCTTCTTCACCCCACTTTGATGGAAGCCGATTCAACTGCCTTCATCATGGCAACAATTGACCGGATACAGTATTTTCCATGCTTGTCACCATTCCTCGTACATGGTCAATTTCGGTCGGTCGATATCCGTACGGAAAGTGTTGCAATCAGCGTGGACGCGTAAGAACAGACAAGAGTCCCCACAAGTTATGAAGTGGAAGGGGTGGGGAGATTGAGGGGAATTCATGGATTCATCACGCTAATTTGTGGGGATTATTAAGCATTGAATACCCCGAAGCTTCAGAATGAAAAATCCCAAGCTTCAACAGTGGAGTGTCCACTCGATCAATTCAATTCGTACTCATGCGCTCTTAATAGCTATTCCGCAAGCTCTCCACATCGACTGAAGCCATGGGCAGATCATCATTGTCAGGTCATGCTTCGGCTCTGCCAGTAGTGATAGATCGATCAATTAAAGAACATGCATATCCAGACCAATTCCTCCTTCAGACTTTCATACAACCCATTGTGATACTAGCTTTCTACACATTAAGACCCAAACTTATACCATAATTCCAAGTTCTTCTAATCTACAGCAGATATGGCAGTTTTACCAGAGAATTCAGGATACATCCAGAGTTCAGACCCTACAAAGCCTCGCTCTGATGCAGCTGTTCCTTTCCGCGATATCATACCTTCCCCAGACCATCCTCGCGTTGCTGGGATACAAGATCATACAGCATCAAGTTGGTGCGAGTCTAGAAGGCAAATTGAGGCTCCGGCTTGGCTGATTAACCGACTTGATGCAAAAAATCTAGAGAAACCATACAAAGGATTCACATCAGACGGAAAAGTCAGAGAGGGGCTGTATAATTATGCGGAGGATGAAGGTGCGCCAACGGAGGAGGTGATTACGAAAACAGAAGAGTTTTTGAAGGTCTTGAGTGAAGATCAAAGAAAAGCGGTTCAATTTGGAGATGTTACAGATGATGAAATTCGACTGTGGTCGAATCCAGAATTATACATGAACCCAGGTAAGGAGTGAAGATGTCTCTATTTTAATCTTATACTTATCTCTAAAATAGGTGGACTACGACTCGATGAGTGTTCCCCAGAGGTTCAAACCGCTATTCACGCCATTCTTAGAGCTTCATCCTCTAAGCAGGGCTATGAAAAAATCCACGCTTGTTGTCTCACAAATGATTTCCTTGGACATCTAGTGAACGGCAAGAAAGTGCTCAATGAACACTCCTACAACTTCCGCTTGGTTGGTACACCATCCATGACCAAACCATTTGGATACACATTTTTTGGACATCACTTGTGTTTTTGTGTAGTTTTTCTCGGAAAGAGAATGGTAATTGGTCCTACATTTATGGGAGCAGAACCTGATAGAATTGACGAGGGACCACATGCTGGCCTGAGGTTATTCAAATCAGAGGAAATGGATAGTTTAAGCTTGATGCAAAGCTTGCCTAAAGAATTACAAGAGAAGGCAACTCTGAGTAAGGGTATGGATGGAAAGAGTTTGCCAGCTGATAGGTGGAATCCTTTTGACGAACGACATCTGGGTGGTGCGAGACAAGATAATAGGATCGTCCCATATGAAGGATGTCCGGTTTCCGAATTTCCAGCAAATCATCAAGAGCAAATCATCAAGCTTTTCAAATCATTCAATGAATATTATCCCGACTCAGTTTTGGAGCATAGGGTCGCACTTTTTGAGAAACATCTCGCCGAAACATATTTCGCTTGGATCGGAGAATTTGGAGACGATGATCCTTATTACTACCGCATCCATAGCCCGGTGGCATTTATGGAATTGGATTTCCATTGTGGAAGTTAGTCTCACCATTTCTCCTGTTTGACATATCTAACCTCGTTTTAGTTTTCTTGACGAATACAAGTCCAGCAAGATGTCACATTCATACATGCAACAGGTTGCCTAACCGAGGTGATTATGGGCGAGCACTTTTGGAACAGTCGAAGTAGATTGAGATTAATGAAGCGATCGAAAATGTATCCATTCAAAATTTACCCATCTTCTTTTCTATTGTTCTCGTGATTGTTCCGATTTATTTGATTATATGTGTATTATTGAAGGTTGCAACTGCATCTCGATAATTTTGTTACAGGGAACGAATTTTTAAAAATTATGTTAATATTAAAGTATGTCAGGCGAATCTTTCCCTCCTTCTCAGATCGCTAATATATTTCAGAAAATCCAATATTTTGGCTACCAAGTAAGCGGGTATCCATGCTGCCAAAAACTCCCAACGCCGACCAAGAAAATCATGCCATTCATTCCTCTTGTAGCATAAGACTTTGCAGTTTCGTGCTTAGCATTTTGATATTGCATATCTCAACGTCCGCAGGAGGATTTTCGTCGCAAATGCGGAGATTACTCGGAGGAAGTTTTTTTCTGGGATTTAACACCCCTCCTATCCCCTTTCGTTTTAACCCTCCCGTTCTGGACAAATCAAAAACACCAGTGAATCGATACCAAGGGTACTCCGCGCTCACGCCCGGATACAGAGAACCCATCTGAATATGCCATTCCACCGTGTAAGACACCTCACTCCCCCTCTCAACCGCGATACCTCCCACGTGAAGATGATGCTTGTGAAAATATTCCACCACCTCTGTCATCTGTAGAAGATCTGAGTTCTTGCCCGTTAACGAGAACTTTCGATATCTAAATGGGTTTTCAACCTCCTCGCCCACGTCATTAACAATGATTGCACGAAAGCCAATATGTCGGAACTCGTGGTGTTTCTCAATGACGTATTTGTGAGCAACTGAGGGGTGAGTAACTTGTGAGCCTTTCTGGCTTGCTTTTGGGTCACTGAGAACGAGTGCGCAAAAGTGACATCCCCAGCCCATGAGTTGGAGGTCATATGGACTTTGGGGGTTCGAAGGAGTGCTACAAGGAGATTTGAATTCTTCGGATAATGACATGGGCTCTTGGGGGTAATGAATCCATCCATGATCGAATCCGCGCGTGATGAGCCCGAAGAAACCGTAGGTAGTAAGAAGCATGTAGCTGCAGGTTCTACACATGTCGTCGCCATCGCTGATGAACATCTTGTGGAGACGGTTCGGGTCGGCCATGGTTGTTGTTTGTTGATAAACTCTTTGTCGAATTGTTGTCTGCTGTTGTGGAGGAATATATTCTTCGAATTGATAGTTTTGATGATGATGGAACGTTTGATTTCAAGATTCTTGGGGGAATTCATTATGGTTTTACTGGTGCAAATGAATGTTCGAACTAGTTTGAGACAACGATGGAGCTAAGTTGAAAGGGTTCTGATATCAGTAGCTAAAGCATCGCTTATCGTGTCGAGCTAGAACTAAGTTTCGTTCTAATGCGTCGTCAATCACAGTCATTGGGTATCGGATATGTGAAATGATGATTTTGAGGTTAGTGTGCTTATTTGAGCTTAGCTTCTGATTTGCCTGATGGGTATGTTGTAAACGTTTAAGGGTCAACTAAGATCATTATAACACCTAGGAATACTTGACGTTTGGCGAGAGCCTCGAATTGAGATGTGACCAGTCAATGACTATAATCGTATAGGATCCAATTCAGGATTCAAATACCGAAATCTCCTGATATCGCTTATGCCACTTTATTTGCATATCCCAAACGCCATAGTCACAGAAAGCTATCTTCCCCATGTTTCCTAGGTTGGTAGCACGGGTGCCCCGGAATTTCGGAGATTCCCCACGCTAGGCTCGCCAGCTGCCATGCATACTAGTTTCCGGTACTTTGGGACACCGAAGAGGAAGGTGCTAGCCTAAATAGGCATATAATGTATGATAAGTTTGACGCCAGAGCCCAAAGGGGTATGGCTGGTCCAATGGTAACCATGTCCATTACAATAAAATCTATTTTTCTGGAGCCCAACGCGGGGGGGATACACTTCAATCCCATTGTTCGGATTAAGATTAGTTTTCTTTTCTTTTTCTATTTTATCGAAGACTTTGTTGCAGAAAAGAGCTGGGATCTGTATCCAGAACCGTTCTAGTTGCAGATTCTGCAGAACACTACTTACGTCATTGAAATCATCACTTCACAACCACAAGCTGGGGAGAAGTCCAGACGGGAAGAAACTTATCGAGAAGCAGTCGTAAAGAACTGGCACCTCTACCTCTTGTCCTCCTTCCACCGATGCCCCACAAATTAGCTCGCGAACTAGCTAGAAATGACTTAGAGTTAGATGTCGAGAAAGTACTATTGGGAACAGTCCTCTTTGGTTCAGGGGTTTGAGTGAGCACGGTGCATTTGGTGCGTTAGTTTTGGTCGATGAAGACCAATCACTTTAACTATGCCTTACTGTGATGGAAGCGTTGAGCTGGCGGGATAAGAGTACAGTACCGATTCTAGAGCCGCGCGGAAGTAAACACCTGAGGATCTCTCGATGAGCATCTCAGTTTACTCCGGTCAATAAAAGTACTTATCTGATCTATCTGAGCAGCATCACAAAATACATCAATGTTATATAAGACGCGGTGAATATGATCTACATTATTAGTGGAGTCTCAAGGTCCAAGCACAAGATATCGACGTCATACAATTTTTTCAAAAATTTACAAGCCAATGAACATCTTGAATTGGCTTTTCAGATATGCAACAAAACTGTTTTTTGTGGTATGTGCTCTCTATTCACTTGCAGATTCTGTGGCATCGACTTTGTGATTAAAGAGTGAATATACTACCTAGCTAGCTAATATGGAATGGAAGTGGCAGGGCCATAAAGAGTGAATGAGTTGTGTTCTGACAATTGGCATGTGAAAAGTATTTTAAACTTCTATATATTTAGGAAATGATTAGATGTGCTTACCTAGGTATACTGTTTGTTGGTAAGGACCAAGTGAAATCCTAAGACAGCATGCATAAGACGGCCTCTGCGATTGGATCACTGTGACGACTTCATGTCCTTCTGGAGTCTCGCACCTAAAATGTCTGCCGCATTGAAGGTAACTGTGCAAGAGGCTTACGGAATTACAAGCTAAGTACAAACTTACTCATTATCACTGTCGTTCATGATACTGCTATCCTCTAATCACTTTACACACTGTCGCCGTTCTTTTACTATCAATGGTTTTTTCCCATCCTATCAATCCACTCCGTGAAGCATTTTCAAAACAGAATGCAAACCCACACAACAATTTTTCCAGAAACAGCAGTCTGCCGGGCCATTGACACAAATCATCATAGCTATCCATTGCTTGTTGCAAATCTTTGATATCACAAATGATCTCTACAGTCGGCAATTTATATGTTCACAACGCTCGAGTTTGGTAGCCCATGCTCTAGGAAACAGGTATGTTGCGCTACATACACAGGAAGTGCGTATCAATTCCTATTCACTGGATTTTTCCTTTTGAAACACAATACCTACGCATGCATGCATCTCATTGAGAAGTGTATTCAACAGAAATTACAGCTAAAATAGTGAATGAAGTTTGTTAGGTATGACAAGTCCGTAACTTCTCGACTATATATATATATCCTATCTTCATCATCCTTGAGATACCGTACTTCTCTGAAGGACTGGAGAATCACGCGGTTTATGCTGTGCGGAAAGCATACTCTTCACTTTTTACCCCTAGAATAAGTAGTTTCGGGAACGAGAATCAATCTTTCCCTTTCAGACCCTCAAATTGGATTCTTCTCTCATCCAAAGAAACTCTCATCGCATTTTCTTTTCATCGTCACTTCACACCATCACTGTCTTTGCTTCTCTTTTCCCTCTCGCCTAGGCCGTTGATTAAACTTCACTTCATAGGCTTGAAGAATCGTCATTTCTCAAACTCCAAAGGAAATAAGAAGAATCGAATTCCCACACCGTGAGCCAGCAAGCATGATCGGAAAGTTACTGAATGTTATCTCTCTTTGCTAGAAAGAGGGAAAACACGAAGTTTAAATAAGAGATGCGAGAAAACCAGACTCAGAATTAGAGTACAAAAGCTATCATTCCAGTGAATCAAAAAGTGTCTTGTTTTCCCATCAGCATGGGTGAGTAGCTTCTACAAAATGGATACAAACCCCGTGCTTCTGTTGGATTTTTATCAAGTCTCAGTAATTTTGTGGAGACGTGATAGACTCTGCATCCGCTTTTATATTACGCTCGTGAATGGATTCGCTTCTCCATGTGGAGAGTTACACAGGTCCTTCTGGAATTCTCTAAAATTTCCGAACTTTCTATTACAAAAAGCGTCTCCAGAATTGAGTTTTGGAGACCACAGCTGTAAGGATAAGAGAAGATATCTAATACCAATAAGAAAAAGGAACTTCTTTTACACTACTACTCCACATAATCTAACCATGGCATAGCTTGAAAGAGCGTAAAGTTGAGAGCTTTGCTAAATCATCAGATCACACGAGATAAGACAAGTGCTGAATTGTCGCTGTGATCTACTTCTTCTCATTGTCGTTTCTCCTTATATACATTAGCGAGATACATTCAATGCTACCCCCACCTCATCTCCTCCCTCCATCCTCCTTCCAAACCTCGTCTTCGAAATCCCAAATCACAACGTCGTCACAATTGCGCACTACTCAAGATCAAGATATACCCCTTGAACGTCATTTTTGATGATGCCCATAATATCTGTATGGAACCAAAAGTGTCCATAAGCTGCAGTCCTTAAATAATAAGTCTTTGAGTTCCCCAGCCCATTATTGAAAGGCTTGAAAGGCTCGGGCATCATACGTGGAGCAATGAGTGGAGAATTAGGGATTCACTATAGATGCGAAGCATGTACATGTAGCCACAAGGGCCCTCCTTCTGGAAATGGATACTATCAGGATTTCCTCTCCATATCGAGCATATGCATCTGCACAACAACATGGTTCCTTTCCCTGCCGACTCCCTCAAAAGTGAATCCCCATCCCCTTCTATCCACTCCCTAATATCTTCAAATCCTCAACCTTCAATCTATCTCTATAAAAGAAGCACCAACTTCTCCAACTCAATCTTCTGCAGATTAAAACTAGTACACCAAGAGGTATATTACAAGGAGTGCGATATGTTCACGTCCTACTACACAAACCTCCTCGGAGCTTGTATATGTAAGGAGAGATCTTGTATAGCTGTCTACGCAGATAGGATTATTATGGGTAATGAGCTGAAGGTATTCGAATATACTCCTGGGAAATGACAACTAAAAATCCGAGTGATGAAATTTAGAGAGGGAGGTTAGGAATGTTGAGATGATATATACACATATTTGTACTTACACAAGTATTGAGAAACCACATCTTCTCGTCTTGATATTTCAGACCTACGAATCTTCTCAACTTAATTGCTCTCATCTCAACCCACTTCACATCTCACCTCACCACAGCACCATATATCCTAACACTGCCACTCATGTTCATCATTATCATTATCATCACCATATCCAAACTCCATTCATCCCCAACCCTTATACCTTCCACCCCAACCCCTCACACAAACCCCCCACAAACCCCCCACAAACCCACCAATCTCCCCCCATCTTCCCCCCAATCCGCTCAACCTCGCATACAGTGTTACAATCTATCATTCTCATCCGCACCACCCAATCTATCTCCAAATCTAAACCTCTTAAATACCTACCTACCTACCTAAGCAGACAACCTTGGATTTCTCAAACCCCTAATCTAGCTATTTATTAGCCGACTATGTACATCATCAATATCTAGTGAACATCCACGAAAATTTTGATTTCCCTGACCAGTCAATACCCGCACGTAGTTATTCATGGGTAGGTAGGTATGGATTGTAATCTCCAACTGCCTAGGTATCGAAGATGGGCGAAAGTGGATACCCCATTTTCAAATCTTCCCTTTGCGCCCTTCCCCCTCATTCTTCCCCTCTCCCCAAAATTCTACTCCCCCCTCCACCTCCATCCCCCTTCCCCCACCGCCCCTGCATAAACCCTTCATCTCCCCAAACTAATTACCTATCGCAAAAGTAAGAGGCGGAGTTGTACAAACTAGGAGCGCTATACACCATGCATGCTCCTCATCTCCCCTTACCTATACTACATCAACCACTTCAACCACTTTAATTAACATATAAACAAAATACATACACTCCTTTAGTAACAGGGAGGGAGTTATATATCTGATGTCGAATTGGTTATTGTATGGAGAGAAATGTGAGTGATAGTGAGGATAGAGTGATGATGATGGTAATATCTTTCAGATGATGATAATGACGATGACGATGACAATAACAATAACAATGATAATGATAATAACAACAATAACAATCACAATCACAACATCTAGATCTCCATCTCCCTCTCCATCTCCATCTTAAAAAGAAAACAGGATATCAGAATCTAGAAACGCACGAACAAGTCCAACCTATATCTCATTCATAACCTCTCACATAACCTCCCTCAACACACAATATCATCAATGAGTTTTTCTTCTCAACTTCAACCATGAATAAACAAGCTAGCGAAAATATTAATATTAACATTAACATTAATCTCAGGTTCTTCCTATCAAAACGCAAGGTATTAACATTAGCTAACAATCATAATGCCAATAAAATGTAACAAATATATAGAATCAAGCATAACAGATATGATATTTCAAGCAATCAAATCAATCAAATCTCAAAAATCTCTCAAAAATCTCTCAAAAATCGATAATATTGATTCCATGTAGGATCTATGCAATCTAAGTAATTCCATCTAACGACCGTATTCTAAAGACATTCGAAACAATCAACCCCTCCAACCCGGAATCTAGGCGCAACACCTCACACATGCAAGCATCTAATAAACCTCCAAAACATATCTACCCGCTTCCTTCAATCTCTCAATCTCCTTCCTTCCATCAACCTTCTTTCCACTGATTCTACCCTCTTCCCTAATAGCTTCCTCAAGCACCTCGGTAACATCTGGAACTGGCCAGGTAGGACCACACAAGTAGAATGATCCCTCATCCTTAATATACGCCTGGATAATATCCTGAACCGTTTCTCTCATACGATCTTGAATATAGATCTTTTGTTTCTGATCACGAGAGAAAGCTCTTCCTAATAATGTGATGACGCCAGCATCTTGATAAGCTTCCCATTCTTCACCATACAGATATTCTTCGCGTTGATGACGGGATCCCATGTAAAGAAGGATGGAACCGATATCTTTGCCTTGAGCCTTTTGCATAGCTCTGTATTGAACGAAAGCACGGAAAGGAGCAAGACCCGTACCGAGACCAGCCATGATGAGAGGAGCTGTGTCGAGAGCTGGGAGTTTCATAACGGAAGGCTTGACGGAAGCAGTGACCTTTGATCCGACAGGAAGGGAAGAAAGGTAACGTGTAGCTTGACCGAAACGATCGCGACCCTTTGGATCAACCCAAGAAACGACGACGATCATGAGAGCGACGGTGGTTGGGTTGACGGCTTGAGAAGAGGCGATGGAGTATTCACGACGCTTCATTGGTGAAACGATACGGGCAATATCGTGGAAAGATGGGTGAGCAGACTTGAATTCAAGGAGAACATCGGCATAAGTAATTGTGTCAACTTCAGCACGACGCTTGAATTCATTGGCACCTTCTGGACCACCAAGGGTAAGAAGTTCTTTCTTTTCATTCTCGTCAGAAGCGAATTCGGCGAGGGCTTCGTAGAATTTCTTTGGTGGTCTACCAAAGATATCGATGTTTTGCACCAAAGATTGGAAGACTGTTCTAGTTTCCCAAACATTGTTATCCTCACGAGATGGGACCTCGACAACATCATCTGCATTGAGACCATAAAATTTCATGAATTCTTCAACTTCAGCAACATCATTGACAGCATGAATACCAAGAGCTTCACCGATATCATATTTAAGACCAGAAGTTCCCAAATCGAACTCGATATGGAAGATGTTACGGTCATATGTGATAGGGGTCAAACGACGGTTCTCCTTTACTGTAATTTCATAGGTCTTAGCAGTGAGATCTGGTCGAAGTTCAGATTTAGTGCCATAAGCTTCCTTGAAAAGAAGACCCTTGGCAGCTGCGTGCCAATCACGAAGCTGAGATGGAGCCTCAGTATCTTCCTTTTGGAAACCAGTAAAGCTGCTGGACTTGATGGTTACAGGAAGGTTGAGGACTTCAGCCTCAGCATCAACTTCGACCCAAGTCTCAAGAATTTCAACTTTGCGAACAACCTTCTCAAGATCGGCTACTGCAGATTGGAATTGCTCTTGGCTTCCATTGATAGCGGCAAGCTTGTCTTTGCCAGACTCGAGGAGTTCTGGACGAGCAACCTTCAAGAATGCAAGCTCAGCGAACAAGGTTTCAAGTGCAGGTTCCTTCTCAAGAGCTTCCGACAAAGTTGGATCCAAGACAAATAATTCGACATCTCTCTTCTTGATCTCGTTACGAACGAAGCTTGGAATCTTATTTTCCAAATCTTCGTCCTTAACACCTGGAAGCCTGACAATAATCTTTCCACCCAATTTGACATTCTGCAAGATGGCAATCTCCTTGAAAAGTTTCTCGTCTCCAATGTAGGTAACATCGGCTTCTTCAATTGGATAAGCGGCCTCGATTGACTTCTTTGAGCTTCGAATATCAGTTCTAACGACACCACCTTGAATGAAGTTATCATGCGTTTGATTGATAAGGACATTGCCAGCCGAATCACCAGAGAGAAGTTTGCTAATGGCAGAAGGTGCAGTAGCAGCAGCAGAATCCTCAAGATCGAAGAATGAATACTGTTGAACTTGACCAATATTCAATAGTGAAACAAAATCACTGAAAGACTTGCCACCGAGTTGATGGAAGATGCTAGCAATGGAAGTAGGCGTAAATACTTGCGATCGAGCGTACTTAACATCAACTACCTTGGGAGAAGCTGTGAATTTATCAGAGAATACAGTTGCTGCCAAAACATCCTCATATAAGTTGGAGTGGCCGGAAACATCTGTTGCGGCCGTCTCGTCCAAAACTTGGCCAAGGACTGCAATACTTCTGACTGATGCAGGAAGAGCCTTCAAGAAAGCTTCCTCTACAAAAGGTCTGTAGACTCTGACATTGATAACACCAACTTTCTCGCCCTCAGCAGAAAGCTTCTTGGCGACTTGAGTGGCAAGAGAACTCTCAACAGAACCAAATACAACCAAAACAGATTCAGGTGACTCGTGTCCACTGTACTCAAAGAGGCCATATGATGTACCAAGTTCGCTGTTGAAAGCCTCAAGAAGTGAAGAAACCTTGCTTTCAGCATCAGCTCTCTTTCCGAGTTTCGATATTTCTTCAAGAACTGTCTTATAGGAACTGCTAAGACCAGATTGACTAAGAATATCAATGACACGAAGGGTATCACGACCAACAGTGATTCCATCATAAGTGTGAATTGTTGGAAGAATAGTTGCTAGCAATGTAGAAAAGAGAGACATGTGTTGGGCTTCATATGCAGATGAACTAGAAACCAAACCAAGTCCCAATTCCTCAGCCACAGTCAAAGCAGTTGCGTAGTCAGTAACGAGGCCAGTAGATCCCGGTGCATAGTCGACGGCCGCAACGTGGGCAACAAATGGGTTTGCGACAGAGTACAATAGAGAAAGTTGATCTAGAGTTGAGCGCAAGCTGTGCAGACTGGAAGAAGAGGCCAAAAGTGATTGAGGAATGTGCCTTTTGGTCAAGTCAAAATCCTTTGAAAACATGTATCCAAGAGCAATTGATCCAGCGCCAGAGCGAGTTTGCATGGGAGAAACTTGTGTAGTATAACCATTGGCATTCTTTGTATTTGCCGCAGCCCAAGACTTTACAGCAACATCCAAATCAAATGATTCTGGGGAATAAGAGAAGATCTTATCGGAGAGCGCATATGCAACTTGTTGAACCAAAGTCTGTGCAGTAACATAGGTAGGACCACTGATCGCATCGTATTCGATCGATTGTCCAAAGGGAAGATTGGAAGACTTTTGGGAGAATGTTCGAAAAGAGGACTCATGTTCGGAATTCCAGGTAGAATTGAGGGTATCTTTTCCAAAGGGTTTCTGCAAAGAGAATGATTAGACACTTCTAGATAGTTCATATGATTGCTGCTTTGAATTACCTGTTTAGATCCATCACCCTCTGGCTTAGTGTTTATGCCTTTGGTTTGATCATAATCTGTTGATGCCCCCATTTCTGCGGATTGATGGGTGGCGGGGTATCTTTGAAGAACTTTTGACAAGACAAGAATGCAAATAAAAGAAAGGAAATCTCAAGACAAATTGACTTGATACAATTCTTCTAGAAAGAAGAGAATGAGTTTGTTGTAAATAAGGTAAAGACAACAACAAGATACTCAATCGAAGGAAATATTAACCCTTCACAACTTAGCTTTGAAAGGGAAAGATTTATTAGTGTGAGATATATATAATCTTTTGGGCAATCAATTGGAATGGAAAAACCGAGATTCCGATGTATCACCTTGGTTAGTAATAATAAGAGGGTAGGAAATCGAGTCAAATCATATGGACTTTGACCATTTGGAACTGGTGAACCTACCAAGAGGATCTTTTCTTTCTTCACTTACCGTATCAGAAGGTTGATATTACTGAATGAAGTGAAATTTGGTGAGAGCACGAGAAAGCACGCAATCACCAGCAAGCTAAACGCCTTCGACTAAATTATATACCCTTGTCGAGGTGTGAAGGAAGAAAGTTTAACCGACGCCGATAACGGTAGCCAATAGATTAGATTTTCTTTATTATGCAGTTCTCCAGTTCTCCAGATTCTCCATTGTGATGCTATTTTGGGAATTTCAAATTTTTTGTTGTTAACATTACCTACCTATTGTATCATTCAATAGAGTTGATGATATTGACAACTTCATACCCAAGTAACTCTGTCAATTGAGCATAGATCAATGTTGTTTCTCCCTCTAAATGCGTATAACTCATTCATGAGAAGTCTAATGGCCAAGTCAGAATGTCATGGCTTCAATTGGACATGCATGTTGGACTGGTAACAAAGTCTAAGGAGTATGGGTTTCTTTTTACTTCACAGTCTATATGTTTGTCATTCTTCGAAGCGGATGAATTACAAGCCACAGACACCCTTGAATCGATTACCCAAACATAGGTCGACAAAAGGAATATGAACAGCAAGTGAGTTGTGCATCGAAGTCGATGAGTAAATACACCACAAGATTCCTAGGAGCTTCATGCAAGGAGTTTGGAATATCACAAGGTATCAAGTATGATTATACCACTTTCGATGATTTATGGGTGTCTGTATGTATCTTCAAAAACATTGTTCCTTGTTTCGAACTCACAAGAAAGTCATCAAGACACAGATAGATCAACACACTCAAGGTCCGTTACTTATCATTATAATACATATAGCTAATCCATCAACTGTGGAAACCCCTCAAAACTATATTATACATCGCACCTGCGAATTCATCATCAACCTCTATTCATCATCATCGTAACTCATTACTTCTTCTCCGTAGCAGGTCTACTTGGCCCATCAACAGCCTTCTCAACCTGTCCAGCGAGACCATCTTTCGCGGCATCGAATTGAGAACCGATAGCACCATCCTATTAACAAATTAGCTATTGATGCGAAAAGTCCCGCATACGATTGAAGACTACCTTTGAAAATGGACCACCAATCTTCTCACCGATTTGTCCAATATTTCCATCGGGGTTGAATTGTTTGCCAACAGCACCTGCAGATGAAATGACTGAGGGGTTCTAGATGTCTGAGATCAGCTTGCCGTAGATATCTATCACAGGAAGCAATTCCAATACTTACGGATGGACTAGTATCTTTCTTTTCACCCGCAACTTGGGAAGCTGCTTCAACACGACTATCGGCCATATTTCTGGAGAAGAAAGTTGTGGAAGGCTTGAAGATGGCGTTTGTGGATTGGGAGAAAGTCTTTCTGGAGATGGTGCGTAACATTTTGAATGATTTGTATCAATATTACAGTAGAAGTAAAGAGGATATGAACGAGATGTATATTCTGCAATCAACATCTACTCTTGAACATTCCTTTTCTATACCTACCTAGGGAATGAATTGACACCGTCACACTAAATCATGACATCAAGACTACTAGGTCATAACGCCACGATGAGTGACGACCAATCTCAACCCAAAGGAGAAATCTCTCCTTTCAAACCTTGTTCATTTCTGACTTCTTGATGGACATACCTACTGGTACACACATACTTCGTACTTCCTACACGCCATTTATTGTCTCACAAATCTATCGTACAGCAAATGATATTCTAGTTATGATATGCGGAGAGCGGGAATGTCCCGTGTGTACTAGGTATGGTATGTATGACTACATGGGCAGAAATGCGATCTCCAATCTATGGGAAAGTTGGTAATCCTACATCTGAGTATCTCAATGCTCTGATTCTACTAGGTACTCATACCTAGGTTCAGTACATATGTGCAGTATAACAATTGGATATGAGTATGAAGCTTCTCCAGATTCTCATTACCCCATACAGGAGTTTCTTCTCCGAATACAAAGTCATTGGCTTTAGTGGTAGTAGGTAGTAGATAGTAGATAGTAGGTGGGTAGATACACATTCGCTATCATCGTAATTATGAATCCCATACTATTATCTATCGATATAGATATTCAAACACACAATCCATCTCATCCGCAAAATAAACTTCCAAACAATGATATAATATAACACCGCGTATCAGCATATATCCTACACCTACCCAGAATTCTTCAATCGCACAATTTGTATTGTCTATAATCTTAACATCCATACAAGTATTATAATCCCCATTCATTCATTCAATCACTCAAACCCAGAGGCAAAATATAAATGTGGGGTACCTAGCTCTCAGCTCCTAACGACAATGACGTCGTCATTTTTCCACACACATTCATTCAATCTGAAGAGTGCAGAAATCTTGTCTCCTCTATTTCCTAACATATCTAGAATCCACAAACAAACAAACAATTGAATGAATAAATAAACAAATACGATTCAATCAAACGCGATACAAATCAATCAGACTTGATTTAATGTAAGTTGAATTCATATCAACTACCTATATATATACCTAGTATTCTTTGAGAGTATACATGTAATTCAGTTCCCTTCTATTGAATTCTGAATACATGAGAACACATCTGATTCCGAGCACCAAGCTAATTCAATTGCTAGATTTACCTCACAATTATAAGAAACATCATCTAACAAAACATCACAACCACCCAAACCAAAAATGTCTCCAACTCCCTTCCTCCGCCTCTCAAACATCACACGTACACGCATCTCCCTCACCCCACGCACACTCCTCTCCCAGCAACCCCCTATTTCCCTCACCACCCGTCCCTTCACCAGCACACCCATTTCTCAGCTCCCCCGCAAAGATTCCCAACACAAAGACAGCATCGACACGACGGCGACCGAATACTCCAAATCCGGGAATGACGATGCCGCGGCGCGCGAAAGATCCGCCGCTTTCGATCCATCCATTACGTCTCCTGAATCTGAGAGAGCCGAAGCGGGGAAAGGGGGGGACGGTAATCCGTTGGATGTGAGTCCGGCGAATCAGGAGGTGAGTAAGCCGAGGGGGGAACAGGAGGGAGGGGCGGAGAGGAGCCCGGGAGATAAGAATGTGAGTGGGAGGAAGGGGAGTGGGTTTGGGGGGAAGTAGAGAGGAGATAAGTGATGATTGGGATGTGGTGGGGATTGGAGGTAGTTTGTGTATATGATTTAGGAGATAGAAAGGGTGAAAGGAGTGAAACGTATGAAAATCGATTGTAGGAATCTATATCCAATAAATGAATCAGTAAATTAATTCCTGAAAATACATACACAATAAACCTATCCAAAGTGGCACAAGACACGACCGCTCAACACAACACAACACAACACAATACAACCTTCCACCCAAAAAACCAAAAACCAAAACTCCATCCATCCAAACAACCCTATCCCCATCCCCTCACTCCCCCCTCCACTCCATCTTCCCCAACCTAACAATATCCCTCTGCCCCAACTCCCACACCCTCGGAATCTCCCCCTCTCCATCCCTCCCCCCCATCGCCCTAACCCCCGCCTCCACCGCCGCCCTCCCAATCACCCTCGCATCCTGGGCCCAAAAATCCTGCAATCCAGGATTCACCCAGCCCATCCAGCCCGCCACCTTCCGCGCCACAAACTCCACCGGGCGCGAATCCTCTCTCTCGCCGACGATCAGTCCAGGGCGCAGGATAATAACATGTTTTACCTGATTTTCCTTGCTTTCCAGGAGAGCTTTCACCGCATCTTCCAGCTCGCCTTTCATTTTGGGGTAGGGGAGTCGAGAGGAGGGGTTGGCGCCGTGGGTGGAGATTAGGATGTAGATTTTGTTGGGTGGGGTTTCTTGGGTCTCGGTGGGGGGGTCGGTATCGGTGCTGGTCTGCGAGAGAGAAAAAGTAGATGCGAGCTCGAGATTTAAATCATAGTCGATTTTGCGCTGCGCGTCGATACTCCCTGCCTGGGCTTTTGTGGTTCCGAGGGCGGAAAAGAAGAGGAGGGGAGAGGGAGAGATGGAGGAGAGGAGGGAAGCCCATGTGGCTGTGTCTGGAGAGGTGAGCGGGTGGAGTTTGGGAGAGGTGCTGTTGGGGTTGGGAGCGCGCCGGGAGAGGGAATGTACGCTGGAGATGGAGGGGTGTGAGAGGAGAGTCGAGAGGATGTGGGTGCCCTGGGTGTGTTAGCATGTTTATGGTATGGTATGGTATGGTATATCAAGAAGCGCGAAAGGGAAGAGGGCAGACAGAAGAAGACAGAAGAAAGAAAGAAAAAAAGAAAAAAAAGGGAAAGATGTACATACGACAAGACCGGTACTCCCTACGATAGAAGCTGAAGCCATTATATTATATCTTCAATCTTCACTATCTTCCGTATTCTTATCTTGATACAATATACAGAGTATATCCCACTCGATATTCTAATATCTCAATATCCGAATGCGATATAAAGCCCACCATATACATATATATATATATATGTATGTATGTATGGTATAACCTTCCAACAAAGCCAACAAAAAAGCAATCAAATTCTCAAAATCTCAAATTCTCAAATTCTCAAAGACAATCAATCAATCAATGACAACCCCCAATTCTTATTACTCCAGTATCCCTCCCTCCGAGCTTCCCTCTCAAAAGCCGAACATGCCATCCACCATCTCATATCATCCTATCCCATCTCCACTCCCTTCACCCCACCCCAGCAGCTGGAATGCAAACCTTGAAACGCTTTGTTCCTAAGGTTCGCCACAAATTTTCGGCGATAACGATACCTATCTACAGATGAACCTGGATATAAGGGCCTAAAAATTTCGAGGCCTAAATACTCGCTCGTATATAGAGATTATTCGTATATATAATTTCAGCCTTAGTATTTAGCCTCGTTTTATATCCTTAGCCTTTTCATTTTTATCAAATGTTTTATATGAATTTATGAATTCATTATATTATAAGCTAAAGCTTAATGTCACGGGGTGACACTAAGCCCTTTCTGTCCTGTCCTGTCCTGCTATATATGTGAGAGTAAGGTAGAACTTCCAGTTCTACCTCCTAGTCTTTTGGGCGTTTAGCTCAGCGGTAAAGCTTCTGAATACTCCCAGAGGTGATCCCGTGACACTTAATCTAATATTATTAATTTTAATATTTTTCATAAAGACTTTAGGAAAATCAGAATCATATACTCTTATATAAAAAAATACTTATTTAAATCAATTTTATTATATAATTTTTTGGGGAAATCTAAAAATATATTTGTATAAAAAGAATACTCGTATATTATATATTCGTATATTCAGATTATTTATATCTTATCTTTCTTACTTAACTACTAGATATCTTTATAGATATATAATTATTCTTTATTTTTGTTTTTGATTAATATAATATAGGGTTTCTTCTTTTACAGACCTTATCTATCTATTCAACTTATCTACTCGACTTAACTCGAATAATTAAAATCCAAAGTTTTTACTCTATATTTTTAAATAAAGTTTGAGGTTCATTAGTTTTGAAATCTATATTATAATTCTATATCATAATTCTAAGGTTATATCATAGTAATTCCAAAAATGAAAATGAAGATATACTCCATGCGGTTTGTACCCATCCTAATTCTCGAGGAGTACAGAGTTTGAGTACACGGAAACGTCGTGATGTAGTTGGTGTATGTGGAACATCGGAATGAGTAATTTCTGAGATGAGAAATTCTAGCGATATATACTGGTCAACGGAGACAAAGATTCAATGAGAGCAATATACTACTCGAATATTTAAAAATCCTTTTCATTTCTCATTTAATAGCCATTTATCATCATATTTCCATGCAATCCAGGAACCCCATAAGAAATGCTAAAATCCCCTCAGAGCGCCCAGTCTCCATTCCGTAACCCAAACCAACCACAATATATCCCAAATCTAGCATAAGATATTTTCTATCTAAACCAACAATCGTAATCTAACCATCAAGAAAAGATCTTACTTTACAGAAATATGTTACCACCTTCTACCATACAGCGAGTCTTCTACCTTTTTCGCTTGAAAAGGAGTTGGTGTAATCTTCCTCGGTGCCGATGAACTTTGTGAACCATAACTATCCAAAGTCGCTGCACTTTTACTTGGACTTCTACTAGCAGATTCCTTCAAGATTCTTGGCTTAGCACCAAGATCATATGCACCAGCAGCAGGCGGAGCATGCTCAGCATCTCTTCTGAATAATTGAAGAATCTCCTTCATTCCCAATTTACCAGCACCACCTTTACCACCTTCAATAGTTTGATTTGCAAGTTCTCGTTTCTTCTCTTGAAGAAGTAGAATTCGCTCTTCAACTGTATCTTTGATGGTAATCTTGTAAACAATAACATCAATTTTCTGTGTAAGACGATGTACACGATCGATGGCTTGTTCTTCAACGAACTATGAAAGTATGTGTTAGTAACTATGATCATCAAATATAATATGAGCATCGACAGAAAATTACTTACGGGATTCCAGAATGGTTCAAGGATAACCACACGAGTAGCAGCTGTAAGATTGAGTCCCAGAGAACCACACTTCAAACTACAAAGTAAGACTCTGCAATTCTCGTCGTTACGAAGTCTTTCCAAACTAGCCTCGCGAAGATCGTTCTTCATACCACCATCATATCTTGTATATTTGTAACCCTTTTGGCGTAAGAACGGTTCGACAAGATCCAACATCGATGTGAATTGCGAAAAGACAATGAATTTATGCTGAGCGGCTTCTTTTCCGAGAATCTTCATTAAATGTGTAATCTTGGTAGATGCAGCAATTCGAGAAAGTTCAGCATCTTCATCGGAACCAAATTCGTCTTCAACATCGGATTCCTCCTCCTCTTCTTCAGAAGACTCATCATCCTCTGACTCCTCGGCAGATTCTTCGGTGCCTTCTTCATCATCACTATCAAGATTGACGACCTTCTTCTTGCCAATATCTTTAATGTCAGGGAAAGAATCATCAAGATCGTCATCATGATCCGAATCAAGCCATTCACCGCCGCCTTCACAGTTCTCGTCTTCCTCTCCACCAGCCTTGCCTAGAGTAAGAGCACCACGTTTCTTTTCTCCGACAAGCCATTCACCTTGATCTTCCTCTTCCTCGTCATCACTGTCTTCGATAATATTCCTATTCCTGGGTTTACGAATTGGAATAGGTTTAGCCTCCTTTTGTTTCTTGCTCTTCTTACTCTTTTTACTCTTCTTCTCCTTGATCTTCTTCTTTGGACTAAGCTTCTTGCCGGATATCTCATCCAAATCTGCTTCACAATCCAAACAGCGAATGGCGCCTTGTGAAATGGCTTCTTTACCAAGATCAATTTGGCAAACCTCACATTTCTTAGAGCCTACACCCAAAGAACCGAACATATCAGCCATCTCATCAACATCTGTCGTTGATTTCGATTTAGGGTTGCTGGTTTCCGCTGAAAGTGCATCGGTATCTTTTCCCAATTTATTTCCAACAAGTTTTGGATGATTACATGCTTGTCTCAAACGCAATAGCAATACCAATGCACTTGCGTAGTTGACTTTACTTCCACCCATCATCTCTTCAATACTAGCATCGGTACGCCTTTCCAGTCTTTCATAAAATCTACGCTCCTCTGGTGAGAATTCCGCAAAGACCTTCTCAATTTTACGCTCGACGACCTTGAAACCTGTTGAATTGGCTTGCCCAGGAGCAGAGGGCTTTCCTCCAGGGTTGAGGGCTCCATCCTTCTTTAAAATGTCCTTGGTACGTCGCTTCATGAAAATCTGCAAGTAGTGACGAAGACGCTTAATAGCAACATCACCCCTACCATTCTTCATTGGTCGATCGATTTGATCCTTCCATTCGCGAAGGTTGTCGTAAGGTTTGATTCTCAGGAATTTGATCAGACTTTGCAATTCATCCAAATTGTTTTGCATCGGCGTTCCTGTCAAGCACCAACGGTATTGACTTCTAAGTGAATAACATGCTTGCGTAGCTTTGGCATTTCGATTTTTGATAGTATGGGCTTCGTCAAGAATGACTCTGTACCAATGTATACCAAAACAGCCGACCTTAACACCTTCATCATCATCATCCTTAGACGAATTGCCCCATTCTGAAACGAGGATTTGATATGTCGTAATAACAACATCGAATTTTCTGAGATCTTGAAATCGCTTCGTACGTTGAGGGCCATGATGGACACAAACACGAAGAGAGTGACTCTCTTCAACTTTGTCTTTAATTTCGGCTTCCCATTGTCGGATAAGTGCAAGAGGTGCAACAACCAAAGTGCATTTATCCAGACCTGAAGGTAATTTGCGTTTACTGTGGGTTTCGTCTGAACTTGATGGTTTGGGATTGCTCAAAATGAGTGAAATCGATTGTAGGGTTTTTCCCAAACCCATATCATCGGCGAGAATGCCTCCTTTCGGTACCATGCCTTTCTTTCCTGTGCCGATTTCTCGACCAATCATCCACTCCAGTCCTTCAACCTGATGCGGGAGAAGTTTTACGTTGATTCCTTCGACAGTTCCATCATCCTCCTCGTCCTCTGATGCAACTTCGAGCTTCTCCTCTGATTCAACATTCAATCCATCCATTTTTGCCATCAACTCGTCTACTTCCGCATCCTTCTTCTTTCTGCGTGATCTCGTTCTGGGGTTCGTATCTTCCTCATCCTCAATAACACCCTCTAGAAGTGCCTTTAGATCTTCTTGTGCCTTTGCAGGATCAACATAGGTGTGTGGTTCATTGTAATTTGGCTTGCCCATAGTAAGGTCGATATAATTGCTAGATGTATAGGTATTTACGGATTGGAAACCACCCCCATTGCTGTTTGGAAGGGAGCCGAATGTCGGTGCAGGTGCAGGGTGAGTTGTTGCATATGATGAAGAGCCAGGAATCGGTGCACGAACTGCTGGCTGACTGTATTCCGCTGGTGCTCGTGGCATAAGGGGGTTGATAATCTTTCGGGCAACATCTTTTGCTGCTTGCAAATGTGGATGTGCTACGTAGATATTAGCACCGTGAGTTAATATGGCACATGAACACATACCATGTCTTTCAGGATCTTTATGAAATTCAGGGCGGGATTTTGGTTGAATGAATAATTCGGAGTATTGTTGCTGCGATTTACGATTCAATGGAGACTGTGGAAGTGTAGCTTCTCCGAATCTAGGAATACTAGATAGATGATTTGCTGTATTGCTTTGTGAGGGTCGATATTGATCCTTGGGCTCTTCAGGTCGAGGTGCCTGCACCTTTGCTGGAGATATTTCCCTAACCATTGTGTTTGCTTTCTCAACAGGATATTTGTCGTATTTTGTAGTGTCTAGCACAACCACAGTTCCTTTCCTAGTCGAACCTGAATTGGATGCTCGACCAATTATTTCGAGAGACGAATCAAAGAGTGCAGTTGAATCACCAAGGTCACTCAAGGATGGGCTATTTTCCGTCACTGGCGAAGAGAGAGTTCTTCTATGAATTTGCGGTAGACGGATAGCTGGTGATGTTGCTTTCAAAGTGTCGACAACTCTTTTGAATTTGTGTTGTTGTTTGGTATTTGTATTTCTATTTCGACATTTGAATTTTGGTGTTTCCGTTGATCCAATGGTATTTAGCGGGGTGAATCCACCTCTGGTTGCTATCAGTAAATAAAATTCGAGATGGCCCTCCACCTTTGGAAATGTGGATATATAGCTTACTTCATGAGGCTCAATAAGACCTTACTATTATTTCAGATTATGCAGATATCGGTGATTTTGTTTATAAGAGGGTTTATCACGTAGAGAGGCGCGTCAAATTCCAAAACAGAGGAAAAAAGTGCAAAATCATGGTTGTTGGCATGGAAACCTTATCACCAATCAAAAACCACTTTACACGACCCCACGATAGAATCACAGTATGAGATGGAAATTTATGAATAGAGACAAATCCAAATGATACTAAACTTTATGCTTCTTTATTACAGTATCCATCGAATAATCTTAGTTTTATGAGTCCAGATTCCTCAAATCGCAGAAGATCATACAATAGGGAATGTACCTCCCGGTGAGCTCCAGCGCTCACTCAGACTTCAACCTCTGGGAGCCAGCCAACAAACTTAGCATAACCAAGTTTTGGGGCATATTAGTCTGATCGTTGCCTCTTCCGATGACGAGGAAACCTCAGTATCACTTCTGGAGGTAATATATATGGTGGAATAGAGGCGGCGTGACTTCGTTCCTAATACAATTGCACAAGCTATATACGACTCCTGTAATTCTGAACGGCTAAACAGTAATATATGTGAGCTCATGAGGTGGATGTATATGTTGCTTGCAAGCCATAGACAAAGAACAAGTCAAGTCGACCATGTCTGGCTTGTCTAGATAGATTATGATGATAATTAGCAGATACTAATGGTCAATATATGTATATAAGAAATAAATGGCATGTTGTTCGAGTAAATCTCTTTGATTATTAGTGTATGGGTATCATGAGCAACAAGTTTCTATACAATTTAATAGCATCGGGCTGTGAGATTTTATGTTGCAACCTCTCCGTCCTCCATTTCCTCATCTTCATCTTCATCCTCATCCGAAGAGACATCACTAGTATCATCTTCGGATTCCTCACTTTCATCACTTTCCACCTCTGGCCCGTCTCCCGTTGCTTCTATGTAGGCCTTTTCAAGCATAAAGGTTTCTGGGAGTTTGTCCGACTCAAATACATACAAAGTAGGAAATTCGAGAACTGTGCGATTCTCCAAGACTTTGGAAAGTGGCTGTGTGGGATCTAAAGGTATCAATACTTTAGGATATGATGATCGAGTCTTAGGCCGATGGAGGTAGAAACGATACTGGGAATCAAGCTTTGGTGGTGCATGAGTTTGGCGCATGGAATTCTGGTTGTTTGATAAGATTGGCTGATCCAAAATTGTATTCCAAGCACCATTCGAATCCTGAAATAAAGAAAGCGGTGATACATCCAACAAACATTCATCTGTCTTGGTCCTCTTGGCTTTATTTTCTTTCAATTCGTCTGCCTTTCTTTTTTTCAGGGCTGCCTTTTCTTCCGGCGCCATGCTCAACCTTCGTTGTTCTTCCAAGAGCAGTGAGTAGGTGTCGTTAATGGACCATTTGTCTATCGATTTGTGCAATATTCTTCCGCCTGCATCTGCCTCTCGAATCCATTCTATCTGCCAATTCATACACTTCTGCGATCTACTCCAACTAGATGTATTCTCCAAATTCCTAGACATTCCGCTTGGCGCTTTAACTACCGTTATTCCAGAACTTTGTAGCATTTTGGTGAGAAAGTCTTCACGCTGGTTGCCTCTGCTTTTGTTGGGTCGTCTTCTATCATCCTTGGGCCCTTGCCTTGCCAACTCAAGTTCCATTTTCTTTACCAGTCCTCGCTCTTCCACAATCTCCTTTTCCGATCTCTCAATTCGATGTTCAATTGAATGAAGAAAGTTATAATCATGATCAATGCCTGAAGGAGTTGCCAATTGTGACCTCGGTTTGTAGACAGTAGGATCGCGAATACCAGAGCATGTTGACCAGACTTTGTGACGCTTGGAGCAGGGAAGTGAACATGTTTGTTGAGAGCACCGTGGACATGTATATTTGGTAGGATTAATATGACAGATGCGACATAATGATGATAAAAGAGGATCTGACATTGTCGAGGAAGAAATATGTTGATATTAATGTTATAGCGATGATAGATGATTTTGTTAAATCTTGTTAGGTATCGGAAGACAAAATTATTATCGTAGCCTTGCAGCTAGTGGGGATTTTTTGTGACTAGCGCGAAGCCATCAAAGCTGGACAAGGCTGGATTTTCATAATAGAGCCTTGATTGGCCGAATCGATTTTATTATTCCCGGATGCTCCCAAATCTATCTGACTGAAAGCTCATAGCTCATTCAAACGATATAATCTGCGAAAGGCTTACCAGGGACAAATTACCACTTTTTGTCCCGGTGAGCTTGCCCAGTACCTTCATTTCAACCCTTCTCAATGCTTGAAGCTTCTTTACTAAGATCAGTTGAACCTTGATCCCTCTACTTTCAGTCACTAAGTTTGTGGATTGCTACCAAATCGACAAGTGACTTGCAACGAGTAAAATAAAAGCTTCGATTATACTAGCTCTCTCTATGAATGCTCAAGTATGTGTCCAAGTACTTCTCCTTTCTATGATATTCCCCCACACAGGAATCCCCAGTATCCTACTTCAGTCATTACAACTCCGTCGACCACATACCTAAAAGGTAGACCTCAAAACACATATCACGTTTGGCTCCATTCTCGCTCCCCTCGACGCTATATACCTTGTTTCCTCCACAGGTCTTGAAACTCCCATGTCCCAAACGACCGCCAAAAGAAGAAAAGAAAAAAACGAGCAAAAAAAACATACAACAGTGGGGATTCGCTGGTGGTCACCCACCCAACTACTAATCCACCGATCTGAAGCTTGTGTATGGCAGAGCGGACGGGATGCCCAATTCTCTTCAGTCTATGGTCGTATGTGACAGTGAACGCAATTCTAGGAATTATATTTGAAGTGGAAAAGGAAAGGATAGAGTCCGAGAGGCACTATGGGGAAACATGAAGTATCAAGGGCTGATGTGAAATAATATTAATGCTTTAGATCTTCTTCCAGATTGGGCTTTGTGTGGGAAATACACCAAACTGGCAAATTATGGAACAGTGAGGCCATCTTTGGGATTCTGACCTTCACCAACCTCCGACTCAACCCAACTTTCCTGGAACGAAAGGATGACCAGCACTAAGTCCTCCATCCACAGCCCAAGCTTGGCCATTGACATAACTACTCTCCTCACTTCCTAAAAACAATGCCACCCTAGCTACCTCATCGGCATGTGCACCTCTTCCTAGCGGATTTAATTGGCCAATCTTCTTTTCCGATCCCCTGGCTCGTGCAGCTTCATACATAGGTGCTGTCATACCTGTTTCGATGACGCCAGGACAGATAGCATTGACGCGAATTCCAGTGCCTGCTAGTTGATAGGATATCGTTTGGGCCAGGGAGACGACGCTAGATTTGGAGGCAGAATAATCGCTGGACCCTGCATTGGAACGTAAACCAGCGACTGAAGCTGTGGCTATTATACTACCAGATGGGTATTGCTTCTCCGGTGATGTTAACATCATAGCTGGTGCCGAGTATTTGGCCGCCATTGCTACACTATTTTGGAATTAGTACTCAGTCTGTTTCTAGGACAGTTGTAGATATTTTACCTGACAACATTTGTTCGTAAAGTAGACAGAAACTCATCTGCAGAAATATCTGTAAATACTTTATTTGTGCCTACAATTCCCGCATTTGCAAAGAAAATATCCAATCTTCCATATGTCTTCACCGCATGATCAATAACTTCCTTTACGGATTGTTCATCCGCTGCGTCAAACTTCCGCGTGTGTACTTCGACATCAGGGTATAATGATGCAAGTTCACGTTTGTGGGTTTCGAGATTCGTGTCATTGTAATCGCATATGTATACAGCTCTTGCGCCATTCTGCGCAAACTGATGTGCTGATGCTCGTCCAATTCCCAAAGGACTATTGGTTCCTGATGAATATGTCAATACTACAGCATGTGGTCTGGAAAGGAAATAATCACCTGTCACAATGACTACTTTTCCCTTAACTCTCGGGCCCGTTGAATCTGGTGCAATTTTCTTAAGAATTGGGATATTTTCAAAGTTACCCTGGTCTTCAATGGGTTTCACAAGCTGCTCGGAAAGTGCTGCGAGTCTTCTCTTTGCGGATGCCGACATATTGGGTATTGAACGATTACGGTTGACAAAATACAACCCAAATCCAAATCCTGCTTAGAATTCAATAACGAAACAAGGGAAACTAAATATTCAAAGAGGAAGAGAAATAGAAAGAGAAAGAGAGGATTCAAAACTTCAACTACCTAGGTAAGAAGAGAGACATTGTTTCGATTATTCGAGTAGGGAGTAAAATAACAAGGCGGGGGAATCTGCAAGTATTCCCGAACAAAGTCTGGGGTAAGGTAAGATCTCCCATTGCCTCGGCCCTCGCCGCTCTATGTAAGTATGTAAGTACTACCTAGGTACACCAGTACACCAGTACCTAGGTAGATATGTAATGTAAGATGTAATGTAAGATGTAATGTAAGATGTAATGTAAGATGTAATGTAATAAGTACTGGCTCTGGTACTGCGCTTTTGAAGGTATGAGAGTATGTTCGTTTGATTTCCAAGTTCTCTTGTTTTACTTTGAGCTCTGATCTTTTCATCGAGCGCTTCTCCAACTAGGTACCTACCAAACTACCAATACACAGAAAATCCTCAACTCAATTGATCCTTTCATCACCTGGATCCGCCTGGTCTCTCTTTCAAATGGTAATCTACCTACCTAGCTATACACAATGTGAGCGTCTGCATATGCGATCACCAAAGGAAAGAGTGGGATTGAGTGATACTCTGTAACACATGGTGGTATCTATTAGCAGAGAAGAAAGCATAAACCCAACAGAAATTCATATGCGCCATTTCCAAGACAGAAATTGGCTCATAGAATGCAGAATTACGTCTTCCGATATGAAGAGAACATGAATCGTTGTTCCTATTCTATCCTATACTGTATATCTTCGTGGGTTGTATAACAATTGATGAGACCTCGTCGAATCTATATGTGAGTTCTTTTTTCTTGCTTTTTTTCCCTCTTAGTTTGACTTGTATGTGTATGTAACCTTTGCTTGTTTTACATATTCTCGATTTTTTTTGATAGTGCTCGGTGTTACACAAAATACGCGAGTTATCAGTGATGATGATGTCTCGACCTTTATTAACAAAAAAGGCATGGAGCGACTACGAATGTAAATCAACATTATCTGCTAATTCCCATACATTACACGGTCAATTTTTCTTATTACAAACTCCAGCCTTTACGGAATCTTCTTATGTTTCTTCCCCTTCGCAATCTTTTACAAATTCTATCTTGAGATTTCAAGAGGAAAGTGAATATAATTGGAACAAATGGGAGGATTCATTTGTTGATATCAACCACGATACAGTAGCGATGGAAAATGATATCACGGGGCATCTTTCCAGGACAGCTTCAGCCGCCTCAATGAGGAGTCAACGGTCGCAGACAGTACGCGGAAAGTCACGAAGATTGGCTTCGCAAATATCGAGTTCCGCATCATCGATATCGGATAAATCATTAACTTCATTCCCCTCATTCTCGGGTGATTCGCCAACACAAGAACGATCCCACTTCATACTACCTACCAACGATGGAATCGCGAATCGAAAAGCTTCTGCCGCAGCTTCAATTGTCGACAGCTTAACTACATCCTCCCCTTCTTTGCACAGTCGTTCGGCCTTGTTCGATGATGCACCATTAGGCTCCTCTCAAGTACCTGGATCAGTGCATCATGCAAACGATGAACATATTGAGAGATTGATAGCAAGGAATGGAGCTGTCAAGTTGGTCCGACAAATTGCAGAGGATTTGGCTCGACGAGATGCGCAAATGGCTGCTCTCAGACGCAAAGCAGAAGAAAGAGAGAGATCATTAAGAAAGATTATTTTGGAATGCGGTTTATCAAACCTGGACTTGGAAACTCGTCTGCGGGCCATCGAAGGCGAACGCAAACTCTCGGGTGCCCCAGCTCCACCAAGCGAATCTGCGTTGGAGGACTTAATGAATGATGCTATGAGTGAAACAGTGGTCGCAGGTGAATTGGATAGTTTGGAGAATGATGCTACAATACGCGCCAAAGAGCCCTCGCCAGGTAAATCAAATACTGGAACGTCAAGAGGATGGAAGGATTATATTTGGGGTGGGACAAGTAAGACAAGTCGTACAACAAGCCGGGCAAGCAGCATAAATGGAGATGTGATCACCAACGGCGCAACCGCTCATGCGCGTAGTGGGGGCCCAGGTCGACGTACAATTCTGCAAAATGATATTTTCCACCCACCAGATGCTGTATCCTCCCTGGAAAATTTGAGCCGACCTCCCAGCAGTGGTTCAATAGCTGGCAATCGACAAAGGAAACAGTCTAGTTTAGCAACTTTGGCACTAAAGCTTGTTGCCGGTACAGCGACTGTTCGTGATCCGGATGGTAAAACAGATCGCGGCAGATCGAACAGTGCCGGAACTGAACCATCAGGTCGTACCCCTTCTAGAACTAGTACCAATTCCACAACGTCTGCTCGGGCGGTACCAAAGATGAACCCTAGAGCCCTTCGCAATCCTACCCCATTGACACAAAATACGACTGTTGCTGCACAGGAGAGGTGGGATACGATGGGGTCTAGTCCACAGGGCTCTAGTACCACGATTAGGGAGAATTTTGGTCCCGTCGAGATGGATACAATTTTAGCACCAGAAGATCAGCCACCAACCTTGATGCAATATAGAAACTATAATAATCCAGATTTTCTGACTGACCGATTCGGATTTATATATGATCAACGACGCAAGAAAAGACAAAGAGAAGCCGCTGAGAGAATGCGAAAAGGAAAGAGAGGTAGTCGCGTAGAGATGCTTAGTGGAGGGAGGAGTAGCACTATCTCTGCGGCAGTGACTGAAGGTGATGATATCGATGATCTTCGGCCTGGTTCACCCGGATCTACAGCAACTGACGACAAGGTTGATGATGAAGATAAGCCAGTCAAACGTTGGCAAGACTATCTCAAAATAGCCACATTTCCCACAGAACTGCTAGCTCATACACCATCGGGTAGTATGCCTGCCTTTGAAGTCATGGAAGGAGGCGAGGTGCCAAGATCTCCTGGAATATTAACCGAAGAAAGAGGATTTGTTCCTTTGGCGACTACATCAGCCCCTGCATTGTCTATCGCATCAGATACCGCCACAATCTCCAAGCCTACGCCCTCAACGACTTCTACACCAGATCCTACACCAGAAGATACTGAACCTGTGAAACTATTGCTACAACAACTGGGCGAAGTTCATGATTCCCTTCAAAGAGACAAAACAGTAAGATGGAACGATTTCCTTCGCAAAGTCAGAGCCGAACGGAAACGTGAAGGCGAGGCAGCTGCTGCCGCTCTTGCTTTAAATACAGATTCACGATCCCATCGACCTATACCAGTTATGCCCGAGGCAAGCTTAGCAGATGGAGAAATGATTGGTGTTTCTGGTTTGGGCAATAAAGGAAAGGTTGGCCGTGCTAAGTGGAATGAGTTCAAAAATCTGGTCCTTGGTGGTATTCCAGTAGCATACAGAGCCAAAATTTGGGCCGAGTGCTCTGGAGCTTCTGCAATGCGCATCCCAGGTTACTATGATGATTTGATAGCTCGTAGTGAGGAAGATGATGATCCGGTAGTTGTTGCTCAAATCCAAATGGATATTAATCGTACATTGACGGACAATATTTACTTTCGAAAAGGTCCCGGAGTCGCTAAGCTCAACGAGGTACTCCTAGCCTACTCGAGAAGAAATCATGAAGTTGGATATTGTCAAGGAATGAATTTAATTACTGCATGTTTACTGCTTATCATGCCAACTGCAGAGGATGCTTTCTGGGTCTTGACTAGCATCATTGAGCATACCCTACCACCTGGATACTACGACCACAGTCTTCTAGCTTCCAGGGCAGATCAACAAGTCTTGCGACAATACGTCTCCGAGATTCTTCCAAGACTATCTCAACATCTAGATGACCTTTGTATTGAGCTTGAAGCCCTCACTTTTCAATGGTTCCTCAGTGTCTTCACTGATTGTCTATCGGCCGAAGCCTTATTCAGAGTATGGGACGTCGTGCTCTGCATGAATGATGGTAGCACATTTCTCTTCCAGGTCGCACTCGCTCTATTGAAACTAAATGAACAACAATTACTTCAATGCTCGTCGCCTGCAAATGTTTACACATACATTAATCATCAAATGACGAATCATGCGATCAGTATCGATGGATTAATCCATGCTTCGGAAGGATTGCGCAAAGTGGTTAAGAGAGATGAGATTGAAATCAGAAGAGCGAGGGCTATTGAGGCGGAAAAGGATTTAGTCAAACAACGGGAGGCAAGAAATGCAGCACGCAAAGCTGAGAGAGCTGAGAGAGCCGCGGCGTTAGGGTCGAGTCCGGAAATTTCAATATCTTCCCCAACTAAGGATAAGGATACCGGGAGTGATGAATCGGCCGAATTGACAGTTAGGTCGCCAATGCCAGTCAATGATGACGTGGATTAGACGGGGAGGAATGATTGCATCGAAGGGATGTTTCCAGCTTCGGAAACGACTTTCGGTGAGTTTGAGGGGTGGATATTGCATTTACAACGGAGCAGAGCGAGTTTGGGAATGATACCCTGGTTTCTTAACTTTGTGTTTCCTTTCGGGCCGTTTCTTTTGTTTTTGGATCATGGATGCTGGATGCTGGGGGCCGTTTCCGGGGGTAGGTAGTGAAGAATACTTGTACATAAGAGAGAAAGGTTCAAAAGGTTGATGAATGGTTGGTTGAAAGATTTTCTACTACAAGGAAATGATACTGAACAATACCCTTACACGCAAGCGTTAGACATTCAGTAGTATACAAGGAATTCAATAAAATATCATCAAATGGATATAGAAGCATGAGTTTAGGTGACGTGAATGTATGAGTGAGCTACTGTTGGTTGTATGGAATGATGGGATATAATAAATACAGTTGCTGATAATCATTTGAATACTGGTTCAGATGCTTTATATTTTGTGTAAAATGATTCATTCATCGCGACTCAAACAAGTAGAGTATAAATCACAGCTTGAGACCAAGAAAATAGAAAATAGCATGTATTAGAAAACTTGAAGCGCGTGAAGAATCTCCCATCCCATCATCCACATAATGAATGGGCGATCTGACCTCCTCAAAATCTCAACAGCAAACGCCAGCCTGGGTATCATAAAACCGCACAATCATCTTTCCTTTCCGCTCAATATGGCTACTCGCTCCACCGCGCATTCGCGTGTACCAACCATCCTGCCGTGCACATATCTAGAAACTGCGGATGTGTATGTATATATGACGACACATCATCATCATCATCATCATCATCATAAGCATACTCACAACCCCACACCTCCATCACATCCCCTTACTAAACTCCACTTTCCACTCTTCGCCATCTCAACTTAACCCTCTCTACTCCTCTCCTCACTCTCCTCCCTCACTCCCCCCTCCAACCCCCCCATCTCCCTCTCAATCTCCTCAATCTCCCCCCGTAACCTCTCATTCCCATCCATCAACACTTGTCTCAACTCCGCCTGTGCAGAAATCGCTTCGAGCGCCTCGTGCAACTGGACGAGTTGCTTTTCGCGCTGTCTCCGGAGGATTTTCTCGCGCTCGTTCTTGAGATGCGTGACTTGCAGGTGGCAGGACGCGCAGAGTTGGGGGGTTAGGTGGGATTGTGCT
The DNA here is from genome assembly GCF_014898435.1 of Botrytis sinoallii. NCBI lineage: Eukaryota > Fungi > Ascomycota > Leotiomycetes > Helotiales > Sclerotiniaceae > Botrytis > Botrytis sinoallii. The sequence continues at coordinate 1,354,636 of NW_024066029.1, read as the reverse complement.
GGGGTGGGGTTAGTATGATAGATATAGATATAGAGAAAGAGAAAGAGAAAGAGAAAGATACAGATAGAGGGGAAGAGAAGAGAAGAGAAGAGAAGAAAAGGGATACACTTACGTCCTTCAATAGGAGGAAGATCTCCATCACAGATGGCACATCGCGGATCTTCGAAAATCTCAAACTCGAGACTAGAGCTTTCTTTGCCGCGGAGGGTGTACTGGCTATCGTAACTACCTGTTCGATGATCCGCGCGCGAGGGATTTTTATTTTTCGATGGTTTTTTGTGGGGGTTCTTGGGAGGTGAAGATGCGGGTGCGGATGGGAAAGACATTGTGGGTGTGGAAGTGGTTCTTGAGAGTACTTTTTTGCTGCGAAAGATGTCGAGCCATGAGTGAGGTTTCATGATTTTTGAGGCTTTTTATGTTGGGAGGGTGTGGGAATTGGAAGTTGGTACGGAGGAGTGAATTTTGTTGATGTGGTGATGTGGTGATGTGGTTTGTCGGTTACTTGGGATATTCGTAAATTTAGATTGTATGGATTCGCCCGAGAGGTATTCGGGTGCTGTGTTGGGGTCGTCTTTGGTACAGTGGACAACAAGGTTATTTGATAAATCAAAATAAAGGTCTTTGATTGAACTTTCTACAAAAATACAGTATGACATTGACGATGAGTGAATAAAGATGTTATTGCTCGACCACAACAATACCTTGTATTGAATTCATACTTCTCATGTGACTTCAAATTGAAGGTATACGGCTTCCTGCCATACAAGATAGTGAATTTTGAAGGTCATATAGAAGATGAGTTGTCGAAAAATTTCATGCTACATGAATCCACCAGAAGATTTAAGTCCATTTCATGAATGCCAGTGTTCGTTTCATCTTATTCACTTCATACAATTTGTTTCATCCATTCATTATCCCTTCTCCAACAAGCACATCGCGAACGGTTTCAAGTGGTGAAAGACTTGAGTGGGATAACAGAAAAGAAATCTGCGGACAATATTGATGCAACCTTTCTACAATCTCACTTGAGAGGTCGTGTTTTAGAGCCTGCGAGAAATATTGTGTTGGTGCTTTGGTATTACACTCTCACTTGAGAATTCACATTCTACAGCTTGCAAGAAATCTTTGTGTTGAGGTTTTGTTAGATTTTTGTATATCGTGAGGCATTCTTCCTCTTTGTCAGATTTATACAGAGTTGTATAGTTTAATAATGGCAATGTATAACAATATCATATGATTTTGGGGGGGACCGGAACATTTACCCTCCTCTCTTCTTGGCAAAAGGAGAGAAGCGAGGGAAGAAGGAGACAATCGAAGGAAGAAAGAGAGAAAGAAAGAGAAAAGAGAAGTCAGTGAAGAAAGGCTCTAAACCAATGTGTGCATCGCAAACCAAGATGGAGAATGAGACCTAGCAGATCGATGTGAGAGTGCTGGTTCTATGATACGTGCTGATGGATTAATATCACGAGCTTTGAGACTCATCATGCAGGATCCCTTGTTCTTCTCTCGTTGCCAGAGCCAATTGAGGGCAGCGATGATCAAGAAGTAAAGTGTAGCCGGTAGGATGGTTTACTCCGTCTCTTCTCAGACGGTCTGGCCCATTGCCATGCGTTCCATGCGTTCCACAAAACGAGATAGCTCGTACCTTACTCATGAGATCCATATACATACGAAATTAAGAAATTTCAGTGAACCAATCAATATTGGTAGATTTCGTATTTTTCTGATGTCTGTTAAAGTGTTTTCTTGGCAAGAACAATCAAATCGCGATGATCACATGATAGCGCGGAGTCCCCATATTATCATGCACGTCACCATCGTGTTCGTGTTCGTGCCGTGCCGTGCCGTTTACATTCGTGATCTTGTTTTTGTTTTGTTGATCTTACCTAGCGTTGCCAGGTTGCCACGTCAGAATATCTAAGTATCAATCTATTCATCATTCTCGTTTTCCCCAGGATAACTTTACGATTTGCTTTTTCATGGCTTTTTGAGAATCCGGTATTGGCAACCAGGGGGGTAGCTAGATCTTCTCCAATCATCACTCGGAGAAGCTTTAGGTGCAGGGTTTGTAGCGATTCATTGACATCATGATAAAATGATATCAGGACCATTGAGTTAAGCGTTATGGCAAAGTGCGCAACAATAGTGAACCTGCGAGCCTGCTTGATTGAAAACAAGGTATTGCTTGAATTGTTGCCTATTCAAATCAAGTTTAGCATCGTTCACTTACCCCTCATGTCGTTATTGAGCGGAGTTATGCTCCGGGGTGAAAGAATCAAGCAGGCAGGAGGTTGAAATGGCTATATGTACTTGGATATTTCCCATTCAAACACTTTTAAATCATTAACAAACATTTAACATCTTCCAAACATTCAAATAATTGAAACAACTCCAACAACATACCAAATAATACATTAACCAATCTCAAAATGAGCGAAACATACAAGCCAACTGGTAAGTTGTCCCTCCCCCTCTGTCTGGCATGAACATTGCTAATACCTTTATTAGAGCACGGAGGTCTTAAGGAGGACGGTACCCCAGACAAGAGAGTTGGAACTGGCGAGTTTGCTCACGGCCAGGTCGACCCAGTTGTAAGAATCACTCCTATTGCCTATTCAACAATTTGTATTCTTTATGTGTTTCAAACTGCTAATCAGTCTTCCCTCACCACAGGAAGCTGGAGCCAAGGGTGGATCTACCAGCGACGGAAGCACCGAGAGCCCCTCCACCACTGGCAGCAGTGGTAGCGGCAAAGGCGGTATGTCTTTACTTCGACATGCTTCTCCACATTCACTGAAATTCGATGCTAACCGTCCATTCCAGAATTCGCACACGGAAAGGTTGATCCAGTCGAGGCTGGCAAGAAGGGAGGACAAGCTTCTTAGATTATCTCAAAGACCCAGTGATGTCTGCACTTTGAGTGATGGGAACGTCGGCTGTGTACGGCGAAATAATTTCGGATATCCTATCAGTCATAGTTTGATGATGAATTATGATGACTGCGAAGCATTGAGTTAGCAACAATGATATAATTTCATAATATATTCTTCCTCGTTTCCTGAGAGATAATCATATCTTGATATTGTGAGATGCCTATATGTTCTGCGGTATCACATCCTATTCAATCCTCCCAGGTCGGTGGTGATGATTGTCATTCGAAGACCTGGTGCTGTATTTCATTGGCAGAAAACAAATTGAAGTTTACATCGTACCATATTAAATCCTTGAATGACGTTGATATCCACAATTATGCAATACATGTTGTACTCCGCGACTGGCAAATCTCTGGTTGAAAAGGTTTGGTCTACGTCTGAAGATGCTACAATCCCTACATAGCTACACAAACATTATCTCCTCGGTGACTACTTGAGGCTAGGACAAATCCGAAAAGGATACCAACACTGCAGATTTCATTTGTTGGAATGTCTGTTTGGTGGATTCCTTGAAATTTGCATGTTTTTCCTGCAAACGGCCGAGGCAGGCTTCTGCGGGATCTTGCATTACATGTTCTCGTTTGTTACCTAAGTTGAGTCGTTCAAGTATTTTCTTCTGGAGTTTTCATGTCCAGCTGCCCACTGGGGCTGATTTGCCTTCAACATGTTGCTTGAGATATTGGCACTGTGCTCTACTCTGAACTGATGAGTGCTGTTCAGAAAAAACAGTTGTATAACCGATTTCCCTACTACATGCACATCCCTACTATATGCACAATCTCGATTACCCTTTTTGAATAACTTTAAAAATTAATAACAATTCTAATTTATAAGATAAAGAGCTAGCAATTTAATTGATAAATGATAAGATACAATATTATCTAAAAATATAATAAAATCTTTAGATTTTGAATTTCGATAAAACTCGTAATACTTGCCTTCTATTAGATTACAATATAATCTCCTCCTTTTTCCTTTTCGAATTATTAGTCTTTATAGTATTAAAGAGCTCTATAGTCTTTATCGATATTAAATCTATAATAAAAAAAGCTTTAGAAAACTTTTTATTTCTTTTGATTAAAGATTTTATTGATTTTAGAGTCTTTTTAATTTCCTCTTTTGTATCATATACAATCTGATGATCAACTTCTCTTTACAATACTTTCTCTTTCGTTTCAATCTTTTTCTATTTCTTTTTAGCTTTCTTTTCAGCTTTTATCTGAAACTTAGCTTCTTTTTCTTACTCCTCTTTAAATACTTTATCTTCTTAATACGCTCTAGCTTTAATAATAACAAAAAGTAACTATAAAAATATACCATTCCCCTTCTCTCCAATAAGATTTAAATGCTTTGAATGAGCTCTTTTCTTTTTTTCAAGTTTTAGAGTTTTTTCTAAATCTTTAGATTTATATCTTTATATAGAAGCTTCAGCTCCTAATGTAGTTGTAGTCTTAAAAAGCTTTAAAATAATCTCATAAATAGAAACACAATGAAATTCTAATTTTATTCTATACATCGCTTTTAATATATACAATATAGCAAAAGCATCCCTATAAGTTTTAAATAATATAAGTAATATAAAAAAAGCTTTTAAAGCAATACAGTTAATCATAAGACTCCTATTTATAAAATATATACCCGTTTTTTCGAAGAATTATAAGATATTATGCCTTGTACAAATAAGTTTTCAAGTCTTTTTAAATATGTTCTAAAACATATGTTTTGTTATACCAACAATCCCCCTGTTATTGTATATCAAATTATTCAATAATATACTATAATTCATTGAAAAAGCATTAAAGATTTCAATATCGAAAGGTTATAATCGATATATAGAATAAGGAAAGAGAATTAAAATAATAATTTTTAATTCATTATATTTTGAAAGGAATTCTATATTGATATAACTAGAATAACCATCAACAATAAATAAATAATATCTTCCACCTACTTTTCGATATATAACAAGGTCGAATACATTTATAAATCAATATAGACCAAAAGTATTTAACAACCATTTATTGCTTGAGATTCCAAAATAGGCTTTATCCTTCTCCCCTATATCCTGAATCCATATATCTTGTAGATTCCCTAAGTCTTCTTTATAAATAAAAGCAGAAGGAAGAACTATCCCATTAGTATATATAGCTGTTAATAGGATAATAAACTCTTTTGATTTATTTTGCCTAACTTTTATCACTCTGTCTTTATTATAAACGCTAGTACTCATTATCCTCTTTATAATCCTCCTTATACCGATCATAAAGCCCTTCTCATTCCAATTGTATATATCTCTCAGCCATATATTGTATTTTATAGTTATTTTTATCAATTAAATTAAAAAAAGAGGGGTATTAACAAAAGCATTTTAGATAATAAAGATTAACAATAATAGAAAATAGCTCAAACCAGATTATAAAAGTAATCAAATATAGCAATATTATCAGCTTTCACATACAAATTATTAATATAACAGAGATACCGACTTTTAAGATATATTGAATGCCTTTTAACAAAATTACTAATCCAATTCTTTCCCACCTCTTTGCCTAAAATCTCTTTTACAAGGTTTCTGACTATACAGCTTGTAAAAAGGATAGATCTTTGTATTAGTTTATTGATTTGATTAATTAAAATCTCCTTCTAATTATTAGAAAGCATTTATTTCATATCAAAGAGAAACTGTTTTCTCGAAATAGTTTTATCTTTATATTGCTAGGAGAGTGTGGATCGATTAATTTTAAAGAAATTAGTTGTCTGGATGTATTTAGAAGCTTGAATCCCTTTTAAATGATCTAATGCAAGCTTTATATGAGTTTCTAAAGGTATATTATCAATGTTTGAAGTCATAATATTAATATTTTCAAAGTTGTGCATGTAGTAGGGATGTGCACATAGTGGGGAAATCGATTATCAACGGGTTTTGTGTAGCTTACCCCACCCCTTCATATCAATGAAGCAAACAACGAGAATCATTTGAAGATATGATATGATAAGAATCAGATCATGATCACTTTCTACACAAGAATTCAATAGGGTCGACAACGTGTTCGTGCAAATATCCGATCATGTAAGTGGCTAGTGCTATTATTTGTAAACGTGCAAGATATCCAAAAGCTGAGCAAATATTTGAACACTGCATTTTTCACAACATGAACAAAGACCAAGACGTTATACTCGGCCTTTCCTAATTGTCGTTCCTGAATATCCCCTCATTTCGTACATCATATACCATGTTTTTCAAGGTAGTAATCGCATGGTCAGGCACCCGAAGGAACATTCGCCATGCTGAAATTTGTGATAGATATGGGAGAGGCGTTGATATGGGATACGGCTGTACAGTCAGGGTCTGAATTTTTGATGCGGCTCAAAATTTTCATTATAAAGGTTCAACACCTCCATGAGAATTTTGCAGTTCCTTCTTCTTAGATATCATTATGATCTGGAATTCATCGCTCGATTTCACGATGCACACTTCTTTCAGACTACTTCTTCTTATTGCAGGAATCTGCATCGCAGATGTTAACACCATTACCACTTCATCAACTTCAGGTTGCAATGCAGATAATTGTTATCGTGCAGTTAGTGGAGACTTTCGTGGACCTTTTCAACAAGCTATAGCATATGATGATTGCATCAAGTACGTGAAAAACTTCTGCACAGTCGATATTATTAATATCACTGTTACATCTACCATCTTGACAACAATTACCGAAGTATCTACCGTGGGAAAGAGAGCGGTAGCAACAACTACCTTTTCACTTCCATCATACGCTAGTGCTTGCTCAAACGAAGCTCGTTATTCGAGTGCGTGTTCATGTTGGGGAATTTTACCTGACACCGTTACCGAAACTATACCTGTATGTGTGTTCTCCATGTCGGCCAAAATGATCTACTAATCAAACATCAGACATACACAACCTTCACTACTTCCACCGTTACCACCGGACTTCCTCCAGTCTGCCCCACAGGCAAAGCCCTCATGAAAGATGCCCTCAACTGCGGCTCCTGCGGCTACATCTGTGATACCGGCTATTGTGAACACGGCACTTGCAACACCATTCACTGTACTCCCACCAAATGCGAAGAAGGCATCAAACCATGCGCTGTCGATTCGACTTGTTTCTGTTTCAATACCATTACAGGCCTTGGTTTCTGCGGTGAAAATGTTGGATGTGCTGAAGCTAAAGATTGTTATGATGATGGAGATTGTCCAAATGCTTATGTCTGTGCTTGGGATACATGTTGTGGAAATAATGTTTGTGTGCTTGGGAATTGTCCAAATCCGGCGGCGAAATTGATTAGATCGGTGCAGAGAAAGAGAGATGCATTGATAGGAGATACGGCGGCTTATATGGCGGGTTGAGGTGCTTTTATGTGGTTGAGTGGGTGCGATGGATTTGCAAGTGATAACCTTTTCAGTTTGGTTTTGCTCGTTCGAGCTCGTTGTATGTACTAAACAACCATGACGAATTATGATTGATTGCAAAGCAGTAGATTGTGTTTTAATTATTGACCAAAAAGAACTTGTTTGTCGACCATAGGGACGGCTGCTCAATGTAGAAAGATGTCTTCCTGAAGCCACCTCTAGCGTTGTAGGATTCCTCGACTTCCTACCCTCTCCTTGGCACTAACATTATTGTAGAACTTTTACACCTTTGTGATCTCGCACATTCCCTGAAATTCTTTTGTTGTCTCCAAAGACCGGTTTCTAAGGACCATTAGCTAAATCTCTTCTCATCTCTATGAAGAGAACCCGGTATTTCTAACACAAAATCCAAATGTATTTCCCATCTCTCAATAGAAGAGTGAAGCAGCTCTACCACACAATTTTTAAGAAATTTGCATCATACCTTTATACATCTACTAATAGTCTGCAATCAATTTTCAAATAGAACATCCAATATTTAAACATGTCATGAATTGCATTTGGACTCAATGCCATGATTGAATTCGGAAAGTTCAGGAAATGGAATATTTCTCATTATGGATTGTGGTTTCAGCTATGGAAACATTTGTCTGGGCTTTAGGAATGATGCTCTTCCCAACGGCAGTATTTTGAAAAAAAAAAAAAACTTGGTAGTGAGTTGTTGACGTATATTTCTTGAATTGGTGGGAGGAACAGTACATCAGCGTCTGATCTCTTCATACCTAGATAAAGTAAAGGGATATCGCAAGTGAATGGGATTCTTAAGACAACGATGTTAAGCTTGATAGCAAACGCCTCTGGGTTTCACGGGAAATATGTTAAAGACTGTGAGGGACATAATGACTGGTTTATAGTGAGCACTACATAACTAAGAACTAACGTGAGAGGAAATACTTTTCGTGGTGATGATTCCGGTTTAAGGAGAAATTACTAAGAACTTGAATAATCTAACTTCAGAATAAGAATCATTACGCATCAAAGACAGGATGTCATTGTCATTATATTCTCGCTGCCATCATACGGATCAATCTCAAGCACCTAGAAATTCATCCGCCACCCCGCGATATCAAGATGCCACGTCTTTCTTTGTATATTCTCATGTAAATAACAAAGAGTTAAGCTCGATTTAAAGATCGCAAAGTTTCTCATCTCAATATCTACTCTTGCATTGCGATAGATGGATGGATGGATGAACAAATGGATAGATACATCATCACTTGCATGTAGTAACGCCCCAAAGTACCCAGAAAGTATACCTGAGCTCGCTCATCGAACATTGCCCACTTGAGAGGACATCTCGAACTTTTATTTGAAAGAAAACGCAGTAAAATACCATATCACGGTAATATTTGTTCCACTAGGATGTTCTTGAAATATGAGATGGACTTGGGAGAAACTTGTCGGGAGATGATCCGTTTCGACAGGAAGAAATTAGCTATAGTAAACGCCTCCAGAGACCGTACTGCAAGATCTGAAAAAAAACAGACAATCATATATACCCATCTAAAGTCAATATAGATGGAGGTATGGATGATGCTGTGCTGTACAGAAAAAGGCATTACTCACAAATTATAATATATACACAAAGTTCACCGCCCCATCATACGAAATCATAAGATTTCCCTGCTGGCGCAATGGTAGCGCGCAAGACTTCTATCGAGGACTCGATCCTGTAGATTGACATCTTGAGGCTGTAGGTTCGAGCCCTACGTAGGGAGTTACCCTGAGTATCATCGGTTTGAATCCATTGTCAGAAATTATTCTTTTTGCATTTTTGGTTGATTTACGAGAGGGGTTGTCGATAGGTGATTTCGAGGACTTTTGGCGACTTTCCCCACCCAAATCAAGGTGGAATGGATAAAAAGAATACGTTAATTCTACGGTAGAGTGAGTGATAGGTTTTTGATATCAGTCTTGACTCTCGAGCGATTCAAATTTTCTTTTGGGGTGTAAAAGGCCGAGTCATGGAGGGGTCTTGTTTGACCAATAGTTCGATGCGATTTGTACAGAGTCCCGTAAATTTTTTAGATGTCTACACAGCATGAACAAATCAAAATGCACAATCTTCTCTAGATCATAAACTCAATCCCATAACCCCACCAAAATTTCTTCCCTAAATCACACAAACTCGAGAGAAAGCGGGGTGAAAATATATTATCGCTCCACTGAATCCGCTAGCTATACTTAGCTTGTGCCCATTAACCCCACCACAATCTTATCAATTGTTTTCATTTCCAAAAATTATACAAAAGTGATAAGAGATTGATACGAAAAGTAATTGGCAAATCAAAAAGCAAAAGGTAACTACCTCGAGTGGACTCGAGATCGCAGAATGCGGCTTCTGTGGATCGAACACAGTGCCTCCAGATTAACAGATGGATTCTATTAGGTTCCTGAAGTTGACTTCAGTCTGGCGCTCTCCCAAGTGAGCTAAAGCCGCTTGGTTGTTCGTGTTGTGTTGAATGCTGGGCCGAAATTTGGCTACTTGTCTGAGATTGAGATTTGCATAGTTTGGAGAGTCTGGGGATGTGAAACTTTGTGTGGTTGGGTTGTAGAGTGATTGGATGGTTGGGGCGTGGAGGCGTTAGATGTGGGTTTAGCATTAGTTAATCCTGAGGCTGATACATGCATGGCATGCACGCTGATACTGGCTGCTGATATATTCGATATGTACTGTGTGTGATTAGGAAGGATATTATGGTTAAGATGAAACAAATTGTACGAACTCAATTCCATCTATTATCGTCTAATCGCTTCACAAAAAATCCGAAATCAGCACTTCAAGAGTCCTGCTGATCTATGTAGGTACCGGCAGGTAGTTAGTAAACTTCCTTTCAGTGTGTTTCGCAATTATATCTAGGTAGGTACCTAGGTATTTGGGTATATCTTCAGTTCTAAACACTAGCTTTCCTGCCTCTCTCTCTTCCCCAGACGATAGTCAGTATCTTTTCACCACAAAGTATGGTTTGAATGTTTTCACCTATGATCATGGTCAATTGACTCTAATCGATCAACAAAATGGTTCGTACATGACTAATTTTATGAGAAAGTATGATTTCGTGAATAGGTACCTAGTTTTGATCATTCCTCGAGACGGCAACTCAATTCAAATCATTGTCGGACCATTATTGGTGCTACATTCGAAATAGAAACATCTAGGTAGCCAAACTCGATGTTACAATTACAAAAATAACACAGGGCCTAATTACAGTTATTGTAGGCAGGTACGAGTACGGATGTCCGAGACCGTTGTTGGTCTTAAAACCGTAGCCCGTTATTCCGTTGCTTGTGGGAATATCTTTACACTCTCACAACTTCGGAAACTTATATCCCCGAGTACGTTCAATTGTTTAGTAAACAAATGAAAGAATTACAAGATCAATGGGGAGATTTCTGATGAGAATTTATTCGATGATTGTTGATATATTGTATTGAAAAGGATCGAAGATGAGAGAGTCGAAAGGGTATGGTGATTCTCTTGATTCTTTGCAGACCTGGCCTGGACCTTGAGATCATCCCAAGGTTGGCCGAGCACTCCGTGACTCCGAGCTTATTATGTTTGGAATCATGAATACATAATCGGATGCTTCTGTGGAGGTTCTAGGCCGGATGCTCCTTGCCGTTTTGGAAGGGATAGGGAAGAAAGGATTTAGGATATAGCGATTAGAAATTAATCCTACGAAGGTATATGGAATACATTTTGTTAGCAGTGTCGTCAGTCGATGAGTTTGCTTGTAGAAAGAGGAGAGGCAGGAACCTAACAACTCCACAGATGACCAGCTGTCAAACTTGGAGCATTAACTATATCCTTCCAAATTATACACAAGGTAAAAAGTTATAAGCAATAAACAAATCGAATCGAGCATCATCACACTTTTCTTTTGACTTTTTCCCCAGATCCTACCACCATAATCCTAAATGCAAACAATTGACCGCCATGAACACCTCGCTCAGATAACAAGCAATGAGCTTGTAATCCCTCCAGACCACAAACCCTTCAGTCCAGATCATCACCCTCGGATAGCGCCCTATCCTGGATTCATTTCCGCGAAAGAATAAGAAACCCAACGGTTTATGACGTCGGTCCAGATTCAGTACAGCCAAAATTCCCATTCCGTTTTAGACTGATGAAGGATTTGTTATTGATTGCGAATATACGTATGCGAGAGCCTTTACCTGTTTGTCCACATTAAGCAAATCCTTAATTTGAGTAGTACAAGTACATCGTACACAAGCCACCGCCGTGAATTCCGCAGTCTATGTATTCGTAAGTTGTCACGTGAGAGACACGGGCACAGCGGGATTTTATCCGTTAGTACGAGATATAGGGTTTGTTTTTAGGTACTTTTCGTACTTGCTCAGGTGGGCTTAAAGGTAGGACGGACCCCGAAATCAAAGTTTTGAAATGCCTACTCGTAGATTATAAATAAAATGCGTTATGCGCATGACTTCCGTTTTTATGAGTGTATACGCAGGATGCTATAATAGTAAAAGAAAATTGAAAGAAATTGAGAGGGGATTCATGTAGTGTGATGTGATGTGATGTAGGAAAAATTACAAGCAAGAAATTGTGGAAATGAAAAGCCATCGGAAATGGAGAGTGAATGGAGATGCCCCTTCATTTTTCGCCAATCTGTCTTTCTCTACCAGCCTTATCTCCACGAGATCCTTCAACAACACTTACAAATTATTTGATAAATCCTAGAAACCCAGAATTCCAGTTTATGAACAAGTAATTATCATCCGCTCTATCCAATAATCTTTCTCTGATTTATTAAAAACGTCAAAATCTCCATCCATATACATAAACTGTCTTGAAATACTTGGCAGATCATCCACCAAAATACGCACAAGTATTCGTATCAGATGAGGTGGCATGGGGCAAAAAATGATTACACCAGTGATCAGTGAGGTTACAAATTACTTTTTAGGAGTTATAGTACTTTAGGTAGTGATACCTATATGCAGGGTCTGTGAGGGGTGACAATTTAGGCTTTTGGGTGCTCCACTATGACAGAATTGTGTGAAGAGAAACCCTTGTTCAAACGCGGCTTGGTGGGCGCAAGATTTCTTTTTTCCCTTTTGACTTTACTCAAGGAAGCCGGAGTTACGACGCACATGGAACGGATGGATTTGAGTCAGTATGTATGTTCCAGTTATTAAAAGTGTAAGTCTCCCCTCGGGGTGTGGATGATCACTTGGATTGCTTTTCTATATTTTGTTGGATATTCGCTGTTTTGCTCATATACTATCTTGAATCTTTATATCTTTTTTTTCAAGGTTGTGTATGGGTCAGTCTATGCATTGATATTACTTTACAACTCTTCATATACTTTTATATATACAGAACGAATCATAGGTTATATATAAAAATCACCCAAATATCTACATTGAAACCCAACATTCGAACACAACTAAAGCATTACAACCAACAATCATTAGACAATGTCTACCTCACCCAACCCAAAAGCCACGCTTCGCCCCTCCAAATTCATCGAAGGACCTCCCCTCACCTCCACGGCCCCTAATCTCGCCCAAACAGACTCACAACTACAACTCATCCTCCTCGAAATGGATTCCTACGAGTCCTCCCACAAATCACCTCGCAAATCTAAATCGCGAACTTCTTCGAGTAGTTCTTCTAATTCTAATTCCTCACATTCTTCTCACATCTCTACTTCTTCGCTATCCTTCTTTACGAATTCTTCAAAACGAATGAGTCACGATTATTCTTCTGCTATGTCTACAAGCACTAAGATACTCAGCGGGGTGAGAGCGAGTATAGATATGAGTAATCCATTTTCAAGCTCAGAGTCATTGGGAAGAAGTAGAGGCAGTATCATTGAGACTATGAATGAATCGGATGAGGGATCGATCAAAGATGCACAGCCACTAGGATCGAAGATTAAAGGCAGACTGAGAGCTTGGAGCCGGGGGAAGGACGATGGATTCAGACCTTATGCGGGCACCTGAGTGAAATGAGATATGTTGGGAATAAGATTGGAATGGGTTACATTACGCAAGTTACATTACGAAGTTACACTATGATTGAGGATACTCGATACGACATGAGGTTATTTGACGGAACGAATCAGTGGCAAGATAGACTTTGTCAGATGAAGAAGAGATCATTTTTATGAAGGCAGAATGAAGAATACACATGCATGTCGATGCTCCAAAGAGGAGGCAGACGCTGTGTTGCAGTAGGGTTGAAGGGAATAGGTTAGGCAAATAGCCAACGCACAGCCATTTATGGAGAAGAGGTCCCGAGACAAGATTTTGTGGAGGGGGAACCGAGCACGACACGCGATAAGTCGAGACAAGTAGATAGACTGTTGCTTTGACAACAAAAATATCACGGAGAAATTGCAGGATAGATCAATAAATACATATTTTAAACACTTTATAAGTCGGTTAGTCTACTTTCGGGCCACCAGGGTTTTGGGCCACCTTTTTATATCAAAAATCACTTTTTAGACCTATTAATATTTCTATCAATATATAATATAATTTGATAAAAATTTATATATATATCATTTAGATTATTTCAAACTTATTCTAAATTTTTTAGATATTTAGAACTTTTCTAGATTGAGATTTAGAGCTTCAAAATATTGATTTTCAAATTTATATAGGAATTATATACAAATTTAGAATTTTTATAAAATCTTTAATAACTTTTTAGTAATAATTATTAAAAGAAAATTATATATCTTTTTGAAAGGTTTGAACTTAAATCTATATAGAAATTTAAAAAAAATAAAATAAAAAAAATTAACAGATATAGAGATATAGTATATAATAAATTTAGAGTAGTATAAATAATCCCTATTATTTTAAGGGTATTCTTTTAAATATTTATTTATAAGAAATTTTCTATTTTTTCTAAATCTTTGAGATAAAATATACTATAAATTTATAATAAAATTTTATAGTTTATTTTTAGTAATTTTTATTAAAAAGTTATTAAAGATTTTATAAAATCTTCAAATCTGTATATAATTTCCATACAAATTAAAAAATCAATATTTTGAAGTTTTAGATTTCGATACAGAAAAATCCTAAAAATCTAAAAATTTCAGAATAAGTTTAACACGATCTGAATTATATATATATAGATTTTCAATGAATTTTATTCATAAATAAGAAAGTTAGAAATTCCATTTTTGGTATAAAAAATAGTCGAAAAGTGATCCAAAACAGGGGTGGCCAGAAAGTAGGGTACCCGACTTACTGTGGTCCATATTTGACATGAGATGCTATGTTATTCACACATGCTACCGTTTTCCATATCTGATACCAAATATCATGATTCATGTATGCAGAAGACTCATCGCATCTCAAAAGTTCAAATTGGGTCGAATCTTCTTAACTCCCCCAAAATCCATCATGATCACATGGCGCCACCCAATCTCCTATTTTCCCACCACCTCGAAACCACCGATCTCAATGGTCAACGCGTACAAAAAATACAAAAACACCAGGTGACTTTCAATATTTTACCACCCGCAGAATCCCCAACTATTTTCAGCAAAATGCCTTACCCGTCCCTGCCTAGCTTCATGCGTGCCGGTAGTTGACGATAGGATGAACCGAGGCCCAATGAAACGGGACGATCATCCCCAACCTCGTGTTTCAAGCACACGAAAAACTAGTGATTCGAACGATTCATTTCTGAGATACATCTCTTACCTATGCACGTTATCGATTTAGGATCTGCTTCACCTTCTTCCTGCAGAAGAAATATCGATTGTCGAGTCACTCAAAATTCTATTTCAATATGCGCGTCCCGTACCCCACAAACTCTCACATCCGCGCTTGGCAACGTACGTCCCGGTTTACTCAACACTGCTACCGCGTAGCTCGGCTTCTCTATTCGTTGTTGATCGTTCTGCCGCAGATACCGCTTGTATTTCTCTCTGTCTTATTCTCTCTTTCTTATTATGGTCGTCCTCATTGGTCCTTCACATACCGTGCCTCTCTCCTCATCGGCTCCCACATAGCCTGGTCTCTAAATCCTGGCACCCAACCCCTTAAAGATGTTCTCTCCTTTCCCGCCCGCTGTTCCATCCCCAAACTCACCGACGATCAAAGTGTACAATTGGAGGTCATACCACCAGCAGATGAACCATGGTTTAAGGGCGATGCAATACATCCAACCATCCAACCAGAAAGTTGTCCCTGTTTCTGGCAATGGACACGGGATCTTTCTCCTCCCGTTGGCGACACCTCTGCCCCATTATCACAGAGGAAAATCATGATGTATTTCGTAGGTGGCGGAATGGTACAAGGCCATCCGCTTACATCTTCTATTCCCTGGCGCGTGATGCAGAAAACCAAGATCCCCATCTTCGGCGTCAACTTCCGTAAATGTGTAACGGCCAAAACGGCATTTCCAGCAGCCTTGCAAGATGCATTGTCGGCGTTGCACTTTCTCCTCGAGATGGGATATCGTCGGGAGAATATCTCGATTATGGGAGATTCGGGAGGTGCGGGAATTGTGGTTACGCTTTTGTTGTATCTTAATAGGTATAGTTTTCCCATGCCGGAAAACGCGGTGTTGATTTCTCCATTTGTGGATTTGGCGTCAAGGTTTGATGGGAAGGGGATGGGAGAGGAAGAGGAGAGAAGTCTGATAGAGTTGGATTTTATGAATAATGCAATGTTTGCAATGGTGGGATACCAGTACTGCGAGAACAGGCCGGATTTGAGAGAGACGCTTTTGAGTCCGGCGAGAGGGATGTTGCCGGAAGGGTATAAATTTGAGGGGCTTTGTAGGTGTATGGTTGTTCGGGGAGATGCGGAAGCTTTTTGCTCAGGTATGTATATGTTTTAATGCTTTTGTATGAGTGATAACTGAGTATTGATGATATAAAGGCATACGAAAATTCGTCAATCATCTACGCCAAGCAGGTGTAAAGGTAGAGGCGGTGGTTGGAAAAGATGAAGTTCATGATTTTCCCATCTTCTCAAAAGCTGATGGATCGTACGAGTTTTTTGGGCGAGTCGCAAGGTTCTTGGAAGGAGATGGAATTTATGATTGAGCGAACTAGGCTTGGAGTGTGCGGGAATGTATCTGATGGGGGTTGAGGATTAGAGGATTGTTGGGTAAGATATGGGCCTGATGGCACGAGGATATACAATATCAAATGCATGGGCAGATTTTTTGGGACGCTTTGGACAAATCACTTAGGGAAATTCTACCACAATGGCAAGCCAGCGAAAAACTGTTCAATCATAGTCATTAGCAAATTGCATGATCACCAGTACCAAAGTTCACTCATAAGATTCAACGGAGATTAATTTCTTGATAAAATCTTCGATTCCTAACTAACAATTCACGCGTCAGTACGTTTTTCCTGCGCCACAAGAGTTTAGCGGAATCATTGCCAGCCCGAAACCTGATCGTCCCGGAAAAGGTTAGGTTCGTCCATATGATTCGGAAAGCTGGTTAATCACAGAGACTAGCTACGAAGTTTGGATGGCAGAAAGAAGTTCAAGAAGAGAAGTGATAATGAGAGCCAACATCAAGCCGAGAGGGTACGTCTGGTAAAGGCTATTCGTTATCAGGTGGGAACCAGATGAGAGGTTTGTCGTCAACGTTTGAATCGGAAAAGGGAAACGGGAAACATTTATGGCCCATTCGCTGGAAAGCTCTGGAGGATCTTGGTGAGTTATCGTGGTAGAATGGGTGAAGGCTTTGTGGTAGAAGGTCCATGAATGATTGAGCCATAGTGGTGAGTCTTTTGTTGGCGTCTTGGTCGATTCGAGTCCTTCTCCTTTGTTGAAATGCTTTGCTTTGCCCTCCTAGGAATTCGATAGTTGACTTGATAGCATGAGAACAATTGAAAGATGATTTTCGGCAATTGAATGTGCTATATGGCGTAACTAATGTGTGGAAGCGGTTTGTACTTGAAACGAAGAAATGGTCATCTGCAGCGGTTGATGCATATTCTGAATCGTCTCATTTTCTAAGACGTCTACAAAATCAGTTAGCATGAGCAACATCGATAATGAAAGCAACGTTGGAGCTACATACCATTTCTGCTAGCGTATTTGCTATGCCATCTCCTGAAAAAAAAAATGATATCCATCGCGATATGCTGGTGTCGAATGCGGTAAAGGGTGATGCTTTGAAACCGAGATTTTCGGTGCGAACTTCAAGGCCTCGAATAGCCTCAATCAAATGTAACTTCTGGACCTTCTGTTAACCTTTACAGTAACGGCTAGAATCCACATTTCAAATCACGTTCATCCTCGGAGGAGTGTCGGATCGCGCAATGTGGCACATTATAGGTTGTTGACGGTAGAATTTCTGTCGGTTGATTGAAAGTGGGGAGGTGGTAGTGGCGAAAACGACGTTATGGCGAAGACTTACTTTTGACGTAAAAAGAATCTGTAGAGATATAACCGGCGTAGTAGCTGCACTTACCCGTATGCATGCATCTCTGGCTGAATCTGAAGACGTCGAAATAAAGGAAGATCGGCAGCTAGGAAGAGGAAAAAAGTGCAAGAAATTCCCATTCCCAGCCGATTGAAGATGAGTGGTTGTCGCGTGGAGGCTACCACCAAGTAAACCAGATGATCGAGATATCTGAAAACTTGAAAGCGCTTTGTTCTCAAATGTCGTGGATCGAATGGTTTATTGGTAAATAAGCAGAATTGGCAGGATAACGACTGGAGAAAAGGACCGGCGTGGAGTTTACCCCTCAAGTCCTGTTCGATCTATGATCTCTGAAGACAAATAAGGTCAACGTCTTCAAAGATCATAGATCGAACAGGAATTGAGGATGTCAAAACTGGAGAGTGAAAGTTGTGATTGAAAGGAAAGGAAAAATGAGATTGTGGAAAAGAAAATTTAAAGTCGTTAATGTGCGTTAATGGAAGCGAGAAAACAAATCCAATTCACTTGTCTGTTTATCTACCCGTGACAATTTTCTCACGCTAAATTAAGCGCAGCTAATATCAGACTTCGGATTGAAAGTGAAATTATGAAGTTTGGATGAGTACTGGATGTCTATTCGAACTCATTTCTTCCTTTCTCTGTGTCTTTGTCTAGTGGAGAAGAGATAACAGCATACTTCCCGCTTCCCACAAGACTTCCCTCCATCAACGCCAGAGGCCCTTTATCTGATATGAATACAACACATGAAAACATATAATCCCTACGGTATTGGGGGCGCACGTCGCACACGTTATCTGGAGCCCTTGTGCCTGCGAGTGCAGATCCGAAGGAGAAACCCCTTATGACCTTCTCACTTTTCAATAGTGGCTTGTTCCTTCTACCAGTCACTTCTCATCAGATATAGAACTCACAACTTGGACCACACTCTGAGAATGAAGACACCTCCGCAAGCCCTCATATGGGATTGTGCACGTCGAAGTACAACCTTCGTGTGAGATCCTATGTCGAGCAAGTGTGGGGATTTTGAAAATGGAAAAGATTGTCTGCTATCTGCGGCCTTTTTCCACTGCTCGAGCCAATTGCACAACCTTTACGATGAGGTTCGAACTATGGTATGATTGGAGCCCCGAGGAGGAATCTCAGGCTATCCCTAAATTTACTGCTTGAAATACAGTTAAAAGGTGATCATTCTGTATCTTCGTCGCCTGCACTCACCTGGGGCCTCATTGCTATGGCAAAGCTTGTCATCACTACCCAGGTTGGGAGTTGGCTCGAACTAAGAGAGCGAGATGAAGAGGAAGCGAGAAGTGCATTACTACGAGAGAAAACGGTTATACGATGAACAGCATAACTTTGATGGCACGAGTAAGCAGATACAGCTTTTGCCTCTCACTCCTAATGATTTATGGTATGATCAACTTATAACACATGCTCTTCGACGGACATCTTCTGTAGACTATCTCACATTCAGACTGTACTTCACTTATTGCATAATATAAATATATTTAGAATGCAAAGCATTGAATCTGAGACCGACAACATGCAAATATATATCTATCTACGTAGGTAGTAGAACGTTAACTCAAAATCGATGAAGATGAATGTGGGGAGGCATTTCGACCGCAAGCAATGATAACTTGATGTCAGAGTCAGGTCACGTGCATGTTCTATAAGCAGCCCGTGCATAAGAACTTTTTCTCGGAGCTACCTAAATTGAAATCCCATAATACTTCCAAGGTTACTGTGGATAGAGTTTGAGCCATATGAGATTTCTTGAGGCAATGGATGGACACCCTCCCATTCTCACCCAGCACCTCCTTCATTCATAGAAGGTGTGCGAAACTCAATAGCAGGCCCACTCGAGAACAAGAGAGCACACTCCACGCAGCCCCTTCCCTCCTCACCCAACACCTCTTCAATCATATAAGTTTCGATCATAAAACCTTTGACCATACGGGCAGAGCTTCAGCCAAGCAAAATCATTATAGTATAAAATCAGCTTGCTTGAGCTGTGGGCACTTCACTTGATTTGAAAAATCAGTCAAATTTTCGAAATGCTGGCGCCCTTTCACCGCTATTTATTTACAGTCCTTGGTGCAAAACATAGTGTTTTAAACAAAGTCGCTACCTATCATCGATCAACTGAGAGATGGTGCATACTATAAAGGATGAGACCATCACCTAAAATGCACTAGATCATCCATGGTTTTTAGTCAAGGATGACAGGAGCAGGCATTGCGCCTGGCCATCGATCATAAAGCGGAAGATCGCAGAGGGCACACTTTTCTGAATTGGAGATTGATAACAGATTCCTTAAATCTAGAGCCCTTATGCTTTGAACTTCACGTGAGGTTTCATCTCACTTGTCGACATGATACATATTTGGTAAAGTTATTCATTCGTTGGTAATGTTTTGCAGTTCATGACTTCTATATCAGACAGCGAGTAGAAGATCTTGTGGAGTGGATATAAATCGGAGATATAAAGGGATCGAATTTCTCTCCGCTGCAACCTTCCTTCTACTTTACAACACTTCCAATGTCTCTAGTCTCTCTAGTCTCTCTTCCCGTTACTTCAAGATGTCGTTGTCCACTACACTCAATTTGTGGCCCACCCAGAGCTACGTTACGGTCAATTTTCGACCTCCCACTTTCGATGTTACGAAGACGGGAGAAACTCAACCAGGCTTGATTCTCATCAATCCAGTTCTGAACGACTTGAATAAGTCCGATCTCAACGCCGCAGTCTCCGCCGTTGGATCTGTTCAAGCTAGTGCATGTGGCATTTTTACTGAGGATGGGCAACTTGTGTGGCAGGGCCCATATGCTTTTGCTGAAGATTCCACACATCCTCCCTTGTTTAGTACGAATCTTATGGTTCAAGAGTACATGGGCAAACCTGTGTTGACATACTGGCAAGGTGTTCGTAAAAGCCACGGTGTTGCATATGGAAATATCACCATACTGGATGATACCTATACGCCAATCACAACGATCTGCCCAAAATTAAATCTCATCACTTCACCGAGTGCTAATTTGACGGATCTCGCATGTTTTGGCGATTGCCACGAATCATTTATTACACCTTCAAACACCCTAATTGTCAGCGCAGGCAACATTACAACTATGGACCTTAGCCCAATTGGTGGTCCAAGTGTTGGCTATGTGTACGACTCTCAGTTCCACGAGATTGACATTGCAACCGGCGATATAATTTTCAGCTGGAGTTCTATTGCCTCTGGTATTCCTATCACATACTCCAAACTTATACCAGGCGTTAACTCTGGAACTGGTTTAAATTCGAGTGATCCTTTCGACTGGTTCCATATCAATGCTGTATCATCTGTTGGAGATGGATATCTTGTTAACAGTCGTCACTGCTGGGCTACTTGGTATCTCAATAGTGCTGGTGAGATTCAATGGCGAATTGAGGGCAACAACACCGAGGGACAAAGTGATTTCGTGGTTCCTAAGGAAGCAAACTTTGTAATTGATTTCCCAAGCCATCATATGTCATCAACTAATCACAAATCAGGAATGGCAACATCATGCTCGCATCAGCAATTACACCAACACAAGTGCCGTCCTTCACTACTTTAACAACCACTTCAGTGAATTCTCAGATAAAAACGTAGCCAGCCAATCCAATGGTCTACAACTCTCTCTTAACCTTGTAGACAAAACTTTAGTCGTGGAAAAAATTCTCAACGATTCTGCCTACAATGATTTCAGCGGTTCTCAAGGAGCATTCAGCCCACTCGACAACGGCAATACATTCATGGGCTGGGGTGCCATTACTCGTCTTACTGAATTCGGTCCCGATGGTAATGATGACGTTCGTCTACGAATCCAATTCGGCTATGATAATACCGCCAATTCATATCGCGCCTACAAACAATCCTGGAACGCGACGCCACCTTGGAATCCAGATGTCGTAGGAGTTAACGACACCGCATACATGAGTTGGAATGGAGCAACCGATTATACGGCTTGGGTTATATATACAGGGACTAGTGAGAGCAATCTCGTGGAAGTGGCTACTGTTCAGAGAGGCAATCTTTTCGAAACTAGCTATCCTATTAGTAGTGAGGCTCAGTATTTGAAGGTTGCAGCGTATGCTGGAAGTACTTTTATGAGAAATTCGTCACTGGTTACTGTGGAGCCTTCCTATTAGCACCCTATTACATCATAGAAGGTAATAGTGATGTTGAATATAAATCTCAAAGGTCATGAATATAACAAGCTTTGATAGAGAAGTCGAGAACCCGGCTACTTTAAGTAATATATTAGACTTCGTCACTTTTCGTACTTTACTTCCATGCGAATACTGCATTTCTCTCATTCAGATGGGTTTCATTTGGAGAACTCTCACAAAAAGAATTTCATCCATACACATGGACAAGAAAGTCATCCCCTTGATGATCTACCTCCCCACACTCCAATGGTTACTGTCCCAACCCTTAAAAATGTTTCACCTGACTCAAGTGAACACAACTTCGGGCGCGTTCGGGTCAATCAGGATACACGGAACCATCAAAATTTGATGTCCTACCTGTATTTTCCCAAGGTCGCTTTTAAGTTGAGATTGTATTCGGATCGTTTTTTAGAAGAGAATAGACCTTACTGGCTTCAAAATTCTTCTTATCAAATAATATACTCACAGAACGCGGATTGAGACAAACATAATATTCCGCTGAATGAATTATCAAACAAATGAAAGATCATCAAAAACAAGTTCAAGTATCGAATCGTTCGATTATTTAACCTATCAAATTTCATTCTCATATGCAGGTATCAGTAGCTCGAAATGACTAGTTTGTAAATTAGGAAAGCTACTTCCTTCTCTTGGAGCTGCTGAGAAGTATTTATATAGTCCTTTGCGGGTTGGAATTACCTTCTGATTGGGGCTTGGTACTATGAGGATTAGTTTCTGCGGTTGATTTCGTGTGGTCAATTGTCCATAATAGTACGTAAGTGATAGCTGCAGTTCGCGACACTCGAGGATCTGGGCGAAGAATACCAAGCGCTACTCGAACCCCATGTCTCAAGCTCTACTCCAAACATTCCGTTCTACTCGACTGTGTTGAATGAGATCGTATCCCAGAAAGCAAGATTGGACGCATCTTACAGGCGCAAAAAATGGAATCTCACGTTCTTTTCAATGCTACTATGGGGAACTTATTGTCAACTCGTTCCTCTAGAAATTCGTTTCTTGAGATAGGAACACACTCTGCCAGATATTTAGGCGCCGCCAGCCTGATGCGATCTACATACCCACATTGGTTCGAGACGAAAGTGACACTACAAGTTTGCTCACTGCAGCAGGTAATTTGTTTTTGAAGGGACTAACCATCGATTCAAGGTCCATAAACTCTAGAGAATCAGTCCTTACAAACCTTCCAACCTACCCTTGGCACTACGAAGAAAGCTACTGAGACGAGAGTCGACTCCTTAAAGACTGGAGGTTCCGCAAGTTTTCAAGGCCAACGGAATCCAGACCCTCCGGGAATATGATCTCCTCTAGACTCTAGAGTTGGCCATTATCAAATCCAAATTAATTTCTCAAGCTTCCAGCTTCTTTGTAGATGGCTACGCCAGCGAGAGCCATATTGGAGATTTGCAAAACGCTGTACAGTTTCATGATGCGGCCAATTGCGGAGATCGATATCCACCAGTCGTTTAGAACGCTTGGAGTTGATTCGCTTGTGGCTATTGAGCTGAGAAATTGGTGCACGCAGAGAATTGGCGTAGGACTGCCCGTGCTGGAGATCATGGATGAAGCATCAATTCAGAGCTTAGGAGAGATGGCCGCGGGTGGATTATTAGCTAAAACAGTGGTTGTAGAAACAGAGAAGAGCACTTAAATTGGCACCTAGGGAGTGCGGTGAGATGCTGTTGTAGAAAACATGGTGAAGTTTAGCACCAGAATCCGAGTAAGCAGATCTGATTTGGACAAACATTGTCTGGTACACATGGGTAAAAAAGGAGCATTGTTTATTGTAGGCCGTGGAGAAGTGGAATATTGAGTTCTCGCTAGATCGGTCCATAATGCAATGATTGGTTGAGGCAGATAACAGCTTTACCATACTCAATGGATAGAAGACAACGCCGTGCTTACCAGACAATCTTGTTTCAACAGAACATCTACTTTTCAGCCTTTCCTACCCTTTCATATCCCCGCGCGAAAGGAGACGGGGCTAGAAAACATGGGAGTTTTCCGGTTGATGTGTGAACAGGGTGTTAAATGGAACAAAGACTCTAGGCTACTTGTTAGATACCGTCTTCCACCTGGTGCTGACCACGAGTGTGACGTGAAGGGGAATCCGTGATTCAAATTGCAGGGAGAAGAACGAGACGATCTGTTCGGACTAAGGATTCGATACTGTAAATACAAGAGCTCTGATTCCAGCGAGAAGAGAAGTTTGGCTCATGTAATGTGATTTGATGTGATGGGATGGGGAAACATCTCTTTGATCCTATATTCAAGTCCATGGGTTTTCTATGATTCAGGGACGACTTCAACAACAAATTTAGAAGCGTTGCATCAAATGATATTGATTAAAGATCAAATACACTTGTTTATTTACATACAATTTTCTAGATATCTGTTCGAATTCATTTCTTCCTTTCTCCCTCTCCCTCTGTTTGTTGGAGAAGAGAAACCAATATATTCTCCTCTTTCTATAGAACCCTCATCCCTTAATGCCAGAGGTCTTTTATTTGATACAAGTACATATAAGCTCTGGTATAGAGAATACCAGTATACAAAAACATTCCGCTGAAAACTTGGCACGATGATGCAGGTTCTAATCACCGAAGCATGGAGTTCGTGAAGCACAGCAATCCATCATCCTACATGTTTCACCGCAGCCACCCATTCGATCTGTACATGGAATGTTTGTTTGTCACCACCCTGTGTGTAGAACTGAAAGCATTATTCTCAATTTATCGTGTGAAACCAAACACCGCATTTCCTTGCCACTATAGTCGTCGACTGCAGCATATGGTTAAACAATGAATATATAGCGAGCACAGGGACTACCACAACACAGCTTGTCCATTCGTTCATTGCGAACTGTTGCTTCATTGCCCACCAAAAAAATCTCCTCGTTCAATTTATTGAGTAGTACATACAACTGTGTTATTTGGAATTCGAGACATGAGCGTGACCGCGTTGATTGCTTCATCATTCAAACGGGTAGGATGGTCTTCGTTGTCGCCGTTTGATGTCAGATTCGCAATCGCATCAGTCAGAGTCGTCTTGTAAGGGAAAACCGGTTCCTTGGGAGAAACCTTAGACCCACGTGGCTTTGGTTTGAAAAGATTGGATGGCAAGAAAACCATGCAAGCGGTGGAAAACTCAAAATGACCATCGGAAGTCGAACGCCCAGTTTTTTCGCCGGGAATCTTCGTGCACAACCTTTTGCCCTAAGTGATTGTTGTGGGATTGATGGGCTTTTAGATGATCACAGCAAGGCTGCTGGTCACTCGAAATTGTTCTATTGTTGACGCCTAACAGACTCTGTCGATCCTGTTAGTCAGTAACTTGATTTGTGTGAGTGAGAACTACACCAATGGTGTGTTTGATTGGAGTGCTCTGACGATAGATTATCCACAGATTATCTGTCAAAGCCATTATCCGCTCCACGGGTGCCCATTGCGCAGCCTAGGCTATACAGAGAAGCTGACCATGGTTATCTATGGTTTATGACAGGTATGGGATAGAGGTTCTGACTAGGTATCCGCTGTGTGATATGATGATGACTTCTAGACCACTGTTATGGTGTGGGTTGGTATAGGATCGATGTTCACTTGTACGTGTATCCGTCGGTTGTTGAAGATGACTGGAATGCATTGGCACCGGTGCTGCATGTTGTAAACTGTCGGGTCTTTGCAGGTGCGTGGGAGTGGCTAGTTGCTGAAAGCTGCCAACTGAGCCGCAAGTTCCTCCCTCAAACAGCGAAGGGCAACCACGTCATGCACGATTAAGGAATTCATCGTCTTGTTCGCCGTATTGGTTGTCATTGCTCCCTGAAAAGGCCACAGCTGAAGAGCTTCGAAGCAACGAATAAAGGTAGCTAGTGAGGTTGCTTGAAAACAACAAAAAGTGAAACAAAGATTGGAAGATCGTACGAGAAGATTCGGACATCAACCCAGAATTTTATTTTGTTCGGTCCGATAGGCCCTAATTATTTTAAAACTGATTTTTGATTCATAGACAAAGAAAATCCAATGGACTAAATAAGCGAGGATTATTGTCGTCGTCGCCAAAACTGATATACTCCCCCACATTCAATTTTTGAATCCCGAAAAAATAAAAATCGACAACTACCTTACGTCCCTGTGAGGAACAAATTTGAATGGAATCGATGGCCTAAATCTACGCGCAACGGATAAAGCGGGTCATGGAAGTCGTTCAGAACGCAAAAAGGTAAGTCTCCCCCATAAGGCGCACGCGTTGTCGCAGAATCCCTCTCTCCCCACCTGTCGATCTTACTTTGATGGGCACAGCAAGCCTGAGATCGTCGCTATTGCTGTGGTGTAGAAGTCATGATCGACGTTCCTTATACATGAATTCTTGCATCAGACCTTGCCTCCACCCTTTCATGCTCAAATACTAATCGTCGTTTTCCTATTACAGCACGATGTCCGCTCCTACTTTGTCGCAAGGTCTGGCGGTCGTCGAACATGCATCAATTGCGTTACAAGCATTGATTCAACATGTTCCGTTGAATGAACGTGAAAGTGCGAAGAAGAGAGTACAATTCTTGACACGTTTGATGGACGAGTTTGTAAGTTTAGTGTCTTATCCTTGTGGTCTACCCAAATCTATACTGACAATAAATTCTTACAGGCACTCTCAAATCTCGAAGATTCTCCCGACATTAGAACTCTACATGCTTCGGTCGATGCTGTTTTTCATAAAGCTGAAGAAGATTACCATACTGCGACACTCGAGTGTGACGAAGTGCTCCGAAGCAACGACATCTTAAACAAGCTCATCACTTCCCTTGAGCATCAGAAGTCTTTGGTTAGAAAAGCCTTGGAAGACGTGCCAGTTTCCCATGTGAGAACGATCTTCCTCTTCAATTCACGTGAATGGATTATTGTGTATTAACAGTGATTAGTATGCCGTTGGTCAATCTGCAGACCCTTCCGTTGTTGATGTTCAAGAGTCTTCCAACGTTGAAATCGAGGCTGTTGCTGATGTGGCTGCTACCCATCTGCCTGCTGCCGACATGGCTGCTGCTGATCTGGCTTCTCTCGATCTACCTACTGCCGACATAGCTGTTGCCGATCTGCCTACTGTCGATCTACCTTCTGTCGATTCACCTGCTCTCGATAGACCAAACAATTTTTTATTAAAGATGTTTGGTGAGCGCCGTCATTCTAATAATCCTACCATTGACCGTCTTGCCCCCACTCTTATCAGAGCTAGCAAATCAGGTGGCGCAATTACCCATTTCGCAGCCCCCAGTACTGTGATCGATGTATTGGTGAATGGCACCCATGATAAAAAAACCAAAGAGCTTCTAACTCGTCTTGAGCGCATCCCTCAAGAGCTTCAAGATGAGGTCGGCAATTTGATCTTAGACCCTGCCTATTACTACCAGCGATATTGTCATAAGAAATTGCCTAGACAAGTGTCTTTTGGCACATCAGTCTATGAACCTGGAAAGATCATCAAGGTTTTCTTCACCACTGATGAAACATTGAAGATGGGAAGCTTGAGCGCTGTACAGGCGGACATGGACTCACAGATGGCATGCATTCCAAAGGACAGACCCACCTACCATCACTACATCATCTACAGGTCGGTGAGCTTCCAGTCCCTCTGGTTGATGGAACAATTCGAGCGATTTCGACATGCTCTCACCATTCAATTGTATGGATGCAGATACGCGTGCTGGCGTACAATAGTTACGATTGCGTTGCCAGCCCACCGTAAATTTAACCATGTGCCACATATCAAACTTCTGCATTACGTCGACAGCACTCCTTCTACTATTGGTGACATCCGTGGCATGGATTTCACAATCCTCTACGTCTACCTGTATGATATGGTCAACGCCAACATGATTTCTGTGAAGAGTATCCGCAAGAAGATTGAAGATAAGGCTTACTTGTTTGACCAATTCAAAGACATGTATCAAGACCTCCAAGGATACCTCATGCATCGATATAGGCTTCCTCTTGAGCTCCTCGAGATGGCAGAAGACTTTGACATCAAAGATCACAAGCCCAAAGATCAAGGTGTCGCGCTGAGATTAGATGGATTCGAACTCGATACTCCTGCTGGTAAATGGCAGCAGATATTCGAAAATCAATATCGGTACCTCAAATGTGAGAGAGTCAATGCGAGTTGGTATAAGACTGGTAATCTCGTCATTTGCGAGAAATGCAGACGCGCCTTACCAGCTCTGTTCTCATTTGATAAGAATGTCTTAAAGCCTGGTGAGAATCATGAAGACCCCCACCCCATCTGCCGCATGTGCCAACTTGTCCCAACCTGCAACGGTCTACTTGCTACAGCTGTTAATGCATACGTCCCTACAACTCCTAAAGACGCTAAAGAAAAGAGAAAGCCTAAATTCGAGGACGGCGATCCGCATAAACTAGTCGCTTCTGAGGATGTTGATCTGTCCACATGGATTGTTCCAGAGTCTACTGGCGCTTCTATGCAGGTTGAACAACATTTGGTAAGTTTCATACCCGTTAGTAAGATCAATGCAAATCTGACAATTCTCTAGAAATATGATGCAACCCTCTTCTCCCCTACATACGTTGTGCGTGATTTCCCAAGCGAAGAACTCTTCCACCAGTTCCACCAAAGGGTCTCAAGAGCAAGACATTTTCAGGAAGATTAAATGACTCGAACGTATCGGCATGGAGTTCCCTATTGAATTTGATCGAGAAATTTGAAAGGGAATGTGGTGATGGTTTCATACTTGTGTCTTCGCGTCACCTTTGATAGTGAAAAACACATGAACTTCATGTTAGCTCGTTCATATCGTAGTTAAGAGATAATGAAAGATTTCAATGCTCACAAGACACTTTGACTTAAATCCAGACCTTCTCCATAACAGTGAACTTTCTGTATGTACTATCGAAGTCTCGATGGAGACAGTAGTTTTCTACATGTACGCATTTCAATATGCAGTATTCCATGTTCGAATTCGTTGTCAGCCAGACAGAGCACACGGAACTGCAATCGACACATGTAGATTTTTGCATATTCCGCAACCATACGCCCAGTTTCAACTATGAATTTGAATTCCGAGTGGCATGAGTTTGCCATCTTCTCTCACAATGGCGTTTCCTGGACTATGATTCCGGGACGACTTTAACAACAAATTTAGAAGCATTGCATCAAATGATAACGATTGGCGTGTAAGGCTGAACACTTTTCGCAGCCCAGCTTCTGACATCCATATAACCCTTTGTATCCCTTGCTTCAATCACGACGCACTCGACTTAAAATGCACCTCACGCACAAACACCACCAATTAGACGTCGCAAGGTGTTGTGAGTGAAAAAGTTTTGTTGCATATCGTATCGGATGAACTTATTGCGGTTTTGTCACATTGTGCTTCTGACTTATCCCGATTGAGATCTTCGTGCATCCATGAGGTTACATTTTTAAGCCCCAGATATTCATCTCGGGGGTAGATTTGCAAAGACGCTTCAGGGAATGGGATATGAGCTGACAAATATGAAACTTATATATGCAAAAGCTAGTGAGTATGGGATGGGAAGCGTAAGGGTGTTCGGCATTTGTTGCATATCGTAGGTGTATCCACTTGGTCCTGAAGAAGGAATGTGTGTATGACGGGAGATGGCTTGCGGGAAGAGGATTGGATGAATGGCTAGTCGTTGGGAATACAGATGGATCGAGGTGGTGTGGGTGATGAATGATAGTGGTGTTTGAGGTTTGCGGCACGGGTTCCTTTCTATACAACTGTACAACAAGAAGTCTTGATGTCATTGAGATTATTGGTCGGGCGACGTTGCACAGATTCAGATGATAAAAGAATACAGCCAATCATGAATCAAACACATGATGTTCCTCCAAGAAAAGACAAGTATTTGTTGCATGTCTCTACTCCATAGATCTCCATAAAAGTCCATATATCACGTGTTATGTATGATAATTCATCACTTGATCATATTTGCATGTACGAGTAGAGAAGAAAGAATAGCGAGTGCATTTACTTCTATGAAGGAGAATTTGATTCTTATCATCTTCTTCTTTAGCTTTTATTTCATTGATTACACTTACCTAGTCCCTTATCCATCGGCTCTTCAATTCCCCATACAAATAGATTGAATATCAAACTTCAATTCCTATCCCCCATGCGAGGGATCCCCCCAGAAATAGGAGTCTATGATTCCCACATTCACATCCGCAGCTATCTACATAGTACGAGTAGATAGTAAATAAACATGGGGTATGATCGTCTTACGCTCCAGTTTCTACAACGTAGGAGTATAAGATCCGTTTCATTGTACTTTTCTAAAAGGAATGAAATCTCCGGAATTTATCATACGATAATAACACGATCCAGACTTTATTTGGTCGTAGGCGTGTTAATGGTATTTATTGATTTACTCTTGAACCATTTTGATATCAAACCATCGAGGAGACGAGTCTCCGGCTGTTTTTCAGATGTGCAACAAATGTTAGCATTATGATATTTATGGACAGTATTTGGAATTGGTTAGATAAGAGATGAAACTTGAGGTCAAAAGAGTTTAGTCGTGAAGCATGAATGATAGAATGGCAGTGCTTAGTTAGAAGCAGATCTATGGTCTAGATCGTGGTGGCGATGATAGTAAAGGTCAAATCGCAAATGTTCCTTTCTAGACCTATTTAACCGACCATCATTGACCAGCATGCTGTTTTTCAGACGATTTTCAGACGATTCTACGAGAATATACATCGAAGTATACCTAGGTACCTAGGTATTTATATCTTCATCCTTCGCTTGTCGTTGATCTCATCTGTCTCTTCATAGGATTGCACCTCTATTTCCACCCATGGCCATTGATGGTAAGAACGGAAAACACCTTCTTCACGTTACCAGATTACTCATCATCGGTCTCATCGGTGTTCACCCCACCGAGCTTCTTACAAAGCTTCCATCATCAAGCTGCAATCGTCATTTCTCTTCAAACAAATGCCATAGCTAAATGTTTAATCATCAGCTTTACTGTCCATTGATTGAACGAAGCGGAATATTCATGCATATAGTATTATCAATCAAACACATTGTCCCATCTCGCCGTTCCATCTCGCAATTTCCATATAAACCTTCTTAACGTGCTGTGTTCCCTTTGTTTTGTACCCCTCATCTACATCACGGATTCTCAATCAACGTCTTCTGATCGTTTACTACAAGTTTTGTCCAATCTAAGCTACAACACAACTAACAATACAAACATGCCTCCATCCAGCAATTTCTTTAGCATCATCGCTGGTGTTGGTGCAGGTACTGGTATGTTGTCTAATATCACAATCACTGCCGGAGAATAGAGATGCTGATATTCATCCTCCCTTAGGCCATTCCGTCGCCGTCAAGTTTGCTTCCACCTACCCCGTCGTGCTCCTAGCCCGTAATCCCGCCAATTATGAACCCACCATAAAAGCTATCACTTCATCCGGAGGACAAGCAATCGGAATCAGCACTGATGTCTCTGACCCCTCTTCCGTATCCAACGCATTTGAAGAAATCAAGAAGCAATACGGTTCTAAGAAATTGGCAGCTGCGGTCTACAATGTAGGGGGCAAGTTTGTGAGGAAGCCATTTTTGGAGTTGAGTCTGCAGGATTACGAGGCGGGGTATGAGAGTAACGGGTGAGTAGTGTTTCTTCTAACTGTTTGAGTAGACAGTTGCTGGGAAAATGAGTTCAGAACCAAAGCTAAAGAATGCATAGAAAAGGATTCTACCTATTTGCACAGAAAGCCTTACCACTCCTTCTGGATTCCGTGGCTGACTCCCCACATCCACCCTCCCTGATCGTCACAGGAGCTACAGCATCCCTAAGAGGCGGTGCTCTAATGTCATCATTCGCGAGTGGTAAATTTGCGTTGAGAGCAACCACACAGAGTTTGGCTAGAGAGTTTGGTCCTAAAGGAGTACATGTTGCGCACGCGATCATTGACGGTGTAATTGATATTCCTAGAACTAAGGAGTGGCAAGCGAATGGAGGGGTTGAAGATGGAAAGATCAAGGCCGATGCTGTAAGTACTTGTTATGTGAATTCGCCTTCAATGACTGACATGATGTATAGATTGCGGATGCATATTGGTATTTGCACACACAACACAGATCACATTTCACCCAGGAGTTGGATGTGAGACCATATGTTGAGAAGTTTTGATTTGGGTTTTGAATGAAGTATAATTCTGGTAGTTTACTAAATTGCATCGGACAATTCTAGCGTAGAGTTCGTCAATTGCTGTCGATAAGACGAGTAGATAGCATAATTATAAAACAACAATGATGTCCCTTGCCATCAAACTCTCGTTCTTCAGAGATTTTAGTGAAATCTAGAGGAAAGTCTGCAGGCAAGAAAGTTAACTTCATAAGGAAAACTTTGGATTTCCTCTTCGCTCGTCGTTTATCTCGAAAACAATGGTAGAAAATGTCAACAAGGTGATATATGAGCGTAAATGGTCACGAAAACGAATATGTAATTCACAAGAATCCTAGAGCAAGTTAGTAGAGGGTCAGTCCTCCCAAAACAGGTATAGCAATCAACAACACAACAAAGTGTTGTCACAAGTATCGTAGACACTTGTTGCTTCGGGAGGACTCCCATGGAGCATTTCACAGTGGTACCAGACGTGCAAGCACGAAGGATGTGAAATGGCCATAATTTTTCATTTGACTATGCCTAGCACATCCAGCTGGCAGAAGCCAGGGATTAATGCATGTAACGCTCATCGAAAGCACGCCAATCCCAACCCAATTTTATATGCCAAATTTATGCCTTGCTCTTCAACTTCTCCTTGATCTCACGACCAGCCTTGATGCGCTCAAGTATGCTCTCACGGTCCTTGTCCAACTTCAACTTGGTGATGATGACCTTGGATGGGTGGATACCGAGGGGAACGGATTGTCCAGAGGACTTCTCCTTGACGACACGCTCGACGTGGACGACGTATTTGAGACGGTAGACGGAGGTGATCTTTCCCTCAGATCCCTTGTTGGAACCACGAACGATGGTAACCTCATCATCCTTTCTGATTGGGATGGAGCGGACCTGAAAAATATTCTGTTAGATGTTGAAAATTCAGAAAATCGCAGAGAATTAATACGCACGTTGTACTTCTCACGGAGTTCCTTGCTCAAAGGAGCGCTCATGATGGTACGTCTGACGCTGGATGGGGCATCGAAATGAGCCTTGCGGGACTTTCTCCTGGAGGAGTGGAGGGCTGAAAAAAATTGCTGTTAGCTTCGCGATTTCATGGGATTACTGGCAAAATCAAAATGAAAATTGCGCAGAATTGCGGTAACAATCGATTGATGGTACATACAGCTGTTGATCTTCGTCATCTTGTCGGATTGGTGAGGAACCTGGATTTGTCGTCGTCGTTGGTTGTTTTCAAAAATTTCGCACCGAGATTTCTGGAATGGAGAATTGTGTGCGAAAAACGCTAGTGTAAGCGAAATTTTTAGCTGCATATCACGTGCACAATATGGAACAAAATATGGGACCAATGATTCCCATTCGAAGGAACATCGAAAGGATTCATTATCCAGTGTTCATTTCATTTATTTTGCTCGATGAACGTGTTCGAAGATATTGATAATCCAAGTACTGTACTGAACCTTTCTTCTTGTATTTGTAGATGCGAACTTACGATGTGGAAAAAGAGGATCACTTGAATAAGATCCTCTCCATCCAAATTGCGGACTCTTCCAACATATCATACATCACTTATTAAAAAAAGCCAAAATACATAATATGTATCGCGAGGTCAAGAAGAGAGTCTACTCATCCCATCACAATTTCCATTTAAACTCCTTACGAATACTTATTTCTTCAGGTTTGGAGTCAACCACGGGAAGCATCCAAGAGGGTCGGATCATCTCCAAACCACCATTGTTCAAATATTCATAAAGTTATGGATCTCAATCACACAATCAAAACCAAATGATCTCCTTATTAGAACACTCATACCGATAGATACGTAGTCTTAATCCATCATGACGGTATTCACGAAAACAAGCAGGTCATGACTGTGATTCCTTGTGTTACTATCCCATCACCATCATATTTAATGGCTTCTTCTTTTCCCCATCTTTGCTTTCTCCATTTTCAAATTCCACAATATCACTTCCGAAACTACAGTCAAACCTATATCCATATACTCCCTCGAATCAAAATTCCAAACCTACCACTCCTCCAATCCATCTCATTCCCTCATCTCCCAAACCTCCAAACCCTCGCATCTCAAAATGTGCACAACAACCCACTGGTACTGGAAAGCCTGCGATCACACAATCGCAACCGAATTTCTCATCCTCTGCAAAGAAGTCTCCAAAGATTGCGCTGGCGAGAACTCCGACAAAATCGAGAAGAAAGGAAGATGTCCCAACTGCAGAAAGGATTCCGCCGTACAAGTCACGACCATGGACAAGCCGGACCTCTCCTTAGAAGGAGGTTGGGAAATGATAAGTGAAGCTACCATGAAGGAAATTCGGCAGATTAAATTTTAGCATGAGGCGTTGAGAAATTTGGCACAGTACGTCGAAGGTTGATATTATGGAGTTATTTCTTACGAGGTCGTTTATATTCGAAGGATTTTTGCCAGATTTTGTCAAGGGCACATACTTATATTGGTAAATAGATAAGTTTCTAAGCGCCATAACAATACACATGTATGTTGTCGTTGACTCATCAATACCTTATCTTTGTACTCGCAAGTGTATTTCATCTTGTTGCATGTTACAAATATCACAATACATCAAGAACGTTGAAGTGAAAGAAACACCATATCATTCTAAACATAAGAAGATCGGACACAAAAGTTCATGTATTCAAAGAAATCCATGGATAAACATTTCAGACCATTCGCTCGCTCACCCATTTTTCCTCCAAAATTCCTTACATCTAAAACGAATACATTTAGTTAACCAACCGACAACCACAACTGCTGACGTAGAAAGAAATAGGAGAAGGAAAACTAACCAAAACTATATATGAAACTAGTGATCGCGCCTAACACTCTAAGCCCCCTGTTACAAACCAAAACACTAAACAAAATCCATCCCATTTATCCTTTACCACCTCTTAGGATACCTCCCCGTAGCTGCAATATTTCTAGGCCTTAGTACTGTTACCAGTGTAGAGGCACTAGCAGATGCTGATGCCGATGAACAAGATGAAGTACCATTGCCATCCCCACACGTGGTGGTGCAATTCGCACCTGACAAGATACCACCTGACTCTATATTATCGCCACATACACACTTAACCCCACTCTCAACTGCGTAGTATTCGTATTCAGAACAAATAATTGAGCAGATAGCTGGTGTCATATCCGATGAGTATGTTGTTGGGCCATCTAGGGTGCCTGTTGAGTTTGAAGAACAGCCAATGTAATCGAATGATGACGTTGCACTAGCAGATGCACCAGAGAGTGTAGTCGATGGCGAGGGGTTTGAACTGAATATCGTTATGCTAGGAAAACCAGAGCTTGATACTGACTCTGTACTAGAACTACTTGCTGATTCCAGGGTGGAGAGCGATGGATTTATACTTGTACCAAGAGGTAGACCGCTCAAATCTGTTAAACCCTGTGTACTGGAGGCCACAGATGGTGGTTCAGTGCTGGATACCTGGGCTTCGGAAGCTGGCAATGTGGTCTCAAATGAGGTACTGGTGCTAGTGCTTCCAGTTACTACATTGTTGATGGGAGGTATACCGGTTCCAGTTTCACTGGCGGATGAGAGCGATTCGATAGTAGAGGAAGACTCCGATGATAATGTACTCGAAGGGAAACTGCTTGAAGATGTAATTTCTTCAAGACTTGTCTGAGAAGCACTTGGGACAAATGTACCTAAAAGCCCTTCTGTCGAGGATGCTTCAGGAAGTACAGATTCATTGAGTATTGACGACGAAGCCGTGCTATGCAAATTGGACTCTGAAGTCGATATCGTGGTTGACTCTAAGCCTGAATTTACTAAACTAGTTGAAGATTCCGAATTTATCTGAGAGGCCGAAGCAGAAAGACTTGGAACTATCGACACTAGGATATCAGTAGTAGATGAAGCCGTAATTGATTCAGATTCGGAACCAAAATCAGATGCAGATGTCGAAATAACTGTCAGGATCACGGTGGTCTCAAGGCTTGTGATTGTTGCACTTGCACTTAAGATTTCAGATGATGCAATTCCGGTCAAGTCGGAGGATATAGCTGGCTGAGATGGCTCAATCAATACTGTCGAAGAGAGACCTTGTTGTGCTGATGAAGATGTTTCCACGGTTTGTAAACTGGAAATCGTTGACGAAAATTCACCTAGCTGAGTTGAAGTTGCCACTGAAGATATACCTTGTGATGATGAGGGAACCTCAGTTGCAAGTCCAGTGCTCGGAAGGGTAACAGAGGATAAAGGTTGCGTGGATGAGATAACTTCAGAATCAAAAGTTGTTTGTAGAGAGCTAGATTGAGACCCCGAGCCAATAGTTGGGCTAATGGCAAGTGATTCTGTCGAAAATATAGCTTGTGATCCTCCAGTATTTGGAAGTGTACTCTCTGAGCTAGAAGTAAGCTCGGGTATCGATGATGAGGTTTCAATGAGTGTCTCCAAAGGCGCTGTATTTCTCAAGGAAGCGGTGGAAGAAAAATTGGGTTCGGAAGTCTGTGATTCAACCGTCAAAATGACCGTGCTTGAAACTATTACAAGACTGGAGCTTACAGAACTAAGATCCGATGTCAAGGAACTTGGCAAGACGGATAGAGATGTTTCCGAAGCTGAGAATTGAAGGGAAGTTCCCGAGCCAATGTTTCCAACAATTGGAATGCTGCTACCAACTGTGCTACTGGCTTGAACAGCCGAAGAGCTGGTGGCAATTTCTCCACTCGTAAACGATGGGAGCTGGGAAAGGCTAATGGAGAAGGATTCAGATAAGACGGCACCTGAACTTGTGCTCAGAACAATGTCGGAAGAGCTTTCAGATCCAGCAATCGTAGATGAGAGAGAAATGAGCGTGCCCACAGTTGAGAGTTCTTCAACGGTGGAAGAAATTTCAGACTGTGAGGCCACAGATGATGGTATTATCGAAGCAATGGAAGATATCTGGGGCTGTTGGGATGATAATTCCGAAGAAAGGAGACTGCTGGCGGCGGCTGTAGAAGGCTCAACTACAGGCAATGAAGATTGAACAGACTGAACAGAAGAAATTAAGGAATTTTCTATCGTACTTGAAGGTATCCCTGAAGGCAAGGTACTTGGAGCTGCCGATAGACTTTCAACCTCGGAAGATGAAGTTATTGTGGATCCGGGATTTTGGACTGAATTTGATGGAACTCCGGACTCGCTGGAAATGATCGCGGTCTGTGATTGAGTCTCAATCACGGAATCTGTAGATTGAACCGATGGAATTGATATGATCCCGGAACTTTCCATGAGACTAAAGCTTCCAACTAAAGTAGATGGCAGTGCTGACAACCCAGGAATACTCGTGGTAAGCAATTGACTCCCAGCACCGGAACTTTGGGAGGCAATGGAAGTCTCAGTCGGATTCGCAGACTCAATCGTGCTTGCACCAGTACTACTCAAAACACTGGCGGTCTCAATTAAAGATTCAGATACTCCACCGATACTTTCCGAGGTCTCAACACTCAATGTAGATTGAAGTGCAGTGCTTGATACACCACCTGTAGGACTAGGCTCAGAAGGCAGACTTGTTCCAATATTTGAGCCACTCAAACTAGCAGAGACTTCGGTTGGTAAAATTGAGAATCCACTCGTCAGTGTACCAACTTCCGTGATTACTGATAACAATATAGTACTACTGAGTGTTTCCGAGGCTCCAAATGAAGTCCCAGATTCCAAGTTCCCAACTATTGGAGCTGTTGTTCCGGTGGATTCAATTCCACTCGTTGATACAGCAGCCGAATTTGATTCAAGGATTGAAGTGCTGGCACTTAGAGAAGCTTCAATTGGAAGAGTTGAAGTCGTAAGAGTTGGATTTTCAATCTGGGATTCGGTTTCTATACTAGAAGTCGATATGATAGTAGGGCTAGATTCAAATCCTGGGCCACTGGAAATTTGACTAGCCTCGGTAGGCAAGGAAGTGGCTTCATTTGTTGATATACCAGTACTTGTTACGAATGAAGAATCAAGGGTCGGGGATCCAGCCCCAAGACTTGTTTCTATACCTGTATTTGAAGTGGTAATGGCACCGGATTCACTGGCAGAAAGACTCAAAGATGAGGACAGTTCAGCTGAAGGAGATGAAGTGGTAGCTGGCAAAGAGCCCGAGCCCGAGCCCGATGAAGTCTCGATATCAATCAACTCGGTTGAAGACTGAGCTATTGTACCAGTTATTGATGGGAATTCTGAAGTTCCGTCTACAATACTTGTCACTTCCAGTAATAGTGATGAGCTTATAAGTCCAGGAGTACCGGAGGATATGATTTCAATGGTGGTACCAGAAGATAACGTCGAAGTGGGCGCAGTAGACGGAGTGATAACTTCCTCACTGAAAGGGCCTGAAGACGTTTCAATACCAGTATTCGAAGCCGATATAGTGGATTGAGCTTGTGCAGTGCTACTAGCTATTGAAGGATTGATAATTTCATCACTAAATGTAGTAGAAGAAGTTTCAAATCCGGTATTTGATGGCAATGCGGATGATCCAGTCAATGTAGTGCTAACAGCAATTGTGGGGGTTATGATTTCATCACTGAATGGCGTAGAAGTTTCGGGTTCACCAATTGATATCGATATAGAAGCTTCTGACGTGGTACTGATGGCAATAGATGGAGTAATTACCTTATCACTGAAGGTAGGATAAGAGGTTGAGATTCCATTTGTCGAGGCTGGTAGGGATAATTGGATCGGCGTAGTGAAAACAGCAGAAGTTTCAGCAGAATTGACAACGGTTGATTCAATACTGCTTGGCACCACCGATTCTATTGATGATTCAGTAGCACTGAATAATTCGGATGGTATTGAGGTTAAAGTGGCACTCGATGCACCAAAAACGGTGGAAGAACCTGCTCCATTGGTTAATATTTCAGTCGTCAAATCTATCGATATTGCAGAAGATTCCAAGGCACTAGTTGACTGGGATTCGAAGGTGCTTGAGGTCCCACTACCAGATGCCGCGTTATTTACAGGCGGAATGCCAGTACTGGACCCGGCAGCTGTCGATGAAGGTTGGAATGAAGAAGCCGAATCGGATTCTGAGCTTTCAATCGAAGTTGATGGAATCGCCGACAAGGTAGAGCCGCTTTCAATCGCCGAAGAAGTTGGGAATGAAGTTGCTGAAAAGGAAATAGAAGATATAGGAGAGCGATCCGAGTTAGTTGTACAAGTATCAGGAGGACAATATCCATGACTACAAGCAAAGTCACAGAGTGGATCGTATGTTTCGGCATCGAATTCCCTAAGAGCATATCCACGAGTATTGGTCTCGGGTGGAGGTTCGACTGCTGAGACCGCATATGCAGTACATGTACAAGGATCTGCACATACTCCAAAGTTGCAAGTAAATTCACAGAGGTCAGAGTTGTCCTCGGTACTAGATCCCGTACCTTCCACGCAGAAAGCCGATGGACTTGAGGAAGCGGAACTTTGCGTTGATGATGCACTAGATTTCAAAAATGATGATGCTGCCGTTGATAGAACGCTCGAGATTTCAGTAATGGATAAGGTTTCACTGTCGCTCGCAGATAGCGTTAAAGTTTCCAACGGAATTGAAGTAGATAATAGGCTTGTTAGAGTAGCCGCCAAACCGCTTGATAAGGAAGCCTCGGTAGTTGTCAGAGAAGTGCTTTCAATGATAGTTGTGCCGGATGAGCCAATGCTACCTCCTTCAGAAGGTATAGAGATGAGAGTTGTACTTGAGGCTATCAAAACAACTGAGGACTCGGGCTCACTGGTTGAAAGCTGTGTTCCAAGATTGGTTGGGGTACCAGATAGAAGTTCAGTACTGGATAATCCAAGAGTTGTAGAAATGGCATTCGTCATAGACTCCTCGAGACTACTGAGGGATGTAGAAAACCCAAATGTTGGTTCAGACGTAGATTGTATGAGGACTGAAGTAAAATCCGAACCGGTCAAGGTCGAAGAAGCTACAAGAGATTCACCTAATCCAGAGCTAACACTGAGAGTCCCATCGGATGTGGATACAAGGAACTCAGTCGTGCTACTGAGGGCAATTGAAGTGATAGGAGTCGATAATGTACCAATTGTTTCCGAACTACCAATGCTCTCGGCTGACGTAATCTGACTGGAAGTTTGAATGAAACTAGAAGCAGCGACCGAATCTGAAGGTTGCAATGTCTCACTTTCCACGAGAGAAAGAATCGTTGATTGAGTGACACTGATAGTCTCGGTCTCGGAAGCGGCCGAAGGCAATGATGAGATATCCAGGGAATTAGTTGTTGAAACAGATGGAATTGGTGATTGGAAAACATTGCTGCTAGTTTCTTGAGACGTAAAAGACGATATCAAATTACTTTCTGCAGATGTTGTAATTTCATTTGATATGCTGCTCGTAGTACCCGAGAAAAGGCTGGTTATTGCTGAAGAGCCACTTGGCGTCAATACATCTGTGAAAGATGAAGCCGGTTCTGACTGTAAAGGAGCGGAATCTGTGATAATCTCAATGGTCGTCGTTGGTATTGATAGGGACGAAACCGAAGACTCAAGGATACTGGTCGATATTTGAGGTAACCCAGAAGTGTTTGACTCTCCCAGTGATTGACCAGTCGATGTTTCCAAAGCACTGTTCACCACTGATGAAGTACTAATACCAATTTCGGTTGATGATGACTGTGGGAGAGATGTAACAGGGCTTGTTTCCAGTGTACTGCTAAGACTAGAAGGCTCAAGGGTTGTAGATTCTATGGCAGTAATCGATATCTCAATCGATTGAGATTCTAAGACAGGCAAAGAAGTGCTATCAATCGGTTCAGAAACTATGGTAGATAGAATCGCGCTAGTCAGAAGTGTAGAGCCACTATCAGTCGTTTCAATCCCTGTGGAAGACACAAGTAACAAGGTCGAAGTAGCTTCTGTACTCAATACAGCAGTCTCAGTCAAAGTTACAAAGCCAGAGCTAGTGGTGGATGTGTAAATACTACCACTTTGTCCAATACCATTACCAAAAGTTAACTCGGTACCAGTAAAGCTTGCAGAAGCAGAATTGGCTGTCTCAGACAGGAATTCGGAATTGCTGGATGATATATATGAAGGTTCTGTGGTGGAAGACTCCAATCCAATCGTTCCGATTGTCGTAGAAGGTGCTATTGAGGTGTCTGATGTAGAAGATATAGGTATACTAGCGGCCCCCGAAGAGAAAGATGACTCCAAAGTAAATAGCTCAGAGGTACTACCAGTAACGATCTCAATTGTACTGGAGAAAAGACTTTCAGGACCGGATTGACTCGCTTCACTGGTGATAACTTGTAAGCTAGCAGACGAAGTCAATGATGACTCTCCACTTAGCAATCCTGAGGTGGTGATGATTTCAATCGAACTGGATATAGGAATCAAAGTGAATTCACTGGTGATGACTGGCAAACTACTAGTCACTATCAATGATGGTTCGCCACTCAATAATTCCGATGTACTAGCAATTTCAGTTGAGCTAGATAATGGATTGAAAATGCTCGTCGTAAGGGATAAAGGTTCACTCGTTGCTGCGTGTAGGCTTGTTGACTGGTCCAAATTGGACCCGGAGGT
Source organism: Botrytis sinoallii (assembly GCF_014898435.1). Classification (NCBI taxonomy): domain Eukaryota; kingdom Fungi; phylum Ascomycota; class Leotiomycetes; order Helotiales; family Sclerotiniaceae; genus Botrytis; species Botrytis sinoallii. The sequence goes on along the minus strand of NW_024066029.1, from coordinate 1,312,940 downwards.
AATTTGGGCAGTACTACCAAGGCTTGATTCTGAAACCGATACCTCGAACGTGCCTGTAAATGTGGGTATCAAGTTAGAGGTTTCCGATAGTTGTACTGATTGACTGATATCCGTACTTAATCCAGCAGTACCCGCCGAGTTACTGAGGACTTCAGTTGAGCTGGACTCGATGGGTGTACCAATTAGAGTTACCGTGGGAATGACAGATCCAAAGCTGCTCGTTAGTTCGAAAGTGACGCTCTCTTGTGTCGAGGTAACGATTTCAGTACCTGTAGATGTTTCAATAGGTCCTAAGGTGTTACTAACCCCTCCTGATAAGCTAGGTTCCGTTGAAACTGCCGTAGAAACGACAGATCCAATATTACTTGTGAAGATGAGACTGGCACTTTCCGTTACACTCTCCGACAGTTGTGATGAGGTCCCAACTCCAGAGCTGGAAGTTTGGATAAGACTTATGAGATTACTAGTTGCCTCAGATAGACTTGGTTCGATTGAATCTATCGTGGAGACAATAGATTCAATACTGCTTGTGAATCCAAGAATGGTACTCTCAGATAAACTCTCCGAGATCTGTGTTGAACTAACAAATCCAAACCCTGTGGATGTCGAAATTTCAATGAGAGTACTGCTAGAGCCTTCCGCCAAGCTGGATTCGATTGAACCAGTCGTAGAAATAACAGAACCAAGATCAGTTGTGAGATCACCTGTGGATTGAATGTCCAAAGTCGTCGTCGTGGTACTTCCTGATGCTACATTGTTGACTGGTGGAATACCAGTACTACTTTCAGTAGGTAACGAACTTTGTTCGATAGAATTAGATGTGCCAACCAGTGTTTCTGTAACTACAGTGGATCCAATATTGCTAGATGACTCAAATGACTGACTGGGCGGTCCTATAAAGCTACTGGTAGCCCCGAGAGTCGGTTCAATACTTGATTCGATAACTATAGTAGTGCTAATGAAAGTCTCTATAGATGTAATCGATCCAATATTACTTGAGGCCTCGAATGACTGGCTTGGTGTCCCTACGAAAGTGCTCGTTATTTCAACAGAGGTCTCTATACTTGGAGATGCGGATTCCGACAAAGTAATAACAAGTGTGGTGGGCAGGACAGCGCTAGATTCTTCGAGTGTACTCAACTGTGCACTGCTCGAAGGAATGATGGATAATGCCGGGGAAGAGAAAACAGCTGTACTACTTGCAGCTCCAGATGATTGGACCAATGTTCCTGTAAGCGATTGGAAACCACTTTCAGAAGACGCAATGGTACTCGTGGAGAAGATCTGGGTTATGATCGATGACTCAAGGATTTCAGTCGTAGAAGATAATTGTAGGCTGATCACTGTACTGGATTCCAAATTGGAAAGTATTCCTGTTGAGGACTCGAATCCAAAAGTTGATGGATTCTCTGTATTCGAAACTAGACTTCCTGTAGAGGTCGGTAATATATCAGTGGTCAATGGAATAGAAGTCCCCAACACTGAAGTCAAAATAGATGATTGGCTTTCAAGACTCGATGATGTCTCTTGTGCTTCAGAAGTACTCTCTGGACTTGTCAAGGAAATTACAGTCTGGGAACCGGAACTTTCAAGAGGGAAAGTAGAAGAGCCAATGAGGATCTCGGTCGAAGATACCTGCAGAGATGATGTTTCACTTAACTCGGAAGAAGTTATGATTTGAGGCAAAGAAGATTGTCCAATTGTGGAAGAATTTTCAGATAGAGATGATGGCCCCAAAGTAGATGTGAATTCTGGTAAAGATGATTGTTCGGACAAAGACAAAGATACAGAACTGGAAGTAATTTCAGGTTGGGATGTTGATTCCAAAGTGAATGAGCTACTTTGTTCAGTCGTTGTAGTTGTACCAGAAGCTACATTATTAACTGGTGGAATACCAGTGGAAGTTCCATCTCCAAAGCTCGAGGACTCAGCACTCGAAACGGATGGAATGACAGTGCTTTGAGTTTCTGAAGGTTCAAAACTTAAGAGTGAAGTTGTGGAGAAGCTAGTCATGAAGCCAGAGGATTGAGAAGCCGAAAACGATGCCAAGCTAGATTCGTATGAAGAAAGGGATGCAGATATTGAGCTTTCAATGATGGATGAAGACGGTGTAGTCGATGAAGAGAAGATATCAGAAGTAGATGATGCGTTTTGGGTTTCTTGTCCAGAAGAAGTTTGCATAGTTTGGAAAGCCGACTCAGATTGAGAAAATGACTCGGAGGTAAATGATGAATAAGATGAACTAATGATAGAGGAAGAAATTGTGGCAAAATTACTAGATGACTCAAATGCTGAAGAGCTAATGAAGGAACCGACCGTCGAAGAAGTCAGAGTTCCTTGAGTTGTAAAAGCTGACTGATCTGAAAATGAAGATGATATAAGAGAATACGAACTGGACACCCCGGACGGTGTATTCGTGAAGTCGGGCGAGCTGGTAGCTAGCGATCCGCTAGATAATTCAACCGATGAGAAAGAAAGAGTGACTTCAGTCGAAGTAACGGAGGGGCTTTCCAGACTCGCCGAACTTAGACTAAAAAAGACGTTGTCGATGTAACAGCCGTGGTTGTGGCTGAGGGATCAAAAGGCAACATCAACAATGAAACAGTTACACAACCTGCTCCAGGTGATAACATTAGGTAGATCGATCCATGACAAGCTTGTATAATGTTAGCGGCATTATATGGTAATGTCAACCCGATGGAACAATCTGGTTTGATAGATGCTACAACAGGTTGGTAACCAAGTTGTTGATATTTGGTAGCAGTAGAGAAGAAAATTGCTTCATTTCCAGCATTGTGGGTATCTTGATTAGATGCCAATAATACAGGATTTCCAAAGAAATCTATAATATTGAATTGAAGTTGACCAGTGGTAGGTGATAATGAGAAGGTCAAACTCTGTGCTGCATCTGTGGTGAATGATAAAGCATCATCACCGAATGAGACAGGATCCCATAGATATTGTGCTGGCATACCCGTCTGATTTACCAAGATTCTGAAAAATGGTGCAACAGGACATCCAGCAATTGAAGTTGAAGATGTGATAGGCGAGAAGGTTGAAGTACTTGTCACCAGACCGGAAGTTTCAGATGGTATAGTTGTTGCGATCAATGGAGTAGAAGAAGCTCCAGTTTCGGATACTTCAGTGCCGATCAATCCTGTGCTTGATCCTGTAGGTGAGGCAATGGCTGTTGACAATGTTGATGAAGGTCCATTGACTGCAACAGCAAAAGCTCGAACTTGAGTACATGCATCTCCCCTTTGAACTTGTTTAGCTGGTGTCAGGATAGTGAATACACCACTGCATATAGCCAGAATATTGTCTCCAGTGTTCGGGATATCCAAGCCAAGTGAACAATCTGCCCCAATACTAGCAGTAAATACTCTCATGCTGTCTGAAATATGGTCTGCAGTGAAAAGTTGAAGAGGTGATCCTAAAGCTGTCAATCGAACAGCACCTGAGATTGGAGCATTATCAGAACGACGTTTTGCTTGGAAAGCGTTGCCAAATCCAATATTGAAACTAGCTGCTAGAGAGCGTGATGATACGGGTGGCAATGTATCATAGCCCCATGTACCTTCAACGGTTCCACTGTCTGGATAGTTAAGTTGAGACAACCATTGTTTTGGCTTGCCAGGTTCATCAATTACTACATTGAACAGGCTTGGTATACTTGCGCAGACATAACTATATGAAGGAGGTGCAATAGATGTGGATGATGGGGAAGAGCTTGTAGATGACACTCCTTGCTCACTTGTGGAGAGAGGAGCAGTCGTCGTGACTTCAATTTCGGTAGTTAACCCAACTTCCGTAGTAGACTCAGGTGCTTCAGTTGTTGTGGTTGTTGTCATGGTACCAGATCCTACATTGTTTACAGGTGGAATGCCGGTACCAGTGCTTGTGCCCTCAGGTACATCGGAAGTTGTACTAACTCCTGGTTCTTCAGTGACCATAGCCCCCGAAGTCGTGGTGGCTGGACCGGTTTCTTCAGGGCTGGTAGTTGAAGTTGCTCCTGGTTCTTCGGTATTGATGATCTCAGTTGTGCTAGTAGCTGGCCCAGTTTCTTCAGGGCTTGTAGTTGAAGTTGCTTGTGGCTCTGCGGTATTTACAACCTCCGAGGTCGTCGTAACTCCAGGTCCCTCAGTGCTCACAATCTCAGTCTCTTCCGGACTAGAGGTGGTAGTAATACTAGGTCCTTTGGTATTCACAATTTCCGAACTCGTAATTACCGCTGGTTCCTCGGTACTAATAACAGCTCCCGACGTCGTAGTGACCCCTGGCTCTTCAGTATTCACGACCTCAGAAGTCGTTATAGCTACAGTTTCTTCTGGGCTTGGAGTTGTGGTTGCCCCAGGTTCTTCGGTGTTGATGATCTCGGAAGTCGTTATAGCTACGGTTTCTTCTGGGCTTGAAGTTGAGGTTTCCGCAGGCTCTTCAGTATTGATGACCTCGGACGTCGTAGTTACTCCTGGTTGCTCAGTGCTAATGACACCTTCAGAAGTTGTAATAGCTGTCGGTTCCTCGGTATTAACGACTCCCGAAGTTGTACTAGCGCCTGTTTCTTCGCCTTCGGAGGTGGTAGTTGCTCCTGGCTCGGTGAGTACCTCAGTGGTAGATTCAATAACATCAGTTGTGGTTATAGTGGTCATAGTGCCAGATCCAACATTGTTGACAGGTGGAATGCCGGTGCCAGTGCTACTAGCTGCCTCTGTTGAGCTAGCTCCAGACTCTTCAGTATTGACCACTTCAGTAGTAGTTGTAGCTCCTGGTTCTCCAGTACTGACAACAGCCGAAGTGCTAGTCGCTTCCGGTTGTTCAGTATTGACAATTTCCGAAGTACTAGTGGCGCCTGGCTCTTCGGTGTTAACAACTTCCGAGGTCGTTGTGGCTCCCGGTTCGCTCGTGCTTACGATACCTTCCGAGGTGCTCGTCACTCCTGGCTCTTCAGTATTGACAGCTTCAGTAGTGGAAGTAAACCCTGGTCCTTCTGTACTACCAGCCTCAGTAGTACTTGTGAGCCCTGGTCCTTCTGTGTTGATCTCTGAAGTACTTGTAGCTCCTGGTTCTTCGGTAACAATGATCTCAGTCGCAGAGGTGGCTCCAAGAGTCTCAGTAGGAACGATTTCTGTAGAAGAGACGCCAGGTTCCTCGGTAACAATAATGTCAGTTGTTGAACTGGCACCTAGTGTTTCCGTTGGAAGGATTTCTGTAGAAGTAATACCAGGTTCCTCAGTGGCAATGATTTCACTCGTCGAGCTGGGGCCTGATATCTCAGTTGGGCCGACATTTGTAGAAACGATTGATGTTGGAGGAACGTATCCAGCCAATTCATATACAATAATCGCATCTCCGGGAGCACGACGTCTGAGTCTTCTGGTGGGTGGAAGACTTCCTCCACATACTTGTGTCGAATCACCTGGACATGGATATGAACAATCGGTGGCTGGTTCTGCTTCAAGCTTTCCGTTCGAGCAATAGCAGTGTCCTGGCCCAATTGCTGCATATCTAAATGGGTTGCCTCCATTAGCTGTAGAGCAAAATTCAAGGCAGTGACCGACTGTGTCGTAAACATTTGGATCGGTACTTTCCGTGACCGGTGGAGCCAATGGAAAGCCAGTACCCTCTTCATCTGAATAACAGTCCACTGCATTGTAAGTACCAGCTGGTGTATCGCCAGATGAAACGCGAGTTGGTTCCGAAGGCGGCAGAGTTGTAACCCCTGGTTCTTCGGTACTGACAACTTCTGTTACTGCAGGTTCAGTAGTTGTAACAGGAGGCTCGGAAGTGACCTGTGGAACTGAAGTTGATAACACTTCACTAGTAAATGAAGATCCAGAATTGGCATTGTTAACTGGTGGAATAGTGAAACCAGAAGATGAAGTAAATTCAGAAGATACAGTTGAACTGCTAGGAATATCCGATGAAGGGGCCGCAGAAGAAGATTGTGTGGTGCTAGCACATTCAGATGCTATTAATCATTAGAATGGGTTTATTGTTTGACCAGTATTTTCAGAGTACTCACCAAATACAGTTTGAGCCGGCTCGATCACAGTTGTTGTCCCATCGAAGATAGTCGTAGTTCTACGCTTAACTTCTGTGGCAGTAACATATTCGGTATGAATTGAAGGGGGTGCAGTATAAGTAAGAATTGAAAAAGAGACATCAGTATAAGTCGTATATTGTGGAACGACTGAAATTCTATAACGAGTGACAGTTGAATAAACAGTAGCTGGTACCGCGTGAGCGAAAGGAATGAGTGCAATACCACAAGCTGCAACCTGCAGCAGGCACTTTGGAAGTGAAGTTGGACGCATGGTCCTGACGTAGTGTCTGGGTGAACTCGAGTAGATGATATTTGAGGCTTCGAAATGTCTGAAAATAACAACTACTTGACTTCTGTAAAAAGACCGACGTGAAAGTGTGTAAAAAGATACTTTTCAAGGAATTGAAGAATATATAGAATGTAAGCTTTGTTTTTGAATATGGTACTGGGAAGAATGTAGATGGCGTCTTGCCCGCGTCAAGGAGACGATAAAGTCAGAGACATAGGATACAAATTAATGACAAGAATATTCAAGGAATGGGTAACGTTTGGCAAGATTCCCATATTGGAATGTGATATCGAATGACAGTCCTTGAATTCTAGTGTAATTTGACTTCAAACATGTAGACTACACCACCTAAAAGTCACTCGAATTCATTGTATATTGTAATCGAACGCATCAATCTATCGTCTGATATTGAATACAGGAACAATTCGTACAGTTCTGATGATATTAGTATAGCATCACAAGAGAGTACATATCGATAGACCGTCGTTACAGTGTTCTGTATTTTCACGTGATTTCAGATCTTGTTTACTTGCCAAGAAACGTTTGAAATGGATGTACATTCTTCACCACTTCGAGGCTATGGCGCCAATAGGAAAGGTCTGTCAGTCCTCCCTAAGATATGTTTCGAATCTAGAAGTATTAGAGTTGGTGTAGAGCATCTGGAGAATGGCAAAAGAATGCCGCATGAAGGATGGGACAGTCTGGACCAAGTCCTCGAGAAGAAGAATACCGTTTGATAGGCATGGGAAGGAAATATCTATTGAAAATCGTGGCCGTTTGTCGGTATGCTTGAAGGCGAACAAGTGTGTGAAGAGGACAAGAAGGAAAGGAAAGGAAAGGAAAGGGAAAGGGAAAGGGAAAGGGAAAGGGAAAGGGAAAGGGAAAGGGAAAGGGAAAGGGAAAGGGAAAGGGAAAGGGAAAAGAAAGTGTTGGAGTAAACAAAATAAAACGAGCAACTACCTTTTCCTCGCAAGATTAGAGGCGCCACCACCACTCCATCGACGACAAAAATCGCGCCTTTCAAAGACTCACCGGGTCACTATTAAAAAAGGAATAGAAACCATCCTCCAAACCAATCTTTGAAAACCACGCGTACACCCATAATACATGATTGAGAATCATTGTCCTCAAATTTCCCCTACGCCTCTGACATCAGCCCTCTAACCTCCCCTGAATCATATTCCATCCTCCCGCGTTCCGCAAAATGGCTCTGGCTTTCCGGTGTACCTAGCTATGATCCTAACGGTAGTTGAGAAGTAAGGGAACCCCCAATCCACATGCCAAAACATCTCACTAATTTTTATTTGACAAAAACAGATCCACTCTTCACGTGTTTGTGGCGCCGGCCTTCGTGTTCCCAAAGAATGAATAAAAAGTGAGCGTCTTCACTACAGCAAGTTCTTTCCCTCTGAATTTTTTTGCTCTCGTGAGCTCCTGCTTCCTTTGTCGATATTCATATCCAGTTTGAGAGTCTTGATGTATCACGTGATACCAGCATGCTAGGAGACTTTGGCAAAGGGATGGGAAAGTTCAGTTGACGTGCACACATAACTCTATCAACTGTTTATATTGACTTGAACAGTCAATGGAATTAACAATCAAGTATATCTAATTACCGGAACTATCGAGCTCAAACCTATCGTCTACAGAACTAACAGCAGTATTCCTGTTGGTATCCATTTGGTTGATAAGTGTAAAGTAATTTGTCTATTATGGTTGTAATCATTCTTGATCATTTTTATCTAGGTACCTATGAGAAGCTAGGGTTACCCATAAGGAGCGCCTCTCTTGCTAATATAGTGCCCTCCATGATCACATAACCGATATCCCGGCAGTTCTAATTCATATCAACTCATTTCCTAGCTTGATACCACCTAAATTATACTATATCAAATACATTAAAATCGACTCTTCATGCGTTTATCAAAAAGGAGAATCAACATACCCAAGTACGTTCCTAGTATACAAATCAACCAATCAACAACAAAACAAAATTTCATTCACTCAAATCATTCATTCACACCACCTACCTATATTGTAAGTTAACCCTCACTCTCCATCACCACTCCCTCCTTTTCAAACTTCCAAACCCTAAAAAAGATGTACAATACAGTCTTCGATTCTGAGAACAGATCATGAAGCCACTCCGTCCCCAAAGCGTGCTTTCTATCTAAACACCTACATCCATGCATACCTCCTCACTTCCCCAACACCAGCTAAAATTCTCTTCCAAATAACAACAACTTTATGTACACACACATGTATATTCGTAGGTATTTTCTAAACATCATACTCCTTAATATAGTACATCACCTGAGCTCACACTTCCGCACAAGCCCTATGATATACTACGAACCCCGTCACTCCCATCCCCTTCACCTCATTCCCATCCTAAAGTACCTATACAACATACCAATGCCAATCCAGCAGCTCCAATATCTACACTCTAAACACCAAATAATAACCCCTAAACCTCTCACCTAATACCAATACATCTCTAAACCTACTACCTATACATCCCCAAATTCTACCACACATCCAAATCCCTCACACAAAACACAATACAACACAACACTATACAATACAATACAATAAAATACAAGAAACCACCCCTCCCCTCCCCTCCCCTCCTTCCACACCAAACTCCTCATCTCCTCACGATCCAGATAACACAAATCCACTACGCCTCAACCCCACTCCTTAAGATCGAGAAGATACATACCTATATAAAATCTCTCATTCAATTCAACCTTTCGTAAAAAATTCCAAGTGTTTCTATGAGAATATTTCCAAGTTCCAAGTTCTTGATTCAAAGATAATCTGAATTCAATTCAGTTTGATATCAATCCCACTCCCAATCCAATGTATTTCTAATTCCCGAATCAGACCATTTTCGTTTATTTAGCAAAAGAACTCCATTCGCTTCCCATAGGATAAGTATGCATATATATCCAATATAATCTTCTAATCCCGAGAAGAAAAATATAATCAAAATAGGTATCTCGAACTCATATCGAACTCAACCCAGACCATTCCATCACTTCAAAGAAATCATTTCTTCCCTCCCTCCTCCCATCTCCCCTCCCACCCTCCCCTCCCCATCCTACTCCCCCAAAACCATAAACCCCGCTCCCCCACACAAACTCATCAAAACCGCCACCGTCGCCACCGCCGCACCCACCCTATCCCCCCTCGTAATCACCTCAACCCTCTGCATCCCCCCTGTCCCCGTCTTCCCACTCCCCGCCCCACTATCCCCCACACTCGTCCCGCCAGTACTATTCGTCACCGGGCTAATCCTCGCATTATCCGTGCCCGGCACCGCCACCATCGCGCTCTGTATCGCCCCCAACGCACTCATCTGCTGTCCCGCCCCCACATTCCCATCAAACGTGCCTTCCGTCCACTTAAACCCGCACGCACCACCCGTACCCACACATTGCCCTCCCGCTGCTTTCGCGCTGCTTTGCAAGATAGGAAAGATACTTTTAGCGGTAAACGGCGCGAGGATCGAAGTAGAGGCGAGCCAGGCTGTGAAATAGGCTTTGAAAGATAGTTGATCAGTATCACACTTATTAACCGTTTCGCAGGCCTGTTCAGTGATGATGGAATTTGATTTGTTAGAGGCGAAGATGTTGATCGAGGTGTTCATTAATTGGTTGGTGCGTTGTTGCCAAGTAGAGTTACCGTCGGTCTGAGTATATAGGTCAGTTTGGATTTCTTTCCTCTGTTATACTGCCCGAAAAAGAGAAGACCCATCTCCTATTCATCGTTGTATTAACGAGAAAATACAAGAGAAAAAACTCACATAATTAAACATATTCGCCGCTCCATGCAAATAAATCCCCGCATTATAACTCCACTGCAATCGATCTACGCTCGCGCAATTATCCGTATCACTACTCCCATCAAAAATATTGTAGCCACTATCAATCAATCCCACACTCTCTTCCCATTGCCAAATCGTCTCCGCCCAATCTGCGTACGTTTGATTACCCGTATACCTAGCCAGTCTAGCTCCTATATTAAAAAAACACCCATTCGCAATGGAATTCTTATACGTGAACCCATTATTGAAAGTAAATATCTGCCACCTCAATCCACCTCCACAAGTACTAGTGTCCCATCGACTTGCCATTTCATTGAACACCGCTTGAGCCAACGCAAGCCATTGTGGTTGATCAGCAGGAGGATTTTGAAAATTCGATTCGGCAGCTAACATAGCAGCCATTCCCCAAAATCCTTGATCGTCATTCCCTTCATCTTTGGTCTGATTCGCAGGCATATAATCGGCATCGGGACCAGCTTGAAATAGCAGAGCTTCAGATACAATACTGTTGTATGAAGTATCACCCGTGTAACGCCAATAATCTATTAAAGTCATGAACATCCCACCGCCTTCCCACCAAAAATAAGGTGGAGGTAACAGTCCTGGAGTTTGGCCCTATGAGATATTAGCAAAGAACCTGCATCACATGAGACCAACAACATATTCACATACCGATTCATTCCCATGATAATACGAAATCAAATTCGCAGCCACCGAACTCGCAGCGCTTTTAATCGAACCTAACAACAATCATCAGACTCAACATCCCAACCTCCACCAACAGAACAAACATACCAGCCTGTGAAGTATCAACCGTGAGAGCATGCACAACCCTCCACCCAAGCAATGGGCATACCCATAACCCACTCTGAATCCGCATCATAAAATTACGTATATCCACGCAAAACACAAAAGCAAGACCGATAAATGAATGAAAGTAAAGCGGAGAAGAATCAAGCCCAAGAAGTGGAAAGAGTCTTGGAAAAGGCTTGTTTAAACGGCGTGGCGCAGATGCGGAGATAATAATAAAAGATCGTAAAGATGACGGCAGATAATACAAATAGTAATATTATAGCCCTGTCAAAGGTGCGGTGGTAATATTCGTGTCGTATTCAAATCAGATACTCCGTTACCAAATAGGTAAAGTTCAAGTAACCCGATATTCGCTGACGGAAAGAAAATAAAAGATAGAAGAGAAGGAATGACGAGAAAAATAATTAAAACAATATGATAAGTGTCATGAATATCAAATCCATTCAACCATTCATTTATTCGTAAAAGACAGAAAAAAAGTTTGAAGAAGGAAGAAGAAAAGAAATCATCAACTTCAACATCAACATCAACAACAATCAAACACTCAATGAACCACCACTCCCCAAACCATCCCAAGTTCCAGCAAGATAATCAAATAAAACTCAAATAAATTAATCTCCCATCCTCCCATATCCCCTTCACCCACAATCCCGAAATCCATCCTAACACAGCTCCTGAAAGTTGAAACTCTTCAAGTATCGTCAGATCAAGCCTGATACATGAAAGGTTCACGACTAACCCCGGTCTTGCTATGTCAGATAGTGTTTACTCAACAACGCCACTCACCAAAAAAATAACTTCGCTCAATTATAGAACTACTAAATAATTCATTCCAAATTCCAGTAAATGACGCTCCGCTGGTCCTCCGGGGGCCACTGCCGTGGAGGCAGAACTATTTTATCTTCTTGAAGCAATATATATATATATATATATTATATAAAAAAATTCATTTTAATTACCTATTCTTTATCTTCTTCGCTTAATCTCTCTACTATCTCCTCTATTTACTTAAAACTACTATTACAAAAAGAATATGATTTTTAATTGTCTTTCATCTCCCACCCTTCCACTCGCTTAATCTCTCCACCATCTCCCCCACCCCCAAGATCACAGTTATAAAGACAGAATATCCAACAACACGATGCGATATCAAGCACTCGCATACACAGTAGAAATATCCATATCCATAACCTATAAACTTTCTCTATCCTCTCATTTACAAATTCCCTCCCCTCCCCCCAACATCTCCCCCTCCCCGTATCCCCTCCCCTCCCCATATCCCAAAAGTCCAAACCATCCATACTACACACCCACACCCACATCCACATCCACACGGCCATCCACACAGCCAACCAACCAAATTCAACAATCTCCACGCCCAGACTCTTAGCAAGTAAATACCTACCTATTTTTTTTTTTTTCGAATCCCCACTCAAAACCACTACCCATCTACCCATCTACCCATCTAATCATTCATTCATTAATAGACTCCTCTAGCTACTATCTATACCTATCTACCTATCTACATACATCAAAAATACACAAAAATTACTACCTAGGTAAGAGTTGAGGCCCCGGCTTATCGCACACTACCCTTTTTCGTGACAAAATCCCTGCAAAAAATCGTTTTCCCATATAAACTTATTTCTTTTAACGTGGTTTATTATCACGGGGGCAGGCGGGCGGGATAGGGTTCTAATAACTTTACTCTAATCTGGCAAAGTTATACTGATTCGGATAATAGGTTTAGATTGAGGATTAAGATGTAGTTTAAAGAGCTACAATATAGGATTTTTTAAGTTAAAGATATATGGAATTTTCATAACAAGCTAGCCCGATCGGACTCTAGCTTGCTTGTATTCCAATACGAATACTCCTTTTGATCCTTTCCGATAGAATTAGTATATCATATAAATTTACATTATGATATTACCCTTTTCCTAAGGATTGAGCTCTATTGAAACGGTATGTTATAATTTACAATCTACAGATAGATGGGGTTTAATTAAGCAGAACCGGGTTTGTTAGGGTATTTATAATGGAAGTTGCAGATTAGTTCTTGTGTATCTTTTAGATAGCTTATAGGTTCTTCAATCAGTGTATCGTAGTCAATCTAATGGATAATGTATTTCAGGCAAGATCCTTTACAATCTCTTCTTTTCTAACAGGAGTTTAGGATTTCGATAACCTCAAAACACTTGAGGCCATCTATTTTTATAGGGGATAATAGTGGATTACATTGCTCAGGAATAGGATTATTATGTATAAGATATAGCAGATTGATATGGAAAACAGAATGAATCTTTATTGAAGCTAAGAGCTTCAATTTATAAGTATAAAGGCCTATTGAATTCAAGATTTTGAAGAGCCCAAGGTTTTTTTAATTGAACTTCTTTTATAAATACAAGGTTTTGATATTTCTAATATTCAGTCAGACTAGATTGCCGGGTAGATATCTATAAGTAAAAGAATAGTAGACATCGGTATTCTTCGAATATTGAGTTTAACTAATAATTAGTTTAGTTTGTAATATAAGAAGATAGTTTTTATTTTAGTAACAAATTCTTTGATATCTCATACAACAAAACAGTTACTCTGGAATAATACAGGCTCAAAGCCTAGGCGGAAATGGAACCCATAGTTCAAGAAAAACAAAATCATCTGAATGCTTTTGGATTAAGTATTATTAATAGAGAATTCAGCAAGTAGAAGCTATTCTACCCAATTATCCTATAGATATACTATATACAATCGGAGATACTGCTCTAACATTATATTAGCCCTCTCGATTTGTCCATCAATTTCGAAATGATAAGTGGTTAAGAGCTTGGCGATTATACCCAAACACTTACAGATATGTTTTTAGAATTCAGAGACAAATTGAGCTCCACAATCAGATATAATAAATAGAAGTAAGTTGTGGAGCTTCCAGATATTCTTCTGGAACAGGTAGGTGATCTCTTCGGAGTTGCAGGTATTATAGTAAGACAAGAAATATTTCATTTTGTCAATCGATTAATTATTACCATGATAGTATTGAAATCAATACTTTTGGATAAATATATAATAAAATCTATCAAGATATCTTGCCAAGCTTTTTACAGGATTGAAAACAAATGGAAAACTCCCTTCTAGCCTTTACAATTCGGGGCAGCATAATAGCAACTATAATAGTTACGGATTCACTATATAATATAATTGTAATATCCAGACCAATAATAATTTCGGAATAATAATTCAAAGATTTAGATACAGTACGGGTGACTGGCAACAGGTGATTTGTGATACAAACAGAGTAGATAGGTTTTCAGAGGGTTGTGATCGGGAATGTATAGTTTTCCTCGATAATATAATAGATTGTTGTTTTCGGTACACTTGATAAAAATGATTTTCGAATATTTCGAGGATCCCTCTCATAGGGATTTCAGAACAAATTCGAATACAGGATCGACTTGATAGCCTTTGTGAAATAAAATAAACAAATCGATAAAAAGATTTAGAAGGATTTCTAAATTTTCTAATTGTATTATAGGATCGAATACAAATATAGCAAATAGAATTGCAGATTTTATAACTTTACCATTTTCTAGCAAAATTATAATATCATTGAAATCTAAATAATCAATAATATCAATAGGATCAGGGTTTCTCTAACTACAAATAGTTATAGCGAAGCATACTTTCTTAGCAATCTTAGGTTTGATTAAAATAACAATAACAGGAAACAGATTGGAATTCAGGTTTTTTTGTTTCAGAATAATATAGTTTTAATATAAAAAGTATTCATCCCCCTCCTTAAGAAAATCTTTTGATCTTCTAATTAGTATATCGGATTTGACATTTAGTTTTCCAAAGTGATAGGTGATTTGGAAATTAAATTGAAATAGAAATTTGGATTAATAGGTTTAATAATAGTTCAATAGCTTTATAATAATAAAATACTTCAGATTTCGATAATCAATAATGATTTGAATTGAGAAGATAATACCTTCCAGCTCCAAATACTATTTTTCGAAATAATAAATAATAGCTAATAGTTCTTTATTATAAATCTCATAATTATATTTAGTTATTGAATATTTTTTTGAGAAAAACATAATAAATCTCAATACTCCCTTATCATTATATTAGAAGAATACTTTAGCAAATATATAATTGGAGATATCAGTTTCTAAGATAACTTCCTTTTCTCAATTAAAAAAAGCCAGAATAAAGGTTTCAATAAACATTCACTTTAATTGATTAAATGCTTTTGATAAATAGAGCTTTATAGAAACGGGATATTCTTTTTAGTTAGATTTATTATTAGATTGATAATCTTCGAGAAATCTCTAATAAATTGTTAATAAAAGTTTGTAAATCTGATAAATATTTGAATATTAGTTATAATAACAAGTAGTTTCTAATTTATAATAATTCTGATTTTCTTTGGATTTATTTGGATACTATTCCTTTTTATAATAAGATCTAGGAACTTGATTTCGAATTTCAGGAATTTATACTTTTCGAATTTAGTAAACAAACTGGCTTTTTGTAGTGCTTATAGGATTTTCTAAACATAACGGATATATTCCTTTCGGGTTCGGCTATATATCAAAATGTTATTTAGGTAAATAATACAAAATATATTCAAGTATTCTTATAGAAAATTATTAATAAATCTCTAAAAGATTGTGAGTATTTTTATTAACCCGAATAATATAATTAGAAATTCAAATAGTTCAAATCGGGTATAGAATACAATTAGATATTTCTACCTGTTACGGGGCAGGCAGGCGGGATTAGGAATCTATATTCGACGGTGCTAAAAATGGTAGGTACAGGGTGTAGATTAAGATGTAGTTCGAAGAGTTACAATACAGAATCTTCTAATGTAAAGATATATAGAATTTTCACTTATAAGTTAGCCTAACAGAACCTAGCTTATTGCTTATTGGTTATATATATTCACACTATAACATTACCCCCCTTTTTTAGGTCGAGTTTCAATAAGGCGGCAAGTTACGGTTCATAATCTTATAGATGGGCAATTTAGATTAGGCAGGTTTAGGCTTATTAGGGTATCTATAATGGAAGTTGCAGATCAGTTTCTGTATATCTTCCAAGTAGCTAACAAATTCTTCGATTAGCTTATTATAGCTAATCTAGTGGATAATATATTTCAGGCAAGGTTCTTTACGATCTCTTCTTTCTCAACAGGAATTCAGAATCTCGGTGGCTTCGAAATACTCCAAGTTGTTGATTTCTACAGATAATAACAATAGGTTATACTACCTAAGAACAGAATTATTATATATAGAGTATAATAGATTGATATAAAAAACAAAATGAATCCTTATAAAGGTAAAGAGTTCTAGTTTATAAATATAAGGGCCTATTGGATTCAGAATCTTGAATAAGCTAAGATTCTTTTAATCAAGCTTTTTCTATAGATATAGGGTTTTAATGTTTTTGATATTTAGCTAGATCAGATTATTGGGGATATATTGGCAGATAGAGGAACAGTGGGAGTCAGTATTCTTTGAGTATCGAGCTTAACTAGTAATCAATTCTATCTTCAAATACAAGAAGATTGCCTCTATTTTAGAAACAAATTCCTTAGTATTTCTTATAATAGAATAATTGCTTTTGAATAGGGTAGATTTAAAGCTCAAATAGAAATGAAAATTGTAATTAAAGAAGAATAGAGTTATTTAAGTATTCTTGGACTAGGCATTATTAATAAAGAATTCAATAAATAGAAATCATTCTATCTAATTGTTTTATAGATAAGCTATATACAATCTAAGGTATTACTTCAGCATTATATTAACTCTTTCAATTTGTCCATTAGTTTTAGGATAATAAGTAATAAAAAATTTAACGGATACTTTCAAATGCTTATAGGTATGCTTCTAGAATTCAAATACAAATTGAGCTCCACAATTGGAAATAATTATTAAAGGCAAATCATAAAGCTTTTAGATATTCTTTTAAAACAAATAAGTAATTTCTTTAGAATTATAAATATTATAGTAGGGCAGAAAATGCTTCATCTTGGTTAGGCGATCGATTATTATCATAATAATATCGAAATTAATACTTTCAGGCAAATATATAATAAAATCTATAGAAATATCTTATTAGGCTTTTTACAGAATTAGGAATAGATAGAGGACTCCTTTCTAATCTTTACAATTAGAGGTAGCATAATAACAACTATAATAATTACAAACCTATTATATAATATAATCGTAATAATCAAACCAATAATAATCTCGGGATAACAATTCGAAAATTCGGATATAGTACAAATGACTAATAACAGGGGACTTGTAATATAAATAAAGTAAATAAGATTTTAGAGAATTATAATTGGGAATATATAGCTTCTCTCGATAATATAACAAATTATTATTTTCGGAGTATTCAATAAGAATGATTCTCAAGTATTTCGGGAATTCCTTTTATAGGGATTTCAGGATGGATTCGGGAATAGAGTCGGCTTGGTAGCCTTCTTGGAATAGGGATAACAAATCGGCAAATAGATCTAGAGGTGTTTTTCGGTTGGGTTCTGGTATAGCGGATAGGGGTTCAGGTTTGGGTGTAATAGGATTAGAAGAATTAATGGTATTAGAGTTTCTCTAGTTTTATATAATAACAGCAAATCATATTTTTTTGGTAATTTTGGCTTTTTTTGATATATCGATATTAGAAAATAGATTAGAGTCTAAGTTTTCTTTTTTTAAAATAATTTGGCTTTAATATAAAAGGCATTTATTCCTTTCTTTAAAAAAATCCTCTAACCTCCTAATCAAGGTATTAGACTTGACATCTAGCTTTTTAGGGCAATAAGTAATTTGAAAGTTAAATCAAAACAGGAATTTGGATTAGTAAGTTTAATAGCAATTTAGCAGTTTTATTGTTATAAAGTATTCTAGGTTTTTGTGATCCATAATTATTTGGATTGAAGATAATATACTTTCAAATTCAGGATATTATTTTTTGAAATAACAAATAATAATCAGAAGTTTTTTATTATAGATCTCATAATTATACTCAATAACAGAATGCTTTTTCGAAAAGAATGTGATAGATTTCAGAATCCCTTTTTTATTATATTAAGAGAGGATTCCCATAGAAATATAATCCGATATATCGATTTCCAGAATCATCTCCTTTTCCCAATCAAAGGAAATCAGAATAAAAGCTTTGATAAATACTTTCTTTAATTAATTGAAAACATTTTGATAAGTATTATTCTATAGGAATGGGATATTCTTCTTGATTAGCTTCATTATTGGGTTAATTATCTTTAAAAAGTTTTTAATAAATCGATAATAAAAGTTTGCAAATCCAATAAATATTTGTATATCAATTACAATTTCGAGTAGTTTCCAGTTCACAATAATTTGTATCTTCTTTGAATCTATTTGGATATTATTCTTCTCTATAATTAGGTTAAGAAAAGTAGTTTCAGATTTCAGGAATTCGTATTTTTTGAATTTTACGAACAGGCCGACTTCTCTTAGTGCTTACAGGACTTTTTGAATATAGTGAATATGTTTCTTTTGGGTATAACTATATATCAATATATTATTCAGGTATACAATACAGAATATATTCAGGTATTTATATAGGGAGTTGTTAATAAACCTCTGGAATATGGTAAGTACCCTTATCAGCTTAAATGATATGACCAGGGATTCGAATAGACTGAATCGGGTATGAAATACAGTTAGATATTTTTGTCCTTTTTTGATTCTAATATTGTTAAAAGCAAAGATAATATTGATCTTATTAAAATACTTTATCTCTTTCAAGTTATTTAGGGATTCTTTAGTTAGTGGTAATGGATATTGATTTTTCATGAATAGATTGTTCAGGGCTTTATAGTTGATATAAAAATAAAGGCCTTCATCAGTTTTTTTGATAAATAATATAGAGAATACGGTAAGGGAGAAGTTGGAATAAATAAATCTTTTCTTTAGATTTTTCTCTAGTTATTTTTTTAGAGCTTTGAGTTTGGTTTGGGATATGGTATATAGGGCTCTAAAGAGCAATACAGATTCCTTTTGGAGTTGGATTTCATAATTATATAGTTGGTGTAGTGATAGCTTGTTAGTATTCTGTAAGGAAAATATATCTTTCTAATTTTGGAATTTGGATAAAAGATTATTCGAATTGAACTCTTTCTTTTTTTCATAATATCATTAATTTATTCAATAAAGATCTGAAACATTTTATACTTCTAGTAGGCATATATAAAACAGGCCCTTAGGGAGATCACAGCTATATCTCGATCCTTAAGGCCTTTAAAGCGATCAAGTAGATATACAGATCGGGCTTTTGAGGGAACATTGGGAAGAGCTTTTATTCAGGACAAGCAGAATGGAGTATTGCAAAATTTATAGCAATATGGACTATCGAATTAAAAGGAATTTGTTATAAAGTCAATATAAGGATTATGCTTTTTAAGTTAAGCTACACCCAATATTATAGAGTAATAGGCTAATTTAATTATATACAGAATAACTCTCTTCTCAATATAGTTATTGATTCTAAATTCAATACGAATATAGAATGTAATCCGGTTTCCAGGTAGAATTTTGTTATCGAATTTAATGACTTTGAAGGCAGCAGATAGTTTGTGTTCAGGGATTTTTTAGGATAGCATTCAACTTTGATTAGTAAAGGTAATTTCTTTACAATTATTATTTATTATGATATAGGTTAGGAAAGTTTCTCTTCTTAGGAGTAGGGTAACAAATAGAATTATTAGATTCGTATAATTATTCAATTCATCTTTTAAGAACAATCCTTAAGTGATAATAGCAGATAGATAGAGTTTACACAAAAAGTCGTTCTAATAGCGATTTAAACCAGGTGAGTCCCATTTCCCGATTCAAACGAATTAGCTAGAGAGCAGAGCAATAATCATAGCAGGGAGCGAGACAGGGATCAAGTGAATATTCTGTTTTTTGGTAGGCTTCCCAAAGCGGGATTGTATCTGGGTGAATTGGAAGTCCCAATTCTGAACTGGATAAAGCAGGTATCAGGATATAGGCAATCTCGAATCAAGTGATTAGCAGAATTACAGCAATAATATTCTCCTCGTTTTTTTTGGAATAAATTATTATTAGTAATATAACATTGGGAGCTGAGATTTATAGAATCTCCTCCCTAAACGAATAAAAGAATAGTTTTGCTTATATAGAAAAATTGGATTACAGGGTTACAAGTAGATTCAGATAATAGAACAGGAATCTTTCTTTTAGTGGAAATAAAAGCAATAGAATAATTCCGAGAGATTTATTGCTAATACTAATGGAATTGATTATCGAGTTGTTATAAATAAACAGAGTATTTCTGAAAATCATAAGATGAGAATAGGTTGTAAAGCAATATATCTTATAGTTCTTAGAAGATTCCTTGAAATAGCAATAGGATCAGGGTGTTATTAGGTATTTCGCCTTTTAAAGCTAGTTTCTGGAATTCAGCAAAGTAGATATTAAAATCGAGATGTTTTTGTTTGAATAGATATAATTGATTCTGGATATTCTGTTTACAATCAGGATTCTCAAAAGTGTTTTTTAAATATTCCAAAAGCAGGCTATAGTTAGTAAATTGTAGAATACTATGAATAATCTTGGGGAGGATCAGTTTGTAAGCTCTTTTAGTGAGTTTTCCAGTAATATAAGTTAAGTAAGTAAAAGCAATAAGGAAATAATCGAAGTTTGAGCTTATCTTTGCATATATCTATTGAACGAATCTTTGCAGATCGGATTAGGAATTATCAAATTCTTTAGGGTTGGGAATGTGTTCATTTAAACGGATAGTAATGGATAGGACGGGTATAGTAATATTAGACGATTTGAGAATAGGTTTAGTAGGTATTGTTTCAGAGGGCATAACAGGAATAGGTACAAATTCGGTAAGGCGATTGAGCAAGCGAATATTTTGTGTAATGATCTGTTTGTATAGGGAGGCCTTAATATGTCTTTTAATAGATATTTCTCGAATCTCGTATTTAAGGGACAGGTTGGCTTCTTTTAATCTGATAGTATACATAGCTGCCGACTGAAGATATTAATATCAAGTTTGAGAATCTTTTGCTACAACTATATTAAGCTTAGAGGCATTTTCTGGGTGATTGAATAGATACAAAGTTGGTATTACTATTGTGATGGTATTGGTAGGAGCTATGTAGTGTTACAAGGCAGGCAGGCAGGATTAGGAATCTATATTCGATGGTATTAAGAACGATAGATATAGGGTATAGACTAAGACGTAACTCGAAGAGCTATGATACAGGATTTTCCAATATGAAGATATACAGAATTTTCATTTATAAGCTAGCCTAACAGAACCTAGCTTATCGCTTATCGGTCATGTGTATCCACACCGTGACACTATCCTTCTTTTACTCTTATATTGTTAAAGATAAAGATAATATTAATTTTATTAAAATACTTTATTCCCTTTAGATTGTTCAGAGATTCCTTTATTAATAACAAAAGGTATTAATCCTTAATCAAAAGATTATTCAGAATACAATAATCTATACAAAACCGGAGGCCTTCATTAGTCTTTTTGATAAACAGAATAAGGGAAACAATAGAGGAAGAGCTTGGTTGGATAAACTCTTTTCTAAAATTCTCTTCTAATTATTCTTTCAAAGTTTTTAATTTGAAGTGGGATATAGAGTATAAGGTATTGAAAAAAGGAATAGCTTTTTCTTTAAAATAAATCTCATAATTATATAATCGATGAGAGGATAGTTTTTCTATATTCTTTAAGAAAAAGATATCTTTTTAATTTCGGAACTCGGATAATAGATCTTTAGAATTGAATATTTTCTTTTTTTTATTTAGAATATTATCAATTTGTTTAATCGATATCTAGAATATTTTATATTTCCAGCAGATATAAACCGAATAGGTTTTTAGAGAGATTGTGGCTATATCCTTATTCTTTAATTCTTTAAAACGAGTAGGTAGGTGTATAGGTTAGGTTTTTGGAGGAATATCTGGTAGAGCTTTTATATAGGATAAGCGGGACAGAATGTTACAAAATTTATAATAAAATAAGCTATCGAATTGAAACGAATTTGTTACAAAGTCAACACAGGGGTTATATTTTTTAAGTCAAGCTATTCCCAGCACAATAGGATAGTGAGCTAGCTCGATTATATATAAAATGATCTTCTTTTCGATATAATTGTTAATTCTAAGTCCTACTCGAATATAGAAGATAATTCGATTATCGGATAGAATATTTCTATCGAATTCTATAACTTTGAATACTATAGATAATTGATATACTAATATTTTCTAGAAAAACACCCAGCTTCGATTTGCAAAGGCAATTCCTTTGTATCCGCTATCGATCATAGCGTATATCGGAAAAGTATCTTTTTCTAAAAATAGAATAACAAATAGAATTATCAAATCTATATAATTGTTTAGTTTATCTTTTAAAGAAAAGCTGTGAATAATAGCGATAAATAAACAAAGAGTATACAGAGAATCATTCTGATTGCAGTTTAGATCAGGTGTATCCCGTTTCCCGAATTAACTAAACTAATCAGTAAGTGGGGAGAAGAGTGAGGTGGGAAATAAATAGGGATTCGGTCCTTCAAAGGATTGTTCAGTATAGGACTGATTTTTATAGAACTGGTTGTAATAGTGATAACTCGGAATTGAATAAAACGAATATCGGGGTGCAGGCAATCTTATATCAGGTGATTGGCAGAGCTGTAGCGATAGTATTTATCGTGTTCTTATTGTGAACCCAAGTTTCTAATAGTGTATTCCTTTTTTCCTAAGCTCAGGTTTATTAGATCTTTAGGAGTAGATTTCGGGCTAGTGAGTTATAAAGGCGGAATAGTAATTATTCTTTAAAATGAAATTTCAAAAATAATAGAATGAATATAGTGGACTTATTGTTAGTGTTAACGGAATTGGTTATCGAATTATTATAGGTGATAGAAAGCAGGCTAAACGCATTAGGCGTATTACGTAATCATCTTGATTGATATAGTCAACTGGATTGTATATAGCTTTCAATAGAATACGCACTACACTTAATACCAATAAATCTATCTATTCTATATGTCTTTTCTGATAACCTATGCAGGGATTCAAGATACGTTCAATATCTTACCTCCATTTTCTTTATAGTTAAACCTTTTAATTAAGAATATTCAGAAACTCTCTTTACCTCTAAGTTCGTTGTATAACAATATCTGTATAACAATCAATATACTAATATCAAAAGAGTTTTCAAAAGAGTTATAGATATTATATAGTCTTGTTGATTTGGAGGACCGTTATATAGTTGCGGAAATCCAACATTTGAATAATTCCTTCTGATTCTTTTTTTTATCTTTTAAATACCCTTCTTTTCAGAAATACTTTATATATTCATTTTTACAGCACTTTTTGTAAGGATTCAGTATTATCTTACTATCAGAATACAAATTCTTTTCGATTTTTAAAACACCTTTTTAATACTATTCTTAATTCCGGAAATCTGCAATACAGGTTTTCAATCTCACTCTAAACGATATCAGTATTATCTCCTTTAAGCGAATTTAAACTATTATTCAATTCTTTTAACATTACTCTCATTTTAATCCCGAAAAATGAAATCTTTATTTCCCATTCGCTCAGTAATTGCTAGAGGATATATAAAATCCCTTTGAAGATTTAATCCTATTATTTATCAAACTACAACTTCGACTTTCTATTCTCCAAATTCAAGAAATCCTTTTGATATACCATTTGCTGAATCCTTTTACAATATCGAATAACTTCATTGCCTCAACAGTTTGTACTGAATAGGCTAAAGTTAAGATTAACAATATATTATCTTTCTCAGGAGAAAAGAATACTACTAAGTTATAGATTCGGAAAGTTAAATAAACTATATATCTTACTATTGATAATAATACTTATAAGCTATATACCTTCTTCAATCTTATCCTGTTTAAGTTCGCCAACAGAACTAACGAATGGCTAGATAAAGATAAAGAGTTTTCTGAGGTTATAAATAATATTAATTTAGCAAGTAAGGTTTTGTAAGATAAGTTTATTATTATTCTTATTGATTGCTTTTTGAGCGAGGAAAATGAAGATTCAATATAAATAATTTTTAATATTATAAGCTTTTTAATTTAAAAAAAAAACGAATCTATTCAAAAATACTATTAATATACTAAGAATCTACAATCGGAAATAGGCTACAAAGATATACCTTTCTTTAAGTGCAATGCCAATATTCTTTAAGTCAATATTTAAAAAACCTTGGTTAAAATATTCGTTATCGGTTTTATTGATTCTAATCTCTGTTCAGGATTCATTAAGCTAAACGCTATCTGCAGATCTCTAAATAAGAGCTATTCCATAGTATACAATACTCAAAAAAATATAGAAATGGAAAAGATGCTTGCCCAAAACAATATTATTGATTACATTATCAACACTTTAAAGAAACAAAACCTTAAGGATTTATTTAAAGAGAAGATTGAATCTTTTTTAGGATAAGTATTTCAATCCCAATCCTCTAATCGATAGAATCGGAATACCCCTAACAACAACTATAATTTTAATAATAAGGAAAACAACAATTCGAGTTTGAGATTATCAAATCCAATACCCCAATCTGCTTATATTCAAGCTCCTATACTGATAGGCATATAAGCAAAAGAGGCTGGATTAAACCTAAAGAACTCTCAGAATAATATTATCAACGGAATGGAACAATATAACTACTCAAAAAAACCTTTGTATTTTAAATGTAGAATTTATGATCATATTAAGCCGGACTATATAAATCAATCTCTTCAATATTGGGAACAAACCGTTTTAAGAAATATGGTTTTCCCAAATCATTCTATTATAACTATATCAATGGCTTATATACACCCTTAATCGTTTAATATTAATAATCAAATCGACCTAAACGACTACCAAAAACTTAAGCCTCCCACTAGCTCGGACTCAATTTCTTTTAGATTAGATTCTATTTTCTTTTTGGTATAAATCAATGATGATTCAGATTATTCAGATAATGAGATACCTGTATCTGAAATGTATTCCTTTAATGTAGAATTTGATGTAGATGTGGATAACAAGTAAGAAAATCAAATTCAAGCTTTTAATTTATTATCTTGTAAGAGAACTAGATCTAATAATATATCTAGTATTATTAGAGATTAATATATTATACCTTATACAAAGGATATTTATATAAAGAATACTTTTTATAATAGATATCCCAATATCTTTGCTTCTTATTTTTATAAAAAACCCAAGTCAATTTTTAAAAATTCGCTTTAATCTTTATTTTGTGATTTTACACCTCAATCTCAATTAATTCGAGCTTTTCTAAGCCTTCCTATAATATACAAATATAAGGAATATATTTCAAAACTTATATTCTATTTAGTTTCAATAAAGAGATCCATTAAGCCTTCTAAGCCTTTATCCAATATTATAGCAAGAATAGGAAAAACCCCTATTGATTATAAAAGCTTGTTTTCCACTTTTAAATCAGAAACCTCTGGAATTGATATATTGACTCTTTGTTAAATCTCATCCAATATATCTAAAAACCTATGATATCTTATAACTTGAAAGAATATTATTAAGAAGAAAAAAAAGGATATGCAATCTATCATCAAGATTGCAAATAAATCTACTTTGTATATTATAATACAACCCGGATCCAATAATAACTTAACTAAAATCTATTTTATTTGTATTATAAATATTATCTTGAATTAAAATCAAATAAAGCAATATTTTTTATACCTACCAAACGATACAAATTATACACTAGAGTTCTAAACTATACAAATCAACCTTACCAAACCTATAAATCTGCAGGCAATTAAAATCCTGGTCTCATTCATCATTATTAAAACCTCCGATCAGGATAGAGCTTTTCGAGTTCAGGAAATCATTTCAATCCTAAAAGAGGGATATACTACTAAAGTCGTTTTAAGCAGATCTCACTACATTATTAATCAAGGATCTGATGATAATATAATCTCCCCAGCACTTATCAATCATTTAGATTTACCATAATATCAGATTACCTCGAAAAACACTATTTCCATAGGAATAGCCGATGGCGGGAATACTGGATTAAGACAATATACTACTTTTAGCTTTATAATTAAAAGTATTCAATACATTATATATACTTTTATTCAACTTGATAATGAAAATCATCTCAATAAAGATAAAAAGAACCTATTTCTTGATTTACCATAGCTTTATATTATTAAAAATTATATTAATATTTTCAATTACACTATTTCTATTAATAATAAGGATTTTTCGAAATCTTATATTTTTATTTAAACTCTATAATTAGTGTAATTATTTTCTTATTAATTAATTCTTTACTTAATAAACCCTAAATATCAGATTACTAAATAAAAAGCTGAGATTTCTATAAAGAATGAATTATTGAAATCAAGCTATTTCAATGTAGATATAGTATATTCTGAGGGAAAGGTTTTCTTATCCGATTATAACGATATCGAAATTGTTGAAAAGGTTTTTGAGATTGAATCCGATTTTATAGAATCCCTAATTTCATTTAGTTTTTTAAACTTTTAAGTTTCAAGTATAACTTTAAACTATAGAAAAAGACTATTTCCCGATTGTTCGAACCCTTTTTGTATACAAGAGTTAGAATACTACATTCTTTAAAGAATATTACATAAATGTACAGATCCAATATTCCTATTGATATACTTGAATCTATGAATTTTTTATATGAATCTTCCACTCCCCAACTCAAATTAAAATCTTTTCCCAAAAATCAGTTTCTTGTACTTTCCTCTCAAATTGAATTAAAATACCCTATTCCATCCAACTACGTATATCCTATTGAGAAACAATCTATTCCTTGACCATTGTCCACGGATTCGATTGAATTGGTGTAAGAATGGTTTAATACCAGTAATATGCATATTAGTCCTTTAGCTATAGGAAAGCTATAACAATGTGTCAAGCGTCTTTTATACACTTACAGGGATTTGAATGCAATCGAATTAAGATATATTCCTTTAACTATTCTTTTTACTCATCAGGTATGTTTAAAGGAGGATATATTTCTATACAAGTATAAGTTTCGATCTCGATACAGTTCTTAACAAATGTATTGGTTGAATAAAATTATTCAAGACGGCTACAAGTATTTTATATACAAATATATTATAATAGCTAATAGCAAGTTATCCGATTGGTCTGCAATGCCTCTTGTTATCGAGAAACCCGGCATTGTATATCCTATACTATCTCCTTACAAACCTGATCCGGAATGATGAGTCGTTTTCGATTATTCGCAAGTAAAAGAAGAAATGCCTGGTAGTTACTATACATTAGCTCAAGAAGTTTATAAATATTTATCTTACTCCAATCACACGGTTTTTATACAACTTGATCTTAAACATATGTATTGGGCAATGCCTCTCTATCCCGTGGATAGATATATTTTCGCCTTCTCTATAGGAGATTCCGCTCAAATGCAACCTACCCGTATTCCATAAGATACTCAAACTATATGTTTTTCAATATTCAAGCTTTTATACACTATTTATAATTACATTCCTTACCT
The DNA here is from genome assembly GCF_014898435.1 of Botrytis sinoallii. Classification (NCBI taxonomy): domain Eukaryota; kingdom Fungi; phylum Ascomycota; class Leotiomycetes; order Helotiales; family Sclerotiniaceae; genus Botrytis; species Botrytis sinoallii. The sequence continues at coordinate 1,285,352 of NW_024066029.1, read as the reverse complement.
TTCAGAAAAACACTATTATTTAAAGGATGGTGTTCTTTATATTGGTGAATATCCTTCTATTCTTGAATCTAACTCTCTAGATGGTTTAGCTTTAATCAAGTTCTATATAAACGATATATTTTCTAGATATAAGATAGTCGAAGATACTTACGATATCTTTGCAAACCACCTCCTTTTAAGATTAGCTTTTGTTCAATTATGTTTTTCTTTTAAGAAACTATATATATTTGTAAATGAAATAAAAGCTTTAGATGTATTCTATTAAGTGAACAGTGTAATGGTTACCAAGCCGACCCGAGCTATTAAAATTAAGGACTTTCCCACTCCGAGGAATCCTATTGAAGTTTGCAGTTTTTTAATTACTATTCAAATGATCTGTTGGGGTATTAAGAATTTTGCTGAGATATTTCACCCTCTCTCCCATCTTACCGGCAATATCGAATAGCAATGAGAACTATATAAGCAGCTTGCCTTTGAGTTTCTATAAGCTAAGTATTCTGAAGTGATCGAATTATATGGTGTTGACTACTCCCTTTCTGTTGAGATGTATATGGATTCTAGTGCTTTTGTATCAGATTGCTATATTGTATAGAAACAATACCCCCTAGGAATTACTTTAGAACCTTTGATTGTATACCCTGTTTTATATAACTCATTTCTTTTTACTAAGACTCAAAAAAACTATAGTACTTATAAACATAAGCTTTTAGTAATTATTAAATTTATATGCAAATATTACTATTACTTCTATTACCTGAGATCTTACAAGATTTTCATCGATTATATACCATTAACTAGATTCTTATCCCCTAAGACCGAAACTCGTGGAATCTACACCCATTGGGCTATAGAGCTATCTGCTCTGGATATCACTATTGAATATATTAAAGGATCTCGTAACAAGATTGCAAACGCCCTTTCCCATACTATTTTCCCCGATCCGAATTGTAAGTTGGATTCACTTTTAGATTCTCTCGGCTTATTTCAGGAGAACGACAAAAACCCTAAATGGATTTGGAAAAACGGAATTGGTGATTATAAAGAACTTCTTCGCCTGTATAAAATCGAACAACTTCAAGTCATTATAGACCATAATATATTATAACCTTTTGGAGATAATCTGAATATTGTAATATTAGATTAACTTATGATTGTTATTAACAATATCTCTTTTGAATTAGTTTCAAGTAAGTATAAGAATAATCCCTAATATTATAATATATTCAACTATATTTCTATTAATACATTTTCCAATAGGATTTCTATTTTCAAAAAGATGTTTTTTCTATACTATATTAAGGATTTTTTCTTATTTGAGGGCAAACTTTTTTATATGTTCTATAAAGTTGATAAGTGTTACATATAAAAACACAAGGTATCTGATATCCTATCATATATATATAATCAAGAAGGATACTTCGCTGCGGAATTGATTGTTAAAAAGCTTAGAAATCATTATTAGCCTTATCTAGTTTCAGATATCAAATAGTACATTTTAGATTATTTGAAGTATGCCAAGTATAGTATTCGATAGTGTATCTCTCACTTAATATTCTTTAAGATTGATTATTTACTTACTTTTATTGGATTTGATTTTATAGAACTACTCCTATTTACATCAATCAATAAAGCTCAGGTTTTAAATATAACTTGGCTTATAATATAGAAACTAATAAATATAGGACTTATTATTGAAAATATGGATTATGATAATAGTATATTCAATAAAGAAGAATATCTTAATTTCACTTATATTTTACTAATCATCAACTATTTCTCTCATTATATTTGAGCATTCCTGACAGTTGGTGTTATAGGAGCAGAGACTATTAGATATCTAGACTGGCTTTTTAATACAATTGGAGTTCCTATTAAAGGAATACACAATCCCAGTATACATTTTGAAAACAAAACTTTATATAGTTTTTCTAAAAAATCCGGTATGCTCCTTATTTCTATAACTGTCGAAGCGAAAAAGTTATCCGGAATAGCCAAAAAAAAAACGATTTATTTCAAAGAATACTTAAAAAGATTGAATCTGGTATTACTGATTGGCTATTTGAGGTTCAAGCTAATATTAACTCTCTCAATATGCAAGAAGTATTTTATTTAGGTTATTCCCCTTACAAGATCATATTCGACTTTCAATCAATTAGTCTTTTAGAAATCGAATACCCTTTTTATAAACAAAAGAAAGTATAGAGTTATCTTCTTACCATTAAGAATATTGACAAGGAGTTCCTTTTTGAGATACACTATATTAAAGTTTTCGAATTCATATACAACCGGAAGCTAATCAGACAGAAAGCTCTGGAACGATCTGACTGGAAGAAAGTTGTTAATAAGGAAAAACACAATATAAGTATACGAAGTAATTTTACATATCAACCAGGAAATATAGTAATACTATATAACAGCGCCTCAGCTAAGAAGAAACTACACCCCTCCTACCATAATCCCTTTATTATTATCGGTTTCACAGAAGATTATCAGAAATCCTATAAATTACAACAAATCAACGGAAAAGCTATTCGCAAATCGTTTTATATCGATCATTTAAAGCCTTTCAAGCCTCGAACCGGATACTTACACATACCATTCGAGAACGATATACCGGAATATCAGAATCTACAAGCTGACACTTATAAGTCCACTTTTCCATCTAATCTACAAAAAGGAATTGGTGTATAGCAAGCTATACTATCTATCTTATAGGATTAATCTTTTCTCTTTTTCCCTTTTAGGAAAAAATAGAATCTATATTCTAACTTTGCCCAAAATAAGCAAAGTTATACCAGGATAATAAATTACAAATACTTTAGCTACCAATTCAGCGAATTCTACTATCCATTTAATTTAAACACAATGATAAGCTGGTATATGAATGGATTCTCATGATAATTGTTGATTGATCAATAGAACAAGAGGACTAAGTATACTATATGATCATTATAGCATATATAAAAGGAATATGGAAATAGGACTTATTTTAGCTTAATTAGAGTATGCATGCGAGAATGCATATCTTGTAGGATCGGTCTAGAAAGCAGGCTAAACGTATTAGGCGTATTACATAATCATCTTGATTGATATAATCAACTGGATTATACATAGCTTTCAATAGAATACGCACTACACTTAATACCAATAAATCTACCTATTCTACACGTCTTTTCTGTGATTAATGTATTAACGAAATTCACAGGTCGAAATAGGGTTATACAACAGTATATTTTATAATTCACAAGAGATTCCTTGAAAAAGGAGTGGGATTAGAGTATTATTAGGTATTTCTCTTTTTAAAACAAGTTTCTGAAATTCCACAAAGAAGATGCTAAAATCAAAGTGTTTTTGCTTTAGTATATATAATTTATTCTGTATGTTTTGTATTCAATCAGAATCTCTAAAGGTGTTTTCGAGATATTCGAGAAATGCGGTATAATTGGTGAACTGAGGAATTCCATAGGAGATTTTAGATAGTATAAGCTTGTATGTCTTTCCAATAAATCTTTTAATAATATAAATCAAATGGACAGAAATTATTGGGAATCTATTATTATTTGTATTCAATTTTCTATATATCTATTAAACGAATCTATACAAATCGGAGTAGATATTATCAAACTCTTTCAGATTAGGGATATATTTATTCAATCGAGTAGTTAGAGTAGGTATAGTGAATTCGGGAATATAATCAGTAGGAGTTTTGGGAGATATAGTTTCTAAACAAGTAGGTATAATAAATATGGATTTGGTAAAGCAATTGAATAGATAGGTGTTTTGAATAACAATCTATTCATACAAAGCGATTTGAATATATTTATAAATTAAAGATTTAGAAATTTTGTATTCAAGTAATCTATTAATCTCTTCTAGTTCGATATAATATGTAGATGTTGACTAAAGATATTAATATCAAACCTAAAGATTCTCCAATACAAAAACACTAAATTCTAAGAAGTCCCCAAGCCGGTTAGGTGGGTGCAAAATAGTTATTGCGAAAGCGATATTTTAATAGGTAGAAGCTATATAATATTACAGAAGCAGGCAGGCGGGATAGGGTTCTAATAACTTTACCCTAATCTGATAAAGTTATATTAATTCGGATAATAAATTCAGATTAAGGATTAAGATATAGCTCAAAGAACTACAATACAAAATCTTCTGAATTGAAGATATACGGAATTTTTACAGCGAACTAGCCCGATCGGGCTCTAGCTCACTTGCGCTCCGGTGCGAGCGCTCCTTTCGGTTCTCTCCGATAGGACCAGCATATCACGTGAGCTCACACCGTGACATTTATCACCGAGTAGGCCATATCACCAAATAAGCCACTTTCACCTCAATTCGCACTCTTTATATTCAACATGCATTTTATCAACCATTTATTATAGAATCTATAAATAAAGAAGCATATTTACTTTTAGCTATCGAAGTTTTTTAAAAAGATAAAAAATTAAGCATTCGAAAGATTACTAAACTATATAATATATTTTGTATAACAATTAGCTATAAAATGAACAGTTTAATTCTATATACAAAGATTCGAGCGAATTGCTATAAAATTATAGAATTGAAAGAGGATATAATTATTGAATATATACTTGATATAGATTTAAAAGGATTTCTATTTAATATTAAGAATATAGAAAATATAATAAATTATATTTTTAAATCGAGGGATTCGAAATATATTGGAAAGCTTTGGGCATATCGATTTGTATAATGTCGAATCGAATTAAAGATGTGTTTTAGTTGTGTTTATAATTTCCAAAAAGTTCTCTACAAAGATTTTAAGCTTATTGAAGATTGGTTTCGAATAGTTACAAATATACAAGCGAAATACAACATTTTGAATAGTGATTTTTATAATTTTGATGAAACAGGCTTTATAATAAGGATTATATTTGTAGCAATAATTATTATTAATACCGAAAAATGTAGCAGAAGTAAATCAATATAGCTAGGTAATCGAGAATGAATTATAGTAATAATATATGAAAATGGAGAGGGTGAAACTATTCCCCTATTTCTAATAGTTCAGGAACAAGTTTACCTTTCCAATTAATATATTGAAACCAATCTTCCTGCGGATTGGGCTATTAAACTTATATCTAATAGATAGATAAACAATAAAACAGATTTAGAATGATTGAAATACTTCAATAAGTATATTAAAAATCAAAGAAAGGTGTTACGGATCGCACCCAATCACAGCTGCGATCGCTCACGTGCGCGTTTGCACACGTGCACGATCATGTGTACATAGCTAGTATATAGGAGCGCTCTACAAGCGCTTTGCTCCCAATTCTGTAATTGTAGATTCTAAGGATAAATTGTACTCTGCTCTCACAATTCTTTTAAGGCAAAGTATTACATTATCTACAACTCACTATATAATCGCACAGCCATCTGGTGGCCGATCAAATAATATCTTATAACCATAATACCTTCTTAGGTATATCAAGGATGTTCGATATTACTTATAGGAAGAGGGCTGATTCCAAATAAATCTATTCGATGGAAAATAACAAACCCTTAATATACAGAATTACAAATACTGCTATTATATCTAATCTATTTATTTTAAAGAGATTCCATCACTTTTTCCTTTTTGCTAGCCAAGTGTCTCCAGCTGATAATAGTTAATCTCAACGGAGCGATGGTTATAGTCTTTATAATTCTAATATAAATACTAGTAAATGTGGAAAGGGTAAACAGTCTGGAAACGACTCCTCGATTGAAGTATTAACTCTTGAGGGTAGTATGCTGACGTATACTTTCCCGTTATAAAAAGAACAAGTACCGACTCTTAAAGACTTTGAAGATTTGCAAAACAAAATTGTAAAACTCAAAAACAAATTACTATAGTGTAATCTTAATACCACTCATCTATCTCAATCTCCAAAACACCAATAGTAATATTATACAGATTTTCTTACAAATCGCGAAGTCCGGACTCCTAATGTTCCAGTCGATTCTATTGAGAGGATATTTTCTATTACCAGGAAAAGGAAGAACAAGAAAAACCCCTGCTCGTAAAGTTAATCTTCGCAATAATCCTTTTCGAATATTGATAGCAAACCCCTTTTAAACCTAGTTGCCCTGCCAAGCGACTTATAAATTCACCGAATACTCTATTTTCGTTTATTTACTATTACAATAAAGCATCCATATATTCCAAAGCTCATCAATCTTTTATTTAAACTCAAAAATAATATAAAGCCGAAAACAAGCCTCTGGCAGCTATTAGTCATTAAGCAACTCGAACTTTACAAAAATTCGCTTATTTCGAAAGTACAATAGCAATTTTATATAGTAGATCAAACAAAAGGAGAAATACAAAAACATATATTCTTATTATACATTCAAGTACTCTGTTTAACAGAACAGCAATTGATTGATTAGCTTATAGTCATTTACAAGAACCCGGCTGAAGCCGATTATATACAAACTAAATACAAATACTAGATTATACCTAATAATATTCAACAAGGAAACTTCCTAATATAATATTACAGATTTAGATTATTAGTTACACAAACAGAAATTACTAATCCGATAATTCTTCTCCACAATCTGGAAAGAAAAATATCCGATTTTCTTTGATAAGCTATTAGCCTCTATATTAACGAATACTACATTATTAAGGATCTAACTACCAAGCTTACTGAAATCAATAAACTCGAAGTTATACTTTAAGAATATAATTGTTATAGAACAATTAAAGAGATATCTCTTAGAAAGCCATCTAATAATATCGATTTGTCAATTACCCCTAAAAGCATTTTCCGCTTATCAGATAATTCAAACCCATCTATTCAGTTTTACATTTAATATTCTTCTTGTATTTCTACTAACTATACAGAAATCTTCAAGTTAAATAATACTCTATCTTTAGGAAATAATTTCAATTATAATACTATTATCCCTATATCAAGAGTGAATTGCAATTTCATGCTATATATAGATAATATAAATACTATAGCCAAGATTCAAGAGATTGAAGAAAACGAAGAGTTTTATAATATAAAAGAAAATGTTGAGGAGGATGTAAACCAAGAAGTGCAAGCGGAAGCTGTCGAGTCCACTCGCACTGCCGAAGACCAATGTTTAAATTAATATACTTAAATAGAAGTTCCTTTCTAAATACAATCCGGAATATGAAATTCCTCGATTTGACAAAACTAATGAAAAATGATTCTATAAATCTATCATACATACTTTCGAAGAATAGATATTTATATAATACTCAATTTCTCATAGATTCCGAAATAAATAGCTTTGCTTTTATCAATAAAACACTCCTTTTATTATTATTCCCTATATTCAAACCCTACTTTATACTACTCGAATCATCGATTGAAATCAAAAGCTATAATGATATACAAAGTGAAGCTATCACTCATTTCATATTTCTTAATTTCATAATTGATGTTCGACAACAATCTTATTTGCTATTTCTCATCACCAATTTGGGTTCACATAGTATAATCTTAGATTACAAATGGTTGGTAAAGATCTGAGTTAAAATCGATTATTTTAATCAACACTTTGAATAGCCTTCCAAGCATCCTTCTACTATTTCCTTATCAAAAAATATACTTTTAATCAAAAACAGTCTTCAATAACCTAGAATCAGTTATTTGAAACAAAAAGATGCTGATAATCGGAATACCCAATTGGAAGAGATATATCACCGATTTGATAATGGATAACCAACCATAGCATTGATTATACCTGAAATACTTATTATTCCTCTCCAAAAGATTAATACAATAATCTTAGATGTAATCGAAGTTCAGGTTTTAGTTAATTTGAAGAAGAAATCTATTTTTAGTTAAATCTCTATTCAATTTGTTTACAAATCCCTCCCACTTCGTATCTCCAACATGTTCGATATTTATACACTCAAGCCGACTCAATTTCAACTTACCTGCAAAAGAAGCAAGGATTATGAGATCTTTATAATTATATATACAGAGATTAACGATATTATCTCGATTCACAAATCTAATTAAGACAACAATTATCGAATCTCAATTGTAATTGCTACTTTAAACAATTCTAAATCAGAAACTATTGCTGCTCTCAATTGCATTATTACAAACATCAAAATGAAGTCTCCAATCCCCGAAGTTTATTAGCAATATCACCGAGCGTTCTCCAAACACGAGTCCGATATTCTATCTCTCTTTTAATCATATAATCACAAGATTATACTTGAAGGAAAAGGTGAAAAAGCTCTCAAATATAGTTCCCTATATAAAATATCGCTTGAATAGCTTAAGATAGTTAAAGAATATATTATAGAGAACCTTACTAAAGGATTTATAGAATCTAATCAAGCATTGTTTACAATACCAATTCTCTTCATAAAAAAGCTAAATAAAAGTTTAAGGTTTTGTATAGACTTTCGATTACTCAATTCTTTAATATACAAAGACAGATATTCTTTATCTCTTATTAATGAGATATTTGCACAACTTGCTGATATAAAGGTGTATATCAAATTAGATATTCAATAAGTATTTCATCACATTTGCATGAATCTAGTTTTTGAAGAATATACTATCTTCTGCACTCGATATGGTTCTTACAAATACAAAGTTTTACCTTTTGGACTAATAAATGGCTTTGCGATTTATCAATAATATATGAACGATGTTCTATTTAACTATTTAGATGATTTCTGTATTATTTACCTCAATGATATTTTTATATATTCTGAAAACGAAGATAAACACAAGAAATATATCAAGTGTATCCTCAAATAACTTGAATCTATTAGTTTCCAGGTAGATCTCAAGAAGTGTGAATTCAATATCAAATATATAAAGTATTTAGATTTTATTATTTCTATAAATAGTATACAAATCGATTCAGAAAAGATTAAAGTAATTATTATTTGGATTTACTTTATTACTATAAAGGGTATCCAATTGTTTTTAGATTTTTGTAATTTTTATTACTGATTTATTAAGGATTACAGTATAATAGCAAAATCTCTTTATAAATTTACAAAAGCAAATGTCAAATTCTATTTCAACAAAATCTGTCAAATTGTATTTGATATACTCAAAGACAGATTTATCTCTGCTTTTTTCCTATAGCATTACAACTATACACTATTCTGTATACTGGAAACCAATATATTCAATAGTATAGTTACTAGTATGCTATTTCAGAAGTATAGCGATGAATGGTTATCAATTGCTTATTTTTCGAAAATGATAATTGCTGCTGAATTAAACTACAAAGTTCATAATAAAGAAATGCTTGTAATCATCAAATCCCTAAGCTACTAGAAAGCCGAACTTGCCGGATCCCTGTATTAGATCAAAGTGTACACCGATCATAAAGCGCTCGAGTATTTCATGTTAATTAAATAGTTGAATGCTCGATAAGTATATTGGGCAGAACTATTCACTGATTATAATTTCATTATCATATACCATGCTGAAAAGAATAATTTACTTGTAGATGTGTTTATATGCTGTACTGATAAATTGGATTAACAAAACAGTACTAAAAAAAAGAATCATCTTTAGCAGCTTATAAAAGATAATTAGATGAATATAAAGATTATACACGAATCTTTATAGCAAGACTTGGATGTAATTACAAATATCGATATATATACAATTATATTGCTTTTCGATATTATAAATTGTATTATTAAAGTAAATAGATTTTATTCAAGTTTAGAAGCTTTGTGTATTCAGATTATCAAATTGTATAAGTATTTCATGCTTGAGAAAGGACTTTTGCTTTATAACGATCGACTTTATATATCGGATACTGAAAATCTGCAAATCTATTTGATTTACGAAGTTTACGATTCAGTTTTTATTGTATATTTTAGTATTAAAAAGATCTACACTCTCTTGGCCAATCAATATTATTGGAAGAATATGAATAATATAATCAATCAATATATACGAAATTGCTACAAATACAAATACAGCTTTGTATTAAGAAATCGTACTCCCAATCTCCTCTACCCGCTCCCAATCCCTATACAAGCATGACAATATGTTATCATGAACTACTGTAGTTTCAATAAGGATAAATATGATTACGATAATGTATTTATTATTATCGACCAATTAATCAAACAAGCTATTTCGATATTCTATCATAAATCAATTGATTCAAAAGATTAGGCCTACTTGTATCTATACTATATATATAGATACTATAATACCCCAAAAACTATAATCTCTGATTATAGTCCTCAATTCATATTCAAATTCTAGCAAGAATTCAATAATATCTTAAAAACACAAATCAAGTTATTTATCACTTACTACCTGCAAACTGATGGTCAAATTGAGATTTATAATCAATATCTTTAACAACACTTGCGACTCTTTATAAGCTATTATCAAGATGATTAATCTGAATTCTTATTAATAATAGACTATGCTTAATTTATACTTTCTTATGAATTATTAGATGGTTAAACCCTGTATAAGATTTTGTATAACTACCTACCCCGCAATCCCTGGGATTGGAAATTCGACTCCACCATGCCTATCAATAATTTGAATATAATTGATACTAGAAAGTATGCCAAATATAATAAACTAGTATTTGATCGAGTAAAAGAAAATATCTTATATATACAAGAAAAGATGTCTCGATTGGCTAATTTGTATTACTGTTTAGTTGACTTCGATATAGGAAACTATATATAACTCAGTATAAGGGACTTTTTGATATAACAATTATCCAAAAAACTGGATTATCTTATTCAAGGTAGATTCAAGATTATTAATCGAGCCGGAGATTCCTTTTGATTGGATTTACTGTTTATTATAAAAGTCTATTCTGTATTTCCACCTAGCAAGCTCCACAAAGCAGCAGACGATCTACTTTTTGGACAAATCCTCGAACCACTACCCTTAATAAATATCATTAGTGATATTGAATAGGAAGTGGAGTATATTCTAGTTGTAAAGAAAATATGCTGATAGCTTAAATACAGAGTATTGTAGCTAAATACTGATGATAATTTCACCTAGTACTCTGTCTCTAATTTAAAAACTGCTTCGCACTATCTCCATGATTTCTATCTACGAAATCCCATTCTGCCAGGATCTTCTATACATTTATCGAAATGGATTCGTTTTTATGAGAATGGAAAGGATGATTATGATTTTACAGATAATAATCAATATATGAATAAAAAAGATAGAAAGAACTTCTTTAATTTATTATTATAATAAAAAAAATCCTAATTGTATAAAAAACTAAAAGTGATTGGATAAAGATGAAATGTCAATAAAGAAAGTCTTTTTCTTTATCCGGTAGATTTAAATCAAGCTAAAAAAAGCCTTTATAAGCATTAACGGTTATGGTCGGGTGAGGCATGATAGTAAAAGCTGGATGGTTTAAATCGAAATACTAGTCAAGTCCCTAGTCAACAGTGACGATAAGCATATACAGAACAACTATAAGCCGAAAGACAAGACGACTATTAACCGCAGTACGTGTGACAACAAGGCCAAGCCTGTGTTTAGTCGTACTCAACTACTTACAAGCTACCGAAAGCTTTGTTTCCATTTGAGTTAGGATAAACTGATGCTGCTGCTCCAATTCGTTTCCCCGCACTACAACCTCCGTCACGTGACGCTCTGCGGTTTCTCGAGCAAGGGTAAGAGGAAGCATTTCTTTCAAAATGCAACTCTTTAGCTTCTTCTGTATATCAAGTTATTTCAAGAGTTAATTTTACTAAAAGCTGGCAAAGTTATAACTTATCTCTACCATATTGCTATACTCAGTAATAGCTAATCGGTATCGGAGAAACATTTTGTGTGTATTCTTATCAGGCGAGTATTTATACTTATATTTACTAGTTAGATAAAGCAGATAATGAGATTGATTAGATGATTATTCAGGAAATCGATAATAGATACTATCTCTCTTGTTGGAAATACAATTGTGTATACAGTCAGTACAAATCCAGCTGTTCTCCCGAATGTATTGTTCCTATTGTGATACTATCTTTTTTGGTGATCTCTTATTTAAAGATCCTTATTCATCAATATCAATAAAACTAACACTTCTGTGATGGGGTGTATCGAATTTACAACCAGGTTGATTTTGATGTAAAGCCTTCAGGATATCTTCCTCAACTATCTTATTATCATTTTCGAGATTACGAAAATGATATATTGCTACAATCAACTTGTTAGCGAACTTCTTTTCATAATTATTAACACGATCGATCAAGGAATTGTATTTTTCCTTTGAATTCTATTTCGGAAAACGATGGAATAGATATATCCAATAAGCATATCGAAGATCGACCCTACTCTTAGGTATATTGCCTTTGACATCTGTAATCGCACTTATTAGACAAGCCAATCGCAAGCTGGAGACACTAAAAGAAAGTCTCACTTATATGTATCTTTATCATCCAATTTATTTTCCTTATCATCCTCCTCCTTGCCGACAGAATCATTACTACTCCCGCTGTAACTCGATTCCTCCTCTTCTTCAATAGGACGTTTGCTTTGTGCAATAGAAGAGGCAGATGCTCTCTTCGTTATAAGCTGTAAAAAAGCATATTAGCAAAGCAAATACAAAAGAAAAATAAACAACTCATTGCTGCATGTGCATCCTTCCACTGCTTTAGCTGTGCTGGCGATAACTTGCTCTTGCTGCTGTATTTTCTTGATAATGTAGAAGGTATATTGATTATTAATCGAGGGATACGAAAAAGGTAAATAACCAGAAAAGATTTGGAAAAAAAGAGGGAAATTCGGGTAATCTATATGTTTCGAAGGCTTTGCGTTGTTGTTAGACTACAGGACGGTTTCCTCCGTTTCCCATATGCTTTTCCGTCGCGAAAAAAGCAAAATTTGTGCATATGTCTGTTTATTATACTATATTACAATATAAATAACAATGCTTTATTGGGATTGCCGATGCATTTACAGATTAGATAATTGTGAAGCTTAAAGGCAAGCTTTTTCGAAAGGGGAAATAGTGTTATGGATTGCATCTAATCGTAGTTGCAATCGCTTATGTGCATGCTTGTGTATGTGTATGATTATGTGTATATAGCTAGTATATAGAAGCGCTCTACAAACGCTTTGCTTCTGATTCTGTAGTTGTAGATTCTAAGGATAAATTGTACCCTGCTCTCGCAGTTCTTCTAAGGCAAAGTGTCACAAAAGGGTAGATATCGAATATTGATATTAGATGGGTATGAAAGCCATAGAATAAGAGCTTTTCAGATATATTACAAAGAGAATAATATTATATACTTAAATCTATTATTATATTCAAGTTATTTAACTCAATCACTTAATATAAACTGTTTTAGGAATCTGAAATGTTTATATAGTGATTAAATTGATAAGTTTATTAAGGCACATATCAATTATATTTCAAAGATTAAATTCTTTATAGCTTTTAAAGCTATATATGAAAAATCAATCACCTTTTAGAATATGAAATCAAAATTCAGAAAAGTAGGTTTAATATCCTTTAATCCTAATGCTGTATTTTCGAAATTGGATATTCGAATTTGTACACCTATCCCCCCCTTTTTCGATTTAAATTAATAAATCTCTCAAACCCCTCACAATTCAATTAAAGCTCTTTCTTAATCAACTTTAGTAAAATCTCAAATAACTTAATATTAATCAAGTTCTCTTATATCTATATTCGAGATTGTATTAATTTTAGCTAAAAATACAAAGAGATTAGCTTATGAAAATATATTTTTGAATACAGAAATTCATATACTTCAAAAAGCAAATAAGATATTAAACAAATATCGATACACAAAAAAAACCTAATTATATTAAGAAGGAGTATTTACTAAACAAGAAACTCTTGATATATTATTTTAGTAAAAGATTGATATTCAGATTCAATATGATGAGTATCAAAAAGAAAGGAATTCTAATAGAAAAGCATTTTCTATTCGGTGTTGTAATAAATATAGAAAGATAAATCATAATACAAGAACCTATCAAAATAATGTAATAGATCCTAGATTATTAGATTCTTAATAGTTTTAATTAATTGATTCAATTGTTATTGAATAATATAGGTTTGAAGGTGTGAATTGAGGTGAAAGTAGCCCACTCGGTGATATGGCCCACTCGGTGATAAACCACGTTATAATTTATTTAACAATTTGAAAGTTGATTTGAAAATCTTTTATATAAGAAATTACTATATTTGAAATCTTTAAAATAATTTATTTATTCTTTTGAATAATTACAGTAATTAATTATAATATATATCAATTTCAATAATTCAATTTTTATATTTATTGAAATAATATATAATTCAAAAGTTGAAGAAATGAAGGTTTTTGGTGTGTTTTCGGCTAGTGTGCGATAAGCCGGGGCCTCAACTCTTACATACCCTCCTACAAAATGAGTACACATATATAAATAACCCTTCAAATCCACTCACACAAATTCAAATTCAATACTCAAAATTCACGCCATGAATCAAATTCTTAAATTTGATGTATTTATTTATAATAATCGCTCGAAAGAGTGATTTGAATACCTATTTCGAGCCAACGCTAGGGTTATTCAAGTCTGAGGATGTATTATCCATTATCCATCAGCTCATCTCATGTCGTTTCAACATCCCACTAACTCGTCTCATTTTTATCTCATCTTGAGTCGTCATCTATCAGACCCTCCTTCATCCATCCTCATCCACCAGCCAAAAAAAACTATTCACAAGAATAAACTGTTATTAAACCCCCTTAGCCTACTAACCACCCTCTCAAAAAGGAACGGACAGCTAAAAACGCCATTAAGTGATATATCAACCACCCCACTCTCCATATTTACTCTCGGAAAAAAAAACAAGAACAGGGTGCTGTAGAAAAAATGTTCAAGCTGTTGTTGTAATGTAAGTAAATCCCCAACCCAATGCCAAGCTAATGTTCAAAAAATGCAAATGCCAAAAAAGAAACCCGCCGTATACGATAATGCAGTACTTTACAAAGCCATCATAGCAACGACTGCCACAATACCTGCAAATACACTGCCTTTGAGGACTCGTTCTTGATTTGCGACAAGGCTATCTGCACTGCTTTTGCTGGTAGTGGTAGAGCCATCTCCTTGAGAAAATCCACTGCTGCCAGTTGAAGATGAACCACTGGATGATGAAGTTGCTGATCCCGAGCTAGAATCACTGCTGCTACTGTCATCACCAGAATGGTTATCTCCAACTCCTCCACCACCGTAACCTGTAAGTCCAGGAACTGTTGCGGCAGTGGAAACGGCAGTTGAACCAGAAGCTGCTGCTGATTCTCCCGCGGTCATATTTGTTCCAGTAGCCAACAGAGAAGAGAGGATAGTGGCATTTTTTGAATCGACCACGGTGTCGTTGGTTCCCAAAGCACTGTTGTAATAGTATGACTTTCCGGAATTCGTTCCTGGAGCAGATTTTGCGTTGTAGCATGAAATGTCGACCGATTCAAAAGCGGCATAGTAGTAACCGTTGTTTTTAATATCCTCAGAATTCCAGTCAATTTCACCACCTGCCCAAGCAATAGTTCCAGCACCATTACTCGCGAGACCACCGGGCCAAAGAGAAAGTTGGACTCGAGCAGGAGTTTGTGGGAAGTTCCACTGGTTTGCGGTTGCATTCCAGGTATCTACACGCTTCTTTGTACGTCCAACCTGTCCATCTACAAGCCAAGTAATCTCATCAGGAGTCCAGTCGATTTCGTACTCGTGGTAATTGGCATATGTATCCGAAAGGGTGATATTTAACTCGTTGTCATCTTTCAACCGATTAGCATATTCTCGTGCGCCCATGAGAGATTTACTCACAATTTGTAATACCCTGGAAAAAATAGTTAGATTGGGCAGTGGTCAATTCCGAACCAACAAATTCGTAATCGATTTCGTCCTTCACATCCGAGAAAAGAATAAAAGCCGTAATCACACCCCGACCTCTACTAGTCTTGAACTTTGCCTTTACATTTCCATACCACATATAAGTCGAAGAAGCCATAACCGTTCCGACCGAGTTTGCCGACATGGTCAACAATACATTATTATCGTAGATAACTGGACTTCCACTGTAGACCCAATTCGACTTTGATGCATCGCCCAAGTATTTTGTGTTTGAAGTTATACCATCCATGCTCGTAAAGGTATATGAAGCGCTTTCGCAGACGGGTTCGGGAACGCAGGAATCGACAGAAAATGACATTCGAGGATCACAACCCCCTAGACAATATGCGCCAGTACCACATTCTCCATATTCTGTGACTGTTAGTTCAACCTTCCATATTTATCCTTGTACTTTTGAGAGCAGACTCACGAGAGCAACATGGAGTTTCTTCGGGACAATGACTGTCGAGACTGCAAGCAGCGAACGCCACCGAGGCTGAGGCCAGGACGGTCAATAATGTTGATTTTCCAACCATTTTGTATGTATATGTATGTGTATGTATATGTATATGCAGAAGTCAAAAAAGAGAACCGCCCAAATGGATATCGAAGCGATTGGCGATATCGAGGCGCCTTGAGGTAGTACGAAGTGTACGACGAACAGGAAAAGAAATATAAAAGGTCCACGATAAAAGTGTAAGGTTAACGGCTTATTGCAATTAAAATATCTCCGTGTCGAGTGAATAAGTATGTGCTGGGCGTGGTGAAATTTCTTGTTCGAAAATTGAGGAGTGAATTTATAGTTCCCCGCGAAATTCCAGAGTCCCGAATTCTTTCCTTGTCGTGATATAAAATCTGTTGGTCGACCGTTTTATGTGCGTCTAACTGTGCGTCTAACTGTTTCTTCGTATGGTTCCTTCCCATAAATTCCTCCAAATGGAAAGATTATTAAATTGGTCTTGCTTGCTTGGCAGATGTAGTGTAATGGAAGAATGGATTCCCAAGCGAATGTGATTGAGCAGAAAAATGACCAGAGAACAATAAGACTCAACGACGAATAACGAATGATGTCGTGAATACTTTTATTGATTTACCTACGTACTTTTGTGAATAATGGAAGAAGTTGGAGAAAGAAGTGGGATAGGGGGGAAGGAAAGGGAGAAAGAGGTATTTGAATGGGGAAGACAAGCTTAAGGAGGACAAGACCAGGAAAAGAGGGTCTACGGAAGTGGGAGTTCTGGGTTATTTTCTATTTTCATCCATGCAATATCCATCCATGGTGGTGACTATTTTATTGACTACTAGGTAGGTAGTGCTCGACATTGTACAGAGTACCTCGAGTATTTTGACAGAGGACGAGGGATTGAAAGACGGCTGGCTGTGTTGGATTTACATGTATTAACGGGTTTGGTGCTAGTTTTGGTTGTTTTGATCTTTTTGATTACTTTTTTACTTCGCTCCAGTCTTATTAAGCCTCAAAGATCAAGACTTACGACTCAATACATACTCAATAGCACAGTCTAGTGGTATCGGGAGTGTGCACTTTGTACAAAACTCTCCAAATCTAATTCCATCCCTCCCTCCCTCCAGACCACAATCCCAATTCGCCCTAATCTCGATCTGCATATCCTCCGCACCCGTCCCGACTAGTCACCACTAGGAGATTTCTATTTTGCGAAAGAGTGGGCTGGGAGGATCATTCAGCATGACCAATGTGGAGTGTTCACATCATCCCATTCATCAATCTTCCAATCACAGCACGTGTAAATATGGAGAATCTCGTACTCGACATGCATACACACCAGGAGGGAGGCAAATAATGAAGAAGAAATAACAGACTTGCACAATCGGGGCGATTAGCCATTGGTAGTGTTGCGAATTGGGTGGAAGGACAAGCCAATACAAGGTGAGTCCTTTTGAATCATTTTGTGGCCATGAAGGGAATACGAAGGAGGGTTTGAAATAGGAATGGTAGTGCTGATGAATGAATGGTATGAGTAAGGTAGAGAGGTAGGTAACTTGGAGATATCCCTCGTATTTGAATGACAAGATTTACTTATGAATTTATGACAGAAATAGAATCATAGATGATAGAAACACAGAACCGTAGAAGCATATCCATGGATATTCATAGAATCAAAGCATGAAAACATCAAAACATCACATGACAACAACAACAACAACAACAACAACATGAAACCTCACAGAAAGTTAATCCTTAGCTTTAGATCTGATTCACAATTTGACATACATACTAGGTACAACCTGGAAGTTACAACGGTACATAAATACGCAATTACACTTTCCCCCATCAAACTCCACTCAAATTCCGGGGAGAACCTTTTCTTTTGATTTTGACTTACTTTATTAAGCGCTTAACCTTACCTACTACATACCTAGTCCCTTGAAAACCCCCTGAAAATCCCTCCCCACGAGATCACAAGAAGGAAAAAAGAAAAGAAAATATGTGGACACGAACGTTGAAATTGTTCTGTCAATAACCGCGTTGAGGAGTTTGTACAAAGTATATCTTCAATGGTTCTGGGGAAGTGGGAAGTGAGTGATCTTCGTATCGTATTACATCATGTGTGGTATACAAGAGAGCATAGGTAATTTTGTTGATATACATACATATACCGCTAATAAACATATTTGGTAGACGACAATTTCTCTCGAGAAGGACAATGTATTACTGTACCCCTCGATTCAAGACATCGATGTGGTATTTACGATGTACACATAATAACAACATCCATTGCGTACCTATCTATGCCAAGACTATCGTTTTTACCCAATAAATATCATCTATAATCTATAATTTATAAATTATCATCAATCCCTTCTCCAAGTATCTAGTTCGTATTTACTAAACAACATCCGACATCAGCCTTACGCTTTACATCACCCTCATATCCATATCCATATCCATATCCATATTCATATTCACCATCAGATTCCATATCCAAATCCACATCTATCTCACCAAATCATCACAACATCCATCCATCCATCCATCCACCCAGCAATCCATCTATACCCATACTCCGTACACCAAACACAAATCCCACCAACTCCCTACCCCTCAATCTAATCTCCAGATCATACTAGCTTAGCCAGGTACAAACTAACCACACGGCACGGCGCGGCACGCGAGTGATGGGATCTATCTAGGTACTTGTACGCTCACTCTCCTTACTAAATATTTTATGGTAGTCAAATGATCATAAAAATTAGATGAGATGAGATGACTTATAAGATATGAGATATGAGATATGCGATGATATGATATTAAATCAGGAACCCGCGAATCCATGTTCCTGGATGATACATATATACATATATACATACATATACCTATCCAAGTAGGTTTGCGTCATTGGAGTTAGATAGGTGAATAGATAGATAGATACCTATAATACCGTATATTATAGTATCCCGAAAAGTATAGGATTATAGTTTGATCAAAACCTTAGATGTATAAACTATATATATATATATATACATACCCACTGTATATACGTGTATATCTACATCTATCATCTATCCCATATCCCATATCCCATATCCAGCCGATACTGATTAGACAACTATTTATACCCTATAGAACAATACCCATATCATATCTAATCTAACCAACAAATACAAGTACAAATATAACCACACGTAGGTAGCACATAAACATCCTCTAGTTCCAGATTATCGATACTCTCAAGTGAGACTAGATTAGACTACACGAGTCGAGATTATGTTGGACAGACTGTGTATGTTATACCACACATGTATGTATCTATGTACCTATGTACCACACACAATATAGATACCATCTCACCATCTCACCATCTCTTTCCCCATCGCTCAGTCTCGCAATAGATAATCTAGAAACCCATCAACTACCTCCAATCTTTCCGGAGCCGGAATTTAAAAATCCAATATCTTTCTCTCCTGATAGATATCATATATACTTCCATCCACCCACACCCCCCTTCCTCATCAAATTCCTCAAGCTGCAAACAAGACTTTCAATTTTCATTTCGTTCCAACCCTAATCCAACTCACCTCACACCAAAATACAATACAATACAATAAAACTCAAACCTACCTATACCCACCTACCTATTTCAAGCACACCTCGATACATACATACTAATAGATATATACCAAAACGTCTTTCCAGTTTTAATTCTTTTACTTATATAGTACCTATCCTATCCTATCCTATCCCCGTCTCCACACTAATGCTGAGATTTCACTTCTTATATTCTTATATTCTTATATTCTTATATTCTTATATTCTTATATTCTCCTATTCTTCCAACTTCCATTCCTCCCTTCCCTTCCCTCCCATTCCCTTCCATTCCAACCTCAAACCTCAAACTTCACACTTCACACTTCACACTTCACACTTCACACTTCACACTTCAAACCTCAAAACTCAAACTCATATTTCCCATCCCATACAATACACACTCACATCCTACCATTCATTCCCTACCTTATTCAATCTATCCAATCCCACCCTCCAATCCCACCCTCCAATCCCATCACCACCTCACCACCTCATCTCCTCACAAACCCGCTTACTCGAGGATTCTAAAGTTCAAACTTGGTTGTGTGGGATGAATGAATGTTGTGGAGTGGATGATAAGGAAGTGGGTAGGTGGGTGGGTAGGTAGGTGAGGAAAAGAAAAGAAGGGAAGAAAGAAAGATATAAATAAGTTAGGAGATAAAACGAAATACAGATCAAAAAACAGATCAAAAAAGAGAAACTAAAGATATATATTAAAAAACACAATCCAGAGTCCAGCCCAAGAACCTCCAACCACAGACTCCCAAGAAAATATTCATTTCCAGAATCCAGAATCCAAAGTCCAGAATCCAAGTAAAGAGACGAGAAGCGAAAGATATCAAGCCGGTCAGATCAAAAGATACGCCATGGACACATGTATGCTACGTGGTATTCTGTTGATGTTGTCATCCATGATCATTTTCCAAATTTTTGAGAAAGAGGAAAGAGGGAAGGGAAAGAAGAGGAGAGAGGAGAGGAAATGAGACGAGATGAGATGAGCTCTTATTCAAACGCCTTAATAGTGATATAGAAACGCGCCTTTCTTTCCAACCATGATCCGTCCATCCTACCATCCACCCACCATCCGTCCATCCATCCACCAATCATGCAATAAACCCACCAACCCAACCCAATCCAATCCAAGCATAGAAGTTGCAACCAAAAAGACAGAAGCGCACGAAAAATCAACATAAATTCAATGGACAAACAAACATCCATGCAAGCTTGCACATATAAAATAAGCTAAGATAACTTTCTCCTCAACCCGAATGATCAAACCAGGAGCCGAGCCGAGCCAATCCAATACCCAAGCCAACATCCTGTACTTCCTTCCGAAGCCATGTACCGAAATGAAATATTTTGAAGAAGAAACGAAAAAAAAAGAAGAGAGAAAAAAATAGCACGCCAAGAGTATCCCACCCGATTCCATCCAGCGCCCCCCTTATATTTTCCCGCCAAAATTATCTTTGGCGTACTGTTCGCAAGCCTAGATGACGGATAGGAAGCTTGATTAGTTATGGGTTATTTAGTGTATCGATACTAGTCTCTCCATCTCAACAGATACATATTGATATCCAAGACCAGTATTTCACAAGACCAGATGTCCCAGATACAAAAGTCAAACCACAACAAGAAATAGAAGCTCACCTTGGCGGGTTTTCCAACTTTCTGTCCAATAGCCTTCCACTTATTCGCCTCGTAATCCTTGATGGCCGCGAGCAAAGCCTGACTCTATTTGAGCATCAGCACGTACCATATGCATGATATGCTGCAAAGATAGAACGTACCTCATCTTCCGCGAATTCCGCATAATGCATGTCCTAAAACTCTATTAGTCTATGTCATAACAACCACCCCATACTACTTTCGTACTAGCGAGACAGATATATGGGGAGAAAATGATGAGAATGAAAGTATATATTTACCTTGTACCAGTGCTTCTTTACACTTCCTTCAGTTCTTGCTGGGAAAGTCTACAAACACAAATTTCAGGTCTTAGCTTCGTCTCCAGGCTTTGTGCGACTTGACATGAAAAGTCTGTTTGGGTCACTTCAAAGTAGACTTTCATCTGATCTCACCTTTGCAATATCCGCCCAGCTATTACCTGCATCCCTCATATTCTTCAATCTCTGCTCTTCAGCAGGTGTCCAAGGAGTATTGGTACGACTCTTTTTAGCAGGTGGTGCCGTCGACGAGGCCATATTGGGGTCATCTAAACCCGCCGAAGAAGGTCCTGCAATAGATGAACCCGCCTGCATATTGAAAACCGAAGTATTCGTTGCCGTCGCAGGGCCCGTGGCGCGTCTCTTATTTCGCGAGCTAGCTGGCGAAGGAATCTCGGATTTGAGGGTAGACGTGTCGGTAGTCGATGGGTGATTATGTGAGAGTTGAAAGCTCGCGTTAGGATCGATTTCTTGTCTATCTACACGCTTAGACATTGGATGGATGGTCGGGGGTGAGTGCGCGGGAAAGGTAAAGAATGCAGAGAAATCTTCGAGGTCGGGAAGGTTCGAGAAGTTTTTAGGTGGTTGTTGCGCGAGAGAGGTGTCGGAGGGAGCTGCAGGCTCGCGTGTGGATTGGTTCATAAGATCACCGTGTGAGGCTGGGGTATAGATACAAAGATACTTACGTTCTCATGTACTTGGGAACGTTTGATTGTAGTCAACAGGGCTGACATCCCTTTCTTTGCATATCTTGCCGAAGACCGTTGGAAGCGCTTGGCACCACTTCGGATCCTAGGACAACCTGTAAGGCGTCTGGGGAAGTGGAGATGTTAATGATATAGTTGATGGCCCATTCATCTAATATTGTGTGACAAGCAAGATTTTGTGTGAAGTTTGATGATGGGGAATTTTGTTGTTATAGGTGTGATCTGATGACTAGAGGGGGGCGGCCACATCCAGACATTAAGTATCCTCGGTACATGTTCCAAGGACATGACATGTGGACAAGGAATAGAAGCCGGAAGAAACAATAATAAATATGCCTGTCTACGATCGGGCCACGGTACATACACGATACCAACCGTCCTTGCAGTGACTTTGAGCGGCTGAAGTGCCAATCATAGGTCTATCGCACACACTACAAGAGCCTGAGATGCATCTCCATAATTTTAAGTATTGGCCATGTATTAATATATATTCTTTAGCCCAAGCATACTTCTGGATTTCTCATTTCCAGCGTGGCTTGCGAGGACGGAAGGTCAAGGGGAATGGCTGGCTCGAATTGCAAAAACAGGCTGACAAGTGGTGTGGATGAGGAGGGTGAGAAAATGAGCATACATGAATGGTCATCATCCATGTATTTTCCTAGTGGAAAGATCGTCAGATCCACGTCTGCGTTTATTGTAAACTTTTGTGCTACCACCAAATCCAAGGGTCTGTAGAAGTCATCCCTAGGTATCAAAGATGAGGAAACTCGACCTGCCCCGAAGCTCTTTCGTCTTTCTCCGGCGCTTTGGTTACACTGGGCAGGGGATGAACGTGGGTTGTTGGTGAAGAGGATGCAAAGTCAATTGCATTTCATAATTTTCCTTGACCCCGGAGAGAAGTAAGTCATCGTGATACATTTTCTGCCGGCTTTTGCTTGGTTGCTTTGACTCAGCTCGATGTGCAGTAGTAAGATGCATGTAATGGTGGGAATATGAATTTCCTGATTGGAGGTTGATAAATGATGCTTGTCAGAGGGGAGATCTGAATGGTTGAAGAGCTGTCCTGTCGTTTAAACTAGAACCGAAAGCTGCGGGGTATGCAACATTTAGCACAATATCCCATACATCTCGCAATCTACCTAGTTTAGAAGCATATCGACAAATGAAATTATCATCTTGGAGCTTATCGATCAATCCACTCTCCTGCCAATGTGCCATGGTTTCTCTGTACTCATTCCTGTACCAGACGTATTAATCAATATTGCTTTCAAGCTAGAAGATGTGTGATGGGAGTATATCTCAGATCATTGGAAATATCCCAGTAATCACCGTCCTCGTATCAACACCTTGAAATCAAAGCGGTGTATAGAGAATTCGAGTTCTAGACGAGGCTATCGCACTTCTTCCTTCTCATCCAGATCTTGGCTTGAGTTGTTGTCACTATTTGATCAATATGAATTGGTCCGTCACCTTTCGTGGAACCTCCCCTATTTAATTCTGTTCCCCTCTAGGTTGGTTTCCGTCCCTTTATTAATTGAAAATCCATGTGCAGGCCCATGCGTGTACGAGGCATCATGTTGGCAATGTTTGGTTAATCTGACAGCATTGTGCATCTTCAATCCTTTGACATCAATTACATATATCTCCGTATGTACAGTACAAGGAATGACCTTTGGGTTACCTTGATAATGCAATCAAATAATGAGGCCAAGGTAAACGGCGCAAAGAGATCATTGTGAATGGTAGAAATGTTGGCTATCAACTGCAAGGCGTTCCCGATGATTCGAAATTGGGGTTGCTTCGCCGCAGCCCGCACCAGGCATTCGCCGACATGTAATTCAAATTTTAAATGCAAAATGAATTGAAAAGCGGTACATGGACTCGTTGACACTTCCGTGCCGGTTATTGGATGATAGACGGGATCCTCGGGCCGTGATTGGAAAAGAGTGGTTGGGATTCATATACCCAACAACATGAATGGTGAACCCGACCGTTTGGATTGTCTTCAGGAGATGGATAGTTTTGGTTTTGGGCTCTGGAAAGAAAAGAAAAAAGCGTAAGACTAGAGCAAACAAACAATTTTAGCTTCATGTGTTTTGTTTCAAGGGGATCTCGAAGAGGGTTAAGAGCGGACAGGTGTTACTTATTGAGGAAAACCTTGAGGTGGTAGTTTCCTGTTCAAACGGCTTTTTTCGTTCGTTTGTTTTGTTTGATGTTCCAAAGTAACAACCCCTTAGGTTCCTCCGAAGTTTGAGATGGTCGATTCTACTAGTTTGTTTCTCCATCAAACAAGGGGACTCGTGACTCTTCCCTTCTTGACGGCTATATTGTGGAAGTTAAAGCAAGTATACCTCGTGAACAATGAACTGTAGTGAGACTGTCAAATTGAATACCTCCGGATACATGCATGATCTTGGCTAACCAAAGTAACGGCGTATGAATCCTGGCATATCTGCACCTAGCCATAGTTGTAAAACTATGGAATAATACTCGGAGGAAAAGTCCGTCGGCCACTCACGTCCGACCATCTTCTGGATTTCGTCAACATTGAAATCCGAGAGGGAGAAAAAAGAGGAATGGTTGGTATGAGCACGTGTGTTGCACGTGATATGTATCACAAAGTTCGAATCACATTATCACATAGTATTTGGATTGTCATTCTGATTCCTTTCATTTCGATGCGCTCTACATGACCCCTCGACTCGGATGGGTCGAATCCGACAAATTGGGGGCGAAAGAGGGGGAAAGATAGAACAAGTTTCTAATTGTTCCATGGTGGAGATTTGCGGAATAGAAATGATGATAGGATTTAGAAAATCAAAACACAACATGTCTTCAAATGAACCTTAACCAACAAATCATTACATCTCAGAACGTCGTAACCGCAGTACAACAGCGCAACAGGCGCATAAATAAGCTAACAGTTTATCCTCCGAGCATTTCTAGACATTCTTACTGGTGAGATGTTCTTGCTTACCAAAGTAGGGTCATGTACCTGATATTATACTCCTTCACCGTTATGAAAACTCTTTCTTTTCATGCGATGACCTCGAGACATAACGAGTGACAGAATTCGATCGACTTTGTTTGAGGCCACGCCACCATATTCATCCAATACTTGCTCAAATCCCATTTCAGAGTGACTACTTTGCCAAGTCGAACAATTTAGAATAACAAGCGTTAATGTGTGCTATGTAGTTAGGCGATTCATTATCCGTTCTTGGTATCGCATCTCGTATGCATGTATTGGTATGTATATCATCGTATATGGGGTAATTGGAATGTTACCAAGTTAGGTGATGATGATGGAAGATACGATGGTCAGCCTGCATATGTTGAATAAGTTGATTGAATACCTAGCTAGGTAGTCAAGGGATAAAGTAGATATTACGTAGCACCTAGGTACGTATCGAGTAGTAGTAGAAGAAGAAGGGTCGAATGATCCGTTGATGATAACAAGGTTAAAAGCCACTCTACAGGTACCAGTGTTCAATTCAAGGTGGGTGCTCAAGTAGGTCCCTATCGAGCCTATCTACCGAGTATCTACTCCAAATAAGTGCTCATGTGACAAGGTTTGATTAACGACTTTTCCCCTTCATCTGAAAAGTAAATCCCAATTAGTCCAGTTTTCATGTTTTTAGACTCTCCATCATACCCTTTGAGTCGAAACTTTCCGACCCTTGATGATCAGAATCAGATACGACTCATACAAGTGTATCCATTGAAAGTTAAGCATATTAACCCAAATACACTAACAACATCCATGATTAGACTTTCCCGTTACTTACTTTCCTTATAGGGCTGTTGTGGCTGTCAGAATTAGAACCCTTGATGTCTTGGTGATCGATTACCTCCTACCTACCCCCTAATTACCTAGACCTATCTAGTAGGGAGGTAGGTATGTATTAGGAAGTCAGGACTCAGTACGGGCCGTCAGTACACACCTTTTTGGTGGAATGTCACCTCACCGAGCTCACCAAAAGATCGGACGCTCATCCTTCCGGACACTGGCCAATCTCTTTTTCCAACACTTGTATTGCTTCAATTTGGAAATTCAAGTATCTTACATGATTTGAGACGAACGATGAAAAAAAAATCGAATCAATCGTTCAAGTATCTGACATGAAAAGTTCTCAATAGCTTCATTATCACATCTCAAAATACCTCGAAACGTCTTATGCAAAGATATTTCATTAATTTCAGACTCTAATCGAACTGACTGTCCACTTGTATTCAGTATCAACCAACCTCTCGACCTCTTAGTATTTCTACGCTCAATGCAGATTAGAGAGAATGTTGGAGAGCACGTTTGTAGTATCTCCTGCGAGCCCCATTGCTTTGCGTCAACACAACGTTTCTTAGTACCTCAGCTAAGGATAGATAGTGTTGTGCCTGTGCGGTGCGACGACAAATTTAATGACGCTATTCTATTTTGATATTAATTGTTCCTATTCCTGACCTGTCATTTCTTGTTAGCCGTTCTTGGTTGCTCTTCTCCTTGTTGTGTAGGGCAAATTGCGTCGTACTAATGAGCCACTCCAAACGGTTCTAAATGGTCCAAACACTGGAATATCAAGCATGATCACCGAGGCGCGCGGCGATTGTTCCAACTTTGGTCTATTTACGTCCCATCTCCACGATTATTCATGCATTCGAAGCTTTTTCCCAGGAGGGATAAGTGAGATAAGAATTTTAAAGTCCTTGGTATCGGTGGCTCGAGGGTCAATGAGGGTCACCATAATCCCGGTACGAAACTCTTCGAAACTCGCTTCCCCCTCGACCCCTCCAGGTCTTGTAACATTGCAGAAATCGTCCATTGCAATAATTACATTACCCATCTTGATGTTGCCATGAGAAAACGCCTCGTTGCGAAGTCGCATGGGCAGTATGTACAAATTCAACCATCCAGAAGTTTGCGTTTGCGGAGATTTCAATTTCCGATGGCCATCTGGGAGAGTTCTCCCATGAAATATCGACGCAAGTTTTGAATGTCATCAAGGTCATCGTACTTGAGACCCCGCCTCAAACGTCAAACAGAGATTTACATCATTTACCCCAGTACCTAAGAAACACTATTTTGATGCAGAAACGGGATGAAAACTCATAGAGATATGCAACTCTACCCATGCGCAATCAGAAACTGTGATTCCATCGACTACTCGTCGTTCCCTGTAAGATGGTTTTGAACCTCAGAGGTTACTGAACTTGGTTTTATCGATATTCCAGACGACCAAGTTGGTTCTTCATATAACACCCAACGTTCTGCTCTTTAAGTTTCCCTCTTCTTTCCTTACACTTGACGTGACTACCTATTTCGCAGCTAATATTTACTTTCCTTTCTTCACCAACTGGTTTGGCTGCCTTACATTCTTTATTGTAGTTATATCCTGTTTTACTTATCTTATTCCGACTTTTTGACAAAGATTATATTCTATACCAACTTTTAACAACATTTTCGATTCTTCGATTGCCGGCTCAGCCATCTTTTACACAATATACTTTCAATTTATCATCAATCAACGACTATCATCATGTCTTCAAACCAAATGAACACCCAAGTGGCATCATCCACATACGTTCCAGTCGACGTAGCCCAACGACACGAATATGGCATCCAGAAGAACCGTAAAACGGCTTCCACTGGTGGCGGCAGAGCTTGGAGTGAGGATGAGGTATGAATGAAACAGAAACCTTCAATAAGAAAACTTACTAATCAATTTGTTCTAGGAAGTTTATCTTCTTCAAACTCGCCTTCAGAAAATGCCTTACAAGCATATCGCTTCTCATTTGAAGAAGACTGAATTGGCTTGCCGTCTTCACTATCATCAATTGTCCCATGGAAGCAACCGCCGCAAGCGTACCAATTCCATGACTTCTTCCGGTAGCTCCAATTCAGAATCTTCGACTTTACCTCTCCGAATGCCATCTCCAATTGATGAGGCTACTCATCTCCGAGCTATATCCCCTGTCTACAATTACTCACCACAATCACCTCAACACGTTCAACTCCCATCTGCATCTTCACTTCTATCCCGCTCAGCTTCCAACAGTCCTTCTAGAACTCTTGGTCACCCCATTGCTATTCTCCCAAAGCCAACCCCTTCTCGACACGCAGTTAATGATTCCTCATCGGATCAAGCTCTCCGTCTCGATTGCGTCATGACTTCCACCCCAGTCACTGTTGCCAGCGTTGACAAAGAACGTCTTCGTCGTGTATACGAAGCTCATCGCAACTCTTTCTGGAACGTCATCGCATCCGAGTATGGCGGAGGCGTATCTCCTCTTTTACTCGAGGAGACCTGGAAGCAAGGTGTCGCATCCAATGGACCACCAACCCCATGTGTCTCCCCAGACATGCCAAATCTCAACCGAGCAAGCTACCATCATTACAACAGCCAAGCCCCTCAACGATTGCCATCACCAAGCCAAGAGATCAAGAACAACGCTACCAGTATCTCGGCACTTCTCGGTATTGATGCTAGTCCCCGTAGTCCTAAGGAAAGAGAGATGATCAAAAGATTGGAGGAAAGTAGGGAGATGTGTTAAATAATTTTCTTTCTTCATCATTTATATCTATTCACGATTTCATTCGTCAGGTGGTACACAAGAAATGGTAATCTTATTGACACGACACGAATTGGATGATGGTTACGAGGGGAGGAGTTCGAGCTCCACTTTGGATACGATTTGGGAACAGAGGGTATTTGCACGATGATCTATTCTTCTCGGCGCAAGGAGGGGAGTTATGGGGCATTCGTTCAAATCCATCTATCAACCTTTCCAATGGGGTATTTTGTGTAGTACAGTAGCAAGCTTTAATCGCAATAGCGCGAATCCTGAATATACTTTTGAATTTCAAATCCATCTGCCTTCTATCTGTCTCGGTTGTTTCACTGCCATTCACTTGTTTATTCTTAAACCCCGTACTTTTCGACATAAAACATCCTTATGGTTTCATATGTATCTTTCGGAGACCATAGATTGCGGCTAAAACATTTTGCGTCCACAATATGCATATTTGGAGATCAGATGAAACATATGAGATATCCATTTGGAATAGAGACGTTGTGGATATACAGAGCTTTTCCATACAATAATATCCATATTTTAACCAGGAAAAAAGAAAGGGCTTGTGGTTGTAGTGGTGATTGAAATTGAGGTTGATTGAAAGTTACCTCGGTTGCCCAGGCCCATGTGGATTGTCCGAACTCTTATTTAGTGGAGATTCTACGATAGAGCCCGAAGATAAACTATAAATTAAGCATCTACTAACGTGGATGACGTGGGGTATTAGAGAGCTTACCTAGGAGCCTAGTAGTTTCAACCCTAACAACCACCCATATCGAGCCCCATACTGAGCCCAACTTCTTTAATCCAGAATGATACCCTCACTCATCAAGTATGGCCTTCGGGCGACCAAACACGCAAAAGATGCAATCGCATCCGCATCGGCCTCTATGCTGCTTAAAGAACATTCAACAAATGGTCCATTGGTCCGCTCACAATACCTCGATGTAAATCAACTCCAGCGATTGAGCGCCACGCTTGCTTCTCATAGCTCGTCTGATCCCTCCTCCAGTTTCGCAGTAGAGTCGAGCCCTGATGCCCTTCCAATTCCTCCCTGTCACCATCTAGTATATTTCACACCACCAGATGCCGAGGATAAATTGGGGCTTGATGGATCGGATACGATATTCAATCCGCCAGGACCTTTTACAAGAAGAATGTGGGCTGGCGGGGAATTGGAATGGGTGGATGGGAATAAACTGGTGACGGGGGAGAAGGCAGAGGAAACGACGACATTGAAGAGTGCAGAAGTGAAGAAGACGAAAGCTGGGGATGAGATGATAGTTGTAGGGGTCGAAAAGACATTCAAGAATTCCAAGGGACTTGCGCTTGTGGATCGAAGGTAAGTGAAGTTCATCTCGCCATATCATCTTGTTGGAACATTGAAGTTGTCATTCAATTGGAAGAGTGATTTGAGGATTCGGGAAGTTGGTAATATATGCTAAATCAAAATACAATCAGAAATTGGCTATTTAGACAAGCAATTGATTTTAATAATCCCCCTCCCCTTCCGCCACTTCCTTCCATCATTCCAGTTCCTTCCGTCAAATACGAGCACACTATTACCCATACACCAATATCCCTCTTCCGCTTTTCTGCTTTAACTTTCAACGCGCATAAAATACATTATGACCGGGACTGGTGTCGGAAAGTTGAGGGACATCGAGATTGCGTCGTACATGGCCCGTTGAACTTGATACACATGGTTGATTTCTGGAGGCATATTATAGGAAAGAGTGAGGGGGGCACAGGGAATGATAAGCTTACAGTACTTTTGCCAAAAAAGGTTACGTATAGAGCTACGAGTCCATTCTATGTGGGAGAGGAGTACCGGATACTCATGGAGGAGGAGAAGGAAAAGGTCTGCAAAATGAAGATTGTAGATCGGTTTGGAATTGTGGGAATGGTAGGCAAAATTGAGAGGTGATGTTATATTGTGGAATGTTATTAATGCCCGAGGAAATGTTGTGCTATGCAGCTATGACGAACAACATTGAGCATGTTCTACTGGATACATCCACCAATCCTTGCATTCTCGTCATTGTTAGGATGCTGCGTGCATGTCTTCCCTGGTCTGTATTGTTTTGTCCGACATACTGTCTAACCTGCTCTGACTATATCTCGGAGCTCACAATCATGATTCAGCGAACTCAAATCTACAGCAGTGTCTCATTGGGTCAAAAACCGATTTATCATTAAGAAATATTATCGCTATCAATCAATACTAAATTCGACTCGCTCGTAATTCAAGAAAATGCGGTACAGCTCGTGGCCATTGTCGACGTCGACTGGAACTCTACTTTCGATACGTTATCTCCCTCTCCCAATACCACATCAAACGTGGTAGACCATTGCACATTATCGATCGACTTCGTTCCGCTGAATAAATAATATCCATCGATCTCCTCGCTTACTTTCTCCATAGCTGTACGTTGCACTTCTAATGATTTCACCATCACGCCTGGTATGGCACGTTCAGACACCCAGTCAAAGGCGACAGGTTCGCTGATACGATCGGCACGAACGGCTGCAGTAACTGTTATATTCCACTGGCCTGCGTCATTGACGGCTACCTGTGGCTGACAGGATTGTGCCGGTTGGTATAAAATGGCGTCTGAGAGTGGGAAACCCCCGCCGTTATTGGTGATGATTTCATCAGCTGCACCGACGGTATGTAAGATGACATCGAAAGACGAGATACTGGTTGTAGCATCAAGAACAGTGCTGAATCCATACCAAGTGAAGACCTCTGAAGCGAAGCCATAACTCTGGCCCAACAAGTAACGTTCTCGAGTGGCAGGAATTGTAGTGGTCGAAGTGTTGTTCTTACGATCACGGTATTGAAGAGATACGGTCACATCATCGGCGTTGCGGTTGGTGGTGCGAACGCGGATGTATCCTCCGAAGGAAAGAGTGTTATTTCCAGCCAAGAAAAGAGAAATTCCCCATGGCTTCACTTCGATGGGTGTGATGACTTCAGAAAGTGTGACGTCTGCAGGAACAGTATCGATCATTCGAGCGAAGATGTCAGAACATTGCTTTTGGAAATTCGTTGGATCTGCTAAAGATGTCATCGTTTTGTTATTGTCGGCACCAAAAATGCGTTTATCGGAATTGAACGTATCATTTTGACCGATCACAAGCGGGTCGGTCGAATTGTTCCCTAGATATTCGGTCACAATAGTGTTGTCGAATTTGGTGTAGGTGCTGTCAAATTTTGGAAAGTTTTCTGCGCTGCCGTCGCCGGTAATCTGAGGAAAATCGACTCCATGAACACCTCCGAGAGTATGGCCGCATGCTACCATGGTTATCATCTCGGCGGTGTTGAATCCTTGCTTTGCGAAGATTGCAGTGTGTGTCGCCAAATCCTGATCAGGTTCGGGTACGCCAAAAACACCAGCTTTCATGGCATCGACTCGTCCACCTCTGTATGGAATGATTGGACCGCCACAAGCCATTGAAGAAACGACAACGGCCATTGCAAGAAGATCGGCCGACGAAGCTTTAATTGAGCGACGGTCTTCTGTAAATGCAAAGGTAGCATTAAAAGCATCACCAGGGTTCTCTGCTCGGCCAAGTTCAAAGGCTATAGAACCATCGAGTCCTCCAAGGCCAGTCTCTACATCATGAGTAGCCATATCATGATAAGCAGTTCTAATCCATTCCGCAGCTGCCTGGCGTCCACCTCCTGTCGATGAGAAATCGCACGGCGTCACACCTGATACGAAAATTAGTAGACCATTCATTCTCATTATCAACTTGAAATATCTTTTCCGAAAACTTACCATCTCTCAAGCCAAAACGTATGTAACCTTGTTGAAGATAAAGAATATCCTCTAGTTGATCATACTCGGACGGCCAAGTGTAGACCGCATTAACTGATAGCACGGGTAGCAAAACCGTGCTGATTAAAGATGCCCCCTTCATTTTTAAAGACGACTTGAAAAGAACAATATCCACAATAGAGAGTCGGACGACGTAAACGATTGTAGTGACTGATTGAAATATTCAATATTCAGTAGAATGGGAATGCAATTATATATCGGTGAAAGATGAGTGGAATACCAGGTATTTTATAGCAACACAACTGCAAGTGTGTTAAATCAATTACTGATAGGGACTGATTCCTGTCCCATTCTTCTCTGAACCGAGTCCCCTCGTATTTCCTGAAATACATTGGGATCCATATGTCTAATCTTCTTCAAAGCAGGGCCATCAAAAGAAGTGGAAGGGTTTAGGAATCCGATCAATAAGGGTGGATAGAATACGATGGAAGTATCAGTAATCATACAGCCTACGATTCCGAAGTGGAAGGTGTACCGGTATACGAAAGAATACGACCGCTGCCAAAAAGTAGTCAAGACTCCATTTTCACAATGGAGTGGGTCCGCATGGGGAATTTTGGATGTTCTTAGAGTTTGTTATGCGAACGCCAGAACGTTGGAAAGAGTAATGGAGAATACATGATTTGCTCGTGAGCTTCGCCTGGGGTTGGTGTTAGTAGAAGGTTAATTAAAGCTTGTTCGTGATTGTGGAGCTACCCGTTGTTTGAATGATGGACGGAGAAGTGCCCGCATGAAAGGGTTTAATTGGAGGGACTAGAGACTAGGGTGTGGTTGAACCGTTGAAGGGAGTATAATGGATTATGGATAGGGAGGTGGATGTGTAGTGGATATAGTAACTTACATACATGATACATCGTAGAGTAGATAGAAAATAGTAGCTGGCTAACTAGCTGCGGAAAGGGGGAGATGATTAGGTTTTGGAGATGAGGTGAGATCGAGTGGAGTAAGAGTAGGTAGGTATATAAACTTGTACATGTCCCAAACCCAAAGATCTGATGTTTTTGGTAATGCATAGACATTCTTCAGTACATTACTCTTAACCCCTCTTAAGATCCTCTGGTAGAGTACGACATATTGGTAAAGTTCTGCAAATCAACTCTTGAAAAGGAGAGTCCAGAGGTTTGGTCGCGTGATCATGAGATCGTATTATATCACGCGTGCATGAAATCAGATCACATACCTATCTACCTTGGTATCAATGTCTTATTCATACAACGAATAACCTGCAACGATACGTAGGTAGGTAGATATCCAAGAAAGATACCAAGATACCCAACAAATGAGTAAGAAACAGATTCCCTACATCAACCCTCCTCCACCCACGCAGCCTCTCTCCTAAATCAAATCCTTCACAACCCTCTCCATAAAATACGCCCATCTTCCTACCCAAATCCACAAATTCACAAGTTACACCCTTCGCACAACCTCTTATCGCAAAAAATCTGGTATTCAGCCTCCACACCCCCGAAAATCTTCACATGGTACCTATCACTCACAACCCCATAAATTTCACATTCAACCATTCACCATTCTGCTCACCGAGGATTTTCAGCCTGGGAGTCATACATTTACGAAGCATTACCTAGGGAAAAGATTCTTCACACCTGAAAGTGTGAGGGATGAGCAAAAATTCATAGGTTCGCGTTCGCCCCCGCCACAAAAATTTGATCCACTCGAGATCGTCAGGCAACGGTTTGCGGCGGCTCAGCCGCGTTTGTGATTCATTTGTTTTACTCTGCTGGCGATTGTGGGATTCTTTTGAGTGTGGTTTTGTTCATAAAGAAAGATTTTGGATGAAGAAGTGAGATTCTTTTGGATGGTAGTTTTGGATGCTTTTGGAGAGTTCTTGCTTGCTGTTTGCTTGTTTGGTTGGTTTTATTGCGATTTTTTGCGTGTCGAAAAGCGATAGATTCTACAGAAGGATAAGGTTACAGCGTCAAGACCAGACTAAGACCGAGGTCGAAAGCAATATCAAAATGTCACGACATCACCACAGTTCTCGAAATGAGAAATCACATCCTCATTCCCATTCTCGACGAGATACTCGCCATGAAACTCGTCATGAGAAAAAGAAAGTTACGCCGAAAAATCTAGCGGCGACATTGGGAATGATGGGGTTGGCGATTGGGGCTACGTTGTTGACGGAGGGGGGACCGTGGAAGAGTCGTATGGCTGCTGCGGCTACGGTGGTGGGGATGGAGCAGATGCTTGAGAGTGGGGGGTTTTTTGATGGGAAGGGGGAGGGGGAGGGGAGGGTGGTTAAGGAGAGGGAGGAGAGGGGGGAGAGGGAAAGGGAAAGGAGGAGTGAGAGGGGGTTTGAGGAGGAGAGGAGACGGAGGGATGTGGAGGATGATGATGAAAGAGCATATCGACATCGAAGGGAGAGGGTTAGAGAAGAAGAAGATAGGAGAGAAACGAGAGGAACGAGGCATGGATATGGACATGGATATGATTCATATGAGAGAACAAGACGAGATACTCACGATGAAGATGATCGACGACGTCGGGAAAGACGAGCTAGGAGGGAAGCCAATAGACGGTTCGACGAACAGTATGAGATTGAGGAGCTTCCCGTCTGATGATTTACTTTACTTTAAACTTCTTTTGGGTCGGGTTTTAGGAGGTATTCACATGGTACCAAATTATCCAGGAAGGAAATGGACGGACATCTTTGGGAAGGCTTAGGAATCGGAGGAATATGGGTAGCTTGGTACATAAAGCAGAAGTTGGGTACTTCTAGCTATTATCCCATCCAAGCCCACGGTTACGAGGGCATGCGGAATGACGGTTTAGGAAATGGAGGATTGAGATGATATTATGATACATGCATGGAAAGGGATAACTTTCTTTCTTTATCGAGTCTGGAGATGGCTCTAAAACCGATTATTTTCGATTGCGTAGATTTATTTTCTTTTTAATTAATAACTTTATTGGGTTCTTGAGAGATGGAACTGTTTCCTAAATAATTATCTGCAGCTGCATTTGGACTTAGTGATAAATAACTATTCCGCACAGGCATACATACACAAACACATCTTTGGAGAGGAAAATGATCCCAAGGAATTACGATACTGCATTATGCGTGAATATTCATTCATTGTAAGACAAGAAATATTTTCTACTCGTGGTGAATATCGATACAATACAAAACCATGTCTAATACTCCTTACCGTGTAAACTTCCTACCGAGACATTATTAACCCCAATACTCCTTTTGAACTTGAGCCCAAAGACTCTGGAACCACCAAAAGACACCGAACCCCTCCTGTCGGAGAATGACTTCTGTACCCTCCCTTTAAAGACCCACACATTCATGATATTCGCTCGTTCCCTCTTCCCAAGACCCCAAACATATGCCCCAAAATCCAAAATCCACACACCCCTATATGTCAAAACTTTCCGGATCTTCTTCCATGAAAATTTTGTACACCCTCCTACTAGTTGCCTTCCCAATCTTCGTATCCGTAAGTGCTCCATTCTTGTTCGCCAATTTTCGACATCCTTCCAATGCCGACGAACCGTTCTCTTTGAATCCCTGTAACAGGGCCTGAGGGGTGGGATACTCAGCGACTATCCCCTCTGCCATCTTCTCTGTAACATGGTGTATCTCCTCCAACATTTTGATATACGTATCTGTGGTATCTTTTCCAGATTTGAACTGACCACCCGCCATACAGAAATTCAAACCGAGAGCTTCGCGTTGGGCTAGATACGGAATTGTAGATATGTGCTTGGTAAACTGTGCGACCCATTTTGCGCTATCTTGTGCGTTGGTACTCAAACGGTGCTGCACTTTATGGAGGACTTCCAATTTGAGTAAAGAGTCTTCAATGATACTGTCTGCGTTTTCAATGTATTCGTCTGCTTGTGTTGCTTTTCTCCTCTGATTGGAACTGCTACTAGCCCCTTCATCCTCCGGTATTCGACTTCTCACTGCAGCTTGATACTGACGGTCTTTTATGTTCCGATTCTTATTCTGCCATGCAGTTAAACCTTCAATAAGGTATATCAGCTTGCATGATTCGAATTGTGATTTGAGGATAGAAATATGAGTATCTAGATCCACATCTCCTCTTCCTAAAGCCATATCAACGAATTTCTTGGCTGGTATGATACATAGAATGTGATTTTCGTCCTTGATTTGCCGTGGTTTGGGTTCCCATATATCACTTTCTTCATTGTATTCCGAAATGACCTTTCGACGCCACTTGATGACTAGATCTGAATTCTCCCATTGAGATTGTTGAACGTCCAATTCCTTCAGTAAAACATCGATTCTAGTTCTCAATGCCATGTGGCTTTTATCTTGAATACATGAAGGTAAATCAACAATCATTTCCGGAGTCGAAATTTCGGGTTTGGTACGATCGACGTTGACTTTAGCCAGGTCCTTTGCCTTTTCTTTTTCTCGCTCCTTCTCTGCTTTGGCATACTCTTTGTCGATACGTTTTTGCTCCCTTTCAGCATCCTTTGCCGCCTTCTTTTCTGCTGCGCTCGAAGCCTTTTCTTTAGATTTATCAACCTTCTCTCGCTTCTTCTTCTCGGGTGTAGAATCATCATAATGATGTAGCATTGGCTCTTCAATCGCTTTCGGTCGCCTTGGTGGCGGATTCCAGGATTTCAGATTCTCAATGGATGGAAAGTCATCTTCATCCTCGACATCCAAAAAAATTGGCTTGCTGGCTTTCTTCCGGGGTATCTCCACTTCGTCATCATCATCGTCGTCGTCATATCGAGTCGAAGATGCCTTTCCCTTGCCGTATTTCAATCGAGCAGCGGACGTATCCGGCGAGCTTGTAAACAATAAAGGATCTGCGCCCAAAGAGTTTGATCTATTCAACCTGTATTTGGGCGGTCTTGCTTTACTTGTTCGGACGGACTCAATATTCGAAACAGTGCGGTGGTATCCGCCTGCGGCCCTTGGGACTCTATCTTTTGGTGATGATGCTCTCTGTCGTTTCGCAGGTGGCGGAGAAGTGAATGGGTCGTCTGAGTCTGTTATTTCGATAGGAGCATTGGCGCCTTGTCGTTGCTTCGAATTTCCAGTATCCCGTTTTGTAGATGCACTATTCAATACAGAACCAATAGTCGTGTCGAAATCATCAGACCACAATTGGAGCTCGTTGCCATCATCAAGGTGTATTGTCTTGGAAGCTTTTGGTTTGGGAGATCGTATCGGCGGATTTGGTGGCGGGGCCTTCGCTGTCTCAATACTAGTCAAATTATCGAAATTTGCAAAGCTGAAGTCAAAGAGCTGGACTGTAGGTGGTCTGGAGATATTCTGTGATAGATCTTTGAGTGGAGCTTTGGGGGCGACAATAGGTGCGACTTTGGCGCAAGTCTTCGGTAGTTCTGGCTCTGGACTCGAACTTATCAAATCAATAAAGTCCTGCATTTTATTGAGATTAGAATTGGAATATGCGGGTAGAAATGCCGGCGATTGTGTTCGCACAATCCAGAACATATGAAAGTATTACGTTGAATTGAAAGAAAGCAAAGCAAGACAGTTGGTGGCATAGACAGACTCTAATTGGATTTGTGTTTCGTTTGCGAAACTTTGTGTCAACGCGACTGATACGCGCTAGAGCTCGTTATCACGTGATCTGCGACAAAAAATGGGTCCGCCAGATTTCACTGGCACGCATTTCTTGACCCGGTATTGCTTTGACTCTCTAGCATCGTAACATGTCGCCAGTCCTCCATTTCAAAGTATTTGAATCATATGATCAACTGTAAGCTGCAATTTTGCGAAGTCTTCAGTGGCTTAGATCACATAGCCCATCTAGTTCACACAACCGCGATGCGATTTCACCAATGAAGTGTGTGGTTGACGCGGCGATCACTGGCTTGCATATATCGGAAAAGTCTTCAATTTACTATGGTCTACAGATTGCACTGCAGTGACAGCCGACAAGGCTGGACTTTGTTCTCTGTTGTTCCATCTTGAGGGTCGCCCACATTGAATTACCATATTACGAAGATCTCTGTATCTTTGCGCTCTTCCAGTTTGACTATGTTAACATTAAATTCAAGCATTCCGTGAATTTTCCAATTTGATACTTTATCGCAAACTTTACTTCCTTTGTACTATGTGTGTGTGTATGGATGTTATAAGACATATCATTTTGTGTTTTGAATATGGATCCATTATCTATTTTGGGCGCCATCGCAGCCTCCTCTCAAATCGCCCAACAAAGCTACGATGCCATTAAATTCTTGAACGATATCAAAACGCAAATGCAGAATGGTCCGAAGAAGATTCGTGGACAAATACAACACATTGAGCAATTCATCAATCTTCTAGCATTGGTTATTAAGAATACCTCTTTACAAACCTCCGAAGTGTCTTCGGTTGTGAAAACTTGTTCTAATTCTGCAAAAGATATTAAGGACAGCCTCGAAAGTTATCTTGCTACTCCGGATGAAGGAAGAAGAGTAAAATTGCGAAAAGCATTTACAGCGGTGAGATCGGAAAAAAAGATATCCTCTATGATTGTGGATCTCGAAAGAGAGAAGTCCTTGTTGAGTCTCCATATCCAAAAGATTGATTTGTAAGAGCGCCCAACTATGACACATTCACTCTACTGATTTTCAAAGATCTCTATTGCAAACAGTTGATCTCAATGCAAAAGAAATTAAATTGACAGTTGGCGCGGTTGCAAATGATGTTACGGATGTCAAATCTATACTTATATCGGTAGCCAAACAAATTGCTACATTTCCATACAACTTCCAACTAATACTCACCTAGATGAATTCTCGATCGGATGTTGTCGCTCCCACAGAAAACGTTAACAAAAACCACTTCATCGTGCCAAATCGCCGTGTTAGTGGCTTTATTGGGCGTGAAGATATCCTGAACAAGATCGGAAAGGGATTATCCTCTGAATCTGAGTCTCGTGTTGTTGTCCTTCGAGGGTTAGGAGGCCAAGGTAAAACTCAAATTGCACTTGAGTACTGCCATCGTGCAAGAAAGAACAATATTCGAGCCGTATTCTGGATTGATGCAACATCCGAGAGCACGGTCAAGAAAGATTTCAAGTCAGTACTGGAGCATATCAAAAGCCCAGCTGACTCAACGCAAGACGACCAAGTAGTTGCCTCCGTTTTGAACAGACTTCAGGACTGGAATGAGCCATGGCTAATCATTTTCGATAATCATGACGACCCATCAAGTTTTCATCTGCCTGATTTCATACCATCGGGGCAAGATGGACGAATTTTGATCACGAGTAGACACGCAGATACTGCTTTACTAGCTGAAAAAGATCATGACATTGAGCTACATGGGCTCCCGAAAGATTATGCTTGTGATCTTCTCATTAAACAAAGCCGGGTAAGCAATACCGCATCGCGCGACGACGCACACGCGATCGTTGATCGTTTGGGGTATCATGCACTAGCTATTACACAGGCAGGATCATATATCCAAAGTCAAAAGATTGCACTATCCCAATTCATGGATAAATATAATCGCCAACGAGAAGCAATTTTGCGGGAGACGCCACGAATGTCACAGTATCGACGTAAGATTGGGGAGGCTGCGGACGAAACGGCATTGAACGTCTTTACGACCTGGGAACTTTCTTACCAACAACTAGAGACGCTTGATGATGAGAAGAAATACAAGTCAAGGATTCTGACCTTGTTTGCTTTTCTCGACCGTCAAAAAATATCCCAACAATTATTTGAGACTTATTGCACAACAGGCCTCTTCTCTCAGCCCGACATACTAGAGATCGAAGAACCTCTACTCTTGTTTGTTGATGAAGATAATAAATGGGATGAACAAAAATTCGTGGATATTTTGAATGATCTCTCGCGACTGTCCCTGATCCAAAGCTGGTATAGAGACGAGAATGACCATTGTCATCTGTCTCTACACCCTTTGGTTCAGGACTGGATTCGCATACGCGCTTCTTCGGAACTTTGCTACGACTCCGCGGTTCTCAGCGCTTATCTCGTGGCAACAGTTCTCGAAGAGTGCTACTCTCATCAAACGTACATTATGCCCTTATCTCTACAGCAGGAGCTCCTATCCCATCTTAGTTTGTATGAAGAGGCTCAAGAGCTGATGATTACACTTAAGAAAGATAAGGCGTTCAGTAGAAATATGTTGTATCGATTTTATCTAAATCTCACGCGGTTTTACATTCATAGCGGTTTATATAGAGAATCTGAGAAGATTGCTCGTCAATGGGTGGTAGCGTGTGTATGGGAATATGGACCGGCGGGCGCAGAAACTTTAAGTGCTCGTGTATGGTTGTCAGATGCGTTATTAAAGCAAGATAATTCCGAAGAATCGTTTCACATAAACCGAGAGGTGCTAAAGGTCCGTAGAAAAAAATATGGTTCTGAAAATCCACATGTACTGAGAGGTACACACAACATGGCATGTAGTCTAGTAGAAAGAGGACAACTTGTCAGAGCCGAGAAGATCTTCAGAAGAGTCATCGAAGTAAGTGAAAGGATTTTAGGACACGATAAAATAGAGACAATGGCAAGTGCCTCTGCCCTTGTTCATGTTCTCCGAATTGCAGAGAAATTTGCTGAAGCTGAAGCCCTTTGCCGGAATTTGGTCCACGACTGCCAAAGAATATTTGGAACGAATCATCCTGAAACATTTTACCATATAAATGAATTGGCCTTCATTTTCGAAAATCAAGGAAGACATTCCGAATCCCTGGCCTGCTTTGAAAGTGTTTATGCACACAAACTAGCAACACTGGGCCCCGACAATCCCAGAACACTCCTTTCGGAGTGTAATTGCGTGAGTGTACGCGAGAATCTCGAACGGCAATCACAGAAAGAACAGAGAAAGGCCAGAAGGGGATCATCCGCAAGCCAACGCTCCGATTCTGAAAGCGATACAGAATCTGAAGTTTCTGAGCTCGGTGATGAATCCTTTTTCTCCACATACGAGCGAAATTTACTCTGGTCATCTGATTCGGATATAGAGAAATCTCTTTTCTTGACTTCCGAAGGAGAGGAAGGGGGGGAAAGCGGGGAAGAATATGAGGGAAAGGGCGCGGGTCCAACCGTTGGAACCAAAAGCGAAGCCAGTGATAACCAAATACCAGAGGCTCTAAAAGATAAACGAGAAGTAAGCGAGAAACCAGTAGCGGAGGAGCAGGAGGAGAAGATCAAGCTCGAGGCAAACGAACATTTGAAAGATTGAACAGAATAAGATACATGGAGATTGCATAAGGAAAGGGGTCGAGAGAATTGACTGTCCCTGGAGACAAGGACAGATCGCGACGGCAGCATGGATTTATGTATCTTTCTTTTTGTTCGAAGGATACATGATTACAATTACAATATTTCATCCTCTACAAATCT
This sequence comes from Botrytis sinoallii, assembly GCF_014898435.1. Taxonomy (NCBI): domain Eukaryota; kingdom Fungi; phylum Ascomycota; class Leotiomycetes; order Helotiales; family Sclerotiniaceae; genus Botrytis; species Botrytis sinoallii. The sequence continues at coordinate 1,242,995 of NW_024066029.1, read as the reverse complement.
TTCCTAGTTCCCTTCGTCATCATTAAATATCCTCCACTGCTGTAATCAGTCTATAACTTCTCCCATAAATCAATCCCGCGGTATCCATTTTCATCTTTCATCTTTCATCTCCCTCATCTCCATCTTTTCTTCTTGGTTTTTACCATTTGCGACGTTATATTCATCCTTTCTTTTTTTACGATTTTTCAGGATTTTCATGTACATAGAATTTTGAAAGCCGACTATTACTATAAAGTTTTATTGCAAAATCTATACACCCTTAATTCTGTTGAACATTACTGGATCGTCAACTGTAATCACATACCGCAAAGTTTCACTCCGAAATCCATAATTCTATAATTCCGTAATTCCGTAATTCCATCGAATATTTTTAAGTAGTCAACTACAACCACATACTACAAAGTTTCACAGCAAAATCTATAATTCCATAATTCCGTAATTCCGTATAAAATTTCCGGATCATCGACCTCATGCAATATGCAAAGCCCAAAAACCAGCCAAATTCCGTGAAACAAGTGTAGAAACTTGGAATTCTTTGCGGACATTTCCGTGTGGAGTAGATCAGAGTCTACTCAACCATTCAAGAGAAATAATAACGGTGCTTTCGTTACTAAATGAATGTATCTTAAGCTTTTACATGACAAACCGGAACTACATAGACCAGAGAGGTGTAGGCCTAAGATATGGCTGTTGCCATATCTTAGAATAACATTTGGTCTTTGCGCTAGCTGGAAAATAACATATAATCCCTCTCCCATTTCCTTTAGTAGCCTTCACTTAGCCCTTCCTTGCTACTCCAATCTTGAAGTATGTCTCATTCTGTAGTGAATCACAAAGTCAAATTCGTCAAAGCCGGCGACTTCGTCGAGAGATACGCTTTCACCACTGAAAAACGTATATTGCAAAAAGGTTGGACGCAAGCTGCGGGCACAAGACCACTGCCGATCGACCTGATCTGGGAGAAAGATGTACCAATCAAGCTGAGAGATGGAGTGATACTATATGGAGATGTGTTCCGCGCCTTGGAAAGCGACAACTCTCCACAGCCCGCATTGCTTCCGTGGAGTCCTTATGGTAAGACCGGCAGTGGTAAGTGTTTCTATCAGATGTGCAGGGTGCTGTTCTGGGAATGCTAATATTTTACTTAGGACATTTTTTACTCAACATGTTCCCCTCGCGCGTTGGTATCCCGTTAGCAGCTACGAGTGGCTTGGAAAAATTTGAAGGCCCTGATCCGGCAGAATGGTGCAAAAGAGGCTATGTTGTTGTAAACGTCGATGCTCGTGGAGCCTTCAATTCACATGGAGACATACAGATATTCGGAACTCAAGTAGGTGTATCTACCACAAATCAACTGTGGTAGCACTGACATGATCGAAAATTAGGAGGGTCGTGACGGCTATGATACGATTGAATGGATTGCTGCTCAACCATGGTGCAACGGATCTGTCGCACTGGCGGGGAACTCTTGGCTCGGCGCAGCCCAATGGTAGTCTATCCTCTGCTTCTAACCAACTTCTTGTTGATTAATCTTGTTTAGGTTCATAGCTGCCGAAAACCCGCCTCATCTCAAGGCTATTGCGCCGTGGGAAGGGCTTGGGGATTTCTACCGCGAATCAATTTGTCGGGGAGGTATTCCCGACCGCGCCTTCTGGAATGAAGTGTTTTCTACTTTCGGTGGCAAGAACCAAAGAGAAGATGTGTGTGCTATGGTGGATGAATATCCGCTATGGAATTGGTACTGGGAAGATAAGAAACCCAAGCTTGGCAGAATCAACGTACCAATGTATGCTACAGCCAGTTACTCGACTGGTCTACATACCGAGGGTTCTTTTCGTGGATATCTCATGTCATCCTCGTCTGAAAAATGGTACGCCAAGAATTCAGCAGCAAGTCACCTACCTTACCAGAGTAAGTGCTAATCAGTCTTCATAGGTTACGGATTCACACTACTCAAGAATGGCACGATCTATATCAGTCAGACAGCAACGACGACTTACAAAGATTTTTTGATCATTTCATGATTTCTGCCAACAATGGATGGGAAAACACTCCCCGAATTCGCTTGTCTTTGTTGGGTTACAACAGGCCTAATGTAGTCAACCGACCAGTCACCACTTACCCACCACCAGAATTTCAGTATCAGAATTTCTATCTCGATACAGCCACGAATCGTCTATCAATGCGTCCTATCGAATCAGTCTGCTCCACGAGCTATGATGCAGAAGCAAGGGGCGGTAACTTTAGCCGTTTTGAATTCAAATTCGACAAATACACAGAACTTTCTGGTTTCTCTAAGGTGCGACTTTTTATGTCTACTCCAGATCACAATGACATGGACGTTTTTGTCTTGTTACGAAAGCTAGACTCCAAGGGTAACGCATTGGAGTACTTCAACATCCCATTCAAAGACCTACCTGAAGGTACAAAACCCGAAGCTATCCCAAAGGACAATGTCTGGAGGTATGTTGGCCCCAATGGTCGGTTGCGAGCCTCGCACAGAGCTACATTGCCTGAGCCTGGACTTTCCTCAAGTCAGCGAAAACTTCTGTCTGATGCCTATGTCTGGCATCCTCATGACCATGAGGAGAAGCTTAGCAAGAATGAGATTGTGGAGCTGCAAATCTCGCTCTGGCCAGGGGGCATGATATTCGACAAAGACGAATCAATGGCATTGGAGGTCAGCGGATTTTACGGGATTCGACCCGAATTTGAGAAGTTGCGAGACAACCTTCCCAACTACAATGTAGGTCGTCATAATATACATTCTGGCGGTCAGTATCCATCGTCATTTCTAGTAGCTACGAGTAGTCACTAGAATGAGTCGTCCGATTAGATGGAATGGTTCATTCTCATACTCAAATCCTGCTGGAGCAAGTTGTATGTCATAATGTCATTAAAATTGTGTACAGAAGAGGATCTCAACTGTTCCCAGTATGCGCCTGTATATTTTGTTTTTTAAGAGAACCCGTTCTTTAACTCTGAGAAGATGTTAGATAGACTGGCTATAAACTTTCGTTTATATATCATTAAGCAGTTGGCGATTTTTGTTATGCTTTGTTGAAAATTTGTGAATGTGAAACAACCTACCGCCACTTTTTTCCCCATCGCACTTCATCAGGTTCCTCGCTTCCCTCTACATCTTTTTCGGCCGGAAATCAATTAGGCCTTGATTGCTAGTGTATTTGTAGCTGTTGAGTAAAAGCAACTCATCATACGTTCTCCACCCATCGGTGTCCCAGTATGCGAAAGTGTACCAATGCTACTCTTGAGTTATGTGATAATAAAGTGATTAGCATAGAAAAAGATTGCGACTCGAAGTAAAAAATGTGTCAAATTCACTAGTGCAATATGCGCTACTTCTGAATCTACCCAACCTCCCACGTGAAATTTCGAATCCAAAATCCAAAATCAAGATACAAATAAGCCAAGATCAAGCGGCCATGAATTAAAATCCCACGCAGGATCATCCACGCTCAATTGCGACTCTATGATGTCCAGCATCCAATCGGTTGACGGCTGTTGTAATAATTCGGAGTCAAGACTTTCCATATCCAGGACGGAGTGTGAAGATTTGGCTTGATGAGCACTTGCTGTAGCCTCGGATGTTAGTTGCGATATTGCAGACAACATCCGCTCAATAGCGAAAACACTGCATGAAATGGCTTCCGAAGGTATCATCTGCCGAAGATGGTAAAGGGCAGTATTGATAAAATAGAAGTTCTTGTCTGTGGTATCTTTATCTCTCAAGGTGTCCCAGACAAGTACAAAGCAAGCGCTCTCGATGTAATAAGCGTTGTATCTCAAATTCTAGAATGATTAGCTAAGTTGATTTGCATGCTTGAGGTGCTGAATCGAGGGTGAGAAGCTTGAAATGCATTTACATTTATTAAAGAATTCGCCTTCGCAGCTCTGCTAGCAAAAGCTATCAGCTCTTGAGCGGCAAAGACTGCCACTTGGCATGCTTTAAGAAGCCACGGAGGGGCAATATTCTCTGAAGCCGGTACTTTTTCAGCAGTCTGCTGTCTGATGTGAAAGATCAAGAATGGTCAAAAAGTTAGGATGAGAGTATGATTGTGAAAATTGGACAAGAACAGTTGTTCAAGAGTAGGATGAGCTGAGGATTGTAAGTCAAATTGCAACTTGTGTTCAAGAGTGAGCTTTATGGCTTGTAACTTGCGATGTATATCCCAAGCGGCTTCAATGTTAGTCTTGGAGTGGATACCACCTGATCTGTAGACAGTGTGACTTGCTGTAGATGCTAAGGATGCAATTTCCACCCAAATCCGTAAGAATGATGGTTTAGTAGGATAGCCGACAGATATAGTATTCTCGGACAAGGCCGCCGGTCTCCCCAGACTAAAGGATGTCATACTACTAGAACGTTAAATTATTGGCACATATACATTTCAGGCCAGTGTATACCATTCGAATGATTACAGAGACCAGAATGTCTCGACTCTCTCTTCTTTAAACTCAGAGACTGAAAGCGACGAGGCTGCTCTATGCAGACCGGCGGCATGAGCTTTTCGGACTGCGGTGCCGAGATGTAAATACGCAGAATTTATACGTCCAACTACTGCTTGATAGTGGGCGTAATCATAGGTTAGTCTATAACTCAAATCAGGATATCTGACAAAGTTAAACTTATCAAAAACAAGGGCAGCTGAACAGCTTGAACATTAACGAGATCTTCAATGGTATGCATTTCAGATTTTGCTCTTAAAAAGAGATCTTCACCTAATTGCACGTGCTCTGTCAAGGTCGCTCCTAAAGCTAAAATAGCCATAAGGATACCGCGCTCTAGAGCGCTACCACTCGAAGTGTTTGGGAAAGAGTAGAATGTTTGAAGCATTCCCTCTATTCGCGTCCGTGAGATGAATGGGAAGAATGGCCCAAGAGTTGATATAAAAAGGTCGACAAAGCTGTTCGCAAGATGTTCCGGCACAATCAGCATCTGTGTTGAACTCCTTGATATGAGATCAGAAGACGTATTCCCAAAAAAAAGTCGTCGATAGCCGAACCAGTCTAGAGCCGTATCGCCGTCATCTGCTCTAGGGTTGGTACTACTGAAAGGAGCTTTTGCAATGGACTTGAGCTGCTGATATATTTGTTGCAGAAATGCAAAATTGGACGGAGGGCCGTAATATAGTTGAGGTGATGACGATAGACAACTGTTGTCGGTGGCTGTTATATGATCGCCATACTGCTCGTCGCCGGGTAATAAGCTAGGTAATAGAGGCTGTTGAGACACCTCCAAGTTTTTCTCGACTCCTTCATCCTCCTCTGCCTGTGGGTCACAATGTTCGCGGGAAGAGGATGCTAGGCCCCTCTTTCGTCGCCGAACGTAAGATCGGAAGTGACATGTTCCACCATACTTCCTGCAAGTATCACAGGGCAAGCCACCATTGCACTTAGTCTTACGTCGCCTACATTCATCGCAAGCCTTTCCTATCGATGTCCGAACTCTTTTTCGCGATGAGGGAGCGGATTCAGGCATTTCGACAAGGCACATTTAAACTCTGCGTGGAGGAGGGTCGTTGACATTATAACGTTTTTAACTCGAATGTCATGTGATTTGAAACTGCGGACCTTTGAGAATACCGAGACTCCGAGAATAATAAGAATAATAAGAATAATAAGAATAATAAGAATAATAAGAATAATAAGAATAATAAGAATAATAAGAATAATAAGAATAATAAGAATAATAAGAATAATAAGAATAATAAGAATAATAAGAATAATAAGAATAATAAGAATAATAAGAATAATAAGAATAATAAGAATAATAAGAATAATAAGAATAATAAGAATAATAAGAATAATAAGAATAATAAGAATAATAAGAATAATAAGAATAATAAGAATAATAAGAACTTAAGAATTAATCTTATATATTATACTACATTCAACTATTAGAATTAGAATTTATATCAATATCAATTATCATAAAAAAATAATTAAAAGATTAAGAACTCAAAGAATTTTAAAATCCTTATAATAACTAATAAGAAAAAAAGAAATTCTACAAATTTATACTAGTAGTTAAAGGTTTCTTATTCCCCGATAACTTATCACGGGGGCAGGCGGGCGGGATAGGGTTCTAATAACTTTACCCTAATCTGGCAAAGTTATACTGATTCGGGTAATAGGTTCAGATTGAGGATTAAGACGTAGCTCAAAGAGCTACAATACAGGATCTTCTGAGTTGAAGATATACGGAATTTTCACAGCGAGCTAGCCCGATCGGGCCCTAGCTCGCTTGCGCTCCGGTGCGAGCGCTCCTTTCGGTCCTCTCCGATAGGACCAGCATATCACGTGAGCTCACACCGTGACATAACTGATTTTAAATACATAAAGAAAGAAAGAGATTTTTTTTAATAAATACCTAGGTATATTTAACAATTCAACCCCTTTTTAAATAATTCAACATAGATAATCTATATACAAACCTCCAAAGATAAATTCCTAATATTTAAAGCTATAATAACAATATTCCATTCCAAAATCATATACACAATAAAAACATACACGTAATCGAGACATCGACTATAATTTCAAAAACTACCTAAAACAAGCTACCTACCTACATAACCTCAAACAAACGAGTGACTTCGAAACCTCAACTAACACACCCCATCCCCTTTTCAAAATATCACAAAAACATGTGTTTAAAATTGAATGTGAGATGATCGAGAATAGTCCAAATGGGATATTCCAGAGGATAGGTATCTCACAGCCTGTGTGGAAATGAATGGAAAAACACTTCTCCTACTTTAGCGAAAAATCTCTCATTCCCATTTCCGCTTCCATCAACATTTCCCCTTTTGCTTCGCTGGCTCGAGTCTCCACTTTCACCTTCACCTTCACCATTCCATCCCATTTCAAACCCCTGCCCACCCGTCCGTTCCATTCCTCTCTCCCCTCCCCTCATCCCTCATCCTCCTCAAACAGTCGTCGTCGTCCCTACACCACTACTACTCGTCAGCGTCGCCGCTCCACTAGTCGACGGTGTCGGTCCTCCGGGAAACGTCCCGTTCGGTCCACCAGGAAACGTACCATTAGGAGGAGGTCCTTCCGGTCCCCCACCACCACCACCAGCAACAGGTACACCCCCATTCGCCGTCAACGCGGCCGCAGCTTGAATAGACCCAGCGCGAGTAGGATCGATACCGAAGGCAATCCAGCCGAAGAGGCCTTCGGAGAGAGTGGAGCCTAGGAGAGAATATTTGACGACGGGGTCGCCGAGGGCGGCTTCTTGGACTAGAGGGAGGGAGGGTGTTAGCTGAGGAGATGTTTTTTTGTGAGAAACAGGGGAGGGAGATGGGAAAGGGAGTGAATGAAATTGGGACTTGGAATGTGAATGAGGAGAGAAATAGATGACGTACGAAAAATTCCATCGTTAGCATTAGTAGTCGATCCTGGATTAGGATTTGTTGAGTAAGGAGTCAACGCCTCGATCTGATTCGAGAGCGAGGTATCGAAGAAGAGTTGGCCAATGTGCGAGACTGTTGAGCCTTGATATGTACCATTTGGGAAAGCTCTGTGTGTTATATCTTCAGCATCATTCAATCTTCCCATATACCAAGATTTTTTTCCGAGATTGAGATTGAGAGAGAAAGAGAGAGAGAAAAACCATACGTTCCACCAACATGAGTAGCAACATGAATATGCTGGGTCCTCCCCTGATAATGCCCTGGATAAAACGCCGTAAACTGAGTCGCGCCCTCCTCCCCCGTCGCCTGAATGCCCCTCGCAAACGTCGCATTAATATTCCCAGCCACCGACGCATCCGTCACCCCACTATACGTTCCCGTGCTATTCGCATACCAGAAATCGATGTACACGTCGGGGACGGGCTCGCAGGTAGCCGTATCGATGACTTGGATATCGAGAATGAGATCAATGCCCGATTGCACGGCGCTTTCGCGCACGTCGGCCCGGATGTATTCCCCGCTGACGTAGAAGGGGCCTTCGGTTACTTCCGGGACGAGAATGCAGGAATTGTTGCCGGTGAAGATGTCGCTGTAGCTGTCGGTGGGGGAGTAGCTGGTGGTGGAGAGGTGGCTGGTGTTTAGGACGGTGCCGGAGTCGCGGGCGGAGAGTTCGGGGAGATCGCGGAGTTTGATGATGGAGGTGTCTGGAATAGTTAGCTTGGGTTGAGAGATAGAGAATTGGCGTGTGAATGAGAGGTTACCAGTGGGAAGACCGCGCTTGGCTCGCTCGTTTTGGAGGATCTCGTGTCTTCTATCTGTAGTGCGTTGATGATGACCTCGAGCCTTGAGCTTAGAGTAGCAGCTACTGATATCTCTCTTGTGGAATTCATGAGCTCTTGCAATATGAGCAATTTCTTCCTTAATGTCGTGCCCTGGATGTGCTTGCACGGCAACCAAGGAGGCCACCGTGGGGATGGCGAGACGTGTGAAATGCATGGTGAATAAAGTACTCAGGAGAAAAGAAGTTGATGAGCTGATGGATTCTTCTATTTCTACAGGACGATGTTCTTCATATATACACATAATTTTGACCCGTATTAAGAGCTCCATAGCAAAAAAAAACAAAAAACATTCTAAATCACGTCTTTCAGATGCCAGCGTGCAAAACGAAGTGACATCTTGATGTCGACAGCGCCAAGGCTTTCACGATCTTCCCAGCAAGGCAAATTCCAATTCATCCAGACAGGATATACTTTTCCCGCGAACGACGTCGACGGAATCGAGTAGGTGATTGATTTTGGAGGATATTGAGGATCATCCCAAGACAAAGGTACACGCGTCCAAATGATTTGGATTGGTTTTGAGGATATATTTCCACAACCACAGGCGTGATTCTATATCAAAGCGCCTGGGATACCTGTCGAAACCATGTAGAATTGAGATTCTCCATGCCCGTCCTACAGGAGCGCCATCTTGGCGATATAGGGGAGGATCAAAGACATATGCAATTCGTCATACAAGAACACTAATGCCAGAAAGTTGATTGGAACATCCTTTTCAATAATGACATTCCACCGTCGGAGAAATATTTCTCAACGGGAAGGTAAGAGGAATATTTGCTTGGTGATTGCCCTTAGAAGATATTATTGCGATGGATAGTACTTGGCAACTGCAATACCGAAGGATGGAACTTACCCCAACATTAATTACGCACATATACAGACACATATGAAATGACTTTCGAATTGCTTGTGATTAGCCGCGCAGAGGAAAAACTGCCGGCAGATGCAGGATTTCCTGGAGAAGGAAAGGATGAGTAGAAAGATATGGGATGATCTAGAGAGCTGACGAAGCCTCTCTAGGTTTATATATCAAAAGCAAAATGTGATATGAGTTCATACTTGTACTTGAGGTATGAGTGACATTTACATCGTACAAGATTGGTTGCGCTTACTTAAGACAGTATATAATTCCTAGACATTTGCATATTACAATGTCATCGGGGAAAAATCTGGATATACCAATTACAACACCCAAGTGAAGATTGGACAATTGTGATGCCTTTTTGCAAGGAAATAGATGGTAGATATTCATGGTATTTCAAACCATTCGTTGTGGTTTGACAAAACCTGAGCAAAACCACTTCACTTAATACCTACTCACGCCTACCGACGCTACCCGACAATCCCCCGAACCCACACCAAAACAAGTCCACCACCATCATCATCCAAAAAAGGCAAACACATCGCACACATCAACCCTCGAGTCAATCACCCTTCGAGTTAAATTCTCACTCAACACATACATCACTATCAATCATGGAGCCAAAAAAAAAAAAAAAAAAAAAAAAAAAAAAGTACAAAAAACAATCAATGTAGGAGGTATTGAACCACACCCGATTTGAACGGATAACCTTTCGATCTGGAGTCGAACGCGCTACCGTTGCGCCAGCGGTCCTATTGATCTGAAAGCTGCGTTTCATCAAATGTTATATTTCAAAGTCCTGAGGACAATTAGAAATTAGGCTGATTGAAGCACGTGAGATAAGGGATGTGATGCAATCAATGAAGAGGAACGAATGTTGCACATCGCGAAATTGTCACCATGATTCTGTGATATTTTGCTGTCTGACATGGAATCAATGTTTTATTAGTAGTAGTTCATGTGCCTTTCGATGAGGCATTTTAGTCTAATTGGTTTTAGATATCGTGTTTATTAGATAGCTTTCAAAGACAACAATGATAATTCTATAAGAAAAAATAATCTTTATAATAGCTCAACATGTATATCCGTATAATGCGATTGAAAAGATCTAAATATTATCACTGTGTTCACTATTGTCTCCAAAAAATTATAGGCAATAAAATGCGAAACATTTATTTATACCTCTCCATTGTCAAGAGTATAGATTCAATTGTATACCCTCACAATCCTTCCTAGTACTCATCAATACTCCAGATCAAACAATTAATATATTACCTATCTGTTTGCTGGAGTGACTTCTTGAAGTTAAGAATGAACTTTGAAACATAGCTAAGGATGATGCCAATGGTTTACTCTTTCGAATAATCGTATCCATATAAATCCAGGTCCTGAGATTCCCATACTCGAATTTGTACGAGTCCAGTACTGGCATCTACAGAGTATAGCAAAGACATCAACGACATATCAGTTGAATATTCGAGATGCAAACAAACGATATCTGAGCTGATGAGTCTCTCGGCTAGAGATGTCAGACCTCAATCCCGCCCCAATATAAAAACGAAAATCAATCGTCTTTACATACCTATCAAAGAAAGAAACTTTCATCCGTCATGAATCGATCGAGATAAAGTTTTTACTACATATATTAAAGACAAGGCTGCGTAGTCTAGTCGTGTTCTAATCCTTATGTCGTGCGGATCTTAACCGTCCTGATTCAGGGATTTTTGTATTAGTATGCTAATGTATTCCTCCCTCTTACTCAATATTGCTGTTGCTAGACTGCGGCTCAACAAGGAAACCCTATCTAGAGCACAGGAATAAAGGTACCGTCGTGGGGTAGACGAATCTACCTCGGAGCATAAATCGATATTGTGGACGACCGCGAGGGGGAAATCCAGTCGTCTGGAAGTTGGGACGATTGATACGAATACGACTCAATATAAATGAACCAGACAAAAACATCCTACGATAATATACTGTTAAGAATTGCATGCCGCCACAAGCTGTCAGAAGTCATACTGTCACCATCCATTTCATCTGATGTTCAAAATGTGACCAATTTGCAGGCTGGTAGCTTGTTTATTCGATACCCATGACTCTTGGATGTTCAGATCTGTGATTTAGCTTGGCCAATGAGATTGCTGATTAAAAGTTTGTTGTAGTAGTAATTGGAGGTGCCACTGGTCAAGAGCAAGCATATCCTTACTTAGGAATGAAAAGATCGCGAAGGAGCTTTTTACTTGATACTCTCCACACATCATCGAGGGAGTACCCACTACTCAGCTATTAGCTCTCAAATGAAGAAGTCGCGCAGCCTCGGCGCACATGGTTCTACCATCATGAAATGTGCCATTATTCGCCGTCGCCGGCTAGACTTGTCGCCCGCATGCTTAGATGCGGGAACTTGGGGAGATTCCTTGACGCTAGACTCGATTTTTTTATCTCACCAAGGTATCTAAGCGATCTTGGGGCAATATCGGGCCAAAAAATCGACCAAAAAATTGTACTTGGGAGACTTTCACTCTGTACCGTAAATTTCGAACCCTCAAACACATGGTTATAGCGCATGAAAAACTGAATCCTACATGATTTCATCCTTGATGCATTTCGCGTCTTGTTGAAATGCCGAGCTGCCACTCTCTCTTGGAAACTGCCGCGACAAAGTATTAAGGCAATAAGGTTCGATAAATATGTACATAGGTGAATCGGTGGTGGCAATCTCCATGCCATCTGTGGGCTTTGCATGGACGCGGATAAAAAGAACTATTTGGGTTGGTTGGGTCAATGCGTGCGTGATATCTGTGTCGTGATACCGTGATACGAATGTTTTTGATCGTGCTGACCGACCGGTATTGCTGTCACTGAGACTGGTAGATGAGGGAGAGAATTTCATGCTTGGTTGCAAAATCTGGAGACGAAAGACTCATGCAAGAAGTATGTTAATTTGTAATGAATTAAAGTTATTGACTCGATCAAATATTAATATAAAAGAACTTCGGGATGGTGACGAATCGAGGTCAGTGTCAAGTCTCGAGTTTGGTGCCGACCGGAGCCGTATCAATGATCCATGGTTCAACGGTTGCTGCTTTGGGAAGATTTTTTATTTTGTTCCGAATAACCAACAGTGGGCTCTTGGATTGCTCATTGCTCATTGCTCATTGCTCATTGCCCATTGCCCATTGCCCATTGCCCATTGCCCATTGCCCAACGTCAATTGTCTTTCCTCTTGAAAATGTATAGGAGAGGGAGTCTTGTTCCGGTGTTCCAGCCTCGATTTGTATAGTAATTTGCGATCAAAATCAAACACATGCAAGGGCCCAGTAGATACTTGGTAGATATCCAATGGATCCCAATAATGAGCACAGATCAACTTTGGCAGCAGTTTTCATTTTCCAAATGGTTAGTTTGAATACCAAAATCTTAAATGACCCAAAGGAGAATTCCAGAAGTCCACTCGTGTCGGGGAAATTTGATTGACTGCCGATGACAATAATAACAAAAGCCACATGTGCGGAGACACTACGGAGCTTCGATTCATATCAATTGTGCTTCAAGTAAGACTCATGTGCGTGTGCTTGTGTGCACTGTGCACTGTGAATGGGCTTGTGTGGCGGCCCTGTATGATGGGATGGGCGTACCTAAGTTTGCTATCCGTGCCTGGATTCGACCCTTGACCAGTTGGAAAAGAGTTAGAGTTCCTTTTGGATCATTGGTTACATTCGCACATCCATACGAAGTCCGGAGTAATCAAATTTGAAGGCGGAAAACCACATGTTGACCACGATATAGGTTGATGTTTTGTAGACGGACGGTACGTTAGTGGTAGTGGTGGTGGTGATGGTGGTGGTAGTAGTAGTACTACGCGTCCGGGCGTGCTTGCGCATGAGTTAAAATTTTTGTGTCATATATCAGAAATTGAGGGGAGATTTGATGGATAAATACCTTCTGAGGCAAACCTAGAAACGGCCATGAGCTGAATCTTTCCTTTTCCCAATAATGTATGTCTGTGTTGGATCTGTATCCGTTGGTACGTCTCTCCTTCGTATAATCGCAGATAATCGTTACGATATTTGGTAAAGTTGTGTCGACCCTGTTGTGGACTAGAGTAAGGGGGAAGAAGCTTGGAAGGGAAACATCCCGTGAGCGAGGGCAGGGTTGATGGATAAATGAAACCGAACCGTTCGAGATTTCGTTCCTTTTGATGATTATGATATGATGAATCGATTGGATGAGAGAGGTAGAAAGTGGGAGGAGATATGGGGATTGGGTATTAGATACATTTTCTTCTTCTGCTTCTCTTGTTTGATCTCCAATTGATGGAGCAAAGATACAAACAGCTGCAATATCGCGCATGAGACTAATGTAAGTACACATCACACTAATGTATGGTATGAATAAATGGTACGGGAAATGGAGAAGAAACATCAAGAAACATCAAAGCACCCCTCGATTTTGCTACCCGTCACAGTGTCACTGCATTTGGGTCCATTCGCCATTCTCCAATTGAATCTTCCAATTGCACAATAACAATGCCTTGATGTGGAATAGGGTGTTGGAAATGTTTGGGTGTTATTTTATTTTGGGAGAGGGGATTTACTTTTCCGGGAATTTCTTTTGGTGGTCGTTCTTTTCCTTTCTTCTCTTCACTGTCCTTGGAATTTCCTGACCTTTCTCTCTCCATCACTATACTCACTACTCATGATTACCTACTATCAAAGAAAACGACTTGAAAAGATATACTAAATAAGTATACATAATTGTGATTATATATTATATATGTAAATACCTAGGTACTACTACCCAATTGCCCACTCGGTAGATATCTAGACGGATGACTTATCATCGGCATCAAAAGTATACGACCTTTCAATCAATCACTCATTCATTTTGACGGTTGACTACACATTAGCTTTTCTTTTTCCATACAATCTCCTGAACATCGACCCACTCTTCGAATCTTCCTAAATCTTAACCCAATTATATTAGACCCTCACCTCACACCCTAAACTAAAACCACGCTAAATCCCTTTTGGGACTTGGGATAAATAATCAATGAACAAGACCGAGATAATAAATAATAAATAATATCATGAGCTTCGCTTTGAATGCTTTCCTCTCTCCCTCCCCCTGGTCAATTTTAACCTTCCGTGCATGCTCCTCTTTTGGGTCCTTTGCCTACCTACCTACTTTGCCTGCTTTCCCTTACCTGCCCTTTGCCTGCTTGATTGATTGCTTGCTTGCTGGTCTACCATATCTATTCATCATCTGGATTTCTTCCTTTCCTTTCCCTACATTCACTCGTTTTCCTATCTTTCATTCTTTCAATCTTTAAGTTTCGTGACTGCACCACAATCTGCAATTTGCAGAAAGCAGCAGAAAGGTAGGATCAAGATATCAAAGGTTCCATCGTCAATTCTACCAACCTGGACTACGAAGGGAACAAGAAACACACATTGTACCAAAAAGGGGGCCACTGCAAAACGTCAAGAGCTCGAGACTTCGTTTCCAAAGAAAAAAAGTGAATTTCCATGATCGAACGATATAATCAATTCACGCAATATACTCAATATACTACACTCCTTTGATTCTTCAACGCTTCTACGACCATACTATTCTTGTCGGCATCTATCGGCTTCGCGACATATCTTCAGCATTCTTTCCAATTGTCTTCTATTCTTTCAGAGGAGCATCATACTCGGATTATTCAATCAGAGAAGTCGTAACTTCTCTTGAAATCTCCAACCATGGCTCCATCTCTTACAAGTTCATCCAATTACCTTCGACCCAGAACCAGAGACCGCGGTGATGAGCGCCCTAGTACTCGGGAAAATAACCAGGATCACAATCTCATAATTCCTAGCCGAACTTCATCTCTCCACTCGAGAATTACACAACCCATTCCTTCTTCACTCAACGCAAAACCTCAAGCTCGCACACCAAAAACCCTCACTCATGCCTACATGGTATGCGGTGTTGGTCGAGAACCAGCACAATGGGTGAAGGCTCCAGCTCCAGCGCAAGGAAAGATTCAACATATGAAAGGCGCCGTGGGTCAATTTTGGCTTCCTGAGATTCTCGGTAGCAGTCCTCGACTGGAGCAAGATAATGAAATCGCCAGAGCTCTCCACTCTGCAATGAGGGTAAGGATTGAAATGAGTCCTTGGTAAGATTTTACTAATTGACAGTAGGCATGCTTCCCTCACGATGTCGAAATCTGTACAGGACGTAGTCAACCTCATTGCGTTCACCATTCCTTCGTTCTTCAGCAAGATTCTTCGCATACTTTGTACGGTATCGCATTACGAGTTTGGTCCCGAGCAGATGAGAAGCGTGCAGAGACGATTCGTGATTTGAGAAGGAGGACAGAATCGGACTTCTACGACTCGGCAGACGAAACTTACTGGATTCCATACTGCTTGTCTTTCCTTTCCAGATACCCATTGTATAATCTGCTAGGTGACTACCTCCGAGGAATGTGGATTCATTGGAACAAAGCTACCAATCTTTTCCACGCGGAAGAGGTCTCGAGAATATTGAGCTTTCCAGCTCCCAGACTCAATGATCTCGTACGAATTGACATGAAGGACTACGCGCTTTGTTATCAATTCCCATCCTCTCCAACGGGCTTCCAGAACTTCGCCATGTGGCCATTGTTCTCTTGCTTATCTATTCCTAACATTGTAGGAGTAATTGAAGCAGCTTTATCACCCACCCGTCGGATCATCTTCGTCTCCCATTACCCTGCCATGCTCACAGTGGCTTCAGAGACTATTCGATACTTTGTTCGAGTTTACGAATGGAGTGGTCTTTATGTTCCAGTTGTTCATGCAAGACACGCGCAAGAACTTGTTCAGGAGCCTGGGCCATACATTCTTGGAATCACAGCAGAATGTCGATCCTTATTCACCGCACCCACTGATGCTTTGGTTGTGGATTTGGATCGCAACTTCGTTCTAACCTCTAGCCCACCTACCGCTTTGACTGCTGGTCAACGCACAAAGATGGTCAATCGCATTACTCAAGCTCTCAACGGGGATGTCACACCTTCTGGTGTACCACAGCATCTACGCTCAGCTTATGGCGGTGGTAAATTAATTCCAGCTGGTCAAATAATTGTTATGCGCGGTGAAGTCGAGTCTATTCAAGACCCAGAATGGTGGAATCAAGATGCTACTATGGCCGTGATGGATCATGTTTGTGAGAAGATGGTGAGTAAAATTTGAACATGCTTTTTCTGGAATGCACTAACTCTTTTCAGGGACGAAATACCGGAATCAAGGCTGTATTTGGAGGAGCTCAAAAGAAACCCTTAATGACTAAGGTTTCTATGAGACATCTGAATGAGATTGTACGCGAGAGAAATCAATACTCCAGAGATGCGCTTGAGGCATGGCAAGATTTCATCAACCTCAAGGGTCGCATGGATACAGAGCTCGGCAAAGTCACCAAGAGAAACAATTTCTTGGTTGAAGAACTGGAAAGCTGGAAACAACAATTCCTCAAGTTCCAAGCCTTTGCTGAGCAACTTACTAAGGAGACTCAAGATCTTAAGGTCAAGATTGAAACCCACAAACGGGAAAACAGACGTCTTACCGGCCTTATTGACCAACAAAAAGACGACGCAGCTCGTCTCAACACCCGTCTCTCTGGTACAGAAAAGCAGCGTGATGATGCCCTCGAAGCGCTTGTTCTCCAACAAGAGATTGCTGAAGAACTCGAGCGTGAACGCAAGCGCAACAAGAAAGAGCTTGCAGATCTTCAACGCACCAACTCCACCCTACTGCGACAACGAGATGAGGCACAGCGAGTTGTGCTACATCTCCGCAGTCTTATCGGTGGCCAATCTCACCACTTGGAGCACTTGGTCCGCACTATCCAGAAGAGTCCAGATATCACTGAGTATCTCGATGCTGAATTCGACCAAGAAGAGGGAGAAATGATGAGCGAGATTGCCGAGGAGGGCAAGGCCGAAGGCAAGAGACCCGCATCCAGAGGACCTTCCGAGCGTGGATCATCGCGTGCTTCGTCTCGTACACCCTCACGTTCCCACCGAATCAGCCGATCCGGCGATGATATGACTCCTGAGATGGAGTCCAGACTAGTTGGTAGCGTACGAAATAGTAAACGCTACAGTGCAATCAGCATTGCCGATGTTGCCGATCGTCACCTTCGAGACAAGACTGATGCCATCGCTCACATCATCCGAAACATTAGCGATCAATGTGCAGCTGCTGTTGAGGGTCTGATGATGGCTCATGATGCGGATGCCGAAGCTGAGGAACTTGCCATGAGGGAGCAACGAAGACATCGTGAAAGCAATCTTTCAACAATGGCCAGTGATGGTGAACAGTCAGGGGAAGACAGCATGCTTCATCCAAGCGGTCGCGGTTCCAGCATTCCTCCAACTCCAGATCTCAGCCACAGATCCAGCACCGCCATGTCTATCGCTAGCTCCTCTGTCACTACACCCGAAAGACATAGCCAGCAATACCATGTCCGGGATGACTTACCAACGAGAATCATCGAAGACAGCGATGAGGAACTTGGTGGCAGAAGCGACACTGGAAGCCTACGACACAGCATGAGTGGAAAGCCAGGAGGATTACTCGGCCGCCCTGCAGGAGCTAGGATAAGCGCTCTTGGTGGTCATTAGCCACTACAGCCTTTAATGCTTTTGAAGAAACTCGGAATGGACGAATCTTTTTGAAAGCATTAAACTTTCTAGAACAACGCCTCTACCTTTTATTTTTCAATCTCACCTTTTCATTTCACTCAAGCGTGTTTTCGGAGGAGGCGTTGGATGGTGAGGCAATATCTGTCGATTTTTTGCTGGGTTTAGCTAGCTAAGCACTCTCCATCACACTTTTATATCACCTTTTTACTTTTTTTATTAAGTTTTCTTACAAGATTCTCTCAAAAGAGGTTTCTTCACTGGATTTGTGGATGAAAGACGGAGTTGATAGAGAGGTATCAACTCTGAGGTTGGGTAAGAAGGGAAATTGGGAGTGGTGGATGGATGGCCATGCGAATGGGAATGATATGTATTGTGATACTACTTTTTTTTTTGTTAGGTGGAGCGAGCGACTTGAGAATAATACCCGATGTGAACAGTTAGTTGTATGTAACACAGATTAAGCAATGGCATTTAGGAGAGGAGAGTGGATAGAAAGAGTAGAAGAGAAAGAATTGAATGAAAGTCTTTTAAATATTAAAATCTAGTTGCTAATTTTGTGATGGTTTTGAAATGTTTGTTGTGATGGGTGTGATGGGACGGTTTGTGTAGTAGCACTTGAAGATTGATCCTGATTGATGGGAGTTGAAGGGAGTTGAAAGAAGTGAATATTTCTACTACCTGTATGTAGGCAGTACAAGTACAGCATGCGGCGCAGTAGGAATGGATGTGGTAGATTCTTTGAGAGCTTGTGATTGCTGATTGGGTGGGAGGATGGGGGTGGATGGGGTGGATGGTAGGTAGGAGGGAGGTAGGCAGGAAGATAGGTAGGTAGGTGTGTAGGTGGGTGGGTAGGTAGTAGGAGGTTGTGGGATTCTTGGGGAGTGAGGAGTTAGGATTGAGGATTGGTGATGATGAAAGTGAGAAGGGGAATGGGGAATGGGGATTGGGGAAGGGGAAGGGGAAGGGGGCTATGTATTGCGTTTTTATATCAAATTTGTTTAGGATGGATGGATTGATGGGATGAGATTGAATAGAGATATATTTCAAGAATCCATAAAACGAGCCTAGGTATCTAGGTAGCAAGTTTTGCATCTTACTCTAAGCTTCACAATTTCACAGTAGAGATCCCAGGATACGGGTTAACTATAATATATAAATAAGTCTTGATGTTTTTGCGAACTCCTAGATACAGACGCTCTAGACTATTTGTGATATTGATTTTTCATTGAATTTTCTAGTGTGTGTGTATATATTTGTGACGCAACGGGGGAGAGATCGAATATGGCTTGAGAGTATAGTTTATTTAATAAGGAGATTTTTATGGGAGTTTGTTTTTGTTTGAATATTGAACGATATTGAACGGAGAGTGGAGTGATCTTGTACTTCTCAGGGAAAACTATCTATGTGGCGATAGTGTCCTTCGAAAGCGAGTAGTTCGAGATCTTTCTTGGGGGGGGGGGGGAGTGAGAGGATCTTATTGGTGTATATGCAGATGTATTCTTAAGAGAAGCTAAAGTGAAGTTGTAAAAGTTCCGAATCGTCTCTCTCGAGCGGCTGCTACAGTTCGCTTCTACGACGAGTTGGAGTTTCCCTCGTTCTCTTCTTGACTTGAGTGAAGTTAATTAGCTAGGAGCTTAGCTAGTACATGGTAGCCAACTGACTTGAGAAGACGAAAATTGATACACGATGTTAGTATTTCGTCCTTTTGCATTGCGACGTTCGAACTTCGATGGGAGTATTTATTGTGGAAACAATATTACCTAGGTACTAGATCAAATTCCCCTTTTAAGAAACTGATATAAGTTGAGGTCCAAGACAGGAAACAACCATTTCAAGAAGATAAAGTCAAAATCCCTCTAGACAATTCAAGACTGAAATGGTACACTGGAGCTTATGGCTTCCCAATTTTAGTCTTGAGTGCTGATTGAATAATATCTCGAAAGCTTAAAGATGTGAGATGTGCGGTAAAGATTTTTGATCTTCAGATCTCTGGCATGTATCTGGAAAACTCTAGTATACAGATCATTGTCAGAGGCTGATGTTGAAAATCTGAAATCCATAGCATATCAATCAAATTCAATTGGTGCTCAAAATGGAAAGAAAAATGTTCTGAAAGGAGGATACTTAATGCTCACAACATTTTCCTACGAAGCTGATCGGAAGCTGGGCATAAAGTACAGTTAGTAGAAAGAAGAGAGGTTGCCAGAAGCTCACTGGGGGTTCAACAAGAGATATGTATAAGCCGGGAAAGAAACAGTAGACATTGGAAACTGTTCTAGCTCCCGAAACCTATAGCGTTTTGAGATCAATAGCTTCATTGGGATTTGCAGTATCACGGACTTTTGACTGGACTTATACAGCTTGTACAACTTTGATCATACAGTACCATTATGTTGCGCTTCTTTGATGTATCTTGAATTCTCTCCGAGACGAGTACACAAGATTTCAACCTTTCTGTAAAGCTGCTAAACTTCAGGCTTGTCACAATATTCTTCGTGGAACTGAAGAGTTGATAAAAGGTACACCAGCAAATGAAGAGTTTAATCCATTGTAAGATACTTGCTGGGTAACTCCTTTGCGACCAGCAGCCTTCTTAGTCTTCGAGTTTGATAGACATGAAGTCCCAAAACCACGGCTTACATAATGAGATGTGGTGTTAGACCTCGCAAGATGCGGTGCGGCTTTAGTAAACTTAGCGATGTCGAAGGCTGCCGTATCATGTGATCGTGATCGAGTACCAATAAACTCACACCTTGAAAATCACTAGAAATTGAACTGAAGCAAAACGTGAGGTAAATAGATTATCTCTTTCCTCGATCACAATTTTCGAATATAAACATAACTCCACAAAGTCTCGTACTTCTCAGACTATTCATCATGGAATCACATATGACATCCCCGCCCAAAGCCAAACGTCCCCCAAAACCTAATCCTCAAAATCCTATCGAATCCACCATCCGATCATTTTTCCAAACACTCCATTCCACATCATTTTCAGAAATCTCGGCTTCTCTCGATTTACTTGTATCCACCTCCCCCAAGCGCTGGGTCATATACTCACCCATGCTTCTTCTCCCCTCTGGATCATTTTCCTCGCCACATTGGATTTCTCTCCTCTCTCTCATTTCCCCTTCCCAAAAAGAAGCATTTTTTACACAAATTCTGCAAAGTGTATCGAAGAAAGAAGGCAAGAAACTCACGCATCTTGCTATTAATGCTGGAATACCTCTTCATGAGAAAGATAAGGAGGGAGAATCCGAAGAAGAGAATATTTTGAGAAGTCCTAGTGGATTACTTATGTTACATGGAGATTTTGGGCCCGATTTCAAAGGTGATGAACCTACGGAAGAGGATTTCGAAAAGGCGTTTTGGGTGAGTACGAAACAGAATGGGATTGAACAGGTTTGGGCGCCTAGGTGGACTATGTTTAGTAGGGGGAATGTCAAGGAGAAGGCTCGGTTGTTGGGGTTTCACGATGCTGGTTCGATGGAGAGTGGAAATGGGAAGAGGGAGATAGGGAAGGAAGAGAGGAGGGATTGGACGGCGGTGGATTTGTATGCGGGAATTGGATATTTTGTTTTTAGCTATGTGAAGATGGGGGTGGGAAGGGTAGTGGGGTGGGAATTGAATGGATGGAGTGTTGAGGGATTGAGGAGGGGAGCGATAGCTAATGGGTGGGAGATAAGGGTTGTGAAGAAGGGGGAAGTGGTTGAAGAAGTTGAAGACGAGAAGATTGTGGTGTTCTTGGAGAGTAATGTGGAGGCTGAAAGAAAGTTGGAAACTATAAAGGGCCTTGGTTTAGTGAAACATGTAAATTGTGGTTTCTTGCCTACGAGTGAACCTACATGGAAACCGGCCATGAATATTCTAGGAGAGGATGGATGGTTACATTTACATGAGAATGTCGGGATTGCAGATGTGGAAAGAAGGAAGGGGGAGATTGAGGCGATGTTCCAAACCTGGCTCAAGGAACAAGCCGATGGAAGGAGTGTGAAGGTTGAGCATGTCGAATTTGTTAAGACTTTTGCTCCCGATGTTTGGCATTGTGTTTTTGACGTCTATATCGGTAGATAAACTATGGACGTCATGATATCCAACTGATGCAGATCTTCAAGCCCAAAAACAGGATAATGTGATTAGTTATTGAGTAAGCCAATCTGCGGGAGCTGCACTTGCAATACGCAATCGATTTCTGTAATATGAAAGGAATTTCCTCAGCGCATCTCATCACATGATCCACCAAAGAATACTTCAAACCCCTCAATACGTCAAACTCTCCATTCCCTTCCTTCCGTTAGACTCATAGTCAAACTCGAGATAACCTCAATCATAAACCCATTTCACCCCAACCATCACAAGCGCAAAATGAGCTTAAATTCCAGAATGATCGTCGTCACGAAAAATCCTCTTAATGAGCCCATCCAAATCGTTTGCGAGTTTTCTGCCTTTTATGGTCACTATATTATTCATACGGTCAGACTAATCTTTGGCTAAAGCTTATCATGGATATATACCAAGAACGATGGCAATGTATCAGTGACTTCACCGTAATGCTTCCATAATCGAATAGAAAAGATGTTCAACTCCCCCAAATGTCTTTAAATCACACCGGCAGCACCATGGAAGTCGGCATCGATTTCTTATCCAACAATATCGCATAAAGGGCGACGAGCCCATCTTTTTCACCAAGGTTATTTCTAGAGAATGGTTAGAACACATATTCAAATATAGAGGAATGACTCGGCCTTCCGTGTTGATGAGATTAAAGAGTGAATATTCAAACCACGAGAGAGTGGAGGAGTTGATGTACCATATACACAACTCATAGGTATATCCTTTACCATAGACAAGCGAGCTTTCGCAAACCCTCTTCATCTCCCAAATGGAGACGTCGAAAGATTTACCATAAGCCCAATATAAGAACTTGATTTCATACCTAAATCCCAAAAATCCAAAGGTCTAATCACTCCTTACCGATTACAAGAGGGGGAATAAAAGATATACCCAACAAGTCATTTCGTCAACACAAACTTACCCATCGCCTCTCCAACACCACCACCAAATTCGGCTATATCCTCAGATATATATTCAAAAAAAACGTCGCTTCTTTCGGTCATCAGCACTCCATTCGGGTCGCCTTGGCGCAGTTGGTCGACCGCTGCGTTGTAACCACCTTCGGGTGGGTGGAGTGTCTGAGCAGCGAAGCGACAGTGATGCCCTCATATCGAAGAGAGCAGCTGGAAATTAACTTCATCTCGGAGAGGTTTCCCTCTAGACGATTTTTTGCCGTTTTGAATGGCTGAATTTATTTTTACTTTGTATGAGAAAAAGAGGGTGGTTGGATAAACCTTATTTTGGCTCGAGTGAAAAGTATGATATTGGGAGGAAAGCTCCAGCAGTTTTTGAAGTTGAAACAAGTACATAAATGATAGAGGAGATAATCTGCCACTGGCCAGGCATGAATAGATGATGACTGCACGCGCATGGCATTTTCGATTGTTGAGATGGCTCGGAAGAGTGTTTGCATGTAAACCTAGGGCAATGGGGAAGGTAACTCTGTATGTATTGATACTTATCTATTAGGTCTATTCATCTTAACGTCTTAACATTATGTCTATACTTTTAAACATAACCAATCATTGTTTATCCTTTCTGAACTTATCAGGAATATTTTGTTCAACAATGGACATCTTATCCAAAGCTGCAACTCTGTCGGCTTCATCTTCCAATTCATCGTGTTTCTTGAAATGTTCAATATCCTCCGGGTGTATTAGATCCTCTTCTTTTGTATTCTCGTCGTGGTATCTGCATCAAATTAGCCCGGCATTCTTCATGATAACATTCCCTCCATCTATTTTCTCCCAAGGAAGTGATACGTACTTCTGCCAATGATGAATCTCATACTCCATCTCAATATCCCAATGATGACCAGGTCCCAATCTAAAATCCGGTAACAGTCCTCCAGTCCCCGAATATCTATCCCATTCTTCCCTTTCCACTTGTCCATTATTATTATTATCCATCAACTTCAATATCTCCTTCAATATATTATCCTTCTTATCCTGCGGCACATCTTTTGCGGTTTCGTCTTCCATGCCGTAGAATTTGAGGATTTCCGCTTGGTCCCATACACCGTTATTATCGAAATCATGCAGTGTGAAGAAGGCTCCCGCATCGAAATTTTCTATATGATGTTCCTCTGTTTATACATTAGTCAATTGATACATAACATCGGCTTCGAAGTCCAAAGCAAAGCAATTGGAAGGAATCTCACCAGCCATATGTCTAGTACCCCAATCCGCGTCTGGATCCACGGCTAAAGGTTTCTGATGAGCTACACCTCCATGTGCAACGACCAATCCGACACAAGCCAAAAGCCCGCCTATCCTTCCAAGTCCCAAAGTCATTATCGTAGGTCGTTAAAGGTAATTATGATGAAAGGTGTTTTTTGTCGCAAAACTACAAAGTCGGTATCGGATTATTTGAAATGGGAATCGCATCTTCGAGACGAGACGCTTGGATGTAGAATTCAGGGGTAAGCTCCGGGCCCGACGTCAGTACAAGGATTCGACAGGGTGTGTACTCGAGGCTGGGCTGGACCTTTATTTTTTGAGCTGCCGTATAATCACTCATAACGATTAAGCTCAGGTATACGATATATCGACATCTTTATCAATGCCATAAGTTTTTAACTACACCCAATATTTCTCCTTCACAACAGCAATTGAATCTCTCGCGATAATTGTAGCACTCAGAAAATGAATCAAGCTACCTCTCAGGTCCTCTCCAATCTCATCCCCCGACATTCTGGCACCCTCCCCCCCGAGCTCCTCGCTCTAACCAGTTCTCTCGTTTCACAATCGCGCCTGAGATGTTCATTAAGCCAAGAGCAGGAGATCGGGAGGACGTATGCTTGTGCTAATCTTGCTTGCGAACGGTTTGTTTCCTAAATAATTGATCAAAATTTGCTTATTTATTTACTGACCAAATTCTAGTCTAAAAACAACCCTCAATCTCCCCAAAATCGAACCTCGACCCCCACTTCCTCCTAGAGTTTATAAAAAATTATACGCATATATCGAGGATACGCTAGCTAGCACCACACCGAAGAAACGCGCGAGAGTCGAAGGAAGTGGAATTGAAAGTGGAAATGCGACGCCGAGCAGAAAATCATCATTAGCACAAACTCCCAAAAAACGCACACCAGGTCATAATGATACACCTATAAAAACTACGCTCCCGCAAAGAAGCACGCCATCAAAATCAAAAAGTCTCGCTAGTTTTCGCACTCCGAAAAAAGGATTACGGTATGAGAAGAGAGATGAGACGAAGATACCAAGGTGGGTGGGTGTGATAGGTAGAGAACTATGTGCGAAATTGGGGATGAAGGAAGCGACGCCGCATGTTTTGGCTGGAGTGGAGAGTCTGATATTCTGGGAAGAAGAAAAGCCGAGGAAGGGGGAGGAGATGATGGAAGGTGGCCGGCGATGATGATGGCGGTTTGGAGTATTGTTTGGGGGAAGTTGAGGACGGGGGAGGAGGTGTTGAGCGATGAGGAGTTTAAGGAAAAGAGGTTGGAGACATTGAGGGTGTTGAGATTGGCGAGAGGAGATATAGAGGTGGAGAGGAAGGTTGGGAGTGGAGGATGGGAGGGTTGGGATTTACCGGAGGAGGATGAGGATGATGAAGAGGAGAGGAGTAATGCGAAAGATGTCAATGGCTGGATGGCCGAGATTTGCAATAAAGGATGCCTGGAAATGGATTGGTATCAAAATATGGTTAGAGCAGACGGTTCAGATGATACGGAAGATGATCAAGAACGAGAGGATGCTCTAGATGAAATCCAAAGAGTGCGAGTTCGCGAAGACGAAATGAGATATGGACTCGGAACAATGCGACAAGCGAAAGTAGACTACTTGACAGAGAAGAAGAGAGCTGAATACAAGGCGTGGAAAAGGAATATCCTGGCTAAAATTGCACGGCTACAGAAAGAGGGAAAGAATGGAAATGTGATGGATATTGCAGCATAGCGAAGGTGTTAGTGTATTGGGATTGATACCCTTTATGGAGTTAGTTACAATGATTACTGGGACTTATTTATGATCCAATTTAAGATTTATATACGTGGAGAATTTGATTTTCGGTTTCACATGACTTTCTATTCATTCTCGATAATACAAGAACACGATTCCACACATGTCGAAGCGAACAACTCAACCTGTCTCGCCCAGTATATAAACCCTCAACCTAAATTCCACTCTACGCACTTTCCACTCATCCTCCATTCAAACTCTCATGCCCATCCATCCATCCATCCATCCATCCATCCACCTCACTTTATCCCTCTATCCCAACCAACCATCTCTTTCCCTCTTCCATCTCCTTCCCTCTCCCCAAACCCCTTCATCACACATCACAAACCACACACCGCTCCCGTCCCATCCACTACTATCCACTACCATCCCATAATCATAACCCAATAATCCAATAAACCTCCTCACCACTCCCCACAAAATATTGACATATATATATATAACATATTTTCCCATTCTACCGCACACTACCTACTATTTAATAAGTATACCCCTATCCAATTTCCGTCTTTCTCACGTGGACGAAGTTGGAGATATAAGAAGGAGAGTTTGTGGGATTATTTTGTATTTATTATGTAAATAGTGTAGGTATGTTACTTGTGCACCTAGTATGTAATCTTACATGGAAAAGTAGCTTGGGGAGAGGTATGAGAGGTGGGTAGATGGAGTTGCTATGAGGTGAATGTTTTATAGAAGGTTTAGTCGAGGGAGATGGGAATTGGAATGATATGTATTGAAGGATTTATTTATAATCTACTGATAGAAGATAGGCTATACTTCTCGTATGACGAAAGCTTTTTCCATGAATTTCCCCCCCTGTCGTCAGATGTTGAGATATGAGAAGAGGGAAAACAGGATATATAGAATCTCAAGCTTTGAAATGTTGAGAAGAGAAGAGTTCATGATTGGATACCCGGAAGTTATTCGTTCTTATTTTGTTGTACTCTCTCGCGGTTGATTTGCAACCGTAGCCATCAAAAGACATTTCGAGGATGGGAATATGATATGAAAGACCTTTTTCAAGCGAGAGAGATGTATAGCACTTCATACGGATTTTTCAACTCAAAATGGTTATGAATCTAAAATTCACTAACTGATATTTTGATATAGCTTATTGTAAAAAATAAAATAAAAAAGAATGTTAATATTAGAAGTAACTACTGATAAAAATTTAAAAGGAAATTAGAAGAAAAAGTATTATATTTTTGAAAGATTTGAAAGATTTGAAAGATTTGAAAGATTTGAAAGATTTGAAAGATTTGAAAGATTTGAAAGATTTGAAAGATTTGAAAGTATTGTTTTTATATAAAAAATAATATAATAATATATCTTTATATATATAGTTCTATATTCATATAGTATACTAGGAGCGAATCACAGGATCACATGATCAAATCACATAATCGTCGCTTAAGAGAGCTCTTAGCCCAGAACTTATCTCAATATTCAGACCCTCTTCGTCGATAGAACGTATTTCATTGAATTTTGAATAATATCTTGATCTTTTTCATGGTGGTGTTGTGGCTTACTAATGATCGAAATTTTTTCGGCCAATCAGGGATCGGGGGGACGTTTATCTCCTCGAGAGTCTGAGAGTATTTGAGTGTGTTTTTGGTGAGGAACTGAATTCGTTTGATAAGAGCATTTCAATAATATATATTACTTTTTCAATTATTATTTATTAAAAAACTAATTAGTATATTTGAAAGAGCTCAATTGATATTATTATATGAATCAACTTCAAATTGATTAGATTTGTAATAATAATATAGTTCAATTAGGAAGATTTTTTTTCAAACCAGCTAAGTTATTTTCAACTATTTCAAAATATTTTTATTAATAATAAAAATAGTATTAATTGAATTGCTTTATTAAGCTGAGTATATTACTAGTTCTTTCAATAGCTTTAGGAGCATTGAGACTATGTCGTTGATGGAAGTTTAATTGTTCTTTAAATTTCTTCAAATTTGAAAGATGTATGCCTTAAGTTTAAGGCATTTGGATTCCAAATGAAAAGGCTAAGAGCATCTAATTTCTTCAAAATCAACAACCCTAATTCTTTAAAAGGGATTGAGATATATGATGGGAATCAGATTGATTAGGAGATCTTCAGAATATATATATTATTATTAGAAATGGTAATAGTGGTGGATTTTGAAGGGGGGGGATGCTTATTTTAATAAAATGTTATATTTTAAAATCTCTTGTTTTTTAACTTTAACAATATATATATATATATATATAAACCAATAGAGTAATAATAATAATAAATATATGAAAATAAAGAGAAAATTCAGCTCTATCTAATAAATCTATATGAAAAATATTTGATTGTTGATTGATTTATAATTATAAAATGAATTATCACAAAATAGGTGAAATATTATATTTCACATTATAGCTGGAACCAAATTGTTTCAAACCCTACAGTGATAAACCTTCGGGAGGCCCCTGCCTCGAAATCAAGGCCAAAAATTATGTAATCACCGTGTGGTCTGAGGATGAGATAACCCAGAACGGCCTGAAAATCAGTTCTTTATTAGCTCTTTATTAGTTCTTTCAATCCATTCGTAGTAAGATCGACATAGTACTAGCGAAATCGAATAAGGAATAAGAAAGAAAAGCTTTATTTGATGGAATGGCCGGATTAGGAAGAGATCTACGAGAAATAAACGAAAGTGGAAAGCTAGATTAGTAGGAAAAAGCATAAAATAAGGCCTTTCCCCCTCGAATATAGAATAAGAAAATAAGAATATCATATACTGTTTCATGAAAATCACGTGTTTCATAGCTATTTAGTTGTTAATACGAGCCAGCTTCCCATAATAGACTAATATTAGTCTATTCCCTCTTATATACTATATACTCATATACTAGCTCATGACCTACGATAGAAAGATTTGAAAGATTTGAAAGATTAAAAAATGAATATAAAATACAAAAATTATATTAGGGTTGAAAAATCCATATGAAGTGCTATGGAGATGCTATGCTTCGATTTGAACTTTTACAAGATACAGTTAGTATATGAATGAAAACTAAAGTATGAGATTGTGCGAAGAAAACAAAGAGGAGAAAGATTATAATTCAAAAATGATAACATTTTACTCCACACTGTATATTCTGCGCCGTGTGCCAGAAAGAAAACTTTTTGATCATGCAAGAGACTGATATTTTGGAGGATCCGATACAAGGAGAGAACTTTCACACTTTCTATTGTTATTGATGCTGCATATGCAGAACTGTTGGGATGGATAGGTAATAGCTCTGATGTGCTTCAGCACTCTTCACGTGTAGAGATTCTCATATCTCTTTGGATATTGAGCCTCCCTGAGAGGTGAAGTAGAACACTTGTGCATGGATCTCGGCTCAAAATGTCATATGGTCAGTTATACCACGGTAGGTGCATAAAATATACGCGTGAATACTTGTGTATCTCAATACTTTGTAAGCTTTGCAAAAGATCATCTCTGTCGCCAGATTATCCGAAAATAGATGTCGACGAGATGTCTATTTTAGTAAATCACCTTCAGGGACGTGAGGAGCCACTTGATCCTCGAATACTCTGGCGAGCATCAATATTCTCCGAATAGTCCGTAAATAACCTGCCGGTTGGAAGAAAATGTGTGTTTGACGTCAAATGTAAGGGTTCCAGGCCGTGGTAGCTTTCGGAATCTATCATGCATTGCCGTGAACCTTATTTGGCCGTCTTCAAGACGGTCGGCCGGCTTCCGGATCAGAGAAGCTTGTTGGTCAAAGCGTATTGGTAGTCAGGACGTTGAGTATCATTGGCAGAGGTATGATGAGCTGATGATTCGGCCGGCGATCCCATCCGTTCGCCGGAATATTTGCACGGAGAATTCAGTATACCGGTTTGACAAGCCACGCAACGGTTTCATGATGTATGATAAGATTTGGGGAGCCCGTTGAGGGAGAAAAAGCAATATAGCTGAATATTGGTAAGCCAAGCTTCGGGCTATCGTGATTTGTGATGATGATTGGTAACACTCACACTAGATTGTCACCTCGAGAGTCAAGAAGTTGTGCCTACTACTGTGCATACATAACACAGCTAGCTCTGCGCAGTTCAGCCTCGCATGAACAGGATTTCTTGGGTTCACTTGATGTGCGCTGGTGCGCTTGGACAAATGAATATTTGGCCCGTGCCGATGATACTGCACGAACCATGCAGATGGATGGCTCAGTGGATTCGCGAAAGATGGAATAGTGATGATGAGATGCAGAGAAGGGTGGTATTATGGTACCAGACTGTCAAGTGACTGAGAGATTATGCTACCCACATGAAGAGATCGCCATCTCTTGAGCCACTGTATAAACGAATCTCAGATAGCTGAGATTGAAGATGACTTTATGCACCGCATGTGAAACCATCCGACTCGAGCTTAGAAATAAATATTCTCCGGTTGACCAGACAAAGATTCTCGTCGAGTTTCGTGCCGCGAATTCCGTTGGCGAATGAGGCCCTTTCATTGCGTCTAATCTTGATATTATAAGAATGGTTAAGTGTGTAATCTTAGAATGACATTAACACTCATAATGAGCCTCAGTTAAGGCTGTTCCAGCCAGCATGATAGCATCACTATGTCAACCATATTTAGTTTGTCAATATAATACCATACAAGATCTGCCCAGACAGGGTTCAACGTGATTGTTCTGGCGTGTCAACGACTATATCAAAGCGTGCTTATATGTATAATATGCAAGTCGTAAGGCCTGCATAAGAAAATATTCCGATGCATGCAGTAGTGATCCAGCGGATGATCAAGACGACCGGTACAACCGATTAACATGCTATCTAGATGAATGTTGATATAGCCGACAAATCTTGGAGGGGAAGCAAGAGGTGGATCTCACGAAGTCACATCTTGTACACTTTGGGGCTTCTGAGGATAAGACTTTGTACTTGGTATGGACGACGCCTCGTGAGTCTTGAAGATATGTTTCGAAACAATATTTTAATCTCGAGCTGAAATCTCAAGGCGATAGAGACAGTGCAATCTCCGCAAGGCGTTAAAAAAATCCCAAGGAGTGGAGAAAACGAAAGCATTGTGAATTCAAGTTTCAAGTTCTGGTAGAGTTTTTTTGTGAGATTTGAGACTAGACAATCATAATGATTTTCATTTACCCAAGCGACTGAGACTTCATTAAGTTCATTTCCTATTACATATAGCCGTTCTCAAGCCGTTATCTCTGCATCTTAGCTTCGCATTTGATGAACCCTGCGAGACCTGGTTGGTAGACTGGTAAGAACTTCACATCTATTACCTACTCTGTAAACGTCTGGGGAGTCGGAACACACTGTCTGCTTACGCTATTGGCCAATAATCATAATGATAGGTAGTAGGTACTAGGTAGGCAGTTAATCATGTAGAAATCCATTGCACATTTCACACCTGCATCAAACGGCGTGCCGCCTCCTTCAAAACTTAATAATCCTTCATTGTCGCTGTCCTCATCCTTCACCCCTTTATTCATCATCAATTGACGTTCGCGAGATATCGTCTGATCTTTTCGATCCCACCAATCTGTCACTGTGTCAAAAGAAAGGCCAAAAATCTAGCTTCCAAGATCTCGACAAGGTTAATCCTCATACAATGGATATATTTTGGACGAAAAAAGATCAAAAGGGAGTCCAAGTCCCAATTGTGCCACCGCCATAAATAAATTTAGCCCCAACCCCCTTTTGAAAACTGGTACCCTAGATACATAATACACGCTTTGTACATCTTGTCCCTTGCTGCCTCGCGTGCTATCTGGGATCTAGGGGGCTCGATTCTTTTGATTAATCGCCGAGTGCTCTTGGTATTGGCCTCTCTTCGTGGGGATCATAAGGGAGGTAGCTTCCATGCTGTCTGGTATCATACGATGTACACTGCAAACCCAGGTATGCATCTAAACTGATGTGTGCTTTGCATAGGTACGACAAACGAGAAAAGGAGGTGAGGGAGAGAGGGGATCAAGTACGTCTTTTAGGATCAATACTTTTAATTGTTTTATTATTTATATTAGGAGGTGAACTCCGTTGGAGATGAAATTTCTCCTTGAGTAAACAGACATTAAAGTTTACGACCAAATAGTTCATTTCTCTTGTATGAGGTGCAGCACAGCAATTAGATACTCTGTATATCGTACTTGAATGAAGCAGGGACGCCAGGAACACCAGGAACACCAGGAAGCAGCCAATGAAAGCGCCAGACAAGGATGAGAGATCGACTACATTTCCCCTGTCAGATTCCCAGTTTGAGATGCTGGAAGATTTGAAAAGAACCACAGGCAAAGGTTGTGAAGGTTCTGGGGTTAGCATGTTTAGTGAGAAAGTTAGAATGGATATAGTGGATGTAGTGGATGCCGTGGGTGTAGCAGGTGCAGTAGATACAGTAAACACACTCGACACTCGAATAGTACTTCCTTAAACTTTTAAAGCTCCTTCATAGACATGTTAGTTCCTGGTGGCCATTGGGTAGTGGATTCTAGAGTTTGGAGAGATACCCTGAGTATCTTAAGTGCTCCATAACAAGCTGATGAATTTCTCTTTAAACTTCTGTCTGTCAGACCCTGTCTCGTTGGTATATCACCGATTAGCTATTTTGTATAGAATGTGTATCTACCTTGGGCTACTTTTATTAGCAGTTATAGTAATCGTCCCTAGGTCGATAGTTGGTGTTTGTTAGAGTTGGCGACCCCTGAATTTATGATTTTACCTAGTATTCACTCATACTGAATTGTCAATTTTCCTATCGTAGATAATAGATAATAGGTAATTGGTAATTGGCAATAAATAGGTAATTGGTAATAAATATTCACTGTGCCTTTATTATTATTCCAAATTTACAACGTATATTGGTTAATACGGTAAATACTACCTAGGTACACATATATCCATAATTACATACCACCTCCTCCGTACATACAGATTCGCCATGGCCACTTTCCTCAGACCCACGAACCGCACCGCAAATTCCCCATTTCAGTCCTTTTCCTCATAGTCTCCGCCGAGTTGAAGCTTTAGGATTGGTTTGCGTGAATCTTCCCTCTTTCGTAATTCTTCACATCTTTCCCTTCCTGCACAGTGCATACTCTGTACATACTTCGTACATACCTACCTACATACATACATCTACCCACCCACCCATACATACATACATCTTACATGCTCTGTACAATCGCGATCCATTCTTTTTCAGCACCCGGCGCAAACTGCCCTTTACTACCAACTTTACCACTGTCTTTCTCGTCTCTCTCTCTCCCTCGGACCTCACATCACCTCCAATCGTTTTTGTATACCTAATCATCCCTTGGTACCACATACTGTTGTCCATACTTCTCAACCTGCATTAATACCGCATATCCTAAAAGTAATTCTGGACGCGTTGAAGGAGAAGATATCTACATAGTCAACATTTGGGTTGTTGATAAATCGACAACAACCACAACGCGTGTTCATCTCCAACGTTTCGCTTACCTCTCTGGTTGGTCCTGTTGGTCAGACGAAAAAAAAGGAAGCATTATACACCCTGGATAATAACAGGAGAGGAGAGAGAAAGGAAGTCAAAACCTGCAGCACTCGATTCTTCAACTACAATATTATTCACTCGCATTCTGCCAATCTCCAATCAATGAATTTGCGTTGGCGGTTAACTATTTCCAACACCTTCTAATTACTTATCGAAACATCATCCAATTTATTTACAATCACAACGACATAATATTACACGGCGGTCTCCAGAACATTTTGTCGCAACGAACGCTCCAGTAGAGCCATGGCCAGCTCCCCTCCAGAATCGCCCCAAGTGAGTCTGCCCAGGCCCGCAAGCGCAATGATGAAAGGAGTACCAAGATCGAATAGTGGAATGAGCATGAGCAGTAAAACTGGAGGAAGTCGAGCCTCGGACGAAGATGGCAAAACTGCTGTCAAAGTTGGTAAGGAAGTTCTGATTAATTTTCCATGTGCCGCTCACAATGCTAATCTGAGTTACTTTGGCAGCTGTGCGAGTTAGACCACCCCTCCGACCAACCGATCCTGGCTTCGACCTCATCCCACAAAGATTTCAACGACCTATGGTACAGGTTACCTCACCCACAAACTTAGCAATCGAATCTCCCCAGGGAAAGAAGATATTCGTGTTTGACAGAGTATTTAGTGAAGATGTGGACCAGGAAGGAATTTGGGAATATCTGGTAGAGAGTACAAATGCCTTCATTCAGGGATACAATGTCTCTATGCTGGCATATGGACAATCTGGTGCTGGAAAGTCTTTCACAATGGGTACATCCGGTCCAGGCGAGCAAGGAAAATCCGAGGTTATGGGTGAGTTCGAGATCCGTCGCACTCAATCCGATATTGAGCTGCTGCACAACGCTTAAATGGGGAAGATGCTAATGTATGTGCAATTATCTAGGTGTTATTCCACGTGCGGCCATGGCAATATTTGAGAAACTCGGCGGCGGGAAACCGCAGCAATCCAATCGGAGTTCTATGACTGGTCTAAGAGCTCCCAAGAGGTACTCCACGATTCCTGCTGCTGTGTCTGCGGAGGACAAAACTTGGAGTCTCAAGGCAACGTATGTCGAAATTTACAACGAGCAGCTGCGAGATTTATTAGTTCCCGAACATACACCAGCTCATGAACGAGAGGTGGTCAATATTCGAGAGAACACCAAGGGTCATATTCTTCTTACCGGATTACACCAAGTCGAGATCAATACTGTGGAAGATCTCATGGCGGCACTAAACTTCGGGTCTATGATTCGCCAAACCGATGCAACCGCGATCAACGCCAAATCTTCACGATCTCATGCTGTGTTCAGTTTGAATCTGGTCCAGCGCAAATCGAAGGTAACACCAGGTGCTGAAAAGAGATTTTCCGTTCCACTAGAAGCCATGAATGGTGGAGAAGTGGTCACAATTGACAGCAAATTCCATTTTGTCGATTTAGCTGGCAGTGAGAGATTAAAAAATACCGGCGCACAAGGAGAAAGAGCTAAAGAAGGCATTTCCATCAATGCTGGTTTGGCTAGTTTGGGCAAAGTTATATCGCAATTGTCATCCCGACAAGCCGGATCCCACGTGTCGTACCGAGACTCAAAACTCACTAGGTTACTCCAGGATTCACTTGGAGGTAACGCGATCACTTACATGATTGCGTGTGTTACGCCGGCCGAATTTCACCTTAGCGAAACTCTGAATACAGTGCAATATGCTCAGCGTGCCCGCGCAATTCAAAGCAAGCCTCGAATCCAGCAAGTTTCAGATGAGAGCGATAAGCAAGCTGTCATCGACCGCCTGAAAGCCGAAGTCGCTTTTCTTCGGGATCAGATTAAGCACAGTGAAAGCGGGGGTGATCGTCGTAGCAAGCCCACGAGTGAGAGGCCCGAGCGACAAAACGAACGAGAAGTGGAACTGCACAATCAGCTACTTGACACGCAGGAAAATTACACAGCCCTTAGCCAACGTCATGCTAAGCTTATAGCGGAATTAGCCAGAGCCAGGGATGAGGAAGTCGCTGATAACCAGGCTCATGAAAATACGTTGGGTGACAGTGCCACAGAGAGACTAAAACGCTCGAACTCATTCGCCGAGGCGGTTGAACAAGTGGTCCTCGAATACGAAAAAACGATTCAAAGTCTTGAACATTCTCTTTCTAACACTCGATCATCTTTATCCAATACCGAAACTCAACTTTTGGAAAAAGAAGCAAAGTGTGCTTATGCCGAGACAGTTAATCAACAGCTTCAAGCACGCTTACAAAAGTTGGCCGATCGAGAAGCTAATACAGAAAGCTATTTACATGACTTAGAAACAAGGCTCGAAGGCCATACTTCAGGCGAAGACAAAAATTCGGCAATTGTCATGGAGCTCCGCAAAGAGATTGCTCGCATTCGCGAAAATGAAGCTACTTCCGAAGACTACATCTCGACTCTCGAGGAACGCTTAGCCGAGGCCGATCAAGATTCGGAACTGATGCAACGTGAGATCGATCGATTGGAGCACGTTATTGAACGCCAACGAAGTCTTGGGAAATTGGACAGCCTGCTTTATGATTTGGATAACATTCAGCATGAAGGAAAAAATGGCGACGACAATAAAGCCCCGAATAGCAAGCGATCTTCTATTGCCATGAATAGCCGTCGACAAAGTCTTGCAAGTAGGAGAAATCAAAAGAATGTCATTCTAGAGACCGACAACGAAAGCGATGAAGATTTCTCAGTAAGCCCCGCAAATGGCATCAGATCCGAGACTGATGGTCCCGCCGATCGTGGAGAGTCAATTGAGCTCGAAACTCCCCTGAAAAGGTTAAGTGAGGAAATCGATAGCCAGTACACGCCACAAAGCCCGGCTCAGTCAAAGTTTGTCGAGGATAAGCTCGAGAGTGTTACTCAAGAACTCGTTGATTTAAGAGTTGAGCATGAAGCTACTGTCGGCGAATATGATCTTCTCTCAAATAAATATGAAGAAGCCCTTCGTACACTGGCCGAACTTCAAGACGCTGTTGACGAAGCCCGTAATACCGGTGCACGTGATTCTATTTTGTCGACTCCTACGGCAAGAACAGCTTCTTTTTTAGCAGACGCGAGGGTGAACGAGCTAAAGGGTGGAGGACAATACTCATCCTCGCGATCACTTTCATCGGAATTGTCCTCAGCTGGGGAACTACCCACTACCGTAGAACAATCTGATGCTGAAGCCGTGATCAAAAATTCGGAGTCGGTAGCTACCTCAGATGAGGTCAGTGACACGACAAGTACGGCGGAAGTTGATAATTTGAGAAGGTTAGGCGCAGAGCACGAAGAGGCACAAGTGATTCTTGCTGAGAAATATGCCCAATTGGAAGAAGAACACACAGCGGCTCTTGATCGCATGGAGGAGCTCAAGGCCGAGGTTTCAAAGGCGAGAATGAATGCCGAAGCTACATTATCACGTTCGGGCACGCCAGTTATACGTCGCAAATCCAGCCAAAACGTTATGATTATCGATCGGGCTCATAGATCATTCGCCTCTTTAAGGAATATTGCAGCGGAAAATTTTGAGCATGATCCTGACGTTATGGCAAGCTTTGAGTTAAACTTGAACACCGCCATGCACGAATTACATACCCGCTCAGAGCGCATTCAGGAGCTCGAGGCCGATGTCAGTACAGTCAAGAAGGAGTTGGAAACCAAGACAACTATTATTAGTGGGCTTGCAAGAGAAAGATCGAGCATGAAGGCGTCACCTATGGATATGTCGCTGGTTTCAACTATGCAGGACCAGATCATCAACTCGGAGAACCAAGTAAGAATGCTCCAGGAGACTTATAATGCTCGCGAAAAGGAGCTGCTTCAGCAAATCGAATCTCTTCGGACTTCTATCAATCTCAGTCATAAGGTTAATGGCAACTCCGCTGACAAAGATGATTCTGAGGGTAACGGAGCAGAGTATGATCATGAAAGAAAGATAGCAGAACTGAAAGCAGAAGTTATCAATTGGGAAGGAAAGCATCAGGCTGTATTGTCTTCTATGCAAAGTTCTCAAAACACACTCGAAGCTACTATATCTGAATTGGAACAACAATTGACAAGCTTGGTAAGAAGCGGGGAGCATAGGATTCGCGAAGTTGGAGATCATAATACACATGTTTCAAACTTGCAAAGAGAAGTTGAGGAACACAAGGCTTCTGTTGTCGCAAACGTCTCGCGATTTGCTGAGCTCGAGCAAGCCCATGCATCAACTCGTGAACAGCTCGAGGCAGCCATCCAGTCAAAGAATATTGTCTCCGCTGAGATGGAAGGGCACAAAATTCTTGTGAATCGATTGGAAGAGCAGATCGCCGAGCATGAGAGCATTGTCAAGGCTCACCACGAAGGAATATCCCTCTTGAACGCAAATCATGCGAAGGAAATTGAGGAAATTCGCTCAAATAGCCAGGCTGACCACGAGGCTCAGGTAAACGAGTTAACGGCTAAACATCAGGAAAGCACCGATGCACTTACAAGAGAGCTCTCTGAAGCGAGAGATGATCTGACAAAGATCGCTACTCAGGTCGCGCTTGCACTTGGATTAGACGTTAGCACAGAGAAACTGCAAGATAGGATCACAGATCTCATTGCAAGCCAGAAAGCGCTCTCGCATCAAGAAGCTAAAGTCGGCGAGCTCGAGACGTTCACTAAAGAGTTATCAACCATAAATCAGTCTGTCATGAAGGAGCTTGAGGATACCAAGGCGGAACTGGCTAGTCTCTTGGCCAAGACCACCGAAGGTTCAAGATTGAGGGATGAAAATGCTACAGTCGCAGATCAACTAGCAGCTTTGAGAAAGGAGCTGCACGACCTTGAAACTAAGAACAAGAAAAACTCAAGATTAGTAGAAGAGCTTGAGGACCAACTTGCCTCAAATTTCGATGAACATCAAGCTGCTAACAATCGTTTGTCTACACTCCAAACGGAGCGTAATGCTCAATTAGACGAAGCCAATGCAAATGCTCTTCGTGCTCAGACTGAGCTGGATGCGATCAAAGAGGAATTAGCCACCCTTCAGGTAAGTTTCGAAGTTCGAGTTCATTTTGTGTATTAAGTATGTCTGACTCATTCAATAGGCCAAATACGACGTTTTGCTATCCGACGCCAGCAACAAGAGTTCCAACTCGATCACTTCGCGACTCCACAAATCGGCATCCGTGACTTCACTCCCATCACCACCCCCGGCAATTCCTTTACCGCCACTACCTGGAAATTCGGGAACTGCACAGACAGGACCCGCTCCTTCAACATCGCCAGTTCCACCAACACCTACACAAAGTAGCTTCAATACTCGCAATAGTAAAGACATAGCTGCAACTCAAATTCAAGAGGACCAAGAAGCCCGTATCCGCACTATCGAGAAGCACCTGTTCGCTGAAAAGCAGCTCACATCCACCCTTGAAGAGGCTCTCACAGATCTTGAGAAACAAAGCAACAAGGTCAAAGCCGATTGTGATGCATGGCGAAGACGTGCCAATGAACTGGAAGTTGAATTGAAAGCTGCCGAGGAGAAGGCCAAGAATGGCGATGCCGAGAAGGAAAATCGTTGGAGCTTAATGCAAGTCGAAGAAGAGAAGCGCAAGAGGAAAGAGGCAGAGCTCGCGAGAGCTCACCTTGAAGAACGTATGAACGCTCTCAGCAGCAAGAAAAAGAAGAAGGGCAGTTTGAATTGTTTCTAAAAGAATAATCCGAAGTCCTGTATCAACATTTCCAAGCTGCGTTTTCTTGCGACACCTCTGGCTTTCGCTTTACAATTTATTCCCATCTTACCTACATCTACATCTAATTCACGCCACTGTAATTTGTCTCAACGAACTCACTTGCCACAACATCTCACCGCAAACCCGCGAAAATTGGGAGCACTCCTCACAAACAATATTCAAATATCGCGACTGCGGCATGAAAGTGGAGGTCTGGAATCGAATTTTTGCTTCACCATACTCACCAATTTATTTCCTTGTACTTTAACGTCCCGCGATTTTACGAGATACCACAAAATTTTCCAACTTGTTTATTTTATTTTATTTTGCGCCGCAGAAGACCTTTTTTACTTTTTTGCTTCTTTGATATTTTGAATTGGCGAAGGTGTTTTATAGAGCGAAACGAAAATGGCAATGAACGGCATTGATGTTTACATTTCTCTAATTTGCTTATTTGCTTGTTTAGACTAGCGAATGATCTTTGCAATTTTGCTTTCTGATTCTTCTTTCTGCTGTTTGGGAGGAAACACATTTTTATTATGCTCAGATAGAGATTTTTAGTTTTGATTCTTCATGTGATATGGTGAGGTGGGGAAGATAGCTTGAGGGGAAGCTTGTTGGGTGGTGAATGGTGCTTGCATGATGGGTTTCCTGGTTGGCGAAGATGCATACCGGTATTGGAAGACGAAGGAGTTGAGGAGGAAAACGGGTAGACGAAGAGTTCCTGGTGATGGTGGAGAATAATGACAAAAATGAGATCAACATTTCGAGCGGATTTTTATGCACAAGAGCGACTACCTTGCTGGATTTGAGGTAGCATGAAACATCATAGCAGGAAGGCAAGAAGGAAGAAGGGAAATCTGGTTGATTAGACAACCCTAGAGAGGAGATGAGGACGATATCTGGAGTACAAAACATGATGATAGTGCACAGATCAAGAACAAATAGAATGATGATTTACCTTATACGCAATTTTCGTGCGCGTAGTGCTTTGGCTGATATGTTTGAGCCGTATATTGCGTCTTTGAATTTTGTCTTTTTTCTCGCTTTGTCAAAACGTGGGGTTTTGAGTTCTTGAGCCGACAATTATGTATTCGAGCTCTTACTCTCTCATTCAAGTGAAAGCCTTCTTCGCCGTTCTGTATTCATTCTTTGTGCGATAACCTGGGAATATATCTCAGCCAAGATTAAGTTTATTGGGAAATTCGCCCTCATCGAAAAGACTCACATTATTTCACTATCTTAATATACTTATGAATCTGCTTTCAATACAATCTTATTCTCTTACAGTACTAGTCAACTGCTATCAGCCGAAACGCGTTTTCACACCAAAACTTATCATTTATATTTATGAATTTCTTAATAATTAATAATAAAATCTAAGTATTTTTTTATTTATATAAATTGATTTACTTTTATTAAAAATTTAATAAAAAATATATTGATTTTTTTTAAATATTTTATTGATCGAATTATAGAGAGTTAAAGTTATATTGTTTTGAAAATAATGAGATTTACTAGTAAAATAAGCGAAAATCAAATAACTTTTTGATATTTTAATTCAATCATATAAATTTTGATAATATAAATTTCTGAGCATTTTAAAATAGTAAAAATATCAAATTTTATTATAAAAACTGTTAGAAAAGATGCTTATATCGTATATCACGCTATGCTGTATTGGGATTAGCCTGCATGTGACTCTATAAGTCCATACATATATATTGTATCTTTATATAGAATTTAATAATATCAAGGCTTTTTTATTAATTCCTATATGATCTTTTAATAGGTTATGAGCTTGGATTCGTGTAGTATTAGGATTAGTCTTCTAGAGTTATTTGATTAATGTTATAACAGATAATAATATGAAGGACTATCATAAAAGGATTCAATTCTATCTTAGAATCTAAAACTAAAGAAGGAAGAAAAGAATAAGAAAAGAACTGTAAGGGCTCCGGACTATATATACCAATAAATCACGTGCTAGACTAAGATCCTAGAAGCTAAGTGATTGAGAAAGGAATTTGAAAGGGATTGAATTGTCACATTACCCCCCCATCTGAAAAAAGCTCGCCTTCGAGTGCTTATCCATTTCCTTATTTCTAATAATATCATCATACTCATCATCACTATTTTTGTAGTATTTCAGCCATTAAGATAATACCTTAAACAAGCCGGGAAGGTTTTGATTGGCCAGGTAATACTTTTTGAGTTTGTAAAGAGAGTATTTGAAATTATCAACAGCGTACCAAGTAAGGTCAATATCGTAATTACACTATTATACTCAATAGTAAATATTATTACAAGTGCTCTTCAAAGCTATAATTTGTTCGATTTCCCATTCTTCTTCACCAGTAATATTGATTGAAGGGTCAGGATCATTCACTTAACCAGGAAGAGAATCATTTGCAGCTTTTCATAACTTTTCAGCTAAGAATATATTAAAAATTTTCATTATATCTAATAGTATTAGCTTAAAGGAATGCTTTATCTTCTTGACAATAAGGAACTTACCGTTTATTGGAAAATCTAGCTTTTTTGAAAGACGCTTGGTTTGGTAATATTGTATATCAAGCCACACAAAATCGTTTATTTTGAAATCGACAGGTTGTTAATGCATGTTAATCTTAAGCTGGGCTCTTTCTTGAGTATCTATAAGATGTTTTATAACAAGTTTCCATACGTCGTGGTATTATTAAGCTATAATACAGGCTTCGTCTATATTAAGCTTGTTCTTGGTTTCGGTATTATAAAACTTCCAATCCCAAGAGGTTTATAGGGAATAGCCGTATACGACTTTAAATGGAGAAATATCATTAAGAGAATTGTAAGGTAAGATGAGCTATGTGTAATTTATTATTAATAAGAGCTCTAACCAATTATCTTGATAATAGAAAACAAAGAATTAGAATCTCTTTTGAAGATACTGATTATAGATCTCAGTTTGTCTATTAGTTTGAAAATGATCCGTAATTGAATAACTAGTATTAATTGTCACGGATCGCACCCAATCGCAGCTGCGATCGCTTACGTGCACGCTTGCGCATGTGCATGATTACGTGTACATAGCTAGTATATAGGAATGCTTTACAAGCACTTTGCTCCCGATTCTGTAATTGTAGATTCTAAGGATAAATTGTATCCTGCTTTTGTAGTTCTTTTAAGGCAAAGTGTTATATTATTTATAACTCATTATACGATTATATAGCTATCTAATAGTTGATTAAATAATATCTTATAATTATAATACCTTCTTGGATATATCGAGGATGTTTGATATTATTTATAGGAAGAGGGCTGATTCCGAGTAAATCTATTTGATAAAAGACAACAAACCCTCAATATATAGAGTTATAAATATTATTATCATATTCAATCTATTTACTTTAAAAAGACTCTATTGCTTTCCCCCTTTTGCTGGCTGAGCATCTCCAACTGATAATAGTTAATCTTAACAAAACAATAATTATAATCCTTATAGTTTTAATATAAATATTAATAAATATAAAAAGAGTAAACAGTCTGAAAACGACTTCTCGATTGAGGTATTAACTCTTAAGAGTAGTATGTTGATATATACTTTTTCGTTACAGGAAGAACAAGTACTGACCTTTAAAAACTTTGAGAACTTATAAAACAAAATTATAAGATTTAAAAACGAATTGCTACAGTATAATCTTAATATCACTTATTTATCTTAACCTCCAAGATATTAATAACAATATTATACAGATTCCCTTGCGAATCGCG
This sequence comes from Botrytis sinoallii, assembly GCF_014898435.1. Taxonomy (NCBI): domain Eukaryota; kingdom Fungi; phylum Ascomycota; class Leotiomycetes; order Helotiales; family Sclerotiniaceae; genus Botrytis; species Botrytis sinoallii. Next base: position 1,200,115 of record NW_024066029.1, on the reverse strand, counting down.
GAGTCCGGATTCCTGATATTCTAATCGATTCTATTGAAAGGGTATTTCTTATTATTAGGAAAAGGAAGAATAAGAAAAATCTCTGTTTGCAAAGTTAATCTTTATAACAATCCCTTTTGAATACTAATAGCAGATTCCTTTCAAATCCAATTGCTTTGTTGAGTGACTTACAAATTCATTGAATACTTTATTCTCGTTTATTTATTATTGTAGTAGAGTATTCGTATATTCTGAAGCCTATTAATCTTTCATTCAAATTCAAAGATGATATGGAGCCGAAAGCAAGCCTCTGGTAGCTATTGATTATCGAGCGATTCGAATTTTACGAAAATTTGTTTATCTCAGAAGTGTAATGGTGATTTTATATAATAAATCAGATAGAAGGAGAGGTACAAGAATATATGTTCTCGCTGTATATTTAAGTACTCCATTTGATAGGATAGCAATTGATTGATCAGCTTGTAGTTATTTACAAGAACCCGGTTGAAGCCAATTATGTACAAACTGAGTATGAATACTGGGTTATGCCTAATAACATTCAATGAGGAAACTTCTTAGTATGATATTATAGGTTTAGATTATTAGCTATATAGACGGAAATCACCGATCCAACAATTCTTTTCTGCGATTTGGAAAGAAAAATATCCGATTTTCTTCAATAAGCTATTAGCCTCCATATCAATGAATACTATACTATCGAGAATCTGGCTATCAAGCTTATTAAGATCGATAAACTCAAAGTTATGCTTTGAAAATGTAATTGTTACAAAACAATTAAAGAGATACCTTTTAGAAAGTTATCTAGTAATATTGATTTGTTGATTATCTTTAAAAACACTTTCCGCTCATTGAGTAATTCGAATTTATCTATTCAATTTCATACCCAATATCCTTCTTATATTTCTATTAACTATACAGGAATCTTTAAGCTAAATAATACTTTATTTTCAGGAAACAATTTCAATTGTAATATTACTACCCCTGTATTGGGAATGAATTGTAGTTTTATGTTACATATAAATAATGTAAACGCTATGACCGAGATTCAAGAGATTGGAGAAGACGAAGAGTTTTACGATGTAGAAGAGAATGCCGAGGAGGATATAAACCAAGAAGTGTAAGCGGAAACTGTCGAGTTCGCTTGTATTGCTAAAGACCAACGTTTAAATCAACACGCTTAGATAGAAGTTCTCTCCTAAGCGCGATTCGGGATATAAGATTCCTCGATTTGATAAAACTAATAAGAAATAATTCCATAAACCTACTATGCATACTTTCGAAAAACGGATATTCATACAATACTCAATCTCTTATAGATTCCGAAGTGAATAGCTTTGCTTTTATCGACAAAACACTCTTTTTATTATTATTTTCTATATTCAAATTCCACTTCATACTATTCGAATTACTGATTGAAGTCAAAAGCTATAATAGTATACAAAGTGAAGCTATTATTTATTTCATATTTTTTAATTTCATAATTGATGCTCAACAATAGTTTTATTTGTTATTTCTTATTACCGATTTGAGTTTATATAATGTAATTTTAGATTGCAAATGGTTAGCAGAGATTTGAGTTAAAATCGATTATTTTAATCGACATCTCGAATAGTCTTTTGAATATCCTCTTATTATTTCCTTATCAAAAAATATACTTTTAATCAAAAACAGTCTTCAATAACCCAAAATCAATTACTTGAAATAAAAAGATGCTGATAATCGAAATATCCGATTGGAAAAGATATATTATCGACTTGACAATAGATAATCAACTATAATACTGATTATACCTGAAATACTTATTACTCTTTCCTAAGAGATTAATATAATAATCTCAAATATAATTGAAGCTCAAATTCCAATCAATCTGAAAAAAAAACCTATTTTTAATCAAATCTCTATTCAATCTATTTACAAATCCCTTCCACTTCGTATCTCCAATATATTCAATATCTATATACTCAAGCCAATTCAATTTCAATTTATCTATAAGAAAAGCAAGAATTATAAAATCTTTATAATTATATATATAGAGATTGATGATATCATTTCGATTTACAAATCTAGTTAAGATAATAATCATTAAATCTCAACCACAATTACTATCTTAAATAATTCTAAATTAAAAACTATTGCTATTTTCAATTATATTATTGTAGATATTGAGATGAAGCCTTCGATCCCCAAAGTTTATCAGCAATATTATCAAGCATTCTCCAAACGCGAGTTCAATATCCTACCTCTCTCCCGATTATACAATTATAAGATTATATTTAAAAGAAAAGGTAAAAAAGCTCTCAAATACAATCCCCTATATAAAATATCATTTAAATAATTTAAGATTATTAAAAAATATATTATAAAAAACCTTACCAAAGGATTTATAAAATCTAGTCAAGCACCATTCGCAACACCGATTTTCTTCATAAAAAAGCCAAATAAAAGCTTAAGATTCTATATAGACTTTCGATTATTCAATTCTTTAATATATAAAAATAGATATCCTCTACCTCTTATTGATGAAATACTTGTACAACTCGTTAATACAAAGATATATATTAAATTAGATATTCGATAAATGTTTTATCGTATTCACATAAATCTAGTTTTCAAAGAATACACTACCTTTCATATTCGATATAATTCTTACAAATACAAAGTTTTACCTTTTGGACTGATAAATGGCTTTGCAACTTACTAATGATATATAAATAATATCCTATTTGACTATTTAAATAATTTCTGTACTACTTATCTCGATAATATTTTTATATATTCTGAAAACGAAAATGAATACAAGAAACATGTCAAGTATATCCTCGAATGATTTGAGTTTGCTAGTCTTCAGGTAGATTTCAAGAAGTGTGAATTCAATATTCAATGTATAAAGTATTTAGGTTTTATTATTTTTATAGATAGTGTACAAGTCGATTCAGAAAAGATTGAAATGATTGCTACTTGGATTTACCCTATTACTGTAAAGGGTATCCAATCGTTCTTAGGTTTTTGTAACTTTTATTACCGATTTATCAAGAATTACAATATAATAGCAAAACCTCTTTATGAACTTACAAAAACAAATATCAAATTCCATTTTAATGAAATTTATCAAATTGTATTTGATATATTCAAAAACAGACTTATCTCCACTCCTCTCCTACAACATTACGACTATACACTACCCTGTATGCTGGAACCGATATATCCAATAATGTAGTCGCTAGTGTGCTATCTCAGAAGTACAACAACGAATGGTTACCAGTTGCCTACTTTTCGAAAACGATAATTACCGCCAAACTGAATTACAAAGTTTATGATAAAGAAATATTTGTGATTATCAAATCCCTAAACTACTAAAAAACCGAACTTACTGGATCCCCGTATTAGATCAAAGTGTATACCGATTATAAAGTGCTCGAATACTTTATATCAACTAAACAGCTGAATACTTGACAAGTACACTAAACAGAACTACTCGTTGATTATAACTTTATCATTATATACTATACTGGAAAGAACAATCCACTTGCAGATATGTTTATATGCTGCATTAACAAATTGAATCAACAGAACAATATTAAAAAGAAAAATCGTTTTCAGTAGTTTATAAAAAATAATTAGATAAATACAAAGATTATATGCGAATCTTTGCGGCAAGATCTGGATATAATCGCAAATATCGATATACACATAATCACATCGCTTTTCGATATTGTAAATTGTATTATTGAAACAAATAGATCCTATTCGAGTTTAGAAGCTTTGTGTATTTAGATTACTAAATCGTACAAGTATTTTACATTTGAGAAAGGATTTTTGTTTTACAACAATCGACTTTACATATCGGATACCGAAAATCTGTGAATCTATTTGATTTGTGAAGTTTACAATTCAGTTTCCATTGTACATTTTGATGTTAAAAAGACCTACACTCTTTTGGCCAATCAATACTATTGAAAGAATATAAATAATACAATCAATCAATATATACGGAATTGTTATAAATGCAAGTGCAGCTCTATATCAAGAAATCGCATTCCCGATCTTCTCTACCTATTCCCGATTCCTACACAAGCATAGCAATACATTACTATAAACTACTACAATTTCAACAAGAATAAATACAATTACAACAATATATTTATTATTATCGATCGATTAACTAAACAAGCTATTTCGATATCCTATTATAAATCAATCGATTCGAGAAATCAGGCCTGCTTATATCTATATCATATATATAAATACTACGGTGCCCTGGAGATTATAATCTCTAATTGTAGTTCTCAATTCATATCCAAATTCTGATAAGAATTCAATAATATTTTAGGAATGCAAGTCAAGTTATTTATTGCTTACCACCCACAAACTAACAGTCAAATTGAGATTTATAATCAATATCTCCAACAATGCTTGTGATTCTTTATAAGCTATTATCAAGATGATTGGTCTGAATTCTTATCAATAATAGACTACACTCAACTCATACTTTTCTATAAATTACTAAATAATCAAATCTTATACGAGATCTTGTATAACTACCTACCCCACAATCCCTAGAATTGGAAACTCGATTTTATTATGTTTATCGATGATTTGAATATAATTGATATTAAAGAGTATACCAAATACAATAAACTAGTATTCGATTGAGTAAAAGAAAATATCTTGTATATGCAAGAAAAGATATCTCGATTGATTAATTTGTATTATTGCTTAATCGATTTTGATGTAGGAGACTATATATAGCTCAGTATAAGGGACTTTCCGATACAATGACTATCTAAAAAACTAGATTACCCTATTCAAAGTAGATTCAAGATTATTAGTTAGACTGGAGATTCCTTTCGATTAGATTTATCGTCTATTATGAAAATCCATCCCGTATTTCCATTTAGTAAGCTTTGCAAAGCGATAGACGATTCATTTCCCGAACAAATCCTCGAATCATTATTTCCAATAAATATCATTGGTGATACTGAATGGGAAGTGGAATGTATTCTAGTTGTAAAGAAAGTACACTGATAGCTTAAGTACAGAATATTGTGGTTGAACACCAATAACAATCTCATCTGGTACCTTGCCTTTGATTTAAAAACTGCTTTACACTACCTCTATGATTTCCATTTACAAAATCTTATTTTGCCAGGACCCCCTGCGCATCTATCGAAATGGATTTGTTTTTATAAGAGTAGAAAAGATGATTACAATTTTATAAATAATAATTAATATATAAATGAAAAAGATAAAAAAAACTTTTTTAATTTATTATTGTAATAAAGAAAATCCTAATTGTATGAAAGACTGAAAGCGATTAGATAAAAATGAAATGTTAACAAAGAAAATCTTTTTCTCTGCCCGATAGATTTAAACTAAGTTAAAAAGAAAACCTCTATAAGTATTAACGGTTACAGTCGGGTGAGGTACAATAGCAAAAGCTGGATAGTTTAAACCGAAATACCAGCCAAGTTTCTAGTTAACAGTGATGATAAGCACACACAGAATAATTACAAGCCGAAAGACAAGACGATTGTTGATTGCAACACATATAACAACAAGGCTAAGCTTACACTCAGTCACACCTAATTGCTTGTAAGTTGTTGAAAGCTCTGCTTCCATCTGAGTTAGAATGAGTTGATGCTATTGTTTCAATTCGTCTCCCTACACTACAACCTCTATTACACAATGTTCTACAATTTCTTAAACAAAAGTAAAAGGAAGTATTTCTTTCGAAATACGATTTTTTAGCTTCTTCTGTATATCAAACTATCTCAAAAGTTAATTTTACTAAAAGCTGGTAAAGTTATAACTTACTTTTATTATATTACTGTATTCAGCAATAACCGATTGATATTGGAGAAACATCTTGTGTGTATCCTTATCAAACAAATGCTCATACTTATATTTACTAATTAGATAAAACAAACAGTAAAATTGATTAAATAATTATTCAGAAAGTTAATAGCAAATATCATCTTTTTTGCTGGAAATATAATTATATACACAGTTAGTATAAACCCAGTTATTCTTCCGAATATATTGTTCCTACTATAGTACCGTCTTTTTTGATAACCTCTTACTTAGAAATCCTTACTTATCAATATTAATAAAATCAACACTTCTGTAACGAAGCATATCGAATTTGCAATTAGATTGATTTTGATACAAGATCTTTAGAATGTTTTTCTCAACTATCTCACTATCATTTTCGAGATTATGAAAATGATATACTATTACAGTTAACTTATTAGCAAACTTCTTTTTGTAATTGTTAATATAATTAATTAAGAGATTATATTCTTTCTCCGAATTCTGTTTCGAAAAACAATAAAATAAATATATCTAATAAGCATATCAAAGATTGATCTTATTTTCAAATATATTGCCTTCAGCATCTATAATCACACTTATTAGACAAGCCGATTGTAAATTAGAAATATTAAAAGAAAGTTTCATTTATATACATCTTTATTATTCAATCTATTTTCCTTATCATCTTCCTTTTTGCTGATAGAATTACTGTTATTTCTATTACAGTTCGACTTCTCCTCTTTCTTAATAGGATGTTTGTTTTGTATAACAAAAAAGACAAACATTTTTTTTGCTGCAAGCTATAAAAAAGTATATTAACAAAGCAAATACAAAAGAAAAATAAACAACTTATTGCTACATATACATTCTCCTATTGCTTTAGCTATATTGGTAACAATTTGCTCTTGCTACTATATTTTCTTGATAATATAAAAGGTATATTAATTATTGATTAAAGGATACAAAAAAGATAAATGACCAAAAAAGATTTAAAAAGAAAAAGAAATTCGGGCGATCTATATATTTCGAAAGCTTTGCATTATTACTAGGTTACAAAACGGTTTCCTTTGTTTTCTATACACCTTTCTGTTACGAAAAAAGCAAAATTTGTATATACACCTGTTTATTACATTATATTACAATATAAACAACAACGCCTTATTGGAATCGCTGATACATCTACAGATTAGATAATTGTAAAGCTTAAAGGCAAGCTTTTTCGAAAAGGAAAGTAGTATCACAGATCATACCCAATCGCAACTGTAATTACTTATATACACGCTTGTATATATATACAATCATATATATATAGCTAATATATAGAAGCACTCTACAAGCGCTTTGCTCCCGATTCTGTAGTTGTAGATTCTAAGGATAAATTGTACCCTGCTTTTGCAGTTCTTTTAAGACAAAGTGTTACATTAATATTTAGAATCTTTTGAAATTCTTTTCAAAAACTTGATATGAATTAGAATCCACAATCAGATATTATGAAAAGAGGAGAATCGAAATAGCGATAAATATAATAAATATATAATTTGGCTGCTGTAATTAAATCGATCATCTTTTTGCAAGGGATGGAGATAGCTTGTTTGCTAAATCGATTGATAATAATAAATACATTGTTATATCCATATTTGTCTTTATTGAAGCTATAATAGTTCATAGTAATATATTCACAGAATCGGCTTGATATTAACAATGGGTGTAGTAAGCCAGGGGTTTTGTTTTAAAGAATATTTATTCTACGACAAGTATTGCAATTTCAATAGTATTAAGCTATTATTTAAGAGATTTCTTATCAGTAATAACAATCAGTTAATAACTTCAGGGTTTTTCGGATGCCTGGATGTGCGGTAGAGATATTATTATAAGCTTCTCGAATTAAAAGAATACAAAGGTTATTTATATCAAAAACCATTAGTTTATCTTTATATAATTTATTTATTTATTTATAGTGATTAACGTCTTGTGGAGGACCTCCCGAGGGGTATGAAAGACGTGACTAGATCTAGAGTTACAAATACAGAAAGGCGCTGATGCGTACGCTAGTAAAACCTCATAGGGTAAAACCCAGTTCCTTCTATATATCCTAAACAAGCCAGTGTAATGATCGCAAATAGGGCCGTTTTTTGATTGGCCCCATATTCCTAGCGCTTCCTTCTGCTCATGGAGAGGAGCGCTCTGATTGTACAATTACTTCTGTCATAGAACCATGTTTTATAGACAGGAGCAGTGTGTACAGGTGTGCTGCTTCAAAGAAGCGGGTGTGTGTGTGGTGATGCTCCAGAGGAGCGGAGGGTTCGGCTATTAGGCCGCTCAAGAGGAGCGGCCGGAACGGTGGTTCTGCTTGATAGCGGAGTGGCGCATAGGCGCAGTGGTGGTGGCTGGAGGGGGGATCACTAGTTCCTCCTCAGCACTCGATCGATCGCTTTTGCGGCCCATAATAGAGAAGCTCTATTAGGGTTAGCGGTAGATTGTCGAAGCTCAGAGGAGCTGTGTTATGAGGTCCACACTAAGGTGGCCTATGAGGCGGCATATAGAGTGGATCTATGTGGATCCCAAAGATGGGGATTGGCCCATATATACGAAAATTTCGTCGCTATAGCCTTAAGTCGTAGAACAGTGGGAGAGTGGCCCGATCACTTTACCACTGAACCAGCCGGGCTCCTTGCGGAGGACAATGGTCTTTTTGTCTTATCTTTATATAATAGTAGTCCATCTTCAAGACTAAAGTGATTATTGTCTTTCTGCGTTTGTTTTTGTAAGGCTTTCTATTGTTTTTATATAAAAAATAATATAATAATATATCTTTTTATATATATATATATATAGTTCTATATTCATATAGTATACTAAGAGCGAATCACATGATCACATGATCAAATCACATGATCGTCGCTTAAGAGAGCTCTTAGCCTAGAACGGCCTGAAAATCAATTCTTTATTAGCTCTTTATTAGTTCTTTCAATCCATTCGTAGTAAGATCGACATAGTATTAGCGAAATCGAATAAGGAATAAGAAAGAAAAGCTTTATTTGATGGAATGGCCGGATTAGGAAGAGATCTACGAGAAATAAACGAAAGTGGAAAGCTAGATTAGTAGGAAAAAGCATAAAATAAGGCCTTTTCCCCTCGAATATAGAAAAAGAAAATAAGAATATCATATACTGTTTCATGAAAATCACGTGTTTCATAGCTATTTAGTTGTTAATACGAGCCAGCTTCCCATAATAGACTAATATTAGTCTATTCCCTCTTATATACTATATACTCATATACTAGCTCATGACCTACGATACTTTCAAAGAAGGAGTATAGCGATTAGTGAGTAGAATACGATCGATAATCTGTAGAACTGGGAAAATCGAAACTAGGTCTAAAATTCAAATAAAAGCTTCTTTGGTAGAATCTAATCGAAGCTTGCAAACCAGAATAAGAGAATCGATTTAATTATCTTTCAGGAGTTGTTGACAGTATTGCAACTTTTTCTTTTGATTTTGGTTATCAAGTTCATCGGTGTGGCGGGTAAGAGTGTCGGCTAATAGATTGTCTTTTCCTAAACAATAGCATATTACAAAATTGTAGTCCGCCAGGAGTTTGGCTTATTGGTTTTACCGGAAGTTTAAGGCTTTTGTAGTTATAAAATAGACTAGTGCTTTATGATCGGTATAAACACAAATCTAGTATAATATACTAGTGAGTTCAATATACTAATATCTAAAGGACTTTACAATAAAAAGTATTTCTTTATTATAAACTTTATAATTAAGCTTAGCAGAAGCCATAATTTTCAAATAGAATCCTATAGGTAGTCAGTCTTTGTCATACTTTTGTGAGAGAACATTTTGCTATTATTCTATTTGAAGTATCTATTTCCAGTATAGATTCAAGATCTTATCAATAATACTGTAAAAACAGAAAAGGAGATAAAAAAATCCTTAAAATATCAAAAGTGTGTATATAGTCATTATCAAATCGGAAGGAGATATTATTTTTGATCAGATTGATTAAAGGTTTAGCTAATATATTAAAGTTGTATATAAATCAGTAATAGAATTATAAAATCCTAAAAAGAACTGAATTCCTTTAATTATAATCGGATACGCCTAATTGCATATAACAACAACTTTCTCAGGATCTACTTTAATTTTTTTTGTGGAGATTATAAAGCTAAGGTATTTAGTATGACGTAATATTAAATTCGCTTTTTTTTTAGATTGGCTTGAAGATCAGTATCTCTTAAATATTGTAACACCTTTTTCATATGGATCTGATGTTTTAAGAATCTAAAGAGTAAATCAAGATATTGTTCAATAGGCTGTACAAAGTTATCGAGATAATCGAAGAGAATATTATTTATATAATATTAATAAATAGCAGAACTATTAATTAGATCAAAAGGAAGAACACAGCATTTATAGGCTTTATAATATATACAGAAAATTGTATATTCTTTGGATTAAGGGTCCATTCTAATTCGATGGAATACTTACAAATATCGAGTTTAATAAAATCTTAGTATCAGTAAGACAGCCAAGAATTTCATCAATCAAAGGGAGAAGGTATCGATCCTTTTAGATAAATGAATTTAATATACAAAAATCGATATAGAGTCAAAGACTTCCATTCGCTTTTCTTATAAAAAGGATAGGAACTGCAAATAGAGCTTAACTAGATTCAATAAAGTCTTTATGAAGATTATCAATAATATATTTCTTAACTATTTCAAGCTTTTCAAAAAATATCTTATAAAGAAGGCTGTATTTAAAAAGCTTTTTCACTATTATCTTTAAGGATAATCTTATAGTTGTATAATCGATGTAGTGGTAGTATATTCGATTCGGCTTTCAAGAATATGTTGGTATAGTCTTTATATTCTGATAAAATGGAAGATTCTGTATTTAGTGTAAATAATAAGGCTAGTAATAAATATGCAGCTATATGGTGTTGTAATAGACTAAAATGAAGGTTTTGTAATACAATATCAACTAATTTGATTGATCTTCCTCTTTAAAGCATTGATTGATTAATTTGCTAATTTGTGAAAAGAGCTAATAAATAATTTATTGTTTTATTGATGTATATAGGTCAAATGGAATACAGGGCCTATAATAAGAGTAATTCGATTAAACGTTTTGGAACTATCTGAGAAATGCAGGGTAGAAAGTGCTTTTTATAAAATATAGGTATATGTTGAAAGGTGTGGTTTCACGTGATCATGGGGCAGGGGGAGCTAGCCCCAATTAGTACTAGTAAGAGCTCTGTCCTATACAGAGCTCTTCCTCTTGAAAGTGAAAGAAGATACTTAGTACACTAGTCCTCTTATATCATCACTTTCTACCCTATACTTCCTATCTTATTCCCTATAGAGAATCATACTTAAAACAGGTTATGAGCCCGGGTTCGCACCTGGGTTAGAAACTAATTGGCAGAAAGAAACGTGTAGAGGCACAAGAGAAAAGGCAGAGGCCTATACAACCAAAAAGAGGTAAAGGCCTATATAACAAAAAGAATAAGTCGCAAAGGCGCAAGAGAAAGACAAAGGCCTAAATCAAATCGAAAGAGTTGTAATAGAGGCTTCTCACTAATACGAAATCAAATCCTCGAAAAAGATATATTCACTCTATATAAAAACTCAAATTACATTAAGGGAGAAAGCAAATAAATATCCCTATATCGTAATATACCAAAACCAAAACCAACAACAACATTCGCAATTATGGGAGACGATTCTGATAATAGACAATCAAAGATCTAAATATTAGATAGAAAGAATTAATATTATTGGTTTAAGATAACAAAGCTGTATTTCGTAAAGAAGGATAAGGTTACATTATTATAAATAATATAGCTATATACAGAGCACTCCATACAGATTCTATTGAATTGATGGATACGATATATAAGATAAAAAAGGTCCAAGCTGGTACAGAGCTTTTCGTTATTCAGCATATCAGTGATATGGATAACAAACTTATTAAAAACGCTAGCGAGTTTAGTGATAAATGGGCTAAACTGAAGGTAAAGTACAAACACGTCACCCCTCAAGAATTGCAAAACAAGTTTATATGATTGATAATATAAAAGCTGAAGGAAAGTGCTATAGTCAAAAAAGGCTGGGGCGAAATATACTCTATTTAAAAAGAAATAGTTGAAATAAAGATAGCATAAAAGGATTTGTTGACTGAAAATATTGTTCTAGGATTCTTTATTTAAGGATTGCCGAAATGTTTTAATATTATTATCAAAATAATTGATACTCAAAAACTTGACTTTACAATCAAGTTTGAAAAAATCCAAGCTATAAACAAAACAGCCGCTCTCAGAAATACTATTTCAATGAATAAGAATAAAGATATAAGTATAATAATGATTACACAAAACCATCAAGATTATAGATAATATGATAAAGACTATCACCAAAGTTTTGAGAGAAGACCTTATAATTCAAATAAAGGAAAAGAATACTTTTATTATAATGAATCGGATTATATTATATGAGACTATTTATATAAGAAAGATATCCAAGCCTATATCAAAAACAATTCAATCAAGAAATCATCATCTTTATTGAAATATCAAGTAAATTTAAATTGAAAAAGTTATAAGTCTTTCTTTAATAATTTAATCTTCCGCTCTACATGCAATCACGATTATATTACAGCTAAGACCTCAACGAGAAAGAGTCTTATTATTATCTAAGTGAGTTTGTACATATATCCTTTCATAGTAATATCAGAAAATAAATTGCAAATACTGATTGTTTGTTGTATATAACTAACCAATCTCATCTTTTATTTAGCTTAAAGTCATTTTTCAGGTTAAAATAGATAAAGGTTGGAGGGGAGAATTGATTGTAAGAAAGTATAGAACGATAGAGATAAAGTGAAATAAAAAGGTATATAAATTAAAGGTGTTATATATTTTAGAACTAGGAGTAAGTTTATTATTTATAAAATTGTTTTACAGGGAATTCAATACTAAGGGAATCTTCAATATAAGAAGATATATTTTTATAAAAACGAAAAAGTTCTATTATTTACAAACAATTTTTATGGAATTTATATAATTATTAATACCATTATTAATGATTTTGATACTATATTTCCAGCTATAAAGAAGGATAAAGAAGTTCCATTAGAAATTGAAGATATTGTTTACAGTAAAGATAAAACAGATAAGGTAGATACCTAATAACAAAACCGTCTAAACCAATACTAGCTATAGTATTATCGCTTTGGATATATAGGATATAGAGTTTTGAATAAACTATATCTCGTTACAACCTTGGAGAAGGATATCAAGTTACCTGTAGATTTAAAGCCTTGTAAGGTATGTGTAATAACAAAAATAAAGAAGTATTATAGTACAATTCTTTTAGAGTACAAGAAATAACTATTAGCTTTTATATTACTAGATATATCAGAACCATTTCCAATATTATTTCAAAAAAGTAATATTTTATAGAAATTAATTTGTAATTAAACAAAAAAGGTTTGGATAATGTATTTGAAAAAGAAAAATGATATTATTGAAAAATTTGAGAAATAAAGAGTTGATATAGAATGAGAGAATAAATTTTTGATTAAAGCAATATATATCAACAATACTCTAGAGATCAAAAAGGTATTATAGAAATAATAAGACAAGCTAAATATACAATAACAATTGATATATATATATATCTCAAATCAAAATGGTATAACTAAACAAGCAATTCAAACTATTTAATCGAATATTTGTATAATGCTTAAAGATTTAGAAATGCTAATTGAATTCTGGGATTATATAGTGAAAGCAGATGTATATATTAGAAACAGGATATGTATAGAATTATGAGTAAATGAATTCGAGGTTAGATAAAGATATGGAGAGATACCTGCCAGTTAACAATGGGATATAATTACATAAGCAAAGAAGAAGCAAGTATTGCCATACGAGACATGGATTGGAATAGTATTATTGATAGCATATATCAAAATGTGGAAATCAAAATACTACTTTTATATTAATCCAGCATCTCATCCCAATAATACTCGCTGAGATAAGTTAGTGAATAAAATAAGAATAGATATATTTGTTGAATATAATAATTATATAACAAAGTAATTATAAATATATACTTTAGATAGATATTTATTTATTTATTTATAGTGATTAACGTCTTGTAGGGGACCTCCCTAGGGGTATGAAAGATGTGGCTAGATCTAGAGTTACAAATACAAAAAGGCGCTAATGTGTATGCTAATAAAACCTTATAGAGTAAATTCAGTTCTTTCTATATATTCTAAACAAGTCAGTATAATATTTGCAAATAGGACTATTTGATCAGTTCTATATTTCTAATACTTCCTATTACTTATGGAAAGAAGCGCTCTGATTGTATGATTATTTCTGCTATAAAATTATATGGGTAGGAGCAGTATGTATACAGATATATTACTTAAAAGAAGCAGGTGTGTGTATGATGGTGCTTTATGGGAGTAGAGGATTCAGCTATTGGGCTGTTCGAGAGGAGCAGCCGGAATAATGGTTCCGCTGAATAGCGGAGTAGTAGCGCATAAACACAGTGGTAGCAGCTGGAGGAGGGATCAGTTCCCTTTCAGCATTTGATCGATTGCTTTTGCGACCTATAATAGAAAAGCTCTATTAGGGTTAGCAATAGATTATTGAAGCTCAATGAAACTGTATCAGGAGATCTATATTAAGGTGATCTATGAGGCGATATACAGGGTGGATCTATGTGGATTAGATCACTATAGTTATAAGTCGTAGAACAATAGGAGAGTGACCCGATCATTCTACCACTGAACCAGCCAGGCTTCTTGCGGAGGACAATGGTCTTTTTGTCCTTTAGATAGATATATAGTAATAAAAACAAGTAATTGTATATTCTTCAAAGAATCACTAAAAGATAAAATAAACCTAAAACTATATTTTATTATTTTAGGGGGAGAATTCGTAAAAGGATAGAAAATATAAAATATCTTATCAGAATAATAACTAATAGGAAGACCTTATAAGACTACAATTGAAATTGCAGGTACAATATTTACAGAATCTATATCTATTAAATCAGTTGAATATAATTTAGAAAATAAAATCCCAAATCTTGTTGAGATACTTATCACGGATCGCACCCAATCGCAGCTGCGATCGCTCACGTGCGCGCTTGCGCACGTGCACGATCACGTATACATAGCTAGTATATAGGAGCACTCTACGAATACTTTGCTCCCGATTCTGTAGTTGTAGATTCTAAGGATAAATTGTACTCTACTCTTACAGTTTTTCTAAGGCAAAGTATTATATTATCTACAACTCACTATACAATTGCACAGCTATTTGGTAGTCGATCAAATAATATCTTATAATTATAATACCTTTTTAGATATATTAAGGACATTCGATATTATTTATAGGAAAAGAACTAATTCCAAATAAATCTATTCAATAAAAAACAACAAACCCTCAATATACAGAGTTACAAGTATTGCTATCATATTCAACCTATTTACCTCAAAGGGACTCTATCGCTCTTCCCCTTTTACTAGCCGAACGCTTTTAGTGATAATAATCAATCTTAATGGAGCGATGGTTATAGTTCTTATGGTTTTAATATAAATACTAGTAAATATGAAAAGGATAAACAATCTGGAAACGATTTCTTGATCAAGGTATTAATTCTTGAGAATAGTATGCTGATGTATATTTTTCTGTTATAGAAAGAACAAGTGCCGACTTTTAAAGACTTTAAAAACTTGCAAAACGAAATTGTAAGATTTAAAAACGAATTGCTATAGTATAGTCTTAATATTATTTATTCATTTCAACCTTCAAAATATCAATAGCAATATTATACAAATTCCCTTGTGAATCGCAGAATCCGGATTTCTAATATTCTAGTCGATTCTATTGAAAGGGTATCTCTTATTGTCGGGAAAAGAAAGAATAAGAAAAACCCCTATTTGCGAAATCAGTTTTCGTAACGATCCCTTTCGAGTACTAATAACAGATCCCTCTCAAACCCGATTGCTTTATCAAGTAATCTACAAATTTATCAAACACTCTACTCTCGTTTATCTATTACTATAGTAAAGTGTTTGTATATTCCAAAGCCCATCAATCTTTTATTTAAACTCAAAGATAATATAGAGTCGAAGCAAGCCTCTGACAACTATTGGTTACCAAACAACTCGAACTTTATGAAAATTCGCTTATCTTGGAAGTGTAATGGCAATTTTATATAGTAGATTAGATAAAAAGAGAAGTACAAAAATATATATTCTTATTATATACTTAAGTCCCTATTTGACAAAACAGTAATTGATTAATCAGCTTACAGTTATTTATAAGAATCTAGTTAAAGCTGATTATATACAAACTGAATATAAATACTGGATTATGCTTAATAATATCCAACGAGAAAACTTTCTAGTATAATATTACAGATTTAGATTATTAGCTATACAAATGGAAATCATTAATCCGATAACTCTTTTCTGCAATTTGGAAAGAAAAATATCCGATTTCCTTCGATAAGCTATTGATCTCTATATCAACAAATGCTATATTGTTAAGGACCTAACTATTAAACTTATTGAGATCAACAAATTCGAAATTATACTTCGAGAATGCAATTGTTATAAAACAATTAAAAAAACATTTTTAGAAAACTGTTTAATAATATCAATTTATCAATTATCTTTAAAAACACTTTTTACTCATCAAATAATTCAAACCTATCTATTCAATTTTATACCCAATATCCTTCTACATTTCTATTGACTATACAGAAACCTTTAAGTTAAACAATATTTTATTTCCAAAAAACAATTTCAATTATAATACTACTACCCCTACCATCAGAAATGAATTACAGTTTCATATTATATATAGATAATATAAACACTATACCGAGATTCAAGAGATTAAAGAAAATAAAGAATTCTATAATATAGAAAAGAATATTGAGGAGAATATAAATCAAAAAGTATAAGCGGAAGTTATCAAATCTATTTATATTGCTGAAGACTAATGTTTAAATTAATATGTTTAGATAGAAGTTTCCCTTCTAAATGCAATCCGGGATATAAGATTCCTCGATTTGATAAAACTAATGGAAATGATTTATAAATCTATTATATATACTTTCAAAGAACGGATATTTATATAATACTCAATTTCTTATAGATTTCGAAGTGAATAGCTTTGTTTTTATTAACAAAACACGCCTTTTATTATTATTCCTTATGTTCAAAACCCCGCTTCATATTATTCAAACCACCGATTGAAGTCAAAAACTACAATAATATATGAAATAAAGTTATTATTTATTTCATATTTCTTAATTTCACGATTAATGCTCGATAATAGTCTTATTTGCCATTTCTCATTACCGATTTAGATTTATATAGTGTAATCCTAGATTGCAAATAGTTAATAGAAACTCGAATTAAAGTTGATTGTTTTAATCGATATCTCAAATAGCCTTTTGAGCATCCTTTTATTGTTTCCTTATCAAAAAATATACTTTTAATCAGAGATAGTCTTTAATAATCCAGAATCAGTTACTTGAAACAGAAAGATGTTGATAATCGGAATATCCAATTGAAAGAGATATACTACTAACTTGACAATAAACAACCGATTATAGTATCGATTGTATCTGAGATATTTATTACCCTTTCCTAAGAGATTAATATAATAATCTCAAATATAATCGAAGCTCAGATTTTAGTTAATCTAAAAAAGAAATCTATTTTCAATCAAATCTTATTTAGTCTATTTATAAATCCCTTTTGTTTTATATCTTCAATATATTTGATATCTATATATTTAAGTCGATTCAATTTCAATTTACTTGTAAGAGAAATAAGGATTATGAGATCTTTATAGTTATATATATAGAGATTGATAATATTATTTCGATTTATAAATCTAATTAAAAACAATAATTATCGAATCTTAATTATAGTTACTACCTTAAATAATTCTAAACCAAAAATTATCGCTACTCTTAATTACATTATACAGATATCGAGATAGAGCCTCCGATCCCCGAAATTTATTAGCAATATTATCGAATATTCTTTAAATACAAGTCCAATATCCTATTTTTCTTTTAATCATACGATTATAAGATTATATTTGAAAAGAAAATAAAAAAGCTTTCAAATATAATTCTCTATATAAAATATTACTCAAACAGCTTTAAGATCATTAAAGAATATATTACAAAAAACCTTATTAAAAGATTTATAGAATCCAGCCAAACACTGTTTACAGCACCGATTCTCTTTATAAAAAAGCCAAATGGAAATTTAAGATTCTATATAGACTTCCGACTATTCAATTCTTTAATATACAAAGATAGATATCCTTTACCTTTTATTAATGAAATACTTGTACAACTCACTAATACAAAGATGTATACCAAATTAGATATTCAATAAGTGTTTCATTGCATCCATATGAATTTAGTTTTCAAAAAATATATTATCTTCCGTACTTGATATGGTTTCTACAAATATAAAGTTTTATCTTTTGAACTAACAAACAACCCTATGATTTATTAATGATATATAAATAATATCCTATTTAATTATTTAAATAACTTTTATATTGTTTACCTCAATAATATTCTTATATATTCTAAAAACAAAGATGAATACAAGAAATATATCAAACACATCCTCGAATAATTTAAATCTATTAACCTCCAGGCAGATCTTAAGAAATATAAATTCAATATCAAATATACAAAATATTTAGGTTTTATTATCTCTATAAATAATATATAAATCGATCCAGAAAAGATTGAAGTAATCACTACTTGGACTTACTTTACTATTATAAAGGATATCCAATTATTCTTAGGTTTTTGTAACTTTTATTGCCGATTTATTAAGAATTATAGTATAATAATAAAATCTTTTTATAAACTTATAAAAGCAAATATCAAATTCCATTTTGATGAAATTTATCAAATTGCATTTGATATACTCAAAGATAAACTCATCTCCACTCCTCTTTTGTAATATTATAATTATATATTATCTTATATACTGGAAACCGATATATCCGATAATATAGTCATTAATATATTATCTCAAAAGCATAACAACGAATAGTTACTAATTATCTACTTTTTGAAAACGATGATTGCTGTTAAACTGAATTATAAAGTTTATAATAAAGAAATGCTTGTGATTATCAAATTCTTAGATTATTGAAAAACCAAACTTATCGGATCCTTGTATCAAATCAAAGTGTATATCAATCATAAAGCACTCGAGTACTTTATATCTATCAAATAGCTGAATACTCAACAAGTATACTAGATAAAACTACTCGCTAATTATAATTTCATTATTATATACCATACTAAAAAGAACAATCCCCTTACAAATATACTTACATATTACACTAATAAATTAAATCAATAGAATAGTATTAAAAAAAAGAATTATCTTTAGTAGCTTATAAAAAATAATCAAGTGGATATAAAGATTATATACAAATCTTTATAACAAGATCCGAATATAATTGTAAATATCAATATATATATAATCATATTGCTTTTTAATATTATAAATCATATTATTGAAGTAAATAGATCTTATCCGAATTTAGAAGCTTTGTGTATTCAGATTACCAAATTGTATAAGTATTTTATACTCGAAAAAGGATTTTTGCTTTATAATAATCGACTTTATATATTGGATATCGAAAATCTGTAAATCTATTTGATTTGCAAAGTTTACAATTCAATTTTTACTATATATTCTAATATCAAAAAAACCTATACTCTCTTGATTAATTAATATTATTAGAAGAATATGAATGATATAATCGACTAATATATATAGAATTGCTATAAATATAAATACAATTTTATATTAAGAGATTGTATTTCCGATCTCCTTTATCTATTTCCGATCTCTATATAAGTATAGCAATATGTTATTATAGATTACTGCAATTTCAATAAGAATAAATACGGTTATAATAATATATTCGTTATTATTGATTGATTAACTAAACAAGCTATTTTGATACTCTATCATAAATCAATCGATTCGAGAGATCAGGCCCATTTGTATTTATACTATGTATATAGATATTACAATGCTTTGGAGATTATAATCTCTAATCGTGATTCTCAATTTATATTCAAATTTTGGTAAGAATTTAATAATATTTTAGAAATACAAGTTAAGTTATCTATTACTTACTACCTACAAACTGATAGTCAAACTGAGATTTATAATCAATATCTCCAATAATACTTACAACTCTTTATAAGCTATTATCAAGATAATTAATCTGAATTTCTATTAATAATGGATTATGCTTAATTCACACTTTCTTATGAATCATTAGATAATCAAATCCTATACAAGACCTTGTATAGCTATCTATCCTGTAATCCCTGGGATTGGAAACTCGACTTTATCACATCTATTGATAATTTGAATATAACTAATACTAAAGAGTATATCAAACACAATAAACTAATATTTGATCAAGCAAAAGAAAATATCTTGTATGCATAAGAAAAGATATTTTGATTAGCCAACTTATATTGCCACTTAATCGACTTCGATGTAAAAGATTATGTATAACTCAGTATAAGGGACTTTCCGATACAACAACCATCCAAAAAACTAGATTACCCTATTTAAAGAAGATTCAAGATCATTGATTGAACCAGAGATTCCTTCCAATTGAACTTACTGCCTATTATAAAAATCCATTTTATATTTCCATCTAACAAGCTTTACAAAACAATAAACAATCTACTTCCCGGACAAATCCTCGAATTATTGCTTTCAATAAATATCACCAGTGATATCGAATAGGAAGTGAAGTATATTCTAATTGTAAAGAAAGTATGCCGATAATTTAAGTATAGAGTATTATAGCTGAATATTAATAACAATCTCATCTGATACCCCACCTCTGACTTAAAAACTATCCCACACCACCTCCATGATTTCCATTTATGAAATCCCACTTTGCTAGAACCCCCTATATATTTATTAGAGTAGATTTGTTTTTATAAAAGTAAAAAGAATAATTACGATTTTACAGATAATAATCAATATATAAATAAAAAAGATAGAAAGAACTTCTTTAATTCATTATTATAACAAAAAAAATCCTAATTACATAAAAAACTAAAAGTGACTAGATAAAGATGAAATATCAATAAAGAAAGTCTTTTCCCCTACCTGATAAATTTAAATCAAATCAGAAAGAAAGCCTTTATAGATATTAACAATTATAATCGGGCGAGGCATAACAGTAAAGACTGAATGATTTAAACCGAAATATCAGTTGAATCCCCAGTCAATAACGACAATAAGCATATATAGAATAACTACAAGCTGAAAGACAAGATAACCCTTAATTACAGCACACACAACAACAAAACCAAGCTAGCGCTTAGTCACACCCAATCACTCGCAAACTGCCAAAAGCTCTACTTCCATTTGAGTTACAATAAACTAGTGCTGCTACTCTAATTCGTCTTTCTGTGCTGTAATCTCTGTTACACGATGCTTTGCGGCTTCTTGAGTAAGGGTAAAAGAAAGCATTTCTTTCGAAATATAACTCTTTAGCTCCTTTTATATATCAAGCTATCTCAAGAGTTAATTTTACTAAAAGCTGGCAAAAGTTGTAACTTACCTTTATTATATTATTATATTCAGTAATAGTCAATCAGTATTGGAGAAACATCTTATGTGTATCTCTATTAGGCAAGTACTTATACTTATGCTTGTTAGTCAGACAAAGCAGATAATAAGATTAACTAAACAATTGTTTAGGAAATCGATAGCAAATACTATTTCCCTTATCGGAAATACAATTGTGTATGTAGCCAATACAAATCCAACTATCCTTCTGAATATATTATTCCTATTATAATATTATCTTTTTTGGTGATCTTTTACTTAAAGATCTCTATTTGTCGATATTAATAAAGCCAATGCTTTTGCAACAGGGTATATCGAATTTGCGATCAGATTGATTTTGATACAAGGCCTTTAGAATATCTTCCTCAACTATTTCGCTATTATTTTCGAGATTATAAAAATAATATATTGCTGCGATCAATTTATCAGCAAACTTCTTTTTGTAATTATCAATACAATTGATCAAGGGATTATATTTTTTCTTCAAATTCTGTTTCGAAAGACAATGAAACAGATACATCCAATAAGTATATTAAAGATCGACCCTACCTTCAGATATATTATCTTTAGTATTTGTAATTGTACTTGTTAGATAAGCTGATTACAAGCCGGAAATATTAAAAGAAAGTCTCATTTATATATATCTTCATCATTCAATCCATTTTCCTCATTATCCTTTTCCTCACTGATAGGATTACTGCCACTCTCGCTATAGCTTGACTCCTCCTCTTCCTCAACAGGATACTTGCCTCGCATAATAGAAGAGACAGATGCTCTCTTCGCTGCAAGCTGTAAAGAAATATATTAATAAAGTAAATATAAAAAAAAAAATAAACAATTCACTATTGCATACACATCCTCCCACTATTTCAACTACACTAACAATAACTTGCTCTTACTATTATATTTTCTTAATAATATGAAAAGTATATTGATTATTAATTAAGAGATACAAAAAAAATAAGTAATCGGAAAAGATTTGAAAGAGAAAGGGAAATTCGGATAATCTATATATTTCGAAGGCTTTACACTGTTGCTAGATTACAGAACGGTTTCCTTTGTTTTTTATATACCTTCCCGTTACGAAAAAAGCAAAATTTGTATACATACCTGTTTATCATATTATATTATAATGTAAACAACAATGTTTTATTGAGATTATCAATATATTTATGAATTGGGTAATTATAAAGCTTGAGGGCAAGTTTTTTTCGAAAGGGAAAATAATATCATGGATTATATCCAATTGCAGTTGTGATCGTTTATATACACACTTGTATATGTATACGATTATATGTATATAGCTAATATATAGGAGTGCTTTATAAGCACTTTGCTCCTGATTCTGTAATTGTAGATTCTAAGGATAAATTGTACCCTGCTCTCGTAGTTCTTCTAAGGCAAAGTGTTACAATACTTATATCAAGATTAGGAATTATTCTATAAATTGTTATTCTATATATAATACAATTATTGAATACCGATCTAATAAATATGATTACAAAGATCGAAAAGGATATCAGATTAATAATAAGAAAGAAATCAAGAAAATAAGATAATGAAGTTGATTTTCAAAATATTAAATGTTTATATGTATTCCTTATTATTATCACAAACTTGAAATCAAATTAAAAGTTTTTTATAGAATAACAAAACAAAAACTATACATTCATTTCAGAAATAATCATTACAAATATAATAGCAAAAGATATACCGATTCCGAAAACATATAAAAAGGCAATAAACAATCCAATCTATAATAAACAATAGCAAGCAGCTATCAATCAGGAAATCAAGGAATTAGAAAAAAATAAGATATAGTGACAAATCTATAATAATAGAACAAACAATTTAATTAGTACAAAATGGATATTCATAACAAAACTAAATATAAATGAATTATTAGAACAATTCAAGGCTAGACTAATAATAAAAGGCTTTATACAAAAATATAAAGTAAACTTCTTTAATACATTCATATCTATAATATAATCAGCAATAGTTTGTTCATTTCTATCCATCATAACATTACAGAACCTTGAGATATATTATTTTGATATAAAAAACACATTTATTAAGACAAAGCTAAAAAAAAAGATTTTCCTATCTATACTACAAAAAATTAATATCAAACAAGGACACATTCTTGAAGTCCTTTGTAGCTTATACAAACTAAAGCAAATAGCTCGTAATTGAAACAACCTTATAAAGAAACAACTTATCAAATAGAATTTTGTACAAAGCCTAACTAATCCATACTTGTTCACCCATTTTGACAAAAGGATTATAGTATTACTATATATCGATGATCTTCCCATTACAACACAGAATTTAGATAATATACTGTAATTCAATAAACAACTTACTTCTATCTTTAATATCAAGAATTTAAAGAAAATCGAGAACTCAAAACTTCTAAATATAAAAATTACTAAAAACAAAAAGAACAGGACTCTATATATCAACCAAAAATAATATCTCAAGAAAATATTAAGCAGATACAGATTTACAAAAAAAACATCTAGATCTATTTCAACACCAATAAACAGTTACAAAGCATTTTGATCAGCTTGAGAGAACAACAAACAAGCAGATCCCATTAAGTACAGCTGTATAATCGGAGAGTTAATGTACACAATGATATACTCAAAACCTGATATAGCTTTTGGCCTAGGAAAGCTTAATCAATATATAAAAAATCCAGCAAAGTTCCATATAAATCAATTACAAAAAGTAATACACTATTTACGAATAATGATTAGTTATAAACTACATTTCGAACTAAAAGGAATTCAAAATCTAATAATCTATTCCGATACAAACTATACTAGCAATATGGTTGACAGAAAAAGCATATCGGGAGTAGTCGCATTTTTGGAAGGAGGATTAGTATTCTAAATGAGTTGAAAACAGAATTCTATATTAACATTAATAATTGAATCAAAGTATATAACTCAATCAATTGTAGCAAAGCAAAACCAGTAGTTAGCTCAAATACTTCGAAATATAAAATACAGAAAGTTTGTTATAGAGAATAGATCCACTATTAATATAAAGAAAAACAATCAAAGGGCTATAGCTCTAGTTAAAAATGTATAACTAATTGATAGATCAAAGCACATTGATATTATATACTACTATATATAGGATCTCAAACAAAAAGGAAAGATTGATATCAACTACATTCCCATAAACAAAATAGTAATAGATGGATTAACGAAACCACTAACCAAAAATACATTCAAGAAGTTTGTAGAAATGCTGGGAATAACAGATCACCACGATTAATCTAAGGGGAAGTATTGAAAGGTGTGGTTCACATGATCATAGAGCAGGGGGAGCTAGCCCCAATTAGTACTAGTAAAAGCTCTATCCTATACAGAGCTCTTCCTCTCGGAAATGGAAAAAGATACTTAGTACACTAGTCCTCCTTATACCATCACTTTCTACCCTATGCTTCCCATCTTATTCCCTGTAGAGAGTCATACTTAAAACAGTATAGGTGAATTATCCTTTAAGATTTTGTATAATAAATCCTTTAGAATTTTGTTTATTTACTTAATATTTTTAATTATTGATTTCTTAAAAATGTTATTAGTAATAATCAGAATCGAGGATATTTCTTTTAAAATCTTTTCGAAATTCTTTTTTAAAGATTTCAAGACTTTGAAGCTTTTTTGAGGAGGAACTTCTAATACTTGAATATTAGGGGATATATTGGATTCTATTGAATTATTCGAAAGAATAATTTCATAATCAGAATTAACTTATGAAATTAGATTTGAAAAATAATATATATTATTAAGAATAGGGGATTTTCGTTTTCTTTAATATTAATCTAATTTCGATCTCTTCGCTTAATATCTAATTGTATCACTGAATCTAGAAACTTAAGTTTGAGGTTTTCCCCAAAAAAAATATAATTGGAAGCAAAAGAAAGAGTTGGAGGATAAAAACAGGGCCAAAGCAGTTTTTACTTTTTGTAATTAAGAAGGAGGGAATACTTAGCTAGTTATTGTTATCCTAGAATAATATTATTGTTCTAAAAAGTAGTAATTAGAAAAGGAATATATAATTAAATATATTTATTAATTGTAAGTATAAAACGAGTGTAATAAGTAATTTGTTTATCTGTAGTGCTATTATATCTTTTGATAGGTATCGGAGCGGGTAGTTTAGCAATAAAGATAGTGAATACCGAGGAGATTTGTTATAGAAGGGTTTTGTTAATAAATACATAGCCATTAGCTCCGAAATCAATAAAAGCTTAAACTTGAAAAGTAGTTCCTTACTTCGAAATCGTACAAGGAGTAGTCATATAAGAACCTCCCATTAGCTTTCATAGATCAAGGTATTTCATATCTCTCAGATACTCTAGAAGGAAAACTTTTCCTAAAGTTCGTCTTTTGGGGGCTTTGTATTTATTACTTTTTCTTTCTAAACAAAATCCACTAAATATTGAATATCGGAAGGGTTACCGATAGATTCACCAAAAAGTTTATCAACACCAATAATCTCTTGAATTCAGGAATCGAATTGAGTTGGAATCGAATTTCTCACTGGATAATTAGATTTCCAAGATTGGGAATTATGATAAGGATTATTCGAGATAGAAATTGTATTGGATTGGTGATTCGATAATAAGCAGGGTGGAATAGTATTTGTGGAATGTTGTAGGATTTCTTAACTAGTCTTAGGCGTAGAGTGTGATTGTTGTGAAGCAGTCGTACGGTTGCTAGCAGGGTTCGATCGGGTGGCTGATGCGGTTGTATATTCCCTAGTTTTAATAGATTGGTAATTTATATTATGAATTTGAAAAAGAGCTACATAATCATTAACACTTTGAAAACTAGCAAACTCTGTAATGCAAGTATATGTTAATCTAATATTAATTCGGTTTCGAAGGTTATTGAGAAAAGTAGAGCTATTTTGAATTCCGGTAGTATTAGTTAATTATCGAAATTTTTGATAGAATTCCCAAAATAGCTGATTTGCACCTTATCTCAATATTTCGTATTAATCTAATACCATTTGTTGCTCGGCCGGATTAGTAGTAACTTATACAGCGGCTTCAATTAATCCTTGTGCATCATATTCGGGAAATGAATTAAAAAGCAGAGGCTGCAAGTGATTACAAGCTATACCTTCGATATTAGCGATAATGTAAATCCTGCATTGCCTTTCGTTAGTAAAAGTATATGCATATTATTCCAGGTTATATTCAATCAAATATTTTCATAGTTTGGGCTTTAAGGCTTTGTTATTTAAAAGCTTTTCTGTAAGATAGAGGATCTTCTTTATTTTATAGAGAATAAAAAAAGTTGTGCTTTGCTTATCAAATATAGATTATCAAGAAAAAATCGAATCAGGAATAAAATAAATATCCTTTTTATATGAAAAATGTATAATAGTTTTTATAGGATCCACAGGTTCAATTATATCAAGGACTAACTAATATAAGGCTTTCCGGGGAGCAGGGGATCGATTTCGAGAGTTATTCTTTGAAGAGTGAGAGGTACAAATATCGTTGATTTCCAATTTCAATTCAGTAATAGTAGCATTTTGCTGAATGATAAGATTAAGAAGATTATTGGCCCAGACAAGGAGCTCTTCTTTATCTAATTCTTTGCCTTTTTGTGGCATGATTGTTCCAGGAGTAGGGGAATCCGAATCTTCTTTGTTATCATCGAGAGCAACAAACTGATTTGAAATTGAAATAAAAGGGCCAGTTTTTGCTTGAGGAGGAGGAGTATATGGTAGTTCTTTGCTTTAAAAGATTGTAATCATACTAGATTCTTCAGAATCGTAAAAAAAAGCTTGGGTACACTTCTTTACAACTCTTTTCAATCTTCTTAAAGAATTGGTATAAGGATTAAAGAATTGTTATTAATTAACCATCCTTCAAAGACATTTCCTTGTCTTCTGATATAGATTCTTCTAATCTATGCAATATCAATACTTAAATAGCCTAGAAAAAGGTGAGATATTATTTGGTATGCTGTTATCGGTAGAGGTTTGTATAAATGAGTTTTAAATAATATAAAGGACTATCATAAAAGGATTCAATTCTATTTTAGAATCTAAAATTAAAAAAAAAAGAAAAGAATAAAAAGAGAACTATAAGGGCTCCGAACTATATATACCAATAAGTTACGTGCTAAACTAAGGTCCTAGAAGCTAAGTGACTGAGAAAGGAATCTGAAAGGGACTAAATCGTCACAAATAATGACTTCGTAAAATCCGGAGGCTATCGTTTTCGTAATATCGTACAGGACAATAGCATATCACGATGGAGGGGAAAGATTGGACAATAATGGTATAAGTATGAAAATGTGTATATCTCCTCATCTACAGTTAGAACTGATCTCTTCTCGTAGAGAAGAGATAGGATTATATACTGGGTGATCTTCGGGTACCGATCACGGGAGCGGTGATCGGTCCTGCGGCCGATCCGGTTATCGTTGTTCCGCTCCGGAGTATTCTATATAATGAATACCTGACCATCACATGATCTGATCCACGTGGTCTACAACACCGTTTCCGTCACACGTAAATATAATCAAATCCAAAAGATATTCAGATGGCATCTGGCCTAATACGATTGAGCGATTGGGGGAGTGTAGCTTTGCTTGGCGAATGAATCTGGTTTTGGTGTTGTTGTAAGATTTTGGTATTTTGTATAATATTGTAAAGTATACGGCACTATTATGGTGGAGATTATAATAAATATTTAGATGTATAATATCAAAGCGATTCAGTCTGTAAGGTTAAAGATGATGGAGATTATAATAAATATTCAGGTGTACAATATTACAACGATTCAATCTATAGGGTTAAAGATAGTGGAGATTGTATGAAATATTTAGATGTATAGTATTACAGTAATCCAATCTATAGGGTTGAAGAGGGTGACGAAGTTTTGATAGATAATTACTATTTACTTTTATCTTTTTTTGATAACTCGAGAATCCCAGTTACGATATGATTTCCTTGATTTCTTATTTTTCAATTCTTTTTTTTATTTTTATTTTTATAAGCTTTATATTAATAGTAATAATGCGATATAAACAATCAATAATACTTTATAAATCAATTAAACTTTATATAGTTGAAGGTTATTTATAGAAAACCTTGAAATTGAGAATACTTTGAATATAGTTTATAGGGGAGCTATAAAACCCATCTGATTTAATAAAGATTTTCTTCATCTCAGAAATTTTCCTGTTATTCTTTTTTATTTCTTTAACAATTTTCCGATCATTTATACCTATAATCTAATAAATATAATGATTATTGAATTATTATTTTATTTAATATTAGTTTTTATAGTATTTAATTTGTTTCGCTTATCAATTCCGCTATTTTATAATATCTCAGTTTTCAATCTCATTTTCTTTTGATTTTAATATTCTTTTACTTACTTATAATTTGTGTAATATATTTTGTTCTAATAGATTAATGAATATTATTAAGTACAGATCGATTGTCTTTTTTTTCGATCACTGTTTTTATACGATTTTGATTTTGATCTTCTATATTGATAATAATTATACTAGTAATCGAGGGGGAGGGAGAGTATATAGGGAGCCGGAGGGTCTGTAGGGATCTGAAGGCATTGAGTGTCACGGCGCCAACTACATGATCTATAGTTGCCTTTGTGCCTCAGGCACAGAATACTAGTGTGCCCTATTTTCTATAAGTAGGGCTTCACTTTTCTATAGCTTTTCTACCCTTATGGTACAATATAAGTCTTTACTTGTATTATGATAGTTTGTATTATTATCAAATAAGCTATTACAGTTTTATTTTCTATTTTATTTCCAAAGCTTTACCGATGCCTTGTCCTGATTACGCCAATCGCATTTATTGTTGATCTATTATATATCCTGTTGCTAATGTTTTGAGCTTCAAAAAGCGCTAAAGATAAGTGAACAAGCATTTGTATCAAAAGTGTTTGTATCTGGTTTATCTTTATAGTTCCTTTTCTTGAATTATGTTTTCAATTTTGTTGAAACCGATATCTCTTTTTTTATAGATTTATTTAATGATTTAAATATTATATATTTCATTATTGTTCAAGTTGTGTTTGAATTAATCGAATCGATTATGGGTTTATTATAAGTTCAAGCTATTATTATTTAGATTTAAGTTATTAATATTTAATTAAAGATTATTGAATTAAAAGATATAATTGAGATATTGAAAATTGTTGTTTGTAATAATTTGTAAGTTTTATTTTATTATAAGTATTTTATTATCTCTAAAAAGTTCAGTGATAATAAGCAAGATATTGTAAAGTATTAAGATTAGTATATGATTTTTTGTAGTACAGTTAATCGCTACTTGATTATGGATTATGAAAATGAATTAGAGTTTTAGAAAATCATATTTCTTATTAGTTTATTTTCTGATTCTGCTTATACAAATAATCAGATACACTTTAATATAATTATAGATAATGTGTATGATTCCGATCTTTAGCTTTCTGAATAGTATATTGTAATAGATATCTGATATAAATTAAATAAGCAATATTAGATTCTAAATCTCTCACGCAAAGCTTCTATAAATTACGATAAATATAAAATGAAGAAGACCTTATTTGATAATTTTATTATTGAATTCAAGCAGTTTGTTATCAAATATAAGAAGACTATTGAATAATAAATTGCTAATCTTAAACTCAAAGTTTCATAAAAACTAATCGATGCTTCAGTTAATTACCCCAATAAACCTTTTGCTGCTAATATCGATATATGAATAGTTTGGTGATAAGATATTTACGATAACTTAAAGAAGAAGATTCATTTTAATAATTAATATAAGAACTAAGGCATCAACTTTAGTAATCAGAAAAAACCTAATGAAAAGAAGTCTGCTATTGCTATTATAATACCTATGTCTAATCCCTTTAAAAATCCTATATAATTGGATACTACTCGCCAAGACCAGCGACCCTTATTATGTTATAATAGAGAACAATATCTAAATCTTGGCCTTTGTTTTTATTACAAAAAGCCTGGTTATATCAAATTCAACTATAAAGAAAAGCGATACAACAATACAAAATATAATATTAACTCAGGAATTATATAATACCCTAATTGTCCTTTTATTACAAATCAATATACTCCGAATGTTCACCATTTTCCCATTACCGATTATCATTACAATCCTGGATTCTATTGTAATGCTTATAGTTCTATTTATTAGAATACATTCCTGTATCACGGGGCAGGCAGGCGGGATAGGGTTCTAATAACTTTGCTCTAATCTGGCAAAGTTATACTGATTCGGGTAATAGGTTCAAATTGAGGATTAAGATGTAGCTTAAAGAGCTATGATACAGAATTTTTCAAGTTGAAGATATATAAGATTTTGCTAAGCGAGCTAGCCTGATTGGGCCCTAGCTTATTTGCACTTTAATGCGAATGCCTAATTTGATTCCCTTCGAGAGGATCAATATATTATGTAATCTTATATTATAATATTATCCCTCTTTTAAGAACTAAGCTTTGTTGAGGTAAAGATATTATAATTCGATTATCCAAAGGTGGGCAATATTCGATCAAGCAGGTTCTGATTTATTAGAATATTTTCAATAGAAATTGCAAATCAGTTCTTATATATTCTCTAAATAGCTTGTGGGTTTTTCGGTTGGCATCTTGTAATCGATCTAGCGGACGATATACTTTAGATAAGGTTCTCCACAACCTCTTCTTTTCTAACAGAAGTTCAGGATCTCGGTGGCTTTGAACTATTCTAAGCCATTGACTTCGACAAGTAGTGGCAATGGGTTGCGCTGTTTAGGGATAGGGTTATTGTATGTAGGGTACAATAGGTTGATATAAAAAACAGAGTGAATCCTTATTGAAACAGGGAGTTCCAGTTTATAAGTATATAGACCTATCGGGTTTAAGATCTTGAAGAGCTCGAGATTCTTTCAATCGAGTTTCTTTTATAGGTATAGAGTTTTGATATTTCTAATGTTTAATTAAACCAGATTACCGGGCAGATATCTATAAGTAGGGGAACAACAGGTATCGATATTCTTTGAGTATTGGGCTTGATTAACAATTAGTTTGGTTTGTAGATATAAGGAGATAGCTTTCATTTTAGTAATGAATTCTTCAGTATCTTGTACAGCAAACAATTACTTTGAGATAATACAAGCTCAAAGTCTAAGCGGGAATGAAACCTGTAATTCGAAAAGAATGGGATCATTTAGGTACTTTCGGATTAGGTATTGTTAATAGAGAATTTAGCAAGTAGGAGTTATTCTACCTAATTGTCTTGTAGGTAGGCTATATACAATCGGAGGTATTGTTCTAGTATTGTATTAGTCCTTTTGATTTATTTATTAGTTTTAGGATAATAAACGGTTGAAAGCTTGGTGGCTATATTCAAGTGCTTGTAGATATATTTTCAAAATTCAGAGATGAATTGAGCTTTATAATTAGATATAATGATTAAGGGTAAGTTATGAAACTTTTAGATATTCTTTTGAAATAGGTAAACGATCTTTTCGAAATTGTAGATACTATAATAGAATAAGAAATATTTCATTTTTATTAATTAATCGATTATTACTATAATAATATCAAAACTAGTATTTTCGGATAAATATATAATGAAATCTATTGAAATATCTTGCCAAGCTTTTTATAAAATCAGGAGCAGATAAAGAACTCTCTTCTGATCTTTGCGATTTAGGGTAGCACGGTGGCAATTATAATAGTTACAGACTCATTGTATAATATAATTGTAGTATCCAGGCTAATAATAGTTTCGGAATAGTAATTCGAAGGTTTGGATATAATGCGGGTGATCGGCGGTGGGCGATTTGTGGTATAGATGAAGCAGGTAGGTTTTCAGGGGATTATAATCGGAAATATATAGTTTCTCTTAATAATACAATAGATTATTATTTTCGGTATACTTAATAAAAGTGATTTTCGAGTATTTCGGGAATCCCTTTCATAGGGATTTCAGAATAGATTCGGGTACAGAGTCAGCTTGATAGTCTTTATGGAATAGGGTAAGTAGATCGGCAGGAAGGTTTAGAAGGGTTTTTGGGTTCTCTAATTGTATTGCAGGGTTAGGTATAGATATAACATATAGGATTGTAGACTTTATAACTTTACTATTTTCTAATAAAGTTATAATATCATTGGAATCCAAGTGATTGATAATATTGGTAGGGTGTCACGGGGTGACACTAAGCCCTTTCTGTCCTGTCCTGTCCTGTCCTGTCCTGCTATATATGTGAGAGTAAGGTAGAACTTCCAGTTCTACCTTCTAGTCTTTTGGGCGTTTAGCTTAGCGGTAAAGCTTTTGAATATTCTCAGAAGTGATCCTGTGATATTAGGTAGAATTACCCTTGGTTATAAGTGGAGTTGTGTGGGGGCCCACTTATAGCTTACAAGCCTTTATTGGTTTGGGGGCTAGTATATATAGATCCTGTCTGCCTGTCTGAATGCCTGAGGTATTAGAATCCAGAATCCTAAAACCTTCTAGTAGGTGATGGTATGGAGACTATACTTTAAGGAGGGGGGTGGTGTCACGGGGTGACACTAAGCCCTTTCTGTTCTGTCTTGTCCTGTCCTGTCCTGCTATATATATGAGAGTAAGATAGAACTTCCAGTTCTACCTCCTAGTCTTTTGGGCGTTTAGCTCAGCGGTAAAGCTTCTGAATACTCCCAGAGGTGATCCCGTGACATATAATTTGTATAACTTATTCTCTTAATATTCTGGTTTTCGACTAAAAGTGTTAGCCCTAGTGTTTTTTAATCCTTTAATATATGAAATTTTAAAATTGTAATTGGCTATGATCTCCAATCATCTAATCTGTTGTCTGTTTAATTATTTTATTGTAATAAAGTAAATCAAGTTCTTATAATCTGTATATATCTGTACTATATACTTTGATTTTTTTAAATATATTTGCCATTCTCTAAATATATCTACTATTGCTAGTAATTCTTTATTATATATTTCATAATTTAATTCAACTAATAATAGTTTTTGGGAATAAAATATAATTAATTGCTATTTCTCATTTTAGTCTGGCTAGCTTAGAACTGCTCCTATAATGAAATTAGAGGAATCGGTTTCTATTATAATTAGTTTCTCTAAATCGAATATCAATAGTATTGGTTTTTTTGCTATTGTTTATTTGAATATATCGAATACTTTTTGTACTTTAATAGTCTATTCAAAACTTTCTTGATTTTTCTTGATTAAATTGGTTAAGGATATTACAATCCCTGAATAATCTTTAATAAATCTTTAATAAAAGTTAATAAATTTTAGAAAGAATTATAACTCCTTAATTATATTTGATTACTTTTATTCGAGCATTATCTTAACCTTATCTTTATTTATTTTGAGTTCTTAACTTGATATAGTAAATTCTAAGAATTCTGTTTCTTTAATATGGAATTTGCATTTGTTTAATTTGTATAGCAAATCTGTCTTAACTAAGCTTTTGAGAATATTATTGATATCCTTAATATATTAACTTTTATTGTTTGAATAGGACCGGACACGGTGACTTTGTAGCCTATCACATCAGATTCAATCACGAAAATAGCACGAACATCTGTACATACGGGATTGAGAAAAGCTCATTGTATTTCTTTTAATGTTCAATTAATAATCAGATGTGCGGCGATTGGCTGCTTGCATCAAATCGACTTCGATCCGAATGGGATGCGATAGTATATGTCAATTGCGTTCTGCGAACACAATATAGCTTTACTGACCTTTTCGCTAGATCCAGATTCTATACTAGGATATGCTCAAACTACACGAAACTACGCGAATTCCAATCTGCTTCAACACCTTGAGGATAAGCTCTCCACCCCAATCAATCTAAGACCCGCATCGAACAGTCATAAGCGCTTCGAGTGCTTTCCTGATCGACAGTGATTGATCTGATTATTTGCTGATACTCGGATGGTATACGAAACAAGACCTTCTGAAATAGAACTACAAACCCTTAGACAGAACAACCGCAGGATCGCTATGAGCGGTATTGAGTGGGGAAATACTAGAGACAATAAGTTCCTGATTAGCTAACATTACATTACTATAAGCAGCTGGAACACTAGCGGCCCGTAGGCCCACTCCTTAGTACGTCTAGAATACCCCTTGGGAGGTCAGATATTAGACGTTAATCACTATAAATAAATAAATAAATAAATAAATATTGTTTGAATATACTAAGATATTGTTTAAATAGTATATATAACAAATATCTAAATATAATAATAACACATTATTCATAAATCTTATAAAAATAGCTAATACATTAATTAGCCCGAATAGTATAATTTAATACTCGTATAGCCTATATCTTGTTTTGAAAGCGGTTTTCTATTCTTTACCTTCCTTTATTCTGATTAAATGGTACTCATTGTGTAGATCTATCTTGATGAATATAATAGTTCTGCCTAATTAATCTCTTAATTCCATAATTAATAAAAATGAATATTGATTCTTCTTGATAAATGTATTAAGCTTTTTGTAGTCCACAACTAGTCTCTTAATACTATCCTTCTTGAGTATCCATATAGTTGGACTTACCACTTGGGACGTGGATTCCCTGATCTATCCCTTAGCCAAATTGTCATCGATATATTCCCTGAGCGTCTTCTTGGATTACGAAGGTAGCGTTGAGTTGGCCCTTGCCGAACTTAGATTTGAAATTTCCCTGTTTACCTCCTGTTTTTTTGCTTTAATAGTCTGCTGCTCGGTATTCTGTTTTTCTATATTCAAAATATAAGTTATTCTTTTGTTTTCGTTTCTTTTCTGAATTATCATTTCCCTTTTTATAATATATAGCATCTAATTCCATAGGATTCCTGTAACTCTGTGTACTATAATATAGTTTGCTTTTATTCTTGTAGTAACGCTTTTGCCTATAATTTGTTTGAGGCTTGTATAATCATTGGGTTTGTTTGTACCTGTATAAACAGTTATTGGTATCGATGGAGTTTTTGATTAATCTGTTCAAGTGTTACGGGAGCTGCCTCTAGGGTTATATGGAAGTGGCTAGAGATCTTTCGAGATGGTTTAGACTAAACTTCAAGTAGGAATTCAATAAGGTTGTAATTGGTTGCAATTCTCGTAACTATAGTGATGAAACTAATGATTGTTTTTGAGCACGAAGTTCTATATTGTAATGAAACCTATTTCCTATATAGATCTTCGTTTTGAAGTTGATTGATAAGTTGATTAGCAAGTCGATCGATAAGTCGATCGGCTTTTAATTATATGATATTTGTCCTGTGATTCTTATTATTCTAGTTTATTCTTTTGTTCTGAGGTTTAATCCTTTGGGATATTATTAATTCTAGTGAAGTCTTTTTGCTTATTATATTCTGTTTTTCCTAGAACTTATTATTCTGAGAATTATGTTTTAGGTTTCTAGGGTATTCTATAACTAATATTATATATATGCCTAAGGCTTTCCTTGAATACCTAGTGTCCCCCGGTATACTACAGCTGAATTATTGAGGCCTATAATATTATTATAGTCTATAAGTCAGTGATTCTATAGTCTGTTATTAATTTATTATAATATTATTCCCTTTTTAGTCTAATACTTATTCCAAGTGTTTATATTAGTATATCTTCCCTTTTGTTTACTTAAATGATTATAGTGTTTTCTTTTTTAGTATACCTTCTATACAAATAGTTTCTGTTTATAATATCCTTAATTTGATTTGTTATATTGAGTATTCTAGTATTAAAAGAGATTCTTGCGATTTGTATATCAAATTCAATTATTATTATATTATTAATAATAGTTTATCATAGTGTTGTGCTGAGTATATCTATTATAAAAAAGGTTGTTACTATTCTGGGTCAGAGATGCCTATAGATTATAAATCTTTGAAGTGATAGTAGGAGTTATTGTGTTTAGAGGAAGAAAAGGCTTTTGTTTAGTTGTAAGAGATTAATATCTGAATTCTTCGATTGTATAAGTAACAAGAATTTCTTTGTAAATGTGAAAAGGAGATCATTTATTGGGATTTTTGTATGCTAGAAGAGTTTGATCTAGTTAAAGAGAATGAAAGGTTGGAAAAGAAAAAATTGGAAAAGGAGTGTATAGAGAAAGAAATAGTAATTATTATTACTATATCTACTCCTAGTGGTTTTTCTTTTGATTTCTTTGATCTTTTATTGTTTTTGTTGTTTAATACGGAGCTTGAGGTTTTATTAGCAAATATAGGTATTTCAGATAGAATACCTGTAGTTTCTTAGGGTAGCTAAGATCTTCTTTGAGTTTCTATATATTTTCTGAATATAGATAATCTAGTGTCACGGGTTCACTAGCGTAGTATATTAGCGTAGTGGATGCTTAGTTATCTTTGCCATTATATAGCAAAGTTATATCGTACCACTTTCAACCTCTTTATAGAATATCATATATCCAATCTAATATCTATTCCTTGCATTGTGATAGTATATTCTACTCTCTTAAAGATCCTGTTGCTATACATCAATAGTAATCTGATCTTGATAATAATATTCTAATAGAAACTTCATTTTTGCCCTTATCTTCGTCCTCGTTTTCGTTTTCGTTCTTGTTTTTGTTTTCGTCTTTATTTTTATCTTCACTTTTAAAATAATAGATATATTTAATTTGTTATCTATAGAAAACGGAGTTCAAATACTTGATAATTTTAGAATAAATATTCAAATTGTTTTTGTTGAATGGCAATAGCTTGCAAATAAACTTTTAAGTATTTCTGACTCTGATTTTCGAAATCCAGCGCTTAGTCTTTTTGAGGACGAATAATTATATTTATATTATTTATATAATGTTATTAATAATTCATTGGAGTTACTTTATAATATATAGATTAGGATAGATATAGATCTGAGTAATGAGTGTATAGCCCTAGTCGATATACAAATTTATTTATAAATCTAAATATAATTGAATATTTTTTATTTATTTATTTATATTAATTAACGTCTGTTTTGGACCTCCCTAAGGGTATTTAGACGTGCTAAGATAAGGAACTATTTGAGCGGCGTGATCGTCGCGACCGAATTTAGCAATTTAACTTCAATGCCAGGGGCTATTCGCTCCTCTGCATATAATTGAATATAGTATTATAAAATTAGCTTTTCTAATTACTGCAAAACATATTAGCTCAAACCCTTAACTCATTTGTTAGTGCTTAGCAATAAATCTTCAAAAATCTGGAAACCTTTAAAGGAGAGAAGATTGGTGTAATAGTATAATAGAATGAATATCTAATTTGGAAATAAGGATTATAAATCTACTGAATATTTGATACTGTTAAAAGGAATAGAAGTTACTGGTGCTAAGCACGTGTAGTGATTAGTAATACAGCTACCTAAACGGGCTAGATTAGACGAACCATAGATAGGCATATTGATCCCCTCATATAATACTATGAGAAGATCAATATATTTATACACATAACCATATAGTCAATATAGAGGCCTCTTCCATCCAATCTTCTAATAGATTATAAGATCCGGTTAGT
The DNA here is from genome assembly GCF_014898435.1 of Botrytis sinoallii. Classification (NCBI taxonomy): domain Eukaryota; kingdom Fungi; phylum Ascomycota; class Leotiomycetes; order Helotiales; family Sclerotiniaceae; genus Botrytis; species Botrytis sinoallii. Next base: position 1,162,071 of record NW_024066029.1, on the reverse strand, counting down.
ATAGCCTCTGGATAAAATTGATGTGATTAATATTACATCCAGTTCGCGGAGTTGAAGAGTACGCGGTATTACCTTATATCCAGTTTGCAGAATTGAAAAGTGCGTAGTATTACCTTACGATCAGTATATGGTACTATAATCGATCACTACTACTAACTCGTGGAGTTGAAAAGCATACAATGCTATCTATACTTATATATTTACAATTACAAATCTATATGGTATTGTTTATATAGAAAAAGAAAAAAAAAAAAAAAAAAAAGGAAAAACTCTGCAAATTCTCTGTATAGACACCAAAATGAATAATATCAAGGAGTAAGCCAAATACATTTCAATTTTCATTTAAGAGATTTATAAAAGATAGTTTTAATAAATAAAAATATAATTGAGAGGAAAGGATTAGTTTTATATAATTGAATTTATGTTTCAGGATTATATAAGAATCGGAGAACTTGGAATGAAGATCGATGGCATTGAGATCTTCTCGATTATTAAAGGTATTATGATAATATATATTAAACTCAATATTGAGAAGAAAACTGTATATTTAAAGGATAAAGCTAGTGTATTTTTATATATGTATAGATCGCTTAGTAATAACAATAAAGTACTAGTTAATGAATATAATACAATATATACATTATAAAATTATTTGAAATTCAAATACTTGAGAACAAGTGATATCATAGCAAACTTGTATCTAATAATAATCCAGATATTTATCTTTAAACTCTCAAATCAATTGGAGATAACTATTATTGAAGCCTAGAACAAGCTCAAGGAATATCGATACAAACTTGATATAGTCAATTCTATATGACAAAAAGACCATTATCCTCCGCAAAAAGCCTGGCTAGTTTAGTGGTAAAGTGATCGGGTTACTCTCCTATTGTTCTATGACTTATGGCTATAGCGATCTGATCTATATGGATCCATTCTGTATACCGCCTCATAGGTTATCTTAGTGTGGATCTCCTGATACAGCTCTACTGAGTTCCGATAATCTATTGCTAATTCTAATAGAGCTTTTCTATTATGGGTTGCAAAAGTAATCGATCGAATACTGAAAGGAAACTGATCCCCCCTCCAGCCACTATCACTATGTTTATATATTACTCCGCTATTCAGCAGAACCATCATTCCAACTGCTTCTCTCAAGCAGCCCAATAATTGAATCCTCTATTCCCATAAAGTATTATCATATATATATCTGCTTCTTTTAAGCAATATACCTATATACACATTGCTCCTGCCCATATAGTTTTATGATAGGAGTAATTATATAATCAAAGCACTTCTTTCCATAAATAATAAAAAGTGTTAGGAATATAGAGCCAATCAAATAGTTCTATTTGCAAATATTATACTGACTTATTTAGAATATATAAAGGAATTGGATTTATTCTATAAGGTTTTATTAACATGTACATCAGCGCCTTTCTGTATTTGTAATTCTAGATCTAGCCACATCTTTCATACCCCTAGGGAGATCCCCCACAAGACGTTAATCACTATAAATAAATAAATAAATAGTCAATTCTATATTCAAAGATTTATATAAAGATTAAGCTTTTTTTTTAATCTTTACAAGAAGTCTATCAATTGATTATTAAATAACAATCGATGCTATGAGTATTCAAAGTATACTAGTAATCAAAGATAAGATCAAGTATCTCACAGCTAAAGAACTCAGTATCAAAAAAACAGAATAAGCTTATATCGCTAGTGGAAAGTATATAATCCCAGATCAACAAAGAGAATATAAAAAATCAAGTTTATTTAAAAAGTAAGAATAAAATGATAATATAAAATCCTTTGCTTATTATCTATATAAGCAAAAAGAATATTTTTTATGCAATTACAAAGATCTCTCATTTGTATAAACTCTAATTTGCAAATACTATAAAGTCTAGTAACAAAAAGCAATATTTAAAAAGATAATCAAAATATTATTTTTTAAAAAAAGCAATTAAATTTATCTTATAGATAACGAGAGCCTTCTAATTGATCTCGATTCATTAGAAAGCAAAGAAGAATCTGATAATGAAGAGTGCTGTATATCCAAAGAGCTTATCTATAAAATCACCCCTTTTTATTAATATACAGATACTGATATTTCCTCATATATATCTAATCAACTTTCTCTCTTTAGAAATATCAAAAAGATAAAAAGAAAGATGATAAAAATCGATAAGAGAGTTATATACTATAATCGAATAGATATTACTATAATGAAACTGAAAAATGGGGGTATGGTTTTATTTTCAAAAACGTTATATATACCGGGATTAGAAGTTAATCTTTTTTTTAGCAAGAAGATCTATAAAGCTGGATTTAAGAGCAGGTTCAATTCAGATTATATATATTTTTGAAAGAATAGAATAAATATTATTAAAGCAAAAATGAATAAAGGAATTTATATAATTTCGAATATTATAAAAGGATATAAAGATATCGTTTTACTGAGTATAAAGATCATTAGTAATATTGAGCTAAATGAGATCATTTTAGATACCTTTTCAAACAAAACCAAAAAGGATCTAGAAATTTATTTATTATAATACAAACAATTTAATTATCTTAATTTAAAGAAAATATAGAATCTTTATAAAGTTATTATATTAGGAAAGCTAATTAAAGTTCCATTCAAGATCTCTATATACAAAGTTTATATATTTATCAAAATGAAAAATCTAATCCCGAAATAATTCAGTTTCTATAAAATAAAAAGACTAAAGCTCATTCACTTTGATATTGCTAGCTCATTCCCAAAATCATTATAAGAAAACCGCTATTTCCTATTGATTATAGATAGCTAAACAAAAGTGAATTGGATTTTAATTCTAAAAACAAAAGATAAAGCTATATCAAGATTGAAGAAATGGAAAACCGAATTGGAACTCGATATTAATAACAAGATAATAGCTATTCGGACTAATAATACACCAAAACTAATTCAAGTTGTTAAAGAATAAAACTCTGGGACCTAATCAGAATTAACAATTATAGTATCATTTCATTAAAACAGAATTACCGAAAAAAACATTAGTATTACCAAAGCCGATATAAGAACTATACTAAAGGAATCCAGATTGCCACTAGAATTCTAAAACAAAGCTATTGAATATAATATATATTACAAAAACAAAACAAATACTAAACCGATTATTAACAACAATATAATCAATCCAATCAAAGTATTCACAAGATCAACCCCGGATATCAGTTATTATAGAATATAAGAAAACAAGTATTATGTATATATCAATCTAAAGATAATCCTAAAGAATTAATAATATAATAAATTATAAGATATAGCTCGAAAAAGCATTTTTATAGAATATTTAATCATAATTAATAGATATATTAAAGTATATTCACCAGAATTAAGCTATATTGTACAAGTAAGCCGAATAATTATAAACAAATCCAAAAAGGGAAAAGATCTAGACTTGAGAATAAGGAATTCAGCATTAGATTCTTAAAATATAAAGAATATTATTTTTAATAAAAGATTTAAAGATAGACTTTACAAAGTGTAAAAGAAATCAAAATACTTATCTGATTTATTACAAGATATTACTATTCTTAAGATCCTAAAGGTAATAATCCCTAGCATACCTAAGATAAACAATATCCAGAAATTTAATGAAAATAGCGAAAAGAATATTATCGAGATTAATCTATTTGAGAATCCAATATTATCTTTAGGAATAATGGAGGCAGAGATATCAGATACTATATCTATAACTCAACCCTTAACCAAAACCCCGATTATATTTATGGATATAAATTGTTATATGGATATATATATAGTAGTAAGCTATCAGGAAACAATCCCTGATACTGTGCCTTTTGGACAGATTGCGTGTGTGGCGTAGTGGTAAAGCTTACAACTCCTATTGTGTCCGCTTACGTAACATAAATACTCCTGAAAGATACTCTTTTCGAAAATACAAGCGAGATAACAATAAATCAAACAAGTATATCCAGAAACTAATCAGAATAATAATAGTAATACTTATAGCAAACCCAGATAGAAATACTATCGAATATATTATAATCTTTATACCGCTTATACTAAGAATCAATACAAGTATTAAAACAAAACTATTCGAAAACCTGTAAGTAATCTTAGGAAACCCTATAAACGAGAATACAGCCTTTTCTACAGAATAGATTCTAGAAATCCCTATTTCTATTATATATTATTAAGTAATCTTGGACCCTAAATATAAAGAAAAATGAAAATAAGCTATTAAAAAAGAGATTAATTCATTAATTGCAAATAGCATCTGGGAAGAATATATTCTATCAAAAAAAGGAAACCTTGTTTTAATAAAATAAATATTTATAATAAAAATAAAGGATAATAAGATTAAGAGATTTAAGGCATAATTAATAATAAAAGATTTTAGTCAAATTCTCGGAAAAGATTATAATAAAATCTTTGCTTCTATAGTGTAATTTGATATGCTCTGTTTATTCTTAGTGATCATTATAAAAAAGAACTCGGAATATTAGTATTTCGATATAAAGAATGCTTTTACAGAATCCTATCTCAAGAAAAAGATATACCTTATATTATCTTAGGGATTTAAGATATTAGATAAACATATCTTATATATATTGAAAAGCTTATATAGCCTTAAACAAGCTGAACAAAATTGAAGTCAACTTTTAAAATCTCAATTAATCAATTAGGGCTTTATTCAAAGTCTTGCTAATCCATATCTCTATATGTATACTATTTGCCAACTCAATCTGTTAGTATATATTGATAACATAATTGCTTCCTTAATCTCAAAAAATCAACTCAATTAGTTTTCTATAATACTTTCATTACGCTTCAATACCAAGAATCTAAAGGAGATTAGCAAGATTCTAGGCATTAGGGTTATAAGAGATCGAGCAAACAGATCTCTTATATTAGATCAAGAAGAATATCTGAAAGCTATACTCACAAAATTCGGAATCTTATATATTCAACATTATGTTAAGAAGATATTTGCTACTAATTACTTATGTCTACGATCTGCTATAGAAAACAATAAACTGATTAATGTTATTGAATACCAATAAGTTATAGGTAATCTTATTTATTCAATAATATATACAAGACCAGATATCTCCTTTGTATTAGACCGATTGTTACAGTATATAGCAAAGCCAGCGAAATGCTATGGAATAGGAGTAAAGAACTTAATGCGATATCTGAGAGCTATGATCACTCAGAAACTCAAATACAGACCCGAGGGAATATAATATTAAATCACAAAGGAATATAATTTATCAATAGATATTATAAAAGTCTTTACTGATACAGACTAAACAAATGATCGATATAATTGGAAAAGTATTTTTAGAAGAGTTACTATATTCTATAATGAACTAATATTATAGACTAATAAGAAGTAGAATTTAATAGTGATATTAAGTATTGAGTCCGAATATATATCAATAGCGATGTTCACTAAGCAAGGGAGATAATTAGCTTAAATGCTTAAAGATCTTGAAAAGGCTGAATATATATCTGCACACGGAGACACTATTCAATTATTAAATGATAATCAAAGAGTAATTGCTTTAATCAAGAATCTGTATTTATATAAATAATCAAAGCATATCAATATATGCTATTATTTCATTAGGGATTTTACTGAAAAAGAAAAAGTAGTAACTAGTTATATCAATATATTAGATATGATAGCAAATAGGATAACTAAACCCTTAGTGAGAGTAGTATTCGAAAGGTTCAAAAACATACTGGGATTGAAATAATAGAGGTATAGAAGATTAGAGAGATCAAAGGTAATAACTCCTATGGGGAAATGTTAAAAGGAATAGAAGTTACCAGTGCTAAGCACGTATGGTGATTAGTAATACAGCTACCTAAACGGGCTAGATTAGACGAACCATAGACAGGCATATTGATCCCCTCATATAATACTATAGGGAGATCAATATGCTTACACGCGTAACCATATAGTCAATATAGAGGCCTCTTCCACCCAATCTTCTAATAGATACCATTATATTTGATATTGAGAAGAAGAAACTTTTGTATATAGTCTTTTTTATTAGAGAATATATATATTAAGAATAATTAAAAGATATTAATGACATTTTACAAAATAACTTGATTTATATAATTACTGATTTATTTCTTAAAAAGCTTGATAGTCTTTATATTACAATTAACTTCGAACAGAAAATAGTAATTCAATTCAATAAATTCAAGATGCCGAAAAAACAGGCCTTTACAATATTCTATATATAGTTAGAATATTTAGATAATCAATATTACAAGTCTAATTAAAAGATAATTTTTGTTTTAAAATAAAAAGTCTCTAAAAAACTAAAACTTATAATTTATATAAATTCAAGCCTCTATATATTAGATAATATCAAAAAGTGGAAAAAGAAATTCATAATTTGAAATTAGAATTATTAGGAGAATGATTATTACAATATAGATTTATTAAAAAACAATTATAATTAACCTTGATTCAATATAACCCTTTCTATACTTATTACTACTCTACATAATAACTCTATAAAACTTGATATAATCAAATTCCAAAACAAGATATAATAATATAAGAAGAAACATTATCTCGGCCTTTATTATTACTATAAGAAACCAAATCATTTTATTTAGGATTGCGATATAAAAAAACAAGCCGATATATAGCGAATAGCTAAAGGATATAATATAGGATTTCTAAAAGGGGTATCAGAATATAATTGCAGTAATATTGGAAGAGGAAACTAACAATTCGGTCGAGACGGATAATATCGAAGTAATAGTAATTACAATCAGAATGACTTTTGGGAATATGATCATTAATAATAGCTTTATATATAACAATAGCTTAATATAATCCATAGCTATATCGAGAATAGTTCTTTAGTATCTTCAGAAAGTGTCTCTAATATCTCTCCACACAATAGTATAATATTATCATTACTGTTTAATAGTATATACAAGTTCCCGGGAAATGTATTATCTTTATAATAAGTTGATTATAAAGGTTATGTCAAGGTACGGGTAAAGACTTATATTATACCATAAGGGTAGAAGAGCTATGGAAGAGTGAAGCCCTACTTATAGGAAGTAGGGCGTGCTAGTATACTATGCCTGAGGCATGAAGGCAACTATAGATCATATAGTTGGCGCTGTGACAGTACTTTCCGTTTAAGGTGATTAGTTTACAATTGTAATACCAATTGATCTTTTAGAAAACAAAATAATATTAAAATATTCTAATTTCTATTATTAGATTAAAATAAACTTTCTTGGGAATAATAATCAATTGCTGGAGCTTTTTAGATCTACCTCGGTTTTGATTTGGGGGTGCACTTGGTATAAGTATTAACGGGAGATCAGAAGTAATAGATCTTTTGAAGCCTATTTAAGCAAGTGGTTCTAGTTTATCTGGATTTGCTAAGTAGAAAGCAATAATTGTATCTTTCTAGTCGCGAAGGTTTTCGGTGAATTGCTAAGATACTGAATGATATTTCCATTTGATTTGATAATGAAATTCGTCTTTGTTATAGCAATCAAATAGTTTATTGAATTTCTATTACTTAATTTCCTTATTTGTTTCATTATCTCTTTTTAGAATACAGCCTTGATTTCGGTAGGATTCGGTTTTGTTGATTGCTTTTTAACTAGTTAGTTCAGGTAAACAATAAAATGATCGGAATAATGAATTATAAAATATTAGAAAGATCTTAAAACTAATGAGAAGCTAAAGTAAACAGACTTGTTTATAAACTTTTAGAATCTTATAGAAACCATTCTATTTGTTATTACCTTTCTTTATTAGACAATTGGTTTTTATATTCTTAATACTAACCCATACTTTATTATCTTCTTTGTATAGAAGAATATCAATATGAATCTTGTTAGCATAATCTTCATATCTCTAAATGAATTAAGTGGCTAGAGCTTTCAATTTTGTTAGAATAATATCAAATCGATCCGCAATCTTATTGGCCTTTAGGAATTCACATTTGCATTAATATAATAGATTTAAGGGAACAAATGAAGAGAGCTTAACGCCGAGACATAAGTGAAAATCATAATTAGTAAAGAATAGGGATATGCCGATAATCTCTAAAATGATATTATTAAGCACAAACTCCGCGAATAGGAGTTAATTATACTAATCATTTTAATAGAAGTTTATAAAAGCCCAAAGATATTATTCTATTATGGTATTAATTCTCTCTGTTTGTTCATCAGACTTGGAATAGAATGAGAAGAATCATTTCAAAATGATCAATAGACGTTCGGATAAGTGCTTTTAGAATTCTAATATAAATTATGAATCTCTATCGGATATTATATTATTAGATGTACTATATAGACAGTAGACTTTTTCGACAAACCGATCGATGAGCTCCTCTGCAGACAATCCTATAACCGAAATGAAATGACGCATTTTCGTTAGGCGGCAGATAACTGTAACGATATGTTGATGCTTTTTGCTATAACATTCGCTGATTGATAGCAGTGTAATGTAGTCAATGGAGATATCGGACCAAGAACGGAATGGTATTAGCAGGGGTTCTAGGAATCCGGGTACAGCAAGACAAGAGGCTTTAGTTCGAAAGTAGAGTTAACAGGCTTATATATAAGTTTCGATTTTCCTCAATATATTGGACTATCAGTATATACGGGAAACGAAATCAATAGTTTTAACTCGATCGGGATGTCCTATCGGATTAGTAGAGTGCGTTCGGTATATGATCTGGGTGCAAAGCTCTACGGAAAGGAGAACAAAAAGATAATCGCGATAGAAAATTTTATTATTAATTAATCTACAATCTTGAAAAGCGATTCAAAGGTTTTTTCAGATTAATAACAGCTAATAGTGAGTAGTTGGATTTTGAAGTGTTTTATACATAATAATAACCAATTCGGATGATTTATATACTTTATTAATAAAATTGTTGATCGGCTTTTCAATATCGGGAATGATTATACCTATAGGTGCTACAATAAGGTCAATATCATTATTTGTTTGTCGAATAAGATTTTTGAATATAGTAATATCAAATACTCTTTTTGGAAGGATTGTTTGTAAGCGATTCTTGATTCGATTATTATTAAGATTAGTGTATACAAAGCGATCTTCTGTTTTTCTATTTAATATATTAAAGTAAACTGCTTTAAGATTCAGTCTATATATAATACAAAAGTTGAAACCAACTAGGAATTTAGTTTATTTAGTTTGTCTTTGATTCAATATCTTTATCAATATGAAATATTCTAGATTCTTATAATCAATAATAATCTCAAATAGCTTTTGAGTTTTATATAGTTTGAATCTCTATTTTTTTAAGAACTTAATAATAGCTAGTAGTTTCTTATTATAGATTTTGTAGTTGCATTTGGTAATACTATATTTTGAGGAAAAGTATACAACTAGGTATAGTCGGCCCTTATCATTATATTGAAAGAGTACTTCGCCTATAGCTTAGTTGAAAGCATTTGTCTCGATAACTATATAGCGATAGTAATCAAATATTACAAGAACTGAAGTGGAGGCAAAAGTATACTTCAGGTTTTCAAAGGTATTCTTTTAATTAATAATTCAATTTTATATATTCTCTTTTTTCAATAAATAATTTAAAGGTTCCATAATTTTAGAAAAATTATAAATAAAGTATCAATAAAAATTAATAAACCCTAAAAAACATTAAAGGTTTTTTAGTTTAGTTAACAATTTCTATTCAAGAATAGTTTTAACCTTATTGAGATTTATCTCAATATTATTAGGAATAATAATTAGATTAAGATACTTCATTCTTCTTATTTCGAATTTGTATTTGTTAATATCAATTTATAATTCAATATCAATAAATCTCTGAACAACTTTATAAACTTGCTTTTAATAATCTATAACATTTTTAGAGTAAATCAAGATATTATTTAGGTATACTATACAATTCTTATCCAGAAAATCAAAAAGAATATAATTAATATAGTTCTGAAATAAGACAAAAGCATTATAAAGGTTGAAAGGTATTACTAGAGATTCGAATAAGCCGAAACGAATTATAAAAGCAATTTTCTATTCGTAATCTTCCGTAATCCGTAGTTTATTGAATATAGTGATAATATCCAATTTGATATAAACTTTAGCATAGCATAAAGTATCAAGGGTTTTTTGATCAGTAATAATAGATAACGATTTTTAATAATAATATTATTCAATCCACAATAATCCTAACAAATTCGAATACCCCCCCCAGACTTTACAACTAGAAGAAATGAAACAATCAATCAGAAACAGGATTTGTAAATAAATCCTTTATTTAAATTATCATCAAGCCATTTGTAAATGATTTAAAACTTAACTAAAGATATTAGGCAACCTTTATTATACAGGGACTCTTTGCCTGGCATAATCTCAATCTTGTAATCCCAAAAATATCATAACAAAAGCTCGTTAACGAAAAAGAATAAGAACCCAATAAACAGATCACAAAGCCAAAGTAATAACTTGCTCTGAATCTCTATTATAAATAATACAAATCGATCAGTCTTTTCCATAAACTTCTTAATATCGCTTTTCATAATACTACAATATAATTGAATAGGATCATTTGTTATTATACAGTATAATTTATAAGCTCTATTTAATTTATTCCAAATTACTTTTATAATATAAACTTTCTAATCTTTATAGAATTGAATAAAGCTATTAGCTATAAGGAACTTTATATCGTTTATTTTCTATTGGATATTTTATAAGGCATTAGTCGGTTTTTCAAAAAGCTTCTATAGCGATAAAGAATTCAATAAGAATAAAACATTTTGGTTTTGTAGCAGTCTTTTGTATATCCTAAAGCCTACAATAATCCGCACTAAGACTAGTTTCAGGATTGACCAGTTTGGTATCATCTTAACACAGATCTCTGTTTTTCTATTGATTTGATGAATATAGTAGCAATTTGAGTTGGGTAATATTGGATCAGCAGGATCTATATTGTAAAGGTTTCTATTAGTATTTCTTTTTATAATTAAAGTTAGAGAATTGTATTCCAAAAATATCGATTAGTTTTGGGGTAAAAAGGAAAGAGTTTGGAGATTTTTATCAATAACTTTTTCAGCAAAAGTACAATATAGGGTTGAGATAGATTTCTTTGAAGTAGATTTCAAAATAGATTTCCTAATAAATGTATATAATATTGGATTAAGTACTATATCTACTAGGATCAGTATATCGTTATGATTGGGGATAACAATTGTAGTAGAGTTAATTGGGTAATAATATCTGAAACAATATATGAATATAAACTTAAAAGTTATTATTACCCAATTAATGATAGGGTTATAACGCTGAAGCTATAGAAGACTGAGGATTATAAGATCTGTATCAGAAAGATTGGTAATATAGAATAAGTCAATTTCTTTATAATTGTTAATCCATAGATCTAATAATACATATTGAAATAGAATATCAGAAGTTCTTCCATCTGTAAATAATAAGTTATAGGTAGTAGAGAAGGAACATATAGAAATATCAAACTTGAATATAAGGGTTCTATTTATAAATCCATATCTCGCAGTTTTATTATCTATTAAGTCAATAAGTGGGATGATTATATTAAATATAAGGAAAATTTCTGTTAAGATTTTAAGAGATTTGCTATTCATTATTTTAAGATATAAAGAATCCCTAAATATAATCAATTTCTTAATCTACAAAAGTAAACTTTTTATAAAGAATCTCGATTCGCAATTATAAATCGAGATTAGTCTTTTAATATACTTAACTAAAGAATTGAATTTTTGCTATTATCCGAATATACAAAGCCTTCAACAAATCCACCTAGATCTCTACTACTAATAGGGATTAGAAAGGCATATCGAAATGGTGTTGCGGCAGTTGGGAAACAATTAATAGGCAGGAATGTATTTTGGTAAGTAAAGCTATAAGCGTTGTGATAAGGTTCAGGATTGTAATGATAATTGGTAATAGGAAAACAATGGATATTCAGAGCGTATTGGTTTATGGCAAAAGAATAATCGGGGTATTGTATAATTCCTGAGTTGATATTATATTTTGTATCGTTGTATTGCTTTTCTTTGTAATTGAATTTGATATAATTAGACTTTTTGTAATAAAAACAAAAGCCAAGATTTAAACATTATTCTCTATTGTAATATAATAAGGGTTACTAGCCTTGGCGAATAGTATCCAGTTGTATAGGATCTTCAGAGGGATCAGGTATAGATATTATAGTAACGATAACAAGCTTCTTTTTATTAGATTTTTTTTAATCGCTAAAGTTGATATCTTGGTTTTTGTATTGATTGTTAAAATAAATCTTTTCCTCTAAATCATTATAAATACCTTGCCATCAGATTATCTATATATCGATGTTGGTGGTAGAAGGTTTATTGGGATGGTTAATTGAAGTATCGATTAGTTCTTATAAGATTTTGAGTTTAAGATCAGCGATTTATTGTTTGATAGTCTTTTTACATTTAATAGCAAATTGCTTGAATTCGATAATAAAGTTATTAAATAGGGTCTTCTTCATTTTACATTTATTGTAATCTATGGAAGCTTTGTGTAAGAGATCTAGAGTCTAGTATTGCTTATTTAATTCATGTTAAATATTTGCTATAATGTACTATCTAAAGGGCCAAAGGTTGGAATTATATATATTGTTTGTAATTATATCAAAATATATCTGATTGTTTATATAAGCAAGGTTAGAAAGTAGATTAGTAAGAAATATGATTTTCTGAAATTCTGATTCATTTTCGTAATCCACAATCAAGCAGTAATTGATTGTATTACGAAAAGTTATATACTAATCTTAACACTTTGTAATATCTTATTTATTATCATTAAACTTTTTGGGGATGGCAAGATACTTGCAATAAAGTAAAGCTTGCGAATTATTACAAACAGCAATCTTCAATATCTCAATTATATCTTTCAATTCGATAATCTTTGATTGAGCATCAATAACTTAAACCTGAATAGCAACAGCTTAAGCTTATAATAAACCTGCAATCGATTCGATCGATTCAAATACAGCTTAAGCAACAGCAAAGTATACAATATTTGGATTATTGAATAGGTTTGTAAAGGAAGAGATATCGGCTTTGACAGAATTGAAAACATGATTTAAGAAAAGGAATTACAAAGGTAAACTAGATGTAAGCGCTTCTGGTGCAAATGCTTATTCATTTATCTTCGGCACTTTTTGAGGCTCAAAATATCGATGGCAGGGTGTACAATAAATCAATAGTGGGTGTGATCGGTGCGATCGGGATAAGGTGTCGGTAGGGCTTTGGAAATAAAATAAGAAATAAAGTTGTGATAACTTATTTGAAGATAGTATAAACTGTCAAGATATAGGTAAAGACTTATATTGTACTATAAGGGTAGAAGAGCTATAGAAGAGTGAAGCCCTATTTATAGGAAGTAGGGCATGCTAGTATGCTGTGCTTGAGGCATGAAGGCAACTATAGATCATGTAGTTGGCGCCGTGACAGGTTATCAAGAAACAAGGAATGAATAAAATATATTATAGATAGTACTGAGCCATTACAATTCAGCTCTATAAATAGCAAATCTCTATTTATCTAAATTATTATATTTCCAATATATACTTTTCCTTTTAATATAATCACACGAGCTTATAACAACCATATCTATAGATATCCCGAAATCATATTATACAATATATACCAGCGTGATTGCTATAGCGTTCCGAGCTGCTTGATTCGAGAATACTGTTACAGCAGAATCAGAGAGGGTTGGTGAGCCAGTTGTTATCTACAGGGATAGCGGGCTCCCTGATTGATCTCGATGACTGTTCCTCAATTACTGCTTCGAAGAGAATGCGGATTAGTAATAAAAGCGCTGGTTCCCTTTCAAGCTTGTTCGAGAGTGGCCAGAACACTATTGAAACAGCTGTGAAGATAGCTATTCAGAAGAAATCGATACACAATGGAAGCGCACTGCAAACAAGGCTCTAATATTCACTAGCTTCGAAACGATTCTTGTATAATTCGCAGTGCAATTTGTGGAATAGGATTTGAGCTGACTAGTAGGAGAACTGATACGCAAAGCATTAATAGTTATTATAAACAATACAAAAGGAACCTTCAACTCGAAGCTAGCAATAAAAAACATAAAGCCAACTATACAAACATATGTGGGGATATTTCGAATCCCCAAAACTGCAATTATTACTCCCTCCAGCTCAACTATAAAAACAAGGACTACAAATAGGCCCAAGCAGGTAATCAGTAAAGCATTGAGATTAAAATATACAAATAAAAAACTCTTTCTCCAACTCAATAAACAAACCAAGATAGAGTCGTCCTCATAGGGGATTAGACAGACACTAGTAAAAACAGTTCCAGAGATTGCTACTCTAGGGACTAAAGTTATTGCAACAATAACATTCACCCGAACTGGGTAGGTAGTTACAGCTTCCCCAAAAGCCCGTATAATCCTTTTTACAAACAAGTAATAAACTATAATAACTACTAAAACTATAGATCTTGCAATCAATAAGCTATGGTATATATATATAGCATTAAAGGTCCCAATGATCATTACCAATCTCCTAGGAATGTCTACAAAGATTAGAGAAAAACAAATAAGAAAAGAAATCTAATATCAGATGAAACTATGTCCAATACAAATAGCAAAATCCAAGCTCAAAACAGATAAGCAGAATCGGATTATCTAGATACTATTCTTCCAGAAGCAGCCACCTCGTTGTAACCTATTCAACAAGATTCGAATATTCCTAGCAAATAAAAAACAAGCTTTAGGAAAATACAACCTAGGGTGTTAGTAATATTATAAAAACTGGAAATACAAAAGAGAAGTAATATACAGAAAGTGTGTATACCCATTATTTATTTATAAGCCAATTAAGGATTATAATTATTTAATATAATACATAGAATACTACAGGCCCTTTCCAGTGGATTATAATAATTGCCCTACCAAGCCTTAGCAAATAAACAGCAAGACAGTATGCCCAGATCGAAAGTAAATCTAGATTATCCGATAAGCAAGGAAGATCAGTACTACTATTGTTTCAATACCAACAATAACAGTTCAAATACTAATAATAATATAAAGAAGGAAAAGGAAATCTAGAATGGATATAGTTTCCTGATATAAAGATGATAATAACTCGGAAAGCAATACTGGAAAAGAGTAAGCGAACAATATCTTAGGAAACTCAATGAATAAAAAGCAGAATACGTAAGGTTAATATATCACTTATAATAAAATAATAAAAATCAACAAGAATCTCAATTTTGAAGCTTTGAATAATTAGATTATAACTAGGGGATATAATATAATAATAAAAGATCTATATAAATAAATCAAATTCGCTATCTATTGTTTGGATAAACATACAGAAAAACCTCGTACTACATACAACAGTATTACAGTAAGCGTTTGAGAAAAAGATTGATATAATATGTATACAAGAGCTTTAGGTATTTAATATATATATTCAAATATATAATGGATATCAATGTCTATCCCCAGTAATCTTTTAGAGAGGAAGCGGGATATATGAGGAAGGGTAGGAACACCTATGAATAATAATATATATTAGAATTGAGATTAGATTACAAGTATTATAATTAGTAGGAGAGGAGTATAGAGATTATATATGGCTTTCTATAAACAGAATTAAATTATTAAATCTATATAGAAAACCGAATACCTCAGGAGTTCTGGAGATAATCCTTGATCTAATACTAATTGGGGATACAATCATTGGGGGAGATTTCAATGCTCATTATATACTATTCGAGCTAGGTATAAATACAGTGTATGGTGGCAATCGGCTTGCGGAATGGTCTAATAACAAAAACCTCAAGTTTACAAATATTCCGGGTTAAGCAATATATAGAGTAGGATATATAATTGATTTAATCTTTTTTAATATTCTAGAAATATATATAAAAATAAGGGCTGATATATATTACAGATTTGATTATAATATCCTTCTTATTATTATATAAAGAGCAAGCTCAGTATTGAGATTTCAATATGTATATTGTATCAGGGAAAAAGATCTACCTTTATTTTAAAGAATAATATCAATTAATATAGCGGGAATCAAATGGGAGGTATAGATAGTAGTTATAAATATAGCTTTGGATTGAGCTATTGAAAATATATAGAAGGTATTATAACAGGTAATTAGAACGATAGGAAGACTAAATCGGAAGATAGGAAAATCGGCTTCCTGGTGGATATCCGATTATATGATTACTCGAGATATATATCTTTGGAGCCACATAACCAATAACAATTACTCTACAGAATATAGAGTATTCTTATTATGTATATGATAGGCTAAAAGAGGGTATTAAAGGAAATTCCTTAATAAAATGAAATTAGATTGAAATCTATATAGAGTAATCGGATAACACAATCTGAATTCTATATATCATTTTTTATTGATTATAATAGGCGAATGTATTGTTATGTCAGATAAAGAAAAGATTGAGTTGTTATATTTGGAGATTCTGTAGTACTTTAAAATCATTGACAATTTCCTGGATTCTGGATATAATTAAAATGGAAAAAAACTATTCTAGAGGGAGCCTATTTTTATAAAAAAAGTGGAATGTAATATTATAGGGGTCTCGAGTATATCCCTGGGGACAGATCGGATTACAGTAAGATTATTGAAGGTTATCTGAATGGAAATAGGCTTAGTTCTATATATTATTTTCAATAAGTGTCTATAGCTTAATTACTTTCCTATAGCATGGAAGTAAGTAGAGGTAGTTATATTACTAAAAGTAGGGAAGACAAACTGAATGTCCCTATAATCATGGTGGCCTATCGCCCTCCTCTTCTATATTGAGAAGGGTTTTGAAAGGATTATAGCAAGACATCTAATGTGGATAGCTCTAATATAAAAAATACTCAGTTCATAATATTACAATGCTCTTTCGAAACGATCGGCTATAGATTTAGTAGTATTGTTTGTTTACGATGTAGAAGTAGCATTTAATAAAGGCTATGAGATTATAATGATTATACTAGATATACAAAGAGTATTTAATGCTCTATTTAAAAACAGATTTCTGAGACGAATGAGGGGATAGGGATTCTTATAGAACCTGATTGTTCTAATCGATTCCTTTTTAATCCAAAGGCAATTTAGGGTTAGATTTAACAAAGTAATAACTAGTTATAGTACAATAGAATGCGGTATCCCACAAGACTTACCCCTCTCGTCAATCTTGTATATACTTTATCTTGTAGAGCTATTTCAGTAAGACTCTAAACTCCGATTCGGGTATACAAATAACATCTGTTTATACCGAGTATCAACAAGTGTTCAATAAAACGTTACAATATTAATAAAAGATATAAAAAGTATATTCTGTTAGGAAACTAAAAACAAAATAATCTTCATATCCAAAAAGATAAAAATAATCTATATAACATGGTACAAGTATTCTATCAACCCGATATACGAAATAAACTGCAATTGTATTATCTCTCCGATTATATTAGAATCGGCTCTACAATAACTAGGCATATAGTTTAATCATAAGCTTATATTCAAATAATATATCGAAACGCAAGTAGCCAAAAGCCGGAAATTGATTTATTATATTCAAGAACTAACCTGAATTACAAACAGACTTTTAATAGCATCCTTATAGAAAATAGTGATTACTTATTTATATTTAATTCTATTCTATAGAATAAAGATATAATATATAGAACAAACAAAAACCACTGAATAGCATTGAGATGAGATATTAGTAATAGTAAGCATTCGATTAAGAGGAGTAATTTTAATTATCAATAAGGTTTTATAAATAGCAATCAGAGGAATCCTCCCAGTCTAACAAATGACCCCGAATATAATAATAATGAGAAACAACACTCTCCCACCAGCAAAAATAGCACTAAAACAAATAAAATGGAAAGCAACTCTCTGTACCCAAACTATTAATCCAAAACACCCTCTTTATCACCAAGGAATAAAAGCCACCTACTCCTCCAGCAGTAAAGAAGACCAATTGCAGCTAACCAGAACAAAGATCCAGATAATCAGCCAATGCTTTTCCCAAATCAAGAAGATAACTTTAATAGAATTCTATTATATATCAGAATATCGAACGAATCCCACTAAAAGTCTTATAAAAGAGATAACGGCAGAGTAGTTTCAGAAATGATAGAATAAGTGCATATACAATCAGATTACTATATTCTCTAATAGATTAAAACAAACTAATAAAGATAATAAACAAATAGAATATAAATATATCATATATAGAGGATAAACAGTAGTATACAAAGAAAACAATGGATTGCATTACAATTCTTATATATTCGATGTGGAAGCGATCAGGGTATATCAAGGCCTTTAAGTAGCAATCAGAAATATCATTGGTATAAAACAAATGGAAATCTGTATGTACATTGATAATACATTGATGATATAGGGAATGAGAGACACAGCCTCTATCACATCGCAATGGGCTTTTCTCAAATATTACAAATTAATATAAATATACTTGATTTAGATCAAATAATTGTCAGGCCATATAGAGATCGAAAAGAATAAACATATAGATATACTCGTTAATAAAGGAACAAGAAAATCAGTTTTAGGATATACAAATCGACCTATAGTAAGCAGTATCCGCTTTATAGCAAAAACTATTATAGAATTGGTAGTACAGGCATAGTGGATTAAATAGAAATCAATGCTCTCCAAATAATATCAGAAATGGAATCCAAAGAGCATAAACAAATGCCTTAATAAATTAAAACTCTTACAAGCTACTTTTTACTATATACTAGCGATTCGCTTAGTACATAGCGATTTCGAAAACTATTATTGATAATTTAAATATAAAAAAGCAACAATTTATTACTCATATAATATATACAAATTCCTCAAGTATATCGTGCACTACCACAAAATCCTTACAACCTACAAAACCTGGCCCCCAGATATTAGGCCCAAATATTCACCCCGCAATTGGGCGGCTTAAGAATGATTATTGAAACAGCTAATATATATATTAGCCAAATTCACTGAATTTATTACTATAACAAACTTTTACAAAAGTATATACCCTAAAACACTACCAGAAGAATAAAAAGAGGAAATGGAAATGAATTAACCGATTCGGATAAATATAAATATAGAATAAAAGGCAATCGATATAGCAAGACTATAAAGAACAAAATCGATATATACAATACACTACACTGCACTAAAACACATACAAAAGCTACCCTTACAGGATAAAACAGCTCTCAATCAAAACATTATATAAAAAATCGGAAAACACGCACAGAGGCACTCAGAGGATCAAAAACAAAAACACAAACGCACTAACTATTGCTTGGAAGGCTATTGAGGATATTGAGATCTCATTTTAGGAGAGGGGGATCATGTAAATTAAGATTATCCCGCAGTTAGCCTAACCGTAATGCCCCCTGGGAGGCTCGCCTATACGGCCCGGTTGAAAATTACTAATAATAATAATAATAATTTTAATATAATCAGTCTAATTGATAATAAATATTCCAGTAAAGCATTCGCTGATTAATTATTTATTAATTAATATAAAATTCACATTTAACTCTTATTTTATTATTAATAGCTTTATTTAACTAATAGCAATATAGCAAATATTATTACGGAATACTTTATTATACCTATAGTAATAGAATTATATTTAAAAACCTGGATATTCTTTATTATGAAACTCTCTCTTAATATACCAATTATTTTTGGCTTACTATAATTATAACACTACAATTTATATATAGATTGAGTGAATATAATACTTTCTTTTACTTTTCAATATTATATAATATAATATTATCACAAAAGAAGCTTGTGCCCTCAAATATCTATAATCAAATTGATCCAGTAACAATCTGATAATATCTTAACTCTTTAAAATATTAATCTAAAGATCAAAAGGGTCTTGAATATATTATTATTATTAAAAGTCATCTTCCAAAAAGCTTATAAGACAAAAGATTATCAATCATTATATATAAAAAACAATAATAAATTTGATAATAATTATAGACCTAAAGATTTTAATATAAAACAAAATATATTTATTAAAACAATACTTATTTTTAATGCAAACCATTATTGTATAAGGGTTTGTAATAGGAATATAGATATATAAGCATAAATAATACAAAACCAGTTGAAGATATACCTAGTAGTAATAAATAAGATTATAGAACAAAAACAAAGAAAACCAAACCTAATGAGGAAACTATTGTTATCCCTTTTGATATTATTATTAATAATTCGAAAATACAAAACAAATCTAAATATAAAGGATATTTAATGATTACATACCTCGAGCTTTGTTTCTTTTTATTAATAAAATAATATTCGTATAATACAAGTTACCTAAAACAAGTTAGATCAGGCTATAGCACCCAAACATAAGCTTGATTATATCTCTATAAACAACTTTACCAAAAATAAACAAAGTTATAAAGATATACTTTAGGGATGTAGTAATCTAATGAAAGTATTTTCTATAATATTATTATACTTATATAACTTTGTTTGAGATTGTTATAAATTGGCTTATTTATAAAGAATCTCTAAAGCTAATATATTAAAGTTTTTAATAGGAAAATTAGATCTTAATAATAAAGAGATACAAAATATATTCCCTAATTAGCTTCAAAACAAATTATTAGCTTTCCTTTTTCGAAACACTAAAATATTATTATTACAACAAGCTTGGGACCACAGAATCGAACTAATACTAAGTAAAAAACTATCTTATTTCAAAAACCGGTTATTATTATTATTAAAACTTGAGATAATTCAGAAATGGATTAATAATAATCTTTCTAAAGGATTTATTCGGAAATCAAGATCTTGCAATACAGCATTATTCCTTTTGATAATAAAACTAGAAGGTGGAGTTTGTATTTATCAAGATTATTAAAGATTAAATAATATTACAATAAAAAATCGCTACCCTCTATTTATTATACAAGAGATTCTTGATATATTATATAATATTAAGATTTACTTCAAACTAGATATTATTGCTACCTTCAACAAACTGTATATTATAGAAAGAAATGAATAGAAAACAGCTTTTATTATATATTTTGGATTATTTGAATCTCTTATTATGCCCTTTAGGTTATATAATACACTAACATCTTTCTAGTATTATATTAATCATACATTTTTCAATAAACTCAATAAATACTATACAGCATATCTTGATAATGTTTTTATTTATTTTAATAATAAGATAGAATATAGAGAGTATATATGAACAATTATCCAAAAACTCGCTAATGCAGACTTACAGATTAATATTAATAAATACAAATTCAAGATAACATTTACACAATATCTAGGCCTAATTATTATTACAAACAATATCAAAATGAATATTAATAAAGTTAAAGTAATTATATTTTGAAAATAATCTTTTTCAGTAAAGGATCTATAGTGTTTTCTAGGATTTGCTAATTTCTATTAACGATTTATAAAAGACTTTTTAAAGATTTGTTATTCTTTGAATAATTTATTATATAATTATATCTCCTGAATATAGGATCAAATATATAAGGATACTTTTGAAATACTAAAACAGGCTTTTACAACTATATCTATCCTTATATATTTTGATTATAACAAATATATGGTTTTAGAGATTAATACTTCAAATTAGGTCTTTAGGAAAATGCTTTTTCAATATAACAATGAGAATGTTTTACAATCAATAATCTATTTCTTATTGAAGTATTTAATAATAGAATATAATTACAAAATCTATAATAAAAAGTTTCTAGTAATAATCAAGTTAATAGAAAAATAGCGATCTGAACTTTAGGGCTTGTAATAGAAGTTCGAGATTCTTACAAATTATAAGAACTTAGAATATTTTATTACAATAAAGATCTTCAATCAATAACAAATTAAATAATCCGAGTTTCTATTCCAATATAATTTTCGCATCATATATAAACCAGATACTAAAGCTATTTATCCAAATACCTTGAACCACAAGCGAAAAGATAAATTAGATCTTTCGAATTCTGATAACAAATAGCTAAAGAATAGAGTCTTGGAGGTTAGCTTTTATAATAATAAGGAATAGTATTATTATAATGATAGTGGAAGATCTAGTCAGTTTAAGCTTGAGGGATAAATCGAATATATAGAATAAGAGTTGAATTGAAGTCAATTTAGAAGAGCTAGGCTGAGTTGAGATGAATTGCTTGCTTTTTCCTAGATTTTCTTTAAAGAATATTCTAGGTTTATATAGTTTATAATGAAATTCCAGTATATTCTATGCTTATAAATAAGATCGATTTAAATCGTATCTTATAGAATCATTTTAGATAATAAAAAGAAAGTACAACCAATCAATTTAGCGATATTTCCTGTATACTTCCATCTAGTTCCATTTCATTCTATTCCATTATAAATCAATTTGATAAGAGATACTATTATACAACTATATGATAATATGATTTTATAATATAAGATCATATTATATGTGTATTAGTCATCAAGATATCCCTTATTTAGTAAGATATTAATAAGTGATTTAGTGGACTTATTATGAATCCTCACATAGAGAAAGAATAGTCTTATTAGTATAAAGGTTCGATATTAATCTATATAAAAAATTAATAGGGAAAGTAATACTAATATCTATAGATTTGATAATATCTATAGAAGATAAGTCTATCGACAAATTAATTAATAATATCTATACGAAATTCGATATAGTATAACAATTGTTGATAGCAATTAGAGATCCGTATATACAAAAATGGCCAGTAGAATTCCGAAAGACTATAAGAATCGCTATACAGAATTATAAAGTATTTAATAATAGAATATATTATCATAACAAGCTTTGGATACTGCTTAATGATAAGCTAAAAATACAAATTATCTACAGGATATACTTTTCCGATTCGATTGATTATTCTGGATATACCAAGATTATTAATATTATCTCCCGAATTTATTAATAACCAAATATATATCAGGAAATCAATATATATATATAAGTATATATATTATATACTTATATTAAATTATTAAAATCAGCTTTATCAGGATTCTTAAGGCCTTTTCTAGTCCTATTTCGAGCATAGTCTGATATATCAATTGATTATATTATATCTTTTTTAGAGAATAAATATTATGATTCGATATATAAGCATATTCTGATAGTAATATATAGATTGATAAAGATATATCACTTTATTAATATAAGAATCTTGATTATAAAAAAACTGGTTAGTGTATTTATTAATCGGATATATATTTTATATAATATACCAGATAATATTATCTCGAATCGAGATATACAGTTTATATCAGGATTCTGAATATAATTATTGGAAAGATTAACAATAACTTTAAAATACTCTTCAGTCTTTTATTTATAAATAAATAGATAAATAGAATATATCAATTTAGTTTTCGAGCAATATCTATACGCTTTCATCAATTTTTATTAAAATAATTAAATAGAATAACTATTATTGGTAGAGTTTGCTTTTAACAATATAGTTTCGAAAACTATAGAATATTCTCTATTCTTTGTTAATTATAGTTTTAACCCAAATATTGATATAGAGCCAAGCAAACCCTGCTCATCAGAAATGATATTAGCTTAAAAATATGAATTCTTTAAAAACAATAAAACAATAAATAAAATGAAAAGGATTCTGAATTAACTTCAAGTACTTGCTAAACAAGCTATAAATATATATAAAGAGTATACAAATCAATATCAAACCAATTCACCTCAATATTATATAGAATAAAAAGTATTTATTAATATAAAAAATATAAAGATTTCTCGAAAAGCAAAGAAACTAGATAATAAATAAATCAAACCTTATAAAGTTATTAAAGTTTATTTACAATCTTGTTTTATTTAATTACCAAAGAATATATAAATCTTCCCTATCTTTCATTATTCTTTATTTTTATTAATATATAATAATAAACGGTTTTCGATACAATTTTAGATTAACGAAACAGAAGCTGTTATTATATGAAATAGAGTCCTTGAAAGGGAAGATAGCGAAGAGAAGCCAGTCTAGAAGTGGATATTCGAAGGCATTTTAAATAATCATAATGAGGATGGATATTACTATTTAATCAAATAAAAACATTACACCTCAATTTAATAATCAATCTTAAATCTTAAGGGTAATAAAAAGATTATAGCTTACTATTATTACTTATATCCAGAGAAACCAGATCCATTGAAATGGGTATTGGAAAACCTGGAGGCTAAGGCAATTTTGATCTTTAAACAAAAAGTTACAAAAGAATTTGAAAAGCGAAGGCGTTCATCACAACAAAAGAAAGTGCGGTTTGCATAGTATACTTTCTCTCAGTTTGTTTAGAATAAGCAAGTTTTAAAGGGGGAGATATTATTACGGGTTCACTAGCGTAGTATATTAGCGTAGTGGATGCTTAGTCATCTTTGTCATTATATGGCAAAGTTACATCGTACCACTTTCAACCTCTTTGTAGAATATCATATATCCAATCTAGTACCTATCCCTTGCACCGTGATATCTAGTTATTTGATTAAATACTTAATTTTGTTTTTAATGTATTTGTAGTCTAATATTATTTCGATATTATATATAGCGTTTGGGTTGATTAGTTCAATTTCTGTAAATAGCGTATTTGGCGCTCCTGATAGTACTAGTTCAAACAAGGATATATGGAATACTGGGTGGATATTTATTGTATCTAGTAATTTCAATTAATAATTAATCATTCCTATTACTTTATCAATCTTGAATGATTCTAGTTTTCTATGGTCGAGTTTATTACTTAGTCTTTTGGTTTTGATATTTTGTTATAGCAAATAAACTTTATCCCTTTCTTTAAATATAGATTTCATATTACATTTCGTATTATAATATACTACTATTCTAAAAAATATGAATCTTAGATCAAGAGCTAATTACTCTTAAAGATCTTTTAGCTGTTTGACTTATACTATCACTAATTCGGTATTAACTTTTTGTGATATTGGGATTTTAGTCCTCGCGACCTACGAAACCTGGCCCCCAGATATCAGGCCCAAATACTCACCCTGTAATTGGGTGGCTCAAGAACGATTACTGAAACAGCTAATGCATACACCAGCCAAGTTCGCTGAATTTATTGCTATAACAGACTTCTACAGGAGTATATGCCTTAGAACGTTATTAGAAGAATAGGAAGAGGAAATGGAAATGGATCGATCGATCCGGGTGAACACAAATATAGAATAGGAGGCGACCGATATAGCAAGGCTATAAAGAACAAAATCGATATATGTAATATACTGTGTTGTATTAGAATATATACAAAAGCTATCCTTACAGGATAAAGCAGCTTTCAATCAAAACATTATATAAAAGATCGGAAAGCGTGTACGAAGGCGCTTAGAGGATTGGAGACAAAAACGCAAACGCGCTAGCTATCGCTTGGGAAGCTATTGAGGGTATTGAAACCCTATTCTTAGGAGAGGGGGATCATGTAAATTAGAGATCATCCTGCAGTTAGCCCAATCGTAATGCCCCCTGGGAGGTTCGCCTATACGGCCCGGTTGAAAATTACTAATAATAATAATAATAATAATAATAATATTGGGATTTTATATACTTGTGAATTAAATCCAAAATTAATTTGTACTAGAATGATTTTTGTGGTTTCTGTTTCTGATATATTATATGCGAATTATGCCATAGATAATAGTTCTATCTAATTGTCTTGTCGATAATTTATATAGTATTTAAGATATGCTTTTATTATCTGATTGATTCTTTTTGTTTGACTATCTATTTATGGGTGGAAAGATGTCGATAGTTTTCTCTTGATATTTATAAGTGTTAATAAGGTAGTTCAGAATTTCGAGGTAAAGAGCTTGTTTCGATTTGAGATTATCTTATTTGATACTCTGTATATACTTATTATATTCTTTAGGAATATATATATTAATTGCTTAGTATCTCATGTTTTCTTGAATGATATTATATAAGCGAATTTCGTTAGTTTATTTATTATATTAAGTATTGTATTATATTCAATTTTTGTAATAGGATTTTTTGAGAGTAATAGTTTGATTACAAAATCCTATGTAATGGATTTCTATGGTTGAGAAGGTATGTTTGGAGTCTGGAGCTAGTTATATAGAGTATATCGTGATGACTTGTTTTGTATGCAGATATTATAATTTCCAATAACTTTTTTAATTATTGTTTTTATTTGTAAAAAGTAATTGATTTCCTGTATTCTTGTTGTCAGAAATAGACAGTAAGTTACGCATAAGGAGTGATATATTGAAATATGTATATCAGATCTATATATCCGGGAAGTCCGAAAAAGGAGTTTTATAGTGATGTGTATGTACCATACATGTACTATATATGTGATTTCCAATATCCCCTTTATAATAGGAATCTACTATCTAAATCACATAAACTCTTTATATATATATATTTGTGAAGAGCCTCATTAACTCCTGCGACAATACTAATGTTCTAGAGTTGCCTATAGTGTCTATATCTCTAGTGGAGTTTGATAGCTTTATGATTTAATATTGTATTGTAGTATAAGAGTACTCTTTATCTAAATCCTGTTTTCCCTATTCATGTCAGGTTGGATCTAATCCATCTAGTAGTTCGAATATCAATCTGTTTTTGTAAAATCCTTTTCGTATGTATATCAACGGATTGCTTCGGATTTGTTATCTTTGAATTGTAGGGTTATCTTTTTAGTATGGTAAATAATCCAAATCCAATCTCATGTGAACAGATCTCCAGCTTATCTGTTACCCCATATAATTTTCTTAAAATAATCAATTTAGTCAATTTGGTCAATTTATAATAAATTAACTAATTTAACCAATTTGAACAATTTTTGATAAATTCAATAGATCTGGTGAATATAGTGAATCTGATGAATCTGATGAAATTGTTGAAATAGATATATTTAGTGATTTTTATTAATTTGATCAATTTGGTCAATTTAATCAATTTGATCAATTTAGTTAATTTGGTCAATTTGATTAATTTGATCAATTTGGTTTAAATCAACCAAATCGATCAAGATGATTGATTTGATTAAATGCAATTATTGATTCTCTTTAATGTATTTGTATTTAGTATTCCAGATTCAATTCTAGATCTTTTCTATAAGTTATAAAGTTAGGGTATGTAAACTGTTTTGTAAGGATATCGGCTGTCTATTCAATTTCTGGAATCCATACGATATATAGTCTTTTAATATCAACTATATCTTTTCGAATATAATGTCATTGAATATCGATATACTTTACCTTACTATAAAACTTATTCTCTTATATCCAATTAACTCTATTAGTATTATTACAATATAAAATTAGAATAAAAGGCTCTTCCTTAAAGTATTCTCCTAAGTCTTTTATTAGCTTTTCTATTTAAGCTAATTCTTTTACATTCTCGTTTACTACTATAATCTCAGCTTCTATTATATAGAAAAATATCGATTTCTATTTCATTGAAGATTATACTATAGCTTCTCCATATCTAATAAGAGCTACTTTTTGAATAAATTTCCTATTAACTGTAGATCCCCAAGTTAAATCTGTATAAACTCGATATTCATATACAAGTATATTTAGTCGATTTGAATAAACTATATTTACTGAGTATATACCAATAAAATATTGAAGCAAGTGTTTTGTAAGTACTAAATGATTTTCCTTTAATATATATATAATACAAGCAAACTAGCTAATAGTATATACTATATCAGATTGAATATAGTTCGAGAAATAGATAATACTACCAACAATCTGAAGATATAGTATTATATTATCTTAATAAAGAAATTCATTTTTATTCACATTTTATACAATTATACCAAAAGGTAAGGGCAAATTTTTCGTGTCAGTAAGATCGATCCCAAATTTTTACAAGATCTTTTTCGTATAATTCGATTGGTATATCTTAAGTGATCGATTTTATCGATATCGTTCTATTTGAATATCTAGGAATATATTGGTTTTGTTTAAGTCTTTGCATTTCTATCAACTTCCGATCATTTTTTTCATCGAATTCATATTAGTACGATTTCCTATTATTAGCAGATTATCTATATATAATAAGATATATACTCCCTTTTCTATAAAAAGATTTAAATTCATTATCAATTCTTTAAATCTAATTTTTTTAAAAAATTTTCGAATTATAATTCACTAAACTCTTAATACTTGTTTTAAACTATAAAGTGACTTTTTCAGTTTGAGATATGATTTGCTTTTGAATTTGATTTCAGGAAAGATTTCTTTAAAAAATTCTGGTATTTTTATAAGGATTTCTGTATCCATTAGCTCATTATTCAAAAAAGCAATATCAATATTTATATTATTGATCTCTAGATCTTCTATTATAGTTTTTGCTAGTAAAGTATGTAATATCGAGTATCTTGTTATACCGGCGAAAGTCTTTTGGTAGTCTATTTCATATTCTTGAAGATACCCTTTGATTACTAATCTTGTTTTTCTTCTAATCAATTTATTAAAGTAATCTAGTTTATTTCTCAAAATGTATTTATTACTTAATAGCTTTTGATTTGTAAATACAGCTTTATTTATAATTTCGAAGATACTATTATTCTTGAGACTCTATAATTTATTTCTAATCATTTCTATTTATATTTAGGTGTTCCTTTATATAATATCTTTAAGCTTTATTGATTCCTTAAATATTGAATTATAATTATTAACTAAAAGATCTTTAGAGTATATAAAGGCAGTATATAATATAACTATATACTAAATAATCTAATTACTAAAAATCTTTTTTAATTATTTCTTGCAACTTTTATTTAGAATATCTTAAACTAAAATAATTATTGGAATAAACCTAGCTTTTGGAATCTCTATAATTATTTGTACTCTTTATCTTGAAAATAAAGATATTTATATATTTTGTACTAGATATCTAGTTCCTTATAATTATTACTATTATAATATTCGTAAAGAATAGATTTAAGCTTTTTTTTACTTATTTTGAATCTAAATTTCCTTTTGCTTATTGATATATATATTTTTTTATATATTTTCTTATATTATTAATTACACTCTTTTTTTTATAGCCTTTTACTTATTATATAAATAAGATTTTCTTTTCCTTTTTATTTCGAATAATTCTGGAATATTCTCTTTTTTGAGTTTTTTAAATGAATATTTGTATTTATTAAAATCAGTATTTACTATTCTAATAATAGTTTTAATATAAAGATTGAGAAGACGATAGATATTATTTCTATCTATTCCAATTATAATATATTTTTCTTTAAATATTCTAGACTCGAATTTCTTAATTATCAAATCTAATTGCTAAGGGTTCCTAGCCCATACTTTATAATCAAATATTCTAAGCTTTTTAAAATCAGACTATCTGCTATACATAGTCTTATATAATATTATCGATATAAAAAGTATTCCTGCCTCTCCAAAAGATAGTATTTTGATAAATAATCTATTCTTCAGATATACAGTATATT
Source organism: Botrytis sinoallii (assembly GCF_014898435.1). Classification (NCBI taxonomy): domain Eukaryota; kingdom Fungi; phylum Ascomycota; class Leotiomycetes; order Helotiales; family Sclerotiniaceae; genus Botrytis; species Botrytis sinoallii. Next base: position 1,132,473 of record NW_024066029.1, on the reverse strand, counting down.
TAATAATGAATTTCTATATATTAGACTTAATACCTAATTTGCTTAATAGCGATCTCACTATAATACTAATATTTTGAATCTTCTTTTCAATTATTCTATTCATAGAATACTTTTTAAAAAGTAAGAATTCGAATATCAATTCTCTCTTTTCAATCTCTATTTGAAAGGATATCCTAAATTTACTTTTTCTATTATTTGCTTTAATAATAACAATCTTATAATTAAACTCTTTCTCAATCTAATTAATAAGATTCATTAGTATAAATATAATAGTCTCTATAGATTTATCTTTTATGAATTTAAGCCAAGTTTCTTTTGTTATATTATTAATAATTATAATAAAGTATCTATTTCTATTTTCAAAAGATTCTTGAATCTCTAATAGATTTATATATAAATATTATAATTTTATAAATATACGAATAACTATATATTTGTTGAAATACTTATTCATTCTTTTTGTAAAATAAGGCTCATAAGCTTTTTGATTAATACTTTTCTTTCTTTTAATATAATACAATCTATTTGAAGCTTTCTTTAGCTTATCCATCTGATTATAATTGAGATAATTTAAGTATTGATATATAATCTCAGCTTTATTATTATTTATATTAATCTTTTTTGTTTTTAAATCTATATCCATTATATATATTTATTAAATAAATAATTGTTGAATAATATAATTATTATTGATGTATTTTATAGCTATCTCTAGCTAACCATTTTTCCAATATAATGCTAAATCCTCTTTGAAGATGATTTTTCAATCTATTTCAACAAATATTCCAACTAAAATAAGTTGATTATTTCGAAAGTCCTTAATATACCAGATATCTCTTAGTATAAAGTTTTCAATAATGACTATTCCATATACAGTATTTATAGAATATATATTATTTGCAATTTTGACTCTTTATGGAATATCCCATTATATAATATTAAAAAGATTTTCAATAAAATCAGTAAAGTAATGAAAGACTCCCGAATCAAGAATTCATATATCATTTTGGACTTTGATATATATTGTAGTATTAGAATATAGAGAATCAATATATTCGTCTGCTATAGCTACTTATATAAAACCATTATTCTCAATATTTTTATTTGAATATCAGACTTTTCTGACTTTATTATACTCCTAACAAATATCTTATTAATATCCTTTCTTCTTATAGAATTTGCAAATATAAAATCCAGTCTTAATAGTTTTGCTAGAATTTAATAAAGTATTATTATTTTTCTTAAATATATATTTTCTTTTATTCCTATAATATTCTTCACATTCTTTTTTGCTCTTTTCTCAAACTTTCTTATTGTCTTTTCCTTTTATATTTCCTTATATAATATTAGCTATTACTGAATAACTTATTATATCTTAAGGAATTCTCTTAGCTTGTTGTAGGGCATATAATATATCTTGTATATTCATATTTGATAATATGATAAAATTTCGCTATGTCTACCAGACTTCTGTATCTGATAATACACTCAAAAAATAAGAATAGACTTTTATTTTAAATAGAGATTATATTATTATAGATAATTTATATTGATAATTGAGAAATCAATTGAAAAAGAATTAAATTATTTTTGTTTTAGAATCGAATTGCTTGTGAATAAACTATTATTAGAGATTCTGAATATATTAAAGATTTGTATTATTATTGAATATTAAGAGTTTCGCCCAGATTCCTATAATATCTTTTGTATTAATTGTATACATAAGTTGAGAATAGTATATAGAAATAATATAGGAATTGATAATAGAGAATATAATTCCTGCTTTTCTATCTTATTCAGTAATATCGGCTCGATTGCTTATTAATCTTATACTTCTTTCTATATATAGGGATAGTATAAATACTGCTATTATAGCAGTTTAAATAGCTTTATAGAAGTCTATCCAGTTATAACCATTAAAAGTAATTAGTATTCCCTATTTTGTTTGGATTATATTAATAGTAATCTTACTTATCATAATATCAAGAGTAGGGGTAGCTATAAGGAAATAAGAATTCGAGACTCAAGAGATATAAAGATATAAAATGAAGCTTATAATAATGCGGTGCTTATAATCTATCAGAAATAAACAACAAATTATACATAAAGAATAATATATTGAAATATGTATATCAGATCTATATATTCGAGAAGTCCGAAAAAGGAGTTTTATAGTGGTGTGCACGTGCCACACACGTGCTACACATGTGATTTCCAACACTTGTAAATGTTCTTGTAATTCCTTAATGTTTGTGTGCTGATAATTTATATTGTTTTATTACAAATTCCTTAGTTATTTGATTTGGAATATATACTTTTCCATAAAAGTATATAGTTTTGTTTTCTATTATAAATCCTGATTCTATTATCTTGTATATACGTATAACTATAGTATCCTTATTATAATATAATTAAATCTTGATTTTGAGATGGTTGTTTTTTAATATATATATAGCTACAAGCTGTAATATATTATAAATTAGTGATTCGCTTTTTTTCTTGAATATAGTGTATAATTCGTATAACTTATTCTCTTGATATTCTGGTTTTTGGCTGAGAGCATTGGTTCTAATATTTTCTGATCCTTTGATATATAAAATTTTAAAATTGTAGTTAACTATGGTCTCCAACTATCTGATCTGTTGTTTGTTTAATTGCTTTATTATAATAAAGTAAACCAAATTCTTATAATTTATATATACTTGTACTGTATATTTCAATCCTTTTAAATATATTTACCATTCTCTAAATACATCTACTATTGCTAGTAATTCTTTATTGTATATCTTGTAATTTAATTTGACTAATAATAGTTTTCGAGAATAAAATGTGATTGATTGCTATTTCTTATTCTGGCTCAATTGGCTCAGAATTACTTCTATAACAAAATCAGAGGAGTTGATTTCTATTATGATTGGTTTCTTCGGGTTGAATGTCAATAGTATTGATTCCTTTACCATTACTTATTTAAGTATATTGAATACCCCCTATACTTCAATGGTTTACTTAAAACTTTCTTGATTTTTCTTGATTAAATTGGTTAAGGATATTGTAATCCCTAAATAACTTTTAATAAACCTTTAATAAAAATTGACAAATTCTAAAAAGAATTATAATTTCTTAATTATATTTGGTTGCTTTTATTTGAATATTGTCTTAATCTTATTTTTACTCATTTTAAGCTTTTGGCTTAATACAATAAACCCTAAGAATTCTATTTCGTTAATATAGAATTCGTATTTACTTAATTTGCATAGCAAATCTGCTTTAACTAAGCTTTTAAGGATATTACTGATATTCTTAATATGTTGGCTCTCGTTATTTGAATATATTAGAATGTTATTCAAGTAGTATATACAATAAGTATCTAAGTATAATGACAACACATTGTTCATAAATCTCATAAAAGTAGCTAATATATTAATTAGTCTGAACAGCATAACTTGATATTTGTATAGCTTGTATCTTGTTTTGAAAACGGTTTTCCATTCCTTGCCTTTCTTTATTCTGATCAAATGGTATTCGTTATATAGGTTTATCTTGGTGAATATAGTAGCTCCGCCTAATTAATCTCTTAATTCCATAGCTAATGGAAATGAATATTGATTCTTTTTGATAAGTGTATTGAGCTTTCTATAGTTTATAATTAATCTCTTAATATTATTCTTCTTGGATATCTATATAATTGGATTTATTACTTAGAACATGAATTCCTTAATCCATTTCTTAGTTAAATTGTTATTAATATATTCCCTGAGTATTTTCAGTTTATCAATTGATATTGAATAAATTGAGATATATATAGACATTTTGTTTTTCTTTAATATTATTTTATAATTCTATAGCTTGTATTTTGGTAAAGCTTTATGGATTCCTGGTTCTTTGAATACATGTTTGTATTTCTTGTATTGTTTTGGTATCATAGACTTTTTTGTTTTGATTGTGATTTCCTGCTATATTATTGGCTTTTGTATTTGTAGAGGAGATGTACTGGCCTTTGTTCTTAATAGAGGATTTTGGATTGAGTGTTCTATATCGCCGGGATTGTTCGCATTCAACTCCTTTTAATATATATTCCATCTCGCGAATGTTTTGAATATATCCTTGTAACCGTTCTTGCACTGATCGAATATCATTGTTTTCTGTGATTAGTTTATTTTAGGATTATATGCTTTTAACTATAATATTCCTAAAATGATTTGTTATTAGCCCAATGGTATAATATCAAGTTGTATAACCTCTAAGTATTGGATTATATTTATTTATACTAATCGTATCTCCTATAAAACATTCTTATTAGATCCTGCTAATTGTTTATTAACTAACTGCAATTGATAGGGTTATTGTTTCTTTTGGAGTGAAACTCCCAAGTATTTTGCAGCTTCTAGTACAATAAAGTTTCTTGTAGCCCCTGAATCTATTATAGCTTGCTGTATTTGTTTGTTTATTTTAACCTTATAATATATCTATTTTACTTGTCCTATAATATTCAATTACTAGATAATTTGTTTTTTATTTGTTTTATTGGATTATTGGTTTTTTGTCTTTCTTTTCTTGGAAAACCATCCAATTGTTTTTTTTATCTGATCAATGAATTCTGCAGAATTCATTATAGCATATAGTCTAATATAGTATGGCGTGATTGGTTTCTGTCTTTTCCTAAAGGTTCTCATTTGCTTCCCTTTGATGGATTCCTTTGGTTATAAAGAGTGTTGGGGTTTGTAAATACTCTTATTCCTATAGATCTACTACATTTTCTCTCTTTTTGTTTCATAATAACTTTTGATATAATTACTAGAACTCTTTAAAGATAAAGGTATCAGGGTTATTGGGTATAGTTGTATCTTCTTGGATTACAAAGGTAATATTGAATTAGCCCTTATCGAACTTAGATTTGAAACTTCCCCATTTACCTTTTGTCTTTTTGTTTCGATAATCTGTTGTTTAGTATTCTACTTTTCTATATTCAAAGTATAAATTATTCTTTTATTTTTATTTCTTTTCTAAATTATTATTTCCTTTTTTGTAGTATATAGTATCTAATTCCATAGGGTCTTTATAATTCTGTATATTGTAATATGATCTGTTTTTATTCTTGTAATAATGCTTTTACTTATAATTTGTTTAAGGCTTATATAATCATTGAGTTTGTTTATACCTATATAGGTGGTTATTGGTATCGATAGAGCTTTTGATTAGTCTGTTTAAATTATTATTCTTCCCTTTTCTATCAAGTTCCAAATATATTTCTGATTTGAGTCCTTTATGATAATGGCTTATAATAACGATCTCGTTTCATTTAGTTGTTTCTGTATATCTTCAGAATTCTGTAGTATATTTCAATACTAATCCTGTTTACTTGAGGTTAAAGATTTTATCTTTTGTTATTTTTAATTTATTGGAATTTTCAAAGATTCTATAAATCTTTGTTTTAAAACCTTTAAAACTATTGAAGATTGTTTGAATGGGTTATATGCGATTTGTATTGTCATACTCGAAATAGTTGTATAAATATGATTGTATTTATTTGATTACTTTTTCTCGAAGATATAATATAGTTTATATACTCTTAGCTTCCTTGGTAGTGAATTTATTTTTATTGAATCTGAAATAGATTTTAAGTTGTAAAAGGAAGGTATTGAGTTCCTATCGATTATCTTAATATTTGTTTGATAAGGCTATTTTGAGAGTTTCATTGATAATAATCTCTTTTAAAGCATCAATCATTTCGATATTATTAGTATTCTTGGTAGGCTGTTTGGTAGTAGGGTTTCTGGATGTTATATTTAGTGGTTGGTTTATTGAATCGATATTTAAAGTAGAAAAGATGCTCAAAGTATTATGAGAACTATTTCTAGAGTCATGTGGAAGTAACTAGAGATCTCTCAAAGTAGTTTAGATTAAATTTCAAATAGGAATTCAATAAGGTTATAACTAATTGCAATTCTTGTAACTATAATAATGAAACTAATGATTATTCTTGAGCACAAAGCTCTATATTGTAATAAAATCTATTTCTTATATAGATCTTTGTTCTGAAGTTAACTGATAAGTTGATTAGTAAGTCAATTGATAAGTCAATCGGCTTTTGATTATATAATACTTATCCCGTGATTCCTATTATCCTAACTTATCCTTTTGTTCTGAAGTTTAATTTTTTGGAATATTATTAATTCTAATAAAACCTTCTTACTTATTATATTCTATCTTTCCTAGGACCTACTATCCTGGGAATTATATTTTAGATTTCTAGGGTATCCTATAACTAATATTATATATATGCCTAAGGCTTTCCTTGAATGCCTAGTGTCCCCCGGTATACTACAGCTGAATCACTGAGGCCTATAATACCATTATAGTCTATAAGTCAGTGATTCTACAGCCTGTTACTAATCCGTTGTAACATCAAGTCATCGTTCTTCTCTTTCTTATCAAATTCCAAATATACTTCTAGTTTGAGTTCTTTACAATAATGGCTTATAATAATAACCTTGTTTTATTTAATTATCCTTATATATTTTTGGAATTCCATAGTATACTTCAATACTGATCCCGTTTACTTAAAATTAAAGATCTTATCTTCTACTACCTTTAGCTTATTAGAATTTCCAAAGATTCTATAAATTTCTATTTTAAAACCTTCAAAACTATTAAAGATTATTCAAATGGATTGTATACAATCTGTATTGTTATATTCGAAATAGTCGCACAAATATAGTTATATCCATTTAATTACTTTTCCTTAAAAATATAATATAGCTTATATACTCTTAACTTTTTTAATAATAAACTTATTCTTATTAAATCTGAAATAAATTTCAAGTTGCAAAAGGAAAATGTCGAGTTCCTATTAACTATCTTGATATTTATCTGGTAAAACTATTTTGAGAATTTCGTTGATAATAATCTTTTTTGAAGTATCAGTTATTTCGATATCGTTAATATCCCTAGTAGGCTATCTAATAATAGGGTTTCTGTCAAGGTACGGGTAAAGACTTATATTGTACCATAAGGGTAGAAGAGCTATGGAAGAGTGAAGCCCTACTTATAGGAAATAGAGTACACTAGTATACTGTGCTTGAGATACGAAGGCAACTACAGATTATATAATTGACACCATAATAATACTTCTTGTTTAAAGCGATCGATTCACGATTGTAATTATTATTATTATTATTATTATTATTAGTAATTTTCAACCGGGCCGTATAGGCGAGCCTCCCAGGGGGCATTACGATTAGGCTAACTGCAGGATGATCTTCTAGTTTACATGATCCCCCTTTTCTAGGGATAGGATCTCAATACCCTTAGTAGCCTCCCAAGCGATGGCTAGCGCACTTACGCTTTTATCTCCGATCCTCTAAACACCTCTATACATACTTTCCGATCTCCTATATAATATTTGTTTGAAAACTGCTTTATTCTGTAAGAGTAGCTTTTGTATACATTCTATTGCAATATGGTATGTTATATACTTCAATTTTCTTCCACATAGCTTTTCTAGATCTATCCCCTCCTACTCCCTGCTTATATTTGCCTGAATCAATCGATCCCTTTCCTTCTCTCTTTCTATTCTTCTAATAGTGTTTTAGGGTATATGCTTTTATAGAAATCTGTTATAGCAATAAATTTAGCAAATTTGGCTAGTATATATATTAGCTATTTCAATAGTCATTCTTGAGCTACTTGATTATAGAATGGGTATTTGAACTTGATATCTGGAGACTAGGTTTCATAGGTTGCGAGGACTTTGTGGCAATATACAATATACTTAGAGGATTTGAATGCTTCGTATGAGTAGTGGATTGTTGTTTCCTTGTATTTAAATTGTTAGTAATAGTTTTCGAAATCGCTATATACTAAACAGATCGCTAATATACAGTAAAGAGTTATTTGTAAGAGTTCTAGTTTCTTAGGGTATTTGTTTGTATTCTTTAGGTTCCATTTCTGATACTATTTAGAGAGTATTAGTATCTGTTTGATCCACCACGTCTATGCTACTGATTCCATAGTAGTTTTTGCTATAAAGCAGATACCACTTGCTATAGATCGATTTGTATACCCTAAGACTGATTTTCTTGTTCCTTTATTAGTGAATATATTCGTATACTTATTCTCTTCAATCCCTGTATAACCTGGCGATTATTTGATCTAAATCGAATGTGTTTACATCAATTTGTAGTATTTGAGAAAAGCCTATTGCAATATGATAGAGGCTGTACCTCTCATTCCCTATATCACCGATATGCTATCGATATATATACAGATTTCCATTTGTTTTATACTAATGATATTTCTGATCACTACTTGAAGGCCTCGGTATACCCCGATCGCTTCCGCATCGAATACATAAGAGTTGTAATGTAATCCACCATTTCCTTTGCATATTATTATTTATCCTTTATATATAATATATCCATATCCTATTCACCTACCATCTTTATCAATCTATTCCAATCTATCAGAGAATATAATAATCTGATTGTATATACACTTATTCCATTATTCCTGAAATTGCTTTATCACTATCTCTTTTGTAAGACCTCTAATAGAATCCGTTCGATATCCTGATATATAATAGAGCCCTGCTAAAATCATCTCCTTGATTCGGGGAAGACACTAGCTGATTACCTGAATCTTTGTTCTGGCTGGCTGCAATTAGTCTTCCCTATTACCAAAGGAGTAGGTGGCTTTTATCCCTCGGTAATAAAGCGAGTGTTTTGGATCAATAATTTGGGTACAGAAGGCTGCTCTCCATTTAATTTGTTCTAATACTATTTCTATTAGTAGGAGAGCATTGTCCCTTATTATTACTATATTCGGGATTGTTCGCCAGATTGAGAGAACTCCTCTAATTACTATTCATAGAACCTTATTAATAGCTAGAATCACTCCTCCTAATCGGATGCTTATTATTACTAATGTCCTGTTTCAGTGCTATTTAGTGGTTTTTGTTTGTCCTGTATACCATACCTCTGCCCTATAGAATAGGGCTAGATATAAATAAGTGATCACTACTTTTTGTAAGAATACTATTAGAGGTCTATTTGTAATCCAAACTAACCCTTAAATATAATAAGTCAATTTCCAGCCTTTAGCTATTTGCGTTTCAATATACTATTTGAATATAAGCTTGTGATCAAATTACACGCCTAGTTATTGTAGAGCCAATCCTAATATAATTGGAGAAATAGTATAATCACAGTTTATTTCGTATATCAGGTTGATGGAATACTTATACCGTGTTATATGGATTATCTCTATCTTTTCGAGTACGAAGATTATTTTATTCCTAGCTTTTCAGTAGAATATGCTTTTCATATCTCTTATTAGTATTGCAATGTTTTGTTGAACACTTGCTGATAATCGGTATAGACAGATATCGTCTGTATACCCGAATCGAAGTTTAGGGTTTTGTTGGAGTAGCTTTGTGAGATAAAGTATATACAGAACTGGCAAGAGGGGTGAGCCTTGTGGAGTACCGTATTCTATTGTACTATAACTAGTTATTACTTTGTTAAGTCTAATCCTGAGTTACCTTTAGATTAAAAAAGAGTCGATTAAAGCAATCAGATTCTATAGAAACCTCTATCCCCTTATTTGTCTTAGGAATCTGTTTTTAAGTAAAATATTGAATACTCCTTATATATCTAGTATAACCATTATAATCTTATAGCTTTTATTGAATATTATTTTTGTATTATAAATAAACAATACTATTAAATCTATAGCCAATCGTTTCAAAAAGGTATTACAATATTATAGACTGAGTATTTCTTGTATTAGAACTATTTATACTAGATATCTTACTATAATCCTTTTAAGACCCTTTTCAATACAGGAGAGGAGAGCAATAGGCCGCCATGATCATAGGGATATTCGATTTGTCTTCCTCATTTTTGATAGCATAACTACCTCTGCTTGCTTTTATATTATAGGAAAGTGATTGAGCTATAAATATTTATTGAAAATAATATATAGAATTAAGTCTATTTCTGTTTAGATAGCCTTCAGTAGTCTCATTGTGATCCGGTCTGTCCCCAGGGATATACTTGAAACCCCTATAGTGTTATATTCCACTTTCTCTATAGAGATAAGCTCCTCTCAGGGTAGTTTTTCCCCACTTTAATCGTATCCGGAGTTTGGAAGATTATTAGTAGCTTTAAAGCACTACAGAATCTCCGAGTATAGCAGCTCGGCCTTTTCTTTATCCGATATAATAGTGTATTCACCTATTATGATTAGTGGAAAATGATATATAAGATTCAGATCATACCATCCAATCACTCTATACAAGTCTCAATCTGATTTTATCTCATTAAGGAATTTCCTTCAGTACCCTCTTTTGGCCTATTGTATATACAATAGAAATACTCTGCATTCTATAGAGTAATTGCTATTGGTTGTGCGGTTCCGGAGATATATATCTCGAACAATTGTGTAATCGGGTATCCACTAGGAGGCCGATTTTCCTGTCTTCCGATCTGATCTTTCTATTGTTCTGATTGCTTGTTGTAATACTTTCTGTATATTTTCAACAACTTGATCCAAAATTATACTTATAATTGTTGTTTGTGCCTCCTGTTTGATTCCCGTTATATTAGCTGATACTATTCTTTGAAATAAAGGTAAATCTTTCTCCTTAATATAATATATATATTGGGATCTCAGTGCTAAGCTTGTTTTTTGTATAATAATAAGAAGGGTATTGTAATCGGATTTGTAATACATATCAGCCCTGATTTCTATATATATTCCTGAGATATTGGAAAAGACTAGATCGATCACATATCCTGCTCTGTATATCGCTTGCCCCGGGATATTCGTGAATTTGAGGCCTCTGTTATTGGATCATTCCGTGAGCCGATTATCATTATACACTGTATTCACATTTGGCTCGAATAATGTATAGTAAGCATTGAAGTCTCCCCCAATGATCATATTCCCAGTTGGTATTAGATTAAGGATCATCTCCAGGATTCCTGAGGTATTTGATTTCCTATATAGGTTTAATAGTTTAATTCTGTTTATAGAAAGCTATATATAGTCTTTATACTCCTCTTCTATTAATTATAGTACTTGTAATCTAGTTTCAGTTCTAATATATATTATTATTCATAGATATCCCTACCCTTCTTCGCATATCCCGTTCCCTTTCCAGAAGGTTACTGGGGATAGGTATTAGTATCCGTTATATGTTTGGATATGTATATTAGATACCCAGAGCTCTTGTATACATATTATATCAATCTTTTTCTCAAATGCTTATTGTAATATTGCTGTATACAGTATAAGGCTTTTCCGCATATTTATCCAGATAATAGATAACAGCTTTAATCTATTTATATAGATCTTCTATTATTATATTATATTCTTCAGTTATAGTCTGATTATTTAAAGCTTTAAGATTGAGATTCTTATTGATCTTTATTGCTCTACTACAAGTAATATATTAGCTTTGCATATCCCGCTTTTTATCCATTAAGCTCCTCAAGATATTATTCGCTTGTTTTCTTCCAATATCGCTTTTCGAATTGCTATTATCTTTATGTCGGAAGACTATATCCATTCTAGATTTCCTTTTTCTTCTTTATATTATTACTAGTATTTGAACTATTACTACTAATACTAAGATGATAGTAGTACTGATCTCCTCTGCTTATCGAATAATCTGAATCTGCTTTCGATTCGGGTATACTATCTTGTTGTTCACCTATTGAAACTTGATGAGATAATTGTTATAATCCGCTGAGAAGAGTCTATAGTATTCTATATATTGTGTTAAGTGATTACAATCCCCAATTAGCTTATAAGTAGATAGTGAATATGCACACTTTCTATATACCATTTCTTTTTTGTATTTCCAGTTTTTACAGTATTGCTAATACCCTGGATTGTATTTTTCCAAAGCTTATCTTCTACTTACTGAGAATATTCGGATCTCGTTAAATAGATTACAACGAGGTGATTGCTTCTGGAAGGATAATATCTAGGTAATCCGATTTTGCTCATTTACTTCAAGCTTGGATCTCGCTATCTATACTAAACATAGTCCTGTCTAATATCAGATTTCTTCTCTCATTTGTTTTTCCCCAATCTCTATAGGCATTCCCAGGAGATTGATAATAATCATTAGAACCCCTAATGCTATATATATATACCATAGCTCATTGATTACAAGATTTATAGCTTTAATAGCTACTATAATCTATTACTTGTTTACAAAAAGAACTATACAAGCTTTTAGGAAAACTATAACTATCTATCCAGTTCGAGTGGATATTACTACTACAATAACTCTAGCCTCTAGAATAGCAATCTCTGGGACTGCCTTTACTAACACCTATTTGATCCCCCATAAGGATAACTCTATCTTGATTCGTTTGTCGAATCAAAGGAAGAATCTTTCATCTATATATTCTAATCTCAATGCTCTACTAATCACCCGCTTAAGCCCATTTACAGCCCCTACTTTCACCATTAAGCTAAAAGAGTAGTGATCGCGGTTTTGAGGGTTTAAAGCATCTCTATATACATTTGTATAATTGACTTTACGCTTTTTATTACTAGCTTTAAATTGAAGATTCCTTTTGTACCGTCTATAATGATTATTAATACTTTATATACCAATTCTTCTATTAATCGGCTCAAATCTTGTTCTACAAATTACACTACAAACTATATAAGAATCGTCTTAAAACTAATAAGTACTAAAGCCTTGTCTATAATATGCTTCTATTGTGTATCGATTTTCTTCTAAATAACTATCTTTATAGCTATTTTAATAATATTCTAATCATTTTTGAATAAGCTTGAAAGAAAACCAATGCTTTTATTGCTAATCCATACTTTCTTTGGAATAATGATTGAAAAGCAATCATCGAGATCGATCGGGGAGCCCGTTATCCCTGTAAATGACAGCTGGCTCGCCAGCCCTCTCTGATTCTGCTGTGACAGTATTCTCAAGCCAAGCAGCTTGGAGCGCTACAGCGATCGCGCTGGTATGTATTGTATAATATGATTTCGGGATATCCGTAGATATGGTTATTATGAGCTTGTTTTTTTTTGTTTGATGCTATGTCTATAATATGTTCACGATTGTAATATTAATTGACCTTTTAAAAAAACAAAATAATATTAAAATACTCTAATTTCTATTATTGAATTAAAATGAACTTTCTTGAAAATAATAATCAATTATCAAAGCTTTTTAGGTTTACCTCAATCTCGATTTGGGAGTATACTTGATATAAGTATTAGTAGGGGATTAGGAGTAATAAAATCTTTTGAAATCTATCCAAACGGGTAGTTCTGGCTTATTTGGATTTACTAAATAAAAAGCGATAATCGTATCTTCCTAGCTATAAAGATCTTTAGTGGGTTACCAAGATATTAGATAATATTTCTATTTGATTTGATAATAAAATCTGTTCTTGTTATAATAATCAAGTAGTTTATCGAATTCCTATTACTTGGTTTCCTTATTCGTTTCATCATCTCTTTTTAGGATATAGTCTTGGTTTCGGTAGGATTTGGTTTTATTAATTACTTCTTGACTAATTAATCCAAATAAATAATGAAATAATCGGAGTAATAAATTATAGAATACTAGAAAGATCTTAAAACTAATAGAAAGCTGGAGTAAACAGACTCGTTTATAAATTTTTAGAATCTTATAAAACTATCCCATTTATTATTATCTTTCTTTATCAAATAATTGGTTTTTATATTCTTAATACTAATCTATACTTTATTACTTTCTTTATATAAAGGAATATTGATATAAGTTTTATTAGTATAATCTTTATATTTCTGAATAGATTGAATAACTAAAGCTTTCAATTTTGTTAGAATAATATCAAATCGATTTATAATCTTGTTGGTTTTTAGGAATTTATATTTATATTAATATAATAGATTTGAGAGAATAAGTAAAGAGAATTCAATATCAAAATATGAATGAAAATTATAATTAGTAAAGAATAAAGATATATCGATAGTCTCTGAAGTAATATTATTAAATTCAAACTCCGTAAATAAGAATCAATTATACTAATTATCTTGATAGAAGTTTATAAAAGCCCGAAGATATTGTTCTATCATAACATTAATCCTCTTTATTTGTTTATCGAACTCGAAGTAAAATGAGAAGGATTATTTCAAAGTGATCAATAGATACTCGAATAAGTACTTTCAGAATTCTAATATAAAATTATAAACTTTTATCGGATACTATATTATCAAGTGCATTGTATAGGCAATAGACTTTTTCAATAAACCAATTAACAAGCTTCTCTATGAATAGTCCTATAACTGAAATGAAATAACATATTTTGTTAGGCGGCAGATAACTATAACAATATATTAATACTTTTTGCTATAATATTTACTGATTAATAGTAATATAATATAATTAATGGAAATATTGGATCAGGGGCAGAATAGTATTGGCAGGGATTCTAGGAATCCGGGTGCAACAAGATGGAGGCTTTAGTTCGAAAACAGAATTGATAGGCTTATATATAAGTTTCGATTTTCCTCAATATATTGAGCTATTAGTATATACAAGAGACAAGATCAATAGTTTTAATTCAATTAGAATATCCTGCTAAACTAATAAAATACATTCGATATATAATCTAAGTACAAAGCTCAGCGAAAGGGAAAATAAAAAGGTGATTATAATAGAAAATTTTATTATTGATTAATCTACAGTCTTGAAGAACAATTCAAAGATCTTTTCGGATCAATAATAACTAATAGTAAGCAATTGGATTCTAAAGTGTTTTACATATAATAATAATCAATTCGGATGATTTATATACTTTATCAATAAAATTGTCAATTAGCTTCTCAATATTAGAGATAATTATACCCATAAGTATCGCAGTAAGGTCAATATCATTATTTGTTTATCAAATGAGGTCCTTGAATATAGTAATATCAAATACTCTTTTCAGAAGAATTATTTATAAGCGATTCTTGATTCAATTGTTATTAGGATTGATATATACAAAGCGATCTTCTGTTTTTCTATTCAGTATATTAGGGCAAATTGCTTTAAAACCTGATCTGTATATAATACAAAAGTTGAAACTAGCTAGGAATTCAGTTTATCTAGCTTATTTTTGATTCAATATTTTTGTCGATATAAAGTACTCTAGATTTTTATAATTAATAATAATCTCGAACGGCTTTTGATTTTTATATAGTTTGAGTTTTCATTTTTTTAAGGACTTAATGATAATTAGTAGTTTTTTTATTATAAATCTTGTAATTGTATTTGATAATACTATGTTTTAAAGAGAAGTATGTAATTGAATATAGTTAGCCTTTATTATTATATTGAGAAAGTATTCTGCCTATAACCTAGTCGGAAATATCTATTTCAATAATTGTATAATAGTGGTGATTAAACATTATAAGGATTAGAACGAAGATAAAGGTATACTTTAGGTTTTCAAAGGTATTCTTTTAATCAGTAATCCAATTTTTATATATTTTCTTTTTTCAATAGATAATTTAAAGATTTTATAATTTTAAAAAAGTTGTGAATAAAGTATTGGTAGAAATTAGCGAATTCTAAAAAGTGTTGGAGGTTTTTTAGTTTAGTTAATAATTTTCATTCGAGAATAGTCTTAACCTTATCGGGATTCATTTTGATATTATTAGGAATAATAATTAGGTTAAGATATTCGTTTTTCTCATTTCAAATTTGTATTTGTTAATATTAATTTGTAATCTAATATCAATAAGTCTCTATATAATTTTGTAAACTTGCTTTCGATAATCTATAACATTTTCAGAGTAGATTAAGATATTATTTAGATATATTATATAATTTTTATCCAAAAGATCAAAAAGAATATAATTAATATAGTTCTAAAACGAAATAGGAATATTACAAAAACTAAAAGATATTACCAAGGATTCGAATAAGCTAAAACAAATTATAAAAACGGTTTTCTATTTGTAACCTTTCACAATCCATAATTTATTGAATGTGGTAATAATATCCAATTTGGTATAAACTTTAATATAACATAAAGTATTAAGGGTTTTTTTGATTAGTAGTAACAAATAACAATTCTTAATAATAATATTGTTTAGTCTATAATAGTTCTAACAAATTCGAATATTCCCCTTAGATTTTATAGTTAAAAGAAATGGGGTAGTCGATTAGGAATAGGATTTGTAAATGAATTCTTTATTTAGATTATTATCAAGCCATTTGTAAATAATTTAGAATTTGGCTGAGGATATTAAGCAATCTTTATTATATAAAGGCTTTTTGCTTAATATAATTTTGATCTTATAATTTCAAAAATATTATAATAAAAGCTTATTAATAAGGGAGAATAAAAATCTAGTAAATAGATTGCAAAGTCAGGATAATAACTTATTCTGAATTTCTGTTATAGATAATATAGATTGATTAGTCTTTTCCATAAACTTTTTGATATTGTTTTTTATAATATTGTAATATAGTTGAATAGGATTATTTGTTATTATATAATATAACTTATAAGCTCTATTTAATTTATTCTAGATTATTTTTATAATATAAGCTTTCTGATCTTTATAGAATTAAATAAAACTATTAATTATAAGGAACTTTATATTATTCATTTTCTATTAGATATTTCATAAAGCATCAATTGATTCCTCAAAGGGCTTCTATAGCAATAGAAAATTCAATAAGAATAAAACATTTTGATTTTATAATAGTCTTTTATATATCCTAGAGTCTATAATAATCCATACTAAAATTGATTTTAGAATCGGCCGGTTTGATATTATCTTAATACAATCTCTGTTTTTCCATTAATTCGATAAGTATAATAATGGTTTGAATTGAATGATATTAAATCAGTAGGATTTATATTATAAAGGTTTTTATCAATATTCTTTTCCACAACTAGAATCAGAGAATTGTATTCCAAAAATATCGATTAGTTTTAAAATGAGAAAGAAAAAGTCTAAAGACTTTCATCAATAACTTCTTCAGCAAAGATACAATATGGAATTGAAATAGATTTCTTTAAAATAAACTTCAAAATAGACTTCCTAACAGATATACATGATATTGGATTAAACATTATATTTATTAGAATCAGTATATTATTATAATCAGAAACAACAATTGCAACAAAATTAACTAGATAGTAATATCTGGAGTAATTATAGATGTGAACTTAAGAGTTATTATTATTCAATTAATAATAGGATTATAGTGTTAAAGCTATAAAAGACCAAGGATTATAGAATCCACATCAGAAAGATTAGTAATATAGAATAAGCCAATTTCTTATGATTGTTAATTCGTAGATCTAATAATATATACTGAGATAGGATATCAGAAATCCTTCTGTTTACAAATAATAGATTGTAGATAATAGGAAGAGGATATATAGAGATACCAAGCTTGGATATAAGGATTCTATTTATAAACTTATATCCTGCAGTTCCATTATCTATTAAGCTAATGAGTAGAATGATTATATTAAACATAAGAAAAATTTCTGTTGAGATTTTAAGAGATTGTTATTCATTATTCTAAGATATAAAGAATCCCTAGATATAATTAATCTCTTAATCTATAAAGACAACTTTCTATAAAGAATCTCGATTTGCAATTATAAATCAAGATTAGTCTTTTAATATATTTAGCTGGGGAATTGAATTTTCGTTATTATCCGAATATACAAAGCCTTCAATGAATCTACCCAGATCTTTATTACCAGTAGGGATTAGAAAGATATATCGAAATAATACTATAATAATCGGGAAACGATTAGTAAACAGAAATATATTCTGATAAATAGGGCTATAAGTATTGTAATAGGGTTCGGGGTTGTAATAATAATTAGTAACAGGAAAATGGTGGATATTTAAAGTATATTGATTTGTAGTAAAGAACAATCGAAATATTATATAGTTTTTGAGTTGATATTATATTTTATATTGTTATATTGCTTTTCTTTATAATTGAATTTGATATAACCAGGCTTTTTGTAATAAAGATAGAGACCACGATTTAGATATTGTTTTTTATTGTAATATAATAAGGGTTGTTAGCCTTAATAAGCAGCATTTAGTTGTATAGGATTTCCAGAGGGATTAGGTGTAGGTATTACAATAGCAATAGCAGGCTTCTTTTCATTAGATTTTTCTGATCATTAAAGTTGATATCTTGTTTTTGTATTGATTATCAAAATGAATCTTTTCCTCTAAATTATTATAAATACTTTGCTATTAAACTATTTATGTATCAATATCGATAACAGAAAATTTATTCGAACAATTAATTAAAGTATCAATTAATTCTTGTAAGACTTTGAATTTAAGATTAGCGACTTGTTGTTTAATAAATCTTCTTATATTTAATAATGAACTACTTGAATTCGATAATAAAATTATTAAATAAGGTCTTTTTTATTTACATTATTATAATCTATAAAGCTTTGCATAAGAGATTTAAAATCTGGTATTACTGTTTAATTTATACTAAATACTTATTATAATATACTATACAGAAAACTAAAAATCAGAATCATACATATTATTTATAATTGTATTAAAGTATATCTAATTGTTTATATAAGTAGGGTTAGAAAGTAGGTTAGCAAGAAATATGATTTTTCTGAAACTCTAATTCATTTTTGTAATTTGTAATTAAATAATAATTAATTATATATAAAAAGTTATATATTAATCTTAGCATTTTGCGATATCTTGTTTATTATCATTAAACTTTTCGGAATAGCAAGATATTTGTAATGAAATAAAGCTTGCGAATTATTATAAACAATAATTTTCAATATTTCAATTATATCTTTCAATTCAATAATCTTTGATTAAATATTGATGGCTTGGGCCTAAGCAATAATAGCTTAGGTTTGTAATGAGCCTATAATCGATTCGATTGATTTAAATATAGTTTGAGTAGTAATAAAGTGTATAGCGTTTGGATTATTAAATAGATTTATAAAAAAAAAGATATTGGTTTTAATGGAGTTGAGAATATAATTCAAGAAAAAGAACTGTGGAGATAAGCTAAATATAAGTACTTCTAGTGCAAAATGCTTATTTATCTATCTTCGACACTTTTTAAGATTTAAAATATTAGCAATAGGATATATAATAGATCAACAATAAATGCGATCAGTATAATCGAGATAAAACATCAGTGAGATTTTAGAAATAAAATAAGAAATAAAACTATAATAACTTATTTGAAGATAATACAAATTGTTAAGGTACAAATAAAGATTTATATTATACCATAAGAATAGAAGAACTATAAAAGAGTAAAGCTCTACTTATAGGAAGTAGGGCGCACTAGTATGCTGTGCCTGAGGCACAAAGGCAACTACAAATCATGTAGTTGGCGTCGTGACAGTTTCTGAATATTATATTTAGTAGTTTGATTTATCAAATCAATACTTGAAATAGAAAAGATACTCAAAATATTATAGGAACTGCTTCTAAAGTTATATAAAAGTGGTTAGAAATCTTTCGAAATAGTTTAGACTAAACTTTAAATAGGAATTCAATAAGATTATAATTAATTGCAATTCTTATAATCATAATAATAAAACTAATAATTATTTTTAAATATAAAGCTTTATATTATAATAAAACCTATTCCTTATATAAACCTTTATTCTAAAATCGACTAACAAATCGATCAGCAAATTGATCGATAAATCGATCGGCTTTTGATTATATAACATTTGTCCCGTGATTCCTATTATCCTAACTTATCCTTTTGTTCTGAGGTTTAATTCTTTGGAATATTATTAATTCTAGTAAAGCCTTCTTGCTTATTGTATTCTATCTTTCCTAAAACCTATTATCCTGAAAACTATATTCTAGATTTCTAGAATATCCTATAACTAATACTATATACATGCCTAAGGCTTTCCTTGAGTACCTAGTGTCCCCCGGTATACTGCAGCTGAATCACTGAGGCCTATAATACCATTATAGCCTATAAGTCAGTGATTCTACAGCCTGTTACTAATCCGTTGTAACACTAGATATTAATGAATAATCAGGTCAATCATTATCAATCGGGAGTACGCTTAAAAGTATATATGATTAATCGATATAGTCTTAGATGTTCAAAGTAAGAGCTTATCCTCGAGATATTGGAGCAAGTTGGTGTTTATATGATTTCATATAATTTGAGTATATCCTAATATAAAACCTGGATTTGATAAGAAGATTAATAAAACTGTTTTGTATTGCAGGATATAATTGATATATATTATTATATCCCATTCGGATTGAAAATGATTTAATGTAAACGATTAGTTACTATATATCTAATTATTAATTGGGTATTGAAAGAAATATAATAGGCTTTTTTCAGTTCTATATATACAGGTATTTATATTATTTTTATAATTAAATCTGATATAATAGATTGTAAAGTCATTATATTCGATTCTCATCACTATAAGTCTATAGAATATCCTATAGGGGAACTTGAGGTTTTCTGGTTCCGAGATATTATATACTGGTTTCTATATATTATATATCTTGAAGATCAGGCCTCTCTTTCCCTTCCATTATCTGCTCTTGGAGTGTAGATATTTAGTATATAGAACAAAGCAAATACTGCTGACTATAGGGAAGCAAAAGAAACCAGGATCAAATAGCCCAATCATATCCTGATCAACAAGACAATCAGCTATCTTGTTATCCTTAATCTCAATATACTTAGGGGATTACCTAATTATAATATCGTAATATTGTATTACTCGATGGTATTTATAATATATTTATTAAAAGAAAATAGCTGTGCTTTCTTGTATTCCCCAGATTATTGATGTATTATCAATATATAACCATATCTATCCCTGATAGAAGCAATCAATAGTATTCAGGAGACATTCTAGCCTTCGTTATGTATGATTACCTTAGTATTAAAGATATACAACTATTCGCATATTTGGCTATAGTCATTATCAATTTATTACTTGCCACAATATATTATAAAGCCGTATTCTATACAATAATTGTTTTCGTTATACTATTCGGATTTATTTAAGAATATAGAATAATTATCTTAAAGGATTAAATTCTATTACTCTTTAAATACTCTTGTAGCATTCTCTTTATTCATATTATTTATTAGATTAATATAGCATTTAGAAGAGTAGTACAGCTATAAGAGTCTAGAATGCTTGATAGCAAGGATTGCTCATTCTATCCTTTACAGTTTCATATCGGGGCTCTTCAGAGTGCCTATACCTTATCCTCTTTTCCTAATATCTAACTTCAATCGATTTACAAGTAAATATTGTATATCCATTATCTATAGTTGAAACACAAATCTCAATCTAGCTTGTTCTAATATAACAATCCTTATTAAAAGATTAATCTCTATAAGAAAAGCGATTATTAGAATTATCTTATAGACAAATAAAACTCCCCGTATTGCATTGTAAATTGTTTTATTGATTAAATCAATATATTTTTTGATTCTGATATTGATTGAAATATAGCCTGCATTTGTATATTGTTTGTATAATCCATTGAACTATATTTCAAAGCTGTAGAGAACAATAGGGAATATATAGGTAATGATTGCCTTTTACAGACAAACTGTAGAGAGTCCATAGGTTATATAGGCTATTAATTAGATATAAGATGCAATACGCATAGCTTTTGCAATGTGTATCTTGATATGCTATAGAAATGTTAGGTGCCAATTGAAGAAAACATCAAGCCAGCGTAATACTGATTATACTTCACTAATAAATTCTAAAAGGGTTAGTATAATAACCAGATTCTGACTTATCCTTATAACTAGATTTGTAGTTTTATACTTTCTCGATATATAGAATAATTCAAATTTTTCTAGAGCAAAAAAAACCTTATTCTAGTCTCCTTATTTTAGAATATATTATATGGTTTAATAGAGTATATATATATTCGTGAATAGATCTCTAGATGTATAATATATAGCTATATTGTTAGCATAGCCGAAACACTATGCTCTATCTTGATTGAAAAGCTTTGCAAGGTAAAGGATATATAAGATTGGGAAAAGTAGTGATCCCTAGGGGGTACTGTATATAATCGGAAAGTCCTTTATTATAATCCTTTCAAGCCTTATACGCATATATCTTTTAGTTAGAAATGAATTAATAAATTGTAGAAGTGCTATAGATCAGTTCTATTTCTTTATATGTTATAAAAGCTATTTTTTAAAAAGCATATTATAAATATCTTATATATCCATTATTATTAGTATAACTACTTTGCCCATTACTAATATAAGCTTGGTATTATAAATAAAGACAATTATAAGATTAATACCAAAAGACTTGATATAAAATTGAAGTAGATTTTTTCAAATTAAACTTCAAAATAGATTTTCTAAACAAGTATACATAATATCAGCATATTATAATACAACAAAGAGATTGACAACTCTATTAACAACGGATACTAGCTATATTATAACAAATCATATTGAAGGAATCTTACAATACCATGATATTGTTAATATGCGATTGTAAGCAACCTGTTATATCGCCAAATATGTCGGGTTGCGATTCAATTGCTTCAACAACAACAATAACAACTATATCGATAATTAAAATAAATGGAGATGATAATATATAGTCTATCTATAAAACAATACTAATCAATTCTATAAGGAAAATAGAAAGCGATAAGTAATTCTAAAGATTACAAATGTAATCGATATGTATATTAAAACCCTAAGCAAAACAGAATTGAGCTATGCCGATGTATTAAGATCTATATGTATTAATAATATAATCAAGACTATAAGATAAGCTGAGCCTATATAGAAAACCCCTATATCAATTATAAAAGCAATCCTAAAGGGACTACTAAATCCTATACTAATATGCTCAAGACTGGAGGGATGCCTCAGGTATTGAAGAGTATTAAGGCAAGTATATTCAAAACGATAAAGACAATATAGAAGCGTGAACAACAGAAGCGAAATAACCATACGATTCTTATAAAAATAGGAAGTGGGCAACAAATGATCACCAATAATCCCTTCAAACTATAACTGAAGATTATAGAAGCAATTCCTAGATTAAGGCTCAAACTAATCCCTTGCTTTATTATAATAGGATAAGATGGATTTTGGAATATAAAATACTAGAGAAATATAAGAATCTCTTGTAAAATGAAAATCGTATATAATTAATCATTATGCTTAATATAAATAATACTCAAGTTGTAAAGATCTAGTATAATTATATTGTACCTTAAATCCTTCATAATATATTAGGCATACTTACAACACTCCCAGATATAATTATTCGAAAAAAGATTAAGGTACAGGCAGAAGAGGAACTAATACAATATAGAGTCTCTAAGTACAGGGTAAACCCTTTTACAGGGAGAGCTAACTGGATTGTTAACTTCAAGAAGATAGTAAAACCATTCTGGCTATTTAATGTTAATAAATATTCGAAGTCTTTTGATAGGTTGTGATACCCTTAACCATAACAGCATTCCAATGGGTGCCAGCTATACTGTAACCTATATGTATATTATCGCCCGGCTTATTACTCTAAATATAGCAAATTGACTACTAAACATATCAATAGAAAGATTTATGAATAATACCAAAACAATATTCAATATACAGAATATCTAGAACCTTTTCGATCTATGTATAACAATTGCCTTGCAGTATTACAATCAATCAATAGAAAACTGATTAGGCTTATCTACTGATAAATAAGAGAAATCAGAATTATTGACTGAAAAGAAACTCAGGAAATATGCAAGGGAAAGGTACTTACTCTAATACCAGCCAAACAGCCTTAAGTGGTTATCTCTAAACCCCTTGTACCAGGAGCCCGTATTATTACTTACAAGAATGAATAGCAACTAATAAATCAATCACTCAAATAAGCCTGATCAGAGAAGGGTCTCTTTAATAGTTCAATTTATACCCCGGGCTGTAACCCTTTGTGTCATATTAATAAAGAGGTAAATTATAATGTAGCAGCTATAGCTGAAAAAGCCTTCTCATCTTCCAACTCTGAAATGAGCGAGAGAAATGAGTCAAATGCTGACAAAGCTGTTACCACCTTTATATAAGTTATATAACTAGTATGAACTCAATAGAGAGAAGGGGGCTCATAATTGTGTAGGTGAATGTGGGGTGTGAACACTCTAATCATATTATCCTTCTATAGGTTGTTGGAAAAACTAATATGGATATCATTTGTATCCAAGAACCCTGATTATATAATAACTCGACAATCCAAAATTATATTGCATATAACCAATACCAGCCAATCAATATCTAGGGAGCGGCTGATAGCCTTGAGTATAAACTACGAATAATCATCTATATACGAAAAGGAGGCAACTTGAAGGTTAAATAAATGAGGTAAACTGGAAGCAGGGATCTACTTTGGATTAATATTAACAGGTACTTGATTCTCAATGCCTACCGCACCCTGTTTGATTTGCTGATAATAGAATATATACTTGGACTAGAGATTGCCCTAAGGACTAGTATAATTATTAAAGGTAATTTTAATGCTAAGTATAATCTATAGAAACCTGGAATAGCAATTACCAATCAAGGTGATATATTTGTATAATGAGCTGCTGAATAGAGAATAGAGTATATCAGGACTTCTGGTGCCCCTATGTATATAAGGGGATATATTCTGAACCTAACCTTTTCTAACCTGATTATTACTATAATAATAATCGATGATAATCTATACAACAACTCCAATTATACTATTTAAATTATTATCATTTTGGATAGAGGAATTTCTGAATACGAGTAAGCGTATATCCGGATATGCGATTCAGATTTACCCTGCCTGGCAGGTATAATAGCCAATCGCTTAGCGAATTTCCAGAACCTGGATCTCCGATCTATCTACAATATCGATAGACTAATCGCCAGATTTATAAGTGCACTAAATGCTTTTGTAGTAGTTATAGGGCAGAAAGGCCACAAACCCTACCGGTTATTCCTGTGGTGGATTGATAAGTGTAAGGAGGTATATCGAATATATATACAAATCAGGAGAACTAGAACTACTGATGGAATGGCAATTATCCAGTAGGATCTACAAAGGGTTGTGTGAGCATTGAAACGAGCCTATTGGATTAAGCACTTGAATAATATATAGAACAATCAGGAATTATATAAAATCATAAATTAGTATAAGCTAATCCCAAAAGCAGATCTCAAAACTTCTTTTCTAATAATCGAAGACTAGAAGATTATTAATATCAGGAAAAAAGCCGAAGCACTCTTTATAATAATACTCGATCGCTTCAAAGTATCGAATAATCTATAATACAACCTTTTATAGAAATAGAGTTATCAGACAATCTTATTATGAAAAAGAACAATCACTATAAAGGAAATAGAAAAATATATAATAGAAGTCAGAAGTACGTTACCCGAAGTCAATCGGGCAATTATTTGTTTCTTCAAGGTGTGCTGGCTTAATATGAAGAATGTAATATATAAGATTTTCACGGTTTGCCTTAAGTTTAGCTATTACTCTAACAAGTGAAAACTCGCTAAAGTAGTTATGCTATTCAAGGTTGGTAAAAAGGACAGGACATCCCCGAGATTGTAGAGGCTGATTGTATTGATTTTGTATATTGAAAAAGGACTAGAAAAGTATATCGCCAGTTAAATTATATGGATGGCTATAAGATATAATATTATTAGCTCTCAGCATTGCAGAGCGCTATCGAAAAGAGCCGGTATTGATCTTACAGCTACCTTCACTTATAATGCTAAGCTTGTTTTAGCAGCTGGCAAAGTAGTTATATTAGTAATAATGGATATATAAGATGTTTATGATGTATTTCTTAAAAGATAGCTTCTATAATGTATAAAGAAGTAGGGTTGGCCTATAACATTCTTGCAATTCGTTGATTCATTTCTGACTAGAAGATATGTGTGTATAAGACTTGAGGGGATTACAATACAGAATTTCCTGGTTACATGTGGTACCCCTTAGGGATCACTACTTTCCTCTATTCTGTATACCCTTTATCTTGTTGAGCTTTTCAATCAAGATAGAGTATAATGTTTTGGATATATTGATAATATAGCTATATATTATATATTTAAGAATCTATCCACAAATACATATATGCTCTACCAAACTATTCGATGCATTTTATAATAAGGAGATTAGAATAAGGTCTTTTTTGTTTTGGAAAAGTTTGAGCTACTTTATATATCAAGGAAATATAAAATTACAAACCCAGTTATAAGGATAAATCGGGATCTAGTTATTACACTGATTCCTTTAGGGCTTACCAATGGAGTATAACCAATCTTATATTAGCTTAGCGTTTTTTTTGATCAACACCTAATATTTCTACAGTATATCAAAACGTATATTGCGAAAGCTATGTGTATTGTATTCTATATCTAATCAATAGTTTATATAATCTACAGACCATCTGCAGCCTGCTTGCAAAAAGCAATCATTATCTGTGTATTCCCTATTACTCTCTTCGGCTTCAAAATATAATTCGATGAGCTATACAAATAATGCCCAAATACAGGTTATATTCCGATTGGCATTAGGATTAAGAAATATGTTAATCTAGTTAGTAAGACAATTTATAATATAACACAGGGAGCTTTATTTGTTTATAAGATAATCCCAATAACCACATTCCTTGTAAAAGCTAATCTCCCAATTAGAATTATTACATTAGAGTAAGTCAGACTGAGATTCGCGTTTCGATTTTAAATAATGGATATACAATATTTACTTGTAAACCAATTAAAGCTATACATCAGGAAAAAAGAACAAGATATAAGTACTCTGAAAAATTCTAATATAAAACTATAAAGAATGGAACAAGCGATTTCTGTTACCAAGTGCCCCAGATTCTTATAGCCTCACTTCTCTCCCGAATACCATATTAATTTAATGAATAGTATAAACAAAAAGAACACTGTGAAAGTATTTAAGGAATAATAGAACTTAATCCCCTAAGAAAACTATTCTGTATTTTAAATGGATCTGAACAATACAATAAACACAGTCATCACATAAGATATGGCTTTGCAATCTATTGTGGCAAGCAACAGATTGATAGTGGTTATGGTTGTATATACAAATAGTCATATGTTTTTAATGCTGAGGCGATTAGTATATAACGAGAACTAGAATGCCTCCTAAGCATTATTAATTGTTCCTACCAGGGACGAATATGGTTATACATTAATAGTATTTCAGTAATCTGGGGAATACGAGGAAGCACTGCTGTCTTCTCTCAATAGGCATATTACAAATGCTATCAAACAATACAATACTACGATATTGTAATTAAGTAATCCCCTGGGCATATTGAGATTGAGGGCAACAAGGTAGTCGATCATCTTGCTAATCAAAATACAACTGGGCTACTTAACCCTAACCCATCCTGTCTCCCTACAATCAATAGCTCCCATTTTATTCTACATACCAAATATCGATGCTCCAAAAGTAAATAGTAAAAGAAAAAAAGGGACCTGATCTTCGAAATGTATAATATATAAAAACCGATATATAATACCTCAAAGCTGGAAAGCCTTAAACTCTTTTGTAAGGTATTATATAGATTTATAGCGATGCGGATCGGATATGATGACTTTGCAGTCTATCATATTAAATTCAATTACAAAAATAGTATAAATATCTGTATATATGGAATTGAGAAAAGCTCACTATATTTCTTTCAATATTCAATCAATAATCAGATGCGCAACGACTGGCCGCTTATATCAAATCGACTTCAATCCGAATAGGATGTGATAGTATATGTCAACCGCATCCTGTAAATATAATATAGCTTTATTGATCTTTTTATTAAATCCAGATTCTATATTAGGATATACTTAAATTACACGAAACTATATGAATTCCAATTTGTTTTAATACTCTGAGGATAAGCTTTCTACTCTAATCAATCTAAGATCCGCATTGAACAGCTATAAATGTTCCAAGCGCTCTCCCGATCGATAGCAATCAATCTAATCATTCACTGATATTTGAATAGTATATAAAACAAGGTCCTCTGAAATAGGACTACAAATCCTTAGACAGAATAGCCATAGGATTGCTATGAGCAATATTGAATAGGGGAATACTAGAGGTAATAAGCTTTTGATTAGCTAACATTATATTATTATGAGCGGCTGGAACGCTAGCGGCCTGTAGGCTTGCTTCTTAGTATATCTAGAATACCCTCTGGGAGGTTAGATATTAGATGTTAATCACTATAAATAAATAAATAAATAAAATAAATAAGACTAATACCAGCTTTTTTCGATAGTATCTTATAGTATTAAGGGTTAATAATATTATATTTTATAGCTGTCCATATAATTTGATTGGTAATATACCTTTCTAATCCTTTTCTGATATATAATATCAATATAATCAGCTTTTACAATCTCGAGAACAATCTATCTTTCTTATTAATCTTAGATAGTATAATTATTTCAGTAAGTTTTTATTTGTTAGGGTAATAATTGAGTTTAAGGTAGGCTATAAAGATCTTATATATCACATTCTTAATACTAGGCTAGTACATTTTGAGGAGATGAATAATTATCCAATCGATTTTGGGCGATATGCTTTTAACTCCTATTATATATTTTTCCATTTTCTTTATAATAATTATTCTTTTTTATAATAAAATTATCTAATAGCTCTTTTTTTATAATAAATTATATTGTAGATTATTCAATGCTTTAAAGTGATTGAATATTGTTATAAAGAATACTTCGGCTTTCTTTCTGATATCAGTAATCTTTTAATCCTTGATTACCAAAAGGAGAACCTTGAGGTTTGCTTTTAAGATTAGCTTGTACTAGTTTATAACTTTGTATAATTCCTGATTGTTTTATATATTATTCAAATACTTAATCTAATAAACTCGTTTCAATACTTGTATGATCTTTTATAAATCTTATTGAATAATTACTATACTATTAGTTATAGTAGTCTCCCTAGCTTATATATATATATAATATATCTTTTTATATTTATCAATCTATTATAAAGATAATCAATAAAGTTTATAGTCTTTCTATCTCATAGCTTCTATAAAGGCACTCAATACATTTATAAATCTGGCGATTAGTTTATCGATATTGTAGATAAACCAGGGATCAGGGTTTTGAAGATTCACTAAACGGTTAGCCATTATGCCTGCTAGACAAAGTAAATCTGAATCATGTATCTGGGTATGTACTTATTTGTATTTAGAGATTCCTTTGTTCAGAATAGTGGTGATTTGAGTAATGTAATCGGAATCGCTATACAGATTGTTATCGATTATTATTGTAGTAGTAATCAGATTGGAAAAGGTCAGATCCAGGATATATTCTTTTGTATATATAGAGGCACCGGAAGTCTCGATATACTCCATTCCCTATTCAACAATCCAATATATAAGTATATCACCTTAATTAATAATTATTATTCCGAATTCCCATAAATCATACTTGGCATTAAAATCACCTCTGATAACCATACCAATTTCTAAAATAATCTTTAATCTAAGTATATAGTCTATTATTATTAAATCGAGTAGAATATAATAAATATTAAGAATCAAATACCTATTAATATTGATCTATAATAAATCTCTCAGGCAATTATACTAGTATATTCAATAGCTCTCACACCTATACTGCCGATTCCAAAACTGCAAAATCGAGGAAGGGACGATTCACATATACTCCTTATTTATTTCCCCTGCCCCGGCAGGCTTAATCCTATCAAACCTTATAACCACAGGAGGCTCCCATTATGCCGATGGCGATGTGCGCCCCTAGCATGCCGAGCGGTTCCTCAACCTAAGAAACGCTTTCCTCCTAAGTAGTCACCAACACCTTAGGGGCTGGCATATAGCCCCCACCAATTATAAGATTGCCCACAGGCTCTACCCTTGATACAATTAAGGAACAATTTGAAAGGATTGATAAGATAAAAGGGGAGAGATAGAAAGTAATCGAGACATTTGTAATACTAGCAGATAAACTTGTATAAGAATTCCAAAGCTAATAATACAAACTCGCTGCGAAATTTAAGAGTATGATCATCTCTGCTCTGCTAGGAGTAACGAAGACTACCCTTAATCAAGGGAGAAAGCCTGCAACAAAGCAACTACAGCCAGAAAGCAATACGCAGAAAACCTATATTGATATACTGAAAACTCAAATAAGGCCTAAAGCAATAAACCCTATTACAAGCTTTACTAATATAATGCGCTCTGCTTTTAGTGGAAGTATGAATACTAATTGCTCAGGAGTATATAGATTCAAAAGGGAGAATAATCGGATTGAGAAAACGATCCTTATAATAACTAATGAGGAAGCTCTGCTTTCAGAGACTAGCCCATTCCTATTAAGATTTAGAATAAAAGAGATAATTGCTGGGATCATATTAGCAGAGATCCTCTTTCTTTAAAGAAACAATACAAGCTGGATATTAAGATATAGCTTTAATGTTAGTCGGGAGGAGATTATGAAAACAGAAAATGTCGAGTAGATACTTAAAAACCCTTTATGCAATAAGTATATATAAATTAAAAAAATGATTTATATATATAATCCCACAAATATCATATAATTTCTATTATATCAAAAGTGCTTCTGTTTCTATACCCACTAAGCTTATCAAGAAGAAAATCACAGCTTAAACTGGCAAGCAGCCAATCAACTACAAATTGGCATGTAGCGGGATCAACCCGATTACTAAAAGAGCTATTTGGATTATTGGCTTCAATATTGTAATATCGCGATTTCGATTATTCAATAACAGCTTTTATTCAATTCTCCTAAACAAACCCCAGAAAATTCAATTTCACAATACTAACTGCCTAAAGTACTGTAACCTCTTTATCTATAATAAAGCCCTAAGATACTCGACATATAATAAACTAAACATTAAGTATGAGGGTGTATTTATATATCAGTAATATATTAGAGTAGCTTAATGCGCTAATTGTTATAGGCTCTTTCACATTAGCCATTCTAATTGTCCAGCTGCTTCTAGGGTTTATATTAAACAACGAATCGCTCTAATCGTAAAGGAACTGGCTGTAGTCAGAACTATTAGTAGAAAAGATTATAAAACGCTATATAAAGTAGATATAGACAAAACGAATCATACTCCTGAACTATCTCTGCCTTCTAGAATAACAATCGCAGAAACCCTAGTTATTCTAAAAGCGAGGATTATAGTATATGAAAATGAACACTTTAGTAAATATTCGTATAGACTTAATACAAGTTTGCTAATCACATTAACTATACTATATATACACCCAGCTTGTAGCTAAAGCTAGCGGAATCTTAATATAAAAGTCTTAATAGAAAAAGCCTTTACTTTAATAAATCTGGAAATAAATAATATAAAGATCTTTATAACAATAAATATTATATTTAGATCCTTTTTATAAATAGTATAATTAATAAGTATACTCAAAGAAACAAAAGTCTTATTATCGCTTGAACAAATATAGACTGGGGATATACAAATCATATTACATTATTATAGCTAATAGCTAAAGCTTAGCTGAATATAATCTGTTTATAGAAGCTAAGACTATACTGAAATTCAACTATACAAAATCACAATATATACAATCAGTATCAACCAATCGATAACTAAAACCTCCAGAAAGATTTGGAGGAGAATGAATAAGGCTTTCGAGTTATGATATATATATAAAAAGGTGTGTATTTGAAAGTAAAACAAATAGATTAATTCGAAAATAGAGATCTATTCTAGATACAAATTAATAAATACTTGATTTTAAATATTTATAGAACTCTATACACTTTGAATATTATTAATTATATTATATATTTGATTCTAAATGAGTGTACAATTATAGAAAGGGATTTTAATATAAAATACAAGCTATAGGAACCAGGGGTAATCACAGTTAATCAAGAAGCGCAGCTTACAATATAAGCAAACAAGCAGGGTATAGAGTTTATAGATACCCCAGGTATACCCATTTATATAAGAGGGTATATACTAAATCTAATCTTCTTTAATATACTATTCGCTTATATAGAAATACTAAAAGGATTCTATTATGAATCTAATTATATTATTCAGGTTATCAATCTAGTGAACTATGGAATAATAGAATGGGATTAGTATTATTACCGGATAAAAGAGGCGGATCTGCCGAGATTGGATAAACTAATAGCCAATCAGCTAGCCCACCTCAATAATATAGATATCCAGATCACAACTGAGATTAAGACTTATATTAATAAGCTTGCAAAAATGCTAAACAAATTGATCCAAGTAGTTAACAAGATTAATTGAAAGGTAGGGAAAGTTTTGCTATAATAAATGAATAAGTATAGAGAAGCTTATCGAGTATATATAGAAATATAAAGAAAAACGGATTTAAAAAGAAAGACTTATATTATATACTTTTTACAAAAAGTAATATAACAAGCTAAGAGATCTTATTAGATTATGTATCTAGATGGGGTTAAGGACGATAAAGAACTCTATCGAATTATAGAATAGTATAAATTGATTCCCAAAAGTAATGCGAAATCCTTCTCCCTAATAATCAATGAACAGAAGATTTGTAATACAAGAAAGAAAGCGAACACTCTATTTATAGCGATTCTAGATTAATTTAAAGTGAATAATAATCTTTCAAATAATTTACTATATAATCAAATATATAAGAAAACCCTTCCCTAAAAAAAACAATCTTAACTAAAAAGATAGAAAAGTATATTATAGAAGTCTTATATATTGTATTAGAAGTGGATCGAGCCACTGTATGCCTCCTTAAGGTATACTAGCTAAACGTCAAATCACTGATCCGAGAGATATTTGCATTATACCTAGCTCTAAACTATTATTCAAAAAGATAAAAGCTAATAAAGATAATAATGATTTTCAAGATAAACAAAAAAGATAAAACGTTACTGCAATTGTAACGATTAATAGTCCTGATCTCTTATATTGGAAAGGGTTTCGAATAATATATAACCAGCCAAATATCTTAAATAGCTTTAAGATATAAAATAATCAGCCTACAATATTGCAAAATGTTTTTTAGAAGATTAGGGATAAATCTAATAACTGCCTTTACTCACAATGCAAAGCTTGCATTAGTAATTAGTAATATAATTTCGATTGTTATTATAAATATATAAAAAGCTTTTGATACTCTCTTGAAATATTAACTCTTAAGCCAAATAATTAAACAAGAGTAACCAACTTTGCTATTCAAGCTGATAAACTTATTCCTTATAAACAGAAAAGTTAAAGTAAAACTCGAAAGTATTACAACTAAGAAGTATCTAATAGTATACAATACCCCTTAGGGATTCTCATTATCATCTATACTCTATATACTCTATCTTGCTGAGCTCCTCAATCGAGATACGAAATTCCGTTTTGGCTATATAAATGATATTGCGATTTATTACTCTTCCAAATATCTCTCTACAAATACTAGGATCCTATAATAACAAGTATAATAGATTATCAAATGGAATAAGGAGAATAGAATCCTATTCGCCTCTGAGAAATTCGAACTACTTTATATTACTAGATAATATAATATCACTAATCTACTATTGATAATAAATCCAGATTTAATAATCACTTCAATACTGATTGTAACAAGTAAAAGCACTCAGCCTACTCTGAGATGACTGGGCATCTTCTTTGATCGCTAGTTTTTATTCTTATAATATATCAAAACATATATAGCGAAAGCTATGAAAGTAGCCTTGTATATCAGATTGATTGCCTGTATTATATATAAGCCGCTAGTTTCCTTTCTAAGAAAAGCAGTGATCACCTGTATTCTCTTAATAGTACTATTCGACATGGAAGTATAGTATACTGGTAAACATAAGCCTAGTCTAGGCCAAAGCGATTTAAGTATAAGTATAGGCATAAAAGGTTATCTTTATTATATTAATAGAGTAATCAATATTACTACAAGAGAAGCAATTCTAATATACAAGATTATATCGATCGCAATTCTTATCAAAGAAGCAGGCTTATTATTGGGGATAGTTGTATTAGAATATACTAAGCTGTGATTCGTACTCTGGTTAAAAACGATCGATAATCAATATTTGCTAGTAAATCGTTTGAAGTTAGTAATACAAAAATGTGGATAAGGAGCAGGTATAGTAAGAGGGCTTCTTATAAGAATCTAGCGGCTCAGCTGTTTTATTCCAGAAATATAATACTTGAAATTATTCTATCCACACTTTTCGAATAATTATAGAATAGATTCAATAAAAGGATTAATTAAAGAAAAAGCAGTTCAAATCTTTAAAGAGTAATAATGACAATTCCTACCTGAAGACTATATGATCTTTTTTAACAGATCAAAATAAACTATTGATTGTAAATATTATATTGGCTATGAATATGCAATATATCGTAATGGTATTCAAATAGCCTTTGGATTTAAGTAAATCCAAAGTGATTTATATATATTCGATACAGAAATGATAGGAGTATAGTATGGATTGAAGTATCTAATTATTATACTTAAAGATCTCTTGAATAATTGAATCTGGATATGTATTGATAGTATATCGGTTATTTAAAGTATATGCGAAAATGCATTATTTATAATATAATAGGCCTTCCATAAGTATTACAAAGTAATGAAACAACTCGATGTTAGGATAAAGTGATTATTTGGATATATAAAGATTGAAGATAATGAGGAAGTAAATTGCTTAGCAAATATAAATATAATTGGATTTATAAATTAGACAATCGATAAATTATTAACAATTAGTAGGGTCCGAACAATTATTTATCAAAAATACTTACATATAAAATCTATTTGATAAAAAGAAATAAACTCCTTTTTTTTTATTGGCTATAAGGAGTAATCTCCTAGATATAATATAAAGGAATTAAAGGAATTAATTTTATTAAAAGTAGTTTTATATTAATTAATAGTTATAAAAACAAGCTACAATAATTATACTATTTATTATTAGCAATTTGATTATTAAAACAATAAGCTGGACTACTTATATAATAATATTAAGAAATCATATTATTTCTTTAAATATATTATAAACAATCTAAAGTATTCAGACTAGCCCCTTGCTTTATAGAAATACAATTTAACAAATAAACAATTATATATATCAAGAAACTCTTACACACACCTAACAAGCTTACTTAACTAATCACTAACTCAAAGTTCTATATTCAGATCTGTTCTAATTATTAAAGAATTCTTAAAAAGCAATAATCTTTTTAATAAAGTTTACTGCTTATCCCTTATAAACTCATTATTCAATTAATTACTTGAATATACTACACCCTAAAAACTACAAATTCAATATATAATACAAAAGCCCTGCTATTTAACTAAACAAATAACAATCCACTCTCATTTCTTCTCCTTTATTATAAGAATCGAAGCCCATAATAAGTTTATCCATTCGGAAACCAAGCTTTACCTCAACAACAACCCGGATTAGATATTCCCTTTTGAAAATAAAAGCAGATCACATTTGTAGAGAAGCGAATAGCCCCTGATATTGAAGTTAAATTGCTAAATTCAATCACGACAATTATATTGCTCAAATAGTTTCTTATCTTAACACATCTAAATACCCTTAGGGAGGTCCAAAACAGACGTTAATTAATATAAATAAATAAAATAAATAAATATAATAAATCTCTAATTCCAGTCTATCTTATTTATTTAATCTTCAAATCACCTCCTTTATATATATAAATAATTACTCAAAGTCTACACTTAAAGCTATCAATTGCCCTCTAAATATCAATCGGCTGATATCAATTATATACAATATAATTTTGGATTGCCGAGTTATTATATAAGCGGGGCTCTTGAACACAGATAATATCCATCTCAGCCTCCCCTGCGACCTGTAGGAGGGTGATATAATTGATAGAAATGAATTATATTATTGTCAGAAATAGACAGCAAGTTACGCATAAGGAGTGATATATTGAAATATGTATATCAGATCTATATATCCGGAAAGTCTGAAGAAAGAGTTTTATAATGGTATTGTTGGAAATCACATGTATAGCACGTGTGTGGCACATGCACACCACTATAAAACTCCTTCTTCGGACTTTCTAGATATATAGATCTGATATACATATTTCAATATATCACTCCTTATGTATAACTTGCTATCTATTTCTGACAGGTTATAAGCGCCGCGTCATTATAAACTTCATTTTATATCTCTGTATCCCCTAAGTCTCGAGTTCTCATTCTTCTATAGCTATCCCCATTCTTGATATTATAGCAAATAAGATCACTATCAATACAATCCAAACAAAATAGAGAACACTAATCACTTTTAACGGTTATAACTGGATAGATTTCTATAAAACTATTTGAACTATTATAATAATAGTATCTGCATTATCCCTGTATACAAAGAGAAGTATAAGACCAGCAAGCAATCGAATCAATATTATTAAATAGAATAAAAAAGTAGAAATTGTATTCTTTATTATCAATTTCTATATTATTTCTATATATCATTTTCAACTTATATATACAATTAATATAAAAGATATTATAAAAACCTGGGCAAAACTTTTAATATTCAATAATAATACGAATCTTCAATATATTCAGAATCTCTAGTAATAATTTATTTATAAGTAATTCGATTTTAAAACAGAAACGATTTAATTCTTCTTTAATCGACTTCTCAACTATTAATATAAATTATTTGCAATAATACAACTTTTATCCGAAATAGAGATCTATTTTTATCTTTTGAATATACTATCAGATACAGAAATCTAATAGATATAATGAAACTTTATCATATTATCAAATATAAATATATAAAATATATTATATACCTTACAACAAGCTAAGAGAATTTCTTAAAATATAATAAGTTATTCAGTAATAACTAATATTATATAAGGAAATATAAAAGGAAAAGGTAATAAAAAAGTTTAAAAAAGGAATGAAAAAGGATATAGAAAATATTATAAAAATAAAAGAAAATATATGCTTAAGAAAGACAATAATATTTTGTTAATGACAAAAAGACCATTGTCCTCCGCAAGGAGCCTGGCTGGTTCAGTGGTAGAGTGATCGGGTCACTCTCCTACTGTTCTACGACTTATGGCTATAGCGATCTGATCCACATGGATCCACCCTATATGCCGCCTCATAGGCCACCTTAGTGTGGACCTCCTGACACAGCTCCACTGAGCTCCGACAATCTACCGCTAACCCTAATAGAGCTTTTCTATTATGGGCCGCAAAAGCGATCGATCGAATGCTGAGGGGGAACTGATCCCCCCTCCAGCCGCCACCACTGCGCCTATGCGCCATTCCGCTACTCAGCGGAACCATCGTTCCGGCTGCTCCTCTCGAGCGGCCCAATAGCCGAATCCTCCGCTCCTCTGGAGCACCATCACACACACACCCGCTTCTTTGAAGCGGCACACCTGTACACACCGCTCCTGTCCATAAAACATGGTTCTATGACAGAAGTAATTGTACAATCAGAGCGCTCCTCTCCATGAGCAGAAGGAAGCGCTAGGAATATGGGGCCAATCAAAAACGGCCCTATTTGCGATCATTACACTGGCTTGTTTAGGATATATAGAAGGAACTGGGTTTACCCTGTGAGGTTTTACTAGCGTGCGCATCAGCGCCTTTCTGTATTTGTAACTCTAGATCTAGCCACGTCTTTCATACCCCTCGGGAGGTCCTCTACAAGACGTTAATCACTATAAATAAATAAATAAATAAATATTTTGTTAAATTCTAGTAAAACTATTAAAACTAAATCTTATACTTACAAATTCTATAAAAAAAAAGGATATTAGCAAGATATTTGTTGGGAATATAATAAAGTCAGAGAAGCCTGACATTTAAATAAAAATATTGAGAATAATGGTTTTATGTAAATAGCTATAGTAAACAAATATATTAGTTCCTTATATCCTAATATTATAATATATATTAAAGTTCAAAATAATATATAGATTCTTGATTCGGGAGCCTTTTATTATTTCATTAGTTCTATTGAAAATCTCTTTAATATTGTACAATAGAATACTCCACAAAAAATCAAAATTGCGAATAATATATATTCTATAAGCATTGTATATAGAATAGCCACTATTAGAAACTTTATACTAAGAAATATCTAGTATATCAAGGACTTTCAGAATAATCAACTTATTTTAATTGGAATACTTGTTAAAACAAATTGAAAAGTCATTTTCAAAGGGAATTCAGTGTTATACTAGAAAAATGGTTAGCTAAAGATAACTACAAGATATATTAATAGCAGTTATATTATTCAACAATTATTTATTTAATAAATATATATAACGAATACAGACTTAAAAACAAAAAAGATTGATGCGAATAACAATAAAGCTAAGATTATATATCGATATTTAGATTATCTCAATTACAACCAAATGAATAAGCTAAAGAAAGCTTTAAATAGATTATACTATATTAAAAGAAAAAAAAGTATTAATTAAAAAGCTTACAAGCCTTATCTCGCAGAAAGAATAAATAAGCATTTCAACAAATATATAGTTATCTATATATCTACAAAATTATAATGCTTGTATATAGATCTATTAGGAATTCAAGAATCTTCTAAAAATGGAAATAGATATTTTATTATAGTTGTTGATAATATAATAAGAGGAATTTAGCTTAGATTTATAAAAAATAAATTTGTAGAGATTATTATATTTATACTGATGGATTTTATTAATCAGATTGAGAAAGAATTCAATTGTAAGGTTGCTATTATTAGAATAGATAATGAGAAAAGTGAATTTGGGATATTCTTTCAAATAAAGATTGGAAAGAGAGGATTGATATTCGAACTCTCACCTTCTAGAAAGCATTTTATGAATAAAATAACTGAAAAGAAGATTCAAGATATTAGTATTATAGCAAGATTGCTATTAAACAAATTAAATATCAAATTTAGTATATAGGAATTCATTATTAAATATACTATATATCTGAAGAACAGATTACTTATTAAAATATTATTTTTTGAAAAGACAGAAATGCTTTTTATATCGATAATGTTATATAAGGCTATATATAGTAAATAACCTAATTTTAAGAAGCTCAGAATATTTGATTATAAAGTGTAAGCCAGGAACCTTTAATAATCAAATCTGATAATTAAGAAATTCAAATTTAGAATATTTAAAAAAAAGTATATTATAATTAAAATAAATAGAAATAATATCTATTATCTTTTTAATCTTTATATCAAAACTATTATTAGAATAGTAGATACTAATTTTAATGAATATAGATATTTATTTAAAAAACTCAAAGAAGAGAATATTTCAGAATTATCTGAAATAAAAGAAAAAGGAAATTTTATTTATATAATAAATAAAAGGCTATAAAAAGAAGGGTGTAATTAATAATATAAGAAAATATATAAGAAAATGTATATATCAATAAGTAAAAGAAAATTTAGATTCAAAATAAGCAAAAGGAAACTTGGATTTATTCTTTATAAATATTATAATAATAATAACTATAGGGAACTAAATATTTAGTACAAAATATACAAATATCTCTATCTTCAAGATAAAGAATACAAATAATTATAGAGATTCCAAGAGCTAGATTTATTTCAATAATTATTTTAATTCAAAATACTTTAAATAAAAGTTATAAGAAATAATTAAAAAAGATCTTTAGTAATTAGATTATTTAGTATATAGTTATATTATATATTATTTTTATATACTCTGAAAATCTTTTAGTTGGTGATTATAATTTAATATTTAAAGAATTAGTAAAGCTCGAAAATATTATATGAGGGGATGTTCAAATATAGATAAAAGCAATTAGAAATGAATTACAGAATTTCAAAAATAATAATACCTTCAAATCATAAATGAAGCTATATCTATAGGCTAAAAGCTATTAAGTAATAGATATATTCTGAGAAATAAACTAAATTGCTTTAGTAAGTTGATTAGAAGAAAAGCAAAACTAGTAATTAAGGAATATCTTTAAGAATATGAAATAGATTATTAAGAGACTTTTATTAATATAGCAAAATACTCAATATTATATATTTTATTAGTAAAAGCTATAATAAAAGATTTAGAAATTAATAATATAAATATTAATATTACTTTCTTGAATAATAAGCTAATGAATATAAAAATCCTTATAGAAATATTAGAATTTTTTGAAGAAATCTTTTCTAAGATCAAACTCAAAAGTAAACTATATCTTAAACTGAAAAAGTCACTTTATGGTCTAAAACAAGCATTAAGAGTTTAATAGATTATAATTCAAAAATTCTTTAAAGAAATTGGATTTAAAGAATCAATAATGAATTCAAATCTCTTTATAGAAAAGGGAGTATATATCTTATTATATATAAATAATCTGCTAATAATAGGAAATCGCATCAATATGAATTCGATAAAAAAGATAATCGGAAATTAATAGAAATATAAAGACTTAGGTGAAACTAATATATTTCTAGGTATTCAAATAGAATGATATCGATAAGATTAATTATTTAAGATATATTAATCGAATTATACAAAAAAGATCTTGTAAAGATTTGGGATTGATTTTATCAATACAAAAAATTTGCTTTTACCTTTTAATATAGCTATATGAGATATAAACGAAAATGAATTCCTTTATTAAAATGATATAATATTATATTTTTAGATTATTGATAATATTATTTATTTCTCGAACTATATTTAATCTGATATAGCATATATTATTGGCCAGTTTGTTTGTATTATGTATATATTAGGGGAAAGTTATTTAATACTTGTAAAACACTTATTTCAATATCTTGTTAGTATATACTTAATAAGTATAGTCTATTCAAATCAATTAAATATACTTATATATAAATATTAAGCTTATACAAATTCAATTTAGGGATTTATAATTAATAGGAAATCTGTTTAAGAAATAATTCTTATTAGATATAGAAAAGCTATAATATAATCTTCAATAAAATAGAAATCAATATTTCTTTATACAATAAAAGCTAAGATTATAATAACAAACAAAGATACAAAAGAATTAGTTTAAATGGAAAAGCTAATAAAAGACTTAGGAAAATACTTTAAGGAAAAGCCTTTTATTCTAATTTTATATTATAATAATATTAATAAAATTGATTGAATATAAGAGAATAAGTTTTATAATAAGACAAAGTATATCGATATTCGATAATATTATATTCGAAAAAATATAATTAATATTAAAAGACTATATATTATATAGATTTTAGAAATTGAATAAATAGTTGATATCCTTACAAAACAGCTTATATACTTTAATTTTTATCGTACAGGACAATAGCATATCACGATGGAGGGGAATGATTGGACAATAATGGTATAAGTATAAGAATGTGTATATCTCCTCATCTACAGTTAGAACTGATCTCTTCTCGTAGAGAAGAGATCGGATTATATACTGGGTGATCTTCGGGTACCGATCACGGGAGCGGTGATCGGTCCTGCGGCCGATCCGGTTATCGTTGTTCCGCTCCGGAGTATTCTATATAATGAATACCTGACCATCACATGATCTGATCCACGTGGTCTACAACACCGTTTCCGTCACAATTTTATAATTTATAAAAAAGATCTAGGATTGAATTTAGAATACTGAATATGAATATATCAAAGAAAGTTAATAATTGTATTTGATCAAATCAGTCATCTTAATCGATTTAATTGATTTAAACCAAATTGACCAAATTGATTAAATTAATCAAATTGATAAAAATCACTAAATATACTTATTTCAATAATTTCATTAGATTTATTAGATTCACTATATTTATTAAATCTATTGAATTTATCAAAAATTATTCAAATTAATCGAATTGGTTAATTTATTATAAATTAATCAAATTAACCAAATTAATCATTTTAAGAAAACTATATAGGATAATAGATAAGCTAGAAATCTGTTTATATAAGATTGGATTTGGGTTATTTATTATACTAAAAAAATGACTCTACAATCTGAAGATAACGAATCCGAAGCAATCCGTTGGTATATATATGAAGAGGATTTTACAAAAGCAGATTGATATTCGAATTGCTAAATAAATTAAATCCGATCTGATATGAGTAGAAAAAACAGGATTTAGATAAAGAGTATTCTTGTATTGTAATACGATATTAAATCGTAGGGCTGTCGAACTTTATTGGAGATGTAGATATTATAGGCAATTCTGGAATGTTGGTATTGTTGTAGGAGTTAATGAGGCTTTTTATAAATATATATATATAGAGAGTTTATATGATTTAGATAATAGATTCCTATTATAAAGAGAATATTGGAAATCACATGTATAGCACATATATAGCACATGCACATTATTATAAAACTCCTTCTTTGAACTTCCCGAATATATAGATCTAATATATATATTTCAATATATTACTCCTTATGCATAACTTACTGTCTATTTCTGACAGGTATGCATGTGCTATATATATGCTATATATGTGATTTCCAATATCTCTTCTATAATAGAAATCTATTATCTAAATCACATAAACTCTTTATATATATATATTTGTAAAAAGCCTTATTAACTTCTGTAATAATATTAATATTCCAGAATTATTTATGGTGTTTATGTTTTTAGTAGAGTTCAATAGCCTTATAATTTAATATTATATTATAGTATAAGAGTATTCTTTATCTAAATCCTATTTTCCCTATTTATATTAGGTTGGATCTAATCTATTTAGTAATTCGAA
Source organism: Botrytis sinoallii (assembly GCF_014898435.1). Classification (NCBI taxonomy): domain Eukaryota; kingdom Fungi; phylum Ascomycota; class Leotiomycetes; order Helotiales; family Sclerotiniaceae; genus Botrytis; species Botrytis sinoallii. The sequence continues at coordinate 1,089,649 of NW_024066029.1, read as the reverse complement.
TATCAATTTATTTTTATAAAATCCTTTTTATATATATATTAACGGATTACTTTGGATTTATTATTTTCGGATTGTAGGGTTATCTTTTTAGTATAGTAAATAACCCAAATCCAATTTTATGTAAATAAATCTTCAGTTTATTTGTTATTTTATATGGTTTTCTTAAAATAATCAATTTGGTCAATTTAATTAATTTATAATAAATTAATCAATTCGACTAATTTGAATAATTTTTAATAAATTCGATAGATCTAGTGAATATAGTGAATCTGATGAACCTAATGAAATTATTGAAATAGGTGTATTTGATAATTTTTATTAATTTGGTTAATTTGGTTAATTTGGTTAATTTGGTCAATTTGGGTTAAATCAACCAAATTGACTAAAATAACTGATTTGATTAAATGTAATTATTGACTCTCTTTGATATATTTGTATTTAATATTCCAAATCTAATTCTAGATCTTTTTTATAAGTTATAAAGCTAGGGTATATGAACTGTTTTATAAGGATATCGGCTATTTATTTAGTTTCTGGAATTTATATAATATATAGTCTTTTGATATCAATCATATCTTTTCAAATATAATGCTATCAAATATCAATATGCTTTATTTTATTATAGAACTTATTCTTTTATATTCAATCAATTTCATTAATATTATTATAATATAAAGTTAGGATAAAGGGCTTTTTCTTAAAATATTCTTCTAAGTCTTTTACTAGTTTTTCTATTCAAACTAATTTTTTTGCATTCTTATTTATTATTATAATTTCAGTTTTTATTATATAAAGAAATATTGATTTCTATTTTATTGAAAACTATACTATAGTTTCTTTATATTTAATAAAAGCTATTTTTTAAATAGATTTTTTATTAATTATAGATTCCTAAATCGAATTTATATAAACTTGATATTTGTATATAAGCATATTTAATTGATTTGAATAAATTATATCTATTGAATATATACCAGCAAGATATTAAAATAAGTATTTTGCAAATATTAAATAACTTTTCTTTAGTATATATATAATATAAATAAACTAGCTAATAGTATATACTATATCAAATCGAATATAATTTAAAAAATAGATAATACTATTAATAATTTGAAGATATAATATTATATTATTTTAATAAAAGAATTCATTTTCATTTATATTTTATATAGTTATTTATTTATTTATTTATTTATTATTTTACATCCGGGGGGCAAGCCATAGGGGCTCGCCACGACCTCCCAGGGGGTACTAGGGATGGACTAAACTAACAATTCTATATACATACAATTGCTGGCATAGCCAAGCGTTCCGTTCTTCTACGGCTATGATGCTAGTAGCGAACAGGGCAACCACGCTACGAGCGCTCTTGCCGCTCCACTCCAACTTGCAAGTTCAGGCTGTCCAACTCACTTCATGCTGAAGAGTCCAGGGGTTGTTCGGGGCCTTTGTGAAAAGGCAGGGGATGTCAGCTGGTAAGGGCTGGGGTGATCATAGGCTGGTAAGGCCGGAGTGATCGGATTGTTGAAGGTCAAGGCGATCGTAGGCTGCTGTAAGCAGACGATCATTATTGTCGAGAGAGGGAGGTATGTTGTGACCGCTCAGGTGTGGGTGGAACCACTTTTTCTAGTGGGGAGGTGGGGTAGCGGTGGAGCAGAGACTCCTCTATATCGGGGTTAGAGGATCAGGAAGGGGGCACGACGTTCTTCTTTGATTGTATGCGGATAATGAGCTGTGGATTTGTAGGTGACTAGGCTTCGAAAAGACAGATATCGATCGGGATATGGCTCTGAGCAGAAGTGGGCACCAATCACTTTACCACTGAGCCAGTCACTCCTTACGGAGAACAATGGTCTTTTTGTTATTTTTTATATAGTTATATTAAAAGGTAAGAGCAAATCTTTTATATTAATAAAATCAATTCCAAATCTTTACAAAATCTTTTTTATATAATTTGATTGGTATATTTTAAATAATCAATTTTATTAATATTATTCTATTTGAATTTTTAGGAATATATTGGTTTTACTTAAGTCTTTATATTTCTATTAACTTTTGATTATCTTTTTCATCAAATTCATATTAATGCGATTTCCTATTATTAATAGATTATTTATATATAATAGGATATATATTCCTTTTTCTATAAAGAGATTTGAATTCGCTATTGATTTTTCAAATCCAATCTCTTTAAAGAATTTTCGAATTATAGTTTATTAAACTTTTGATATTTGTTTTAGATTATTGTCAAGGTACAGGTAAAGACTTATATTGTACCATAAGGGTAGAAGAGCTATGGAAAAGTGAAGCCCTACTTATAGGAAATAGGGCGCACTAGTATACTATACCTGAGGTACAAAGGCAACTACAGATCATATAGTTGGCATCGTGACAGTACCCCCTACTTAAGGCGATCAATCTACGATCACAATATCAATTGACCTTTTAGAAAACAAAATAACATTAAAATACTCTAATTTCTATTATTGAATTAAAATGAACTTTCTTAGGAGTAGTAATCAATTGCCAGAGCTTTTTAGATTTGCTTCAGCCTCAATTCAGGGGTGCGCTTGGTGTAAATATTAGTAGAGGATCAGAAGTAGTAGATCTTTTGAAGTTTATCTAAGCAGGCGGTTCTGGTTTATTTGGATTTGTTAAATGGAAAGCAATGATTGTATTTTTTTAACTGCAAAGGTTTTTGGTGGGTTACTAAGATACTAGATGATGTTTTTATTTGATTTAATAATGAAATCTGTTCTCGTTATAACAATCAAATAGTTTATCGAATTCCTATTACTCGGTTTTCTTGTTCGTTTTGTTATCTCTTTCTAGAATACAATCTTGGTTTTAGCGGGATTTGGTTTCATTGATTGCTTCTTGATTGGCTAGTTTAGGTAAGTAATGGAATGGTTGGAGTAATGAATTATGAAATATTGGAAAGATCTTAAAACTAATGAAAAGCTGGAGTAGATAAATTTGTTTATAAACTTTTAGAATCTTATAAAAACTATTCTATTTATTATTACCTTTTTTTATTGAGTAATTAGTTTTTATATTCTTAGTATTAATCTATACTTTATTATTTTTTTTATATAGAAAAGTATTAGTACAAGTTTTATTAATATAATCTTTATATTTCTGAATAGATTGAGTAGCTAGGGCTTTCAATTTTGTTAGAATAATATCAAATCGATCTGTAATCTCGTTAGTCTTTAAAAACTTACATTTATATTAATATAATAGATTTAAGGGAATAGGTGAAGAGGGCTCAATACCGAGGTGTAGGTGAAAATTGTAGTTAGTGAAAAATAGGGATATGCTAATAGTCTCTGAGATAATATTATTAAATACAAACTCTATAAGTGAAAGCCAATCATATCAGTTATCTTGATAGAAATTCATAAAAGCCCGAAGATATTGTTCTACTATGATATTAATCCTCTCTGTTTATCTATCGAATTCGGGGTGAAACGAGGAGGATCATTTCAAAGTGATCAATAGACACTTGGATAAGTGCTTCCAGAATTCTGATATAAATTGTGAACTTTTATTGGATATTATATTATTAGGTATACTGTATAAACAGTAGACTTTTTCGATAAACCAATCGGCAAGCTCCTCTACGGACAATCCTATAACCAGAATGAAATGATGCATTTTTGTTAGACAGCAAACAACTATAACAATATATTAATACTTTTTGCTATAATATTCACTGATTAATAGCAGTATAATATAATCAATAGAGATATCGGACCAGAAGCGGAATAGTATTGATAGAGATTCTAGAAATCTGGGTACAGCAAGACAGAAAGTTTTGGTTCGGAAGCAGAGTTGATAGGCTTGTACATAAATTTCGATTTCCCTTAATATATTGGATTACTAGTATATGCAGGAGATGAGATTAATAGTTTTAATTTGACCGGGATGTCCTATTGGACTAGTGGAGTGTGTTTGGTATATAATCTAAATACGAAACTCTGCGAAGGGGGGAACAAAGAAGTAGTTGTAATAGAAAATTTTATTATTGATTAATTTACAATCTTGAAGAGTAATTTGAAGGTCTTTTCGGATTGATAGTAGCTAATAGCGAGCAGTTGGATTCTGAAGTGTTTTATATATAATAGTGATTAATTCAAATGATTTATATACTTTATCAATAAGATTGTCGATCGGCTTTTCAGTATTAGGGATAATCATACCTATAAATGTTATGATAAGATCGATGTTGTTTTTTATTTATCAAATAAGGTTTTTGAATATAGTAATATCGAATACTCTTTTTAGAAGAACTGTTTGTAAGCGATTCTTGATTCGATTATCATTAGAGTTAGTATATACAGAGCGATCTTCTGCTTTCTTATTTAATATATTGGAGCGAATTGCTTTAAGACCCAGTTTATATATAATACAAAAATTAAAATCAATTAGAAATTCAGTTTATCTAGTTTATCTTTGATTTAATATCTTTATCGATATAAAGTATTCTAGATTCTTATAATTAATAATAATCTCGAATAACTCTTGAGTTCTATATAATTCAGATCTCCATTCTTCTAAGAACTTAATAATAACTAATAGTTTTTTATTATAGATTTTATAATTATATTCAATAATATTATGTTTTGAGAAAAAGTATATAACTAGGTATAGTCAGCCCTTATTATTATATTAAAAGAGTACTCTGTTTATAGCCCAATCGGAAATATCTATCTCAATAATTGTATAGCAGTGATAATCAAATATTGCAAGGACTAGAGTGGAAGTAAAGATATACTTTAGGTTTTTAAAGGTATTCTTTTAATTAGTAATCTAATTCTATATATTCTTTTTTTTCAATAGACAATTTAAAGGTTTTATGATTTTAAAAAAATTGTAAATAAAGTATTAATAGAAATTAGCAAACTTTAAAAAGCATTAAAGGTCTTTTAGTTTAATTAACGATTTCTATTCAAGAATAATCTTAACCTTATCAAGATCCATTTCAATATCATTAGGAGTAATAATCAGGTTAAGGTATTTTGTTTTCTTTATTTTAAATTTGTATTTATTAATATCAATTTATAATCTAGTATTAATAAATCTCTAAACAACTTTGCAAACTTGCTTTCGATAATCTATAACATTTTTAGAGTAAATCAAGATATCGTTTAAATATACTATACAATTTTTATTTAAAAGATCAAAAAGAATATAATTAATATAGTTCTGAAATAAAATAGGAGTATTACAAAGATTGAAAGATATTACTAGAGATTCAAATAAACCAAAACAAATTATAAAAATAATTTTCTATTTATAACCTTCTATGATCCATAATTTATTGAATATAACGATAATATTCAATTTGATATAAACTTTAGTATAATATAAGATATCAAGAATTTCTTTAATTAGTAATAGTAGATAATAATTCTTAATAATAACATTGTTTAGTCCACAATAGTTCTAACAAATTCAAATACTCTTCCCGAGCTTTATAACTAGGAGGAATGAAGCGATTAATCGGGAATAGGATTTATGAATAAATCCTTTATTTAGATTATTATTAAACTATTTACAAACAACTTAGAGTTTAACTAGGAATATTGGGTAATCTTTATTATACAGAAACTCTTTGCTTAGTATAATCTCGATCTTGTAATTCCAAAAATATTATAACAAAAGCTTATTAGCAAAAGAGAATAAGAATCCAGTAAACAAATTGCAAAACCAGAGTAATAGCTTACTCTGAATCTTTGTTATAAATAATACAGGTTAATTGATCTTTTCTATAAACTTTTTGATATTGTTTTCTATAATACTATAATATAATTGAATAGAATTGTTTATTATTATACAATATAACTTATAAGCTTTATCTAATTCATTCCAAATTATTTTTGTAATATAAACTTTCTGATCTTTACAGAATTGAATAAAGCTATTAATTATAAGGAACTTTATATTGTTCATTTTCTATTAGATATTTTATAAGATATTAATTGGTTTTTTAGAGGGCTTTTGTAATAATAAAAGATTCAATAGGAATAAAACATTTTGATTTTATAATAGTCTTTTATATATCCTAAAGCCTGTAATAATTTATACTAAAGCCGATTTCAGAATCAACCGGTTTAATATCATCTTGGCATAGGTTTTTGTTTTTTTATTGATTTGATAAGTATAATAGCAATTTGAGTTGAATAACATTGAATTAATAGAATCTATATTATAAAGGTTTTTATCAGTATTCCTCTTCACAATTAAAATCAAAGAATTGTATTCCAAAAATATCAACTAGTTTTGGGGTGAAAAGGAAAGAGTTTGGAAACTTTTATCGATAACTTTTTCAGTAAAAGCATGATATAGAATTAAAATAGATTTCTTCAAAGTAGACTTCAAAATAGACTTCCTAACAGGTATACATAATATTGGATTAAGCACTGTGTCTACTAGGATCGGCATATTATTATAATCGGGGATAACAGTTACAGTAGAGTTAACTGGGCAGCAATATCTGGAGCAGTATGTGAACATGAACTTAAGAGTCATTATTACCCAATTAATGGTAGAGTTATAGCACTGAAGTTATAGAAAACCGAAAATTATAGGGTCTGTATCAGAAAGATTGGTAATATAGAATAAGCCAATTTCTTTATAATTATTAATCCGTAGATCTAACAATACATATTGAGATAGGATATCAGAAGTTCTTTTATCTGTAAATAATAGGTTGCAGATAGTAGGGAGGGGATGTATAGAGATACTAAGTTTGGATATAAGGATTCTATTTATAAACCTATATCCCACGGCTCCACTATCTACTAAACCAATAAATAAGATGATTATATTAAGCGCAAGGAAAATTTTCATTGAGATTTTAAGAGATTTGCTATTTATTATTTTAAAATACAAAGGATCTCTAAATATAATCGATCTCTTAATCTATAAAAGCAAACTTTTTATAAAGAATCTCGATTTGCAATTATAAATCGAGATTAGTCTTTTAATATACTTAACTAGAAAATTGAATTTCTGCTATTATCCGAATATACAAAGCCTTCAACAAATCCGCTCAGATTTCTGTTATTAGTAGGGACTGGAGAGGTGTATCGAAATAGTGCTGTGGTAGTTGGGAAACAATTAGTAGGTAGAAATATATTCTGATAAGTAGGGCTATAAGCATTGCGATAGGGTCCGGGGTTGTAATAATAATCAATAACAGGAAAATAATGAATATTTAGAATATATTGGTTTATGATAAAAGGATAATCAAGGTATTATATGATTTTTGAGTTAGTATTATATTTTGTATTATTACATCGCTTTTCTTTATAGTTGAATTTGATATAATTGGGCTTTTTGTAATAAAGATAGAGGCTAAAATCTAGATATTATTCTTTATTGTAATATAATAAGGATTATTAGCCTTAGCGAATAGTATTTAATTGTATAGGATCTTTAGAGGGATTAGGTATAGGTATTATAGTAGTAATAACAGGTTTCTTTTTATTAGGTTTTTTCTGATTACTGAAATTAGTATTTTGATTCTTACATTGATTATCAAGATAAATCTTCTCCTCTAAATTATTATAAATGCCTTATCACCAGACTACCCACACATCGATATTAACAGCAAAAGGTTTATTGAGATGATTAACTGAAGCATCGATTAATTCTTATAAGATTTTGAGTTTAAGATTAGCAATTTGTTATTCGATAGTTTTTTTATATTTAATAATAAACTACTTGAATTTGGTAATAAAGTTATCAAATAGAGTCTTCTTCATTTTATATTTATTGTAATTTATAAAAGCTTTGTATAAAAGATCTAGAATCTAATATTGCTTGTTTAATTCATATCAGATATCTACTATAATGTGTTATTCAGAGGGCTAAAGATCGAAATTATACATATTATCTGTAATTATATTAAAATATATTTAATTGTTTATATAAATAGAGTCAGAAAATAGACTAACAAGAAATATAATTTTCTGAAATTCTAATTCATTTTTGTAATCTATAGTTAAATAGTAATTAACTATATTACGAAAAGTTATATATTGATTTTAGCGTTTTACAATATCTTACTTATTACTATTAAACTTTTTGGGGATAGCAAGATACTTATAACGAGATAAAGTTTGCGAATTATTGTAAACAACAATCTTTAATATCTCAATTGTATCTTTCAATTCAACAATCTTTAATTAAATATTAATAGCTTAGATCTAAATAGCGATAGCTTAGGCTTGTAATAAGTTTATAATCAATTCGATCGATTCAAATATAATTTGAACAATAGCGAAATATACAGCATTTAGATTATTGAATAAATCTATAAAGGAAAAGATATTAGCTTTAATAGAGTTGAGAATATAATTCAAGAAAAGAAACTGTAAAGGTAAGCTAGATGTAGGTGCTTTTGGTATAGGTACTTATTCACTTATCTTTAGTACTTTTTGAAACTCAAAATATCAGTAATAGGGTATACAATAAATCAACAATAAATACAATCAGCATAATCGGAATAAGATGTTGGTAAGACTTTAGAAATAAAATAAGAAATAAAGTTGTAATAGCTTATTTAAAGATAATATAAACTATCAAGATACAGGTAAAGACTTATATTATACCATAAGGGTAGAAAAGCTATGGAAGAGTGAAGCCCTACTTATAGGAAGTAGGGCGCGCTAGTATGCTGTGTCTGAGGCACGAAGGCAACTACAGATCATGTAGTTGGCGCCGTGACAGTTATAAAGTGACTTTTTTAGTTTGAAATATAATTTACTTTTAAATTTAATTTTAAGAAAGATTTCTTTGAAAAATTCTAATATTTCTATAAGGATTTCTATATCTATTAGTTTATTATTCAAGAAAGCAATATCAATATTCATATTATCAATCTCTAAATCTTTTACTATAGCTTTTACTAATAAAGTATACAATATCGAATACCTTATTATATTAGCAAAAGTCTTTTAGTAATCTATTTCATATTCTTGAAGATACTTCTTGATTATTAGTCTTACTTTTTTCTAATCAATTTATTAAAGCAATTTAATTTATTTTTCAAAATGTATCTATTATTTAATAACTTTCAATCTATAGATATAGCTTTATTCATGATTTCGAAGATATTATTATCCTTAAGATTCTACAATTCATTTCTGATTATTTCTATTTATACTTGAATATCTTTTTATATAATATCTTTAAGCTCTATTGATTTCTTAAATATTGAATTATAATTACCAATTAGAAGATCTTCAGAATATATAAAAACAATATATAATACAATTATATATTAAACAATCTAATTATTAAAAATCTTTTTTAATTGTTTTTTACAACTTTTATTTAGAGTATTTCGAACTAGAATAGCTATCGGAATAAGTCTAGCTCTTGGAATCTTTATAATTACTTGTATTCTTTATCTTGAAAATAAAGGTATTTACACATTTTATACTAAATATCCAATTCCCTATAATTATTATTATTATAGTATTTGCAAAGAATAGATTTGAGCTTCTTCTTGCTCATTTTGGATTTGAGTTTCCTTTTGCTCATTGATATATACATTTTCTTATACATCTTTTTGTACTACTAATTGTATTCTTTTTTTAATAGTCTTTTGCTTATTATATGAATAAGGTTTTCTTTTTCTCTTTATCCTAAGCGATTTTGGAATATTTTTTTCTTTGAGTTTTTTAATAAATATTTATATTTATTAAAGTCAGTATTTATTATTCTAATAATAGTTTTGATATAAAGATTGAGGAGATAACAAATATTATTTCTATCTATTCCAATTATAATATACTTTTCTTTGAGTATTCTAAACTCGAATTTCTTAATTATCAGATTTAATTACTAGGGGTTTCTAATCTATACTTTATAATCAAATATCCTGAGCTTTTTAAAATCAGGCTATTTGCTATATATAGTTTTATATAATATTATTGATATAAAAAGTATTCTTATTTTTTTAAAAGGTAATATTTTAATAAATAATTTGTTTTTTAGATATAGTATATTTAATAATAAGTTTTTATATATTAGGCTTGATATTTAATTTGCTTAATAGCAATCTCATTATAGTATTAATATCTTAAATCTTCTTTTCAATTATTTTATTTATAAAGTGCTTTCTAGGGGATAAGGGTTCGAATATCAGTTCTCTCTTTCCAATCTCTATTTGAAAGAATATTCCAAATTTGCCTTTCTTATTATTTATTCTAATAATAATAATCTTGCAATTGAACTCTTTTTCAATCTAGTTAATAAAATCCATCAGTATAGGTATAATAATCTCTATAGATTTATTTTTTTATAAATCTAAGTCAAGTTTCTTTTATTATATTATCAATAATTATAATAAAGTATTTATTTCTATTTTCAAAAGGTTCTTGAATTCCTAATAGATTTATATATAAGCATTATAGTTTTGTAGATATATGAATAATTATATATTTATTGAAATACTCATTCATTCTTCCTACAAAATAAGACTCACAAGCTTTTCGATCAGTACTTTTCTTTTTTTTAATATAGTATAACTTATTTAAAGCTTTCTTTAGCTTATCCATCTAATTATAATTAAAATAATCTAAGCATTGATATATAATCTTAGCTTTATTGTTATTCGTATCAATCTCTTCTATTTCTGAGTCTATATTCATTATATATACTTATTGAATAAATGGTTATCGAATAATATAATTGCTATTAATATATCTTATAGCTATTTCTAGCTAATCATTTTTCTAGTATAACACTAAACCCCCTTTGAAAATGACTTTTCGATCTATTTCGATAAATATTCTAACTAAAATAAATTGATTATTCCAAAAGTCCTTAATATATCAGATATCTTTTAGTGTAAAGTTTCCAATAATAACTATTCTGTATGTAATATTCATAGAATATGTATTATTCGTAGTTTTGACTTTTTGTGAAATATCTTATTATATAATATTAAAGAGATTTTCAATAAAATCAGTAAAGTGATAAAAAGCTTTCGAATCAAGAATCCATATATCATTTTGGATTTTGGCATGTATTATAGTATTAGGATATAAGAAACTAGTATATTTGTTTACTATAACTACTTGTGCAAAACTATTATTCTCAATATTTTTATTTGAATACTAGGCTTTTTTGACTTTATTATATTTTCAACAAATATCTTATTAATATCCTTTTTTCTTATAGAATTTATAAGTATAAAATCCAGTCTTAATAGTTTTACCAGAATTTAATAAAGTATTATTACCTTTTTCAAATACATATTTTCTTTTATTTTCATAATATTCTCCATATCCTTTTTTGTTCCTTTCTTGAGCTCTTTTATTATCTTTTCCTTTTATATTTCCTTATATAGTATTAGTTATTATTAAATAACTTATTATATCTCAAGGAATTCTCTCAGCTTGTTATAGGGCATATAATGCGTCTTATATATTCATATTTAATGATATAATAAAGTTTTGCTATATTTGCCAGATTTCTATATCTAATAATGTATTCAAAAAATAAAAGTAGATCTTTATTTCAGATAGAGATTATATTATTATAGATAATTTATATTGATAATTGAGAAGTCGATTAAAAAAGAATTGAATTATTTCTGTTTTAGAATCGAATTGCTTGTGAATAAACTATTACTAAAAATTCTAAGTATATTAAAGATTTGCATTATTATTGAATATTAAGAGTTTTGCTTAGATTTCTGTAATATCTTCTACATCAATTATATATATAAATTGAAAGCAGTATATAGGAATAATACAGGAATTGATAATAGAGAATATAATTTCTGTTTTTTTATTCTATTCAATGATATTGGCTTAACTACTTACTAGTTTTACACTTCTCCCTATATATAGGGATAATACAGATACTGCTATTATAGTAGTTTGAATAACTGACAAAAAGACTATTGTCCTCCGCAAGGAGCCCGGCTGGTTCAGTGGTAGAGTGATCAGGCCACTCTCCCATTGTTCTACAACTTAAGGCTATAGCAATCTGATCCATATGGATTCACCCTATATACCGCCTCATAGGCCACCTTAATGTAGACCTCTTGATACAGCTCCATTAAGTTTTGACAATCTATCGCTAACCCTAATAGAGCTTTTTTATTATAGGCCGCAAAAGCGATCGATCGAATACTGAGGGGGAACTGATCCCCCCTTCAGCTACTACTACTGTGCCTATACACCACTCCACTACTCAGCGGAATCATCATTCCGGCTACTCCTCTCGAGCGGCCCAATAGCCGAATCCTCTGCTCTCATGGAGTACTATTATATATACACCTGCTTCTTTGAAGCAACACACTTGTATACACTGCTCCTGCCCATATGGTTTTATAACAGGAGTAATTATACAATCAGAGCGCTCCTCTCTATGAGTAGTAGAAAGCGCTAAAAATATAGAGCCAATCAAATAACCCTATTTGCGAACATTATATTGGCTTGTCTAGGATATATAGAAGGAACTGGATTTACCCTATAAGGTTTTACTAGCGTACGTATCAGCGCCTTTCTGTATTTGTAACTCTAGATCTAGCCACGTCTTTCATACCCCTAGGGAGGTCCCCCACAAGACGTTAATCACTATAAATAAATAAATAAATAAATAGTTTGAATAACTTTATAGAAGTCTATTTAGTTATAATTATTAAAAGTGATTAGTGTTTTTTATTTTGTTTAAATTATATTGATAATAGTCTTACTTGTTATAATATTAAGAATAGGAATAGCTATAAGGAAATAAGAACTTGAGACTTAAGAGATATAGAGATATAAAATAAAGCTTATAATAATGCGGTGCTTATAATCTATCAAAAATAAATAGCAAGTTATACATAAGAAGTGATATATTGAAATATATATATCAGATCTATATATCCGGGAAGTCCGAAAAAGGAGTTTTATAGTAATGTGCACGTGTTACACATATGCTACACATGTGATTTCCAACAATTATAACTACTTTCTAGAATATATTATAATACAAAGTAGGTTCGCTACACCTATAAACGCTTTCCCGGTTTACTTGTAATAAAACCACTAGTACTAGGCTTTTATAAAATCTTCTGATTACATTAAATTATTTATTGCATAATTACCTTCAGAAGTTCTGGTCAGAACCAAAACTATTCCTTTACACCTCCATTCCTGTTTGCTTCTTAAGTTTATCTGATATCTTTATTATACTCTTTGTCTTATAATATCCGATTATAGATTAATATATGCATCCGTCCTTTCAAGTTATATAGATAGTGTTACTATCGCTATTATTATATGCTATACCTTGCAATTAATAGTTGTTTCGTATTATCTTATTAGATTTCTTCTACACAACAAAGCCAACTATATCTTGTAGACTTGTTATTTCAAATCTTTAGCTAGGTAGCCCTTCTATAGTGTTTTTAATCTATTAACTAAAGCTTTGCTTGTAAAATCTATTCCCTTAATGTATAATTTGTAATTGAAAGTAGAGTATTAGGAATGTATTGTATATATATATTGTAGAATTAGTCTCTACCTGAGATCCTCTATTACTATAATATCGATCAAGCATTGTCGAGTGTGGCTTGCTAAAAGCATTCTTTCTATATTAAAGCTTTTCCGCTGTCATATTGCTTTTATATACTCAGAGATAAGATATTAAAAACATTCCTTCTTTTACTTTATATATACTTTTATTAGTTCTAATAAATATTATTCTAACTTTTATATACTTTCTATTATTCCCTTTACTATTTATAAATATTCAATTCAGTATACCTATAGATCATATATATTATTGGATTATAAAAACTTTATATATTAATATTCTAGAGATATTCTATCGATTTTCATTTGTCAAGTTAAGGATATCGGTTTTATTTCTAATACAGGCTTTAATTAGACTCAATTATATTATAGAAGTTTTATTATCCGCTATTTCAAAGGCTAGTTCTGTTTTGTAAATGCTTTACTGTAATATGCTCTGGCTCTATTCTCTATATAGATTTATAAAGATATAGTTTTATATCAATCCTATTCTCATTTCCCTTTCACTATCAAATGGTTTTCATTTCCGTTTTACTAATAATTCTTTATTTCAAGTATCTTCGCAATTACCCTTTAGTGATCAGCTGCGTATACTTTCACTTCTAGTATAACCTCCGATTAGTATACAACCACCACCCGGCTCCAGCTGACTCTACTTAGCTCTCCGATCGTACGATCGAAGGTTTATAGGATATACCACGTATAGGTGAGAGTTATTGTATCCCTTACTACTATATATATATCCATATAACAGGGTAATCCTAAAGGAAATGATTTTCTTTAAAAAATTGATTAAAGATATTGATTCCTGAAAAAGATATTATTAGTAATTAAATATTTCTATAATAATATTACTTGCTGATTCGAGAGCGCTTCCTGATAGTATATAAGATCTGATCTATTGATCTTATAGTAGTTTTAATAATTACAATCTCAAAGTGCTTTCTAATATCTGTTGGAATCAATTTGCTAGTTCTAAAGCATTTGTTAGCGACTCTCGAGATTTACTGAATGAGAATAATCAAATGCTATATATATATCTATACGATATAGATTATACTATTTAGCTTGATTGAAATCAATTATAGCCCCGACTTATAATATAATATCCCATAGCTTTCAATAGACTATATAGCTTCAGATATATGATATTAGTATAGAGGAGTATTAGAAAAGATACTTATATCGTATATCACGCTATGCTGTATCGGGATTAGCCTGTATATAACTCTATCAAGTCCATATATATATATCGTATCTCTATATAGAACTTAATAATATCAAGGCTTTTCCACTAACTCCTATATGATCTTTTAACAAAAACTCTATAAAAATAAATTTTAAAAGAATTTTATTTATAAATCACAAAGATTTTAGAAATTGAAAATATAGTAAAATGTTGATTTTTGGTGTGAAAATGAGTTTTGGCTGATAGCAGTTGGCACGTGCTGTATCACACCAATCAATTCCCCTGAGATAGGGCCATTGTTTGATATGACAAAAAGTAAAATTAGTTGATATTTCCTTTTTTCGCCGCGTTTGCGTGGCAACGACTGTATCGTGAAGAGACTCGACACAGTTCAGAGATGCAGTACATCTGGGAGTTTCAGTCTATTAAAGCCATGTGAGACATTTCAAAGCTCTCACAAATTCTTCAAACAAGAAGCTCTGTCCCAGAGAGATTTCAAACACTTTATCGAAAAATAAAATGATAACCAAGGGATGTCATTCATCAACAGGAATTCCTCGCAATCAGACAATGAATGCATACATAGTATGAAAAAGATTATTCGCGCCACCTACCGACCTCAAATACTTCCCCCCCTTTTGTACTACCCGCGTCACATAACCCGTCGCGGACGTGGCTTTTTCCCAACTCGCAGAGAGGTGCGATTCGGAATGCTCGATGAGAAAACGTTCAGATCGCGACATGGCTTTCAGAGGAGCAGTCCAGTGAGACGTCGTGAAAAGACGCACGTCGAACTCCCGTACCGGCTTGAACATGCCGCATTTCGAATGTGGCTCGTTCCTATACGAAGCGAATACCAGACGTATCTCTGAAGGAAGGGTTGGTTCGGTTCGACATTGCGCCTTCTACCGGGATTCTGATTGCTTCGAGGGCGTTGAAACGAGGTCGTGTAACAGGTGGTAGGGGTGGTAGTTACACATGATGAATTGAGGGAATGTCCTTTGATACGCTGTTCTATGTGTGCTTTTGGGGACTTTTCTCGAGAAAAGCTTCCGTTCACTGGTAGTCTTTGTCAATTATTTGGATGACGTAGCACCATACCATGGCCTTGAAGTGTATCCAAGAACCAGCGCGTCTGCGGGGTTAATACAAGGGTTATATATCATGGTCAAGCATTGCACTCGAGGTGCGCAGGTCAAATAGGAAGATAAGCCGAAAGTGGTATCCAACCCCATATAAAGGCCTGATATGGAATTGGTGACTGGGTTGCTTGAATCTCATCGCGCAACCAAAGTTGGCATTATCCTGCTCACTGCATTTGAAGCAAGGCGCACGGAGCTCCATTCCCCAGGTTTCTCGCAATTTAGACTTTTGTTCTTCAATATCTTCTTGGAGAACTTCGCAATAAATGACTCCCAAAGATGGATTTTCCTCATATGGATCCCTCGAACTTTGATCTACCAAACTTTGATCTGCCAGACATGAATCCTCCAGACATAGAACTTCAGTTGATATTCAACAGACTTCAGATGCTACACTATCTGAATCGCTTGATGGATGCAAGATTTGATAATTGGAAGGCGGTGAAGGACATCACCGAGAAGGACATGTGAGTAGACTGAGAGTAGAAGTTGGGGTAGAGGAAAGTACTAACAATGATAGGCAAATACTCGGAATGAAGCTGGGTCACATAAGAGTTCGTTGTAACAGAAAGGCAAGATGGTATTAGAATGAAATAGACATTATTAACACTTTGATAGAAACTCCAACGGGAAATTGCGACTTCGCGAGGATGGCCCCAAAACGCCCCACTAAATGGCCCATATGTTTGTGGTGGAGGACAGAAGCAGGAGCCCGTGGAGCTAAAGGTAAAAACGACGTTCAGCGAAAACGCAGATACTGAATGAATTCCCTTCACGACGATTGAACATTTTTTAATACCTCGTGGCTCAAATAGCAAGAAATAATGACACAATTGATGGTTTCTGGTACCCAGTATTTCGTTGATGTCAATGGCACAGGCTAGTAACCACTCTCTTTAACTTCCGTCTGCCAACCTAACATCTGGCTGATTTGATGTCATTTAGATATTCCTCACCATCTCCAATTGTAATGGAGTATGCGCGATTAATGAAATCGAAGGAAAACTGTATTATTGTTCTCAGGGATGATAAGAGAGACTTTTGAGTAAATTTGGTCTTCTTACCATAGCGCCATTCCATTGGTGACTTGGTGTAGTCATGATGCATAATGCTAGTGTCTATAAACAATATTTTCTGTTGGGGTGTGAACATGAATGATTTCATTTGTACCGACAAGCTTTGATGAAGACATGAAAATAATGGGAATTCTTGGGAAATAAATTGATAACATTCATCTACACTTGTTGAGCAATTGATGTAGTAGTAACAAGAAGTCTTTAGATCGGATAACGAAGAATCATTAACGACGTTGATGAAATTTAAAGGTAATTGGGAGCGATATAAGAGAATATCGAGGGGATGAAGCAGGATTTGATGCAGAAAAGCACTTTGACTTTCTACAATTTCATCATCTTGTGAGGAAAGAAGAATATCAAGCTAAAGTAATTTAGCTCCTTTCCTCTTTTCTCCATCCATATTCGCTTGCTTCGATCGTCTTCCTTTCCAATTGATCTTTTCTTGCGAGGACACACTGAATGAAACCTAGCGCTTGATGAAATCCTCCTACTTGAAAGAACACTTCCACACTCAAATGCGCTTGAGTCTGCACATTTCTTATTCGACTTCCCCTCGAAATCATCGTTACTACCCAATATCCACTGTCGATCGTGAGAGTATTGCATGGTATTCGAATCTATTTTTGATCCCACATTCAGCTACATTTTTGCTTAATTCCAGATTTCGACGTTGGCCCTTTGGATCGCACGGAGAGCGAGAAGATGCGATTCTCTCATCTATCCTTTCAAAGCAAGTACTTTCGGGCTATTCCCTCCCTTTCTTCTTGAATGTACTAACTTGTAATGTAATCCAAACGATGGCAATCTCTTTCATCCTCCCCAGAACTTTCTGCTTGCGTCATGAGACTCTCGACAATGGAAGACTTTAAGTAATCTTTAGTAACTCGACGACCATCACCATTCGTAATCGAATTACTGCGTCACCGAGCAATGCCCATACTCTGAAATCCATTAGATCCATAGACACAGTCTTATGACAATGAGATTCGCATTCGTGGGCATGAACCATGTACATGCACATAAACACGCAGAAATCGGTATGAAACATGGAACTCTCTCGTCTCATGCAATACGAAGCAAGCGCCGGCTCCGCGGCAAAAATAAGCTACTAGAATGAGCTAGTGCATTATTGGGTCATCCATGTGAGAGAACGGATATACTTCAGCCCTACAGCGGAGGAGATGCTAATAGATAAATGAACTAGCAAACGATTTTTAAGTAAAACATTCTAATACGACTAACCCAAAAGAAGTACTATTTTCTCGTCATGCTTACAACCACGCTAGAAGCACACTTTGTGGAAAGGTTTAAGGGAAGTTCCGGCGTCTCTAGTATTTAGGCTTAACGTGTTTGGATTCTCTATAAACGAGAACGAGATTTGTTGATTGGATTGAGCTGACGATGAGCATGGTGAGCACTGAGAAATATTTGATGGCGGTAAAGAGAGGATGGAAGGAAAATGTACTGCTTGGAGCAGGTGTGGCTGGTTGGATAGGTACACGTCTCAGATTCGATGTGTGAAGTGACTTTACCATATGATATATTAAGTTCGATGTCTGAAACTAATTCGAGGTATGTATAGTATAGATTCAATCTATGCAATGATTTCGAAGTTCGAGGTGAGTATGCATGAATTCAAGCAGCACATCAGTAAAAAGCGCCCATCATAGCTGTGCGATGAAAGCGAGGGTGCATTGTTGAGTTTCAATATTCTTTCGTCACCATGTTATACTTGCGATCATAAGTACATAACTTGCAGCAGGGTATGTATAATTGGAAGTTGCAGGCACCAAAAAAAGTCTATCTCATTACATCATTGATCATGCAGCATCTCCTACCACCATGATAATGTCACAGCACCTCTCCTCACGCAGTCCACGTTGGCGCAACCCTCTTCAAATACTTCATGAACTTCCACAAGCCAACGGCGTACTCCGTTGTTCCCTCAGGATCCACAACCTTCTCTGGGAACGCAATTCCAGCGCCATACAGCCCCCTAATTGTCTTTCCCTCAGCATCCACAAATTCCGACGTCTCATGATTATAAGTAATCTCCAATGGCGTGCCATCCCTCTCGATAGTTGGAAGCTCGTTCTTGGTGAACCCGATAGCCTGCACCATACAGTTACATCCGGGTAAATGTTTCTCGTAGTCTTCCTTCTCGGTTTCTGTCGAGGTCTTTACTTTCTCGAGGTATTTGGAAACGTCAGATGTGGGTAATGTCTCGGCCTCGAGATTTTCCTTTGCCCATGTAGCGACTTCACCCTTGAGACCCGTGTTATCGCGTTTGATCCATCCATCACGTTCCTCGGCATATCGAAGCTCATGGCGAGTGAACCATTTGATACGAAGGTTCTGGAATTCCTGGTCAGGGGAAGTTGCGAGATTGCAAAGATTTCTCAGTACGAGAATTGCACTGTGAGATGCACCAATGACGGCGATAGTGATAGGCTTAGTTGGGTCTGGATTCTTTTTTATAGCAAAACGGATGCTTCGCCTTAATAGTGAAGGCTTCAAACATTTATCAAGACTAATGCTAGGCACCCGTTTACTAGATTGATCAAGTTCAAGGCGGTTCCAACTGGGGTGAGAACCAGTACACAAAAAAAGGAGATCGGAGGATACTGAACGTGTTTTACTCCCTGAGGCACTGAATTTTACATTCCAGCCCTTGGTCTATTTGGCATTAGCTTGTAGATAACCGACCTAGACAATGAACTTACCTCGGACCAAGAAGCACTTTCAACTGTGCCATTACTGACTCCAAAAACACCCTCGGTTTTGAGAAGCCCGGCGCCCAACATCAGCCCTAAATCAGCAGCTTCAGCAATGTGACAAGTCTTTTCCTGATCAAGATCTTGCAAAACGCTATAAGCGTTAGGAGTAGCAGCTTCACTTGTGATTTGCTTGAAAGGTTCTAAAGCATCTGCGTACATAGAAAAGAACTTGACTTTCGTGTTGCTATGGTAAAAGATCATTAGATTTGCACTCAAGATTCAAGCAATAGAGAGAAGGACAAAACTCACGAAGGCACAGCTCGATACGCTCGGTCTAATCTGCCACCCCCCGAACGTTGAGCATCTCCAACCCATAAAACTGGGCCTTTTTTCTGCTCCAAAAGGTTGCCCACAACCGCAAGTCCAGCTGGCCCAGTGCCCACGACTACAGAGCCGAACTTCTCTACCTTCTTGAGACTCTTGAGACTGTATGATTTCCGTAACACGTGATTAAACAATGGTGCTTGTAATTCTCCCATCGCGTTGCTGAATCTACCACTTTTCAAGACATGCAAAAGAGTGCGTGTCGAGACCCTCCCAGCCGCCATGGGCGAGCGAGAACTTTTAAACAACAACATCTTTATGTATGGCTATACGTATGTAGAAGTAGCTCCCCGCAAACAGATCAAACGTTCAGGTACGGTATCGGATATCGACGGATACTACCACTACCCCAGTATCTCACTATGCCCAGCCTTTCAATGACACCAGGATATGCACTCGTCAGGAATGCCACAAGCTCGATTGGTTGGCGGATGACTCAAGAATTGCTTCGTACCTCGCAAACTTCTTGCAGTGTAAAGTTGTTGCGGCTTGTAGCTCCGGATACTATCTGTCGGGTTTGGCTATTTGGGAAACCAAGTGAGTGGTAATGATTGGCGTGTTTATTGGTAACAGTGTTTGAAGATACGGTTCCACCCAGTTGTGAATGAATGAATGAATGATAAGAGAGCGGTGTCGAGACAAAACACGCGTTATATTGACTGGTGGTGGGGCAAATTTGCGATTTTTGGAGGTTTCAAGATGAAAGATTGAGTAGCCTAGCCCAGGCTTTTAGGGAAGTATAGCAAGTAATACAATTTATAATCTGCCTTTACTAGACCAAAGAACCTTAGTATCTAGAACTGTTTCAATATTAAAAACAACAAACGAATGCCAAAGAGTACATATAGGATTGTATGCTGTATGTTGTGCTACATTGAAATTTGTAAGAAATATTGAGGTTCGTGGTGTCTGGAAAACCCCCATTCGCCTCGGCGGGTTTCAGCCAATCATATTTCATCACACCCCTTTTTTCTCAATAATACTCATACATGTATCCTTGCCGCAAGATCTACAGAGTGGGATGTTATCAATGCATTTAATTATCTATTTTTCCTCATCTAATCGGCTGCCGCGAACTCGACTTGGCCTGGGAATTGACTACAAAATACACAGCCCATGATATCAATGACGTTAGGGTAAGAATGAATGGAGGCAACAAAAACTTGTCCAGCTTTTTGTTGACTGATTTGTTCTGACCCAAGCCCCAGAATGCAATGTCCAATACAACCATAATAATAGTTAGCAAGAACGCGGAGAGTTGTAGAGCACTCTTCCTGGGCGTATTTGCCATTCCATCGATCAATCCATCAATTCTCTCGGCCATTTTGACATCAGAAAATTCATTCTTAACCCTCTTTACACCGTCAATTCCCATCTGTTTAACCTGATCATCCGTCATCTTGTTTAGGACTTTATCCATGACAGCCGTCCATTTCTCAACATCATCAGGTGGACAGAGCCAGCCTGTCTTCCCTTCCACTACTGTTTCGAGTGGCCCTCCTGTATTTGCAGCTAACACTGGTACTCCAGCCAACATCGCCTCCAGGGGTACAATGCCAAAATGCTCGTTAGAAGGTGTATATATCAAAAGCCGTGCTGAATTTAGTAGCATTTCCTTTAAAGTATTCGGTACTGATAACAAGAACAAAACATCTACATCATCAGGTACATTTAATGCTGTGACGATGGTCCGTGTGGTAGCTGTCTTCAATCCCAAGTCGGTAGCCAGTTTAACGAGCTCCTTATGGTATACGACGTTCTCCATCACTCGGTTATCATATCCACCTGTCAATCGTGTCAGCATGCTTCTCACCAATAGCGAAACATGACCTACCAGCAAGTACCAATCTCACTCCCTGTCTTCCATGTTTGCCCAATCCTGCATATGCTTTGATTGCAAGACCAATATCCTTCTTCTTTTCGAATCGATTGATGCTTAACAAAATATTCCTGTCATGCCAGACTGGAACAGCATCATCACTTGTCTCAGATTTCTTTGGATTTACATCCACACAAGGATGTACAATCTGTAAATCTTTTTCTCTGGCCAATTCAGGGAATACCTGTTCCACCATACCCTTTGTGAATCCAGAATTGACCGCAATTGACTCCGCAAAACTCATACTCCATTGCTCCAAGAAGTCGAAAGGTATTCTATATGCGCGTTTCACCCAATGGGTTCTTCCCTGTGCGAGTAACAGGTCCGGGAAATGACAGTAAAAGAAGATGCGAGTATTGGGATAAAAGTATCGTAGCCACGGTAGTCCAGCACTGAGCTGATCCACGAAGAAAGCATCGGGTTTTAGGCTGCTGATTTCAGAGGTAAAATACGCCTGGACAATTAGATGTAACTGTCGAAGAATGGCGCAGATAATGGAGAATCGAGAGAGGATTGAGGATGGGAAAAGCCAGTTTCCTCTTACTCGCACATCAAGTGTACCTATACAGATTAAGCATTGGCATCGTATAGTAGAAGCTCCATCTTCCAACTAACCATCTCGAGCTTCATCAAAGCAATGCTTAGGATCGCAATAGCTGGTGAATATAACGATTTTGTGCCCCCGATTCTGTAATCCTACTGCGGCATCTATAACGAGTCTTTCGGCACCACCAATCCCTAGATCAGGATGGAAGAACACAATGGTCTTCTGCTTTTCTGCGATAGCCATCACACGTCGTGCAAAAATTTGTGTTTTGTGTTTGATCATTGAAGTGACAGATAGACTGTCGCAAGCTCTTTGGTAATAAAGGTGGGTAGGCTGACAGGGATGTGGCCAGGGTCTTCAGCCTTGTGCTAAAATTATCCAGCTTTACCTTCACATGTTAAGGAAAGAGCTATGCTATCGGCGAGATAATCGAAGTATAGACCCAGGATCATTTTTGATCTAGAAACTTTCAACGTGTGGGTATTCGCGATAGTAATAAGTAATCTTAGACTTATTTATCCACTGTTGAATCGCAAGGTTCGGATCTGAGAGGTCAGACGGCATTTTACCAGAAGACTAGGCTTTTTTGAACCTCGGCATGATGTAGGTGATTACCGATTGTTACATTCTCACAATCGCGACCTCGCATCTTTACTCGAGTATTCAATAGATAGATATATTGATCTCATCCGATAATACTTCTCTACCTTCAGTCTATATCCCTATCTCAATATTCAATCATACACCATGTCCACCACCACTCCCCTCTTTACCCTCCCCATACCCATATCCTCCCCCCTCCAATCCCAACCCGGCACCCTAACCTGTACCACACCCTCCCCTGCGCACCCGAATCTTTACCTCCTCACCTTCTCTTCGCCCCCAGATAATCGTCTCACCACTACTTTCTGCCAAACTTTCATGCACGCCCTCGATATCCTCGAAGTCTCCTATCCCGTCGGTGCCGTCTGTATCACTTCTGCTATTCCCAAATTCTTCTCCAATGGTTTAGATTTGAATCATGCTACCGAGGTTAAAGGATTTTGGGACAAGAGCCTCTATGCGCTCTGGAAGAGGCTGTTGACGTAAGTTCTCTTTCATTCTATACATTCCAGCTTCTCAATTAATAGAGTCATTTCTAACATCTTGACAAAATAAAGTTACCCCATGCCCACTATCTCCCTCCTCCCCGGCCATGCATTTGCTGGCGGCCTCATGACCGCCATGTACACCGACTACCGCGTTTTCAACCCAAGCCGGGGCTTTCTCTGTCTCAACGAGCTTGAATTTGGCGCGCCTCTTAAACCCCCCATGTCCTCCATATTCCGCCAAAAACTCCCTTCTCCCTCTACCTACCGCTCCCTCGTTCTAGAAGCAAAACGTTTCAATGGCGAAGCAGCGCTCCAAGGAGGACTTGTAGATGTATTAGGTGGATGGGAAGAAGTGTTAAAGCTAGTTGATGACTGCAAATTATTGGAGAAAGGAAAGACTGGTGTTTATGGCGTGTTGAAGGCGGAGATGTGGAGAGAGACTTTGGGATATTTGGAAGGGCACGCACAGAACGAAGAAAGGGACGGAGTGAATATGGATAGAGAAGTTAAGAGGAAAGAAGAGGCTGCGGGTAGAGTTGCTGAGTGGGAGAAGCAAGCAAAGAAGACGTCGAAATTATAGAAAAATGATGTTTTTATATGTAGCAAGCAATTGTATACGCCGAAAGGTATCACTTGACCACTCCGTGGTCTTCCGAACAATACTGTAATAATACTATACAAAGAATCCCACAAACCCCAAACTCTTTTGTAGAACCACTAACACCATACCTTAATGATTATCCTATTTGTACAGCCCAACCATCCCACCGCATTACTCGTAATTATCCATAATTCGTAACTTTCGCTACTCAAGCGAAACTATCCTCAGCTGGCCAGCGCGGATCTTTGCTTGCATAAGCCTCCTTACTCCCTTCAGCAAATCCAACCTTCTTAGCGCCCTTCTTCGTAGCTGGTTTGCTTCGGCTGCTCTGTCGAATAGGAGACCCATGGTCATACCGATTTCGGTTCAACAGTTTGGCCTCTTTCGACTTTGTCTCGCGTTCGAATGACTGCAGCATCTCCTCCAGCTCCTGTTTCAATTGGGCAGCTGTTGGGGGGCCAGCTCCAGAATTTTGTGATGGTTGTTGCTGATAAATAGCCTGATCGGCGAGCGGAATCACTGGAGGTGGAAATCCGGCCTTAGGTCTATTGGTTTCCATCCGCTTCGGTCCGGACACGCTTTCTCCAACTTCATCATCCATACGTCTTACTAAGGCCCTGTGTTTTGCAACAGTAGCTTGACTCTCAGCGATAATTTTCTCTATATTGCGTGTTATTTCATTCTTCTTCCTTGTGGATGGTCCTGGCGCCGAGTCGACTTCAGCTGCTTCAGCATTTTCACTCTCCCGGGAATTGAGGTCCACCGGAACTTGTGTCTTGGGTTTGTAGATTTTAAATGCTTGCCCACTTTGAGAATGATTTCCGGTATTCTCCTGTGCAATACCATACCCTGTTGATTTTTGTGTGGCGCTCTTTCGGGTCATTGGATTTACATCAGCTTTAGGCTCCGCGATATTCTTGCCAGAACTGCCAGCAGGTGGCCTTTCAAACCCCATTTCGATGTTTTCAAAATTAGATTTTGTATCATGTGAGCCTCGAACTCTTTGCCCAGAGTCATTACTGTTGGATTGGTGATGTTGCAACCCTTCCGTCTTCCTAGCTATTTCATCCATTGAACTTTTATTAGGGGTGGCCTGGTGAAAATCTCCTCCTAACACGCTCTCTTCTGTTTTCTCATCCTCAGTTGGACCACCATTTGTCTTCCCTTTGGATTTTCCCGATGATTTTATATAACCCATCTCAAGAAGCTTATCCCAAACGTCATCCCGAATTTTTGAGACCTCTCTATTGATCGGAAGACCATCCAACTTCTGCAGCTTGGGATTGTCGCCTTTCTTTCCAAAGACGAGCATTTCGTATACACGTCGCATCAATCTTGTTGCCATATCCGAACACGAGATATAATGAGCATCTCTTACTGGATCTGCATTGCCAAGAGAATATGGATCAATAACATCCAGGTCATTTCTCTCGAGTCCGCCATCTTTGATTAAGCATCTTTCCAATGCTATTGGGTAGAAGTTGTGATTAACATGATTGTTTCTCATATCGACAGTAGTTAAATGAGGAAATGCTCTCAAGGTTCTTGTGAGTCTCTCCACTTTAGACAAACGGTTTCCGGCAAGGAGCAATTTCTTGAGACGAACGATACCAAGCAGACTTTGAAACTCTTGCAGCCCGTTGAAATTGAGATTTAGAACTCTTACATTTGCCACCATAAGACCAAAATCATCTGGCAGAGAAGTAATACCACAGTTTGCAAGTTCAAGATATTGCAAATTGAGATATTCGACACCCGGATCGAAGGTTCCCAAGTGATTACCGGACAGGAACAACTTTCTCACTTCGAAAGCCTCGCGGAGAAACGATTTGTCCAGAACCGTGCCAGATTGCTGTTCACGCACTGAGAGACTATAAAGATTTCTTTTGTGGAGGAGGCCAGTGATAGTCTTGATTCGATTGGAATCCAGATAGAGAATACGAATCTCGGGTGTGAGATTCGCATCGAAAGATTCAAGGTTGTTGAAGCTCAACCTGACCTCTCTAGCCGAGCATGTATCGTCCGATGTCATGAAACTGACCAATTTATTGTTCTCCAAATCGAGGCTCGACAAATTCGGTAAATGTCCGATATTCTTGACTTCTGAAATTTGACAACCTCTAAGGTCTAGATGTTCCAAGTGTTTGAGGTTTGTTCCTTCAAAGTTCAGTGTCTCAATTGGATTGCCTCGAAGCCGAAGTGTAATCAAGCCATCAAGAGTTCCAATACCATGTAGCGAAGCGATTTGGTTATTGTTTGCTTGTAAGCTTCTTAGGTGCACCAAGTTTTTGAAACAGGAAAGGCTTTCAATCTCATTGTTGGAGACATCGACTTCCTGAAGATTCCACAGATGGCCCCAAGATGTAAGATCGGAAAGGCGATTATGGTTAATAATGAGCGTGCGAAGTGATGAAGGAACGCCGTTCAGTTGACTAATTTCGTTTTTGGAAACCTTCAGTTCCTCCAGGTGCTCACAAAACTCGTCGAGTTTATGGAGGTTTGTTAGTTTCCTCCTATGCAGATCGGCGCTCTTCATATGCTCCCAGTATGGCTCATATGGTTCTATCTCAGTCAATTTTTCAACCATTTCCTTGATTGAATGAGAAAGTGTTGTCTTTGAAGAAGGCCCTGCATTATGCTTTTGCCCGTTTGCCACATAGCTTACGTCCATCCCATAAGATTCGTCTGCTTGATGCATCGTAAATTCCGAGAGTGGAGTAAGTTCAAGAGTCCCGATCTCGTGAATGGGCCGTGGTGTGGCGAGCACTATACTATTAACCCTTTTTGGCGAGATAGATGGTGTTGGGAGAAGATTGTTCCCAGATTTGTTCTTGCCACCTCTTTCTTTATTGAAAGACTCTTCGTCCTGCTCATCAATTCGTGATACTGGACGTGGCATGAATTGTTGCCCTCCTACCGATAGCCTACGAGAGTTGTTTCTATATCCTCCACGATTTCCACTTCCTTGTCTAGATTTCCCCTTTCTAACTCGAATACTCCCTCCATCATCGCTGTCCGATTCGTTGACACTGTCATCGTCGGATTGGTAAGCTCCCCCCTGTGCTGAGCTATCATCGTCATTGTAAGTAGGCAGCTCGATAAGCTCCGCGATAGGAGACGAGAAAGTGATTGTAACGTTTCGTTGACGTTTTGGAGTTGTGGCACTCAGGTCTCCATCTGGTTGAATAAAAACATCGTCTTCGACCAGTCCCCTACTCTCTTCGGGGGCTTTGCCCTCAGTCGAGCTGTGACTTCCAAAAGCAGACTTGCTTACATTCCCACGCCGGGTCTTTTTTGGACGTAGGATGCTATCTTCACCTACAGAGGCGGATCGAACTTTAATCTCTGGGACAGGACTATCTACGGCAGTTTGGATGGGCTCTGACGGTGCTGACCGGGGTCTGTTATCCACCAGCGGAACGCTCATATTCGAAGTCTTTTGAGGCGAGAATTGGCCACTCAAGGCACCTTGCTGTCCTTCGTTGCCGAGATATTCAGCCAAGCGTAACCGTGCGTCTTCCTTTTGTTTGGCAGCAACAGCCCTCAGCCTCATGAGCTCTTGCGTTTCATCAAATGACAAATCAGGAATGTCCTCAAAAGGATCTTCTTCACTTCCTTCGGAAATAGGGGAATCTTGCCCATCGTTTTCTTTGGTAGATTTCCTCTTTACCCAGATATTCCGATCTCGATCAAAAACCATGCCAGCAAGTTGTTCTGGTATCAGATGAGATACTGTATGCGGAGCAATTACACGCCTCGAATCCGAACCTCTGGATGACGTTGTGGGTATGGAATTGTTCGAACCTTGTGTAAAAAAATCAGGATCATCATATTCTTCGTCCAGTTGTCGCGAAGAGCCAGAGTGTTTGCGTTTTCGCTGAATATCTGGGTTGTTAGATATGCGGATATTTGCTGGTTCGCTCTGAACTGCATTTATAGGATCCAAGAAGTGACCAAGTGATCTTGAAATTGTTTCGTCTGCCATTCTGTCAATTTCCTTCGCATTTCTGACAACTTCTTTTGCCATAGCCATAGACTGTATGGATGAAGCAATGATGCCATCCATTTCACTGTTCTCCTCATATTTACGTAAGTGGTTTAAAAGCTCTGGATCTTGAGTTGGCGGCGTTCTTGATACTGGGGCTCCTTCGCGACTTGGTGGCCTTTCAAATAACTCCTGAGTTGATTCCTGGTACGAATCTTCCAGCTCGTCATCTGCTGCATTGTTTGATGGAACACGATCGTTTTCGGACTCCGACTCTTCTACGCTGGTAAGACCACTGCGAGGTCTTGCTTTACCGCGAATGCCTGCCATTATCTTCTTAGCTTCGTCTAAAAAGTCCTGGGTAGTTACAGAGGGTTTTCGACTCTCCTGAGATTCCTGACTGGCGCTGAGAGGCCTATCAGGGTTGGCCAGATCAAGCTCAGCTTGGATCATAGCAATCTTTTGCTGTTGCAAGAGTCTTGCACGTTCGTCCGATGTGAGACCTGACTCAGCAAAGGGTGCCTCTTCGTGCTGTTGACTATTACGCTGACTAGGAGTGGGGGTCCGAGGGCGAAGTAGTTGTCGCATTGCAAGTATCTTCGGATCAGCGGCTTGAACGTTTCGCTCATTGTATTGGCGTGTTTTACCCATAGCTGGCTGTGTGGATGGACGCGAAGGACCAGGAAGTAAGACCAGCGGTTCTTCAGGTTGTAGTGGAAGTGAAATGTCCGCCCGGTGCAGTGTTCGACGTCTCTTTGGTGTTGAATCTTTCGCTGGGGATCTCATAAGTCGTTTTCCTTCCGCCTCACCATTTGATCTCCTGGGTGTCTTGAGGGTTTCGTTGATTTGAAACGAGGGCGAGACTGTAGATGGCGATGTAGAGCCAGTGCTAGATCTCTTTCTAACGCTCAAGCTGCGGCGCCTGCTGGTACTATTGCTGGCAGTTCTGTATTTGCCACTCGGTTTTCTTTCTTCACCTTCCTTGACGCCCGGTGAAGAATCTAGTCGAAAACTGAATCTTGTTTGTGATTTCGGATCTAGAACAGGGAGGTCGAGTTTTTCTACATCGTCGTTGTGTAAGATAGATCCATTCGATTCAAAAGAGGCATCCTCGCTGAACCGGTAAGTATCTAAGTCGCCAACTCCAAAACTACTATATCGCCTTGTCTTGCGCTCCTTTGGGAAATAGCTACCCTCCGATACAGGCCGGCTATCATCTGCATTATCTATATGGGGATGGTTGGGCTCATGAGCAGTATTTGGTGGCACGTCTGGTTCAAGCTCACTTCCCCGATCCTCCTCGTATTGACTGAGTCTACGTAGAAGCTTTTGACTTGTGAACGTATCATGAGTACCAAACAATTTCAAGGGACTACCGGAATTGCTCTTGACGGGAGATTTAACTGGGCTAGGATGCGGTATTGGCGCGATGGTGGGAGATTGTAGGTTTACAGGTGGCTCTAGAAGCTCATTGGAGGCTCTTGTTTTTCGTATCTTCGGGAGTTTCTTCTCAGAGGCATCGTGTCGAGAATCATCAACTGGTAGGGCTGATTCGTCGATTTGTGGCAGGGAAGAAGAAGAACTCAGCATTCTTTTTTGGAAAGAACCTTCTTCAGAATGACCGCCTCTTCGAGCACTGACAAATTGTCCGTTGTGTTTGAAATCATCCGTATCCCCCGTGATAGGCCGGGAAACGCTTTGGGGGTCTTCCATTTCATCAACATCTGGGTCGTCGGCGCGAAGCTTTTCTAGACGTTCTTGAAGTTCAGCAGGTGATATATCTATTGGTGAAACCCCGGCCTTATCAGGCAAGGTACTCTGTGTTGCTAAGTATATCGGAGAGAGAAACTCGTTGTGCGTATCGCTTTGTCCGCTTATAGTTCGTCCCACGTCGAGATATTCTTTTTTGGCGTGGAGGTTGTCGTTTTTAAAAACAGAATCGGACGAAGAAAAGTGTTCCTTGACGGGGCTCAGAGTATTCAATACCGTAGGCCTGAAATCGCTTCCTCGACTCAAATCGTTGGTAGAAAATTCACTGCCAAAATCTTCCGTCACTTTGTATCTCATACCCCGTAGAACGTTCCCATCTCCTTGCACAGAATCCTCAGATGATAACTCGCTGTCGTCAAATTGTGGGGGCTCCAATCTTGTGCGATAGAGGGGGGGACTGGATGGCATGATACTACTTTCTCCAAAAGTAGGTGGCTTCTTTATTGAAGGTTCGGCAGGCGGTGGTTGAAATATCGTCTCGAGACCGGCGGCGCTAAATAGATCGCGCTGTTCACCATAACCGACATCTCCTCGGAGCAGCCTCCTCTTCCATTCCGGTGTATCTTTTGAGCTCTTCTTGGGCGATGCGCTGAGAGATTTATTGTGCTGTATTGTGTTGTATTCTGTTGTATGTGTGCTACAAGCTGACAAGGGGCGAGAGACTTTCCCGCTCCTTGGGCTCTGCGGTATCTCACTTCGTAGTTTTGATGGCTGATGGTTTCGCTGGGATAAGGGAATGTTGTTCTCGCTCTGACTCCTTTCGCTCAGTGGATTGCTATCCGGCGGATTCGACCAAGATTTCGTCTCTGCATTAAACTTCGGTATGCGACTAGGCGGAGCAGTTGTTGGGCGGGAATTTGAAGAATCAGATGTGCCATTGGTGAGAGATGGGAGTTCGGGCTCTGGCGATTCGGTTCGAGGTGGAGATTCAGATCGAGGTTGCGATACCCAGTCTTCGGAGAGAGAATCTAACCAGGCCTGGTCCATCTTGATAGATTCGCAAGGTTATGGGCAGTGAGCATGAATTCGGCTTTGTCTTATGCTGAATGCTTGTTGTTTATTGTTGTTGCTGAAGTGAATGATCGCGTAAATAGTGTCGCGTCTAAGCGTATGCAATGTTAATTGTATAAATGAGGTTTGAGACAGTATACATTTCACAAGGTGGTGCGTAGAATAGAATTTATTGGTTGTTTAACATACTTATTAAGAGCCGTGGAATAGAGTGTGGTGAATTGAGATGGTCGCGAAGTGGGATTGAAACATTGAATTGTGGTCTAGGCTGGGGGTTGGCACTTGGACAATTTTAATGCTAAAAGTCGTGCAGGAAGGAACAAGGAAAACAATGGAAATGGCCTATCAAAACAAAAACAATCACGGTAATTAATCTTCCAAGCCACTACAGCCTCAACCCCACGTCGAATGGATGGATCCTAAAACAAAACCAAAAGAAAGGAAAGACGAAAAAAGGGTATGGAGCATGGGAAGGGGTGGTACTAGGTATGGCACTAGGTATGGAGGAGATGAAGATTCATGATCTCGTTCGTACCTACAGCTACAGCTCGAGCTCGACGATACTACGAAAGTCTTTCGATATGTCAGTTCCGAGTAAGATACCTCTCTTCCATTTGTCAAGTTATATTAAGGGCTGAAATACTTGGATATATTGCGGAGCTCAATTGAGTTGGCAATGCAGATATTCCAGATATTATTTACTCCTCTTGATTACCAAGTCCCAAATCAGTTCATCTCAAAGTTTATCCCTACGTAGGTGTGTTGATTTGTTCCAGTATTCTAATCTTCCGATAACCTTATTAAAGCGGATCGTAAGGTTGGAAGTATATCGTTGGCCAATATAAACCTTGACTGATTAGCCAAAGTGGTTTTGAATAGGTATTGGGAAAGGAACCTGCTGGTACGGGACCTACTCATGACTGTTGAGGTATCAATGCAAGTAAAGTAGATATCTAACCCCTCCTGTGTAGCTCTGGCAGGAGGATGACCTCGTACTTACCGAAATGTTTCTGCATGAGATTCGTACATATCCTTTCTCGGGGCTGAATATACGGGTACGAAGGGAAGAGCATTCATTGTGTTGCTCTCGATAGTACATGGCCAATGATTGCATTTTAAATTGTTCAATTGTTCATTTTGACTCGAACACTACCCAGGTATGTGTGACTTCAAGATCTTGAATATTCGAATTGAATTAGAAAAGAAGAATAATCTACCATCAAAGGCTCGAGAGGTTTGAATGGAACCCAAAATGTGTGCTGTAGGAGAAGGTTAGTGATTAAAAACCACTTTAAATCTGTGCCACTTATCACGTGTTTTCGAGTCCTCGCCAAAACACGCAAACACGAAAAGAGTTGCCTGGTCAGCCACTTCAAAATGCGATAACTGATTACTTTCTGTGATCACATTCACACTTTGAGACACAACCCAACTATTGGAATGTAGCATATGGACTATTTGCAGGAATGTCTCTCCACATGAGCAGGTCCTCGCTCACCTCCGATGACGATGACGAGCCATTTTACTTTACACCAGCATGCAAGCCAGAAGACCTTATTTGTGAGGGTTCTGATTCCGAGGCGAATCCAAGAGCAATAATCAAAAAAAGACAGCAATACGAACAATGTGCAGAAAGGGTGGACCGTGGACAACTGCCAATTATACAATCTGCGCAACTCAGGGGGCCTCTCGACGATTGGGTAAATCCTTGGAGACATCGAGAGGGGGACTGGTGGAAACCTGGCTCAAAAGATATGCTATTTAGAAAGGAGGATGTTATGCGAAGAGCTAAGGAACATGGTAGAAAGGATATGAGTCCCACAGAAGCACTTGCATGGTGTCGACGAGATGCTAAACGACAAGCGAAAGAAACGGAAATAAATGACTATATGGAGATGGGAAGTGAGTCCTCGGATGGCCCAAATAGAACGCTGGTGGAGGAGACCATACACGAAGATATAACTATGGAAAAAGGAGGTAGGATAGTTGAAGGCAAGCGAATAATCAGACCATCATTACCACAGGTTCCAAAATCATCAATTCCTACATCTGGGCAACTAAGGGGCTTTGAACATGCACCAACCACGGGGAGCTCGATTTCAAATAAAGATGATTATGGTAGACGGTCGGAAACATGGACTGCTGTCAAGAGACCTGTGGAGGTAGCTTGGTTGAAAGGTTCCCATGTTTCGAAACGAGCTCGCTGGGAAGACCCGGCAGTTTCATCACCGACTCCATTACCTCATGTAGACAGTGAGAGACTCCAACAAAAGGTCACAGGCACTACAACTGTTGCTCAGAAGCGGACTCAGTATACAATTCATCCGCAATCCGTTCTTTCTCTAGAGGCCAAACAACAAAGGCTAGCTACCCCGGAGAGCTATGCATCTTTACAACAACCAAGCAACGACGCATTTGATACAGAAGTATCATTTCACACTAATATTGGACAACAAGGACAGCAACTGCGCAGCTCTTCCATCTTGGAATCCTGTAGCAAATCTGCTCTTATGTACGAGAACTCACCTGGGCTCAGCTCTCCTCTACCATCTGAAAGCCCAGATAGCAAAGAAGCTTGCACCCGGCAGCCTTCGCCAACAAAATCCGACGCTTCTCCGCGACTCCCCTCACATTCGAGAATTGGTGCGGTATCTCATGAAAATCAGGAAACTCCTGGAAATATCAGTTTTGTCACTGATGTTGCACCCTCTTCTGTCAACTTGGAGCAATTTCAGTTTCGAAAGAAGTCTAAACGCAAGACTGCTTCCCCAGAGGTCCCAAGACAGCCCATAACCGTTAGAGGAAAAG
The DNA here is from genome assembly GCF_014898435.1 of Botrytis sinoallii. Classification (NCBI taxonomy): domain Eukaryota; kingdom Fungi; phylum Ascomycota; class Leotiomycetes; order Helotiales; family Sclerotiniaceae; genus Botrytis; species Botrytis sinoallii. The sequence continues at coordinate 1,055,896 of NW_024066029.1, read as the reverse complement.
GTAGCGAAATGTCATTATCTGAAGAAATTAGGTCCAACCCGAACCCTCAGAGCGATGCAATGCTCTCGACCCCCTTGGTTCTGCACTCAACCGAGAAGGCGGAAGCGACCTCGGTGTCTCCAGCAAAGCGGATAAAATCTTCAAGATCGAAAGGTTCATCTCGCAGAACTTCTCAGGCCGATGAAAGCTGGCTTACTACCCAAGAAGAAGTTGGATTTACTCCATCGACAATGCATTCTGATAAAACAATTAGAGGAGAATATCGTCCACAACACGAAGATATTGATGATAGCTGGGTTACAACACAAGATGATTTTAATCATGCTCTAAAATCATCCGCTTCAATGGACATCACGCAGATCTATCAAAGTTCAAACTTTCTGAGACGGCCAGTTCCTCTTGAGCATACAGAGGCTCCCGTGTTTGGGGACTACGAGTATAAAAGTAGTCTACAATCATCGCGCCTTGGAAATCCCTCTCCTGCACGATCTACACGCCCTGTCTCATCATCGCCCCATTTACCGACTCTCTCCAAAATTTCCAGCCAAATCGATGTACCAACACCTTACAAAAATCTCGATGGGTCTAGCACACAATCGTATATTACCAGTCCCGCCAAGTCAATAGTGAATATCCGTGAATCTTCACAAGCCCCCGATCCGACACAAAATTTGAAGGACAATCAGCAATCTCCTCATGTCATCGCAACTACACTTAACTCACAAGCCACCGAAATGACCCGGGAGGAAAATCTTGAAGATAACAACTCGGAACGTGTCCAGAGATTGGATGACAATAAAGAAGCCAAGGCAGAAGGAGTCGCTTCGGCAATTAATATTGCGCTTGAGAGCGAACAAATTAAGGAGGTTACCGAACTGCAAGCTAACCAAGACTCTAATATTGATACAATAGCCGCTTCTGAAAAAATTCAGGATGAAGGAGATATGCAAGGTGTGGCTCAGGATATGCTGGAAGAGGTGCAGGAAGTTATGCGGGCGGAGGCCGATGCCGATGACGCCCTAAATTCGGTTCCTTCTAGCGGCCAAACATCAACGTCATCATCACCCGCACGAACAAACAACCTCACATCATCTCAAAAACCCAGGAGCATTAACCAAAATTCTAAAAGCACTATGTCGGACCAATTTGCGCCTTTGATACCTAGCGGAGAAGAAGTCCTCTCACCAGCTAGCAACCAGGATCTTTCCGAATCTCTAGCTGTTAGGGAAGACATTGTAGCTATTCCTACCGAAGATAGTGGGCCCATCAAAGCTCCTGTCTCCAGTCTACAGTCTGAAGATCAAATGATTGTTCAAAATGACAGCCCACAGAGTCCCTGGGCACCAGTTGAAGCGGGACTGATAATTGCACCTCAATTACTTGCAACTACTGAAATTGTCGAACCACAGATTGATGACGAGTTTCCAAATTCTGGTTGGCAGAGAGAAGAGCGCCCAGTCACGCCAGATAATGATATTATTCGACCTTTCCGCGATCTCATGACACCAAGTCCTCCACCAGAAGAACTAGATACAACAGAAATCGACCAGCGGCCATCAAACACGCAGCTTCTCGTAGAAGCCGCTACACTAAATCCATGGGTAAATGGCTCCAAGAAAAAGAGTACGAAACGCAAGCGAGTATCATTCGGAATATTGGATGAAGAAGATCCATCTCAATCTGAACGTAGCTCGCAGCGTCAACGCCGGTCACCGTCTCCGGAGAGCTCATATCGCCCCGGGGATCTCGGAAGTAAAAGAGCTGAGTTTGACGACAACATCACAAATATTGACAGCTTCCAAAATCACTTCTCCGCAATTCGTAGAAAATCTGTTGGTGATTGTACACCGAAATTTAACAGCGCCACTCAGCGCCCTTCTCCGATTGTAAAGTACAAGAGCACCCTTTCGGGTGCGACCAACCTGATTGCCAGTAGCCCAGCAGTTGATGCAATGGCAGAGGCCTTCATCTCAGCTGATCGCCACTCTTCACGAGAGCGAGAACGTCGTCTCACATTAAGTCCTTCACGAAGCCGGAAAGCAAGGAGTCAAAGTTATACCACTTTTGAGGATGTAGATGAAGGTGATTTGGGAAGCCAAGTTTCAAATTCTTGTTTATCTACACACACAGCTCTGAATGAAACTTCTAGTAATGCTAAATTGGGAGACCACATATTGGGAGACTTTCTGAATGAAGCGGAAGATTTCTTAGGAGGGGGTTGGTCGGTAGAGGGAGAGATGAATAAAGCTAGCACGGATTTTGAATTGGCAACACCGAAACGGGATAGTGGTTTACATTCACGCGGTGTGTTTTCTGTTGAGAAGATTTGGACATGATAGGTAGGGTCTTGTAGCGAAAGGGATTATTATGCGTGATGTCGAGTTGATGTGTAAAATTGTTTGGGTTTTGGTGTTATAGATGGATGGATGGATGGATGGATGGAATACCGGATGAAACGGATGGGATGCGAGATGGATAGAATACCCTTGCTTACCTACATAGCCTGGACAAGGACAAATGATCTTATGATGAAGTTATAGTCATAGTTCTAGTTAGTTGTAGTAAATAATTACATAACGTCTTTTGTGATTCGATGTTTGGAATGTGATTTTATGGGTTTGCATTTACTTGGATTGGTAGGTTAGGTTAGGTACACCAGTAGGTCGTGTTGATTTGTCACCATAATTCGAGGCACCGGCAGGAAATCCGATTTCTTTCCTTTCCCCGCAAAGCTTGGAAGTCAATTACTTACCAGTATTCATTATTCGCACTGTTTGAAACTTTGACCGCTTCGATTACTTGAGCCAATTGCTTGGGCCAATTACTGGGGCCAATTACTGGGGCCAATGGAATGCATGTTGATGTTGTCGTGGAGGGAATGTGGAATTTTTGTGGTCGCAAGCTGGAGGGATCTGGAAGATTTAAGTTGGCGATGATTCCCACGTTTTGTGAGGGGGGATGGTTATTGGATTGGATTTGGATTGGATTGGATTGGATTGGATTGGATTGGATTGGATTGGATTGGATTGGATTGGATTGGATTGGATTGGATTGGATTGGATTGGATTTGGATTGGATTGGATTGGATTGGATTGGGGATGTAGATAGAGTTGTGCGGTGCGGTGCGGTGTGTTGGGGATAGGTACAGGAATAGATTTACGATAGATAGTAGGAAGGGGTAAATCTGGTGTGAATCTGATGGTTGGGGTGAGGGGGTGGGTGAGTGAGTGGGTGGTGAGATGTAGATGGGGTTTGGGGTTTTGGGGTTTTGTAGCGTGTAGGTGTCGTAGAGTGTAGGTAAATGGAGAATGGAGAATGGCTAAATTCGAGGTACTGGTAGGGATAATGGAATAATCATGTAGATTTCTGGGTTATCGGGAGTACCGGTATCTCCATTTGGGGTTTTGCTAGGGAGGTATCGTCGGTGTGATAGATTGGATAAGAGGTTGGGATTGGGGATGGGGGATTTGGGGAGATGCGATGCTTATCTGGATTCTGATAAGTTAGCTAGTAGCTAGGTACCTACCTAGTAAGCCACGCTTTCAATCTCCATTTCGATTGCCTAGTACCATCGTTACTTGGCATTGATGATTGATAAGGATGATGCAGAAAGCCCGAGAGAAGCATGACGATAGATAGAATGGAGTGGAAGTGGAGAATGGGTTTTGCTGGAGAAGGAATGGATGTTCTTTAATCTAATTGGGACCCGCGTTATTGATAAAGTCCCGTGTGCTATGTAAGAAGGAAAGTTCATATCCACAAGGTTGGAGCAATAGGTAGTTTCTAGAATTCTCATATGATACTACCTGGGGAGCTGGCTCAAGGCTGATCAATGGCCATGGAATTCTATCACTTGTCGCATTTGCAGGTCATCGATCCTTACCGTCTCCCGTCATCCTACGTGGTATGGGTGGAAGGTTGTGTGTTATGTGTTATGTATGTGTATGACAGCCCTATGCCCTTCCACCTACCTACCTACATAGGCAAGAGGTAATTCGATCGTCCCAATACCAATACGGATAGCAATATCGACGCAGGGAAATGATGCCAGGAAATATGCACATGGATGTTTATGGCATTACTCACGTATTCACTCTTGCTCTTGATCCCGCTGTCACTTACTAGGTATTACTAGGTATTCAACTCTCCCTCATTCGTCATGGATGCTCTTGCAGCCCAAATTACGTTTCTTGGATTCGTGCCCAGCTGAACGTGATATGCTTTTTCGTCCTGTGTCTGGTGGTCCCTCGAACTCCACGGGTTGGTGGTGTTTCAAGAGTTTCATTTCTTTAGAAGAGTGATAAACATTTGATTCTGCTTGGTTGTACCACCAGTATCCAGGTACCAAGGACTCACTCTGGTTTTGAATCCAAACTTTGACTTTACTTGTTCTTGTTGTTCTTCTTGTTCTTCTTGTTCCTGTCCTGTCTTGTCCTCTCTATTTCTCTGTGTGACCACTTCTTGCCCACTTTTTTAACGTCTCTTGCCTCTTCTAAATTCTATTACTACTCCCTACCTAGTAACTTATTAGTAACTTTCAACCCAACCCATCCCATCCCATCCCGTACCCGTACCCGTTCCTGTACCTGTACCTTACTCTTACTATTCATTCCACTCCATTCCATTCCTCTTTCTCCCAATTGATTGATCAACACCAATCCCAATCCCAACAACAACAACAACACTGCTTCACTGCTTCACTACATCACACACACTACACTACACAGATAACATATCAAGCTCATCCAACAATCTATCAATTAATCGGGAAAGAACAAGACAAGAGGAAAATCAGTCGTTGTTGTTGTTTCTTAATCTTATCAAAGAAACACAAGAGGGAAAATCGAAAAAAAGAAAGAAGGAGAAGAAGAAGAAAGTACAAAACACTGAAATTCCATCCAATTCATCCAATTCCATAGAATTTCCTATTTTCTATATCAAGAAGAGAAATTCCACGTGTTTTTACTAGCTTCAAGAGATCTCTATTGTTGTTTCCTAGAGAATTTATTCTTCTATCAAACATACATTTTCCCTCATCGTAAATCCTTGCCTGATTGATCCTTGGCTTTCAATTCATTCTTCCCAGACTCAATCCAGCCATTGACCAAAAAAAAAAAAAAGAGAAGGTTCAATACCTGCGAATCATTTTCTCACACTGTCACTGGATTCGATAAATGTGCGCCTCATGTCAAACTCCCCTACTGACTCCAGAAATGCCGCACACACCCCTCCGGTGAGTACTGAGCAAGGTCAACAGATCTCTCAGCATGGCGATCAAAATGAAGCACAAGGAAGGGCCAACGCGCCACCAACTTCATCAAGTGCAAATCAATCCTCTTTGTTAACTCAAGCTCTATCCTTAAATCTTCAAGAATCTGCGGCAACCAATATCGATCCGACTCCTCGCACACCTCGACATACACTTTCCAGCATAAGACAGCCACGCCCTTCTTCCTCGAACCATCAATACCAGAATGAGAGAGCTAGGAATTTGGCAGAGGACTTGAACGACGCGGTCATTGCTACAGCTTCGATTACCTTCAATCCAAACGGCTTCATGTCTAACAGACCCGTCAGTGCCGGGGCGACGCCCTTCGTCTCCACAGGATTGATCTTCGATATGGATCAAGTCAATCATGCTCTCTCCGGTCACCGGGACTCCTTCAGAACTTCAAACGCCAAAGGAAGAGGGACCTCTCTGGAGCGAACAGCAAAAGAGAAGAGAGTCCAGGATTTACCAAAAGGGTCTTTCTCTACCAACCCAGGTGATACTGCCATAATAACACGACCATCAACACCCATGCAAGAACCAGCTCGGTCACTTTCAGATAACCCCCCTGTAGATGGAGTTCGAGCTAGCTATCGATCATGGAGAGATGCCAGGGCAAGTCCACCTGTGGAGAAGGCCTGGTCCATCTGCGAACAAGGGGATGACGATCAAGGTGGTTCAGTCGAAAAGGCTATTGCGGAAGCGCTATCGGGAGTCGAGCACAACAACCGCAGTCGAAAAGCAAGTCACAGCTTGAGATTTTTTAGAGAAGGTCTGCCAGAGGATAAGACAAAGAAGCGCGAAAACAAGAACAGAGCTCATCCAAAAGATGCAAATTCTTCTGCTAGGATCAGTAGCATACCAGAAGGTGGGACAATAGATACAAGAGGCATTGCAAGTGAGCCGTTGTCACCTTTTCCAGATCCGAAGTCGCCTACCAAGTCATCCGCCCACAGCAAAGGTTACGAATCCACTCCCAATCCCACCGAGGGACTAGCTACCGAAACTGATTACTTTGATCCATCTCACAGTATCGAAACTCTGCGTCCAGACAAAGTAAGACGAATGCCTTCGCAGCTACTGGCGGATATACGCAAGCATCACAATTTAACACCCGGTAATGCGAAAGGATCTTCCTTCTCAGGAAGCATACCTGCTCCAGAATCTGAGAAGTCGAAGTCGGATTCGGGCGAGGAGAACTCACTAGGCAAACCTCAGTTAGATCGAGAAGACAGTGAGGATGGCACTAAACTAATGAAGACTAAGAGTCGTGATGACGGTGATGAATCCGGCGAGGAGAAGATTTCATCGGCGTTATTCGTTCCTCACAAGACCCCTCATGGTACATCTGAACGGAGGGGAGAGGGCCCGCGAGACAGAGCAGACCTTGTCGCAAGGGCTGGGGGTAATGATCAAGTCCAATCAGAAGATTCAGACCCACAACAGTGGCTTGAAGAACATCGAGTCCCATCTTGTGAAGTAGATAAAACTTATGAAAGTCAAGAAGGTAAATCACGACCACTACCATCGCCACGTCTTCCTAAGCAGCATGAGCCAGCAGCAGAAAGCAATGGCTATATCACTCCTACAGATACTTATGACCCAAATCATGACTCGTACGATGAAGGAGAATCCACGGCATATGAAGAATCAAGCTTAACTGATGATCCTGAGGCAACACCTACATCTTCAAGGCGTCGTCGTAGCTTCATGGTGCCGACACCCAAGATACATGTCAGCGAAGACCAAGACGAAGCTAGAAAATCAAAAGGCTCTGTTGAATTAATTCCGTACAAGCATCAAGTCGGTGGTCACACTACCATGTGGAGATTTTCAAACCGTGCCGTTTGCAAGGAATTAAATAATGGTGAAAACAAGTTTTACGAGATATGCGAGCAGAAACATCCGCAGCTTATGAAATTTCTTCCAAGGTACGTGTGTATTTCATTGACTCATCCCCGCTTCTGGCATCGAAGCTGAGTCTTCATCAAGACAACATACCAAGCCCTTCCTCAGGCACCATTTTCAACCTGAACTAATGTACTTATTTTGATTGATCTTTAGATATATTGGTGTTTTGAATGTGACTTTGGAGAAGAAGCATGTGCGACCAAAAGTACCACCCAAGGATGACAAAGATGCCACGGCCGAATCCAATGGTACTGACGGACAACTAACAAAAGACGATGCTGCTACCTCGACCGGCACGAATGGGCAGGCAAACTCTATCAAGACCCCAGAGCCAACAAGAATGATCAGCCAGTCACTAAAAACATCTTCTATTCCTATAGCAACTGTCAATTTTGCCGACAATAGACACATTATACCAAAAAGCTTTCTACAACCCCATCCTCATCTAATTGACCCCGTCGAGGCCCCTAGTACCAAGGAATCTCACCAGCAAAAAGGTCAAAGTCAAAGTCAACCACCGCCCAGCGGCGATTTCACGTTTCGTCCAAAATTATCAGACAAGCATGCAGTCAGCTGGGGCGCAACCACGATCAACAAGGAACTTCGAAACAAAGTTTTTGGAGAAGCATTTTTACAGCAACCAATCCCCATTCATCGACATAAGAAGCTAGGAACACAAAACCGAGCAATTCGAAACGGTGCCTCGCTACGGAATGCCAATTCGGAATCCAGCTTGAAAGTTCAATCAACTAAGATGGTCGATGGCCAACAACCTAAGGACTCAATGCGCACAAGAGCTATCAAATCTGCGGCTGAACAAAAGACTGGACTCTCGCCAATGACACCTGTTACGCCTGCCCCGCCTGTATCGACCAATGATTCCAAGGTGAACGGACACGGCCATGTCGAAAATGGAGAAGATGATGATGAATTCGATCATATGGCTGGCACTAGTGCTCCTGAACCTGAGATTGCAGGACGTCAAGATTCTCCTAAACGGCCAAAGAGACGTTTCTCCAGTGGTGGACTTCGCCGTAGGCCTACGGAAGTAGCTGATGATCGAGGAAATCTCAAGTATTTTGAAGAGGCAGATGATGCTGGCTACAAAGGCGATGAGGAAGACGTTTTTGCTATGGATCCCGAACCGGCTGACGCACAAAAGGTGACATCATCTGTGAAGGAAGAGCCGACACCTAAGCTTGGGAATGTCAACGAGATTCCTAAATTGACGCCAGTTGATTCTAATACTATGATCAAACATCCAGTCACCCCAAAGATAACACCGAGCGCTCTTATAATCCCTCCTCGACCTGTCAATCCCAAGGAAGCCCAGACGCAAGGTCAACGAATTCAATATTTCTTACTCTTGGAGGATTTGACGGCTGGCATGAAGAAACCTTGTATTATGGATCTCAAGATGGGAACTCGTCAATATGGTATCGATGCAGTGGAGAAGAAACAACAATCCCAACGCACGAAGTGTGAGGCGACAACATCTCACGATCTAGGTGTCAGAGTTTGTGGTCTGCAAGTTTGGGATGTGAAGACTCAGGGGTACGTTTTCCATGATAAGTATTTCGGAAGAGATCTCAAAGCCGGACCGGACTTTCAAAAGGCTCTTACTCGGTTCTTGTATGATGGCGTCGACGATGGAAGTATTTTACGACACATTCCGACTCTCATTCATAAGCTTTCTACACTTGAGGTTTTGATCAGGAGCTTACCAGGATACCGTTTCTACGCTGCCAGCTTGCTTTTGTTCTATGATGGCGAAACGCACGAAGAGGAAGAGTCTGATAGTAATGCATTTGAACCCTTAAGCAGAAGAAGGGAAATCGATCTCAAGATGGCAGATTTCGCAAATTGTGCAATCAGAGAAGATTGTTTAGCACCAGGAAGAAATTGTCCACCTCGGCATCCTGATCAACCGGATCTGGGATTCCTTAGGGGATTGAAAAGTTTGAGGAAGTATTTCTTGGCTATTCAGAGAGATGTTAGGGCGAAGATGGGTATCAAGACGAGGGATTGGAATGATGAGCAAAGACAGATTGATTTGGAGGATGCGTATGATGAGGATGAGGCGAATTTGAGCTATTGATTTCGCGATGCTCTTCCTCATTATACTAACTTATCGGTCTGTGGCCGAGAGATTACACCTAGCAGTTGTTGGGATCACAATAACTAAATTATATTCATTATCGTATACCCGGTCGAAGTTTTTTTTCGTTCGTTCTTTCTTTCTATCAGAATGGATGGGATGAGGAAAGGAAAGAAAGGGCTCGGGATTTTTGATTCAAGCTTTTACTCGCTTGTTTACTCGTTTGCATTCGTTAGGAGTATAGGCAATTCCCAGCTTTTTTATTTTTGTAATGATTCAGGACATGGGAAAATGCTGCATATCATACCCTGCATATTGGTAGGTGTTTGGGCTTGGGTTTAAGATTGAGATTGAGTCTTTAGTTTTATGGGTTTGTGCTTGTGTTCTGGTTTGTGAGGCGAGGAACGGGGTTGGGAATGCAATGGAATGGAAGGGGAGGAGGTTCGGTTGTGGTGATTGTGGAGTAGGGGGGTGCGGCGGTGTATTGCTTTGCTTCTGTGTGTATTTTTTTCTTCTTGTTTTTATCGGTTTGTGGAATGGATGATTGTGGTACTGGTAGTGGTAGTGGTAGTGTGCAGAAATTTCAGATGCGAGGAATTTGCACCTGGATCGGGGAGAAATGGGAAGGGGCTTCAGATGCATTGGTCATCGATATCGTGGTTATACGTGCCGTGATCGGTGGTCTTCTTCGATGATGATAACGATGATGATGATGCATGCATAGGCAGTTCTTTTTGATTGTTTTGTGGGAATCGAGGGGTGTGGAGAATTGATTTGGAGGGGGCGAGGATAGCGGATAGTGGATAGTGGATAGTGGATAATGCATAGTGTATGGAGTGAGTGAGTGAGGTTAGCTGGTTAGTCAGAGTCGGTAGTCGGCTTGTAGGAATACATAATTTAAATAATCATTGTGTACATGGAGTGAGTGGGTGAGTGAGTGAGTGAATGAGTGAATGAGGACCAAAAAGGTTAGATCATACTCTGTAGGTAGGTAGTGTGGTAATATTTATATTTATTCATTGCCAATAATCCTCGTCAAGAAGAGATCGATTTACTACAGTATACTACATACAGTACACGCTACCACACCTCTCAAACTGCATCTATTACTCATCCTCCATACCAATGCCCTCCACCTCTCCCAACCACTCACCCTTCGCCCCCTTCAACAACTCATTAACATTAACCGTGCCACTCGTCAGGTATCTCTCGCTCACCCCCACATTAACTCTCTGCGCCAACAGCGCTCGCAATTCCGCTCTCAGCGCTCCCACTTCCGCTTTGCTCATCCCTCTCGCTTCCTTCTCCTTCAAGCGCCTTCCAGTTCCCCTGCCCTTTCTCCCTCCGCCCAACGCTTCAAATTCCTCCTCATCATACTCGACGCCCAATTCCTCCGCTGCGTTTTTAACCCAATCGTCATCGTGACCTTTCTTTTCCTTCGCCAATGCACTATCTGCGATTTTCTTCGCGAGCGTCACGCGCGGTTTAAGTCTCGCGACGACTCTGCGATCGATATCTAGACTGCGGATGTAGAATTTCGATTTCTTTCCTTCGCCATTCAGCGCATTTTGGGCATGGACTTTGGCGACCAATCTGCGGGTTCCGACGACTTCCTCGGGGCCGCAGAGGAGGATGCTGGACCCGGAGGCGGCGGCACGCGCGGTGCGACCGGATCGATGTACGTACATGTCTGCGGTGCGGGGGAGATGGTAATGGATGACTAGTTGGACGCCTCCGATATCGAGACCACGTGCTGCGACGTCGGTGGCGACGAGGACGGACCCGGTGTTGTTTGTGCGCGAGAACTTTTCGATGGAGCGCATGCGGGCTTTTTGGATCATTTGGGAGTGGAGGGAGTGGGCGGGGATGTTGAGCGTTTGGAGCATGGGGGTTAGGCGGCGAACTGAGTGGATGGAGTTGGTGAAGATGAGGGTTCGCTGATTGGGGTGGTGCAGGAGGAGAGAATAGAGGTAGAGATCCTGTGATTTGTTAGTAGTGTGCATGTGAATTGTGGTTTATGGAATGTTACCTTTTCTTCTCCGCCACATTCTACCATACCCTCTTTCAAATTGGCTGCCATTTGCGAGATTGGGTTAACGTCAACAAATTTGGGTTTGTCTTCTCTGAAATTGAGCTTCTTCAAAAGATACTCCATAGATTGACTTTCATCCTTGAAAGATTGCTTGCCCTTTCCTGCAAGCTTTTGTTGTAAACCCTTATGGAAAGTTGCCGAGAAAACTAAAGTCTGCCTGGGTGGTAATGTATCTTCCTCTTCGTCGTCTTCATCACCGTGCGTACGATCCAAAGCATTTAAAATCTCCTCTGCTTCTTTGAAGTGACCATCGGTCAAGAGTCTATCTGCTTCATCAATAACCAAGAACCTAACCTGTTTCAAGCTGGCTGATAATTCATTGCTAGAGCTTAGAACCTCCCAGAGGCGACCAGGTGTACCAATTATGATATCTGCCTTGGCTAATTGACGTTGTTGTTTTTGAACGGAAAGACCTCCGGTGACAGCAGCTACCCACGGACTTGTAGGCATACCCTTACATAAAGCTGTAATATGTTCAGTCAATTGATGTGCCAATTCTCTTGTTGGCGAAAGAATTAATGCAGTTGGCGGTCTTGTGTTTTTCTTAAGCTCGTCCTCATCGAGTTCTCCATATGCCTCAAGCCACTTTTCCACTATCGGTATTCCAAAGGCCAATGTTTTTCCAGAACCAGTAGATGCCTTTCCAACAACATCGTGTCCAGCTAGCACTTCTGGTATAGCCTCTGATTGAATTGGAGTTGGCTTCGAGAAGCCCATTTTAGATAATGCGGATAGAGTATTTGATGAAAGATCTAGCTCTTCCCAGCTTGAAACATCAACTTCTTTTGCAGCATCCTCTTCGAGTGCTTCGAAAACATTCTTCAAAGGATCTTGTTTAAGGCCGGTATCTTTGTCAATTGGCTGTTGTTGCGCTTTCTCTTTTTTCTGCTTCTTCTCCTTCTTATTTGGTGATTTCTCCTCCTGGTCTTTCGTATCTAGCTTGTCCTTCTTCTGTTTCTTCTCGGGCTTCGGTTTTTTCTCTATATTCTCTTTCTGTCCTTCCGGTTTTTCATTTTCCGTGCTCTCTTCCGTGGGTTTTAGAATTGGCTTCACTTCACGACTATCATTCGCCTCTACAGTTTTATCATCCTCATTGTCGTCTCCAAAGCCTTCGAATTCTTCGTCGTCGTCCTTTTTAGGCTGTATTTTGGAAGATACCTAAGAGAAATGAGCATCCTTCCATACCTCCTCCAAGGATATACATACAAATGTGACAACATCTCCATCCCGCACTACCTCGACATCATCCACCTCTTCTAATCCATAGAAACCCTCGGCATCTTCAAACATATCTGGCATTGTTACTTCATTCCATGGCAAAGAATCTACCGCAACTTGTTTCTTCGGCGCATCTTTCTTTTGTTTCTTGGATTGTTTTTGGATCTTTTGACGTTTTGGGGCTTTCTGTGAGCCATTGGTCTCTGAATGAGAGCGTTTCTTCTGCTTAGTATCCATTTTGTATTGAAAATTCTCGAGGTCGATATTCTTGAATTTTCTCGTGGCATCAAATCAACTCGTTTCTCTCAGAAAAGCATATCGATAACTTTTTTTCCTGGAGACCCCTGTCGATCTAGCCTTTCAGCCCCGCGCTAGATTAGTGGTTCAGCCTTGTCGTAAAAATCAATCATTCATCGACAACTTCAATTCTTCTCCACAGCTTTGTTCATTCATAATCGTTCCGTTTCCAAGATGGGAAAATCCTCAAAGGATAAGCGTGATGCGTATTACAGGCTCGCAAAAGAACAAGGATGGAGAGCTCGAAGTGCTTTCAAATTATTACAACTCGATGAAGGCATTAACCCCACTATATAATTACTCTGTGCAGTGTTGTATTGCGCAAAGTACCTTGACTAACTTAATATTAGAATTCGACCTCTTCTCCGATGTTACTCGCGTCGTAGATCTTTGCGCTGCCCCTGGAAGTTGGTCTCAAGTCCTATCCCGAGTCTTGATCAAAGGAGAGAAATTCGGTCGGGCAGCATGGGAAGACAAGGAGGCTAGAATGCGACAAAACATACTTGAAATCAACATCCCATCTTCAACAGAAGAGAAGCAGCCATCAAACGAGACTGAATTGAAACCTAAGAAAGATGTAAAAATTGTGGCTATCGATTTACAACCCATGAGCCCTTTGCAAGGAATCATAACACTTCGAGCAGATATTACACATCCCGCAACCGTTCCATTACTTCTAAGTGCTCTCGATTCTTCTTATGATCCGAAATCCTTGTCCCAGCAAGCTTCCAACCCCGTGGATCTCGTTATCAGTGACGGTGCCCCTGATGTTACAGGTCTTCATGATCTAGACATTTATGTTCAATCACAATTACTTTTCGCCGCTTTAAATCTTGCACTTTGTGTCCTCCGTCCAGGTGGAAAGTTTGTTGCAAAGATCTTCAGAGGAAGAAATGTTGATCTTCTATTTGCACAATTGAAAATCTTCTTCGAAAGGGTGGTTGTTGCAAAACCAAGGTCAAGCCGTGCAAGCAGTGTAGAAGCTTTCATTGTCTGCTTGAATTTCCAACCGCCAGAGGGATTCAAAGCTAGCATGGAAGATCCTATGGGTGTTGGGGATAGACTGGCCAAAATGGTCGATACAGCTGTTAGTCAAGAGCCAATAGTTTCACCTATCGATTCACAAAATATCGAAGACAACAAATCGTCAGAAAATCAAGTCAAAACAACGACACGTAGAGAAGATGGAGTATGGGAAGTTAAACTTCCTAGTGATGAAGCTAAAGCCAGAAAATCAGGAAGATGGATAGCTCCATTTTTGGCATGTGGAGATTTATCTGGTTATGATGCTGATGCTTCATATCATTTACCAAAGGATCGTATTACACTTGATCCTGTACAACCTCCAACAGCACCTCCATACAAGAGAGCTCTTGAAATGAGGAAAGCGGCAGGTGGAGCGTATGGAAAGACTACGGGAAAGACAGAATAGGAATCATAATATCTTAAAGGTATAGGAAGGAATAGCGAGGCGTTACGGTGGGGGTACATCGATTTTGAATAGCAGACGGGCTTTGTCAATCTAAAGGGAAGGAAGTTCCAGGGGACAAGGTCTTCTGTATGAACAAATGAATTGAGAAATCACTACAAAATTCCATCATTATATTGCCTTTCTTGCTGTGAAGACACACCTTGGGCTCTATGAGTCAAGAGCAAGGAAGAATTTACCCATTTTGAAATCAGATATGTAGCGGGGCATTCTTTGAGTATGAAGTGGAGAAGAAAGTTCTTCCTCTGACACTTCTGCCCCGCTTGAAAACAGCTTGATATATAGAAACGCCATCCGAGTCTTTCAAGAAATAGGTGAGATGGCCGAGTTGGTCTAAGGCGCCAGGTTAAGGTGATTAACTCTTAACAGACGATTGTTTACAATCTCCTGGTCTAGTAATAGGCGTGGGTTCGAATCCCACTCTCATCAACATACCTTCTGGATTTTTTGGACATTTTTGAGCAGCTTCTTTACTGACGCTTGGCTTACTTGGCATTATGCTCAGGAGGGAAGAAATTCAAAACATTTCCTTTTTGCTCAAAATTTGATATGGGAGAAGAAGTCCATGGAGCTTCAGCTGAACCAAAATTTTCATGCACGTCAAAAAAAGTTTTATGAAGCACCCACCTCGGAGCTTTCTCTTATCCAATCAGATCCACTTTGAGAAGATATAACTCCACAAGGTTTTTGGTATTACCCCACCACATCCACATCTCTTTTGACGGAAGGGCAAAAGGGAAGCAAGGGGAATGAAGATGTGAAGAAGACATCGGGCTTGTTCCAATGTGAGTGCACGGGCCAACGTGTCAGTCATTGTGCTCAAAGTTTCCTCTTCCAAAAGCTACCTCTTTAAGCAACGAATTGGTGATTCACAACACCACAGAAGAGCAAAATAAAAGCAAAATAGAAATGCTCCCTCGCGTGGGGTCGAACCACGAACCTCTCGATTTATCTATTTGAATACTTCAAGTAACAGTCGAACGCGCTAGCCAATTGCGCCACGAGGGATGTTTGTTTTGATATGGTTGCCCATGCCAGTTTTTGTATATATAGTAAGTTAGATCGCAGCATAGACCTTTACAACAAATTTCTGTCACCTGATGCGTGTTCACTTCAAGAGGGTGCATGTAGTATGCCAGGAAATATCCACGCTTCCCATTGTTCTACTCACAACTGAGGGCCATTTAAGTTATGAAATCACTCCTCCATCTTCCTAGCCTTGAACCCCAGTCCCGGTACTCTACTCCTCAGCGCCAAACTGCTCAAAACCACACTAATACTACTCATTGCCATTGCCAAACTTGCCCAGACTGGATCCAACCTGACGTGTTTTCCTCCCCCCGTAACAATTGGATAGAATATACCTGCTGCTACCGGCAGCGCTATCAAATTATAAACCAGAGCCCAACCAAAGTTGAATTTGATCCTTCGAAAGACCATTTTACTCAAATCCAACAACGTAATTAGGGATTGGAGATTGCTAGAAACTAATACGAATTCAGCAGAGGAGATAGCAATATCAGAACCAGAACCTATAGCGATTCCTACGTCGGCAGTGGTTAGCGCAGGAGAATCGTTGATGCCGTCGCCGACCATTGCTACGAGTGCTCTTTTGGAGGATGAATTTTTCTTAGGAGGGAGAGACTTTTGAAGATAGGAGATCTGGTTTGCTTTTTCGGAAGGGAGAACTCCGGCTATGATATTGGTCGAGGGAATTCCAACCTGTTGACCAATAGCATTGGCCGTAGTTTGATTATCGCCGGAAAGCATCCAGACAGCCGTACCACGTGCTTTCAGGGCTGAGATAATAGAAATAGCCTCTGGACGAATAGGATCAGAGATTGAAAATATGGCCGTAAGTTTGTAGGGCTCATTCAACGTAGAATAAGCTACTAGTGCTACCGATTTGCCTTGCTGTTTCCATACATCGAAGCGAGATTGTTGAACAGGGGCAATCTTGACTCCATATTGTGTCATAAGCGATTCGTTCCCAATTAGCATTTTCCCGCTACTAAAGCTAGCTCTCATGCCGTGACCCGGCATTTCTTCGATGTCTGTGAAGGTTTTGAAGGATGGCTTTGAGTTGTTGACACAGAATGAGACAATGGCTTTGGCCACGGTATGGCTACTATTTTCTTCGGCGATCTTGATCAAATTTAAAAGATCTTGTTCTTTGTTGTTCGTTGGGACAATCAGATTACCTGAGATAATGTCATTGTTTGTGAGGTTCTCATCGCCTTGAACAATCTGAATGTTTGAGCTACTCTGGCCGCTTGAGACAATCAGATTGTTTTCGTTGTCTGAGACAAATTCAAAGTTTGTGACGGTTGGCTCGCCTCCTAGAGTCAAGGTGCCTGTTTTATCGAATACCACACAATCGAGCTTACTAGCTTTCTCAAATGCCTCGCCACCACCCTTTACTAGAATGCCATGATGTGCTGCAAGACCGCCACCAACGAATAGTGCAGTAGGAGCGGCTAGTGCTAGACCACAAGGGCATGCAACAACAAAAACAGCTATAGCAAATTGAAGAGACCAAACAGCCCAACCCCTAGAGCCACGATAATCGTCTGGCAAGACTCCTGAAAGTCCAAGAGATAGCCAAACAATGAAAGTAAGTATGGCAATAAGGGTAATGACAGGTACAAAGTAACCGGTCAGAGTATCTGCAATTCGTTCCATGGGTGCTCTTTTAGTTTGTCCCTCACGAACTGCCATGACGATTTGATCGAGCATTGAAGATCCAGCGACTCCAGTAATCTTGACTGTTACTGGGGATTCCTTGTTGACTGTTCCAGAAAACACTTCATCTCCCGCACTTTTCTTGACCAACTTTGCCTCTCCGGTCAAACTCGATTCATCGAACTTAGTCTCTCCCTTGATAACTTTTCCGTCACATGCTGGAGAACCACCATGTAAAACCTTGATAGTATCACCAAACTCAAGTAAATCAACGTCGACGCTTCTGATAGAACTTTGTTCACCTGAGGAGGTTCCTGAATGTTCATCAGAATATGGAACAAGGAAATCCCCGTCCGGTTCGTTTGATGAATTCGGGACAATTAAAAGTGCTTCTGTAGGCCGTAGCTTCCTTAACATAGTCACAGCGTCATCAGTCCTTGACTTGCTATAAGCTTCAATAAGACGGCCAACGAGTAAAAACAAGGTCAAGAAGACAACTGAATCAAAATAGAAAGAGCTATCATCCACCATAGCAGTCGGATGAGATGCAGCGGCGATTAATTGAGCCACAGATGATACGTAGGCAATCGTAGTACCTAGTGACATGAGCATATTCATGCTTCCGAAACGATAGAATCTTTGAAGAATTGGTGTCGTGCTGCCAGGTCTCCATAACGATCGTATTTCCTTCAGAGCTCTTCTATGGAAGACATCGGCACAAAGAAAGTATACCGGCGTAGCCATGACGAGGAGAGACCATTGCGCACGATCGACGCCGGCTCTAAGAGGTTGCATAAAATACCGTCGGATTGTATTGGATGGCGGTACCACACTCATGAAAATGATACCGATAAGTAGGGTTGGTATGGCGATGATAAAAGTGACGATAACTCGAAGTAATATTCTTTGTTGCTCCCTTTTGTGGATGATTTGAGACCGCTCTTCGATAGTCGGTGGATGATATATTGTCGGTACAAATCCTTCTTCGACGTTGGAGATTTTGGAAAGAATCTGCCTGATTGTGAAAGTAG
Source organism: Botrytis sinoallii (assembly GCF_014898435.1). NCBI lineage: Eukaryota > Fungi > Ascomycota > Leotiomycetes > Helotiales > Sclerotiniaceae > Botrytis > Botrytis sinoallii. Next base: position 1,037,809 of record NW_024066029.1, on the reverse strand, counting down.
GTGCCGATGGGGCGTAAGTTATTTTTAGTATTGGGTTCTCTAAACTCAAGGCTCTGTCCAGGATAATGAGATCGCCAAAACTGATCAGACTGTTGTTGATTCGAGGAGGGCAATGATCACAATACATGCCATTTACCATGATCTCAACCGTCTTCGTCACTTTTTGTTTTTGAGGCTCGGGTTTCAAATTGATAACACTATCCAAGGCCGCATCATAGCCAAGATCCTCTATCTCTTCAACTATTTGACATGTGTATTTCTCATCGGCGTAGTCAACTGTAACGCTATTCGAGATGAGATTAACAACAACATCCCTCACCCAGGACTTCTTCTTTAGTCCTATCACGATGTTATTGGCGCAAGCAGCACATGTCATACCACCAATAGCCAACGATGCTCGAAATGTCTGAGGAACTGAATCGATGGAATCAACGACTACCAAAGGTTCCATTCTTTTGCCGGAACTTTCTGTGGTACCATCGTTCCTACCATCACTTGTATTATTATATGGCGGCTCTGAAAGTATACTTGATTGTCCCAAATTCTTTGAAACATTTTGTTGATTCGCTCCCGTGGCGTCCTGGCGACAAATTTCACAATTCTCCAAGTGCCGTTCATAGTTCGAATCAAAGTATGACGATGAAAATTGTCTTCGGGGTCTTCTGGTAGCTGACCATTTTTGAAGCACTTGGTCTAGGTAACCTGTATCGGTGTCATGTTGTATATGCGATCTTGCAAGACTACCGTACTCCTCAGACGTAACATCGCACACTTCGAATCCAGCAGATTGCAACGCCTTCCGAATAACTTTAGTTGATAGACTTTTATCGTGTTGGACAGTCACCCATGAAGACATGAGAGATGGAGTAACATCTTTTGGCCGAGGACTTAATGCGTAAAGGGACTTTTGAATATTTGAAACACACGAGGGACAATGAAGATTTGATAATAGATAGGATGTTGTGATCAATACTGAATTTTGAGTTGAGATATTCTCCATCTTCTCACCAGAATTGATATTGTTGTTTGTTGTTGTCGGACAGGTCGTGGACGTCATGTCTTCTTTTAAAGCCATACTTACTTAACCTTATAAGTTTTGTGGAAAGCGACTTCTACTAAAAGTCAAGATTGTAGAAACTTTATTCCAAATTCGAAGGAACTAGATATCCCACGGTATTGTATAGTAAGTTTGTATGACTGTTGTCAAGGTGGCGAGCCTCCGCACAAAAAGCGCAAACCGCAAAAAACTCTCAAAACAGCACAAAGCGCGCAAAGGGATAAATGTGAATGGGTTATATTCATTAAGGAATGCCACTCCTTATTGGACTATGTTTCTTATATGATTAAGAATGAGATTCTAAGCTGTGTAGGTATGTATATTAATAAGTTTGAGCATAAGATATAGCAACGTCAATGAATGACCAGTCAGTTTTTTTTATTGTCTAGTAGAAGGTAGATGCGTTCTGAATCGATTCACAGAAAATATCTTTTGGATGACTAATCCTTTTCCCGAACAGCCGATGAGACACCGCACCGCATTACTCAAAGCGCTGAGATTTCATACTAGGTAGTTCCAAAACCTACGATATATCTTTCCATACCTACCTACCTACATGATTTAATTTCTACACTCAATTCACTTCAGAGTTGAAAATGATTTGATATCTAATCGTCTTTTCTTCCCTGACAGAGAACGAGAGACATGTCGATAAGACCACTGATAAGCCCTCAAAACAAAAACCGACTCGGTGACGATTTGCTCAGATGTATAGAAGTCGCTTGTAGTCAAGATACGCTTTTCTAGAAGCTTCTCGCGGTTTTTAATTATAGCTTTCACCCACTTGCCTATACGAGTGGTTGGTATGATGCTTGCCGTCTTTCATGGTCAACGGGCTTCGCTTACCTGTATCCTGAGCAGCATCAATCAAAGAAAACTTTGAGTTTCAGCTCACAGAAGAGGCAAGCACGTAGGAGCCATCTCCCTCTTTGTGGATCATGAAGGTATAGTTGGCCATGAAGTATCCTGGAAGGAAGAACGAACAAGGAACACGGCTGGCACGAATGTGCTCCTCGATATCGGCCTTTTCATCAAAGTGCTTGACTTCCTTCAATCTACCATTAGTAGCCTTGCTGGCATTTAGCAGAGATGAATAGATGAGATGAGAAATGCAGGTTACTTTAGCTGCGTCTGCGACGGTGGTGCCTTGGGATCGCTCGACGCCTGGGGTGGCGGTCTCCCAGTAATTTGTTACAAGGAAGTCGGAGTGTGCGCCTTTGAGCGCCTCTGCGACTGAAAACTTCGAATTCAAGTCGGCCTGGGTAAAGGGTAAGTAAGTTCCTCGACGGATTAAGAGTCCACTAGTACTTACAGTCACCATTTGGACACCCTGCTTGGCAAAGGCCGTCACAGGTGATTCCACATATTTGGAACCTATCAGCGGAGTTAGTGAAACAATATAGTGCTTCCGGACAGGTGAGTTCTTGAGAGCGACTTGACTATAGCTAAGTTTTACTGTATGGATGTAAACTTCGCTTCGGTATGTCTGCTAATTAGGCGAAAAAGCTGCCCTGCTCGGATAATCGGTCTTTACTTAACCTTAAGCCCGGAGGAAAATTACTAATAACTCTCCACAAATATAAACTTCACTCTAGTAACTCTAGTATATCTCCTAATCAGACAAAAGAACCGCTCGAATAATCGGTTTTTACTTAAGCCCGGAGGAAATTTAAGAATTCAGGATCTTCTTTGACTTGGCCATATAATTAAGTTTGAGTTACTAGTAGCCCTGCAGCTGAATTAATGATAAAGTAGGTATCACTACAGCTTCAGCTTTCCACCACTGTATAATCGGACCGGACACTAGATAGATGCGATTTGTTTATAACAGTAGTTTCTTAACAAATTACATTGCTTGGAGGGCTCGCTCTCCATTACTGAGCGAAAATCTAACTTCCACCTAGCGTACCGGGCCGGGCACTTGCGATTATTGTGAACCTAACAATTGCGTAGCCCCAGACTTTGCCACTTTGAGACCAATGTCGGAATTGCCTCCTCGCTTCGAAAACAGTGTGACAGCTTGAACACCACCTGCCAAATTAATTGAAAGTATGGAGACGTATGACGTTACGGATAATTTAGTCCACGCCAGGGGTACTTTTCTTTTGCTAACATATAGTCGTACTCTTCACACCCGCGTTATGAGTTCTATTACTTACACCGACATCGAATTCGAAATACTTAAACTTTATCACTGACCTCATCCCAACTCCACACAGAGTCAAACTTTATCACTGATCGTCAATACGCTATGGCATCGAAAAGAATAATTCTTGTTACTGGTCAGTGAGATCTATTTGCCTGTAGGAGTATAATAAATCTATCTGTTGAAGGACCAGAATATCTTGAGCCTAGATATGCGCTGACCCAATAGTAGGAGCCAACACGGGCATTGGTTTTGACACCACCTACGCGCTCGCCAGCACAAGTCCTAACAACCACATCATTCTCGCCGCCCGCAGCGCTGAGAAGGGTAGCAAAGCCCTCGCCGAGATTGAAGCTCGCAAACCGGCGGGGACGATCAGCCTGATCGAGCTCGACATCACAAAGGACGAATCTATCGCAGCTGCTGTGGCCAAGATCACCGCCGATTTCGGTGTGCTCGATGTACTCGTGAACAACGCTGGGGTTATCCCTCAAGATGCTATCGATCGCCGTTCCGCTTATATCACGACTCTTAACACCAATTCTGTCAGTCCCCTTCTCTTGACTGAAGCTATGGTGCCGCTTCTCCAGAAATCAAAGGACCCTCGGATTATTAACGTTAGCTCATGTTTGGGCTCCGTTTCTGAGAGGCTAAACCCCGATTTTCAGTATTATGGCGCGACGGAAGAGGGATATCGTATGTCCAAGGCGGCACTGAACATGGCGACTGTGTGCATGTCTGTGAATTACAAGAGCTGGGGGGCGAAGGTCTGGGCTTTCTGTCCGGGGTATGTTGTCACAAACTTGACCGGCGAGAAGGACAGACAAAACAGGATAAACCAGGGAGCTGAAAGCTCGGAGACTAGTGCCGCTGGGATTGTCGAAATCGTCGAGGGCAAGAGGGACGGGCAGCCTGATGAATTTTTGGCAAAATATGGCAAAACCTGGAATTGGTAGGCATACCTAGTAGATGTGCTTGATCCTTAATGAGAAGGGACAGAGGGCTTGAAATGTTAGATTTGTAACAGAACGGCCTTAACATTTATTTTTGTTATAGTAGAAGTAGGTTTCTTCTCTTATACTTTGTAAATTTTATAGATAAACTATTAGAAAATCCATAAGAAGATTATTTATCTAATATTGTCCTTCAAAAAGCTAGTAATAAATGCTAAGTATATAACCACAATATACTATTAAATAATAGGCCTTTTAATATTAAAAATTAACAATCCCCTAAGGAGTTTATAAACTCTAAACAAAGAAATTGAAAGTTTCTTTGCTATGAGAAACAATTCCTCTTTTGACTGATTTATTCTTGTGTGAGATGGTTAGTATGTGGAAGCAGATAGTGTATTGCTTCGAGCCGCAGCCAGGTTTTTTATTGACTTTCAGAGTTGCAGCTCGCTTTAGTTTGTCGTTATTATCTCACAACAGCTCCCTATAATCTTGATAAGGAGGATACAGATGACGTAGCACCTACGGCAGTAGGTTCTGAATGTCAATATTCTATTCTATCTAAAGAGCTAGTCAATTACTAAAAGAAGCAATCCTTATATACTACGAAGCTAGCCCCTTCGCTTAATACTAGAGTAGTATGATGACTTAAGGTCATTCACCTATATTCATATAATAATATTAATATTAGTAATAATTATAATATTAGTAAAAAATATATCACATTAATTATCAAATTATTAACATTTATTTGAATGGTTGTTGAAAATATAATCACAAAATTTCCTATATTGTTACTATTCAATGCGCAATATAAATCAGCGTTGTCAATCAGCGATGTGATCAGGTGATAACCTGCCACTATCACTACCTCCTATTCCAGTACCTGATCTAAACCCAGTCTATACTGCGAAGTAAAAGGCCCGTGGCCGCCACCTTGACTAAAGCCTCCTATTATTCCCATTGTTGAACATGAAACACCGACGACACGATAACCTTCTGCACTGGCGCCGTTGTATGTAAGTCAGCATAGCCAACTCTAACACCAATATGAACTACAGGTCCAATGTAAGAGGGACTGCTGTAGTTGAAGAAGTCAATATTATCAAGATTACGCATCCATAAGCGTAGCGAGCCTGCTTCTGCCGATCTTCCCAGGTAATAATCTCCGGCATTCTTGATAGTGAGCCGTATATATTGCTCTGTACCAACCGAACACTCGTAATAACATCTTCGGCAGTACTAATATCAAGGGCATATGATACAAGGTTTCCTAAAGTACAAGAGCCCTAAGGCCCGAAGAATGGGCTGCAGGAGACATGATATTAACCGGATCGGCTTCGCTTGATGAATGCAGCAGCTTGAAGAATATCGTACTAAGGATTTGTTTGAACCGCACCCTAGTATCCCAGATCTGTGGTGTTGGCGTGCTCGGTCAGACGATATTATTGTTTTCCTGAATGGCGAAAAGACAAACCCCATTTAGATGGAACAACATATCACGGCTAGCAACCCTGAAGTAAGCGGCGCACTTGGCATCGGAGCCCAAAAGCTCCAGGCCGCTCTCCTGATTGAGCCATTTTCGGATTTACCTCTTACAACAGCAGCCCTGTGGTGGCAAAGTTAATATCTATGTACGAATAAAATGTCAGTATAAATTCCTATATAATTATTTGATATATACATTATTGAATTCAAACTTTTTTCATCTCTAACGAAACACATTTTTCGTTATCAACGAATATTTCTAGTTCAAAATGATAACCGTTTATTATTGACATTTTAATAATAGAAAAAAAGAAAATAAAGGCTTTTCAGCTGAAGGACCTTTATGATTTTTAGAATGAGTGGATGGAAGGGTATGTGTATAGGAGTTAGGAGGAGAAGGGGAGCGAGTGGGGGAGCGAGTGTAGATATTAGAGGGCGGGAAAAGGTATTAGCCGAAAGTCTAAAGGGGAGGGGGTTTCACACTTTGCTATTTATTTTCAATTTGTTCTTTAAGCAGAAGCTTTACTATTATATTATACAGTATAGAATGTAATATTATTTAAACAAGAATACAAATCAATTTTAATCTATATAGTTATAATTGATAATCGATTATTAATCGATTTCAATACAAGTAAGCTTTTTTACTTGCAAATAGTTTTAGACTAAAACTTTCGAAAATCAAGAAATTTCGAAAAATCGAAAATTTCCGAAAATTTCTCTAATTTCCCTTAAAGTAAAATTTTCTAATCATATATATATATAAAAGTTAATTACATTAATACTGTATGACTTATTTTTTCAATACAATATTAAAGATTAAATCTTTTATTATACTTGATGAAATAATGCTTTCGTCAACCACGGATTCTGCCACCACAGGGCAGAACAGGCTGCTCTTATAGAGCGAATATGGCCGAGTATTGAAGAAAGTAACCGTACTGCTCCCGCTCATGCACGTGTTGAGAAATCTTTCGTTCTCGTCATCCCGATGGACCGCCGCCTAATTCGCGCTCCCAAGGGAACTTTTATGCGTGCTGCTAATATCAGCCAGTACACCGAAGAAATCGAGAAAATTTACAAAAATGCAGATGTTTTGTCGATTAACAACGATGATTTGACTGGCGATACAAGGCAACATGTCGCTCCAACAGGCCTTGACGGGACTACGCGTCTTGTCCGCCAACAAATCCTTGCTGCAACAGGTTGGCCAAGTCTCGACAATGATGTCAATCTCTTCGATCGTGGTATAGATTCACTCCAAGGTCTCCAGCTTACGCGTACTTTACGACGTATCTTTCACCATCCTGGTTTTGCCCCTTCGACTGTCTACCAAAATCCCACCGTATCCCACTGGTAGCCGCCATTCTTACACCTAACGAAACTGTTCAAATTGAACGGGGGTCTATGGAAGGTTTACTTGCTACATACCGCAAACTCATACATCATATACCAGTATCTAAACAGACAGCTGAGCATCCCAAGCAGGCATCTGAGAAAGTCAATGTCCTTTTGACCGGGTCTACAGGCATCGTAGGTATCATTTATTGCAAGCACTACTTAGCCGCGATAGAAACGCACACGTATTTTGCTTGGATCGTGGCAAAGACGGCGGGAGAGACACACAATGCAAGAATTTTGTTGCAGCTGGAATCCCTACAAGCCAACTTGACAAACGTGTCACTTTTATCAAAGTCAATGTCGAGTCACAATTCCTAGGTCTAGATAGTACTTTATACGACTCGCTCCGTTCAGAGGTCAATCTCATTTTCCATACAGCATGGCCCGTCAATTTTAACCTGCCACTATCTGCGTTCCGTCCACAGCTTGCCGCGTTGGTGAACTTGTTCACTCTAGCTGCTTCTGCTGCTTCCAATACAGTACGGTTCATTTTCATATCATCAATAGCCGCTGTGGAGGGACATAGACACGGTCCAGCTCCCGAGAAAATCCTCGAAAGCCTCGAAGCACCTGCACCTTTTGGCTACGGCCGCGCCAAATTCCCTGCAGAGCTGCTTGTCGACGCTGGTGGTCGGCATCCCGGAAACAAAGTACCTACGACTGTGATCCGCGTGGGTCAGGTCGCAGGTTCTGTGCACAACCCTGGTATATGGAATCCACGGGAGTAGCTACCAAGTTTAGTGCTCAGTTCCCTGCACTTTGAACATATCTCCGATAGCCTTGGTCCAGGATTTGACAATGTCGATTTTGTGCCTGTGGACTTGTTGAGCCATATACTAGTCGTCCTAGCTACGGCTGCAACGGCAGAACAGCCTATAACGCTGCGACGGTGTTCAATCTGCGGAATCCGCAGCTGGTATCTTGGAGCAAGTTGTTGCCTGTTATTGTGGCAATACAGCCGCTTCAAATAGTGTCGCCTGCGACATGGCTGGCTAGTTTGTGAGCGAGCAGCGAGGCAGACTATGAGGATATGGCGGCGAACCCGGCTGTTAAATTACTTTATTTCTTTGAAGGCTTGTGGGCGATACACGCAAATACTGAGAAAGTGCCAATGCAGCCTATGGTGGTGGAGAAGGCTCTCGAAGCAAGCCCTACCATGCGAAAGCTAGATGCTGTTAAAGTGGAACGGATGCATAAATGGGTTGAAGAATGGGTGGCCGCGAGGAAGTGATTATACTGCATTACATTCAAATCACTGTTTCAATTAATGCACAAGATTGAGTTACTCAAATTCGGCCTGTCGTATAGATGGATCCATGGATCCCTTTAATAATAATAAATCCGAGAGGTGGGTGCACAAGCCACATTCACCAGCCACTCCGATCGAATTATTTCGGCCGAAAATTATTTTTATAGGAACTACCTCCAAGTCAATGTTCTCTGTGCTAGAATCAAATGAGGCTCTTACTACCGATTCGGGTTTTGAATATATGGCGCTCTTACATGACTTTCAAGTTTGACTAGAGATTTCATGCATGAAAATGCTTATAATGCGTTCATACTTGAGAATTTGTGCTGAAGTATTTGCTCATTGATGCTGATACCTACCTCCTATCAGAGTAAGCCGTCTCGCTTGTACCTGACGATGCTGTTCTATGCCCGTTACCAAGTGGGGGAGAGGTCGACCGCTGGCTCAAAATAGAACGATGGTTTTGGTTTTATTGGCTATTATGCCCGTAAAGTCCGTTGAGAAATACTATATCATCTTCGCTCGTTCACTTTATACTAGACAAACAAACAAGATTATACAGAAAAGGTTATACTTCTCTATCTCATTCCGTACCTTTAATACAGAATCGAGATGCCTACTCCAACAAGTGCAATTAAGGTTGTCTTTGGGTCAATGACCATCGGTAGACCAGGTATATATCTTCCCCTTTGAACTCCTTCAACTCAAGCTCATCATTCTCTTCTTAGGTGATGGAATCCGTATCACAACCGTTGAAGGCGCCCAGAAAATTTTCGATGTATTCCAAGCACATGATCATTTAGAGGTCGACTCTGCTCGTACCTATGGCGGCGGTTCGACCGAAGAAAGACTCGCAGAAATAGATTGGCAATCACGTGGCCTCATTATGCAAACCAAGCTCTATCCCACCAAGGGAGCAATGTCATGGCTCACAAAAGATTCATACTCTCTCTCTGCTGCCGATGTCCGTCGTGGTTTCGAAGACAGTATGAAAGCGCTGAACACAGATCGTATAGAGATGTTCTATCTCCACGGTCCCGACCGCAGCACCCCCCTCGAAGATACCCTTAGTGAAGTCAACAAACTCCACCAAGAAGGAAGATTCGAGCGTTTTGGAATTTCCAACTTTACTTCCTGGGAAGTAGCTCGAATCTATGACATTGCCGAAAAAAACGGCTGGGTAAAACCATCTGTCTACCAGGGTCTTTACAACGCCTTCAATCGTTCTGTAGAAGCAGAACTTATTTCCTGTCTCCGCTTTTACAACATGTCTCTCTACGCATTCCAACCACTAGCCGGCGGTTTCCTCACCTCGAAATACCATCGCGATCAAATCGAATACGAAGCTGGTTCCCGCTTCGATCCTTCCAAGCCACAAGGACAATTGCATCACGGTCGCTACATTAATGATCGAAATCTCTACGCATTGGAGGATATTCTTCGACCTGTGATCAAGAAACATGGACTTACCGAGGCGGAATGTGGATTGAGGTGGATGGCGCATCACTCTTCCATGAAGAAGGAATTGAATGATGCTGTGATTGTGGGAGCTAGTAGTCCCGAGCAGTTGGAGCAAAATTTGAAGGATTTGGAGAAGGGAGAATTGCCGGAAGAGGTAGTAGAGGCGTTGGAGAAGTGCTGGAAACACATCTCCGGAGTTTACAAGTATTTTCATTAGAGGATTATGGGGTATGGCAAGCGCTTGAAATTCCACTCGAATGCCGATGTATAGAATTGTAGAGACCGAACAAACAACCAGGAAAATTTAATATCTGAATGAATCTGAGATAATAGTTGTGGTTTAAAATTTCTCGGCTAAATGTGAATAATTTGCAGGTTTTTCTCTCCAAGTCAATATTTGTCTCAATTTTCAATTCATGGACTTTATTGATATCACTTTGTCGGTGTATGATCAAAGTATGGAGTTGTCCCGACGCCCACATGAGTTAGATGTATGAATATTGAATCTTAGGAGTATGATGTTTGAATTTCAAGGATTTAATCGGGGTTCTTCTGAGGCATCAAACGATGCCGAAGGTATTTACCGCGTTACATTGAAATCTCGTTCGAGATATTCAGTTTTTGATATCTTGGCATGTACTCATCAACAGAATATAGAAAGCGACAAACATACCTGAGTCGACCGGCATCAATTGATCTAGACTTCATCATTAATAAACTTAATCGAAAGAGAAGATAACCCCCATTATCCAAAATTATAGATAACATCCGTTTACAAATGCAGTGTAACATATGGGGTAGACGGGATCCACCAAGTTTCCCGAACACCCACACGGAAAACTTGTCATCGTGCGGAGCTTAGTTTTCCGTGCCCCGCATCAAGTTTTCCGAGATATCGAGCATCCAGCTTGTAAAGAGCGCGAAGGAAATAGATTGTCAATCGAATCACACCACCGTGGGACTTATTGCAGCTGTTATCGTTGCTATCGTAAGTTCTGGGCGATACGAATGTGTCATGTGAAAACCTTCTGATAGGTGATGCGAGATGAATAGGAGAAAATATGCGATGATTACTTTACTATATAAGAGACGCTGTTTCCCGTGTGAATGGTATACAATTCTGGTTTTCTCATGATTTATCCAAATTGAACACTCAAATTTCATCTTCTATACTCACAACTTACGAATTACTACGATAGAGATGTCGCAATCTCAAGCCTCTACTATGCTAGCATCTACCTCAAAAAGTGTACCTCTTTACCAAAACGTTGATGGTAAAGCAATGAGAGAAAACGCAAACTCATTTCTCATAAGATATGGAGGAAACTTCTCATCTGAAATCATTGTAGGAGCAGAAGGTGTTTACATCTACACTGCCGATGGTAGAAAGATACTAGATTTTACTTCCGGACAAATGAGTTGTCTCATTGGCCATGGACATCCTGAAATTGTTGAGGCAATCACTGCACATGCTGCAAAACTGGATCATTTACTCAGTGGCATGCTAAGCCCGCCAGTGGTAGAACTCGCACAAAAGTTGACGTCTTTGACACCACCCGGACTTGATCGTGCTATGTTTCTCAATACTGGAGCTGAGTCAAATGAAGCTGCTATCAAAATGGCTAAATTGTATACTGGAAAGTATGAGATAGTTGGTTTGGGGGCGAGTTGGCATGGAATGACGGGAAGTGCGACTGCATCAACCTACCACTCTGGGAGAACGGGTTATGGCCCTTGCGTAGGTCCACTGCTGTATGAATTTACATAGAATGACAATACTAACTGCAAAAAGATGCCAGGAAACCTCGTTCTACCATCTCCAAACGCATATCGTTCGATTTTCCGCCATGCAGATGGCTCATATGACTGGGAAACAGAGTTGAATTATGGGTGGAATTTGATCGATCAACAATCGACGGGGTCATTAGCCGCAGTAATTCTCGAACCTATCCTCAGTTCCGGAGGTATGCATGTCTTGCCAAAAGGATATATGAAAGCGATGAAGAAACACTGCGAAAACCGCGGCATGCTTCTTATTGTCGACGAGGCACAAACGGCAATTGGTAGATGCGGTTCTATGTTTGCAATTGAGCACGATGAATGCACCCCCGATATTTTGACTCTCAGCAAGACATTGGGCAATGGACTTCCACTTGCAGCCGTTGTCACCTCGGCGGAAATTGAAGAAAATTGCTTCGATCGCGGTTATCTTTTCTACACAACTCATGTAAATGACCCGTTACCTGCTGCTGTGGGAGCCAAGGTTCTGGATATTGTAGTCCGAGATAATCTTGTCGAGCGCTCTCGCGTAGCAGGCTTGAAGTTGAACGCTGAGTTGAAAATATTACAGGAAAAGTATGGTTGTATTGGAGACGTTCGCGGTAGAGGTTTAATGGCAGGAGTGGAAATTGTAAAGGATCGAGCTACTAAAGAGCCAGCGCCGGAACTGGGAGCAGCATTGACAGAGAAACTAAGTGAACTCGGTTTATCTGCAAATCTATCGACAATGAAGTCGTTTGGTGGGGTGTTTCGTATAGCTCCTCCTATCACTATTACTGATGAAGAGTTGATGGCTGGACTTAGAATATTTGAGGAGGCGTTGAGGATTACTCCTGATACAATGCCGATTGATTAGATATAAGAGACCGACAGTACCTCTTCAAACTGCAAAACTCGTTACTTAATTCAAGCAAGCCTAATTACTCCAAATCTTTTGAAACATGTTGAATGCCCGGGCGCAAACGTTATGGAAATGCCTGTCCTGTCAATATAAATGAAGTGCACAGTCCAAGTCAATCCACATCCGATATTGTACCGATTCCTCTAACCTTGTGTCACTTCGGAAAACTGAACCATCCCACCATTTTTGATATCTAGACACAAATTCCTTCGGACAACTGGTAACACTAACCATTTTGGGTGATCAACCGTGTTTTTACGAGTGGTTTACAGCAATAAGATTCATTACACCAATGAATCCTCCCTCCACGTTGAATGAATCCCGACCATATCGGTCCCACAAAATTCCAGCCTGCGATCGATGTCGAAAGCGTAAGTTAAGATGTGAAGCCGACTTATCAAATGGTCCATGTCGTATTTGTCGGGAGCAAGGTGCCGATTGTGTTAGGTCGGAAGCCTCCAGAACGAAGAAACACACCACCCTAAACACAAATAGCATAGAAGTGCCTTCAGTGCGTTCATTGAAACGTCCCAGAATCCTTGATCCAAGCCCTTCTACTTCGCTAAGACTTGAAAACCGTTTCCCAGGAGATAGTACCGCGGAGAAATCTGGTCTTCAAAGTCCCGACTATAGTCGACAGGAAAGGCCAAGTGTCAACGACAAATCTTCTATGATTATCGGTCCCATCATTGCAGAGGATGTCCAGTTACTGGAGCAATATATGGAATCTCAAGCTCGCCCTGACAGATCTAACAGGGGACGCTTATATGACACTGTATCGGACAATCCAAAAGACCCAGTGATTTATCTCAGCGTTTCTCGACGAAGAGAAGGGCTCTCTTCAAGTGAGCGAGCAGGTGAAAAACAGAAGGAAATTTTGGAACAAATCCTAGGGCCAAATGTCAGAGAAGTTGTTAATCTGTATGGTCCATGCCAATATCGCATTGCGTATGCTGAACACTTCTCAGTTACTTTCGCCATATTCATCCTAGCTTTCCTATCATTGACGAGCATAATTTCAACCAATTATACTCCAAGGGCGATAAAAGCTTATCACCCGCACTTATTTGTGATATATTAGCTTCATCTTTGGTATACTGGAGGCATTCCCCAAACCTCAAACGATTTCCGGTTCCAGACCAGCGATATTGCTGGAATCTGGCCGTAGAATCACTTCAAGGAGATTTTCTCGCACCAGGTCTCTCGACCCTTTATGCAGCGCTCCTTGACTTGTCTGGGCGACCTGTTGTCTCGATTACAGGCAATACGCTTACTAGTGGAAGATCTGTTGCTCTCGCTCATAGTCTAGGGTTAAATCGTGATCCTAGCAGATGGAGAATATCCGATCATGGAAAGAGTCTACGAACTCGTCTTTGGTGGGGTGTTTTAATCCATGATCGCTGGTGAGTATCATGTGTCATATTACAAATGATCACAATTTCCTACTAAAACAATCCTCTAGGTCGAGCTTCGCCCATGGTGTACCTGCGCACATCCGAAGAAATGAATATGATGTCCCGCTGCCTACACTCGAGGGACTTCTCACAGAAGGCAATCACAAAACTTCACGCATTCGCCCAGCAGAATGCTTCATCTTACTCTGCACGCTGACCGAAGTTCTTGGCGATATCCTTCCACTCCTGTATGATCGCCGATGCAGACCAATCACCGAAACCAACAAACTCTTGCGGCAACTCGAAACCAATCTTGACGAATGGGAAGAGTCTCTTCCACAATGGGCGACAAATGAATCTAACGCCGAGCAAGTCTCGGGTCTCAGCAGCCTACGGCTCGGATTTCTCTCGGTCAAAATGCTACTTTGCCGTATAGCCTTTCATGCAAGTTCACTATCCACACTTACATAAAGCTGAATACTAATCACCACACAGAGTACAACGCATTCTCCCGAGCCATGTCTAAAAGAAGTCAAAACATACCACCAAGCAATGCTACGCGAGTGCGCAAGAGCAATAACAACCTTCCTCTCTTCTCTAACAGAACAGAATCTCCACGAATTCTGGATGCCATGTATGTCGTACTCTCCATCTCACTGTACCAATAACTAAACCCATGGAAGATAGCGCATACCACATCTGTTCCGCAACCATCATCCTCCTTCGCTGCGCCATCGATACCACTGATATCGAAACCGCCGAGTCGTGCAAATCTAGTCTATTCCAAGTAAAGCAATGGTTAGATTGGGCACACACTTCTCATCATTGGGATCTCGCTGAAATATGTCTCGCGCAATGCGCAGAACCGATTGAAAGATTGAACGTGTCATCGCGTGCAACGGCAACGAATGTTCGAGAAAATAGTACTGAACAGCCGGGCTTGGGAGTGGTAGGTGAAAGTATAGGGGATCCCACAAATGTACCCTTTCTTGCGGATACCGAGAGCTTGATGAATGGACTTGAGTATCCATTTGTTGACCTGTGGGATATGTTTGAGCAGGAATATTGATAAAGATTAGGCCATATGCCTCAAAACAAAATCAATCTGCATGACATTCAATACATCCATCATTATATCAATATGTTCCGTTAGTTAGTTCTTCATTAGGTTCACTCATTTCAATCAGCAAATTTAAGGGACAGAAAGAATATGTAATACAGGTTTGTATTAAGTCCCTGCCAAGGCTACATACATACTTGTTAAAGTTGCAATATTGCACCTCCAGAAAACTAAAATACCAGCCGATGTTTCTATCAAGATTATTCGTATCGCGTAAAGCAATAACTTCTAGGTAGAATGGGTATGAGTCGTAAAGTTACTTTTGAAAATTTCCCAACTCCATGAACTCCAACCAATGCTCCCCCAACCATATGCAACCATTTCAAAATCATCCAACGGAAGAAATTGTCAAGTCATCAAGTTTTAATTTAAAGACTCAACTCAACTGCCTTGCTAGACTTGATCTGGCTAGACCATTCTGCAAGAGCAGCTTCAACCTCTCCACCAGGTCCACAGTACTTCTCAACCGAGTGTGCACTACGGCCAATAAAGTTCTTTGGGTCCATCATGTTGTCAAGATCAGCCCAGACTGGTTCAAAGTACTTGGTGGCCTTGATACGGTCGATCAAGTCGTTCTTACCACCTTGCTTCTTGACAACGTCAGAAGCTTGGTGAGAAAGGACACGGATCTCTTCATGAGCCTCTTGTCTTGATCCTCCATTGGCAACAATTCTCATGATGATGACTTCTGTAGCCATGAAAGGCAATTCCTCCATGACACGAGAGTGGATACGGTTTGGGTAAACAACGAAGCCAGAGACAACGTTATCCATAGCCATGCAGACAGCGTCAGCTGAGAGGAACATCTCGGGGATGGTGATACGGCGGATGGCAGAGTCATCGAGAGTTCTCTCAAACCATTGAGCAGCGTAGGTATCGTTGGCGTTCTTGTTGAGGTTGGCAAGATGACGACCAAGAGCTGCAATACGCTCGGATCTCATTGGGTTGCGTTTGTAAGCCATGGCTGATGAACCAATTTGATCCTTCTCAAATGGCTCTTCCAACTCCTTCAAGTTGGCAAGATGACGAATGTCACTTGAGATTCTCTGGGCAGTAGCACCAAAGCTGGAAAGAGCATTGGCAATTCTGAGATCAACCTTGCGGGAATAGGTTTGAGTGCTGATAGCGTAACAGCTTGGGAAGCCAGCCTTCTCGCAAAGGATTTCATTGAGCTGGTCGATCTTGGCACCATCGCCCTTGAAGATCTCCATGAAACTGGCTTGTGTACCAGTTGTACCTTGGGCACCACGGTAACCTATTTTCAGAAAGAATCAGCAAATGTACAAAGAGATGAGAGCAAATCAAGCTCAAGTTGGAGAAATATCAGAAAGACTTACGAAGATCAGCTCTAACTCTCTTGATGTCCTCCAAATCCATGAGAAGATCTTGAACCCATTGAGATGCACGACGACCAACAGTGATCAATTGAGCAGGTTGGAAATGAGTGTAGCCCAGGGTAGGTAAATCCTTGAACTCAAGAGCAAATTGAGACAACTTGTGAATGATAGTGGCCAATTTTGGAAGGATCAAATCGAGAGCATCACGCTGGAAGATGAGATCGGCATTGTCGGTGCAGTAGCAGGAAGTGGCACCATAGTGAATGATACCAGCAGCCTTTGGAGCAACTTGGCCAAATGCGTGAACATGTGCCATACTAAGTATAAGGAGTTAGCAAATTCATCTTTCAAATCGAAGAAGTGAGGATTTGGAGAACTTACACATCATGACGACGCTTCTTCTCCTCCTCAGCAGCAACCTCGAAGTCCTTATCGGTCATGATTCTATTTTCCTTCATTTGTTGAATACCCTCAGCACTGATATCCAAACCCAACTCTTTCTCGGCTTCAGCAAGATCGATCCAAAGGGTTCTCCATGTTGAAGCACGGTTGCGAGCAGAGAAGATCTCCTTCATCTCCTTGCCTGTGAAAGTAAAATGGTTAGCATTGAGTCTTTAAGTATGATTGAACAAATACATTAATTGTCAAATATGAAATTCAACTGAGGGAAGAGAAGAGCGCATTATGAGATGCAGTCAATGGACTCGAGAGGAAGAATACACTTGGGTTTGTGATTTTATCAATCAACTGCTGGGGGAGAGAATCTGATACTTACTTGCATAACGCGAAGTCAAGGGAGTTTGATAGATATCGTTGGCAGACATCTTGAATAGATTATCCCAAAGATCTTGGTATATTCTGAGTGATTTGATGTTTCTGTCTTGTGAAAAGAGGTTTCCAGGAATCGGAGAGGTTGTTGTTAGGAGATAAGAATTGAAAGATTGAAATACGCGGGGCAGACAAAATTAATAAATTTGTGGAGGGGAAAAAATGATGCTGGAGTCACCAGCGGCCGCTTTGTCCCGTTCCGAGACACCAAACTAGTAGTTTTTAGGGCAATTTTTCAACCAGGATGTTAGATTGGATTCGGTGCACGGGCTGAAAAATGCTGTTGAGAGAAATTCTTGTCTAGTGAATGCCCGAAGATCTTCCACTGACCTACCAGTTTCTGTATACAAACAAAGAGTGATAATATATAAGACTACCTGGTAATCATACAGAAAAAGAGGCTGTGTTGACTTTGAGAGGGTTGTTCATCAAGTGAATGATATTATATGATCATTCTGAATCTCAACAAAAAGCCAATACCTGTCAAGGTGCTTCGAGAATGGAATCAAACTCTACATCTACACATGCCCATTGACACACAAGCAGTTCCAAACCTGAATATATTGACTCTAGATTCACTCCAACCTTGTTGACTGAAAGTACATCAAGCCTTCCCATACCTACCTATTGAGTATTGACCCAAAAGAATACCTCACAGCACTGGTGATATAGTCCTTCCGTCCGACTACGGAGCGTTTCAACATCTCGTCCTCATTATCGTTAAAAAGTTCCTCTCCCCTATTTATGCCGACAAAGAGCGAACTATCGAGTGATGACCATAAATAAATCCGAATATGATTGGTCAATGGTTTTGTTGATGTCGTGATTTTCTTGATCTGCAACTGGTGGAAAATCTCCACAATATTGATGTTGAGCTATTTCTCCATTTCACATGGCTTTAGAAAATATCTGATCATAATTCTTCGCCTTGTTGACTTTGAAGAGTAACCAGAAGTGAATTGTTCACAACGACCACAGAGAAACTTTTCTTTCCTTCCGTTGAGGTCTTTAATTTGCATGTCAGTGGACAATAAGATCCTTCTTGAGCAGATCAGCACCCTTGTCTGGTGGAGATTTGCATGCTTTCAAGGAGCCTGCATAGTGCCAGGTGAATGATATCTGTGTGTTGAGTGACACTACTCATGTATCTATAGTCCAGATTCACTTCTGGGCTTATAAAAAGTCACAAGGGACAGAACAGAGGTCCAAAAGATGGATCGCTGCTTCCAAAGTACAATTTGCACAAATGAACATAAAAAACTTGCATGATTGAATTGCCCTTCACACCAAACAATCATTAAGAAGTCTGGTGAGATTTGTGAAAGACTTGTGTGTGAAAACTGGTTATCCAGACCTCTAGAAGAGAAGGAGTAATTGTTAGGAAGCATGGAAAGAACGAGTGTGCCCCGTCACATATTTTGGATATCAACTGTGAAGTACCTTTTTGACGCAAAGACAAGTATCTTTGATGGCAGGATAGTATTCAAAACATGATGCCCAACAATTGGCTTGAACCAAAATGAATCTTAACTGAATGAAAACCCATGATTTCTACAGATCAATAAATCAAATTCATACTACTGTTGAAGAGGTGGCTCCTTCTTGATGTGTTACTCTTTGTAATCGTTCCAGAAGTCCAGAAACCCATTTAGAAGGAGTCCCTCAAACAGAGAAGAAAGCAAGAGAAAGAACGCTCCGAACGCTGAATTTTCTGTTTCTCAATGAAAGTAAGAGCCACGGTAGTCATTCTTTCCAAATTTGAATATTCCAAAGTGTTCAGGAAGGCATAAAGCTCTCATTTCCTCAAAACTCTAGAGATACTGTATCCATTTCCCACATCAAGCCGCAAAAGTTGTGACTCCGACGATGAACTGGATCACAGCCACGATACAAAACCCCACAATCTTCACATCTCATTTGGTTCTTTGCCATCAATACATTTTGACTGCAAGAGAAATCTTGTGCTCATCTTCATAAAATCGAACTAACTACTCCCTCCATTCAAAATTTATTTCGAGTAGAGGAATAAATTTTCAGCTTCTAATGGTTGATTTTCTGCTTTCCTTGTAGTGGTAAGTGAAGTGGTATTCAAGTCCGTCCATTATTTTCTAGAGGCGGCTTGGCAGGTACTCCAATATGGCCGATTCAATGATTCAAGGTAGGTCACAAGATTTCATTTCATGTATTGATTAAGATTATTCTCAAGATACAGAAGATATTTATTATCAAGTCTCCCAGTGGCACCGACTCTCCAGACTCCCATGACAAATCCTTGCCATTGTATAACCTTCCCTAAATGAAAGTTCTGCATATCTTTTGAAATCCCTTTTGCTGTTATCCATTGTTGTCCGTATATTTATTCAAGAGGTAGAAGAAACCATTATTATCAGCTCTCTACCACGTCAACCAGTTTTTATAGAACCCTCTCCGCGATGTTAGAGGTTGTCGAAAATTGTCGATAAGATACCGAAGAAGTTTGAAACGTTGCCATACAAAGAAATATGTGATATCTCCAATACCATCGCTTCATCGCCGTAAACTGACATCAAGGTGTATGCCGGGTCTGAGGAAGGATCTTAGAAGATGTCGACTCATACAAATGGTAGTAGATTAAGAACGGCCAAAGGAGTGAAGGCATCAGCGATTCTAGATCTGGGCACTTGGACTCGCGGGTTAGGTTTCGGGACGTATTTTTGAGATCCAGGGAAGTGTTCTCTCCATATCTTGTCATCAAGCTTTTGCCCAAGCTCTTTCCAAGTAGTGATTGTGAGTTCCATGCGACAATGTAGATTTGGAATACAGTCTCGCACGTGAACGAAACGAATTAAAAATTCAGTCCGGCACTCGACACAATGTTCAATCTCACTTGTCTCTTCTTTGACTTTCTTCCAGTATAGCCACCACAAACTCTCAGGATATTTGCGGCGTACGTATCTAACTTGATCCCGGCTCGTTGGGCAAATCCGGGGACGAATATGCATCGAATTCGAATAGCATTGAATATGGGCACATATATCGACGCGTAGCCGTATCACTTCCCCACATTTTCCTTGGAAAACCCTATGTTGGCGGACTAATGTAGAACCGCTATTCTTAACGAATGTAATCTCATCCTTCTGGAAACCACAAGATTCACTACCTTCGCGGATAACATTCCAAGACACGTCTCTCTCGACAGTCCAGGGAAAATCATCTCGGTTATAGGGGGCAAAGAAGCAGATGTGGTGATGTAGATCCCGGGCTAGATATGCTGCAGCCATCTCATTGATGTGATATGATCTACTCAACATTTTCCTTTGGTCAACCGAAAGTTTTGAAAGTTTCTGAAGAATCCTGCCGGCGCCTTTTGCGGGGCTCGAACGTTGCAGAGCACAAGACATATCGCAGCAACCATTCAAGGTCATATTCTTAATATCATATTGCATTATCCTTTGAAATAACAAGTTCTCATGGCGTGTTAGATTGACTATGTATTGAGATCCGATGATGCCATAGATTGTTTTGCACGAAATGGAGAATAGCGCGGCCGATGCGACATCCAAGTTGTCAGCAATCTGTTGGATCAATTCTTTAGGGAAATACTCAAACGATGAGTTTGTTAATGCGTTTCGTTTGTGAGCAAAGTGTATTCTTAGAAATCGAACGACGGCGGAACGTATCCTAAAATGATCCATCTTGGTTGGAGCTGGGTGTTGTGGGAATCGATGATGTTGTAAAAGAGACACATTTCAGGAAAAGGTCTGGACAATGTGTGATGTAACTGTTCAGAAGAAGAGTGTCATTACTTAGCCTAGCGCATGTGATTCCCCAGACTTGATTACACATTAGTGCAATGGAGATCTTCAAGTACCGGTAGGTAAATAAATACATCATGTACGCTTCGCTTAGTCATTTTAGAGTAATCTTGCGTGCTTTCCCCCTCTATTATGCGGGGGTAAAAATGATCATTGTCCCTAGGTGGTTAAGGAATAAGGCAGTAAATGAGTTCTTTTATTCTGCAAAGTAACAAACTTTGAGTTCTTCAATAAAAACTCGATGGTTTCTTACACAGTTGCACGTCAAAAAGGTATCCAGTTCAGGTTACCGGACAATACTGAATTTTCGTTTAATTTAAAGCCACACAAAAACCGACACAAAACCGGCACAATTACAGTAGATACGATAGATTTGCTAGTATGAACCCCAACACAGAACTGAAATGTCAAATGTTCTTATTCCTTTCTGAAGGCCGAGGATAATTTCATTTTGGAGCAATATTCGTACGTTGATCGGGAGAATGTGTCGACTTTGTGCAGGATTACTTGTAAACCTCACAGCTATTTTAAGGAATTATGTGCTCTGAGAATTTTATATTCACTCGCATATAGCTTTTTACTTGAATGGAATCATTACGTCTTCACCATCTTGTTAATATCGAGGAAAATGGGTTATCGCGGTCTCGTGATTCAAGACTTCAGTACAATTCTCAAACTGCACTCTTATGTTTGAAAATTAGACGACAGTGTCGATGATTCTATCCTAGCTATATAAGTTGGCAGAATCCAAGGTCAAGATGTGTTTAATTCACTCACATTGATAGTTTATCTCTGTTTTGATCATACGGCAGAGTGAATGTGTCGGCGACCCATAATAATTTATCAAGATGACCGTATCCAACTCTTGAACTATATTTATTGTTCACACTGTGCCCTTTTAAAAGATCACTAAACACCGGTGATCGGGGTGCTGCTCCAGTTTCTTATAGTCGTAACATAACAAACTGCTATTGTCCTAGAAAGAGGTACATTTGTTACTACTTTGTTGATACATCCCGTCTTCGACCTACCAGACGTTAAACTCGACGTCTTTGGCTTTGTTCCTGAATTAATTCACTACCCAACTGGAAGCCAGTTTTCAACAGTAATTGTGAGCATCTCCATTTTGGTCGAGTCCCAGCCAATCATACCTCTATATACCTAACACTTTGCCAAGTATCAGGTCCTCGAAGCTCTCTACCAAATGTGTGTCCTATACTACACCATGTATAGCTGTTTCCCCAGCTGCAAGACGGGAACCAAACAACCATTGGAACTAGAACGTTGTGGACTCTTCCGCGAGATCGAAGATCTGTCAGTAGACACCAACAGATGTAGCGAAGCAAGGGGTCGAAATGGTCAAAAGACTGAATTTAAGATGTTGAGACTTAAGCAACGCTGCCCTGCATGTGTCACAAAAGCAATAGCGGCAAAAGTAGCAGAGAGGAAGGCGAGAGAAGAAAAAGAAAGGAAGGCGGAGAGAAACGGGGAGAGAGGGGAGGTTCTAAGACAGTTGAGAATGGAGGAGGATGAAGAGGAAGAGACTCCTAGATTCAGTCAACACCAGTTCACTGACGCCAACTTTCCTCTTAATACTTGTAATCCTGACAAGAAGTTGGTCTGGTTTCTTGAACCAGATGAGCTAGTAGCAGACATGGAAGGCGAATTGAGAAATGGAGCAAGTTTCCAAAAAATCGTGGAATCTATGGCTATGAAGGCAGAACTCTTTCTTCAATATCAAGATCAAAATCCGCGCCGACTTACCAACCCTGACGATTCATTATTCCCCATGACTACCATCACAGCCACTATTAATAATCATCAAGACAAACTCCCAAGCCTCGAAGACATTTTCACGACCCCACTATCTCCCATGTCTACGCTGCTAAGCGACACAGCGTCTGGAGAAGGGCCTCCAAAATTGCTTGGTGACACTGAAGGAAATTTTGGCTTGGGCATTTACTTCTAAACGCTTGAAAGCGTGGAGATGAAAGCAATTGCAAACATTCAAGCTTTTCAAGGTAGTGGGGGTAAAATCGTTTAGCGTCCATCAGAGTGTTCCACAGTTTGGAACTAGCAGTCTTAATGTAAGCTTAAAATATTAAGCCTTCCAATATCCGAAATGAATTTGAGATTTCAACCCAATAGAATATTCGAATTAACATATTGGAAGAATCTGAATGTCAAACTGCAGCCCGGACCATCGAAAACGGTAGGACCCATCATACTTGGGGAGATGATGGGGAAGTGTGGCAGAATATAAGTAGGCAGATATGAGAACTCGGGATTGCACAGCAAAATTCCAAGAGATAATTAAACCACTAGTGTCGTTGTAATAAAGTCAGAACTGTTGTTCGTAATATTGCTACTTGGATACTACGCGATCGGAAGTTTCCAAATGATCTCACTGGGGTGTGAAAACCCTTGTGGTCCAATCCCCAGAAGCAAATTCTATGAAGGAGTTAGGAAAGCCTTTATGCATTGAAAGGTTTGTCAAAAGAGTTCCTTTGGGTGATAATAGAAGAGAGGTACAGCAAAACCTCTCCATAAGAATGCCGGTTTTTGTAGTCTTTTTTAAGGATATATAAAGGTATCCTTGTATAGAGGTTTTGTTTAATTCCGATATAGTAGTAAATTTTTTTTTGATTAGTTTTGATTGGGTAAGTTCTGTGACATTTTTAGGGTTTTAATAAGAAATCTTTTTAAAATCCAGATATGTTTATTATATAATAGTTGATTCTAATGATTTTATTGGTTCAATAAGGATATATGTGATTCTGGGATTGAGAATTATAAGGATATTTTAATAAAGAGTTTTCAAGGATATAGGCCTTTTTTAGGCCTAAATTTTTTTGGGATCGAAAAATATATCCTTATAGAGAGGTTATTTTTATAGGGGGATCCTTACGGAGAGGTTTTGCTGTATACGAATACTCAGTCATGATTTGCCCACGAAAGATTGAGTTGAAGGGCCGACGCTTTGTCGAAATGAGATAATATTTTCCAAATTGAAGTTTACTTTGGCAATGGTGTAGTCCTGGAGATTGCCGAAGCTAGGTAGTTAGAAGAAAGGCAAAAACCCTCATAGAAATGCTTAAAGCTCAACACGGTCATGAGTTTTCCTAAACATCGTTTGCTGTCGATAGCAGCATGAAGAGGCCAATCAGGAGCCGAAAGAATGTCTAACAGGCTTAAGGAAGAAAATGGAAAGATCTAAAATTTCAGGAAAAGGACAAGGACGCAGGCGACTGATAGAAAGGGCACGGCTTTCAAGAAACATTGAGTTGATGATGTGGTTCGGTGCGACTTGTTTTCCTCATCCTCGGCAAGTGAAGGGGTCGGAAGGAAGAAAGCTGTGAACAGTAAATTACCGATGAATCTTTGAAATTGGATCCGCTTAATGAAGGTAAAGTTGGTCCCGAGACGAATGACATGTGTGAATTCGAAATTGTGATAATACATGAGTTTTTTCATAGGTTTACTTTGCTTAGGTATCTACCTATTCAGAAAGTCTTGAGCAGAGCAGCAGCACCTAAGGTTCTTCTTGACCCGATACGGGTAAATTACGGGGTAATTGACGCCGCTTTTAGATGATGCTTTCGCATAGGCAATACTTCGGACGCCGTTTTATTTTTAAAATTATGATCAATAAGATCCTCTGTCCACGTCCCACTGTTCCTCCCTAAATGCTTTCCAACGACATCATAAGGTTTGACCCATATCAACAAGACACCCCGACGAGCCCGATAAGTATCTTGGTGGATGTCTTCATAGCCGAGAACATGACGTCTTTCAAACACATGACAACTTTCCCTCGCTCTTATTGCTTCCTCTCGCACGAAAGGCCATGTGGGCACCGTGTCGATTCTCTATGAACACTGCAGAGAATTCACAAGGGATTGAGCTTTTAAGACGAAAAACACAAATCAATCGATGAATTGATAGGATTGCCGTCCCCGGACCCTCACGTCCCATATCTCACGGCACCACTATAAGCTTAATATCCTAAGCTCTGGTCGTCTGGCCTTCACTAAGACATACTAGTCGTTGATCCTCCGGGAGAGAAACATCCCGAACGCCTCTAGTTACATGCGTAGGTCAAGTTCCTTTGACATTTATTTTCCTTACTTTTGGTAATATACCTTTATTTCTACTTTACTTTCTCCTATTTTTCTATACCTGCGTGATAGCATCACAAGGTTCTCTTTATTTCCGAGAGAAAACCATTGTTTACAACACGAAGGAGACACTGTGAGACACGACGGGTAGGATTTGAGACGAACACGACGATCGAAATCTTACACAAACGAACGAATTCTTGTCTCGATATGGCTTGATTGTTTCGAAGATCGGATGAATAATTGAATAGTCTTGACACAAGATACACAAGTACCTAGAGACTTGGGACGAATTTTGTGCCTGCGGAAAATCCGGAGAACCTTCGAAACAAACCATCAAAGCCGCGACATTGAATCAGACGCAGGAAACTCATTGCGCATTATCTATCATCGTCACAACTAGAAATCCTCTACAGAATGCTCTGTACAAACAGACCCGAGGGCTTCGTACGTCCCAATACATTTCCCTTCAGCTCCGCATCCACTGACAGTTTTTCCAGGGCCCAGCCTCCCACCTCAATTCCTCAACCCTCCCCACAACTTGTTTCACAGACGTTATCCTCATTCCCCTTCCAACTTGGCTCGCTCTCGCCTTCGTACCTATCCTCTTTGCTCTAGGGCTACACCACCGCAAAATCAACTATAACCCCTCCACCGCACACTTGCGCTCCAATACCCGCTCCTCATGTCTCTACCTCATCTTCCTTATCATTTACTACTTCCTCATTTTTGCAAACATCGCCATGCTTACTCTGGAAATCGTGCGGTTGACTAACCTTCACTATGGCATTGGTTTATTGCCATTCGCCTATGCCGGAATCCTTCTCTCGGCTGCTTTGTTTTGGAGTGAAGGAATACAACGACGTGTGAGGTGGTGGCAGGGAATAAATATGTTGATTTGGACAGGAGGAATTGTCATGAGTGCTGTGCAGGTTATTGGATTGAAACAACAATATGGCTACGATGGGAGAAAGGAGAGCAAATATCCAGTTAGCGACCAGATTCTTGACGTAGCTGTCATGGCGGGTGTATATGCCGTTATTGCGCTACTGGAGGTGGTGCTGGTAGTATGGAGGAGGAAGAGAAGAACATCGGCCTTGAGGTCGGAGAGAGGAGAAATGGGTGCGTTTGAATATGGGAGAGGTGTAAGTGAGAGCTCTGGCATGAAGGAGTAGATTATTGTTTCAGACCTGGAGACATCTTTATGGTGATCTTATACTTGTACTTCCTGCAATTGATATGATTGGTTTGGCGCGTTGGAATGAATACATTGGGACTATTCTATTGGAATATGGTCATGGTATACCCTGGGTACTTTACTTTTCACAAACTGTTAGGAAAAATGTAAATACGCCTCGTATCTATTTACTACCACTAAGCTTATTGTATATATATATATATTGCCTCTCAATCAATTAGTGATGAATCTTCATCCATTGACTTGCAGAACAGCAATTGCCACATGATTCTACAGCCAGAACGGAATGCAAGAGTAAGTGGATTTTCGAGACAGGCGCGTTGAGGTTTCAGGCTTTTGAAAAGGATCAGCGCTGACAGGCTCAGCCTGGCTACGTCCTACGCAGACGTACTAAAATATACCATACTTTCGCACACATGGGGCGGCGACGAGATCACTTTCCAAGACTTGGTGAATGGTCCGGGGACGAGATCGAAAGGTGGAAACAATCGTGTGCCAAGACAAACGCAGTCAACCAATTTCTCATGATATCTCCAGCTTTCTCTTGTATTCCTAGCCGCTAGGGGCTGATCAATTCCAGATCTTGCATTTGAAGCCTGGAGTGGTAGGAGGCACCATTGTTGGCGAGGTCTCTAAACATAGCCCACGTTCAAATCTATTTGAGGAAAGTCTGTTTGAGATCTGGTAGTATCATATGTGGGATCTAAAAAGATTGAATTTGACTTTTGGATTCTGTTGCTATGTATCGTACCAATATATATATATACAGATGTGCTATGAGAGATTTTTACACCAATGACTATATAAACCTTGTGGGAAATACTGCCTAGACTAGCCGTATAACGTGTGTAATTACATACTATTATGTTTCAATAGACTGATGTGAACGAACAAGCCGTGGACCAATTCATACCGAAGAAAATCGATGAAACGCTCAGCATTTGGGGGGTATTAGGTTAAGACTCTAAGCAAAGCCGGTGCTGACAACAAAGCTTACGTCGTCGTTGAACGAGGCGGCAACATCGAAGGTGTGAACTCCACCGTTGTTAGCAGCGTAAAGTACGTTGTTGTAGTGACGGAAATAGCGAGTAGGGTAACTCCAAGCTCTGATCGAGCTACCTTGGCCATTAAGACCAGCTTGTGGGCAGAATGTGGCATCTTCGCGGAACGCCTTGGAGCCGTCATTGGCATTGAGCAAAAGTCCGAAGTTGTAGTGTCTGATGTAGCTGCCGGGGGTATCGTTTGACTCAAAGGAGAAACAGGCGCTGTTTGCAAGACCGGCGCGAACATACCAGCTAGCTTGCTTTTTGAGCGCGGTGGTGCTGGATGACGAAACGAC
The DNA here is from genome assembly GCF_014898435.1 of Botrytis sinoallii. Taxonomy (NCBI): domain Eukaryota; kingdom Fungi; phylum Ascomycota; class Leotiomycetes; order Helotiales; family Sclerotiniaceae; genus Botrytis; species Botrytis sinoallii. Next base: position 1,010,246 of record NW_024066029.1, on the reverse strand, counting down.
TTGAGTGTTCACGCTGGCCCCGGTGTGTGCAATGTAGCGTGTTGTGTACCCGGCGGTAGTAGCCCGAAGAGAGATCGAGTTACCAACGGTGAGAGCAGTTCCGCTGGTCAATGATGTGGTAGCATATTTAGCAGCTACGATGTTGGCCTGCACCGAGTTCTCGGTGGCATCAGAAGGATATCCAGTGGTCATCACACCCTCGTAGAAGGTTCCCTGAGCGCTTACACTGTTGTCTCCGCCGATTCCGAGGATAATAGCACCTTCTTTGCTCATTGGGTTATATCCCTTCGCACTTGGGCGCACACCACTGTAGTACGTCGACAGACCGCCAGATGCAGCGTTGGCACCTCGAATGGCCCACAAATTTGGTCCTCCCTTGACGACTGCAGTGAAGAAACGGGAGGTGATTGATGGATCCCCAGTGTTGACACCAGCGCTCAGACCAGAGAATAAGCCGTTCTCAAGATCGGCCATGAGCCAAGGACCACTGCCGGCTCCTGATCCCCAACCCGTACTGTCACCAAAGTAGATGGCTTCCATGTGACCGTTACCAGTGTCAGTACTGCTAGTCTCTGCGTTACCGTAATCGAAACAGCAGCCACCATTGTAGTGCGTTCCATCGAGAACTGCGTACATACCCTCCGCTGCATCACCTTTGGCTATTCCACTAGGAGCATTATTGCGGTAGCCTGTTCCGGGTGAAATGAAGACTCCGTATGCTTTCTGGCCGTTGAGTGTGACTGGTGCGCCAATTGCTGAGGCCAAGTTATCGTAACTGTTCACATCAGGACCGTCAAATCCTCCAGGAGGAGCTTGGGTGAGGTGGTTACCACGACCAGACTGATCGTAGATTATTGTGATGAGACAGGTGGTGTTAGCGCAGAAAGTGTCTTGAGAAGCAGCGTTGGCCACTCCTCCTGCAGCTAGAGGTGCAATGTCTTTAGTTGTTCCATCTGAGCCACGTTTCACCTAGTACATCGAAGAGTCAGCAATTGTTTACCAAAGACTATGATGTTGAGCATCTAATTGCTTACCTGGTAAAGCGAGCCACTGAAAGCACTGTACAAAGCGCGAGTAGTACTATGTGCGGCAACTGTAAGATTGAAGGGTCAGTCATCAGGAACCTTTACAACGTAACGAGCTCTGAAGTAATCAATTGAAGGCTTACCACACGGAGTTCCACCAGAGGAGTAGATATCGCAGGGTCCAGCGGCAACGAGAGGGCTAGCGGCAACAAGGCCTAGAGCAAGTGCGCGAGCGCGTTGAAGTCTTTGACGTGAAAACATATCTAATCACTTTGATGGCGGAACGACGATGTGAGGCACGCTTGAAAGTTCTCAGATCATTAACGAGAAGCTTAGATGGCCACTAACGTAGAACTGAAAACTGTAAGGTCGGCGTCTTGGGTGCCTTTAATTATCTTCATCAACTTTGTGAAGCTTAGCTTGCATGCTCCTGATTGGTACGCATACCATGCACCTACCTAGTCGTATTGACAATTACTCTGAGGTAGCCACTCATCGGAATTTCCGAGGACCAAGAGTCATATGGAACTTTTTATTCCACCTCTGATGCTCGCGGAACAAGTATTATACGCGTCACGAGGTCTGACTTGTACAGTGCTAAAGAAACAACAGCAGCAGTTTGATGGAGAACTCGGGTCATCCCGAATGCACCCCGCAGAACTAATCATAGGTATTGCCAGTAGAATATGTGTACTATGTCCACAATTAGTGGAGGAAATGCCCGCCACTTCAGTGACCCGTGCCAGGTTTAATTAGAACGAATATGTGTTATTAGTTAGTTCTCCGAACTAACTCAGCGGATCTTGTAGCTGCAGATGTTTATATCCAATACCGGATCCCAAGACCTGCAGGTATAAAGATATTCCATGCGCTCCAATCGGCAGCACATAGGTTGATCTTGGTAATTAGATCTGCGGGGTAAGCCAGAGTGTTTAAGAATTGTGATTAACCCAATATTGAAATCCGGGGCCCCAGGTCGGCAATAAACTGCCGAATCGAGCTGCCCGTCCCGTTGTGTATGTGAAAGGTGTGCTCGCTTAAGCACTGGTCCGGGGGGTACCCACCTCTAATTGTAACCATAGCCACTTGATGGAATAATTCGGCAGATGCAGGTACGTGTAACTGTCAATTAGAAGTATAATGTGTTTTCGGAGGCCTTGATTGGCCCTCATATAGTGGGAAAATAGCGAGAGCAAAGCTTGATGTTCACAAGACTATGTTAAGCCGTCGACCTCTATCATCCCGAGGCCCACCGATCTAATCGATGTTGTCTTGTCTGCGATCCAATAAATACCGATGTCGTTTGCCTGATAGTTTCATGGACAGTGTGCCTTGGAACTAAAAGAACTTTTTATCTCGATACTTAGGATGTTTGTCCCGAAAACATTGCGAAGTCTAGAAGATTAACTCTTTGGACAATGAGAAAAAGGATATAAGCGTTGCTGCGTTACGAACGCAAACATCGATCGTATTTGAATACGGTCTGACCATATATCGACTTGCTTTATCTACGGAGTATACTCCGTGAAAGACGATCCTGCGGCAGATGTAAAAAACCCTCAGAGAGGATGTTGAAATACGAAGAGTGGAGCAGAGAGGAGAAGAGAGGAGAGTGACTCGAGTGGAGCATCACTAGTATACCACGTGATAGGACAGCATGGCTTGCTGCTTTTATTTTCGATAAGATCTAGCCAGCGGGTAGATGACAACGCAGCAACATCTTACTCCGGAACACCGAATTTCTGGAGAGAGCTGGATCTCCTGGCGTTGTCCGTAATATCAAGCGACTCCACTCAAATGAACAACAACTACTTCAGAATTTGAATCTAGAATACCAAGCCGATAATTGGATAATTCGCCGCGGGAGACAAATTATGAAGCTAATAAACAGAATTATGATGCGCAAGAGACTGCAGCAAGAGAAGAATTCTGAGCAACTTCAACAACATCAGAGCACGGGCGACGTAACATTAGACGACCATGAACGAGAAGGAGATAACAACCGTTTGGCCGATAACCATACGCTGCTACACTATGCGCAAGGTAAGGATTTGACACAAAGATCATGTAAAACCTGTTCGGTATTACACCCGTTTGACCCAACCAAGTTAAAGCCTGGGAATCGATATATCGGAGTGTTTACGATGAGGAAAACAGCAGCAGAAGGCTGCGAGCTGTGTTCAATCCTCTTGAAAGTTGCAACTTACAAAGTGGAATGTGCGACTTTCTTGAAATTTTCTTTCCAATATGGCTACTTAGCTGCGGTAGTTTCTTTGGATGGGAAGGAATCTCCCCAAAGAGAGTACTGTGTCAGCCTCCGCACCTTGTCTGGTAAGACCGCCTCGACAATTCTGCAATAACTTACACTGGAAATTCTATAACTGAAACTCCAAGGTCAACCTTCACCATGGCCTTGCTTTGCACCCCAGCAACATATTCCTCCGCGAGTTGAGATGTGGAATGCAATTTGCCATATCAAAAAGTGGCTCAGCCAGTGCGTGAGCCTTGATAGTTCCGCTCTTATAGGCCATCAATGCCACGAAGTCAGCGAACTTATCATGCCAGTGCTACCTACTCGTGTGCTAGATGTTAGTCGGGTTGGCCCTGATGGTAAAGTTTACTTGGTTCACAGCAATGGAAAAGGCCAAAAGTACACAACCCTAAGTCACTGTTGGGGCGATGCAGACCATGCGCCTATTACGACCTCAAAGGCCACTGTATCCGATAGAGCATCTGGGATTGTTCTTGACTCTTTACCAAAAACATTCCGAGATGCTGTAGTTATCACCTACCACCTGAACATAAACTATATATGGATTGATTCACTTTGCATCATCCAAGATAGTGAAGAAGATTGGAATTTAGAAGCTTCCAGGATGGCACAGATTTACTCTTCTAGTTTCTTGAATATAGCTGCAACTGCTTGCAAGGACAGTACTGTTGGCCTTTTCTATGACGGCTGGAATGAGGAGGATGGATTCTTGGGGACCCCGCGTGAGATTCGGTGGTCAGGAAGTACTTCAAATCATGGCGATTATTCGATATATATGCAGGAGATAGATCACAGCCACTTTCACGATTCCGAACTACGTATAGAAGGTCCTCTGGTAGGCGTTTCAGAAGGGCATGCAGAAGAGTTAGGCTAACATTGTCCAGATGTCCCGAGCGTGGGCATATCAAGAACGTTTCCTGGCACCTCGAACTGTACACTTCACATCAGCAGAAATGATCTGGGAATGCGGCAGCATGGTCGTTTGTATATGCCCGTGTGATATTCATTTTGGCCTTGATACAGTACCAAGATATCACAACTATAGCCACCGAGAGAAAAAAGATCAATGGTTCGGACAGTGGGGCATAATTGATGAATATTCCAAGCTCAATCTCAGTAAGCCAGCAGATCGGCTCCCAGCTATTGCAGGGATTGCGTCTCATTTCGAGAGCCATGAACGTAGGATAAAGAATGGGAAATCGACAACATCGCGCTATTTTGCTGGTCTTTGGGAAGACAACCTGCATCATGATTTGCTGTGGCGTGTGATCTTTCCGGAGAATGAACCTCGTGAGGTAGTTCGGATTGTCCCATACAATGCGCCAACGTGGTCATGGGCTTCTCTGGATTCAAAATTTATACCAAGTGGGAAGCCAGGTCAGGGTGTTAACATAGGGAACCACTACAGTACTGGTGGTATAGCCCCCGATTTTAAAATTTTGGATTGCTATACAACTCTAATCGATCCGTCTAACATATACGGTGGTGTTAAAAGTGGAAAGATTGTTTTGCAGGGAAGATCCGTTACACCAACAAAAGTAGAATTATTCTACGAGGAATTCCAATGTTACAAATTGTTCTTCCATGATATCAAAGCAAAGCGTCGAGCGATAAAAGACAATCAAGATTTTGGGAAGCTGATGGCAGATATCCCACTGGCGTTGTCAAAAATTATCAAAGATAGAGTCGATTGTGGAGAATTACATTGCCTGTGGATCAATTCATTTCAAGGTGTTAGGCGTAATGATCACCGTCATTTAGCACTAGTTTTGAGGCAATCAGAAACTTCAGAGGTATATGAGAGAGTGGGTATTGCCACGTTTGATAAAGGTGGTATAGCAGTCGGTGGTGGAATCGGTGATTCTACTTTTGGTAAATTTATGGAATCTATTTGGACTAAAAGTGGCATCCAAACATTCGAGGTTGTCTAAATCGAGGTAAATACTTCAGATACGCGCCATGCATTCAGAAAGTCTATGAGACTCCGATTGGAGATCGGTCTGCTACGATTATACGATTATACTCGGAAGAAAGACACGCTACGACACTGGCCAGCTAACTTGACCATTTGAACGGGATGTTTGTCGCAGTCAAATGAGTGACGGCGCCGCGGAGGCAGATTGATTTTCAAAGAACGTTGAATTGAATCAACTAGAAATAGCACGCTATCTAAGAAAATTCTCATTGTTGTAGCAAATGATTGATCTCTCCAGCTTGATCCGCCTGTTTAGGGTCTGTTAGACAATGACAAAATACCCTAGGTCCGAGAGTCTATCTTTGATACTATTATTTTTAGGTTTAGATTTAGTTAACGAAGAAATATGAAGAAAGATCGACTGTTCCAACGAAATCTATATATTTAGAATCTACCAAGTGTCACCTTCATCGTTCTCTCCGAAGAAAAAATGTTGCTCGTCTAAGATAATTGACAAAAGACTCCTCTTTGCGAATAGATTCAAAGGATATGTAACCAAATCCAAATACTGATTTAAGTCTCGATTCGAATACCATCAGTAGAACATATATTTGAGTAGTTCTTCCAAAAACACTCCTTCCAATGCCTTAGTTGTGGAGTTGCGCGCCCCTTCTCAGGAACACAACTACTTGCATATGCAACCAGACCAGCATCGAATGTAAACTCTGTGTCTAGTGTATTATCTGGCTACCCAATATAATAATAACATATACGCAAATAATGCAAATCCCTCCAGCATTATTAATTAATCATCAGCGTTTGTGGTTTAGTGGTAAAATCCATCGTTGCCATCAACCTCTGCCTTCAGAGGACGAGTGCGAAACAACTTCGATGGGCCCCGGGTTCGATTCCCGGCGAACGCAATAATGTTTTGCCTTTTCTATCTTCATATGTTTTTTGAAAGAATGTGTTTTGTTGTCAAATTTTGAAGTTGTGGTGGGTTCAAACTTGTGAAGCTTTGGTGATAGTGGGGTAGTGTGGGGTGATTGTGGTTTTTTTCTGGAATGATAAGTGAGCACAGATAGATTTGTCTTTTGATATAACCTTGAGAATTTAGGGCCCGTTCGAATCGTTTTTTTAATTTATTAACAAAATAATTTGTTGATTAATAATTTAGCCTAAATTATATAGATTTATAAAATATAGAGTAATAAATATTAACAAATATTGTCAAATACTGATTAAAGTTATATTACAGATTTGATAAGGCTCGATAAGATTGTTATACAAATTTTCAAAATTTGTAAATTCACATTTTGTAGTTTTTTGTAGTTTAATATCAGTGTTTGGTAAAATACTTTTTTTATTAATATAAATTGTTAAATTATATTAGTATTTAGTAAACATTTATTTAAATCTATATTACCAACAAATATAGCTCTATATTGCCTAAAAAATCGATCCGAATGGGCCCTTAGGATTTCATTTGTTCTGAGAATCTACAACATCTTTTCGATGCAGAAGTCAAGAGGGATTGGTTTGGGCAGTGCTGGGGGGCAGCTCTCTGTACATGGTACCTCGGAGATTGAGGACCTTTGGATTTTCTCGTTTTGTCCAATCCTGCATATTTTGATGCTCTGTTGACCAATGATTATTGCAGTCAATGGCTTACAATGTAACCTGTACCATAAACCTTGGCTCTATAATCATTTCCTTTCATCCTCCAATTCTTGAGAGAAGCGATAAAGATATGCGATAACTTACATAAATCCATTCTTTGATCCTTGGCATGAGTTTATTTCCATCTTCAATACCGTCATCATCTTCGAATCCCTTACACGCTTCTTCCTCAAGCAACCACATAGAATATGCCTTCAAAGTGGACAGAGGCACACAAGTCAACTAATGGACCGGGCGATGCACGTCCAACCGCCTTGCAGATTGTACAGGATGAGGATCTAACAGGCAAACTCACTGGAAAAATCATCCTGATCACCGGTTGCTCCTCAGGAATTGGGGTCGAAACTGCCAGAGCTCTGTCTACCACGGGTGCGACATTGTATCTAACTGCACGGGACATCACCACTGCTGAAAAAGTACTCGAGGATATCTTGGAGCCCGGCCGAGTGGAGATTCTGGAAATGGATCTCAGCTCATTAGCTGGGGTGAGATTGGGCGCGGAGAAATTTCTAAGAAAAAGCTCTAGATTGAACATTTTAGTGTGTAATGCTGGAATCATGGCGATTCCAAATTATAACACAACTGTGGATGGGTTCGAGATGCAATTTGGGGTTAACCATTTGGCACATTTTCTACTTTTTCAACTGCTGAAGGACATATTACTATCTTCTGCTTCTCCATCATTTAATTCGCGGGTGGTTATGGTGTCCAGCGCCAGCCATCGTAATGGGGGTATCAGACTTGATGATTACAACTACACCAAAAGACCAGAAGAGTATGACTTATGGGGTTCATACTCGCAATCAAAGACAGCCAACATCTACATGGCCAATGAGATTGATCGTCGCTATAGTCAGCAAGGGTTACATGCAACGTCGCTGATGCCGGGAGCAATACCGTCTGGAATTAGTAGACATCTTGACCCGAAAGACGTAGCGGAGTACAATGCCACAGAGATAATGAGGAAAACGATGAAAAGTCCAGAGCAAGGTGCTGCGACGACAGTGTTGGCTGCGATTGGAAAGGAGTTTGAGAATAAAGGCGGGGTGTACCTAGAGAATTGCGAAGTTGCAGGACTCTATCCTTCTGATCGTCAGCTTGATCATGTTGCTAATATCCCGGGATATGTGGAGCATGCTTTTGACAAAGAAAAAGAAGGTAGACTGTGGTTGGACTCTTTGAAGATGGTCGGGTTGGATGAGTAAAAGTTTCAAAAACTTAGTATCACCTATGGTATCAGTGTGTTCAATTGTTCACTTGGTGGATACTAAACTGTGCATAATGCACTCGTTTTTTCCTAAGCAGCATAACATCTAATGAATTTATTTACTCGATTGGATACAACAAAAAGCAGATGGTTATAATACCAAAGTTTGGGCTCTTGACATCCCTGTATCTCTATTTCCCAAAGTATTCAATGGTCTGAGCAGTAATTCAATGATATAAGATTTTAAGTATCTAAAAGTAATTCGAAATTCGAAAATTGTTCAACATTTCAATCGAATGTATTCTCTCAAATGATTTACTTGTTTATTCTAACCGATTTGAGAATTTGATCATCTTTATTATGCCAGACTATCAGACACCTTGTTCTTTCACCTACACCAATAAACCAGAATCATAACTTTCTCCAATTTCTCCCCGCTGTAACCTCTAATAGACTCGAAAGTTCCGAGTCTAGTGCTATTAACATCACACTCACATCAGAATCATCGTTTAAGCTCTAGCTATCTTGACACCAGTTTGTTCCTTGCCGACGATGTTGCTCCGGAAGATGAAACCAGATTACTCCCTAGGTTGTTGCATTTCGTGAAATCTTAGGAATATCATATACATTTTCATGAATTATGTCTATATTGAGTGTTTTTAGCGAGAAGCTTATCCGAAGATGAGTGTCGTAGAGAGTGTTCGTTGCCTGAATTATGTACGATGCCAGTACAATAGTGACAATATCACTGCAAGACAAACCAATTCCAGTTCATCCAGAAACACTTTGTGCCATGCAAGATAAAACTCACTCCAAGAAGTAAATATAGGTCCAAAACCAGTATCATCCACTTCAAAGACAGAGCTGATTTTCTCTTTGGAGAACTCAATCGGTACGCTTTCTCCGTCGCCTGAACCATAAAGTGGCAGATGCGTCTTCCAACCTCCCTCCGACTCGAACTGCTTGTAAACAACGATTGACAGTGCCGTGGTGCAGCGAGAGATAGGGTATCGATTATGGTGCTTCAATTCAACGTTGAATACTGTTAGACAATACCGACACTGCAAAAGTCCCGAATGAATATCCCGGGAGATGTTGTTCTCGTTGGTGGCAGTGTATTTCTGACAAGGTAGTTGTAACGCTGACCAGATCTCTTCAGGTCTACTGTAGGCACAGTATAATCTGGCGCAGAGCTTAGAACCAACTTTCGCGAGATGAAGATGAGAGCAAATAGGTATGTGACTAGGTATTTCAAGACTTTGGCATTTCCAATTGTAATTCATGAGTTTCCGGGTGAATATGGATCCATTCTTCATACGGCATTCTCCTTTCTTCTCTGTCTTCAAACTTTTGCAAAATCTATCATCGGAGTAGTTCTCGGGTGCCGACAAAAGTCTTAAGAGCCGCCGGGCTTGAGCATCGTTACCAAAAAGTCGGTAGTGCTTTATTGCCATTTTGGAAATAGTAACGCCAAAATTCTTGTGGGCATACAAACCCACCCGGCGCAATTCATCATCTTTTACACAAGTTGGTATTGTATCAAATTCTGGAAGTCCAGAAATCTCTGGGTCAGTTGAGTATCCTTCCCAGCAATAAGACTTTTTGGCAGATCTCTCAGCATTTCGTATTTTATGAAGCTTCCTGCAGAAAGTACAAGCGATTTGATCTTGAAGATCGTGTTCCAAAAGATTCAGAAATTCCAGTGTGTCGTCTTTCAAAGTCTTCAAGCCATCGATGTATTGCGTTCCAATCACCAAACCAATTTGTCGACAAGTGAGGAAAAAGGATCCAGCCGATGCAGGAGTAAAATGTTTAGCAATCATTTGCATCACATCGTTTGGAACTATGCGCAAGGGTGAGTTTTTTAAGGCATCCGATGGACTTGGCCTCGAGACGGCAAGATATCGATTGAATCGAAATGGATTTTGTCGGAAAAGAAAAAGCTGGGAATTAATACTATCCATTTCGGAAATGGGTTTAGATATTATTGAAGTCGAAGATGTTGGGAGGATTGATGTATTTTGAATGGATGGTGACAGAAGGGGGCTGAAGGGCGTCCTTATATGTGAGGATGTACTAGATAGCCGTATTTTGAGTTTCTTGACTAGAGATATTTAGTTGAGAATACCTAAGCTTACTATCTTAGATCATTCATGTGTAGGTACAGCGGCAGTAGTGAATGCCGCTTCCGAGAATTTCAATTACATTTTGTCGAAACCACACAAATCTTTGTCCTAGAGATGGTCAATCTGATACTTCATCAATCTTGGTTTTTGGTATTCACTTGTAAACAATATTAAGATTGGGTTCCGTATTAGAATCAGCATCGGGTAAACCCCTCCTATTTTTGAAATAGTCAATAGCTCCTTCCGGCCCCAAACGAAGCTATTCCGACTGCACCTTCCAAGATGTTAGTTATATGAGGTGAATAGCTCATTTATTTAAGTGAATGACTTTAAAGATCAAATATATTGAGATGAGAGTAAGGACTCAAAGAAGAATTTTCTCTCAGTCTTTACAGAAGTCGATCAAATACAACCAGCTGGTATCATGCTTAAGTAGCTACGTATTCTATTAGTGATCTGTTATGGATTTCAAGTGCTGATAACTTGTAATCCTACACCGGAATCTGCTCTATACTGGATGTTATGGAAGGTCAAAAGGTTTCGTCTGGGGGTGTTTGAATATGTATTGTTTGAATCATCGTTTGACCTTTGATAGCGAGAGGGGAAAACAAATGATATTAACAAATTGTGTGTTACTGTCATCTTGTATCATACACATCTTCTAGTTGTCGAGAAAGCATTTGTACAATGTATCACAAGTTTTGAGTCAGACAAGATCATCGCAGCGCAGCTGCATGTTAATGTCCTGAAGAAATCAATCTGTCCTGTCCGTCTGCATTCGCAATAACCAAGGGCCGCTTTGCATTTTTGAAGCTCTGGATCAATGAGAGTATCTTAACCAGAAGTAATTTTGATTCTTGGTTCTAGGTGATTGAGATATCAACTAGTTATCAAAATGCAGCTTCACTTCTTGATTCTCACGAGCACGAGCATGAGGAGCGTGAAGATCAAATCAGCTGAATTCATCATCTATATTCAAGCTCCACAGTTTGCACCGCCCACTGCGGGTTGAGCTACGTGGAGACCTGCAAAAGAGAAAAGATTCCTGCCTACATGGGTATTACAAGGAAAAGAATGGACAGATATTCAGAACAAGGTCTGGAATCGATCGTACGCCTTAAGCTCGACAGATATTTCAAGCCAGAATATGTAAAACAGTACGTACAGCTTCAATTCCAATAAGTAGAAACAGAACAGTAGGAAGGACAAACAGTGTTGGAGGATATTGATGACGGAAAGGTTGTAAGATGAGACGATGAAAATAAAAGATTGCTGTTGTCAATCTCATTTTTCGAGAGACGATGAGATAATAGACATAATTTTTGCACAATATTTCTCTCAACTAACAATGGTCAATTTAGTAGGAATGTTAACAAACATTTGAGCCTTCTCGCCAGGTCTTAGAGCCCAGGCCCTATAGCCAACCAGATAAGCATCTTTTCCCTGTTTGATCCCTCCAAACCTTGAATCTAGAGGGAGCTTAAATAATCATCAAGTGGGACGAAAGAGGAAGAAATTTTGCTAGCTTGTACTGGAGTAGTGAACCTTGAGAGGAGCAGTAGGGTATTCAGTGGATTTCGTGGTATCAATAGATGGGGCGAGTGAGGGGAAAGTATCGTTTGCTAAACTTACATAGTCAAATGGCAAAACGAGGCTATTCACTTCTTCCGAGCCCTCGGCTTCCAGCAGCTACAGGAAGGTTATAAATAAATCCATGCACATCTTCCAGTCAACACAGTACGTGGTTTTGATTTGAAATTATTAAAAAAATGCTCTGTGGGAGCGAAATTCCTTCGATATCTCTAATTTCAAGAAGAATGAATGAGATTGATTATGCCAAAGTACTCGTACTTTGAGGTTGGAAATTGATAGATATCTTCTTGTTTGGCAACGACAATAAAAGAATGAGAAGAAATAACAGGAGATTCTTGTTGTCGACAATAGACTTCGAATATCTATGGTGCTTGAGATGTTACTAACAATACAAGAACCTTACAGTCTTGGGGCTCTGTTGACCCAGCTTTCACGTCATCGGAACAGAAGGATTCTTACAGAATTTTCGGATGGTAGTTCAACAAGCCCTAAGGTCTATGTAATGATGGTAACAAAGATTCGAGGTATGGTCTTCGACCTCTGGAGCGTATTTTATGTCCGAAGAATTACAAAGATTCACGATCGAGATAGTGAATACCAGTAAGGCGAGCCGGTATAGGGAATTTCTCCGCCCGTGATATAGCTGTAGATACCTACTTCAAATCATCAGGTTCTCAATTAAATATAGCATTGCTGTATTCAAAATGCTCTAATTGCTTTTAACGCAGATATGACCCACACACCAAAGCGGGTATAGATATTTATCAGAAACGGAGTGTACATTCCTTTGACAATACGAAACAACATCATCTTAGCTCCAACATCTCGTGCTCTGTATTAAACACGAAATCGCTATAACACTATCAAAAAATGATACTGGAGCCAGACGATATCTTAAGTGAAGTGATCGACGGCGGAGTAAATTCGGCAGATGAGTTTGGGGAGGGAAAATTTGACAACAGCGAGAATACTATCCAAATACCATCATTTATAGTCAATTCTTCACAGACATTAACGATTAGATGGACGGCACTCAAATTTGAAGAACAGCGCTTAAAAGTCATCGCTCAATGTAGTTTCTTAAGTCAGAAAAAAACACATGGACCTTTTCATAGTCGTCACTCCCGAAGATTCTGCATAAAATCGATATGATTCATCTAGAGACAAAACAGCACCCCTCAAGACCATGTAGCAATATTTGTTCAGGATTGATATCACAATAATTACAACCTCAAAATTTCCATCTCTCAATTTATAACATTCCATTCATCTCACCCCCACCCAAGCCAAGCCAGCCCCCACGTCCCTCGCTTAAAATTTCTGCTATCAAAATTCTCTTCGCCCCACTCTAAAAACGTACAAGATATTCTCAACAAAAAGCTCTACTTTCGTCAATCGACTAAACATCCGGCATGGTGTAGTGGCTAGCATTTCCGCCTCTCATTCGAAGCTCTCGAGCTTCAATCAACTCGCGGGAGACCGGGGTTCAATTCCCCGTACCGGAAAATGTTTTTGCATTTTGGTGCAGGCGGCTGGGGCATATTCTAGGCTCGTAGTTCTCTAACTACTGTATTATGTATGACATATGACATTCATATAATTATAAGTTTTTGCAAGCGTGCTATAAGAAGAACGACAAGACGACAAAAGCATCATGACAAGACTAGCGATGGGGAGGGATTAGATGTTGCTTGTCTATTTTTATGAAGTTTTCAACTGATCATGATCCGGAATATATTCTCATGTTCATGATAGGTAAGATTAGAATATATTCTACTAATAATACGGTGAAGTTGTTGTCACTTATTCACATTAATCAACATATTTACTCAATGCATTCATTGTCAATCCCCAGGAGTGAACCTCGGCTATTAACCTCAATCATTGTCGAAAACCCATAAACGACGAATTTTACCACCAGCTTTACGGAAAGACTACTTACTTAATATTCTCCGAACTATACATACCCAGGTTTATCTCAAAAGATACCAACTGCCGAATGCCCTTGTTGTTCATTCTTGAACAGGGACCTGCAGATGGGGCACAGAAGAGAAAAAGATGGAGAGAAGTAAGGCGACTTATATATCTTCACATTTGGTATAGTGGTACAAGTCAGAGTCATCTGTTAAAGAGTGAATTCCAACTAACCACCGGATGACCCCAGTCGTGGGGATTAACATATTAAGCGTAAGTAAGTATATATAAGCCACCATCTTCAACCCTATGTAAAGGGTTGCAAGAAAGCGAAGCCAAGACCATATATAGTAAACTAAGCCTACATAGGCACCTCATACATAATCATCTTCACAAAATAGCATTCGTATACACGGAGAACCGAACACCAAGATCAGTATGTAGTTAAAACCCATTCAATCGCTAGCACATACACACTCAGCGTACACACTACTTACTACCTTGATATATTGAATTCTATACACAGCACTGTTTCTCAATTATCCTTGAAAAGACAACAGTACATATCGACCTATAGTATCCACATACAACAATCTGACCATCTACCCTACGATATCCAATAAACCTCCCTCCCCGCCCCCACTTCTCTCAAGTGTAGAACTACAATCAGACCCAAGCCATCGCTTTTCGTCCCCTTACCAGCGTGCTATCTTTAGCTCTTCCCTTCAATATTCTTTCCACAAAAGTCTCTCTTTCTCTCTCCCTATAACAACTCCTCAGACCCCTCAAGTCCCACCCTCACTCCTTTCACATCAGCATTCCATTCATACCCACAACACCAATCCCTCGAATCCCTCCATCCCTCCATCCCCCCTCCCCCCATCCAAAACTTCCACACTGCACTTACGCAATACAAAAGCTACCTAGTACCTACCCCCCATTCTCTCAACCTTTCTCCCCACCACAACCATACCACAGCCCCCAACTCTTCCCTCAAAACCAAAAGCGCCTCACAAATCCGAACAACACACCTATACTCACAACCAAACCACAACTACAACCACCACAAAACTATAACCACTACAAAACTACATACACCATTAACCTACCCTTTATCAAACCATCAAATCATCCAGTTTTCCAAACCTCCACCCTCACCACATCTTCTTCCCTTTCCCTTTCCCAATCCCAAGACCAAACAATACCCCCCCCCCCCCCCCCCCCCCAAAAACAACACAAGCTTTCAAACATCATAAAAACATCATAAAAGCAATCCAAAATCCAAAATCCAAAATCCAAAATCCAAAATCCAAAATCCAAAATCCAAAATCCAAAATCCAAAAACATTTCAAAATTTCCCATTTCCAAAATAAAACAAATCATCTCAAAAAAGCTGAATATTTCATCTAATTGCTTTATATAGGAATTTGTTATAATAATCTATTATAATCTATTATCATCTATCATTAATTCAACTACTATATACCTAGGTATTTGAACAAACTATCGAATCCTCCAACTCGAAAGCTACTCTGTTCTGTACAATAGCGATTCTTCACATCATTCATTGCATTCTCGAGTCCTATCGACACTTCCGCAAACGATACGAAAAGGGAATAATACACAGACAGAAGCAAAGCACTTGCATTTGCCCTTCTTACCTCTCATCAAGACAATTAATCACATCATATTCACACATCTACACATCAGCCAATAAATCAGACGAAAATGAAGTGAAATCCCTCTTCGTTTTGAACTACTATCAACTGTACTCATTCAACATCTAATCCATTCTCCCCTCCCCAAAGTTAAATCTCATCGCCACCCTTCCATATCACCCACTCAAAATGCCACCCTAAAGAAGAAAACCCACCCCAACCAACACTCAAGAGAAAAAAAAAGTCCGCGAGGGGGGCCGAACAAGGCTCCATCATTAATACAAATGCCCTATCCCGTTCCATCACCCTCAACTTCTAATTGCCTATCCAATCCTCCAAACATAAAGGGTAAAAGGCGAAAAAGCAAATTTTTTGAAGTCAATCAGGATATCATATATTCGCCAACCATTCATCGACCGCCCATCAACTCTTCTAATGTGTTCCATGATATCCTTATCAAATCCAATAGTGATACCAAATCCTCCCAATCTCCTCCACGGAGAGCCCTACATCTCATATATGTAAAGAAGTTTTTCCATCTCCACCTAACCTGAGAGAAGAGAAAAAAGTAAATTGAAAAAAAGAAGGGTTGTGCTATGGCTCAAAATATAGAAGAACAAAATAGCCAAAGGTCGCAATTCGCAAATACCAACCTTTGCTTGCTGCAAATGCTGACATATGATGCGGTCAAAAAGCGCTCAACGATTCAGAAATTCTTGCTGTGCTTTGCTTTGCACACCATATATCCAGGTGTGTGCATTAATCTATGAAAAGCCCCCAAATTCAAAGAAGAACATGTATTCCAAAGTAGAGGTGATATAATGGTTCCATGTGCTCTATCAACGAAAGCAAACATATGCGACCAGCAGAAAAGGTCATTTCTTGCCATGTTCACCCAAAACGCCAAGAGAATAAAGCCAATTTCTTTGCTCCATGCAAAGATTGCGGCGCCAACATCATGTTTTGAGTTCATTATTCGTTCATGATTCAACTTTGTGAAGATCATGATAGTGCCTTCTGAGCCTTTTCTTGTGCTCGGGCATTGCGTGCAGATCGTACTAAAGGTGCCAATTGTATGAGGTCTGTGCATTGTTTCATGAAATCGTGCTACAAAAGATGATTTATTAGCCTCGGTCAATATTGATGTGGTGAAGGAAAGTATTTACCCTTAACAAATCATGAGCACTAGCTCGCTTTTCTGGGTCGACCTTAAGAGCAAAGTAAAGGAAATCCCGGAAGACAACGCTCAATTCCTGTTCGTTCTTGATAGCAGGAGTGCCATTCGTTGCGATTAAGTATAAAGCTCTCAGGGGTGATTCGGTGAGGTAGGGAGGCTCTCCTTCAATCATTTCAATCGCCATAATACCAAGAGACCAGATATCAACTTTGCGTCCATATTCTTTGCGTGTGACAACTTCGGGTGCCATCCAGTATGGTGTACCAACCATGGTAGTACGTTTATTGTGAGCCTCGTTAATTTGGGCACAGAAGCCGAAATCAGCTGCAAGAGATGTTAGGATTAGTGTTACATATTCGGAAGGTAGCAAACTTACTGAGTTTAATGTTCCCGTCCATAGACAACAGAATGTTATCCGACTTAATATCACGATGAATGACTCCTTTGGAATGCAGATGTTGTAAACCCTTCAAAGTCTCCCGACAAACTGCCGCAATTTGACCTTCTGACATAATATTGAAAGTAACAACATCCGTCAAACTTCCACCCTCCATGTATTCCATAATTACCCAAAGTTCTCCAGTAACCAAAAAACTATCAATAAAATTGACTATATTCGGATGAGAGCTGTCTTTCATTACAAGAATTTCGTTGATGATCAAATCTTTCTTTGGCTGTTGTTCGAGATTCATCTGTTTGATGGCTACCAATTGATTTGTCCCTCGTTCATAACCAGTGTAGACACCACCAGATGCACCTTGTCCAATCTTAGTGAGCTCCCTGTAGATATCGCGAGGGTCACCCTCTGTGCAAATTTGCTTTAACCTGGTGACGATATCAAAACCAGTGCTTTGTCGTGCTCGTTGCCTGGGACGTGGACCTGGTACTTGTCTAGCTTGTTGGCTTGGGTGTGAAACACCATTCGCTGGGAATTGACCTTGAGGAGTAGGCGGGGTGGCTTGCTGAGTGGGCTTCTTGACGCTGATCGATCGGCTCATTGCCTGTTGAGCCTGTTGCATTGCCTGCTCTTGATGGTGCAAAATCTGTTGTTGGTAAACCTGTGGAGATGCTGGTACTGGAGTTGCATATGGTGGTGTGCCGTTTACTTTTGAATTTGATCTCGATCTTGACCTGTGTTCTTCTGGAAGCATGGGGCCATTGTCCTGTACAGTTGGAGGGACGTATGCCAATGCCGGTAAATCATCACTTTGACGGGTCATTCCAATTCCAGAATCTTTACCAGCGGCAGGTGGCGGTGGTGCAACTCGAGTAGGCCCTTGCATCGACATAGGTGGCCTAGGGGCTGGCCTGTTGGGAACGAGCCCGTTGAGCTCAGGCTTGGGCTGAGAACCCACACCTTGAGTTCCGCGCGGAATTGGAGGCGGGGATCTTGGGTTCTCGAAATTCATCTCGTTATTTGAGGGAAATCGAGGACTAGCTGGAGGACTCATCATCGGTGTCATTGAACCATAATTCGGGGTATTGAAGCTCGGGGACAATGGCAATGGCGCCGGCGCAGTGCGCGCCATCGTCATCTCTGGTACCTTTGCATGATCAAATTTGTCAAATATCTCTTCACCACCTTTATCCGTGTTCTCTTTATAGAAACCGACGATATCGACAATTGTTTGCGGATGCTGCTCTTGTTCCTTTTTCGTGATTCCACTTTCGTTGATCATTCGCTGCCATTCTTTCGGCAACCCCTAAGAATTTGTCAGATACGGAAGAATCCTTTGGGGCGGGGCAATTCGTCATTAATTGTACTTACAGTAAACTGACCAGTTGTGTTATCGTATCCAACGTGAGTAACATGTACAGGATTCTCAGGTGCGGAGATCTTGACCCCTCTAGGTGAGCCAACACCTATGCTGCTCATGAAACCAGAGAAGCCCGATTTTTTTCTTAGCATTCCAGATTTAGGCTCCTTGGTCTCATCCGAGTATCTCTTGGGACTGATGAGCTGGTTTTCACCCACGCGTGGAGGGGCTTTTTCGCTCATCTTATCGCCTGCGGTAAAACTTGCGAATTGCCGTAACTGTGGACTTAGCATATATGCCGGACTCGTATGCGATAACTGTGGTGGTGGCGGTCGCCGCAAGGTATTTGGGGTACTAGAAGACTTTGTTGAATCGATGTGACTAAATAAACCAGAACTATCAAAGGGAGCACCGATAAAGTCTTCGGAACTCTTCTCACTTATTGGTCGCGATGGAATGGAACGGCGATTATCATTCGCTCCTCCCATGCCCATGGGCTGAAGCACGAATTCTGAGCCGGCCAATACTGGAGAGGTGTTTGAATATTGATGCTCCAGAGACGAATTACTGGATGCGGGATGGGGAGAGGTAAGTTTTCGGGTATGACCTGGAGCGTAGTAAGATCTGGGGTAAGAAGGTGCCGATGGGGCTCGCTGTAAGCTTCCAGAGCTACGCTGACTTCGTAAAGAAGTGTGGAAGGAAAAAGATGAGCTGTCGGTTTGTCTTGCCTCGAATGAAGCTATAGCTTTGGATGGTGGTGGCCTTTTAGTTAACTTAGTTAACCTGCGGCTGGTTGTTTTGATTTCCCGATCCATATCTTTGGTCACTGCTCAGACCTTCGTTTGAACTTTGGGAGGTCCGCCGCTTTGAGTGGAGGATGAGTGTTTCGTAAATTGCCGTGACACTTGAGCCAATCAAAAAATGAAATCTGCATGCAATATCAAATTGGTACAGGGTAACGAGTGACGGGGTTCACTGTCTGTTCTGTATCTCCTTTGTGTAAGTCAAATAAATATTGGTACAGGAAAGTAGTACTGGGAGGGAGTGTAGCCCAATTTTCGCTCAATGAAGGGGGAAGAGGGCAAGGTAATGGTTCTTGTTGTTATTTGGTAGCGGGCGGGAATTACCAGAGAATCTGTATGGGTACGGAGTGTCTACTCGTTGAACAGTGCAGCCAAAACACTATATATGATCGGAGGGTGGTTCGTAGATAAAATTGGCGGCCACAATAATATCTTTGTGAGATGAATGGAGGTGAATCAATCTATGACGGGGGATTCTTGACTTCTTGAGTGGCTTGGGACGCACGAGAGATTCTTGGGTTCTTCAGTTGCTTGTGATGAATGCGATACCTAGGTGGGTAGGAGGGCAGGAGGACAGGAGGACAGGAGGACAGGAGGGGACTAGGTAGGTAGGTATTGAAGGGGAGGGAGATTATTCAAAAAGAGGGGAGGGACTGGGAGGGGTATGGGATGAGTGAGGATGATAGATTAGATAGGTATAATATGATATGAACGAGTGGTGCTGCTGCTGATATGTTTGTTGTATGTGGATGTGGATGTGGATGTGTATGTATGTGGTATCTGATTTGATACGATATAAAATGATTGATGGTAATTTTCATTCCTCGGATGAATGAATGAATTACTGTGATCCTCTCCAAAAGGGTAACTGACGATGGACATCTCTTCTCTGCCCCAATTCTCAATACCTTTTTTATCGATCTTTGGAATCTATGAAATCTTTGAGCCCAATGATCCGTGTATGATACGGTGGCTTCAACGGCGGTAGTTGCCAGACCGAGACTCAGCGATGAGCGATGAGCGATGTGCCAATGTGTGGCAGGAGACAAAACCTTCAATAATTCCGATTCCTACCTAGGTACAGACCGTACTAGGTCCTGGGTAGGCCGCTCGGCTGGTAGGGAAAGTAGGGAAGGTAGGGAAGGTAGGGAAGGTACCAAGAGGATTAAAATTCCTTGATTACATTCCCTGTTGACTTTGAAGGACTTGAACTTGGATTCGGAAAAGACTTTCGATTTTCTCCACTGCCCGACCTTTTTTCGACCCTTTTCGCTGTCGGCGCTGTCAGTTTAACCGATGTGACTGGGTATAGAGCGAGGATGACGGGGTCAGAAATTGGCTTGTAAATTGGAATCGTGATGAAATCTTGGGAAAGGAATGATCCATGGGTTCTAGAAGGAAAGGAATGGGAAGAAGTAATATAAAGATGGAGTAATTTGAGTCAGGTTTTTAATGAAAGAATAGGATAGGTTGAATGAATTCTGGTAGATGGAATATAAGGAGGGGAGGTAGCCGGGTGAGGGTAAGAAGGAGTCTGGAGTATATCAATCAATGGATGGCATTCAACCCCCATACACCAGAACGTGAATCAATTTTGGAGACGATTAGGACGAGAGAGAAGAGAGAGGAAGGGCAGAGATATTGGCATTGTAACGACTTTTTATATCGACATACTTGCTATGTAGTAGGTACTCATGGACGAGCGATATCTAAGTACTATATTCATGACCAAAACTATTGCACATATCTATCTATCTACCAAGGGATGATGTCGTATCTACCACCATCTCTTTCTCTGATACCACCTCCCATTCTCTGCCTATGTTGGAGAAATAGATGTCTAAATTGATCAGCTCAATAAATCTTATAATAAATCAACCACAAATAAATTTATGAGACTTAATAATGCCAAACAAACCTTTGGATAGCCTTCAGTTATCATACATCATACCATCTGCTGAAACTTTTCATTATCTGAATTGAAATCGAACCTTTGGATCGTGGAAGGCTTTCGCCAGTGGTCAATTCCGTTTTCTCCTACGAATAGCCTACCTACCTAGGTACCTACTAACTAATGCCAATGCCAGTAATTACTGCCAGTGAGTCGCTCCATTTTTCGTACAGCTTTTCAAATAAGCCTCACTACCACAACATATACATGACATGACACTAATGTACATCGACAGTACGTATTTAATAGGGAGGTAATCACACCTAGAAAGGTAATGATTTGTATTTGAAGGTCTTTAAGCCACGGCGTTTGATCAAGTTGCCCTACCAAAACTCTGCAGCCCATTTTCTCACTGGCATGTCTAGTGATCTATATACTATCTTTCAACGACATTACTTGTCCAATTATCTTGCAAACAATCATATTTGTACTTGAACGCCTTCTAAGGTTCATGCAAAGACCCTGAATGGCTTCTTATAGTAGGTTACTGTTACTACTCTCCAAAAGGTGTTACTTACTTGCTTGCCTACTTGCTTGCCTGATTGCTATTCATCTAGAACTTCGCTCGTTGGCTGGCCGAATCAGAATGAATTCGTTGGTTAATCCTTCTATATTGAATTTTCTTTCGTCACTTGTATTCCCTATCTAAACTGTCTCGAGACTGTCTATCTACTAATTTACACATGTATTTCCCAGCGATGCTATCTCGTAGCTCACCCCAAAGAACAACCCACACCATCACTTTGTTCCACGGTTTGTTCGGACAAAATGCCTACAGAGGTTGTCAACATCCGATACCACAACTTCATATTCATTAGTGTACAAAGTACGTAACTGATAATAAGTCCCCAGTAGGAAACTGTTGAACCCCGTTGGTGCAATGAATCAAAACCCCCATAGCTTTCATGCTTCCGGCTTCTAGATTTTTGATCCCTTGAAGATCATCGTATTTTCCTCCCCACCTGAGCGATAGTGACAATATTATCATAGGACTAAGAAGAATGAAGTTAACAGATACCACCGGGAAAAGACATATGAAGCTGTATCCCTGATTCCGAGAGCAAGGATCTTTCACCTCCTTATCCTTACTCATAGATTCAAATTTCAAAGTCACGATGTGGTACAACAATCTACAATCGCCAATTTTTTTTTTATCATTCATCGGGATCTTTCTCGCTTCTACATAAGGAGATATCCTCAGCCGTTGTATGCAATTATACTGGTACAGCATACTATCACTTTTCTCTACAACCAGCCCGAATCATTCTTATCCTTTGAATGCAACTTTCAACTGAGTCTTGATACAAATCGTTCTCTTATCCCCGAAATCTCAAACGAGATAGCTTCATCTACGCCCGCTCTTGAGATAGTGGGGTCATACTCCTGGTTGCCGAAGTAACCATTATCTGTTCTGTAACTTCAAAATAGACAAAAGGAAAGCACCGTTACAATGTTGTATAGTACCTGCTCATGATATACAATAGTGCAGCGGACCTCTTGTACTGTTCTGTATGAAGTGGTAACATGTTACCTGGAGCAGGTGGGTGGGCTGACTCCGAGAAACTTCGAAACACCACATCTGCTACACAACAGGAGGGGTGATCCTCAATCGAATTTCTAACTGGACTCGAAGTCCATGTCCATTCAACTATGTGACAAACCATAGAAGGAACGCTCAGAACTCAAAATCCTCTCCTCAAGACAGGAATGAAGCATAGCCACTTGGCACAGAAATTCATCAAGAAGCTCTCGCCTTGGCAGATATCTTCGAGTCTCAGGGTACTTTACTTGCCCATTCGAATATCATGTAAGTACATGTATGTATACCCAAGTGCTCTCTCCATGATGAAGCCACTCCAGCTTTACCTTCTCAAAAGCATCAGGTGCATCATCGTCGGCCCTTTCGAGTGTTGTCTGATCTAGTCTCATACATCAATCGTATGCGGAGAGGAAATTTGTATGTGGATATACCCCTCAATTGCATTGGCATTGGAAACCAGTGGGGACGATTGAGTAGAACCAACACCATTGCTAGGTCATATTTATGTATTCCTTATTGCTAAACCTGGTGAATTCAGTGCAATACTAGAATCCAACATGCAAGCTTTTATGATTTAGTACGGATTTGAAGTTTCTTTGTGATCGTTGTTAGTTGATTCCTTCATAAACTAGGGACAGAAGA
This sequence comes from Botrytis sinoallii, assembly GCF_014898435.1. NCBI lineage: Eukaryota > Fungi > Ascomycota > Leotiomycetes > Helotiales > Sclerotiniaceae > Botrytis > Botrytis sinoallii. Next base: position 986,986 of record NW_024066029.1, on the reverse strand, counting down.
CTTTCATATGATTTTCAGAGTTTGATGTCATTGACCCGAACCAGTGGGAATTCAAAAGCAGATTTTGATAACAGCTTCATTCACTCATTCAATGTTCCTTCGGATAACTCGAGGACTCGAGGCCTTGCAAGGTCACGGGATGCCAAGACAACTTGGCTAGATCGGGGTTCGCTTACCAGGTTCACTTTATCGCCCAAGCTTCTGATTAAGTGTTCAAGAAAGTTCCATAATACGTTCCACCCACGGTACAACTTTCTACATCTTGACAACTTTCAACGTCGTTGCACATAACATTTTCAGAAAACAGAAGAAACTTGTACTTACAGAGCCTATTCAATCTAGAAGAGCTCTGCATTTCATCAATTTCTACAGACCTTCCCACATTGTTACTGCATCGCCCCTTATGCCAGTCTTCTAGACCCTGGAGCTCATTCTCCCATAATTTGTCTGCGTGGCCTTACTTGTCCTTATCTTCCCGGTTCAATTGATCTGCGTTCACCCTGCCCTCAATCCCTCAGCAATTCTTCAGGTAGGTTCTGATTTCTGTTCGATTGTGATTGTTGTGGGAAGCATACTATTCACTGCGTCATATACTAATGTACTTGCCATGTCATAGAATTCCTACTCGATTTCAACCTCAACCTCGTCCATATTCTACAATCTTAACATTAAATCATTCCAACCATGTCTGCCGTCGATACTGCTGTGCCAAATGGCCATGCCGAAGCTAACGGCAATGGGCCTGAACTCACTCGGGCTCAGAAGCTCATGCAACAACACGATCATGAACATCAACCCAGTATTGAGGAAGTCCCCGATGAAGAAGATTTGAAGCATGGTGAACAACCTACCTCTACCAGCGTGCTCGAGGACGCCAATGGAGACTCTACCGCTCCAGGATGGATCCCCACTGTGTCCACAAAAGCTGCAGGAAAACAGAAGGAGGATGTCCGCAAGGAGCCCTCAATTGATACACAATCTCACGAGTTATTCCCAGCTCTCGGAGCCACTTCCCAACCTAAGCCTCAAGCTCAAGGTATTTGGGGCGGCGGAAAATCGCCAGCCAATGCCAATGGAACTCCAACCAATGGAGCATCCCGAGCTTCTACTCCCATCTCAGGCGCAGCAACCCCATTGTCTTCTGTCAATCGACCAAAGGTCAACCAACCAGGTCAACAACATCAAGAAAGAATTGAATTAGCCAAAGATCATATTCTCAAGCGCGATCAGTTGAAGAAGCCTTTGCCAGAAATCTTGAGAGAGATCAACAAGAAGTATAGATCTAACATTACTCAAACAACTGGTCTGGAAGGTAAGATGACCTTCACAGCTTATGGCCCTCCTGCAGCTTCTCGTACTGGTATCAAGGCTTTGATGGAACAAATTGGTGCAAAGGTAAGCTGATCGTTACTCTTTGCCTTTATTTAATCTAACCCTCTCATCAGCAAGAAATCCACGTCACTATCCCCAGCAAAGCACGAGCCTTCATCATTGGAAAACAAGGTTCAAAGATTAAGGAGTTGCAAGAAGCTACTGGTGCTAGAATTCAAATGCCCAAAGACAACAAGGCTGGCCCTGTCGACGATGAAGAAGATGCTACAGTAGATGTCACTATTGTGGGCAATGCAGTCGCGGTCGCAGAAGCTAAGAAGGCAATCGAGAAAATTGTGGGAGAGAAAGCAGGCACAACCAAGACCAAGCTGCGTGGTATCCCATCGGAATTCTACCGCTTCATTGCTGGTCCCCATGACACTCATGCCGATTCCTTGAGAAATACCCACAACTTGTCCGAGTTGGAAATCCCGTCTAATTACATCTGGCGAACCCCCCCTCATGGTCCTGAAGGCCCAGATTTCGTTCCAGCTGCTGCTGACAATTGCATTACTCTTAATGGTGACCGTGCTGCCGTTCTAGCAGCACGCGCGGAGATTGAGCGTCGGGCCAAGCAGTTGCACGAAGAGCTCACTCGCCAGGAAGTGAGAGGAATCAGCAAGGGTCGCCATCAATCTATTATTGGTGAACAAGGTAATCCAGGAGAGGACTTTTTTGCCAGAACTGGATGTGCCCTATTTGTGCCAGACAAATACGAACAAGATAACACCATCACAGTCGTTGGCCCTGTTGACAAGATTCAGGAAGCTGTGCGGGAAGCCAGAAGGCTATCGACTAAATCGCAATCTGCCAATATTGATATTAGTCAACATTTCACTGGAGCACCAGACAGCAAAGCGCATGCTTTCAACCTTGCACGATATCTGCGCCAGCGCAGTGAGCTTGAAAAACTCGAGAGACTTCACAATGCTCGTATTTACACACCAAATGTTGGCAGTGGCTCGATCTGGGAGATCTTCTCCGAGGAAACGGATGCCTTGTTTGAAGTACAGGGACAATTGATGAACATAATGGATGCTCACCCTCACTCACGTATGGCAAACATCCCAGTAAACTCATTTTATCATAAGCACCTTGAACAAGATATCTCACCAAGGGTCAAGAATGATTATGGCGTGCACGTCGTGTTGCCAGATGGGCCGAACGGCGATGTACTCCTTGTTTTCGAAGGACCTGCTGGAAGAGAACCGGAATACAGTATTCCTCGTAGTCAACCTTCAAAAAATGATATCGCAGAATTCAAACGTGGTTTAGCAGATGCTCGCAAGCACATTCTTGATGTCATTAGTTCTCAAGCAGAGATTACCAGCGAATCGATCGATGTTCCAAGAATGTAAGTCTTTGAAACAATGTTTAATTTGATTGAATGCTGACAACCATAGTTACCACGATAAACTCAAGAAGTTCATCACCGCTGAAAACAAGGCCTTCCAAATTCCTACTCGCGTTGTTGCTAACGGCACTATTGTCACGCTTCAAGGACCTAGACCTACTGTGGAGAAGTTGGCTGTCAAGGTCAGAGAATTTGTCGCACAGGCGATTGAGGAAGAAAAAGAGCGTGGTTACACACTTTCTTTTGACTTCCCTCAAAAGCATGCAAACCAGCTCATTGGTAAGGGAGGCTCGTACGTGAACGAGTTGCGTGAAAAGTTCGACGTCGACATTCAACTCAAGGATGGCCAAGTCGAAGTGAAGGGACCCAAGGCCAAAGCAGATGCTGCCAAATCTCATATCTCGGCTCTTGGCAGACAATGGGCTGACGAGACCACGTACACCCTGAAGATCGACCCCAAGTTCCACCCTGAGCTCATTGGTGCCAAGGGAACCCAGATCAACAGATTGCAAACTCGCTACAAGGTCCAAATTCATTTCCCACGCTCGGGTCGGCCTACAGATGAAGAGCATGCTGAAAATGATGCTGGTCAACAAAGTTCTCGACGTCAACAAGCCCCAGACGAAGTCTCTATCAAGGGACCCAAGAAGGGAGCTGATGAAGCCCGAGATGAAATCCTCTCTTTGTTTCAATATCTCCAAGATAATTCCCACAGCGCTACTGTCAGTGTTCAGCAAAGCCAGATTCCTTCCCTTATCGGTCAACGTGGAGCTGGCATGGAAGAATTGAGACAGTTGACTGGAGCCAAGATTGATGTTCCAAACTCTCGCGACAGTGCTGACGCATCAGGACGAGTTGAGATTCAGATCAAGGGAACTGCATCTCAAGTCGCAAAGGCAAAGAAATTGATCGAGGAAAAGAAGAGTGTTTTCGATTCGACAGTCACCGAGACTTTGGACGTCGACAAGAAGCATCATAGAGCTTTGATCGGCGCTGGAGGCGCAAACATCCATGCCATCATTGTCAATGCCGGTGGATCTGGTGACCGCCGAGAGCTCGCTCGGGTTGTGCAATTCCCCAAGGCCGAATCTGAGGGCAATGCTATCAAGGTTGAAGGTAGCCGACAGCTTGTTGATAACATTGTTTCTGCCATTCAAAAGATTGTTGAGGAACGAGACAGCCAAACAACTGAAACTGTGGATGTTCCAACTGACAAGCATCGTCCTTTGATCGGTGCTGGTGGTGAGACGAAAAAGGGTATGGAGAAGAATTTCAAAGTCTCGATCGATATCCCTAGACAGGGTAGTGGTCAAACTGGAATCACCGTCACTGGCCTTCCTGCTGATGTCGAAAAGGCAAAGGCCCATATTCTTGAACTTGTTAAAGGCCAAGAAGGTGAAACTGTCCAAGTTCCACGAAAGCTTCATCACGACATTTCGAACAATGGCCAATTTTTCCGAAAGTTGCGAAATGATCTCCAAGTCACAGTTGATCATGCAGGCGCTAAAATGCCAGCAAGAGCCACACCACCATCAGGAGCCAGCGCTAAGGATGCTTTGATCACTGATGAAAAGGATACAACTGATGACGTTGAGGAATGGTTCGTCTTTAACAAGTCTGAATCTGGGGAGACTGGTGACATTCCATGGGTTTTGCGTGGCTCCACCGAAAATATTGCGCAAGCTAAGTCCATCTTAGCTCAAGCCATTGAACAAGCATCGAAAAACAACTTTGTTGGACACCTTACTCTTGTTGATCCTAGCTTGTATGGATCAATTGTTGGTAAGAATGGCAGCAAGGTTAACAGTATTCGTAAGGCCACTGGCTGCGACGTCACTGTTCCTCGTGGACAGGGAACTGATCCAATTGAGGTTGTTGGTAGTGAAGAGGGCATTGAGAAGGCTAAGGAGTTGATTCTTCAAGCTGTTGCTGAGGGAAAGAATAAACCTGCTCGTGGTGGTGATAGATATTAATTGCATATTAGACAAGGATGGATAGCATGATAAAGGGTGTGAATACGTGTGGATATTGGTGGTAGAGGTTTATTTATAGGAGATGCAGACAGTTGACACGTTTCATTATGAGAATTTTTAGGTAGAGGCATTTATCATGTTTTATGCGGAGCCAATGTTTCTTTCATGGGCGGTCTCTGGGTGCATTTGGGGGGTGATGGGGCGGATGGAAAATGGAAAGTTAGTAAGAACATATAGGTTTCGTATCGTAAAAAGATATTAGTGGGGAAATCATGGGAGTTGGTGTTACTTGAATGCATTTGACTGAAAAGTACTTAAAGTCTGTTTTCTCGTGTGTCTGTGATTGTATGTGTATATATGTGACTGTGAAAATTGGATGTTTTATGGGAATACCTGTTGACTTGCCGATAACAGTAGTCCTACTTAAGGGCAATGAGAAGTTAGATACAATAGGACATCAGGTTCGACTCTTTGTTGTGTATTATGTACTGTGTCTCATGTTAGTGGGCAGATATCTAACTATCGAAATTTCTTGATTCTTTTTATTTAGGGAGGAGAGAAGGAAGTTGGGGATGGGGATGGGGATGGGATCGGATGGGATGGGATGGATGTAAGGATGGTTTGAAATGGTGGTTTGAATGGTGTGGTGGGAGTAGGTATAGATTTTATAGATTGCGGGTTGCTGGGGATTATGAGTAGAGTTGTTGGGGTGGGGGAAGGGGGGAAGGGGGGAGGAAGGGGAGATGGGAGATGGGGAGATGGGGAGATGGGGGATGGGGGAGTAGAGGAGTAGAGGAGTAGAGGAGTAGAGGAGTAGATAGAGGTTGAAAGGATAAGAGAGGGGGAAGATGGAGTGTTTGAAGAGGAATAGTTGGGTGGTGGGTTGTTTGAGGGGATGGGGAGGGGGAAGGAGAAGGGGAAGAGGAGAGAATAGGATGATGATGAGGCTTGTAGTTTGGATGGAGATGGAGATGGAGATGCAGATTAATATCGTGGGTACAGGAGTGAGGAATTGATCAATAGTGTTGGGAGTATATTTGAGTTTGTGAATGAGTGCGATGTAGATAGGATAGGATAGAATGGAATGGAATGATATGATAGTAAAGGAAGCTGGGAAATAGAGAATCGAGGCGGGAATAGAGAGAGAGATGAGATTGAGTGGTTGAGGTGATTGATTATTCTAGGGGTTTGAGAATCTGTGGAGTGAGGAATGGGAAGGGATGGATGGGAAGGAAATAGGAAATGTAAATTAAAAAGATGGGGGAGCGGAAGAAGGGAAGAGGTGATGAGGTGATGAGGTACTAATGGGGAGATACCTACAGAAGTAGAAATAGAAATAAGCGACGAATGTAATCTTACTTATCATCACTTAGATAACTACGAAATAAGAAACATATATGTAAAAAGTCAACCAAAAACTAAAAACATTGAAAAGAATCACTAAATAAATAATTTTTAAATCACAAAGCCAGATAGATACGTGGTAAAAACTACCTATCCATCCATCTCCCAGTATCCACATTCGTATTTATATTCCCATTCCCATTCGCCTTAATATAGATTTCATACAGATATCAGAAAAAAGAAAGAAAGTGAAAATCTCAAAGCACCATCTCATCCGAAATATCAAGAAGAAAAATCTTATACATACATGAGATAGACGAGTACAAATACCCGTGGACATTCCATGAATCCGCTTTTCACTCAATTCCCCTGCTCTTCTCTTCATTGAATAGAGAGGATATAGAGCTAATGGGTAAAAGTAATACTCTAATCATCTGTATATACATATATAATACATATACATCTAACCATCCAAATCCCCCCAGGTTCCAAGTAGATGAATTCTCACTCACTCCCTGTTGATTAATTGTAAGTATGTCTATCCATTACTCTCCTCACACTTTGTCTGATTCGGCAGTGTGTATGTATCAGCGTATGGATAACACGAGTTCTGGATTATGGATTCTGAGTGTGGAAAGTGCCATATATGTATGGATAAGGCAATGCAGTCGAGTTAGTGAATGAGATTCGATGAGATGCGATGGGTCGAATGCGTGGGGTTTCGATTGATTACTTCATGTAGTTGAAAAGGTGGGGCAGATGGGGGGAGAGGGATGAAAGAGGGATGAAAGAGGGGAATGCACGGAGAAGGGAGGTATATAGACGTAAACAGGGACCAACAAGTGATTGAAGTCTGACAGGTTGAAAATGCAGATACAATTCACTTCATGCATCACTGTATAACATCAAAGACATCGATATATCAATATTATGTGCATTGCTGATCGCATCATTGCCAATGCCATGCTACGCTGTAACCATTACACATAGCCAGCCATAACATTATCTAAAAGTGTGATGAAACATCTCCCTCTAAACTGAGCCCATTTGCTCAAATCATGATCATGTAGATCATATTTTATGCAACCTTTATATTATTAACGCCGAATAAATCAAAGATTGCCCAAGCCCAAACCAAAGTACCCGAGTACAAATCTTTAGACCATCTCTGTCGCCCCACTTTGTAGAAAAAAAGTAATTACAGAGAAGTTTGCTATCCTTTTTCATGCCGTGCACCAAAGAAACATCATATCGATTTTTGGAAAAATGAAATCTTTATGCAAAGAGTATTAGAAGTCATTAAGCCCTTTCCCGAGACACCATCCAACGACCAGGTAGGTTTTTGGGTATTACCCAAGATATGAAGTATCCAGACGTTGATGAACTCTCATGAAAGTAAGCTCCTCATTATCACTTAGTACAAAGTGTAACCACCGTCAATGATGACGTTGGATCCGGTCATGAATGCGGAAGCATCGGAAGCGAGGAAGACGGCGAGACCGTTAAGGTCATCAACGGCACCGAGGCGGTTTTGTGGGGTGAGGGATTTCCAGATGACCTTTTGAGCATCAAGGGCTGGTACGTTGTTGAGAGCGGTGTCCATGTAACCTGGGGAGATCATGTTGACACGGACGTTGTACTTGGCCCATTCAGCACCAAGGGACTTTCCGAGTTGAACGACACCAGCCTTGGAGGCGTTGTAGCAGGATTGTTCTTGTGGGTAGTTGACGATGGAGCCAGACATGGAAGCGACGAGAACGATCGATCCTGGCTTGCCAGCGGCCATCATAGCCTTTCCAACGGCTTGAGACATGAGGAATGATCCAGTAAGGTTGATATCGATAAGACGTCTGAACATGTTGTGGTCATAAGTCTCGGCGGGAATGTTGGAACTGAAATTTTTGTTAGTACAAATATGTGGCAGATTGATCATGGTATGTACTTACTCGGCAATACCTGCAGAGTTGATGAGAACATCTGGAGCACCATGTTCTGCGACAACACTGGCAACAGCAGACTCAATCGCATCGGCATCACGAACATCGACCTTGAAGAAGGAGATGGGGATCTTGTTTCCGGTCAATTCGTAAAGTTCGGCAGCTGAGGCATCACCCAACTCTTGGTTGGCATCGAAAATGACGAGAGCCTTGGCTCCAGCCTCGACACACGCACGTGCCATGTGGTTTCCTAAGCCTCGAGCACCACTGTTTTAACTTTGTGTTAGTCCTGAATGTTCACTTTCGAAACAAGATATTGCTCGAACTAAATCAATCCAAAACAACTAATGCAGATGATAAGACCGATAAGGGTCAAATCTTGAAATAATTGTTGAAAATTGATTTTGTGTGCGAGCTAGAGATGTGCTTGTAGATCGGGAACCCAACAAAAACATATCTGGAATTAAAGAAAAGCGAGAGAAACTTACCCAGTGACAACAACAACTTTGCCCATCAAACTCATCTTTTGCATAGTTGGGGTCATGCCCTTGTATGCGCTTTGTGTGAGGGGAGTGACAACGTCAACAGCCTCCTTTGCAGCTGCAGCAGCCAATGCGGCTTCCTCAACTGGAATTGTTACTCTCTCTGCTCCAGAACCTATGACATCCAGAAGTCAGTATTTGACTGACAACCGGAGAGTCTGTTGGGGAAAAAAAGTTGGAAGTTGGGATCAAAACTACATGGAGCATTGAAATCTCCATGTAACCTTAATATTAGGGAGTGATAATTGAACTTACCAGGTTGGAACTTTGTAGCAGGAATCTCCTTCTCGTGGATAGCCTCATAGTCATTGGCTTGTTGAGTGGTTGTGAAAGCTCGAACAGCTTGTCTGGAGATGATGGAGGGAGTGGTTCTGCGACCAGCCTTTGCGGCAGCCCGAATGAAGGAAGATCGAATAGCAGACATGTTTGTATATTTTGTAGACAATTAAAGTAACTTGAAACACAATATGAAGTACGAAAGGATGATTGTCTCTTGAAGAAGACTTTTTCGAAGTTGTGTATATGTAGAAGGAAGTATGGAGGTTTTGAAAAGTTGTTTCGAGAAGGAGGTCTGTAATAAAGTAGAAAATCTTAGCGTGAATTCTTACAAAACTAAGCTAGTAAAGCCGAATGACCGAGACCCAAATTTTCTATTCCATGACTGATAGAGAATGATGCAATGATTCGAGGAGTCAAGAAAGAGTGAAGAAGAGTGAATACTAGGTAGGTATTGACCAGCTGGCCAAGTTCCATTTATTTCTTACAATTCACTCTTCTCTTCCTCTCCTTGTCTTGCTTCTCTTCTTCCTGGTCCAAGTGTGGGGAGTGGAAAATCCAAAAACAGGAAATTCTTTAGATGAGAATATGGAACGAACCTTTGGAAACAGATCTTTTTGATATATTTGATAAGTCAAAAACAATATCAACTATATGTATGCTGAAGTTTCAAAAATCTGCTAACTTGTTAGGAAGAAAGAGCGTTGGAAGATTGCCCCTTTTGATATGCGAATCTGCAAGAACAATTGGGTGATTCATAGAATCCCCACAAGAGATATCTTTATCATTAAGGGTCCAAGTCTCAGAACAGAATTCGGAGTTCACAGATGAACACCAGAACTTGCTTATGCTGTAAGAAACTCGGACCGGAGATGATTCTTATCTTCTCTTGTAACTGGTGAGATTACAGAAGGGAAAGAGAATACTGAAAGAAAATAATGCTGACTGTGTATGTAGGAATCCAGCTCTTGGTTTTCCTTTCAAAGATTTATCGATGTGTGTGACGAACAAAAAACAGTGGTCTATAATTTGCAAAAAGTCGACGAAAGGATCTATGTGAATATAAAGCAGAAATGATGTCTGGCAAAAACAAGCAGTGTAGAGAGGATTGGAAGAATGATGAGAATCTGAGTCTTCTAGAATGGTATCAAGGGGATATGAAAGGGAGATAAGATAAAAGTTTGGAAGAGTCAAAGACCTTTTAAAGCAAAGCCAAAGACTATTTTTTCTCCTTCTATTCTAATTCCGTCGGCGCCTCCCCGAAGCTTTCTTTCTCCCAAGCTTACAGATCAGGGTTCGACAGGGTAGCTTCCCTTCAGAGTCCGTGCTGATTTGCATAGTTTGTCCCACTCAAAACGCTATTGAAGTGCCCGGAACCAGGATTATAGTGCCGGGATATTTGCTAGAACATCAATGCAGAGAGGAATGCTTCCATGGTGGCGGCGGTGGGTGACCATCAGACTGGCTGGCATGTCCAGGATGGTGACTAGGTAGTGCAGCAGAAGGTTGGCATAGCGGTGCATGATAAGTTCGAAAAGACGTGGGGGATGATTGACCGTTTGGAAGGATACTTGTCTCCGATGCTCCCAGAATCCATACAAACCGTACAGATGGTGTGGGAAAGCATGAAGCGGTGTGCTTTATACGCAGATTGCCACAAGGTGCAGATTGCTACAAGGTACATGATTGTCGATTGCTGCAAACTGTATGCAAAATGATGGATGGATGAGATGTGGCAAGATCTTTTGACAACTGGAAAAAAATGTTTCTTTACCCTCCTCTCTCTCTCCATTCATACTTTGATGGTATCAGTATGGGAGATTTGAAAAGCTTGTTTGTGGGTGTATTTGTTTCTCTTGATTGATGGTGTCTCATCAGAGTGGAAATTTGGGCGAGAAGTAAGGACTTGGCTGTTCGAGCCATAGATCCCAAAGATCCCCGCCTTTCTTCTATCTTACAAGGTGTATTAAGCCCCCTGCCGGTACCGAGCAACAATTGAAACATTATTTATGGACCACATTGAGCATTGAGATTTGAGAAACTTCCCCAAAAAGTTTAATGTTTCTTCTAGAAGCCATCTAAGGGCCACGTTTATTTTCTAGATGGGAAATAATATTTTGAACAAGCAATCACAGCAGAAACTAGTGGAGCTTATTAGTTGGACAAGTCACAAATCTGATGCAATTCCGAGTTTAGCACTACGGTTAAGACTACTGTTGAGAGTCGAGACATCCAAAACACGGATTGACACTGCCCAGTCTTTCTGGATCCATTATACGAAGGGACGAAGGAAATAGTTTGAATTGTGGACTGGCTCAACTGGGTAAAACTGGAGGCAGTGATGCCATACTGATGATTGACTGATGATTGATGGATACCAAATCATTTTTTGATCTCACAATTTACAACAACCCATAAATTTGCCACCCACTTCAAACTTATTTCATTCGTCAATCTTTGAAATTCATGATGAAATTCTCGAAGATCAAACCACTTTTTTTTTTAAGGATTTGAAGGGTCTTTGTGACCCAATAAATCTCAGTCCCCTATTTTGCTTAAGTTACTCACACTTTTCATATAATTTAATTTTCCCACACTTTACAGAGGAAACCTTTTTTTTCATTCAATAACCCGATTGCGGAGTAGTATTGGGAGTAGGTACCTCCTAGGTAGCGGTGTGAGCTGGAATGAGAGTCAGACGTCGATTTCCGTCGGAATCCTGAACCATATCCGTGGAAGCTTTGGTAGGAGAATGGCTTGATACAACTTACAAGCTTGAGAGAAAGGTCATCTGATGGAAATTTTTAATATTACCTAGGTGCCTATGGAAAGGTTAAATAATTTTACGAGATCTGTTTCGCTTTTTGGGGGGGATTCTTTGCGTTTTCGATTCATGTTCAGGGGTTAGCTAGCGATGAGGGTTTGAAGAGTTGGTTAGTTCACCTGGTGGTTGATAGTTAGGGAGAGGTAGGTTGGCAGGTAGATATGTATGTATGTGTGTGTATGTCTGTTTGTATGTATGTATGTATAGCACAGGTAAGGTAAGGTAATACAACTAAGTCTTCTTTGATGGCATTTTGTGAATAGTGTACGCTGGTTAGCTGGCTCCTTGGTATCGCTTGAAGAAACAGAAGAGGATGATTATAGCCTTACCCCTATTCTCTTGATATTATTCTACTCCGTATTGAGGGAACTAATCGTCCAAGTAGGTACTGAACTACCTCCAAGTCAGTACCTAGATTCTACGAAGCACTTGCTCCGGACATGCTACAATACTACATACTCTCATTCCTCATCTATTAATAGTGATCTTCTAGAAGGAAGGGAAAGAAATGCTTATTATACCACTTTAGCCAGTCATTACCGTGCGTGGGTCAGGGTCTTTCTTTACTAGGTAGGTAAGCCGGGAGGTAATCTATTTGTACGGAGTACTTTGTACCTTTTTCTTGGGGGGAGGGGGATTATTGATTTTGACTCGAATCATCGAATGAAATTTATATTTATCTGAGCGGCGTCACTTGTGAAATATTTATCTATTCATTACCTACCTTGAGGGAAAAATCCGGGTGGGATTCACATTAATTCAACTATAAATAATCTTCTAAACCTCTAATTATCAATAAGACTTTATTTTTTAGATATCAATCATTAATATCAAATTAAATTAACTTATCAAAACTTTTGATTTACTATTCTAATCATTTACTATTCATTTATCGGAATTCTAAATTCCTATTAGATTTTGATAAGAGCTTTAATTGAATATATATATTAAATTAATTGTTTATATATATATGATTATAGTATACTATAATTCAATAATAATATATTTGTTTAAATAAATATATAAAATGAATTTGAATCTATTAAATCAATTAAATAATATTTTAAATATTTTAAATACCTATTAATAATTTTTAGTTATTTATATATTCTTGAATTTAAAGATATTTAATTAAATTTAATTGAAATGAAAGTAAAAATAAAAGAAAATAATAAATTAAAAAAAGAACTATTATATTTAAGACTCATTCTACTTTCTCTATTATTTTTTAATTGGAATTTTAAATCTTTATTTATTTATTTAAAACTTATAATTTAATAAAAATTAATTATTAAAAACTAATAGATATAATATTATTCAAAAATTTCAATTACTAAGGTTTAAAATAATACTCTAAATATAACGTCCAAATAATAATATAGATTTATAATTTTAAGATTATTTATAGAATATGAATTATGTTTAAACTATAAAACAGATTGGGCTTTTTCCCCTAAGATAGATACCTTATATACGAGTATAATTTATGAATTATTTATTACTCAGATATTTATCTGGGAATTTTATAAAGTTGTAATGATATTCCTATAGAGTTACCGGTACTGCGTAAATACTCACTCCGTAGGTCATAATGATGATGAAGAGAAGAAAAAGAAATGAAAAAGCCCCTAAATGACTCGCATCATCGGTGCCACGGTGGAAGTCTGGATGAACAGTGCCTGAGTGGAAAAAAATTCTTTCTTTTTTCTTCTTTTGTGGAGTGAGAGCGAGAGGGAAAAGAGAGAGAAAAAAAGAAAATTTTCTTTCGTCATCTAACTTTTTTTTCTACTCTTTTTTTTTCTTCACTTCTTTACATTCTTGTATTCATGATTGATTCAATTTTGAGCATCATTGTTCCTTTAGGATGATATATCCTTCTCTTTATTACGATATCACCATTTATAGTGTTCTTTGAAGGAAACAATCTATGTCTCTCATTACACCAATTTTACATCGTCGTAAAGCCATAAATTCTTACGAATATACAACAAAGATGAAGACGAAGAACACAGGAGGCGTTCCTCCGTAATGGCATGGGAATGAGATTAACTGCTGGTACGAGTACATTCAATTGAGCCCGTCCCATCCAGTTCAGTCCAGTTCAGTCCGATTCGCACCAGCGCTCATAGCTACGAACGAGATGCATGCAGCACACGGCACGCAGCCCTACTGTACTACTACCCAATTCACGAAACTAAATAGTAAGGAAAGAAGAAACAGCCAGCTGAATACTGAAACTTGGGCAGTGCATTGCATTGTTCGTTATTGGCGTTTGTCGATGATGCAACTACCTCTGCAACTGCAATTGATGCTGCAAGTATCATTTTATTCCCTCATAGTATCGATTATCTTACAGCGACAACTGCATCTGCAACCAACAAACGTCTATACTCAGGTACGTGTGCCATACTTTCGAACTTCCACCTTGTTATCTCGACTCGATCTCGGCACATCAATACGACAAATGCTCTGTGGCAATCACGAACTCCGAATTCACGAGTTTACACCGAATCTTCAGCGAACGCGTCCAGACCGGATTAAAGTTTTCACACACACCCCTCCACAATCTGACATGGAAAATATTTTACTGCTGATATGGTAATCACATATTCAATCACGATATTCGATATCCATTTCAGCGTAGAAAATTTCCAGCAAAGAATCCTATACCCGATTCCACATTTGGGCTCGAGTAGTGCAGTGTTGAATCACCGTTCAAGGTATGCTGCATAACTGCGGACGTTTTTCTGGCGATGCAGAAAGAAGGTTGCATGCATGTGTCAATCACACGTGCAGAATATACAGCTCATCTTACTTTTGAAAATGGTTTGATGGGGAAGGAGGGGTGTGTGTGTGTGTTTGTTGAGAAGGATTCTTTTCACCCCACCTTTCACTTTTTTTTTACCTTTTTTTTTCTCTCGCATATTGTTCATTTCTTTCTCAGGAACCAGTGGTTCGTTTTCTGGCTGGTAGGAATAAGTAACTGCTGAGGGAGGAGGGGCAAGGGACCCGACTTTCACATCTAGATGCTCAGATTGCTAGTTTAGTGCAAACTTTATTTCTTCATGGGGATGAAGAAGAAAATACAGATGGATGGAATTCGATTCGATTCTCAAAGGCTTATATGATGAATATCCAGATAGGGACAGCTTATGTTGGGTTTCAAAAAGGAACTTGATGTGTGATGTGAACTGGACGAATATTTTAGTAGATGCTTCGTGTTTTCTGAAAGTCTTTGAGATGAGAATGTTTTTCAGTAGGGAGGGGGTGGGGGGATATGAGGTGTGGTTGGATGATGTTGGATTTGAGAGCGTCATTGTCCGTTCTAGTGGGGTTTTCATGAGGATGATATTTTTGTTGCTTCATCGGTATTTCTATGTTGTTATTCGCAAGATACTTGATGCTCGATTTTCTTGCTCGATGCTCGATAATTACAGGCAAACGCTGTTTCGACGCCGTTTCGATGCCGTTTCTCTCTTGCTCTAGAAACACTAATATTTAATCATAACATAATATATACTTACAATACAAATCTTATACATATCATCTCACACAAACCATTAATCACTATTATACATGCGTGAATTCAACAATATACCTTCACATCTCCATTTCGATAGATGTAACCTCACATTTTTTACATGAATCAATCCCCATTCTCAAGCTTTCCAGCCGTATGTGTTTGAATATATGAGGTTCTCGATGTTTTTATTTGTATTGTGTTTTATTCTATTCTGAGAGTGTTGGTTGCTATTGATATTTGTGTGTAGGTAGGTAGGTATACTTGTGTATATGTATATCCTCCTCGTGGAGTCAATTATTAGCTTGGCATTTTTGTGTTTGAGAATATAGAAGGTTATAGAAGAATGAATGTGGGAATATGAGAGTGTGGGAATCTGGTAATTTGTGTATGTGAGTGTGGTGGTGTTGAGTTTTTGTTCTGTTCTGTTCTGTTCTGTTCTGTTCTGTTCTGTTCTGTTCTGTTCTGTTCTGTTCTGTTCTGTTCTGTTCTGTTCTGTTCTGTTTTGGGAGTGGAGTGGGAGAGGGAGAGGGAAGAAGAGGTTTGATGATTATGTAATTCATTCTGCGAGTTTTACAATGCTTCATATTTGGAGGATGGAGGAAGGAAGCCCTTTTATGGAGAATGAGGTAGGTGGGTTTGTGGGAATTGTGGTTTCATCGCCGAGTGCTCGAGGTCGAGCTCTTGGGCTATTCAATATCCATGGCATAGCCTTCTTCAATGATCTATATCGCGATTCACTCGGTTCCTTTCTCTTAGCGTGGTCTTTTTTAAAGAGGGGGGAGGGGGATTCGTTCTTGAAATCTCGTTGAGTTGGTATTTAAGATATCTGTATGGATACTCGAATCTAGAACAGTATAGGGATGTTGACGCAAGCACATCATGGATCTTGGGACTTCGTGTTGCTGTTGCTATTCGCTGCTTATGGCGTTCCGCAGGGAGAAACTTGTGTTATTTGAGGTGAGTTATGGGAGTTTGGGAAGGGGGAGATAGAGGGTATGTGAGATGAGATGAGATCACATTGAATATTCTGACAGAGACATAAAGATTATGAAAAAAAATCAAAATCAAAATTGACAATGGAAACTCTAAACGACAGTGTCGAAACCGTGAGTGTATGGATATTCGCACTCTTGCCCATTTGTTGAAGTTGTAAGCATGCTTTTATTCCCCTTTCACATAATTGAGGATACGAATATCGTATCTGGTTCACGTATGTTAACTCTTCCATATGTGAACATGTCGCAAACTTTATTCAACTTGCAATATTCTCAAAAAGGAGAGATTCGTGCGCTTTAAGTAGATCGATTTCTTGGAGTCTTTGAGATCTATCGTGTTCGTTCTATTCACTCTTTCTTTCCCTCTCTTCTCCGCTTTCTATTCGGCTTCGAGAATCCTGTTGTCTCGTTATTGAAAGTCTTGCTTCTTTCGCAACCTTTGGATTGTGAGAGAAAATGTAGATAGTTAAAGAAACTTGTGAGGGCGGGAGAGTGGTTTGCTGAGTTCTTGTTAGCTAGGATGAAGCACGGTGTAAATCCAAATACGACTCTTCAATGTGGTGTTGAGAGAGAAATATTGGTTTATTCGTGAAGTTTTTGTCGTTTAATATAGGATTTTGGTCGATTCGTATGGCTTCTGATCGTTGTAGTCTCTCTTATTTTACGTTTCAAATTGGGAGGGTGAAGTTACTGGTTTTGGATAAGATAACATATTGTAGAATTTGTGTCGATGATTTCGGGCACCTAGTCAGGGTATGCAGTAATATGGAAGCTGTTTAAATGAGAAGATAAAGGAATGGGAGGATATTTATATGATGACCAGGTGAGGAAATTGGAGATGGGGGAAGGGGGTTAAAGTGGAACGCTGCGAGGTAAGGGTGCTCGAGGTATATGAGTGAGTGAATCATCAGTGAGGAGTATGAAAGGGCAGAGGTTATACGAGGGGTAACATGGGGAAACGGAGAGAATGATTGGTCTAGAGAAGAAATCAGGGAAGCACTGTTCATGATATTGATGACGGAATATGTGACAGTGTGTTGGAAGAGGAGAACGGTGAATACTCCAGGCTTTCAGACTTCTTGTCTTGCTACATAATTCGCAGGAATTCTCGCATTGTACCCGGCAAGAAGCACTTCACGATCAGAATAACCCAGATGGAGGAAGTAAATTCGACTTGTTTGGGGATTACATCCAAGTCTAGTTACCATTTGATCATCGAGGTACAGAGGAATCCAGCAAAATGACACGTACGATTGTGCTCATCTTTCTTTTCGGACTTCACTTTGTTTTTTTGCTGTCGTTGAGTATGTGGAGTATTCATTGTCGTTAAGTAAGTATGATTGTTCTTTATCCTAGATCATATATATTAGATCCCCGAGTTTTCAAGGAATATATGCGAAATCAAATGGTATGGCATTGATCCAACCAACAGACTAGCTATTTGGAATTGCTACGCTCCTCATTATCATGAATAAGGCATTGTTAGCTATCTTTCTTTCTTAGGTATGAAGAGTTGTGTCCTTGTATCTCTCTCTTATATAGACCTGGGAATGGAAAATCCGAGAGGCTCAGTTTTAGATAGGAACCATTCATTCTGAGCCCGTACATATAGGAATGTGTAAATGCAAACGGTGAATTGAGATAGCTACTACTAATAAGTAGGCAGCTTCTCTGTGAATCGAGGAAATGGCTTATGAAGTCGAAAGTAATGTGAATGCGATGTCTTTGATCGGGGTACGGTGCTTTTAAACTCCAACTGTTGAGTATATAAATCAATCATCTCGAAGACTTTACACAGTACAGCAGCATTTAGATGCTTCCAATAAATAGACAGATGGGACAAGAGCTAGAACGAAAGTTTACTGTTAATACCGCGTAGATTAACTGTCCCAGGGGATGTATGCCAGCGGAAAATTGTATAATTTTCTTGTATCGTCCCCATTACCTGTTTACCGCCAGTATTCTTACTGTCTCTAACGATTGTGTCTGTTATCTTTTCATTTTTATTGTCATTAATATCAAAGTTGGAAGCGACCTTTCAAAACAAGACGGCGCCCTCTCCCCCAAGAAGGGTTAGAGATTAGCCCAGCTTCTATCACCCATATCCATATTACACATGGACTTTCCCTGCTCGGGAATATCTGGAAAGAATTAATTCTCCTAGTTGAGTTGAGTGCTTCAGATTGTCTGAGGTTATATAGACATTTTCTGCCCCGTCTAGGAGATCATACAGTCTGATGTCATATCAGCCATATTACTATCGTCCCTCTGAGCAATGATTCAGTTGTTGTCATGAGCTTAACATATAATTTTATTATCCCATGGTCCTAATTTTGATGAATTCTTCTCCATATCTCAATCCTGATCACCCACCTTACAATCATTTCAAACCAAGTCTAAGATGCTGGCTGTGTCAAGGCACCCATCTCCCTCTGTTCCCCTATTTGGAGCCGATCTGAGTTTGTTCACTTCTTGTGTCTAGTTTGTATGAACTTCGGAGGTAATATTATACGTAATCCTGGGAATCGGATGTGGATAATACAGGTGATTATCTTGTGGAAGGGTATTTGACTGGGGTGAATCTAGCTGATATTGGTTGGATAGTAAGCATATCGAGAGAGGGGTCAAGAATAGTGAGACCTCGGAATGATATCATTCAAGGCTTAGTGCGTATTTGAGCGTGTAGATGGTGAATAATAGCTGCCAGGGGCCGAGAGAATTTGCTATATAATTCCCCAATCTGTCAACACTTGGATCTACAACGCTGAACGAGCGGTCAATTTTGATCTGATCAAGTCTGCCCACCAAATTCGCGAACAACCATTTAATAAGTTTCGTGATCGAGTGGAATATTCAAGAACCTTGATGTCACTACATCTCCTGATTCCGTGTCTTGTGTTTTTTGTCCTATATTGAATAATGGTCGCTACTCCCCCAACCGCTGTCACTTATCCATTCAATTTTTTGATATATTATCAGATCATAGAGAAATGACTCAAAAGATCACAACTAACTATCAATATAATCCGGACAACTTGATCAAAACCCTGGTGACACATGCATCTGAGTTCCTGCACAAGCTTCAACGGAACTCCCAACTCTCCAGCATAGACGAGAGTAAGGAACATCTGCTGAACAACTTGGCAACCACAGCAATCGGTGCCAGGGAATGGAAATCAAAAGAGCTACGGGGTGGATATAGCAGGTATATCGGGCACGGTGAATGAAACAAAGACAGGTTGATTATGTAGATAGGTCAGATGGAATGAAAAGAGGGGAAAGAAGGCGAAATCGTATAATAAGATTATATACAGTGATAATGAATATTCTATTTCCTGTATTTGGGGGCTTTAAATATGGCATTGTTTCCAAGAAGATGTATTATAAACAGAATGGCGAGGTATCGAAGAAGAAGTTGAGAGCTCATTTTATGTTTCACTTTCAAATATCTAATTTGCAAATAAAGGATTGAGTTCACAGATAACCTCTGAACTTCAGAAGGAGAATAATGTCATGGTCTCGTCTAATATCTTTCTATATTTTCATTTTCGGTAGTATTCTTCTTGAATAATAACAAATATTCAAACTACTCGACATATGATCAGATAAAATTGATGCTTAAAGGCACAGACAAGTCTATAGGCATCTTGTGAAGGTTATTATTGAAGAATTGATCGAATTTTCTATTTGCTATAAACAGGCACCTGCACCAGAATGATCCATAAAATGGTGTATGAAGATTTCTCCATTCATGCGAAAAGAAACTTTTATATACTCAGGTCAGGGGAAGTAACTATGATTGTGCATCAAGTACAGAAAAATGTAATCAATCTTAGTGTATATAAAGCTCTGCGATACCTCATCGAAAACGAGCAGAAAATCGACAGAGACCCAGGACAAGGTTGTTAAATGGAACATCAACGTCCTGGTGAAGCTCGAGCTACTATGGGAAGAAGCACCAAAACTCTGAAATTTATAATCTCGTTTCCTCAACTAGAATTACGTCCTGTCACTACTAACTTCTCTCTTGTCATTTCTTTTGCCCGATTGACCTACTTGGGACGTCCGATAGTTCAGACCACAGTGCATTCACGGGGGAAATTTCATTTTTGGATTCATACCGATTGTCAGATTCATTGAAATCATCTAATTACTTTAAGTTAGAGTTGAAAGAATCTCATCTATTAAATCTTGCACCAGGTCACCTGGCTAGGCGATGGGATACGATACTCTGAATCCACTCACACTATCAAACAAACTGCATCAAGCTCGATGATATTGATTACTTGGGCTGGTATATCCATGCCCCTGATCAACAAAGTCCTTCCTTCTTCGTGTAGATATCCTTTCCCAAATCGCCAATTTCATCAAACGGAACTTCTAGTATGTGAGAGAATGAATGAAGTAGCTTATTCTAATTGGACTTGGCTATTGCAGAAACCGATGAGAATGCACTGGAGCTCAATCTCCCAGTATAGCTCACAAAAACAATAAGTTCATCAAAGACGGGTACGATTATGCTTGCAAGAATTTGAGTAAAGCGACATTTTATCATGTCGAGATGATGGCCAATTCAGGCTCATTTCTTCTTTTCTCGATTTGAAATCGAATGCTCAAGGAAAATAAAGCAAATAGCTTGAATACTATCTTTCGATTAGATAAAGTTTCTTATATGTCACAAATGAAAGTTTACTTGATATTAAAATTAGTGTAGTGATTTTCCTAGCAACCGGCTCCCTAAGTAGGTGGCGGGAAACTTCTCTTCCTGTAAATCTAACTAGAGCAAGTTAATCATATGTCAGAGTATTCTGAGAGTTTGATACACTTTGGTATACTCTTGGAGGGGAATGTGTTATCATTCCATAAATTAAGCCTAAAACCACTTTCTCCCGAATCCATATCACTGTCATTAACCTACCTTCCAAGTAAATTACAGATGTAGAGGAAGCAGATATCCAGTGAGCACTAGACAGAAGACACATCCAAGATCTTGCAGAAACCCAGAATGGCAGTGGTTTCTCACACATCTATCCCCAAGCTCAACTATTGAATGCAATTTTCGCTGATGTACCAACGAGATGAAGCTTGAACAATCGGGGTTTTGATATCTATATAAATATATTCCTACCAAGATCACAAATATCTTACGACCGTCATCGGGGAACTGTCAAGGTACTCGAGATTCCTTATTGGCTACATTTAATTCAGATCTCAGGAATGATTCACATGATTAACTCATGATGATTCAATCGGATTGAGGATTTCATTGTATGACCAGACTTCCCACTTTCAAGATTCACCATCATGATTCACGAACACTCAACTCTTTCCGCTCTGGTGGGATAGAAGAGAGAATTTAGCTACTATATAAAACGCAAAGATCTCTAAAATCTAAGCCAGACGAATTGAGAAGCTCTGGGAAAGGCTATTCCATGCTTGTCAATTTGTGCCCTGAGTGCTTCGAGACAGGAAGTGGTTATGATTCGAATCTCATGTTTCTGCCTCGAACTATCGCTTTACTCTACTAAATTTGTTGTCGTGTTGCCACTCAGTTACTTGTCACTGTCTACAATTTTCTAGTATCAACTATACCCTGAATGTGAAGACTCGCCTCTGATTTTCCGACTAAGAGCACAAGTAGCATCATTCCATTCCATATTAACAGATCTGGCAGCAAAGTCTCTCCCATCACGAGAATTGGCTTCGAGATCACTATCTTGATCTCAGTCCAATCCACGCAAAAATCCACTCTTATAAAGACAGGTGATAAGGATGAGAGCTCTTCACCTAGTGTGCCCTAGCTTGAAAGAGTTTAGCTTCCTCTTCCTCTCGCTGACGAGGGGTACGTAAGTATAATAACATAGGTGAATAAGAGGCTGAGAGCTTACCTAGTATATTTGAGTTGATAGGAACGAGTGTGATGGAAGACGATTGAATGGGGAGCCAGTGATACTCTCCACTTCAAACTTTGACGTCTGTAGGATATGGGTATAAATAGTTTGCAAATATCAAGCCAGAAGAGCAAGAATCTAGGAACCGGCTTGAAGAAATGCGAAAAAGCCAGCTAACAACAAAGCGTAATATATAACTCTCAGTAGAAAAAATAGCTAAATATGCTATCCAGAGAAGGACTTTGAGAGACAGTATTCGAGACTGATCTTACTCCATCTTACTATTGACATCTCTTCACTCTTTACTGTCAATCTAATCAACCATATTGTTATCCACTACACTCAGCTACCTTCAAATCACATCACTCACTCACAAGCTCCACACACCCTCCCCCGAAACCCCCAAGTTCACAGATACAAATGCCGCAAAAAATCCCCCATTCCGAGACTCTGCTCTTCACTTTAGGATATCCAAGATCAATGAAGTTTTCGGTCATGTAGAATCTATATAGCAAACCCCTGGCTCAAATCCCAAATGAGCCCCTATCACCTTCCCCATTTCAAGAGCGAATCACACAAACTCCCAGTAAACCTGCTCGCAAAACAAGCGAACTCAAGAGAATACCGAGTCAAAATTCGATCCTCCCCTTCCAGTATAAATATCTCTCCTGTGTACAAGATCAAGCTCTCATCCATCTATACAGCCATTTCAAGTCCACCAAGCACAGCCGCAAAGACTTCCCGAGCGCGTGATAAAAATACTGTTTCCAAATCCACGAGCTTGAAGTGATTACTACTATTTCCCGACAACTTCCTGTATTTGCCATTCTATCTATCTAGCTATCAATTTTTCAATCACTATCATACTACTCCCATATTACTGCCAAAAATCTCAAAACGCTATCATTCATAATCGCCAAACCAAATTCTCACTCCTACCGAAATTCCCTGTGATACTGCACTCAAAATTCGCATCAAATTCGCACACGTACGTATACACTTTTACTTACCGACCCGCACACCACACATGGTCTGCACTCCTAAGAGATCTCAATCTTTTGATGGGTTGTTACTCTATGGAAAGGACTTCTTATATATAAACAAAACATCAAAATTCCAGAAGATGAATGGAAAAAGGAAACAGATAGAGGGGAGAAATACATCACCCTGGTCCAGTAGCCACTCAAGAATAGATTGCAGCGAATCACACCACTCCCTCTCTTCACCTCCCCTCCCTCAACAAGTTACAACTCCCCCCCTCATCCCCTTCCCCTCCCCTCTAAAAGTCCATATTCCATACCCCATACCCATACCCATACCCCATACCCACCTCCCAAACAGCACAAGATAGACTTATATAACCACATAAGAAAAAGGAATAAGAATAAAAGAATAAGAGATTTACAAACAGACCACTCGACGAGTTGAATTTCGGGGAAGATAGGTAGTGAATGATGAACATACAATGTCGAATCTGTGAATCATTAGTTGCACCTAAAGTCCAAGTTGGTATATTACTTTCACCTCCATAGGTACTCACCACCAAGATATAGAATTCACTCGAGTTTGATAATGACTAGAGAACATCCTCACAAATCCATCTACTGACCTTCAAAAACTCCCCCAGACAATCTTGACTCGCATCTTCACATATCAACAACTCACAAAAGATCATATAATTACCACTTTTATTCATATTTCGCTAACCACAATCCAAACCAACCGTTTCCATCCCAAGACAGCTCTTCCCCAATTCATCTCTTTATTCCTATATCCACATTCAATTATCCTACCCATAATCCTCCTCATCACTATGTACCAAGGAATTTCCTTCGCCGTACTCTTTGTTTCGCAAATTCTTCCTCCGCATCCTAAAGCCTGAGCCCAAGCTCTATCCACAACCATGTACTTCCTAAAGTACATGAAAGGTATGAGAAATGAAAAAGGTAAAAGAAGATGAAAATGGATTCGCTAGCAGAACAGATAGATATAGAGATGAGTATAAACCCCTAGGAAATGCAAATGAAACCTCCGAGAACTCCCATAGTTTAGAATATGAAATCAAGGATATGCCAGAAACGAATCAAGAGTATTGTCCCGGCCGTCGAGGTTAAGAGTGTGTTAAAATGCGTAGTTGAGTAGGAAATGACTCTCGCTCGTGTTTCATCGATAGAATTTATTCCCTCATCTTGACATAATTCGAGGGGAAGATGCCTGATCGTCCGTTGAGGGTACCAGTCCTATTTAAACATCAAATTAGCCTTAACTATCCATTTCTTCACCTAAGATCTCAGGAAACTATTTCCAGAGCAAAAGAGAAACGAAAACATACCACCAATCCTCAGTACTCTCAGTCTTCTTTGTTACCGTAATAACATCTCCCTTCTTGAATCCCAAATCTCCTGGCTGATCTGCATCAAATGTAAATTGCGCAACCGCCTCATTGCTTCTCAAACTAGCTGTCTTTGGTTGAAATTTTGGTTTCGGCGCGGCAGGTCTACCTGGTCCTGGTTTTCCACTACCGCCAAATTGACTTGGAGCTGCACGGGGACTATCAGAATACACATAATCATCATCAAATCCGCTACCAGATCTAGCCCTGCTTCCGTTGGTTGGTCTGTCGTAAATATCATCGGCCCATGTACTTGCTCTTTGAGGACGATTTGGATTGACGTAATCGTCACTATGTCCTAAGCTTGCGCCTCGATCTCTCTGTGTACCTTCTCCAAATGCACTTCCTCTCCTGCCTTCCCAAACTACATCATCGTGTCGTTCGTCATAAACAGGGCTATCGTTATAAATTCCATCATCGGGATTCTGGCCCGCGAAAGCTCTCGAGTTCAACACATTCATAAGAGGTTGCGCTGCTGGTGGTGCTCGGACTGCGCCTCCAAGTAATTCAGCGGCTGTAAATCTTCTTCCATACAATTTCTCATTCGCATCTCTTCGCTCGATAATTGCACTTCCCTCGAGACTGACACCAGCAAAGAGTCCCTTGGTCTTGGAATAACTGAAAACACCAGCTACACCCTTCATACTGGCAGCTCCGGCTGCCTCGGCATTTCGTCCTATTGGTCCAGCGGCAATACTGACATTTCCACCCAATGTAAGAGAACCAGCTTGAGAGAAGGTGCGCACGGCTGCAGCATCATTGAGAATGAAAACGAAATCTGTAAGCTCGAAACCGATTTGTCCACCCACTCCGCCGCCACCGATACCAATTGCCGAGGGTGCGGACCAAGAACCATCGGAAAGACGAGCTATAACGACACCATTACCGTAACGACCGGAACCGATAAAACCAGCTTTAAGAACTGTAACGATTGCGAGGCCCTAGTTTTGAGGGAAAGTGTTAGTGACAGTTCGGGAAGTTGGTGGCTGGGAAGGAATATATTGGAGGGAGGATAAACCTTTGCTTGCGCGAGAACATGTGGTGGAATAATCTTATCTGGTCCGAAAGCTTGTCGTGGATCAATAAATGAGGACAAAATCTTTCCACACTTTTTGCATTCCGCTGGTAAAAGAATAGATGTCAGCTTGGATATTCTACCTGTAATTGAATGATCTTATATCAGCCGATTGACAAAATGCAATAACTTACACGCCATAGACGAAGGAAGCGGATTATTGATTCCTAAAGGCATATTGAAGAATTATACCTATGTAAGGTAGATCTTTGAACGATAGTAGTAATGAATTTGCGCAAAGCTATTCTGTCGGTTCGTCTGGCTAGATATGTATGTAGGTATGTAGGTATTAGGGATGTAGGTATGTAGGTATGTTATGTATCTCCTTGCGTTCGCGAACTAGGAATTAAGCGTAGGATGTTCGGTGACAAAGTGTGGGGTGTTTTACTATCGCCTTATCCTGTAAGTATGAAATCACTTCAAACTCCAGAATGTTTTGATTAGGAATATATGAAGATATCTATTCCTATATCTGATCTTGCGAATTCTCAGAAATCAAATACACAAGTTCCGAAGAATCCGATCAAGGTTCTATACTTCAATCTTTGTATGCAGGCGAAAATAATCAGATTCGAGCCGTTGACGTCGTGGAATAATTCTAAGCTTGTGCGCAATGAATTGAACTAACGGTTCGTTCTTGATAAATGATCACCTGTCGGACGGAATGAGAGCCGAGCTTGTGGCTGTGTCGAATCAGCCTCAGCCTTGGACCTTTTGGGGTTAGGTAATCACAAATGAACATGGTTGCGACAAGATTATCTAGGATCCATGGATAGGTACCTACTCTCAGTACGTTTCACGAATTGCATGAATGAATTCAAGTAAATTTCACTTCCCAAACTAGATACTTGTCACACGAGGATTAATCGCACTACACAATTAATAAAAAAACCACGAATAATCAACTGGGGTATCACCTCTTGCAGACAAAGAAAGCCATCCATCTTCCCATCCACGCGAACCCACGAGATTTGAAACACAGACATCATAGTCTCAGAACCTCACCTCTTCATCTGCTCTACCCAACACGTTCTTCCCCTCACAAACACACATCGACCCTTCAAAATGTCGGACGCATACGAGCGCGAACGTCAAAACAATTCTCGTCTCAATGAACTATCTGCAAAAGTGTCGGCATTGAGAGGCGTTACGGTGGATATCTATGACAATGCTAGAGCGCAAGATGTTATTGATAATACTGTATGTATTCCCTTCCCTTCTTATTCCATCCCGCCTCTCCTTGCCTTCTACCGCCCACATAGCCAACAAACAGATGTTAATGTATCCCACGAATAGTCCGATACCTTCTCTAGCATGTCTTCCTCCCTCAAAGGATCCGCTTCACGTCTAGGCCGTATGGCTTCCTCCGGAAATAAAGTCGCCATCTTGAAGCTCAGCGGGATGATCATTGGGTGCGTGATGGTTTTGTGGTTCTTATGGGGATTGTTTGTTTAGATGAGGGGCTGGAAGCTTTACATGATGGAAAAGAGGAAATTGAAGATCAAACCTGAAAGGCATGGGCAAGGTCAATTTTTGAATTTGTAGGATGCAGCGCAAGAATGGCAACGTATCTAACATTGAGCGTACAAACTCAATAGCGCTTGAAGAGGGATATGGGAACAAAGGGAAGGAAACAGAGACTGAGACAGAGCACGAAAGGAAATCATTGTATTATATGTATGGGCAAGACATCGGCAGATATATTAAACTGCGGCTGTGGCATCGTAACGGGCGTTATTGGTTGCATATACTATTACGGTTGAACGGATCAGGATACATGGCGATGTTTCGTAGCATGGTTGGTTTTGCTTTCAGGGGTGAAATGAATATACGCGAGAATTGTATAGAAACGCATCAAATTTAAATTGCGCCTTGAATTATCTGTCATTCATAGGATATCTATGTTCATGTCATTTTCCATCCATTCATCCATGTTCATATATCCCGCAAATTCTTGCCCTCATCTCCCACTTCACATCGTACTGTATCCTTCAACATCCTCACTCCCATACATTGGAGAATAAATCCTCACCACCCGATGAGAACCCTCCAGCAGGCTTCCCAGCTCCAGAAGTCGCATTGGAAGCCGGCGCAGGGGCCGCACTGCTCCAACCTCCAAAATCATCATCCGCTGTCACCTTTGGAGCACTAACCATTGTATTAAAACTACCTCCAGTACCTGGTACTATACTTTGACTCGATAGACCTCCCCAGCTACCAAAATCCCCAGCGTTAGTTTGAGATGGGGCAGCTTTTGTGAGCGATGGACTGGTTTTGGCAGAGCTGCCCCAAGCATCACTTGATCCCCATGCGTCAGTGTTGCCCCAAGCGCTGCTCATAGCAGGTGCTGCTGGCGGAGATTTTTGTGCAGTTGCCGTAGGGCTTTGAAGATTGAAGACTGATGATTGAGCAGGTGGCGAAGCGAGTGTTTGTTTAGGTGGTGAAACATTTTGTACAGCGGGAGTGGAGAAGTCGAATAGATCTCCTAACGAGGAACTTGCATTTGTGGACTGCGGAGCTGGTGATTGTCCTGGCGCCGAGTCAAAGGCTCCAAACCCACTCGTG
Organism: Botrytis sinoallii; assembly: GCF_014898435.1. Lineage (NCBI taxonomy): Eukaryota > Fungi > Ascomycota > Leotiomycetes > Helotiales > Sclerotiniaceae > Botrytis > Botrytis sinoallii. Next base: position 958,924 of record NW_024066029.1, on the reverse strand, counting down.
GAGCTGAATGTACGAGACACTTGAGAAGGCGCAGCGGCTGCTTTTGGCTTTGAATCAAAGAATCCGCCGCCACTAAGGGGTGGAGAAGAAATTTGAGCTCCGGAACCTGTAGATCGGTGGCTGGAGAGGTTGCCCAAGTTGGAGAAAGCTGTGGTCTTAGCTGGAGGAGATGTTGCATTTGAAAAACTTAGGCTGCTGAATGCATCGTTCATACCTCCAAATGTAGAGCGCTGTGGCGATTGTTGGGGTGCCGCTTGCATACCACCAAAAGATCCAGATGATGCATGTGAAATTTGCGATGTCTGTTGTTGCGCTTGAGGACGAGGAGCGGATGCATAAAGCGATAGAATCGATTGTTTCAAATCAGGTCTGGACTGAGTACCCGGAGCAGGTGTTGTACTCGAGGGTCGGCTAGGAGGAGCAGCCTCAGTTCCGAAGAAGTCCAAGCCCAAGAGGGAATCCGCCGGTTTTGTTTGCTTTGGGGGAGCCGGCTCTGACTTTGGTGGAGGTCTCGCAGGTACCGGACCGGCAGTACTCGCTCTCGGAGGTGGTCCGAAATCATCACCAAAGAGATCCTGTTGAGGAGGGGCGCTGATCGGGGCAGGGGCTTGACTAGGTGGGGCGGTCCTTTGTGATGTTGATCTTTCAAGGTTGTGCTTCTCCTTGACAAGTCCAAGGGGTATATCATCATCTCCGTCGACGTCCAGAGTTGAGGGATCCGGAATTGGTCCATCCATAACCCATCTCTTCGAATCGTATTTCGTTCTGATAAAGTTCTCGATTTTGGCTTCGGATGGTACGTGGCCCGGGGCTAACTTTGCTTCCCAATATTTGTTTGCTCTGGCATTTCCCCATTTCAATACGCTTTGTACCTGTTCGTCTGTCCATGAATCCAAATCAACGGACTTCACTCGGCTGATGTGAGTTCCCATTCCACGATGTATTCCGGAACATCTTATGCACATGAAAACCCCCAAATTCCAGCTTGCCCATCTTGGATCTAACGGATTGGAGTGAATAATCAGCTCTTGACTTCATAGAATGAATGGAAGCATATGGATGGAACCTACGTTTATTCCTTTTGCAATCGCAACAGACTTTATTACACTCGAGTTTCAAGAGACTCTTTATCGTTTGGGTGTTCTGCGCAATACGCTCAGCCTGAGGATTTGCTGGCCTGCGCGACATCCTGGCGAAATTAAATTAAGTGAAGTGAAGTGTAATGAAAATGAAAGTGAAATTGAATATTCCTCTGGCAAAGAATTTCGATTACAATGATTGTATGTAATGATTTGGAAGAGTATGTCGCGTGTCCTGAGGAATGGAAGGAAATGTTTCTGAAAGGAGCTTTCTTGATTCCACACAAAGCGCAGCACAGGCCTGAACAGCTCGCTCGGCCTTGCGTCTCCACTAAACAAAGTCATTATGACCTTACCGAGAGAGGCCCAAGATTGGTACCGTACGGATTGAGACGATTTGGGCAATCGGACAATTGAATAATTGGATCGTCATATATTACGGTTATGGGTAATTATGTTACCTAGCAGCTATGCTAATCACTTTGTTCACTTGAAGAGAGTCGATTCACGCCCTCGGAAGGCTTCATTGGATACTAGGTAATGCCATTGATTCATACCTACAAATAACCGTACTTCGGTAGCTGGAGAGACCTTAGTACACCAGTGGGTGCACGGACTCACGGGACACTGAAGAGGGCAAGCACAATTTCACACCAAAAAGAGCTGTTTTGATAATTCAATTAAAATTCAAAATTTCAATAAATTTATTTGAAAATCAGAGATATAAATCTAAAGCATATATGTTTTATATAATCTCAGAATTGTATTGAAAAGCTCAACATTGATATTTTCATAAAAGAATATATAATCCCCTACCAAAATTTTTGGTAAAAAAAACGTACTATTCGTTTTTTGGGCTCAAATCTCAATTAATTTGGATCACTTTTAAATCAATCATTTTTTCATACTTAAAAAACTATATATCTCAATATCAAAAGAATTTGATAATAAACTGAATTTTAATCAAATTATTATGATCACTTATTTTGATATGAAATTGTGCTTTCCTGTCACATTATCCCGTGAGTCCGTGCACCCACTGGTGGTAATGCATCCTCGGTATGAAATCTGGTTCTTGGTTTATGGCTACTGTAGTCATCTACATGGCATACCTACTTGACACTTTCCCGTGCCGCACTCGACCTTGTGAACATCCATCTATCAGGTATGCAGAGCAATCGTTGGTCTCTCATCCTATCATCCAACAAGCATCTAGTGGGAGGAGGAGGGGGGGAAGAAGAAGGAGGAGGGGCTAAAACTCCTAGAATTATTGACAGATCAATCAGTCACTTCCAGGTTATTGATGCCTCGATCAGCTCGATCTTCTAGTGGTTTACATAGTTCACCGTCGGGAAATGGACTAGAAAGAATTTTCCCTCCCATAAACCAATCATGGTAAACTCGCGTCAAGTTTTCTATGAGACTAGAGTTTGTTTGTTGATGCATTGAAGAGCATCTTTGAGGGGGTTTCGAAGATATATATAATATAACATTAACCGTTTGTATATTGGATATCCAATATCATATTGACGACAAAGCTTGACGAACACCCTACCTAGGGATAACATCTGGACTTCAAATGTTCCCTCTATATCTAGTTCTGGGGGTTGATTTCCCTTATGATATTCCCTCCATTTATCCGATCGCAATGAAGATAGAGTTGCCAATTAGAAGTACGACGTAATGGTAGCTCTACCTAGTAGATCCATTCAGTCTCTTGCTAACAACTCTGGTTCTGGCTAACTAAACCTGACAAGGATTCAGTGTACATCACTTGTTAGGTTTCTTCATATCATATCACATCGCGTACGCGTATTCATCAACATCAAGTCTTGATTCCCACATGACATCTAATGAGAATACACAACTTCACCCCTAGAATAACCCTGTATTGTTTCCCATGCATATATGCGAAGTCAACACCAAAAGATGATTCCATAGGTACGGATTCCTTATATACCTATGGCTTGAGCTGAAGTCAGGATGTGCAGCTGCAGGTTGAACATGTGAGCCCAATCCGCTAGAAAATGTTGTTCCCACATTACCAAAATAGTAGTTTCTTCATTAACCTCACATCAACAAATTTCACCATCCTCTAAAGATTTCTAATGATGAGATGCATGATGCAAATCAATCCATAGCCCCAAATACAATCCTTGCCAAAATACCGGTGTCTGTAAAATTTCTCGGTGATGGTTCTTCGCTAAGAATCCGTCATGGTGGCGTTCAACCCCGCGAGCGTACAAAGCAATAGATGATTCCACATAAGACTGAGCTTCCCCTGCACACTGCCCTTTTACATATCACCCAATTTGTCATACCTCAATATCAAATATATCCTCAAAAAATATTATAAATATCCTTCATGCGTATTCCAACGTTCCCAACTCTCGTCCGTACCTTCTATACAATCAGCAATTATACTCTTTCTCGCCTCCCAGCAACACAATACAAAGCTCTTCAACCCATCACTCGAGGAACTGTCCTGAGATCAATGCCAACCATCCCATTTCTATCATCTTTCTTTGGTACTTCAAGCTCTCAGCAAATGTCTTATCCAGTGCAAAAAACAGACGAAGAATGGCAAGCTGTTCTTTCAAGAGGTAAAGTTCCCTTCTCGCCCTTTGCCACCCACCTAGTCTACCTCGCCCCCTCCTACCATACTCTTCTTCCTCCATAGTCTTATGCACAATTGATCTGCAAACCTCATCTAACACTCTTCAGAACAATTCCGAGTCCTCCGTAAACAAGGCACCGAAGCTCCCTATGTTGGCAAATACGACAAGCACATGCCCGACTCCGGTGTCTACACATGCGCCGGCTGCGACGCTCCTCTATACAAAGCTTCACACAAATTCAAATCTGGTTGTGGATGGCCCGCCTATTTCGATAACATTCCTGGCGCCGTAACAAGACATACAGATAGTACTTTGGGTATGGAGCGAACTGAAATTGTGTGTTCAAATTGCGGAGGCCATTTGGGACATGTATTTAAAGGTGAAGGATATAAGACACCGACCGATGAGAGACACTGTGTCAATAGTGTGAGCATGAAGTTTGCCCCGGAAGACAAAATCGTGGATGACGCGAAGAGTGCCGGGGAGAGCAAAGTTTAATTTGGAAGTGCTGTATGATGATACTCGGGGGAGATTGTAGTCGAGCGAGGAAGCCGATTTGGAAGGAATTGTATGATACCGACGCGAAAGATGAATAATGAACTAGCAAGCGCTACTTGTATTGATAGTTAGTGGACCAGACCTTATGAGCAGAACAAATATCCCACAGAATGAATTCTATTCTGCCATGCGTTTATTTTGATCGTTACCGGTTATCTTAGTTGATGCCGGCTTGTTTTGCTCTTACATGCTTGCCGTTTCTTCACTGTCCGTTTTGAGCAGTATGATTTATAGATTGTTCGTTACATTCCCACTGGTTCTCTTTTCTTTTCCATCAACGGGGTCATTTTGTATACAACACTTGTTTTCATCTTCGACGAGGTTTCAGCTTTTCCGGACCCATTATCTTCATGTCGCCTCCTACACTATTCCAGATCAGCTTGTATCGCAGCCATCAATCAACCCGTATGTACCTTCCTTGCATCACCGAGCATTATCACGATCCTAATATCATCAGCTTACTTTATCTTGCAATCACCACGACGTTAGACGAGTTCGATACTTCGATCACACCTTTATTCACATCACTCATACATTTGTCATCACTACACAAATTCCCGCCACCTAATATTGAAGTATTTTCATTGCTATATTTTCCAGTTACACAAACGCCTATTGACAAAGGAAAATGGAAAGATCTATTATAAGCCCTCCTCGCTCGATAGATCTTGTAAAATATCAAATTCTAACCTCTTCCGACATTCTAACTCAGCTCTCTCTTTCAAATATCCACTTCCCTCTAAATCCTGCAAACCATTTCCAACATATAATCAATAATATACAAAACAAAGTGGTAAGACGGTTGATCCCTTTTTGCATCGGCGTCTCGTGAGAAGAGTTCTCTTCTAACTTGTTTGACGATAACTTCCAAATTGTATCTCTTAAGTATCCAAATACAAATTGTTACTTTCCAAAGAAAATTAGAGTGCGGCTATTAAGCGGATCAAATGATACCAACATCGTTCTATATCCTGAAAGCCGCGAGACTTGAGTCTTTGTGCCTAGTCTATGTTTTTACAACAAGAACATCAGACGCTCAACCAAGATTTAAGCGGCCCTTTTTATCCTTCTCTCTCAGTTGAACTTCCAAAGGTGGTAGAGAAACTCTGAGAGGTTCTCCAAATATTCAAGCGTGTCAGAGGAAAGCGTTGCCCGGCATCTTATTTTTTTATTGTTGGAATTCAGCTCGTCGAGATTCCGATCGATGATACTCCTAGAGATAATCTGCGCTGGACTCGTGGCAACTCATCAAGATCGACAGTACTAGCACAAAAGCTCCTTTTAGAATCAAAGAGCTTCCAACAACCCCCGAGTTCGAAAACGGCGTCGAGCATTCGCACTCCGGTTGACTGGTTATTCGATGTTATTATATTGTATTACTCGATTTTCAAAACTCATCGGCCGATAACCTTGACAATAATCCGGGTTCGTAGCCACAGAGAATCCGCTGTGCCAATGCTGTGGGAAATGAACTCAAGCAGCTGTGCCGGAATTTTCTTTTAAGCTGGCTAACATTTGGAAGCTTTTGTCGAGTAATAATTTGAGTACTCGATATTTTCGAATGTTGATGTCTGGAGAGACTCCTCGAAAGCCAGGTTATATATCACAGCCAATCTTTGGCAATGCTTTGCCCTGGGCTGACGTCTTGATGTACGAAATTTTTGGGAATCGAACGGAACCAAAGCATGAGTCGCAGCAAGCGTGGATTCCACTACATGTACCGATCCAGCCTCAGGCAGATTCGATTTCGGATGTTAAAGATTGAAACCATGCTGCAGATATGTGCGTGAGATATCAGGGTGTGCGTTCTTAAATTCGACATTTCTCGGATGTATTTGGATTGTAGGAGACAGAGGTGTGCTTCGCGATGATAGTCGTGGTATATATGTCTTTCTGATACATAAAGACTTTTGCCGTTCGGTTTGGAGGACTGATATACCGAAGACGCGTTGGAATAAAGTCTAATTCTGAGAGATGTTTTGAACGATGGAGGAAGACCTTGAAAGATACATTCTAGGGTATTTGCGAAAACGAATTCACAAAATCTGGACGAAAGCGATGGATAAACCTCATTCGGTGACGACTCGACCCGGATTCATATGCAATCGATGTTGATGGGACGCCGTCCTGATCATTTTTGGGGAACAAGAACTGAGTGTTGTGTCAACAAAACCCCGAAAAAATTCCTGCGTCTAGCCAAGTCAGTTGCCTTTCCGCAGAATTGGGGACCTCTTGTTGCTCATACCCGTTCTCAATCTCATCTTATTAGTCTTCCATTGTTTCACTCTCCTCTGTTTCAGGCCTATCTAAATCCATCGGGAAAAAATCCTCGTCTGAAGATGTCTCGTCTGAATATGTCTGGTCTGAATATGTATCTTCTACATCCGACTCGTCCAAATTTGTCTCGTCTGGATCCGACTCTTCCTCCATTGGTTCGGCCGCGTTATCTACTGTATGTATCGAAGTTGGTGGACCATAAGTCGCCTTCGTGACGTACTCTTCTTGAAAGTCACTACTAGCATTACTCACCATCCTCAACGAGCTACACACACCATAAGGGTCATAGGAAGACCATACGGAGCCGGTGCGCTCACGTTTGACTCCATTACCAGTTCCAATCCCGTTCCACAATCCGTTAACCGGCAGACGCTCATTTTTAAACTCATGAGACATGTATCCAGGCACCGCACTTAAATGATGCTTAACTTCCAAATAAGCGTCCCCGCCTCTTTCCTTTATATATTCGAACTGCTCAATCTGTTCCCGGAGGAACGGGGACTTCTTAAGTTCTCCGAGGAGATTGGCCATTCTCTGCGCTTTCTTCGCACCTCTATTGGCCCCAGAAACTCGTTTTCTCTTGAGCTGGTTACGTTTATAAATATTTTTCAGGTTGGACAATGTATTCTGGGCTTTCCTCATCCTCTTATCATTTGTTCCATGGAGGAATGCATCATTTATTGCTGCCATGGTTCTTGGTAATTTTTGCGACCAATATAAAGCCATCTCATTCAAAACAAACCCATTTCCACGAGAACGATCGAGCGTATGGATGTTATCTAAAACATGCTCATAGTAATTCTGTACGGAATATCGTTGATCAATGCGTCCCTTGTCGTGAGCGCCTACTCTCATCATTTTCAAATATTCCCCGCTCCATTGCACGTCTCTATGTTCATGATATACTGGTATCCCCAACCTGCCAGTGTGCTCGGAGAGGTGAGAATTTTCAAAGCGGCTAGGCCACTCGGAATAGCGGGTTGGACCGGGATTCAAAATGAAGGGTGTCTGCGAGTGTGCGCGGACATTGGCAGCTCTGGCAGAGCCTCGTTGTGCAATCTCCTGCTTTTTGGGTGTAGGATCTACCTTCCTTGCCTTCTGGTAACTCGTCAGCTTGTTTGTATCATCGTTAGGCCTTTCCATCTCTCCTATCATCGCGACAAAGGCTCAAATCGAAAGAGATATGCAGGTATGACTTACTGGATAACCAAGATGGATTCTCTCAACCGAGTCTCTTATCTGCGTCTCCATGCGCTGAATTTCCTTGAACACGAAATGTCTTTGATGCTCGAGCTCCCTCGCAACAGACGTAGCCGATTTCCAATTGTGACCATCGTAGTATGCAGCCGTAGGATGTTTCATGGAAACGGAGCCTTGAGAATTAGTGGTGGTCTTACGATTGAACAAGAAAGCTTACTAGTATCGTCATCTTCGCGGTGAGAGTTGAGAAAGCAATTTGCGGCGCTGCTCAGCTGGCAGCGCTGAATCATTTTTTGGTCGGCCATTTTGTCGAGGTGCAAAATTTTCTGGCGATTGCTAGTCGCTCTAAGTATTGTTTGTGATTGTTCGACTGTATTGTGTTTCTTGAAGCTCTATTCTATGCGTTGTGATGTCTTTTCTTTTTGAACGATAAAATTTTGTGTTTCTTTGTTTGTGGGGAATGACGATGATGATGATGATGGTGATGAAGAACAATTGTGCGGAAGTTTTCTCTCGATGCGCTCAGGTAGTTCGATTTTCAATTAGTTAGTTTAATGATGTGTCATCTCTACGTTAACCTTGAACATTGGAGGAACTCTAGTCCAAAGGGGGAAGGGGCAGATGTGCATCAAGTGATGTAGTCGTACCTACTTTGAGTTTATGGCTCCTCTAAGGGGTTGTCGACTTCGACTTTTCTGTATGAGAAATGATAATTTAGTGATAAGGTGGTACCAAATATGTCTACTTGTACGAGTGAGGATAGAAAGTATTCAGATGTGGGAAAATTTGAGGGCTCGAGACTTTGCTGAGTATTCGTTTTTAATTCAATGCGCGGGTCATCGAACGTATAATATTGAAGAAATTTCAATCTTCTTCTCATTGGACAAGATTTTGGTCGATTGTCGAAATTTAGGTTTTCATTCAATACTAAGTCATCAACGTTCACTGTCCTACTAGTACGCCCCCCCCCCCATTTTCTCGCTTAGTACGGCGACCTTGAAACCCAACACAATTTTCCCGCCAAGAAGTATGTATTTCTTTCCAATTTTGTGTCAAATTTTGTGATTCAAAAACGAGAAGAAAGGGGATGGGCAACATTGTAGTTATTAAGATCAATCATATTATCATATCATGAAGAAACATACTGTACAATCTGACTATGCATTCCGAGGATTCGAAACGGAGTGTTGGGGAACTAGAGGATACTCAAGTGATGAACTAGTACAACTCTAACAAATTTAAGCGAAAGATTACTACCGCAAGCTTATTTGGTGCATCTTGTCTTCCAATGAGAAGCCAAATTTGCACGTGATTCGTAGTTTGTTATTAATCGCAAGAGAAATACCCACCGACTACTTGTACTATTTTCATTGAATTAAATTGATACTTTCCCCATTTTCGCAGAGGCGATTTCACAGGTGCCATAGTCATCGGTGGGCGCTTCAAAATAAGACAATTGCTCTTTCCATTCTGTACTAGAGTTTTAGTTACCCCTAAGCTGTGAAACTGCCATCCTCAACTTCTTTTGCTTCTTTCGAATTATGTGGAATCAGATGAAATCTCATTCTATCTCATGCTATCTTGACTGGCACTTCACCATAGATTTCCCACGATCTCATTTCGTATTCCTAGCATTTCTCTGCACCAGTGAATGCCAATCTTGGGTGGCACTAAGAGCCATTGATGGATCAAATCATCATATTTCCCTCATCACGTAGAAACCGCATCTCCGGTTACACGAGGTTGTAGTAGCGTTGCGAATTGAGTAATAGATGGTTCGGAAGCAGATGAAATCAAGTAATACTCGCACATGTACCTTCGTAGAGACAGAACAAAAGCTACCCTACTCTACAGCTACCCAAAAACTGTTTTTCATCCATAGATATTATGCGTTTGGGTTTCAATCAAGATACATATTTTAAGGCAGAATTGAATATTGAGATCGCATATCACAAATCTATACTCGCTACCAGGCAGAGTATAGGCTTATAGTCAGTTCGTCAAAAACAAAGTACGTTGTTAGGAAACGCTCTTGCCTATCTAGCACAGGATGTGAATAGACTTTGCAGGCGTCGCATTTTTTGACGAATTCGGAAACGAAGACCCATACCAACAAATCGTACAGTGAGCCCATATCGATATCTCTCAATGGTTCGATCCGCAGTCAATCGATGACGACTAGACAAGGAACTTGCGATGTGTAACCCTAAGCCTAACCCTGTTCAAATATGAATCGTTAATGAAAATGTTATATGAAATACGAGCATTGAATATGTCAGATGTGGTATGACTTTCTATTCCAATCATTTGGCGATCACATTTTCGCTGCGCTCAAATATGTAACGATACCATTGTTGGCATATTTCCATTATAGAGAGATGAAAGTATCTCCCGTGTAATAAAGAAAAAATAAGAATAGTTACGTCAACGAAGACACGGAGCAGTGTTATTTTTTCTCAAAATCCACACGCATATAATTGCACTAAAATGTGGGGGAAATTTTTCAGATTTACAGTTGATCAAGCAAGTGTACCGGTAGGAGATCAGATCGTAGAAGAAAATGAATTGATGAAATTGCTGTTTAGACTATAGTATAACCAAATAGGCATCGGTATTCTTCTCTAATTCCTAAATTTTTGATTCCAATAATCTTGTGCTGTGTGTAAAACGAGTCCGTCTCGATGTGTATGATTGTGAGATTCTGTTTCGATTAAGCGAGTTTTGATTCAGCTTTATACACATATATCAATCGACGAGGTTGAAAGGCTGTATCAACGAGTGAATATAAATATCAGTGATGAGACTCCTTGGAGAAATTTGGATTGATTGCTGTTCTGGGATTGCATTGATTAGTTTGGCCAGGTGTTGCAGTCGGAAGTCGAAATTTCCCCCGCACTGTAGCTTCGTTCACGATGATTCGCGCTTTTTCTACCTTGAGTGATATGAATTTTTTAGTTGATCTAGGCCTACACTTATCAACATTTGGAGGATTCTTACCTTTCTTTTTCAAAAGCGTCACAGGGATCACTATTCTTTCGTTGATAGGAGAGAAGCAGAGCTTTGTGATACTATTCATGGCCTGTATGATAATACAAACTAATGTTGTATTTTGGAGGGCCTGAAGCTCTGTAGGATTCATGGAGTTCATGAAATTTAGTAAGAAGCTTTAATAATTGATATTTAACAAGAATTGCAAAGGAAGAAATGCAGTAGTGATTATCTGCTATTATATGATTCTTGTCTCGTGAGCTTTTGAATGCCAAATTGGATTTTATGTGACCTTTATCCTTGTGGCTATAAAGAGATATATCTCAAATTGAATGGCATCACTTCATGTAGACAGAGTATCTTGATTTCCAAGTTGAAGGAAAAACGATAGCACTTGGGGTATGCTTGCAAGCAAGTATTAGCTCAAGAAATATCTAACCCTAAACGCAGGAGGACTTTCGCAGATCTTCCATCCATACAACATACTATGATAAGATATCCCTCAGTTAGTCAAGTTATTTATAGAAATAATATTTCAGAGATGCAACAAATCGCAATTCCCTCCCTCTCGAGAGAGTATGATTGGTAGAGTAGTCAGTAAGGAGCAAGATAGATGCTAGTAATTTTCCTATTGGCTAAAAATGCACCCAGACTTCTTCAGATCCACAAGTTGCTCCAAAATACATGACATAACCATGGAATTCTGAAGTTATTTATAGAAATTTCATTTCAGATTTGCAACAAAACACATTTTTTTGTCTTCTGGGAATGTGATTGGTGGGAAGTAGTCTATATATGGAGAGTAAGCTAGACGCTGGTAGTCTTCTTATTAGCTAAGTATGCATCCAAAGCTCTTCAGATCTACAAGTCATTCTGGGATGTATACATAACCACAGAAGTCTGTAGTTATTTATAGAAATTGGTTTTCAGATGTGCAACAAGAGACCGTATTGTATCTATTTAGCATTTGATAGGTGAGAGATAGTGAACTAAAGATTTACTTTCGGTCTATTTCTGACAGGTGGATTCAGACCTGCAACAGCAGACTGTAATAACTTTACTCAGAGCTTGATAGGTGCAAGATAATGAGCTAATAGTTAGCTGTCTGTCTATTTTCTGACAAGTGGATCCAGATATGCAACATACCGTTATTGTATTTCTATTATAATGTGATAGGCCAGAGAGATTGAGTTAAAGCTATTTGACTTCCTAATTCTTTGACAGGTGGATTCAGATATGCAACAAAAGACTGTAATGATTCAATCTGGAATTTGATAGGTGCGAGATAGTGGACGGAAAGTTAGTTGACTTTCTAATTTTTTGACAGGTGGACTCAGATATGCAACACATTGCACTTTTATCTCTGTTTGAAGTTTGATAGGCTAGATACGGCGAGCTAGAAATAGAATAGGAAGTTAGTTGGTTCTTTAATCTTTTGACAGGTGGATTCAGACATGCAACGAAATGGACAGGATATTTGCTAAAATAAGTGTGATTGATGCGAAGTAGACAATCAGAGTGGCAAGCAAATTCTACTATATGTTTCTTTCTTCTAAGCCTCCTTTCAGACGCGTAAAATTTCTTTAATTGCTCTATTATAATGAGGACATGTGTCAATTCTTGTCGAAAGTTCGTTCAGAATACTCCTGTTATCAGTCCCTCGACTCTTGAAGAAACGTCTGGTAACAACTAGCAGACGTGAATATCGTATAACATTGACGCTTGATTTAATTTCTTGAGAAGCTTCATACCCGATGATGGCAGCGCATTGAGATCTTGCATCATTGCAACCTTGCTTGACTCAGTGACAGAATTAGGCATCTCGGGCGACCCACTGAAAAGGTCACGAAGTATAAAGTCTTATTATCATCATAGTGAGGGCTAATCTTATCAAAGTTAGGAAGCTAGGTCAGGATATACACAAGGTCTATACCTTGTTCCTAAGGCCCTTATCGGCACAACACCGCTTAAAATTAGCGAAATTTAAACGTCTACCCAACGAGCTTAGGTTTGAACATCTTACGATACGATTTTAGCTACGGTAACTAGCGTCCCTTTTCATCTGTTAAGGTAGTAATAGAGGTGTAACCAGTACGGTTATCTGAGGCATTGGGCCTCGTTGAAACGATCGAAATTCGTTTAAATTATCTATCGACATCTGAAACATGCTTGCGCCATCGAGCATTGAAAGCTTTCATATGTAGTGGATTAGTACTCTTCTCTTGTATAAATTTACCCTTGCATAGGTTGCGAGGAATAGATCCAAGTGTATCTAACGTTTGTCATTCGAAGTAGAGGGGTTTATCATCGAATCATGGATGTGCTGTATCAGTACCGTCTTGTTGGAATCTTCCAGCTCAGCTCCTCGGTTAAAAAAACTTTCACTCGTAACAATCGACCTAACTTATTCGTGCTTCTTCGCTTTTAGCTAGTGAATGGATTGGGTCGATCCATGTCGAATCATTTCTCATCTTCCATGCATTAATGATGTCATAATACCGTTGTTTTTATTGCCTTGATGACTGGACTTTACTAAGCTTATATTGTATTACTTCGGTGGCGATCAAAACTCTATCGTGCCATCGATCTGTCCCCAGACATGCAACATAGTGAACTCAATCGTGCCATGGATGTGTTATCTCTTATCTAGATGTGTAAAATAAGGAGTTCAGATTATGCTTCCGATAGAGGGCTGAACACAGTTTGGGATAACTCTGTGATGGTAATCCGGGGCTGAATCGTCTTGCTGCACAGATCATGGTGGGTATACTACACATTGCTCCATTGTGCTGGGTACACAGGGGTAAAAATCACGCAAATAAGTTAAATGCTAGTTCCTATTATAAATTATTCTCCTAAATTGTTTATCTCTTTTATTGCAATTTCTGCTTGACCTGGAACTCAGCTAATCAGGCTTACATACTCATTTGATAAAGTAATCATCCAAACACTTTATTTCTACTCCAATCCAAATACATTTCATTTCTCTCTAAACTTTCTATGAATGTCTTAGCTTTCAAGACCTAACAATACAATACATAAGTTATAGATTAGAATTGCTGTTATGAACGTGATGTATTATTTCTCAAACTAACAAATTAAGTGCCTTGCAAAAGCAATTGAGATTTTTATCTGTATGTTGATCTGTTTACTCAAATATCTCAAAATAATTGTGCGGCACCAGTTAGAGTTTGTGTATAGAAGGGAATCATTCTGAATGTGACAATTGTATTCATTTTATAAAAGATGACGTTGATGTCTCCCCTGAGTTACAAGCAATACGAGACCCCGATACAAATAACTTGAAAAAAACTAAAAATGATAGATTGAATTAAGGCTTTGAAGCTTGAATTCCCGATCTTATGACCTCCACAATTTTGATACCCCTTAATCCCTTGATTATATTCGCTAGAGTTGGGAACGCCATATCCAGTTCCCCATTTTCCAGATCCGTGAATACAATTTCCGCCTTCCCAGCCTTCCATCTCCTCTCTCCTTCCGCTGTCGGTATTGAAGGATAAGTTGTCGCGTACTCCGCATCTTGTCCCTTTTTGATACTTGATGGAATGCCCTTATAGTGTAAAACCGGACTTTGTAGAGCAGACTCAGCATTTGGAGCCTCTTCCAAGTCATCCAAGGTTAGGCGACAAAATTCGGTACCTTCCCAACCAGCACTCAATATGAACGACGATTCTGAGCTAGCTTTCTCATCCAATGTTGCAAACACCTTCGAGAACCCTAACTCCTCTCGGCCAGTGATGATTGGATCGGCCATATTTTCGAACAGAACTGGCAGGAAATCACCTTTCAGTTCAGCCGAATCACCAGAATGGCTACCCGAGGAACTCTTTTGTACGATATCATGAACAAATAACCCCAGCATTGAGTACCCCCGACCTCCGAGCCACTCTAGATTTTCCAAGCGTGTAACAGAGAATGTGGCAGTTGCCCACATACCCTCCGTACCAATTTTGAAATCATCGGATGGCAGAAGAGTCATTAGATAGCTTTTGTATGTTTTAAAGGTGATATAGCTTGTTTTGTATGTCGCATCCAAGGGCTTTCGTTGTATGCCGTTGAGATCTTGTCTTGGACCTGGGCTAGGCCCAAAGGACATTGGCATTCTCCGATAAAGAGCGTTATTGTTCAAATGCCGAATCAAGATTCCATGCGCATGATCGTAAGCATCATGGGAAAAGTTGATTTGCGTAAATTGCATGGGATCTATAACCTTTCCTCCATGTTTTCCACGAGGAGTTTGAAATGTAGCTTGGCGAGTAAAATCTTGTACGAGTGTAGCACGATTATATATGGCTTGAACGTATAGCTTCAAACGTTGCTGAATATCAGACGATCGAGTGCCCAATGGAAACAAAGCCCCGATTGCCGCACTATCTTCTATCGCCTGAGCACCGCCTTGTCCTTGGTGTGGAAGAAATCCATGAGCTGCATCTCCGAGCAGTGCCACTTTCCCGTGAACCCAATTCTCTTTCCCCAGTTCCTCGTGATCCAGTAAACTCCATAGTTTAATATCTTCAGAGGAAGCCTTGGCCAGCAGAGCTTGGACATCTTCTTTGTATGAAGTGAAACAATTCAAAAGGGAGTCTTTAGATGCGCTTTGACTCCAATCTTCTGAACTAGCTTCCGTTTCTTCTTCCGGATGCATTGCCACAAAATTCAACAAAGTATTGTTCCTACATGGATACGCAACTATCCTTCGATCTTTTCCGTATAGCAGAAGCAGTTGTCCAGATTTCTCAACGAAATGTGCTGTCTTAGGATCTGCTCGAATATCGTCGATTGGAATTAAGAATCTGAAAGCGCTGGTTCCAGATGGCTCTGGGGGTGGAAGATCCTTCAGCAGTAAATTTCTGATCTGTGAATGGATGCCATCTGCAGCGATTATGAAATCGCCCGTGTGCGTAGATCCATCATCCAACGTTAAAGAAGGAGTTTCAATATCAACAGACGTAACCCTGCTTCGAGTATGCAGCACTGCTGGTATTCCTTTGCCTTCTTTAGAAGTAGCAATGTCTTTCAGTGCATTATGAAGGTCTACTCGGTGTATCAATTGCCAAGGGTATGGAAAGACCTTTGATAGACCCCTCACATCTCTGGAAAATACCAACTCTCCATCCGGTCGATACTCCGTTACCCACTCTGTCTGATTTGCGCCATGATCCTCTGGTATCATACCAAATCTTCTTAACAGGCCATTCACATTGCTGGGAACGTGTATTGCTGCACCGGTCTCAGATGCGAAGCGAGATTGTTCAAATATCTATCTATTAGTTAGTCTCGGTATCTTGAGTAAAATTCAGGGACTTCTACACACTTCCACAATGTGTCCTGCTTGCCGCAGAAAAATCGCTGCCGAGAGGCCTCCAATCCCACCACCCGCTATCAATACCTTTAAAGGTTTGTATTGGTCGTTAATATTGTCGTTGGTAGCCATCGTTAATTTGGAGGTTCTATGGTGTATGGAGATCAAAACACTTCGGAAGTGAACTCGCTTTTTGGTATTGCTAGATGTGAGATTTAATGATTGTCGTCAATGTGATCCCGAGAAATCAGACAATTAAAGATATGTATATTCTCATTCATGGACATACAATGTCCGTGGAAGTCCGTTCTCTGGCTTTTCCGCCGGGATACAGGTATCTATTTTTAATGCTTGTAGCGTGACTGGCGCCTACTTTAAAAACTCTGACCAATTTCTGTATGTGGTCTCGATTCACCGTCGATTATGGGGCCCCGCACCCACTGGCAGTTTCGTTTTTGTAATTTTCATATCGTCACCCTCCACTCGGCCCCACATACCCTCCTTAACGACATGCGGACATTCTTTCAATTACTGAATTCGGATGGAATAATCACGGAAAGACTATCGTAGCCCTTTTAGTATCTCGATTTGAGCGTGGAATCTAATTAAATTATTATTGGACTATCTTGTTCCTCTTTGCGGCATTTGTCTTAGCTGTAGGTGGTACTTATGCACGCATCCAGTTTCCTATCCTCGGCCTTACAGAAGTAATATCACGATACAATTTTGAAAAACATATAAAAATACTCAACCCTTAATATTTCCAAGCCTTTATCTCAACATACTTCACTCATCCTTCCAGATCAAAATTTACACTCCGTAACCGCCAAAATGGTTAATGCAGTAAAGCCTAGTCCACTTCCCAACATTTCCCGACACATCACCGACCATGACCGTGATGGCAAAGCCATAATATCCTCTTCCCTATCCTCAGAATCTACCTGGACCGCTGTGAAAGGCGCCAAGTTCTTTCTGGGATACTGCACCTCGGAATTTCCAGTAGAAATAAGCTCCAACAAAGACATATCAAGCTACACGAATTACCTATCTTCTCCACCAGGCCTAGTCATTCCAGGAGGCACCGTTCTCCGAGTTGTGGATATAGAACCTGGGCATCTCTCACCGATGCATAGAACTACAAGCTTGGATTACGGGGTGGTTATTGAGGGGGAAGTGGAGTTGGTTTTGGATGGGGGTGAAAAGAGGATCATGAAGAGAGGTGATATTTGTGTGCAGAGAGCTACGGCTCATGCTTGGAGGAACTGTAGTGAGACAGAGTGGGCGAGGATGCTGTATGTTCTGACTGAGGCAAAGCCGGTCATTGGGGAAGATGGGAAGGAGTTGAAGGAGGATTTGGGTGGAATGGATGGAGTGAGGAAAAGTGGCTAAGGATTCGTGAAGAGATAACCTGATCATGATGGAAGGTTCCGCAATACAAACATTTGTGTGTACCTTTATCATCAGTGGACATTGTTCCGATTTCAATTTTATCGAATTAAGAACAGGAGATTTCCACCCGATGACAGCTTTGTGCATAATATGATTTGTGAATCAATGATGGACTTTCAAGTTGATCTCATCCAATGTAATCTGCTATTCATAAATTGGATGTGTACTCATTCTATGTGATACCCATTTTTCACTGTTGCTTAATCTTGGAGCTTCTGGACGATAAGTATCCTCATCTTATATTGAGAAAAATACCGGTGGGATATCATAGATATCAGTTATTTTTGCTTCAAGGCTCAGGACTTGGGACACAAATTCGTGAGATGTTCATGAAATGATAGATGATGACCAAGGAACATTTCCTAAACTTATTTAAAAGGCCCTTAGCCTTCAATAAAAGAGGACATGAGATCGCAAATAAGCTTTTCCATCTTCAGTTCAAATTGCACATTTTGATTTATACACGGACAGCAACATGGAAGACTAATGACACTTGACCTTTAATCGTCTACGCTTCTCCAGAGCAATTTTTTACGGCAGAATTGAACCATCGAAGTTCATAAAACATTCAGTTCTAAAATACTATATGACAACTAGGTATTTTTACACCCTTATGATCTTGACGGCACAATAGGCAATGTGACGAAATTCTCCTGTCCATCACCGAAATGGATGTTATTCTTACCTGCAAACTTATCTACAGATCTACAATTCCAAAGTCAGCACATGTGTATCTCTTCTAAACGACAGAGGATTAAGGAATCAATCAAAACAGGAAACTTACCTATCTTTCTCATTCCCATGAGCAAAAATTCCACTTCCCTGAGTATCCCCGGAACTCACTTCCAGAACAATCTTTCCCCCTTTCTCTACCACAACATTAGTAGGCCACACCTCAACATCCACTGCATAACTAGTTTCAGGTTTAACTTCCTGAACATCAACCGAGCGATATTCGCGATACGGTTGGTATGGTAGATTCCGCGGATGGGTCTCCGCAATTTTACGGAGAGATACTCGGAGCCAGCCTTTGGTTAGTGGAACCGGATCTCCTGCTGTGCCGGTGTAGAAAATTTCTTCGCCTGAGGGGGAGATATGGCGGAGGGTCAGAAAGATGTCGATGTCTTTCTCTGGGGCGGTTGCCGATGGAGAAGGGGAGAGGGACACGTTCAGATGTGCGGTGATATGCCCGGTAATTTCTGTTTCTTGCTCGAATGGTGCGTTTGTGAATTGGACAAGCTTTGGATTTTTGAGAGTTCCCAACGCATCATATGAAACTTTGTCCGCACTTGATGTTGACGGATCTCTGGAAAGTGTTTTCCCTGGTGTGAGATAGAACTTGGTATATTGTGTTCCTGCTAATGGCCATCCTGTTTCTTCTCTTCGTTCATGTTTAGTTTCTGCTTCGGCATTGTTGTAACCAACATCTCCTTTTCGAAGAATCACGCTGACAGGGCTGACTTTTCCGGGGGTAGACCAGCCAATTTTATCGTCATCTTTGAGAAACGCGTCGAGGAACGATTTTTGTATTTCAACTTCTTTTTTGTAGTAAAAGGGAAGATCGTGGCGTCCAGTAATGAAACGGAGATACTTGAACTTGGAACCTGCCCACATGTAGCCATTCACATTGCCTATAACTTCCATCAGTGACCATCAAAATAATCTTCACATCCGTGAACTCACCTCGAAGATGCAACAGAATGCCTCCCCAATTCGCTACCGATAAAACCGGAACCTCAATGTCCTCCAGATTAAAATCTTTTGATTTGTAATAATCGTCATCCAAAAAGCGATTGTTTACGTTATCGATAGTCTGGTCGTTACGATTCTTAAGAAGCGTCTCTTCATCCAAATCCCCTTCAATGGTATCCTCGCCCCATTTCGAAGCTGCACGTCCAGGTCGACCATATTGGTTGGTAGTAACTTGTCTGTTCCACCAAAATCGGATGAATTCATCTGAGAGGATTCCACCATGTCTGCATCGATCACGGTAATAATCAGTCATTCCCTCCCATGGTATAATAGCCGCAAGACCCTTTGGTCTACGAGCTGCAACACGCCATTGACTGCCTATATGATATATCAGCACGGAATAGACAAGATTAAAATCTGATCGGTCGGTATAGCATACCTGCATAATAACTGATTCCCAAAAGTCCAACTTTCCCAGAAGACCAAGGTTGCTCGGATGCCCACTCAACAACATCAAAGAAACACTCGCTTGTGCCTCGAGACATTGTATCTAAGAGCCCAGGACTTTGGCCCAGTCCTCTCTCATCTGCCCTCACAACCACATATCCTTTAGAAGTCCAGAATACTGGATCTGGGGTTTCCCAAGCACTATATTTACTTTTGTGCTCAGGGTTTACCTCGCTGAAGGATTTGGCGAAGAAACTTTCGGGACGACAATATCAGTATGCGTGGTTTACTCTATTATAATTTATGTGAAAGGATGCTTGACGGTCTATACTCACTTATCGTAAGGAATGTCTTTTCCATAAGGTCCATATGTCACAAGGACAGGGAATTTGGCACCTTCTGGAGCAATTGGTCTATAGACATTGCATCTCACTGGAAGATCAGATGCTTTCAATGGAATGGAGACATTTTTCTCAAATATCAATCCATTCTCTTTGTCTTCAATGACTTCCAGAATATCTCTAATCTTATTGGTGGTGGTCATCGTGAATGTTGATTCGCTAATGATTGATATTTTTCTTCGGCCAAGGTGATCGAGATGTACTTGTTCAAAACATCAGTTGTTGTATTTCTAGGGCCCGGTGTCTTTCCTATCACTAAAATCGCCGTCACTAGTAGCTCGAGTGTTAGCAAAGTCCCTGCCGGGCTGCAGCTAAATGCCGAGCTGGATATTATGGAAAGGTTGCGGAATGTGGGGGAGTGATGGCGGACGCGAGATTCCATTCGGGATGACGCTATGGGCGACTAACTGATCAGGGGCTCATGCAAGCACGCACCCTGGGCCGGTCCCTTTTTTTTTCAGTGTATGGCGCAGATAAATCACTTTAGTACAAATCTATGTCCGATTTGTGATAGATGTGCACGATCACCTGCCGCAATGAGTAAACAAGTGTAGTTACCGTATATTCCTGAGAGATTCACGGTCTTGGCATTCGGTGAATCCCTGAAAGGACGAACAACATCATACTGGCTTTGCCTGATACACTGCTTGAATGACAATGATCTTGACAATCACCAAAGCTACAGATGTAATCTAATATTTGTCCAACGGGAAATTTCCTGGATGTAAAGACCGCAAATCTCCTAGGAGCACACGTTGAGAGACACATAGTTAGTTCCCAAACCTCAAGATTTTCAACAGTATGGACTAGAAGACTAAACGGTGTCGAAAATATGGATTCTTTAAATGATTTGCATCTCCCGAATAATGTCTTCCCCAATTATAACAAACCTGAAATTCGAAACCCTTTTAGTGTTGGATCGCAGTTCGGGCTATCGAAGACATTACCCAACCCAACGAACAGGGTCATCTACACCAGCGTAGTAGCAAACAATTCATCGTGCCTCAGATCAGTTTTTTATTTCTCTGTCGGACTAGCACATCTAGAAAATCGACTTTCGGGAACACAACTAAGATCCCTCATTAAATTGCTACAATTCTCCACCAGAGGCGGAAGCGGTTCCTCCAAAATTGGAAAGTTGCTTCGATAGAGATCTCGCGCCATCTTAAGCACCTCATTAGGGTTACTGAGTCGGATATTTTCGTTGTTCAAATCGAAGTCGTCGGTTTCAGACATTCCGGCGATAGCATTGATATCCGTTGAATTTCGAGGTGGCAGAATTAGAATCGGCGTCCCCTGACCACTGGATATGAATGACCGAGTCTCGCGACTTTCGGGACCAATAAGATTAACCTCTGGTTGAGGGGAATCGCGAGTCTTCTTTGTCTCATTATTACTCTCGCGGGCGATGCTATTTGAGAGATGTCCATATGCCCACATGGTAAGACTGGCAAAGTAGACGGCAACGGTGTAGAAATCCCGCAACTGAGCCGGAGCCATCAACGAAGCCCAGTGAAAGATTTGTCCGGCGTGCCAAATTGCCCTCCTTGCACTTTCCGTTGTATACCATCGTTCTAATGATTTCAAACTCTGAGATGCTGCTTCTTGGCCGGATTTACCAGCGAATCGCTGTAACTCATCAGGAGAAACACACAGAGCTAGCAGAAATAATTCGGCTGTGATGTTAAGTCCTGAAGGTAATTTTGCTCTGCCTAAAATTCGATCTCGAAAGTTTTCGACTTCACGATAAAGCTCTCGCTGCTGAGTACTTATCCATAGCCGATGAACAGAGTCTTTATTTCCATCAATACCATGAAAACGGGTTGACTCTCCGATTGCCCATATTTGCCCCCAAAAGCCATTCAACGCTGCTTCATAACACAGATCTACGTCCCAAAGTTCATCCAGATCTTCGAGACCGCAGAAGTTGTGCATAATATCGATCAAGCGAGGTGGTGGGACCACCGATGAATGAGATTTTTTCAGGTACACTGACTTCCAATCCGCTGCAGATTCAGCTAGAAATAATTCACGAGATGCGGGTACTGAGAAAGATAGTTCCGTAAAGTTAATCAGTGGGGGTTTTTGAAGGGCTAAAGAAGCACGAGTGTCATGCTGAAACAGTTTGAGAGACAATCTCAAAAATGAAAGGTAAGCCGGCTGCAGTATTCATGAATGTATCCAAACATACCTTTTGAAAGACTCTCTTTGTGCCCAAGTTTGCCATTTTGCTTCCAGGCTTTTTCCGGTATCATTTTGGTTTGGTATCAGATTCTGGGAATCTGAAGCGGCTGATAAAATTCCACCACGGCGCATCATCTAAACCAATCAGCCTGAATTCTAATTTCGACTTTTCCCCAGACAAGTGAGTTCAATAGTCCAAACGACAGTTCAATAATACGAGGAATTTGAATCATTTGAATTTCTTAAAGCAATGGACACCTTATTTAGGGAAAAAATGATGAATCATTTACCGTGATCAAAGGTTGCGAGAAACTCTCGGCTAGTTCCATGTTTCTCTGAAACCCACTCCATAAACCAAGCTCGAGGGAAAGCATCCAAGCTTGTAGTGGCTGGAGTTTTCGAGTGTTACTGTTAGCCCTTTCCCACTGCGTTGGAATAGAATTAGCACGGCTCCTGGATTCCAAAAGGATGATATTACCAATTCAGATACACTCAATCTCACTACATCCTGAAGGGCCAGTCCCATTCTCCATACAGCAGGTAAGGAGATGGCAGTGGATCCAACAGCCACGATGGCAATCAAAAGCTCTGGTTGGGCATCTTTTAAATATATTGTTGGGGTGTGAATCCAATTATCGTCTTGATTGCTTTGCTGGCAGAAAAACGCTTCAATCGTACAATTCAGTAAATCTAAAGAAGGAAAACTTGGTATACCACTCGCATATTTGTTAGTCGTGGAGACGAGGTGAAACATCTTGTCTCGCAAGGAAGATGTTATAGAGAAATGTTCATAAGGCCTTGCACCGTTAGGGGAGAGATTTAAAGATATGTTTTCTTCATCAACCGCTAAATTATCCCGATCCCTGAGAATGTGATCGGTTGAAGCTGGCGTCCATAGCCAAGGCGAGCGGGAAAATGCTGCATGCCCTCGAGCAACATCCCTTCTAGAATCATTGACCTTTCGTGAAGGCCCAGAGACAGTACTCTCGTCGACTGTAAGACGTTTTGGAACCATCGGGGTAAATTCGAAATTCTCTTCCTGAAAGTTAAAGTCCTCAAAACTGAAGTCTGAGATCTGATTGTTGAAAATTGTTGAAGGAAAGAAAAGCATTTCATTGGAAAGATTATCGAAAGGTAGTTGGTCTTGAACAAAATTGAATTCCGTTGATTCCTTGTCCGAGTTTAGTGCAGATAAGGAGAAAGAAGATTGCAGTATTGCTTCTGCATTCTCGGCGCTATAGTCCGGATAGGAACTCGTGGTTGTGTAATCATCAGTTCCATCATTGCTATGTAGAATAGGATCTAATATGCTCGAAGGTTGTATCACAGAATCTAGAGGAAGAGAGTCTTGCTCCGGATTAGAGTCACGTGGCTCTTTCCTATGCCGACTAGTATGTCAGCATCGAGTCACTCCGAATAGTTGTGGAAGGGGTTCAGAGAAGCGGCGGGGGGCGCTAAATTGCTCAACAATCCGAACTAGCAAATTGAATTCGAGATATTCGAATAATAATGAAGCTTTCGATTACTGAAATAGATCGATCTCAACCACTGAGATGATCTGAATCTTTCAATTGAATCCAAACAATTAAAGCTTTTTATTGTCAGACTGCAGTCCAGATTATGGGAAAGCGTACATCTCGGTGATGATGGAGAAGACAATGGAGTAGTGTCCAAGCTCCAGGCTTTGTGAGTGATAAACTTACGCAACACCCGAAACACATCTTTTCTTATAAGATTGCTGGGATACTTCACAAACGAGATTTTTTGTTCGGCATCGCAAACACGGTTTCCGCTCTTCACACTTTGCCTTTGCTGTTGCGCATGCTATACATGCTTTTCCAGCTCTCTCTGCTCGTCTAATCTCTGGGCGGCTTTGACCCAAATTACGTTCATGAGTGGCAACGTGGCGATTGAGAAGGTCAACGCGATTGAAAGTCTTTGGACATCGCTGACACCGGAAGGGTCGAGAATTCTCATGTGACCTCATGTGACGAGTGAGGTGGTCCCCTCGTTCATAGGTTCGTTGACATATTCGACATTGGTTCACGGCTGGTGCTGGAGGCATCGGCGGCGATGACCGAGCGAATCCCGGATGCGTTTGTCGGTCGGCCCCAATTGAACTCGCTGCATCGATTAGAATGCTTAGTGCATCACTGCCGTTGTCAAAGGTTGAATGATCCGACATATCTGGCGCGGGAGAGGAGCCATATGCTTGTCGTCTCGTCTTAGTGACAGTTGAAGGAGGAGGCGGAGGTGGAGGCGGAGTTGGATACGGAGAGATCTGATCTCTTTAATCTCATTCAGTGTCCCTCTTCAGATTTGACAACCACGCGGCCTCTTCCAGGTTAAGCTTAGGTACTTTGATGTGTAAGCGGGCGATCTGCCGGTTACTTGCCGTAGTGGAGGTTGTAATGTGCGGGGAAAGAAGGTATGTTCATACAACCTAAGATTGATCGACAACATGCCGGCCCCACTTCTTTGGCTCTCAAAGTCCGCATTTCCAGGACATATATCCATTATTCACCCCCTATTCATAGAAAACCATAAACGACCGAGTCAACCAGAATTTATGTCGAATTTGACAAATGGTATAATCAGCTTCGAGAAAAAATAATCAATATCCGTACAAATGGCGCCAGCGACGAATTTGACTCCTGTTCATTTCTTCTCTCATGGCTCCACAATGATGCTTGGCGAAGAATCCGATAGTGCAACATATTGGAAAAAATGCGGCGACGAAGCTCTAGCAAATGGGATAAAACACGTGGTAATGATGGTCAGTAGCAGAATTTCCTCGAATACCCTCCAGTATCCTGTATTTAGTTGTAACACTAATTAGGGAGCACACTGGGCAACTCTCGGCAACGAAATCGAAGTTGCCTCAAATCCCACACCCGGAAAATCTCCAGTAGCCTACGTGCACCCTTCAAAATACGTACCATACAAATTAAATCCTGACATTCCCATGGCAACTCGCTGTGTTGAACTTTTGCAGAAGAATGGGTTCAAAGCGAAATTCAATGATAAGTTTGATTGGATCCATGATACCTATTTAATCCTCATACGAATGTTCCCGGATGGATGCCCGCCAACGACTATTATCTCTATGAACGCGCGATATGATCCTCATTATCATACTAAGGTAGGGACTGCGCTACGACCGTTAAGGAAAGAGGATGTACTCTTCATCGGGACGGGAGGTGCGGTACATAATTTGTATCGAAATAATTGGTTTCAGATGTTAATGTATCGAGGTACAGAATCGATCTTCTACCACCACCTATCTCCAAGAGCTAACCACAAACCCCCTATAGACAACTTCGCCATGGAATCCCCCCCAGATGCTGCAATGCTCGAATTCCGCCAAGAATTCGAAGATGCAATGACCAAGAACTCCGGACCAGAATTGCGAAGAGCAGTGACAATGTTGATGAAATTACCCAAATACCGTGATGCGCATGGAACAGATGATCATTTTATGGCGGCAATGTTTGTGGCAGGACTCTGTGGAGATTTTGAAGATCGGGGAACTCCCGCTGTGATGGGGGCAGAGGACTGGGAGCTGAGGAATATGTGTAATAGCCAGTATACCTTTGGGGACTGGGGCTCTGAAAATTCGAGGATAATGGGTAAAGTTTAGGGTTCTTAGTGCTTCTAAGAGAATGTTATGATAACCTTCTTTTAATTATGTGATCTGTATGCAGTATGTTCGCCAATTTGAAAATTTAGTCATTCAACTTTATTAGATACTGTCTGCTATACATGAGTGCTTATTCTTGAGATACTCAACATCCTAGAATAGTTTCTCTCAGTTTTTAGGAAATTGTCGAGCTATTATTGATCGGAAGTATCCTCCAGAATTTTTGCGTCGCTATCATGGAACCCACTAAACGAGATCTCTTTCCTAGTCCGCTATAAATTGCAAACAGGGGGTTATCTCGCATTATATATCCAAAGATTGAATTCAATAACGAGACAGTCCAAAACAACCATCCTTGAACACGAACCGAACTCACATTTACAAATCTCAAAATCACTCAAGCTCTATCCGCCCACAGCCTCCAAATGGTGCCCCAAGCAGACCTCCCTCCAACCCAAGATACATAACCTAAAGTCGGGACAACAACCGACAGAAACAAACCACCACCCAACAAAATTCCCTGTTCAAAAAACCCAATGGCATGACCAGGAGCCTGACCCGTTTCCGGCAGTGCTTTTACAGCACTCTCTCGAGTCTTTTTGAGAAGCTCATGACCCTCTGATCCCCCTGCAAGAACCTTATTAAGAAGCAAGAAATCTTCGGGCGGAAGAGCGGTATATTGTGGGCATGAAGATGAAAATATCTCCACGCTATATTTGTGAAACGCAGGAATTGGAAGTGGTGTTGAGGGAGCAGCGGGTCCAACGAGGAGGTGCAGTGGAATGTGGTTTACGTAACTGGTGCTGGCATTGAAATGTTGAGCGAGAAACTTTGCGGTTGACAGGTCTGAAAATATGTACAAGGCGAGTAATGGAGATCTGGAAATATTTTATAAGTACTTTATTCTAGCGTCGTGGACGGAACTTCGTGAACTCACTTTGATTTTTGCGTCATGATGGCATCCAATAAACTTGTAGTTCCCATGATTAGTAGGTTGCAGCCGCTAATTTTCATCTCTGTAATGGTCGATGCCCTGGATTATCTTAGCTGACGTTTTGATTGCTGGGAACAAGCATAGACATTGATATATTTACCTATCCACAACATCAACAAGAACAAAGTTATTGGATCCAAAAGTTGAGATTTGCTTTTTGTTTTCAGCTTCCCTGAGTGCTTTTTGGTGGCAGAAATTCCATCGTTTTGTCTACTTTGGGTACTGCTATTAGAGGAAAAGAATTTGCTCGCGTGTCTCGTACAAGCTTCTATAAAATCACTTTTGACAAATTCATTGACGATGACTAAATCGGGACTGTATGCCGAAGTTCCTTGAAAAGAAAATCGAGTAGTGACAATAGATTTGGCTGCACTTTCAATATCTGCTGTTCGATCAACAACTGCAACTGTTCGATTTGACGATTTTGAGATGAGTTGATTAATGTTCGAGGTTGAAGAATCGCTTGCTTGATCGACTAGTAGTGCCGATTCAAGGATCGAGGAGTCTTGTAGATTCCTCGGTGAGATGTAAAATGTGTCGTTGTTTAAGGCTTGGGGTAACAGTTCTTTCAAGATGCTATCAACTTTTGAAGTTGTGTCCCCAAGCTAGTCATGTCTCAGTATATATTTCGTAGCTATCAAGAGAAATCTTTTCACGTACCTCTAAACAGACACAGTTCCCGGCGGCGATAGCAATTGCTATCGGACATATGATTGAGTAGAATCTTGTATGCGTCGTCGGCCGAATGATTACCAATCCCTTTCCAATTTTACGCGACAAGAAATCTATACCATTGGCAACCTTATATTCGTTGCTTATCGATTCCTTGAATTTAAGCGTTTGATAGGATCTCCGGATAACGTCAGAAGCAAGATAAAAAACGCATAGGACTTCAGTATCGATTTTTCGAACGTGGCCGAAGAGATCTTCTGAGATTGCTGATGTGATCCTGTCGACATTGTCTCGTAGAGCTTTATGGAGACTCTGAAGCTCATTTTGTCTGTATCTAACATTGTTGGATCTACCATCAATTACAGATGCTCGTAGATTGTCTATGCCGAATGATGCCATGTTGATACCAGTCCTGCAAAATGTTACAAATTTATTTTGGGGTTATGTAATGATACATCTTAAATTGAATACAGTATGGATATCATAAAGTTTACGGGAATCAAAATACTCCTCATCCGAGATGCGGGGAGGGTCTAGGGGTTGGCGGAATGTGGAGGGTGGGGAGGAGTTTGCCCGAAATTGCAATGATTCACTGCTCAAGACATGATGTGTTTTACAAGTCGGTGGGTGCATGGGTTGACGGAACACTTCTCAATTCTTTATTTTTTTTCCAAACAAATTCATTCTTCAATTGTTTGACATCAAATTCCACATTTTGGTTGTTCCATTTCTAATGAATGATTGTGATAATTCTTATGATATAAAAATTAATTTATAAGAAGATATCCACGAGTCAACTTTTTGTAGTGTCCCGTCAGTCCGCACACCCACTGACTAATTCGAAAAATACTTGGATAGCTTTCATTATCTCCCAGGGAAAAGTCTCTATCGTAGCAATAACTTCGTTCTGTTCGTTTTCGAAAGGATGTCGGCCACAATAACGGATAATCCCATTACCATCTCTTCCCGCCAGACACTGGCCGAATATGACATTCATCACACTGGTGACGATAGGAGAATGAATGATATGATAGTACCGCCGAATACCTCAAATATACCAGAGAACGTCGATAATCCCCCGTCCTGGCCTCAAGATCAGTATCGAATACCAAATTATCGACCTATAAATCGGCATTTGATTGCTGCAGAGCGGCCAAATGGAAGTAATGGCGCAGAAAGAGTTTTCATCACGCTGATGTTCACAGGAGTCTCATTGAATGCGGTAAGTCAGCATTTAACTATACGAGGTTTCTCTCAATCATATATACTTATATGGCATAAACGCTAAACGTATAGGGAACGGCCCAAGTATGGAGTATGACAGGAGGGAAAGTTTTTACACGAGTCTTTCGATACGCTATTGGTGGGGAATGGTAATGGGATGGTTGAGGGAATTGATCGATCTTGGGACTACCCAGTTCGTCGCGATGTAAAGTATATAGCGGCGCACACTTGGGCTGGGCTCAGATACAGACGAGGAGTTTTGTGTATTGTTACGTATTGTTATGTAATTCTGTAAATTTATCGGAAGATAATCAGTGCTGTAGTGTTAAATCATTCACAGATTTACAGATATCTAGCTAATCTTAAAACTGCATTTTGTGCTACCCGTACCCAGCAAAAACAAAGCATCAAATCCATCTGTTAGCCAAATGCCGTTTTCTTCCACCACTGACCATTGTCACACTAACCTAACAAAGCTCAACTATCATGTGAGACCTATCCTACGCCAAGAGACATCCATATCCTCCGCTAATTTGAGAAAGTCATCATTCTCTAAATTTTTGATTATAAAATCGTTGAGCATTTTATGCCGTTTGTCATCGGGGAGATCGTTGTAATTTGGCGCCAGATTTACCCGCGAGCCTGAACTGT
This sequence comes from Botrytis sinoallii, assembly GCF_014898435.1. Classification (NCBI taxonomy): domain Eukaryota; kingdom Fungi; phylum Ascomycota; class Leotiomycetes; order Helotiales; family Sclerotiniaceae; genus Botrytis; species Botrytis sinoallii. Next base: position 929,527 of record NW_024066029.1, on the reverse strand, counting down.
ATCTTGACACAACGAGATCCAAATCGTCCTGTAATACAGAGGCTGTCGGTCGTGTCGACTGAAGGTCTACTGCAGAGATATTCGAAGCAGGTTTGAGAGCCGCTGTGTGGTCTCGACCTGAAAAGGTTTGAGTTTGAGTAGATCTATTCACCATTTTTAGAGTTGGTACGGACTGTTGTCTAGCCTCGATTCTTTCTGCTTGCAATTTTGATAGCGCTTTATCTGATGCGATTGGTGTTGCAATCCTCCTGGCTTCAAGAGGAGGCGATTTTGCTGTCTGCATTTGGATGTCAAGGGTGTCACTTGCTGAGCTGTCTTTTGAAGGAAAAGCTTTACTTGATAGGTCATTAATTTCTGGTAGATGCGTAGTACCCTTGCGACTTGCAACACGTCTCTTTGCTGGCTTTTTAGCAGGCGTGATACTCCCATTTGACGTGCTTTCCCCGATGAACTCTTCAAGGGGTCGCTTTCGCTGTTGTGGGGCTTGAACTGGTCTACTGGTATCGGCTACGGATACAGATTTGGATTTTAAAGGCTCTTTCACAGTCGCAAATGGCAATTGTCGCTTTGGTGGGATAGGAAGGCCCAGGCAAATATCATTCTCGGCTGGAAGATATATTGGGCGTTTTCCTGGTGCACCAAAGAACGGATACTCGGTCGAACGAGGCGGTGAACGATCTTCGACTGGACTGAAAAAGTCTAGTGCACTTTCAAGTATTTTATTTCTTGAATTATGTGGATCGTTGACAGAAGAGAGCGAAGTCATTCTATCGGGCAGGCAATGCTTCCTTTGTGTTTCGAAGAAAGGCGAGGTAGAAAACCGACGTTGGGATTCTTCGGCCTTTGGCAAAAAAATTCGATTCACGTGTGCATTACCATTTGCAGGCACCTTATCTGAGGTATTCAGCAGAGAGTTTGAGGATTGAATTTTTCGTTGCTATTGAACATTAAAATCAAATTAAATAAAATGAAAAGAACAGGACATACCTCTCGCTCGAACTGAGAAACATATAATGATTGCGCTCTATTGAGTGGTTCGGAAGATGGTTTAGACTGAGGCATAAATGAAGATATTGACATGGCAGATTGCGGTCTGACGTAGAGGTGATTGTCGGATTGGGATGTATAAGAGCTACTCGGTCTCTGAAGTATAGAACTAGCTGAGTCTGGCCGCATGGGAACTTTGAATTCGCTGTTTGGAGTTAAAGGAAGATAACCTACAGCTGAAGAATATCCATTAGATATTCCCGAAGACGTCGAGTCTGCAGTTGGTGGACTGGATTGCAAGACAGGCCCTGACGACAAACTTTCTGTTGCCGTCAAACCCAAGTTTGTCAAGATATTGAGAACCTGATTGAAGTCCGAGTCACCACGAAACCTGAATTGCAACCTACGAACCTAAAGAATTAATGTCAGCTGCTATGAAAGGGAAGAAAGAAACTTGCGGCGCTCTTAACTTACATCATTGAGCTTTGGGTATCGCAATGCGAGAAGTGGAGGCTTAACCACTACTCTCACTGGAACCTCACTACCTGGAGATAAAACGAAGTTCTTGTAAATCCTCACGATATCGTTTAAATTCTGTTCTTCCTTGAAAGGTGTTACAACATTGAAAGCCTTGCACGGAGATTTATCACATACCAGATACTCAGCGCCTGCCACTACTTTCATTGATAAGTATCTTCCATTCCCTGAACCACCAACTTGCACCTCTTGAATCACAAGTTCAAGATCACTTCTCGAATAGTGAGTCCATTGAGCACTTGTGGTATCGCCTTGATTGGTTAAAGAGCATGAGAACTTGACAAGAGGAACAACGATAGACGAATTCAGTTGCGATTGTGAGGAAGTAAGAGACTCTTGAGAAAAGAAACGAGACATCTCGAACTATGAATTTAAGGATATTTGAAGGGAAAATAAACGACAATGACTGCATAAATGATGTATTGAGAAAAGAATAGAGAAATGGGAGATAAGAAAGAAAGGAAGAATAGAACAGAAGTAACATAGAGGACTTTGGGATGATATATACTATGGAAGTCAGTAACGGGAATTTGTCAGTTTGAGATCAATGTTTGAATGATAGCAATGGTGACATTGACAACCTTAGGATGGTAGTCATGTCAGTGTCGCTGTCCCTGTATCAACCGATTTTGATCGGATTCCTTTCAGATAGTTGTCCCTTTCGATTGAAGTTTTTCAAGGAATTGAACTGAAGACAGTTTGTTGTAATTAAGTGAAGGTACGGACGATTGTTCAGAGTTGGAGATATGGCAAGTATCATGCCACACACAGGCCACTGAACTTCGGCCATACAACGCACGGTCCTCTACCTAGCGTTCATGTCAAGTAGAATAATTAATACCTTAAATTTCGGGCATACTTACATTTCTCACCCAAAAATCAATCCGGAGCTCACAACCTCTAACGACCGATCGCGTCGCCGTCGCAATTTCTACGCGTTGATTTAATTGTCGCATCAAAAGAAGCTTTTCGGACAACCATTGGATCGCCATAAATATCGCATGGCAGGATATTACGATGGCGCCCCCAAGAGTTATTCACCACGATACCTCAATCGTTCATACTCCCGAATATGAGGATTTTATCGCAAAACTTAGAGTCTATCATGAAAAGAGAGGCACGCATTTCGATCCTGAACCACGAGTTGGAACTAAGACAATCGATCTATTGCACCTTTACAATACTGTAATTGAGCGCGGTGGCTACGATAAAGTCAGCGATGAAAAACTTGCCTGGAGAAAGCTTGGTTCAGATTTCAACTTGGGAGCTAATAATTTACCTGCGCTGGCATTTAGTCTCAAAACAACATATTACAAATACCTCGCCGCATATGAAATCTCAACGTACCATGGCAAGGTGCCACCTCCCCGTGAAATCCTGGAAGATACAACCGCTAAAGGAGGGGGGCTTCTTTTTCGGACGATGGACAATTTCAGACCCTCGATTCGTAGAGAGACGGGCATGCTTGGTACAGAGAATTCGGAGGCTTCTGGTGATGATGGTACACCTGTACGCGATAGAAATGGAAGTGAAGAGACACCTGGATCTGGAGGCAGAATGACTCGAGGTCTACGACAAGCTCCCCCACAGCGGGTGTTGTTTCAACCCGATACCCAACCATCTCGACAAGTTCGACAACATCCCTCCGCGACTTCCCACCCTCCACCAACTCCACAGCACCACTTACCTCAACACCAAACGCCCTCCCATTCGCATCAACATCACATGCCACGAGTTGGTGGTCCCTTCTCACATAATCCTTCCTCTGGTACCGAAAATATGTCTCTCGCAGTTACAAATTACGAACCTCGACTCCAGATGCCATTGACACTGCGACCTATAATTACACCTGGAAATAACCCCATCGAGTTTGCGCGACGTCAGAAGGCATTGAAAGATGCAGCTGCGGCCGCAGAAGGTGCCAAAACTAGTACAATTCCAAGGGGGATGATGTTACCCGGCAGTAAGTTTTCTAATGTTTCCTCTGAGATTGTTATTCCGTCTCAAGAGTGGGTACTAATGATTCGCGAAGCTGGTTTTGATGGACCCAACATCTACGTTCGTTGCCTCTGTTCTCTGAGATCAGGCATCAAAGTTGAGCAAGATTACGCTCTACACCATCTGGTTAAAATCTCCATGGAACGTGGTGACAAATACAAATTCGAAGGATTTCCAGGTCTTGCCGAAGCCCTGATAGAAAAGATGCTCGAAATCAGTTCATTGTTTTACGATGTTCACTGGCAGATAGCCTACACAGAAGATGGCGACATGATATCTACCACTGACACAATCAACGGTCTGGAAGGCACACCAGATATACTGGAAAGAATCAAACATTTAGCTAAGCTACCAGTTGATGATAATATTCAAACCGAAGAATTCAGTGATACTCTTCTTCAGATCAACGAGGCGGCATTAACAATGAGAAATATGGTAATGTTAGAGGAAAACGCCTTTTACGTATCTGAACTTGCACCTCTACGAGATTTTCTCACCATTGCCTTGAACCTCCCCAATTCCGGCACTGTTGTAGAGTTAAAACACTACGCGCTAGATATCGCCGAACAGCTTACCAAGTATCTTCACTTTGAGGTCGGAGATCCTCTTTACCTTTCACTCCTCGCACAATTGGATTCACACGACCGAGGCGCTATCTTGACTTCCCTGAGAGCTATCAGCAGAATATCAATGAATCTTGAAGAGAACAATCTCCTTAAGGGTGTGCCAGCATCCGCTGTACAAAACATTATTGATTGGACCTTGCTGAATGACGAAGACCTTGCCCATGCTTGTTTGGATTTCCTCTATCAGTACACCGCGGTTGTTGAGAATGTGGATTACCTTATCACAGAGGTAAAAGCAGAGCCACTGGTCAAACAGTTGACACGACTCCTTATGCATGGCGCTCGCATCATAGAAAAAGAGTTCAACCTTGGAACTCAGTACAGAAAGCCTGCACCTTCAGAGATTGCGCCTATCCCACAAGATTTACTACTGGAAATTGCCAAGTTTGAAGAACCAGAGCGCAGTTCACGCTGGCTACGTTGCCTCTACGAAGAAGATCCCGATGAGTCCATCACACAAATTGCCTTGTGGCACGCCTATCAACAACAATTTAATTACTTGGCTACACAAACATCAAAATCACTTCTACCTGCTGCAGATTTTATCAAGAATGTGAGCACGACCTTTGGCGACAAAGCGAATGCACAAGTTCAAAACGGACCAGTAACAAAATTCATCATTAAAGGCATCCGATGCCGCAGTGAGCCAGTGGACCTACAAGGAGAGACATACACCAAATGCTTGTGGCGCACCCATCTCGGAAAGCCCTGTGGAGAATTCTACATGACTCCTGAAGCAGGTTATCAACATATTCTCAAAACTCATTTTGGAGCCCAACTTAATGCGGACAACAAATACGTCAATTCAACCTCAAATCAACAATATGTTTGCGCATGGGATACATGTTCTCGCTTCCGCTCCTCTCCTGCCACCAAGCTCTCAGAAGCCGCTACTCACATCAAAGTTCATCTCCCTCCTAAACGTACCCCTGCTAGCGAACGTGAATCACAAGAACCTTCAGGTCCTCCACCAGCTAAGAAACACAAGCCATCATACATCGTCCAGCCACCTCGTATAAGCTTCAAATACCACTTCACAGCTGTCGATGAGCATAATGATGCAGCAGGTATTCCACTCAGTGCAGTACTCGTTCTCCGAAACTTGGCAAGGAATGTCAGTAAGACCGAAGCAGAAGAGGCGGCTCTCAAGGAGGGTGAAGTTTCCTGGGTTGATCGGTTGTTCAAGCCGGTGGAACCGAGATTATTCGCTATCTATGCGCATAATAAGATTTTGGTATGCTACTTTCTCTATTTCTTTTCAACCTCCCGTCTCGGTTCAAATTTTTCTTTGTCTGTCAACTCTCACATGATTATCAAAACAAATTCACATAACTTTCGTTCATCCGTATTGACCGCAAGGTCGTGGGGAGACAATTTATATCTTTATGACTTATAGTGCTGAATACTCATCTGCATCTTTCTCACAATTATTGATCTTTCACTATACTAATTCGATACAATCTAAACAGGCCACTTATATGACAGATCTTCTCATCGCAATCAAGGATACGCAGGGTTGAAAGGGCATCGATCTGGGATATGGGGCGAAGGGGTGGTATTTCGGGATATTTGCGAACAATTAGGAAAACCATGCATATGATATGTTAAATGATCAACTAATAAGGTAGCGGGCGCAAAAATTTCAGTATGGCGGCTGGGCGTTCTATGGCTGGTCTAATTTGATGGAGAATCTAATTATGAGGTGTATGATAGATGCCTTCTTGCTTTCGAATACCTCTTCGGCTGGTGGATGCTGGATGAGCGCGGGAATGCGAGGAAAGTGGAGAGAATCGCGGGAATTTTACCTACCTATCTAGGTATCTTTGTTTTCTGTACTGATCATCTCGATTGATTTGTATGGAATAGTGAAATGGAAATTAGACGAAATAATGTGTACTATGTGAACATTAGCTGACTTGATATTTGGATACTTTATGTATCTATCCTGAACAAACTCGATGTGGATATTAAAAATAGTCCTGTTCTATCTCATTCCAAGACGTATAAAAATATACTTAGTATCTTTAAACGTATTAAGGAGACGAACCAAAAAGACGATAAATGTAATTATAAATAGTCGGAAATGCATTGAATCCCTAACCTTAACTAAAAAGAATCCCGAGTACCCTGATTCCTAAACCTGATCCAAATGTGCTGAATGAGAAAAATCCAACCCCAAAATCGGTATCCTAAACTTGACTTGTAACTCCATTCCATCCCATCAAGCAATTCCAGTTCCATCCCAAGCAATCCATCAAACCATGCTACCAGACCAAAAATTCATTCATTAACCCATCCATTTCTTCAAACATCACACCGCGCCCCACTTCCCTCTCGCCATTCCACTCCGCTCCTCAACTCCCAGCCACACACACCACACCCACTTACTTAGTCATAAAACCCAACCAATCCGCCACAATCAATGTAACCATAGCATGCGGAGCAATCCTCACATAATACGTACCAAACCCTCTGTAAAATCTCATCATGCCTTCTTCCTTGGCCACCTTCACAAAACAATCTCCCATTCCCTTGTAAACCCGATCTTTTCCCCTTCCCTGTTTCTGCAGCCTCGTCTTCACAAAATCAAATGGCAGGCTGAAGAAACTGGCGAAGAAACCGGCGACGGCTGAAGCGGTCAGTGTTTGTGTTTTGGGGTTCCAATCCGTGCGTGTCTTGAGTTGTGATTTGGCTTCGGAGAAAAATGCCAGCTGTCCGAAATTCAGAGCCATGGCTCGCACAACCGTGGGTGCGCACCCAGCCCAGAGAGCAGTGATGCCTTCGGATTTGGTAATGGATGTGAGAGCATCGATGACGGATTTATAATTTTTGCGTTCGGCTAGTGGTTTCAATCCATCGGATTGCATGCGGATCAGAGCGAGATCTGCAGGATTGCCTATCATGGCCGCCAAGCCACCAGCTGTGAGACCTGCTGCGGCGCGTTCTTTGAAGCCGATGGTGGTGTTGTTTTCTTTTGAGCGAGCGGAGAGGGTCGTCATGAAACTATCGAAGAAGCCAAGACGCGCCGTGGTGTAGACGGCTTGGCGGAGGAGGCCTGCGCTGAGACCGGTGTAGAGGTCGAGTGCTTTGCCGGAGGCGAGAATCTCGCGGGTAACGGATAGAGGGGTGGGTTTGGGACCGGTGCGGATTCCTTCGCCGGCGAGTTGGAGACGCACTTTGATCATGTCGATGGGTTGGATGACGGTGGTAGCTGTCATGCCTGCGAGACCTCCGTTGATGAAAGGGAGAGCGGCACGCATGAACGGTGTGTGGAGGATATCGTTTTTGACAGCTATGGGATCTGCTTTGGCAGAGTCGGCAAGTCGTTTGGTAGTTTCGATTGCTTCTGATGTTCTATTTCGCGCTGCTTCGGCAGCTTGCTTGATGGAGTTGGTGGTGGACATTGTGGATGGTTTGATAAAGGGGATGTGTGTGAATTCAAGGTAGATTGATATGATATTGAGCAGGTTTCTTGCTCTGTAGGCAGCCGTGAATTGTTAGCCCGAATGACTCTATATCTTTCATGATGGAAGAATAGACGTGGGACATGGTGTTTATATGTACATAGGTATCCAAGAACGACCTTGATTCTTGTGGGCTCTGGGGAATCTCATCCATATCATTGGACTATTTGCATAGACCCAAGTAAAAGACCCAGGCGTCATCAAACATATGAACGGACGTGTGATTGATGGGGCATTAGTCCGGAAACAAACGAAGTCCTTGGGAAGTTTGCGAGAAGCATGCGAAATCGGTATGAGCGGTCAGGTAGATAGCCTTGGTAAAGTAAATCGAACAATAGAGAAACATCGATTACTCACTTGAAATGCTCCGTGTACCGGATTCTTCCAACCGGATTACCGTCGCGTACCTCTGGGACAGAAAGTGGGCTTGGCTGGTAGTATTTGGGTCGATATGCACAGTCGATCGTCTCCCTAGTCAATATCAATAGTGTACAGCCCTGTGCTGATAAGACAAGATTCAGATAACGTCGTTTACGATGTGGCTGTGAGATGATGTTGAGAAATGAAGCTGGTGACTTTGAGAGAAGGGGAAATCAAATCAAATAAAATGTATCGGAAGACAAACACGACAAGACAATGATCAATAAGTATTCCAGGATTGATGGGTTCAACGCATTGGTTGGATGATGTGATGTTGAGTTCCCGTTGGCCGACTTGGGAGAGTGAAGCAAGAGTGGTAGGATCAATTATTGGGTGCGGGGTCGAAGGTTTGATTTGATTGAATCTTGTTTTGTTTGGCTGCGGCTGCAAGGCACTTTTTGGTGCGAAGAAGGGATTGAGTTTGATGAGATGATGATGATGCTATACCTGCTCTGGGATGGATGTAAAGGATGTTCTTCTGGCTCTCATGGGAAAGGAGGAAATGATTGTAGTTAGTCTTGATGCTAATGTCGATGCTAATATTGATGCTAATATTGATGCTAATATTGATGCTACTGCTACTGCTCATGCGAGTGTTGATTCTCTCCTCTCCTCTTGATGTTCTGTGCGAATTAGAACATTGTTGGTTGATATAGTAGAGTGCCAGGGTTCAGGTTTCTCATTTCTTGTTTTCCCGAGGTGATACTTCAAAGGTCTGATATACATATGAGAGCATCTACTCACCTACCCAATGGGGGATATAGAAAGATCTCTCTCAGCCTGATGTACTTTCTTGATGCATCGTTATCTGTTTTCGGAGATTCTTCATGTCATACAACAGGGACAACAGGGACAACAAAGAAAACACGATGAATTTAGCCTTGTTATCATTGAAGCATATCCTTATTGCATAGCCACATGATTGATGTTTATCTTTTTGATCGGTTGATTTATGGTGATGTTTCTCTTTAGGATGTTAATATAAGTTGCTATGAGATAATCTCATGGTCTTGTAGTTGCATATTTAGTACTCGTACTTATTCTCTAATAGTCTCTACTCACACTCACTCTCACACTCATACTCATACTTATATTTATACTTAGACTCCTATCTATATTCATATTTATACTATTTATATTTACACTCATACTTATATTATACTCACACTCAGACCTCATATATACATACTCGTCTCGTATACTCCTCCTAGATATACCTAGTATATATCAAAACAGATCCATAATTCCACTTGTATCGTCTCACTTGGCAACCCTTTGCTTTGGTACCAGAGATTCACAAAAATGCGGGGTAGCTTATACTCGAAATGATCTAGCGTCGCCACTCCCAATGACACATCCCTTCCTATTGCGATGGGGATAACGCGGCATCTTTAGTCTCCGCTCTCCCGTGATTTGAACATGAGACATGAGACACGATTGTCAACGCGATTCATTTTCTTTTCATTACCACTACCTAGATAGGTATATCATTATCAATCTTCACTATTACTTCACTACAAATAGATCACACACATATTATTCTCTATCTTCTCTTCCAAAATTAAATTCCAAGACAGACAGACAGACAGACAAAAATCTCTCCTTCATGCATCAAACTTTCGACTAGGCAGGGAGATATCAAAGGCTGAAAACAGTCTCGGCCCTTCCATCATTCTACCGTACCTTCTTTCCGTTACACCAAAATAGCAAAGCTCAAGCTCACTCACACATGTCAAACTACATCACCCAATCCACTTTCACCTATTAAATAGCTATCCAACTTAGCTCCCCACAATCCCATACCCATACCCATACCCATATTCATATTCATATTCATCATTAACAAGCGCCATCAATTTCCCACAATCATCTCAATCCGTTCATCACTCTAACATGCTTCCGATAATTTATCGTTCTCCTATTACGCATGCGATATCGCATTCTTTGCCGCAGCTTGCTGAGCTTGACGATATAATTCAATATATTGAAGTGTGTGGAAAGTGTTGACATTTCGAGACATCGAGATTCGAGATTCGAACAGATCAGGAAAACTCTCCACCACCGGAAATTTATTCCTCCGCGTCGAATGTGTAACCGTAAGTGCCCGGGATTATGCGACGGGAAGCGAGTGGAAAGGTGCGTGGGGGTGGAGGGTTGGGGGTGCACGGTGGAGATTCTCCGTGGAGAGATATATGACTATTTGGTATCGAGATTTGTGAAGATGAAGCAATGGAAAAATTATACATCGTGGGCTCTACAGCTTGGTTGGTTGGTTCATGTCTCACCATGGAGGTATTAGCTCGATCTTCTCATTTGGCTCTATTGGGTTGATGCATTTTATGATATCGAGTCAAGGATAACCCGTGAAGTTTTCTAGAGCAAGTGCAGATATCATCATCACCCAAAGTGAACACACCGAGTGATGGAAAAGTAGTAGCTTTCCTGATTGATAAGCTGCTGACGTTCAGGAGTCATAACCTTGTGACCACCAGCGCCATCAAAATACTTCATCCCACTACTCTAATGCTTCTTTGGAGATGATAGGATCATAGCAAATTAGGAATGACCTATCAGCACCATAATCTCATCATTCTACTTCATAATCCAATCCTCTCTTTCCCTCTCCTTTGGCTTCTCGGCGTCGCTTAAATCCATTTCTTATAGATATTTCCCACCATAACTATCGTTGTACTCTTCCACCCAGCTTCCAACACCTGCTAGTTGCTCGTCTTGTGACCCAGGATCGAGGATTACTTCTTCGGAAGTTGAGGATTGGTCACCTCTTATAGTCGAACTGTTGGTAGTTGAAGCAGAAGTAGATGCTATTGCAAATGCATTGTCACAGTGATGGTTTTCATATTGTTGCTGTCCCGGGCTGTGGTGATGGCAAGCAAATAAGTTCTTCTTTCTATTTTATGTCAGTATCTAATTTGGAAGTGGGGATTGCTATATAAATACTGATGTGAAGGACGAGGCAGATTAATACCTCTAACTGTACTACTAGTTGTCGAAGCAGTTGTAGAGATATTGTGGTCATGATGTTGATCATCCGATTTTTCGTTCCTATAACAGGTTAGTATTTTGACGCTCTCATGGCGGAGGCAAACGTACTTCTTTGAGATCCTAGATTGAACGGCTTTTGTGGTCAAGCCTTTGGTGGCTGGGCCAGAGTTGATGACTGAGGCAAAGTTGACGACTGAGGCATAGGTGGATGTAGATGCATGATTGTGGTGATGATGATGTTGGTGATGGCGAGCAGACTCTTCTTCTGAGTCTTTCCTAGTCCATATTAGCTGACTGCTGGCAAAGGAGGGGACTTTACTCAGTATCAGTACATTAACTCCTTCGAAGCCTGAGTCATGGTTAGGTGAAATCAGACACAAGTGCCCAAGACACTATAGACCTGAAGCAGTATCTGTATTTTTTTTTCCTTTCTAACATATCGAGGGGACATAGTAATACTTCAGGGAGAGTTTACTTGGTTGCCCCTCACTCATCATTATCCCTCTTTTCGCCACCGAACGAGTCTGAGAATACACAGATAACTTGTCCACGTATCTGATCCAGCAGTACCGAGTAAGTCACCTCGAGTCCTGATCCCAAGTGAACGGCATGATCGAGTGGTAGCTATGGATGTGTTTTGAATAAGATGTCAGAATGCTGGCTGTCTAGTTGGACGGGAGAGACACTCCAGACTTTCGATGACAACGAATAGCGAGAAGGTTTTTGAGTACGATTCAGGAAGGAAAGCTTCTCGTATGAGTATTCATATCATTGGCATGAATTAAACCGATACGTCACTATATCACCTGTAGCCGCCAGAAATTATTGAAATACGAGGTTTGAGACAAATTATTAATCGAACCGTGACTATAGCGGACAATACACGTGGCATACGGGGAAGGCTTTTCGGGCGTGAAAGCTTACCACGCAGATGTAGGTAGGTACTACCACCTCATGAGGCTACACAACATCTAAAACTTTCCCCACTCGGTGTCGGATTACCCCTCAATCTGAGCCTCAATCTCAATAGATCTGTTTCTTCATGGTCGCCTCATACCCCGCTATCAGGTTCCTGTGATGTGGCTGCTTGGGACTCGAGCCAATTTCGAATGCGGGCGCTGCTTTAAGGGGGTTGATATCCCCAGCCTTGTTATATTATGTGTATATAGCCTCTCTTTTATGTCTTTGGGCGTAATAAAGGGCGGTATGTTTGGTATGGATTTGATTGTGCAGTTGTATAGTTGTGTAGTTTTCTTGAGTATTTATTTCGCATAGCGTTGGTATCTCTTTGTCTCTTTCTTGCCTTTTGGTAGGTAAAATATTATATGTATTATCTAGTACTTATTTTCTTATATTGGGATGTGTAGAATATATATTATAGGATTAGTATTATCTATCAAATTGAATAATTTTGTATAATAAGACAAGTTACTCTCATGCCCTTTAGATGCGATTTAATTACTCTCATGTCCTAAAATTTATATCTGTTTTATTCTTATGCTTTTTGGAACCTATAATAGATTCTATTCAGTTTAGACTAGATTCTATAGGAAAAGAATAGATTCTATAAGAGGAGACTAAAATCTATAGTAGGAGGATAGAATCTATTGATTTTAGGATAGATTCTACAATACAGTCATCGACTACTTACACTTGACCAACCCCACTTTTATACTAAAACTCACCTATTTCAATCGACTATAATTGATTCAAATAACAATCAAATACTTTTAATCTCTTTTATTCGTTTTATTTAGAATTCCAAAAAAAAATGGAAATTTATTTTTATTATTTTTTTGTTTTGAAAAAAAAAAGCTTGAAAATCAATCAATAGTATTTTAGCTGTATTTTATCAGTAAAATCACAAAAAAACTAAAAACCAAATCCAACTTTATATTATTCAATCAAGAATTTTTATTTAAAATTAAAAATTTGATTTATTATTATTATTATTATTATTATTATTAGTAATTTTCAACCGGGCCGTATAGGCGAGCCTCCCAGGGGGCATTACGGTTGGGCTAACTGCGGGATAATCTCTAATTTACATGATCCCCCTCTCCTAAAAATGAGGTCTCAATACCCTCAGTAGCCTTCTAAGCGATAGCTAACGCACTTGCGCTTTTGTCTCCAATCCTCTGAGCACCTCTGTGCGCGCTTTCCGATCTTTTATATAATGTTTTGATTGAAAGCTGCTTTATTCTGTAAGGGTAGCTTTTATATGTATTCTAATGCAGCGCAGAGTATTGTATATATCGATTTTGTTCTTTATAGCCTTGCTATATCGATCGCCTCCTATTCTGTATTTGTGTTCACCTGGATCGGTCAATCCATTTCCATTTCCTCTTTTTATTCTTCTGGTAGTGTTCTAGGGCATATGCTCCTGTAGAAATCTGTTATAGCAATAAATTCAGCGAACTTGACTGGTGTATGTATTAGCTGTTTCAGTAGTCATTCTTGAGCCGCCCGGTTGCAGGGTGGGTATTTGGGCCTGATATCTGGGGGCCAGATTTCATAGATCGTAAGGATTTTGTGGCAATACACAATGTGCTCGAGGGATTTGTATATGCTATATAAACAATGGATCGTTGCTTCCTTATATTTAAATCATCGGTAATAGCTTTCGAAATCGCTGTGTACTGAGCGAATCGCTAATATGCAGTAGAGAGTAGCTTGTAAGAGTTCTAGTTTATTAGAGCATTTGTTTGTACTTCTTAAATTCTATTTCTGATACTGTTTGGAGAGCATTGATTTCTGTTTGATCCACCACGTCTGTACTACCGATTCCATAACAGTTTTTGCTATAAAGCGGATACCGCTTACTATAGGTCGATTTGTATGCTCTGAAGCTGATTTTCTTGTCCCTTTATCAGCGAGTACATCCACACACTTATTCCCTTCGATCTCTGTGTGGCCTAATGATCATTTGATCTGAATCGAATGTGTTTACATCAGTTTATGATATTTGAGGAAAGCCCATTATGATATAATAGAGGCTGTACCTCTTATTCCCTATATTATCAATATGCTATCGATATACATACAGATTTCCATTTATTTTATGCCAGTGATATTTCTGATCACTACTTGGAGGCCTTGGTATGCCCCGATCGCTTTTGCATTGAATACATGAGAGTTATGATGTAATCCATTATTTTCTTTATATACTACTGTCTGTTCTCTATATACAATATATCCATATCCTACTCGCCTATTATCCTTATCGATCTATTCCAATCCATTAGAGAATATAATAATCTGATTATATATACACTTGTTCCACTATTCCTGAAACTGTTCTACCACTATCTCTTTCATAAGACCTCTAATGGGATCTGTTCAATACCCTAATATGTAATAGAGCCCTACTAAAGTCGTCTCCTTAATTTAAGGAAGGCACTGGCTGATTACCTGGACCTTTGTTCTGGCTAACTATAATTGGCCTTCCCTGCTGCCGGAGGAGTAGGTGGCTCTTATCCCTTGATAATAAAGAGAGTATTTTGGATCAATAGTTTGAACATAAAGAGCTACTCTCCATTTTATTTGTTCTAGTACTATTTCTGCTGGTGGGAGAGCACTATCCTTCATTATCACTGTATTCAGGGTCGTTCGCTAGACTGGGAGGATTCCTCTAATTGCTATTCATAAAATCTTATTGATAGCTAGAATCGCTCCTTTTAATCAGATGCTTACTACTATTAATGTTCTATCTCGATGCTGTTTAGTGGTTTTTGTTTGTCCTGTGTATTATACCTCTGCCCTATAAAATAGAGCTAGGTATAAGTAAGTGATCACTGCTTTCCATAAGGATACTGCTAGGGGTCCGTTTGTGATCCAGGCTAGCCCTTGGATATAATGAGCCAATTTCCGGCCTTTGGCTGCTCGCGTTTCGATATGTTGTTTGAATATGAGCTTGCAATCAAACTATATGCCTAGCTATTGTAAAACCAATCCTGATGCAATCGGAGAGATAATATAATCGCGGTTTATTTCGCATACCGGATTAATGGAATGCTTATGCCATATTATATAGATCATCTCCATCTTTTCGAATACAAAGATTATTTTGTTCCTAGCTCCCCAACGGAATATGCTTTTCATATCTCTTGCTAGCATTACAACGTTTTGTTGAATGCTTGCTGATAATCGGTATAGACAAATATCATCTGTATACCCGAATCGGAGTTTAGAGTTTTGCTGGAGTAACTCTGCGAGATAAAGCATGTATAGGACTAACAAGAGGGGTAAGCTTTGTAAGATATTGTATTCCATTGTACTGTAGCCAGTTATTGCTTTATTAAGTCTAATTTTGAATTGCCTTTAGGTTAAAAAGGAGTCGATTAGAGCGATCAGATTCTATGGGAACCCCTATTCCCTCATTCGTCTCAAAAATCTGTTTTTAAGTAGAATATCGAACATTCCTTGTACATCTAGTGTAACCATTGTGATCTTGTAGCCTTTGTTGAGCATTACTTTTGTATTGTAAACGAACGACACTATTAAGTCTATAGCCGATCGTTTCGGAAGAGTACTGCAGTATTGTGGGCTAAGTATTTCTTGTGTTAGAGCTATCCATGCTAGATGTTTTGCTATAATCCTTTCCAGGCCCTTCCTAATATAGGAGAGGAGGGCGATAGGCCGCTATGATCGTAAAGATGTTCGATCTGTTTTCCCCATTTTTGGTAGTATAACTACCTCTACTTGCTTCCATATTATAGGGAAGTGATTGAGCTGTAGATACTTGTTGAAAATAGTATATAGAACTAAGCCTATTTCCGTTTAGATAGCCTTTAGTAATCTCATTGTGATCCAGTCTATCCCCGGGGATATATTCAAGATCCCTATAGTGTTACATTCCATTTCCTTTATAAAGATAGGCTTCCCCCAGGATAGTTTTTCCCTATTTTAATTGTATCTGGAGTTTGGGAGATTGTCGATAACTTTGAAGCACTGCAGAATCTTTAAGTGTAGTAGCTCGGCCTTTTCTTCATTCGATGTAATAGTGTGTTCACTTACTATAATCAGTGGAGAGCAATATATAGGGCTCAGGTTGTATCATCCAATTATTCTATATAGGTTTCAATCTGATTTCATTTTATTAAGAAATTTCCTTTAGTACCCTCTTTTAGCCTATCATATGTACAATAAGAATACTCTATATTTTGTAAAATAATTGCTATTGGTTATACAGTTCCGAAGATATACATCTCAAGCGATTGTACAGTCGGGTATCCACTAGGGGGCTGATTTTTCTATCTTCTGATTCAGTTTTTCTATCGTTTTGATTATTTATTATAATACTTTCTGCATGTTTTCGACAGCTCAATCCAGAGCTATACTTGTGATTGCTGTCTGTACCTCCCGTTTGATTCCCACTATGTTAACTGATACCATTCTTTGAAACAGAGGTAGATCTTCCTCCCTGATGCGATACGCGTATTAGGATCTTGGTGCTGAGCTTGCTTTTTGTATAATGGTGAGGAGGGTATTATGATCGGATCTGTAATACATATCAGTTCTTACTTCTGTATATATTTCTGGGATATTGGAAAAGACTAGATCGATTATGTATCCTGCTCTATATATCGCTTGACCCGGGATGTTCGTAAACTTGAAGCCTCTATCGCTGGACCATTCCGCGAGCCGATTGTTACCATACGCTGTATTCACACCTGGCTTGAATAGTGTGTGGTGAGCATTGAAATCTCCCTCAATGATTGTGTCCCCAGTTGGTATTAGGTTAAGGATTATCTCCAGGACTCCTGAGGTATTTGATTCCTTATATAGGTTTAGTAGTTTAATTCTGTTTATAAAAAGCCATATATAGTCTCTATACTCCTCTCCTACTAATTGTAGCACTTGTAGTCTAGTCTCAGTTCTGATATATATCATTACTTATAGGCGTCCCTGCCCTTCCTCACACATCCCGTTCCCCCTTCAGGAGGTCACTGGGGATAGGCATTGATATCTGTTATATGTTTGAGTGTATGTATTGAATACTTAGGGTTTTTGTATATATATTATATCGATCTTTTCCTCAAATACTCGCTGCAATATTATTGTATGTGGTGCGAGGTTTTTCCGTATATTTATTCAGGCAATAGATAGCAGATTCGATTTATTTATATAGATCTTTTATTGTTGTATTATGTTCTCTAGTCATAGTCTGATTATTTAGAACTTTAAGGTTGAGATTCTTGTTGATCTTTATTGCTTTACTATGAGTAATATGTTGACTTTACGTATCCCGCTTTTTATTTATTGAGCTTCTTGAGATATTGTTTGCTTGCTCTCTTTCAGTATCGCTTTCTGAGTTGCTGTTATCTTTGTGTCGGGAGACTGCATCCATTCTAGATTTCCTTTTCTTTCCTTGTATTATCACTAATATTTGAATTGTTATTGCTGGTGCTGAAGTAATAATAGTACTAATCTCTCCTGCTCATTGGATGATCTGAATCTGCTTTCGATTTGGGTGTATTATCTTGCCGTTTACCCGTTGGGGCTTGGTGGGGTAATTGTTATAGTCCGCTAGGAAGGGCTCGCAGTATCCTGTGTATTGTGTTGGGTGATTACAATCCCCGGTTGGCTTATAAGTAGATAGCGGGTGTGCATACTTTCTGTATATCACTTCTCTTTTGCATTTCCAGCTTTTACAGTATTACTGATACCCTGGATTGTGTCTTCCTAAGGCTCATCTTCTACTTGCTGGGAATATTCGGATCTCGTTGAATAGATTACAACGAGGTGGCTATTTTTGGAAGGATAATATCCAGGTGATCTGATTCTGCTTATTTGCTTTGAACTTGGATCTTGCTACCTGTACTGGATATAGTCCTATCTGATACCAGATTTCTTTCCTCATTTGTTTTTCTCCAATCTCTGTGGGCATTCCCAGAAGATTGGTAATGATTATCGGGACCCCTGGTGCTATATATGTATATTATGGCTTACTGATTGCAAGATCTGTAGCTTTAGTAGCTGCTATAGCCTGTTGCTTGTTTGCAAGAAGGACTATATGGGCTTCTGGGAAAACTGTAACTGCTCATCCAGTTCGAGTGGATGTTATTACTATAATAGCTTTAGCCCCTAGAGTAGCAATCTTTGGGATTGCCTTTACTAATGTCTATCTGATCCCCCATAAGGACGACTCCATCTTGATTTGTTTGTCGAATTGGAGGAAGAGTTTTTTGTTTATGCATTCTAATCTTGGTGCTCCACTAATCACCTGCTTGGGCCTGTTTGCAGCCCCTGTTTTTACAGTTGAGCCGGAGGGAGTAGCAATTGCGGTTTTGAGGGTTTGAAGTATCCCCGCATATGTTTGTGTAGTTAGCTTTACACTTTCTATTGCTAGCTTCGAATTGAAGATCCCTTTTGTATTATCTATGATGATTGTTAGTACTCTGCGTACCAATTCTCTTGCTAGTCGGCTCAGATTCTGTTCCACAAATTACATTGCGAACTATACAAGGATCGTTTTGAAGCTGATGAGTACTAAAGCTTTATCTGCAATGCATTTCCGTTGTGTATCGATTTTCTTCTAAATAACTATCTTCATAGCTATTTTAATAATATTCTGGCTGCTTTCGAATAAGCTTGAAAAGGAATCAGCACTTTTGTTATTAATCCATGCTCTTTTTGGAGTAGTGGTTGAGGAGCGGTTATCGAGATCGATCGGGGAGCCTGCTGTCCCTGTAGGTAACGGCTGGCTCGCCGGCCCTCTCTAATTCTGCTGCGACAGCATTCTCGAGCCAAGCAGCTCGGAGCGCTACAGCGATCGCGCTGGTATGTATTGTATAATATGATTTCGGGATATCCGTAGATATGGTTGTTATAAGCTCGTGGGCCTTGTTTGATGTTGTTGTATGAAATTTGATTTATAAATTCTTTCAATAAAAATCTTCAATATTTCTATCAATATATTAAAGTGAAATATATGTGTTTTAGTATAAAAGTGGGGTTCGTCAAGTATAAGTGGCCTAGTACTGTAGGAGAATAGATTCTATAGTGGAAAAATAGAATCTATAAATAGAATCTAGTTTAAAAAGAATAGATTCTAATTACATTATTTCTTTATAGATTCTATACTATAGAATATAAAGAGTATGAGAATAAATCATTACTCAATTTTAAAGCATAAAAGTAATTAAATGACTTTTGGAGAGTATGAGAGTAATTTGTCGTATATTATATTGATTTTTAATAAAGAAGATAAGAAATTGATTTTAGTTATATGATATAAGGATAGGAATGAAGAGATTGAGGGGTATTTGAGATTGGAGATGAGTATAGATATATAACTGATTGTAGATTTTATACTTGGGGATTAGAGATTGAGGATTGAGTTATATTGAGGTTATACTGGGTTGAAGGGTGGGATGGAAAGGCGAGTTTGTTATTAATACTTGAATTGAGATATTATGAATGAATGAATATGAGATTAAATTGATTGAGAAGAGAGACGCAACTTTTGATATCTAGGTATCTATATAGAGTTCGTAAACTAGAAGGTGAGTTATTGATATAAGAAAGCTTTCGATATAAAAGAAAACTATCTCTAAATGTAATTGAGATTTAGAGAATTGTAAGTATATCATTGAATACCTACCTTCAGACGTGTAATATAAATTGATATAATATCTAAATATCTATCTATATTAGTGAAATTTATTATGGTAGGTTTATTATTTATTTAGTTTTATTCAATGGATATTTAGTATATATTGATCAGATAAAATCTGATTATAGAATAGAATAGAATAGAATAGAATAGAATAGAAAAGATAGAATAAAATACTAGTAACAGACGATGGTGATTATCAGGACGATATTAGATAGATAGCTTGTTGAATCCTCTAGTGAGCTGTGAATACGAATATGCGTAAAGGATAAGAGATGACTAGGAGTTCTAAAGAAACGCTTTCGGGGCTTTGTAAGATAGATATACTTTGTGAGGACATAGATAGTACGAGTTGTGGGATCGAAAGAGCTGTTGTGTTAGTAAAGGGTGTGATGGGATGGATATGTAGTGTTTGCTTTACTGTGTTTCTGATCGGATGCGTGTGTTGTAATCTTAGTTCATTTCGAATTTGAAGTTTGAATGGGATATGGAGGAAGTTTCTTGATGTTTGATTGAAGTTTGTGAATGAAATGGAAAGTAAAATATATAGTCAATGGATTGATATACAGAGAAGACACTTTACTGTCCGTACGATCTTGTAAGAGAATTTCATTAGATTATTTGATATACATTCGAAAACAATAATCTGATTATCAGAGATCACCATTAACTTGCTTTCAAAATATTTACAATTTATTATTATTTTAATTTTGTATAAATCATTTTGACAATATTCGTATAAGAAGTATCGAAATTCATTTAAGATGCTCGATCCGACTTTCCATATCCCAGTTTGTGTATAATCCAATCCACTCATAAAATACCGCCCAGAATGGTATCTTGTACCAAAATAAACAAACCCAATTAACCTAGTCAGAGTTGATAAATACCATCTCATAATCCAATTTATACATAAGAAGAAAAATACCCACACCATATCTCCATCCACATGAGGAAGATACTCCTTCATTTTCGCCCAATTATCCAAATTATATATATACATCATATTATATCTCTCGTCCCACTATCTCTCATCCACCACCCGCTTCATCACATACACTTCATTACATCTCAACTCGCTTAACATTATCCGGTAATTCAGCTGGTTTTACATCTCCTGGTAGAAACTTATCCATAGACCTATCACGCGCCGGCGCGGGAATCGGATACGGAACAGGGTATGAATGTAATTCAGCGCGAGCTACTGGTTCTAAGTTTGTGGGCGGAGCGTAGTATTCACGCGGTGAGGAGTCGGGTGAGGAAATTGTAGGAGAGGCGTAGTATTCGTGTTGTGTTGGAGTGGGCATTGAGCCAGGTGGTGGATTTGTAGATGGAGAATAGTAGTCGTGTGGTGTCGGGCCATGTGCTGAGTTTGTAGGTGTAGCGTAGTATTCATGGGGTATTGAATTAAGTATCCAGGTGGATGGGGAGTTGTAAGACATTTCTGAATTTGGTGATGATGGTGAGTCGGGGGGTGTTGATAGTAGTTTGAGGGATGAGTTTTTCTTTGCCCAACGATATTTTCGTAATCCCCAGAATGAAGCGGCGAATAATATTATGAGGAGGATTCCAATTCCGACTACTAGCCCGATGGTAAGGACGCTGCTAGGTCCGGCTGGGAAGGCGCTTTGTTTGGCGGGTTCTTGGGAGATGGTTGAGGTTATCGGGGTGGTGGAGGTGGTTGCAACTGTTGAGATTGCTGAGGTTGCTAAGGTTATTGAGGTTATTGAGGTTGTAAAAGCTGTTGAAGTTGATGAGGTCGATGATGGGGTGGGAGATGAGGTGCTTGAGGAGACCGGCGATATGATATGGAATCCCCTTGACCACGCCTCAAGTTTTGTGCTTGATGAATTGAGACTTGTATTATTTGAACTATGTTCCCATGCCAGCTGATGTATTCCGGCGGCTGGAACATTGAAATCGATATCATCGACTGTAGGTGTCCATAGAACAAAAGAATTATAGACATCTTGATTGCCTTTCATGATTTTAGTAATTAATTCACAAAGTGAATCGGTATAACTTACCAGCAAGAAGAAAAGGTGCGTATTTTTTTTACTACTGTGTTGTCTTTTGAGTCGGCGCGCAGAAGCCATAGATTCAAAAGAAAATCTCCATTTTTGGCGACATTGAACGTGTGAGGTGCCTACGTAAGGTTCACCAGAGAAGTTGCAGTGACGTTGACTGGAGCCTCAAAAGTCCAACTCTGTGTCATGCTTTTGAAAGAAGAGCGTTTCTCAATGTATCATCGACTGCAATACTATCTTGAGAATATTTGTGCGATGAGTACAATAATTGAAGAGAACGAAAACTCTACGACATCTCCGATCCATGGAAGGACTTTGGAGTGTAAGGTATTCGGGACCCTGTCAAGATCATCGTAAGGGATACTAATTTTGGACGGTGTAATCGCTACGATAGTGTGAAGCGCGAACCTCATAGACACAGCACAATACAATTGGCCCCGTCTTAGCAAGATCAAGTCACATGACTAACCCCATCTTGCAGGATTTGTTTCAACCCCGGACGATGTAAGAGTTATGGCCATCGCTCACCGCACACCGTGACGTTTTGTGATATAATCCCTGCAAAATTCATGTTTTCTCATATAAACTAAAATACTGTATAATTAATTCAATTATTGATATTAAATTATAAAAACTCGATGATGAATAATTTGAATCATTATATATATATAAAAATGTCTAATTTATCTTTAAACATTTTGATTAAAAAGTTATATAAACTTTTAATTGAAAAAACTCAGAATTTTTAACTTGTAACGCTTTTCCCATACAAAATAAGCAAATTTTTCAAAGTTTTTTGAATTTCCAACTTTAACCTTTTAAAAATACTATTATAAAAACATTTAAAAATAAACGATATATTTTTTTGAGTAATTCCAATAGTTCTGAGTATTTTTATAGTGTAATTTTTAATTTTGTCTTTCATTATAGTGAATAAGCTAGAGTATAAAAAAGTGAATAATCCTATATTTTAGCCGGAAAAGCGTTACCTGTGTGGTGAGCGATGGCCCCAACTCTTACAAGGGAGTATCTGGAGTTTTTCCTTTCACTAAAATCCTCGTAGCTTTTTGAGACAGATTCGTGGGAATCAGTAATCCTCGTGATTTTTTTTTACAGAACATGGCATAGACCTTTCAACATCACTTACAATTGGTTGTATTGTTCATGTTGTCACGCTGCAATCATTCTTTTTCTATCTTCTTGATTTGGGACCCTTGACTCGAAGAAATACTGGACAGGGGCATTAAACAGCGAGCGCTAACCGAGCCGATAATGTGATGGCAATTTCCAGCCCCTGATGCGGTACCAGCTTACCGGATCACATATTTCTTCTTTAATTTATCAATTCACGTGCTTCACGTTTCAAACAGAACAAATGATAGGCATTTGGTGTGATTAGCGTCTGGGTTACCCCCGTTAGCCGCCCAGGTACAAAAAGGTTAATGCCTTCTTCAAAATCCTTAGCTGAATCACGAAATAGGGCAATTTCGTTCGGCCAGTCTGTCCTCGACCTTCCTATTCTCTTCAACATTGCGTACTCCCATTCCAATGTAACCTTTCGATAATCATCATCTTATGTACCCCTCATAACCAATATCGGCCTATGGAATAGTAGAACAGTCATGATTCCCCGAAGCTCACGCCCTTGTTTTCTTGGCGTGCTTGTCGCCCTCGTGTTCATTACTCTTATCTCATTCCAAACTCGCCAGGAATCACCAAAATCCTCAACATGGTTAGACTACTCAGATAAGTCATCTTCAGATAGCCGCAACTACGTCTCCGCCACTTCCGATAAGAAGCTTATACCGGCCGACACCATTTCAGAGATAGGTCGAGCCAGTAATGCGACGCTTGGTGTAAATATCACCCTCCTCCAATTTTTATTGGGCGAAATAGCTTGCTAACACAATAACCGGCTAGTTTGAGAAAGTAGTGGTCATAGGGCTGAGCGAACATTCAGACAAACGGGATGCGATTGTATTGTCTGCTTCTCTGACGGGATTTGAGGTAGAATTTGTAGATGGAATTAAAGGCGATGAAGTAGTCGATAAGGCTAAGCCGCCGGTATGTGAAATATACTCTACAACAGCACCCGATACTTACTACACATTGGGACAAGGGGACTAGAACTAAGGATTGACGCTTTGACCTAGGAACATTTTTTGAATGGAGGGGCGATGGGTCCTTGGCGGGGTCACATGAATGTGATACGGAGGTATGTATATACTATCTACTATCAGTTTGATTGCTTGAGCACACGAATGATTCGATGCTAATCCTCATGACTATTACACAGAATCGTAGAAAACAAGCTTGCCTCAGCATTGATTATGGAAGACGACGTTGACTGGGATATCCGGCTTCGAACCCAACTCCCCGAATTCGCCAAGGGAATCCGCACTCTATCACACATCCCACTTTCTCAACGTCAACATTCCCCATACGGTGATGACTGGGACGTATTATGGCCAGGTCACTGTGGTGATGAGCTTCCCTCTGTTTTCCACAAAGGGAAAAAGGACGAGCTCTACAGAATTGACAATGACGAAACCGTTGCTCTCAAATCCTCTCAACCATATCTTAAAACCCTCGCAGATTATCCCGAAAAGACGCGTATAGTTCATAAAGCTGGTGCTCCTAAATGTACCTTGGGCTATGCAGTTTCCTATCGTGGAGCTCAGAAGATTCTCATGGCTGCGGTAAAAGGCGGTAATAATCTTCCTGTCGATAATGCACTTGCGTCTCTTTGTCGTGATGGGTATTTAGACATGAAATGTTTTTCAGTGGAACCTCAACTATTTCAACATTATAAACCGGTGGAATTGATGGACAAGGATAGTAGTGTCAATAGTTTGAAGAAGGGAGATGCGCAAGGTACAAAGGAAAAGGGAATGAAAAGTATGATCGTTCGGAGTGCGAGGCTAAATTTGGAGCATCTAATCACGGGAGGGGAAGACTATATTACTCAAGGGTAAGGAACTGTAGCCATTTTATCATTTTTAGTTTGAATTTGAAGGGTCGGGCTTGGAGCGTTGGAACACAGAATAACGGTGAGCTTCTCGTTGTCTAAAGTGAACCTTAAACATGGATCTTTACCGGATACTTGTGCCGTGGGAATTTCTTTTTGTATACTTTAGTTTCTCTTCACTATGTATGATATAAAGCAAAGAGATGTCTAGAGATGCAAGCATGAGTGATACTTCGAGACTACGATCTCGTCTTAGATTATACAAATATACAATTTTACTTTTAGATATCAACATTTTGTTGTCTTAGACCGAATATTCTAGGATTTCCATTGTTTAACTTCAACTTGGATTTGAAAGAGATTCTATCCTCGTTTATCCTCTCCTAGACTTTTTTTTCTTTCTTAAATGAGAAATTCCAAGTACATATTATATAATGGCTATGATAAGTCAACGAGAAAGTAACTCTGTATTAGTAACTAGGACAATAATCTCGATTGAATATATTGTACAGAAGTCAGTAATCACTTCAACAATGAGCAGTCAGGTTACAAAATCAGATGAAATCCATAGTATTATTTTTATTTCTTATGTACAAGTGAATTTTCCATAATCATAATCAAAAGATACTACTGTTCTATTCTCTCTATATCTCTACTCTATAATCCTCAGTTCTCCGGCCTAGTAAATCCCTACTTCTCATTGATCTAATCTTACATCTCCTATAGAATAGAATTTTCAAAACTTGTTTATTATCAATCCTATTCAATTTTTTATTATATTAGTATTAATGTATTAGAAATGATCTTCCTCTTTTGAACGTAATGAATAGAGATCGTTTACACTCTTTAAATTAAGTCTCATTGATTTTAGATCTATAGAAGATAGAAAATTGTATAAAAGAAGGTAAATAACTTCAAGTTATTTGATCATTACAAAATATCAAGCGAGAGGATTAGCCTCAAAATATATAGGATAAATTACTCTCATGCTCTAAAATTGAAAAACATCTTACTTTTATACTTTTTAGATTCTATAATAGATTTTAAAATTCTATAAATAAGAACTAAAAGAATAATCTCAACTTATTATAGTCTATATTAAAGGAGCTAGTCTGTTTACGTAAGCGGATACAATAGGAGTTGTAAGCTTTACCACTACGCCACACACGCAATCTGTCCAAAAGGCACAGTATCAGGGATTGTTTCCTGATAGCTTACTACTATATATATATCCATATAACATAGTCTCATAGTAAGACTTATTTAAAACTTACTTCTTTCTATAATTAGCTAGCTCCTCAGACAGAATATATTCTAATAATCAGAGCCTATGTTTTAAATTCTACGTTATTCGTATCCTTCTTAAACCGATACAAATAGATTTTGTATAGAATTATATAAATATAAGTAGATAATTTGAATTTAAATGATTAGGTATCATATATTACGATTATATACTAGAGCATATTATAGAGATCAAATGAACTAGAATAAGAAAGCTAAAGAGAAAAGAGATTTTCAAGAGATCTCTTCATCTTTTATATAAGAATAATTGCTTAGTTTAAGTTAGTCTTAAACTAAGATAAGAGTAATGAATGATTACGTATATTAGACATTATATTGTATTAATTAAACTATTGTTTTTATATAAAAAATAATATAATAATATATCTTTTTATATATATAGTTCTATATTCATATAGTATACTAAGAGCGAATCACAGGATCACATGATCAAATCACATAATCGTCGCTTAAGAGAGCTCTTAGCCCAGAACGGCCTGAAAATCAATTCTTTATTAGCTCTTTATTAGTTCTTTCAATCCATTCGTAATAAGATCGACATAGTACTAGCGAAATCGAATAAGGAATAAGAAAGAAAAGCTTTATTTGATGGAATGGCCGGATTAGGAAGAGATCTACGAGAAATAAACGAAAGTGAAAAGCTAGATTAGTAGGAAAAAGCATAAAATAAGGCCTTTCCCCCTCGAATATAAAAAAAAGAAAATAAGAATATCATATACTGTTTCATGAAAATCACGTGTTTCATAGCTATTTAGTTGTTAATACGAGCCAGCTTCCCATAATAGACTAATATTAGTCTATTCCCTCTTATATACTATATACTCATATACTAGCTCATGACCTACGATATAAACAAATGCGAAGGAGCTTAGTTTTTTATAGCTCTTATTTAAGACTTGTTATTTCCTGTATATAAACAGGTGGTTAGATTTTTAGATTGAATATAATCTGAAATAATTAGAATCTAGTCTCTTTATAGAATCTAATATAAAATAGACAGATTCTATTAGTTTGAAGTAAATGCTATTATAATATCTATATAGAATCTAAGAGTTATAAGAGTAAAACAAGTGTGATTTTTAGATATGAGAGTATTCTATCGTATTATAGTATTAAGTGATATACATAATATTTATTAAAAACAATAATAATCTACCCTCGTCTATTATTCTCATGACTATTTCTAATATCTAAGTAATTTACAATAAAGATTACAGATAACTATAATCCTTAAGATGGTATGACGCATGGAAACCGGCATATGATACCTCGGAGCCGGGGAGCCTCAAGCTCCCTCGCGGGGTACTACACAGACTCATAGCGATGTAAACTGGATACAATAACTTTGCAGCCTATCACATTAGATTCAATCACGAAAATAGCATAAATATCTATATATATAGGATTGAGAAAAGCCTACTATATTTCTTTCAATACCCAATCAATAATCAGATATACAATGATTAGTTACTTATATCAAATCGATTTCGATTCAAATAAAATACAATAATATATATTAATCGTATCCTGCAAATATAATATAGTTTTATTAATCTCCTCATCAGATTCAGATTCTATATTAGGATATATCCAAACTATACAAAACCACACGAATTCCAATCTACTTCAACATCCCAAGGATGAGTTTTCCACTTTAATCTATCTAAGATCCGCATCGATTAGCTATAAGTATTCCAAGCGTACTCCCAATCAACAACAATCGATCCGATTATCTGTTGATATCTAAATAATATACAAAACAAGGTTCTTTGAAATAAAATCACAAATTTTTAAACAAAACAATCACAGGATTGCTATAAGTAATATTGAGCAAGGGAACACCGAAGACAATAAATCTTTGATTAACTAATATTACACTATTATAAGTAACTAGAACGCTAGTAGTCTGTAGGCCCGCTTACTAGTACATCTAGAATACCCTTCAGAAGATCAGATATTAGATGTTAATCACTATAAATAAATATTTATTTATTTTTATTTATAGTGATTAACGTCTAATATCTGACCTCCCAAGGGGTATTCTAGATGTACTAAAAAGCGGGCCTACAGGCTGCTAGCATTTCAGCTGCTTATAGTAGTGTAATGTTAGCTAATCAGAGGCTTGTTGCCTTTGGTATTCCCCTGTTCAGTATTGCTCATGGCAATTCTGTAACTGTTTTGTCTAAGGGTTTGTGATTCTGTTTTAGAGGGCTTTGTTTTGTATACCATTTGGGTGTTGACGGATGATTAGGTCGATCGCTATCGATCAGGAAAGCGCTCGGAGTGCTTATAACTATTCGATGTAGGTCTTAGATTAATTGGGGTGGAGAGCTTATCCTCGGGGTATTGGAGCAGGTTGGAATTCGCATAGTTTTGTGTAGTTTGAGTATATCCTAATATAGAATCTGGATCTAATGAGAAGGTTAGTAAAGCTATATTGTATTTGCAGAATACAGTTAATATATACTATCACATCCTATTTAGATCGAAGTCGATTTAATACAAGCGGTTAATTGCTGTACATCTGATTATTGATTAAACATTGAAAAAAATACAATGGGCTTTTCTCAATCCCATATATACAGATATTTATATTATTTTTGTAATTGAATCTAATATAATAGACTGCAAAATCATTGTATCCAGTCTGTATCGCTATAAGTCTGTGTAGTACCTCGCAAAGGAGCTTGAGGCTTTCCGGCTTCGAGATATCATATATCGGTTTCTATGTATTGTATATTTCGGAGATCAGGCCCCTTTTTTCCTTCCACCATCTATTCTCGGAATGCCAACATTTGGCATATAAAACAAAACAGGAGCTGCTGACTGTAGGAAGGCAGGATGGGCTAGGGTCAAGTGGCCCAGTTGTGCCCTAATCAGTGAAGCGATTGGCTGCCTCGTTGTCTTCAATCTCAGTATGCCCAGGGGACCATTTGATTACAATATTGTAATATTGCATCGCTTGATAGCATTTATAGTATATCTATTGAAAGGAGGTAATAGTGCTTCCTCACATTCCCCAGATTACTGAGATGCTATCAATACATAACCATATTCGTCCCTAGTAGGGGTAATCAATAATGCTCAGGAGATATTCTAGTCCCCGCCACACACCAATTGCCTTAGCATCAAAAACATGCAACTATTCGTGTATACAACCGTAGCCAATATCGATCTGTTACTTACCACAATAGATTGCAAAGCTGTACCCCACACAGTAACCATATTCGTTATATTATTCAGACCCATCTGAAAACACAGAATAATCTTCTTGAGGGATTAAGTCCTATTATTCCTTGAATGCTTTTGCAACATCCTCTTTATTCATACCATTTGTTGAATCGATATAGCATTCAGAAAAGAAATGAGGCTGTAAAAGTCTGGGATACTTGGTGACAGGGATTGCCTATCCCATTTTTTGCAGTTTTGTATTGAGACCTTTTAGAGTATCTATGCTTTATTCTCTCTTCCTAATACATAGCTTCAATCGATTTACAAGTAAATGTTGTGCATCCATTGTCTGAAGCCGAAACGCAAACCTCAGTCTGGCTTACTCTAGTACAACAATTCCAGCTAGGAGACCAGTTTCTACAAGGAGTATGATCGTCGAGATCGTTTTGTAGATAGGTAAAGCTCCCCATGCTGCACTATGAATCGTCTTGCTGACTAGATTGATATATTTCTTGATCCTGGTATTGATCGAAACATAGCCTGCATTTGGGCATTGTTTGTATAGCCCATCGAATTATACTTCAGAGCCGAAGAGGGCGATAGGGAGTACATAGGTAATAATCGCTTTTCGCAAGCAGGCTGTAGATGGTCTATAGGTTGTATAAGCTATTGATTGGATGTGGGATACAACATGTATAGCTTTCGCGGTGTGTGTTTTGATATGCTATAGGAACATTAGACATCAATCAAAAAAGACACCAAGCTAGTGTAAGGTTGGTTGTACTCTATTGATAAGCCCTAGAGGGGTTGGTATAATAATTAGATTCCGATTTATCCTTATAACCAGATTTGCAATTTTATACTTCCTCGATATATAAAATAGCTCAAACTTTTTCGAAGCGAAAAAGACCTTATTCTGATCTCCCTATTGTAGGATATATCGAATAGTTCAACAAAGCATATATGTATTTGTAAATAGGTCCTTAAATGTGTGATATATAACTATATCATCAGCATATCCGAAACACTATACTCTATCTTGATTAAAAAGCTCAGAAAGATAGAGGGTATACAGAATAAAGGAGAATAGCAATCCCTAGGGGATACCATATACAACCAGGAAATCCTATATTATAATCCCCTCAAGCCTTATACACACATATCTCCCAGTCAGGAATAAATCAACGAATTGTAAGAGCGCTATAGACTAACCCTGCTTCTTTATACATTATAGGAACCATCTTTTAAGGAGTGTATTATAAATGCCTTATACATCCATTATTACTAGTATAACCACTTTGCTAGTTACTAAAGCAAGTTCAGCATTATAAGTGAAGACAGCTATAAGATTAATACCAGCTCTTTTCGATAGCGCTCTGCAATACTGAAGGCTAATAACGTTATATCTCATAGCCATTCATGCAATTTAACTGGCGATGTACCTTTCTAGTTCTTTTTCAATATACAATATCAATATAATCAATCTCCACAATCTCGGGGATATTCTGTTCTTCTTACCAACCTTAAGTAATATAATTATTTCAGCAAGTTTCCATTTGTTAGGGTAATAGTTAAACCTAAGGCAGGCTGTGAAAATCTTATGTATTATACTCTTTATATTAGATCAGCACACCTTGAGGAGGTAAACGGTTACCCAATCGATTTCGGGTGATGTGCTCCTGATTCCTATTATATGTTTTTCCACTTTCTCTGCAATGATCGTTTTTTTTTATGATAAGGTTGTTTGGCAGCCCTGTTTCTGTAGAGAGTTGTACTATAGATTATCTGATACTTTAAAGCGATCGAGTATTGTTATAAAGAGTACTTTGGCTTTTTCTTTAATATCAGTAATCTCCTAGCCTTCGATTACCAGAAAAAGGGTCTTGAAGCTTGCTTCTAGGGTTAGTTTGTGCTAGTTTATAACTTTATATAGTTTCTGATTGTTCTATATATCATTCAAGCGTTTAGTTCAATAGGCTTGTTTTGATGCTTGTACAATTCTTTGTAAGTCCTGCTGGGCAATTATCATTTTATTAGCAATTCTAGTTCTCCTGACTTGTGTATATATTCAATATGCCTCCTTATATTCGTCGGTTTATTATAGGGATGATCGGTAGGGTTTGCGGCCTTTCTGCCCTATAGCTATTATAAAAACACTCAGTGCACTTGTGAGTCTAGCGATCAGTTTATCAATATCGTAAATAGATCGGAGGTCCGGGTTCTAAAGGTTTATTAAGCGGTTGGCCATTATACCTGTTAGATAGGGTAAATCTGAATTGTGTATCCGGATATACATTTGCTCATATTCAGAGGTTCCTCTATTCAAGATAGTAATAACTTGAGTGATATAATCGAAGCCATTATACAGATTGTTATCAATCATTATTGTAGCAATAATCAGATTGGAAAGATTAGATCCAGAATGTATCCCCTTGTATATATAGGGGCATCAGGAGTCCCGATATATTCTATTTCCTGTTCGGCAACTCATTATGCAAGTGTATCACTTTGGTTGACAATTGCTATTCTAGATTCCCACAGATTATACTTAGCATTGAAATCACCTCTAATAACTATACCAATCCCTAGAATAATCTCTAGTCTAAATATATATTCTATTATCAGCGGATCGAGTGGGGCTTGGTAGGCATTGAGGATTAAATACTTGTTAACATTGATCCAAAATAGATCCCTACTTTCAATTTGCCTTATTTATTTAACCTTTAAGTTACCTCCTTTTCATATATAGGTAATCACTCGTGGCCTATATTCAGAGCCATCAGCCGCTTTTCAGATATTGATCAGCTGATATCGATTATATACAGCATGATTTTGGGTTGCTGAATTATTATACAATCGGGATTCTTGGATACAGATAATATTT
This sequence comes from Botrytis sinoallii, assembly GCF_014898435.1. Lineage (NCBI taxonomy): Eukaryota > Fungi > Ascomycota > Leotiomycetes > Helotiales > Sclerotiniaceae > Botrytis > Botrytis sinoallii. Next base: position 897,520 of record NW_024066029.1, on the reverse strand, counting down.
ATATCAGCCTTTCCAGTAACCTGTAGAAGGATAATATGATTGGAGTGTCCGCACCCCACATTCACCCACACAATCATAAGTCCCCTTTCCCCTATTGAGTTCACATTAATTATACAACTTATATAAAGATGGTAAACAGTTTCGTTAGTGTTTGACTTACTCTCCTTATTCATTTTAGAGTTAGAAGGTGAAAAGGCTTTTTCAGTTATAATTATTATATTATAATTTACCCCTTTATTAATACAGCATGGAGGATTACAGCCCGGAGTATGAATCGGATTGTTGAAGGAGTCTTTTCCTAATCGGATCTGTTTGGATAATCGGTCCACCAATTGCCATTCATTCTTATAGACAGTAATACAAGCCCCCGGTACAAGGGGTCTGAAGATAACTACTTGAAACTATTTGACTGGCATTAGAGTAGGTGCCTTTCCCTTACATATTTCCTGAATCTCCCTTCAGCCAGCAGTCCTGACTTCTCTCACTTGTCGATAGATAAACCTGATCAGTTTTCCATTGACTGATCGTAGTGCTGCTGGGTAATTGCTGTATACGGATCGGAAGGGTTCTAGGTATCCCGTATATTGAGTATCATTTTGGCATTGCTTATAGATCTTTCCGTCGATGTATTTAGCAGTCAGTTTGCTGTATCTAGAATAGCGAGCCGAGCGATAATATACATACAGGTTATAATATAGCTAGCATTTGTTGGAATATTGTTATAATTGAGGGCGTTGCAATCTGTCAAGGGGCTTTGAATATTCACTAACATTAAATAACCGGAATAGTTTTACTATCTTCTTGAAACTAACAATCCAATTGGCTTTCCCTATAAAAGGGTTTACCCTGTACTTAAAAACTCTATATTACATTGGTTCCTCTTCTATCTGCACTTTAATCTCTTTTCAGATAATTGTATCTGGGAGTATTATAAGTGCGCCCAGTATGTTATAAGGAACCTAAAGTACAACATAGTTGTACCAAGTCTCCGCAGCTTGAGCATCATCTATATTAAGCGTGATAATCAGCTGTATACGATTTTCATCTCACAAAAGGTTCTTGTATTCCTCTAGCGTTTTGTATTCCAGGGTCCATTCTGTTTTGTTATAATAAAGTGAGGGGATTAGTTCGAGTCTTAATCCAGGAATTGTTTTTATAATCTTTAGTCATAGTTTGAAAAGATTATTAACAATCATTTGTTACTTACTTTCTATCTTTATAAGGATTGTGCAACTGTTTTGCTCCCATTATTTATACTCCTGTATTGTCTCCGTCGTTTTGGGCATACTCGTTTTAATGCCCTTCAGTATCTGAGGCGCCCCCTCAGTCTTGAGTGTATCAGTATAGGATTTAACAGTTCTCTTTGGAGTTGCTCTTGTGATTGGTGTAGGGATTCTCTGTGTAGGCCCAGCTTGTCTTATAGTCTTGATTATGCCATCGATGTACACAAACCTCAGCGCATCAGTATAGCTTAGTTCTATCTTGCTTAAGGTTTTAATGTACACATCGATCGCGCTTGCGATCTTTAGGGTTACTTGTCGCTTTCCGTTTTTCTTATAGAATTGATCGGTTATTGTTTTATAAATAGACTATATATCGCTATCTCTATTTACTTCAATTATCGATATGGTTGTTGTTGTTGTCATTGGAGCGATTGGGTTGTGATCCGATGTGCTCGGTGGCGCGACAGATTGTTCACAACCGCATATTAACGGTATCATGGTATTGTAAGATTGAATCGAGTCCATATATATATATCATGAAATTGATGTAGCTTTAGTTATTGAAGTACTAACGACTATAAATAAATAAAAAAAAAAAAAAATAATCCTTAAGATGTATTTCAGAAAGAGTTATATTATATATTAGTTTTGAAACTAGTAAGAGTTCGATATAACTATAACTTAATATAAGAACTTAATAAGTATATTTAATATAATAGTATAAGTAATCAAATCTAATCTATAAGTGAAATAGAACTAAGAACTTATAGCTGAATATAAGGTATAGAAATACTCATCTAGATTCTATAGAACGAGACTTCTTATATTAATTAGATTTCTAAAGAAATTAATATACTAAAGTTGTTTTCCTATTAATCGAATTTATATAACATCTGATTTAATTAGAAGAAATTAAGATAACTAGACTCAATCTAAACTAATTAATTAATAGAAACTCTTAACTAACTTACTTATTAGAGCTATATAGTAAGATAGAGAAGACGATAATTATCTTTGAACTATACGAGATTATATATAATAAGTAGTCTAATTCTTATTTCTTAAGATCAAATGTCTATAACTTTTATTTAGATAATATCGCTTAGCAAACGCAGGCGCAATTGGGCCCATGGACCAGGCAATCGACAAGCTATCAACAATCAGTGGGGTCTGAACAATTGTTCGTCAGAAGCGCCTATACACAGAATCTACCTGGTAGGAAGAGATGAACTCCTCTCTCTCCGCTAGCTATAAGGAGTGATCTCCTAGATACAGTACAGAGAAGCTAAAGGAACTAATTCTACCAAAAGCAATCTTATATCAACTAATAGTTATAAAAACAGGCCATAGTGACTACACTGCTTACTATTAACAATTTGATTATCAAAATAACAAGCTGGACTGCTTATATAGCATATCACGCTAAAAGTGATATCACCGATAGCATTAAGCTAATTGGGTTTATATAGGCATATTCTCTCGTGACATAGCAACACTAAGAAACCATATCATTTTTTTTTAAATATATTATAAACAATCTAAAGTATTTAGACTAGCCCCTTGCCCCTATAAAAATATAATCTAATAAGCAGGCAATTATATATATCAAGAAACTTTTACACATACCTAACAAACTCACTCAATTAATCACCGACTCAGAATTCTATATTCAGATCTATCCTAACTATTAAAGAACTTTTAAAAAGTAATAATCTTTTTAATAAAGTATCACGGAGGTAATAGCTATGTCTAATGATCACTTTGATCAGGAAATAGATACATAGAGTGATAATAAACTAGATTGACTTCAGGTGTGATCATAAGGATCATACCTGCTTTATATACCCTGATCAGTAATGGAATTGTTTAATTAAATATATAGGGTACACAAATAAAACTAAGTGAAATAGTTTTTAGTAATTATAGGAATAAATACTCCGGAGAAGTATTAGGATTAATACCGTAAGTTACACTATATAGTGAATTCTGTAATATATTCCTTAGATTGTTTAATGCTTTGATGATTATATTGAGAATCTATATACAAATAAAGAAAATTTTTTTCTGGTTGTGAGTGGTGTAAGTGTTGGTTAAGTGTTTTATTCGATATTTTATTGTGATTTTATTTGCTGGGTAGGCTTATTATCAGATAAAGAAGTATGAGATGTATAAAGTATATGATTTTTCAAGAAACGAAAAGAGTGAGTTGTATTGTTGATTAGAAACGTTTATAAGAAAATAATGATATTCGAATAAGGGAATTAATCCTTCGAATTGTTGTATCGTAGAGGCTTGAGTCATTTGATTATTATATGGTTGCGTATTTATATTAATTGATTCAATCGATCCGTGTATACAACATTTTGTAGTGGAGATAGAATTGAATGGAATTCAATGGATTTTGAGAGAATTTAATAAATCGATATAATTATAAAAAAGAGATAATTCCCCTTCCTTAAATTCATATTTAATAATTCCAATATATTCTTTTATTATATTTTTCTTTTATTAGAGAGTCCCTAACCTTTATTAATCTTATTAATCGATATACAACCGCCTCCTCGTAATACCTTATCAAAGAGTAATATTCAATCTGATAAATCTAATGCTTAGTGTTCTTCTAATTAGTTATTATTTGTAGCTGAAATTCGATTGCCTTTCAATAAATAGTTTTTACGAATAAGACTATTTTTTGGTAAATATCACTAAGATTTCGATAATAGTTTTTTTGAAGAAGATTGAAGCTGTTCGAGATTGCTAAACTGATACAAACAAAGATCATATAATAATAATTCTTGTAGATTGTAATAATCCTTTTATCAATAGCAAGAAAGAATATTATCTTTCTGATTTTCCTTCCGACAACGAAAATTCCTCATTAAAATCACCTTCCTCTTCTTCCACCAATCCCACCCCCACTTAGTCTGCGTAGAAAACCCAGTGGGTGGGACCCCACCCACTGGGTAATAATCCCAATAAATAGGTAATATACCTTATTGGGTACCCAATGGGTGGGTAGGATTTCTAAAAACCTATCCCATTACCTATGGGTAACCCAAAATACCATAGGTAACCCAAAATACCATAGATAACCCAAAATACCATGAGTAACCCAAAATACCATAGGTAACCCAATGGGTAATAGGTAATTTAATAGATAATAAGTAATTTAGTAGATAATAGATAGTAATTAGAATTATAAAATGTATTATTCAAGATTAATAAAAAGATTAATAAAACATTCTTCAATTTTCAATTCGGATAACTATCTATATCTATTAAATATATTATAAAACCTTCTTTGACTCCTTTCTCTATTGAATCTATCAATTATAATCTCATTATCTTCAATTCATTGTCTTTTCGAATTATAACTTGATAAATCGAATTGTATAGCTTGATCTTCTACAATAATCTATAAATCGTTATAAATTACTGGGTTTTCGTTTTCTAATCTTTCATTTATTTGATTTAATATATCTTGCTCGATTTTATAATCATTTTGAAAAAGATATTATGATATCCTGATTAATAGTATATTTCTTCATAATTAATGACATCTTCGAAACTCCTCTCGTACTATACATATAATATTCATATCCGATTCTTCATTGCTAATATAATTCTTTTGATCCTAATCATTAAATTGTTTGATCTTAAGATCAATTTCATTTTATAAATTCGCAATTTCGACTTCGATTTCCTTTTTAATTAAAGCTATAGATTCTTCAGCAATTTATACAATATCTCAGAATATATAATAGCCTTTATCTCTATTTAGAATCTCCTTTTATAATTTCTATTGATAATAAAAAAGGAAAATATTATTACAAATAGTTTTTGAAATAAGTTGTCCATATCGATATAAACATAAATTCCTAATATAACTGAATATTTGTTTTACACCAACTCCTACTATTAGAATACAGAGGAAATCCCTAGCCATTCTAGCTAAACCTGAATAATTATATTCTTTTGCTTTTCAATGAAAGAGAATAGCTATATCAGAAAAGGCTAATAGAATATTAGAGATATAATTAATAAAAAGATTAATAGAAAGACTTACAAAAGTATAACCAAGAATCTACTTTATCTACAGCAATTTCTTGAGATCTATATTGTCCAGAAACATCCCAACAAGATTGTTCCAAAACAATTGCTAGATCATCCTTATTTGAATCTTGCAAAGCTTGAAGTTCAGTAATTCTAAATAATATATATTGTTGATATTTGGTTTCCCAAAGTCAATGAAATTGTGCTTCGAATTCAGCTTGTCAATCCCGATTTTGATAATTCAATCAACAAGAATTTGAATTGAAAACAATTACCTTTGAAGCTGGATATAGCAAAGCTCCTATTGCATAAATACTACCAAGATCATTATATATATTATTATAATATTTATCCAATTTTCTCTCTACTTCATCAATAGCTTCTATTAGTTTTTCAATCCATAAATATTTCGTCTTTTTTTTAATCAAACAACAACGATTTTTAGTCAGATACTTATATAAATTATTGTAAATACCTAATGCATATAGCAAAGTAGTTCCTTTGTCCTGCCTACATATATAATATAGAAATTGAATAGACGAACAAGATTAATAAGATATCCAATTTGCTTCTATTCTGTTTCTAATAAAGAAAATATTCTTGTATTAGAATAATCCTAACAGTATTTATCAATTACGTTTCAAAGACATACTATATATATCAATATATAACAAGTCAAATCCTATTGAGTTGAAACATCTATCAAAAGATTAATTGGCCTTCTCAACTCCATCTAATTATTCCTGATAAATTCTTATTGAATATTCAGAAACCTCAATCATCATTGTATACTAGAATTCAAGAGTATAGCTAGTTTCGAATCTAGATAAAGATTAATAAAAAGATTAATAAAGAAATCGAATCACTTACCTTAACAAAAATAAAAGAAGTAGTATTATTTTCCAATAAACAAATTCTTTCTAGATCGCTTGTTTCTACATCATTATTCCAATCTCGAATAAACGTTTCGTTAATTGGAATCAAACGAATTGATCCAAAAAGTGCTTTTAAAGCAAATTGAATAATATATACTAAACAAGGTATATACTGAATGCATTTATCCAGAAATCGATCTCTATTAAATACCTTTTCGAAGTATTGATTGATTTCTTTCATTATCTTGGAATTATTAGATGCATTATCAGTAGTAATCGAAATAATCTAATCAGTAATATCGAATTTATCAGTAATATTTTTTACAACTTTAGCTAAAGCTTGTTCTGAATGAATATCTATTAAGTTTTCGAATCCAATAAGCTTTTCAATTAATTCCCAATCTTTGGAGATATAATGAACCAAAATTCCAAGAAAAGATAATCTGTTTGTATTAAACCAAGCATCTAAGAATAAAGCAACCTTATTTTCTTTCACCATTCTCGAAAGCAATATATTCTTTTCAAGATTTTCGACTTGGGTTGTCAATCGTTTTCGAAGTATATATACAGAGGGAAAAGGGAATCCAGGATTTTGTATTTGAGCAAGCTGTTGTTATTCTTTATCTTCAATAGCTCGAAAGGTGCTCGTAAAGAAATAATTGTTTGTAGAAGTTGATCATGAAATGCTTTTTCTGTAAGTTGTTTTAATAAATCTATTTGAAAAAGAATTAGCTTTTTATTAATATTTCTATTAATCGTTTACTATCTACTTTTACAATAGGATATTCATCTAATCCTCTTTGATGTTTATTTCAAAGAGCTGCTTTTCGATATATATCACTTTGAAGATATTTAGATAATGTATTGGTACCAGTATTCTTAATTCCAGAGTGATTCAGTTTCTCCATTATATTAACAATATATTAAAACTAGCTCTCCGGTTCCCTTATTCGCAGCCTGATTGTATTTAGTCCAATATATCGATTTACGAATAGTTGAATTCTAATGAATCTTCTTTATTAAATTAATTGAGTTATTGGTCTGATCATTAAATCATTAAGAATTTTCTACTATTCAATAAAATCCTAATGAACTTCTTGTATCTATTTAAAAAACCTTCCACCTTTTCTATATAATTCAAAAAACAATTCATAAGGAGGCAAAGAACGGAAAAGGATCGAATAGCTTTAGAATTAGGAGTACTTGAAAGATAACTAGAAGATATAACAAAGTTATCCAAATAGATTTCAATATCTAATAGATTTTGAAGATAAAAATCTATTCTTACAAAAAACACGAATATCAAATAGAAAATTAATAGAAAACTTAGTAGAAAATATATAATAAAACTTCAATTTTGATTATTCTATATTAAAATACCAATTTTAATCATAAAAACTCTCAATAAGCTTTTGATTGGCTTGAGTATCAGATAACACTTGCAAATTTGCATTCGCAAGTAGAATCAATTACTAAAGATCCTATAATTCCTAGTCGATCTTTTTATTATAAACTAATCTCCTTACATCAATATATTGCTTTCGATTATTCTCTGAAATGAAAAATCCCATATTATCGATTTTTTAATAAACTCTGGCCACCAAAATACAGGATCAGGAAGATCAATCCAATTATTCATTTTAGAATCATTCATAAAATAAGCTATACGTGTTCTCCAAAATGCTTTCTCGGGACTTATAAAGAAAGTTGCAGGTGATTTCTATATTAAAGTTTTTCTAATAAGGATTAATAAATTAATCGAAAGATTAATGGAAAGATTAGTGAAAATAGTATATCATACTCTATAGCTTTCTTGTATTCCTTTCTCAAATCACGAAGTTTATTGGATAAGCTAAACTAATTAGATTTTGAAATAGGGTTTAAGAATGGGAATGTAAACTTACAACTGAAATTTGTATATATTCTTTACTAACTTGCCTTGTTTCTTTTGCAACTAATAATAAAGAGAAAAGCATCTAATCAAATTAATCAATTTATATAAAAATCAATATAAGGAAAAATTCTTATCTTAATCCTTTTTGGATTTCTCGTTGGCTAAAGATAGAAAAAGCCTCTACAATATCCTCCGATTTCCTGGATTTTTTGAACAATATCTTTTCAACACTTCTTCAAGTTTTTTATTAGTATCGAAATAGCAAATACTTGTATTTCTAATAAAGGTTAGTTTCTATTAATCTTTCTATTAATTATATAATATTACTTACCTCTAAAGGATTATAGACATTATAAATCAAAAGTGCTTCTCTTTCTTCAAACTCCTTATTATCCTTTTCTTTCCAACTATATTTTTGATTGAAAGCTTTATTATCTTTCTATAAACTCTTATATATTCTATTATATTCTTTTTTATATTTAATATTCTCCTATACACTATTATTATTATTTACAATAACAAATTGCCTATTATAATCTCTCTAGTCTAGAGATATAGCAATACTTTTCCAATCATTACCTTTTATTACTCTATTAATCGGATTAATAGAAAAATTAGTTGAATAAAGATATATATATACCATTTGTACCGAATTTCTGTATCGCAATCAATCAACATCTGACACTGAGTATTATCGAAAGTATTAATATATTTTTGTGTTGTCTTCAATTTCTTTTTTGTATAAATGATAATATTCTGATCTCTTACTTTAACCTTTTCAATTTTTCTACGAATAGGGTCATTTTCTAAAGTTTCATTTCTTTTATGCATTTTGATTGTATTAGGATTTTGCGATAAGTCCTTTGATACTTTTTGCTTTCCAGATATTATAAAGATTTCGGATTAATAAAAAGATTAGAAAAATGAAAGATATTTAATTGCAAAAAAGGATTCTGTAATAAGAAATCGAAGAATATTATTTATTAGAATAATAGAAAAATTAAAGAAAAATGAGAATTGGAAAATAATAGTATAATAGTGAATTTCGAAGTTTTTGTTTTTTTTATTTCCAAGACAACAATCTAAGTTCTAAAGCATCCACACAAAATATCATATAATACAAACAACCTCTTTTTCAACTTCATTTCTTTACTACTACAATAACAATATACTATTTAGAAAATGTTATCAAGTATATTAATTGATTTTATTTTATTAATTTATTTACTAATTTCAATAAAATGCTAAGCACTCAGAATTATCGATTGCTTCCAAATAAAGTAACAAAAAATACACAAAAGAAACCTGTTTTTAAGAAAGTTCCTAAGAAAGCATATCGCTTTAAGCTAAATAGTAAGTTGATTAATAGAAATATTAGTAGAATAGTATACTAAACCCAATTTCTAGCGATTATATCATATGAAATCAGAAGATATCAAAAAAGCACCGAGTTATTGATCCGAAAGCTTCCTTTTCAATATTTTATTCAAAAGATCACTCAGGATTTAACTCTAAAAGTTACTCGCTAGCAATCAACTACATTATTAGCTTTATAAAAAGCTACTGAAGCATATTTAATTAAAAAATTTGAATATAAATTTAATCTAATCTCTTAATATCTATTAAGTTTTATACTAATTATTTAATTTCAATAACAAATCTTATAGCAATTCATGCAAAACGAATTATAATTCAACAAAAGGATATGCTTCTAGTTCAAACTATATATAGTGATATTTTAGGATATTCATATACTGGTAATCATTATGTATATATAGATTAACTTGATTATCTCAGTACTTCTACAAATTCATAAATATATTTTCTTTTAGAAGAATTACTGAATACTATAAATACAATAAAACACTTTTCCAACTCTATAATAAAAATATAATCGAAATATAATGTGAAGAAGGTAATTAATAGAAATATTAATAGAATTCTTTATATATATCATATTAATACTTAATAGATCCTAGGCTTTAGGTTACCCATAGTATTTTGGGTTACCCATTGGATTCTTGGTAACCCATTGGAGTCTTGGCAACCCATTGGGTAACCCATGGATAGGATATCTATTTATATTATTACCCACCCAATCTATGGGGTCCTGATGGGTGGGACATGAGATCGAAAACCCGACCTATGGGGCCCCATTTTACAGCCTACCCCCACTCCTAGGTCAAATAAGAGCTGGATATTTATTTACAAAGCTTGTGATAAGCACAAGCGGAAAAGTCTAAAGCATGATTTTAAAAATAAGGATGCACAAAATACTATTCCCTGTACAAAGTGTATTCGTTTTCTTCTCTCTGGTCATTATAAAAAATATAGCAAGTATTTCAAGCGGAGAAATATATCTTCTCTTCAATGCTAAAAGTGCATTATGTATATTTATACACCTCTCCCAGTATATTTGAGATCTTTAAGTATTCGACTATTGAAACTTTGCAATCCTAAATTTATGATACTTCCTGAAAAGATATATTCTAATCTTTTTTATTTTATTGTAATCTACTAACATACTCTTTAAAGGATTATTCCAAACCAGAAATTGGCCCATATTGCAATAACAATTATATTGGCAATGATTAAAGAGGATAGCGAATTTATCGATCTTGATTTTCTCTCATTACTAATACAGATTATATCTCCTCCCCCTGTTTGATTATTGTGATTATCCGTTCATCCTTCCCTTGCCACAAGATCATTATCTCCCTCTCCAACTAGAAAACAGAGATCCTCTCCTGCTCCTCAATCTCCTACAATAAAGCATTTGAAGATTAATATAAGGGCTCCTACAGCAAGTCCTAAGACTCGATTACAACCTACTCATACTACTTCGAAAAATAAAGAAAAAAAGATTGAATTTGATATATATAATAATAGTAATCTTGATAACAAATATAATACTATTGGTAAAGAGAATATAATTAACTCTAATAATAAGCTTACTAAAAAAAAGCAAAACTTAAATTAATACAACTCGAGATTGAATTTGCTACAAAGAAATATGCTTTTAAAAAAAATATATTATTTGATTTTATTAATCCTGATACTCACATCTTATAGATTTAGAAGAAATATAAAATGATTGAACTTTTGTTATAATAAGTTTTTAATTAATCTATCTATTATTATTTCTGTTGTGGGCAAATATATAAGATAGAAACTCCCTTTTGAATATTCCTAATATAGCTATATATTCTATATATTGATATATCTCAGCTTAATAGTAATCCTTTTATTCTTATTTATTATTAATTTAATTGTTTATTAATTATTATAGAAAATTATAACTAATTATTTAACTACAAGATTGATTTTTTTAAAAAATCGAAGGGTAGCTAGTATTTCTTTTGATATACATTCGATATTAAGTAATTCGGCTTTGATAATAGAAATAGTAATAATATCTTATCTTGAAACTTTTTATATTATTAGTTTATTGAATAATAAGATTACAAAACCTTAAAATGATCTTTATAATTCCTTATTATCAGCAAATAAGGTGTTTGAAAATAACAAAAGCTGTGGGATCTGTTTTCGATAGTATCCAATTGAGTAGTATCTTGTATTCCAGAGATATCGAATATAATAATCAACTACTTTCATATAATCCGGAAATAGATTAATTAGAAAGTGATTGAGTTACAATACTGCAAATACAACATCTACTTTAACTGTGATTGCAATATATAGTACTAATCCTACCTTTTCTTAATAGATTCATATAAATATAATAATAGCAATTCCATTATATTTTATAAATTCCATGATTAGTAATGATATACATACATTGCCATTATTGAGATTAAACTTCTTTACAATCTTTTTAATATAGATATCATATACTAATCAAAGTTTTTCCATTTTTCGATTACGAATAATCTGGATACCCAAAAACTACTCTGTATTGCCTAAATCTTTCAATTCATAGACCGCCTTGATATCAGAGATGATATTATCAGTTGTTGATATATATTTGCGATAATATACAATCTGTATATCATCCACAAAGAATAATACCAAAATAGTCTAATCTGAATTTGTGAAAAGATAGGGTTCCTCCTTATATTAATTTAAACCTAGATTCTTTAATGTTTTGCTAAAATTCTTAAACTATAATATAAAGGAATCTTGGAGACTATATAATACATAATCAAAAACTATACATTTATTTGATTCCTTAAATCCATCCGATAAATAGTAAACTACAGGTATACCTAATAGATCCCTATGAATATTGATAAATATATTAATAATATCAAATTGCTTTATTTCCAGATTGTATTTTGCTATCAACACTATTACAATCCTAAATGATTTTCCGACAAATATTACAATATAGGTTGATTCGATTATATCTTTAGCTTAAAGATCACCATAAACAACTAGCCTAGCTCGATATTGCATTAAAAATCCCTGTTTATTATATTTATATATAAATACCCATTACAATAGTATAAAGACAATTAGTATATTTTATATATTAATTTCATACTATATTTTACAATTCTTTAAATTGTTGATTTCAATCTCATACTCATATTTAAACCATTTCCCTAAGAAGTAATCCTTAAATTAGTAATAATACTAAAATGATTTGGGTAATCCTGATAAATATAAGTTAAATAGCTCCTCTAAGACTCCATTTTCAAATACTTTAAAAAGACTAGGTTTTATTTGTATAGCAGAGACAATCATGTTATATACAATAACAAATGAGTGTTCTTCCCTTTGTATATCCATATTTGAATGGTTAAACCAAAATGTTAAATAAAAATCTTTGATACAGGAATTACCTTTAAGCAATAAGTTTATAATAAGAATACCTATAAGCATATAATCGCTTATTAACAAATTGTTTTGTAATCTCTTTTATTATCGAATTTGATAATAATAATCCATAGATATATTGATATCAAAAGTTATATTATCAAAATCAAAGAATTGATATTCAGATAAATTGAGAATTAAATGAGGAATTTCAATCCTTATAATCCTTTATCTTTTAAATTTTCGATTAAAAAGAAATAAAAATTGATTTTCCTTGAATTAATCGATTATATATATCGGAAAAAGTAATCTTTCTAGTGATGTTACTTTCTCTACAATATAGGTATCCATAATATCAATAGAATAAATATCTGGATTGCTTTTGTACTCTTCATATATGATTTGGATAGTATTATCAATATACTTATAATCTATACTTTCTAGTTAATTACTATAATTGTTTGGTGATATCGGAATAGAACTTGTAGACTTCTATACCTAATCAATAATAATTCATTCTTGAATTCGGTTTTCTACTTTTAAGGTTTCTTTAGAGTATAGAATCTTGTATATATTATTATTTTCGGTATTTATATGTAAGCTCTCATTCTTTAGAGATACCCCTGAGTCCTACTTGTCTTAAAATATATCTGAAATGTGTATGGTAATATTAATAGAATTAATAATAATATATATCGAAGTTATTATATCATCATCTTGATTAATAATAGTATCATCAATATCGATTGTTTGCTAAATATCAAAAACTAATATAAATTGCTATAGCTCTTGATCCATATATATATCAATAGTTTTATCTATTTAATTCATTTTATATATTCTTTTCTCAAAGAAAATAACATTTCGAATAATAATAATCTGCTTAAGCTTAAATATCCAAATACAATAGATTGAAGAATCTGGTATGTATCCAACAAGATATTCAATATTTGCTCTAAGATTAGTTTTGTAAATTCTCTTGTTTATATCTAGTTCTCTTTTTTTATTCAAAGGGTATGTTCTATACCCATATTGATATATTCTATTCCAGTTTGAATGAAAATCGATAATTAAATAATCCGTGACTGTTGGGGCAAATAATCATAGGTATTTATAAAACTAAGTATCTAGTATTTTATTTGGGGATTTGAATAATCGAGCTTTAAAAGGATTAATATTATATAGATAGATAACAGCTTGTATTACTTCAATCTATAAAAGATTAGATATACCTACAGAGATCCGTATTTTAATCTATTTAATAATTATCTCTTATCCTACTTGTTTCGATTCTCCATTTGATTTGTATATATTTGATAGAGATAACTCAAATTCAATATCTTTGGTTTTAATCTAATTTTCGAATATAATGTTTTTTATAATATCAATAATTAAAGTATTGTTGTTCTGTTTGATATAAACTACTAATAGATTGTACTTTCTAAGTATCTAAGTAAGGAAGTTCTGAATTATATTGAATACTTTAAAATGAGTCTTTTGGTATAATGGAAAGCTAAAGATCTTTCTATTAAATATATCCTTGATTATCAGGAGCCAGGATACTTTGGTATATATATATGGAAAATCGAATAAATCCTATTGAATTTTGTAGAAAGGATATAGTGATCGGGATTTACTAGGAGCTCGTGATATTATTTGTTTAGTATATATGTATGAATAATCAATATATTTAATTCTAAAGAATTCTTTTATTTTTATGTTTTTTGTTGAGAAGACGAGATGTTTAAATGCTTCTTTATCCAAATATTCTGATTGTTTATGCCAGAGTTCTGCGGAATCCTCTCGAGGTTTAGGTGGGTCCCTCAATTGGCGAAATGGTTGTTTGACGTTGGTATTGATTGTGGGATATATCAGAAGGTTTGGATTCACAGGTATCGTGTTTAGGTTGATTAAGTAGGAGGAAAGTGGTTTGTATTCTAGGAATAAGAAGTTATCTTTATGAGTATAATGAGTGACAATATAACTATTCTCAAGATTGTTCTTTTGTAATATAGAGTCCATCCCTAAAAACCATATTCCTATATCTAAGAGCTTTGTTTCCAAAACGATATTGATGTGAAATCCAGGAATATATATGATATTTGAAAGAACCAGATTACCTTTTGAACCTTGAGGTCTTTGGAGGATATTCTTGATTGTGCGAGTGCCTTATTCGACAACCTGAATTTTTATTGTTCCTGCCTCAATATAATCTGATGCTGATAAAAGTGTATATTCATATCTGTTAAGAAGATCGATATTGTTAACGAAATGTATGGCGCTATTGCTGTTAAGTATAGTATTATCAGAAAGTTGATGGAGTGGATCAGAAGTAATAGTATAAATCCTATGACTCGTAGAGTTTTGGATAAAACAGGCAATTATTCTTGATTCAGGATCTCTTGAATCATATGATTAAGAAATACTATCTCTTGAGTTGATTTATTCCTTCTATTCCTAGACTTTGCATATATTCGATTATCGATCTTTCTTGATTCTTTTTTGTATATCATTATATTTCTTTTCTATTAATAAGATTAAATTCTGGGAGTTGTATTTTCTGATAAATGCAAACTTAATTAACCAGTATGTCTTGAAATAGTGATTATCATCTACCTTTCCATTCTTCTAATCAGATTCCGACTTATAAGAGTATTCATATCGATTAATTGCCTTTTTAGGGCCTTTTCTCCAAATATTGTCTTACTTTCCTTACAGATTATCAGGATTATACTTAGGTTCAGAATTGATTGTTAAGAATATATCTTTACTTTTGAATACTAGAGAGTTCTAATAGATTAAGCTATTAAAGATATCTCCGAATTATTTCAAAAAGTAATTGGGAATTCTAAATTGATTATTAATCTCGATCTGAATGAATATAATGCTTGCTCAAATAGAGAGTATACATATTTCTATAATCTATAGAAAGTTGATGATTACTAAGTTATCCTCTACTTCGATATAATATGATTTTGTGATAATATAAGCTTTAGTTTATTCGTTATACTATTTAATTGGATTAGTTTGATTTATAATTATTTGCTGAAAAATGTTTCAATATTCTTGAGCAATAATAGATTTTGCTGTTGTAATGGTAGGTGCAAGCTTATCCTGTAGTTTCTGAATAATTATTTTAAATAATAAAGCTTTTTTATTATTATTATTAAAAGTAAATTCCATAAGATAGAATGAGTTTACTGTTTCTGTAATCCATTTATAAACATTCTAATACGATTTATATATGATATTATACTTATTTTTTTGATAGCAATATTCTTCTTGAAGTACAAAGTGTTCTGTTGAGATATCTTAAAAGATACTTGCTTTAAACCTTATAGGCTTAAGCATTAGCTCTTTAAAGGATTATAATAAAATCATCTTAATATCTCTTTCTAAATCTTTCTATTGAAATTATTTATAAGTATTGAGATTAGCAAGATACTTTATATTATTGTTCAAATCGTATTTTCTTATAAAATCAATAATCGTAATAAGCTCAAATGGATCCTTAGTAAACCAGTCTTCTTTGTTAATAAGGATCAATTGATAAAGAGTTTTTTCCATTTTCCAAGGATTCTCCAGAACTGATTGGAATAATCGAAATGGTCTTGGAATCAGATAATTTGATATCCTTCCAAATACTTTTCGATATACAAAGATATTGTAAATTCAGGAACCATTGTGACTAGTATCCATGGGTAACAAGTCTAGTGACTTTTGAGAAATTGGATTTAGATATAACGAGTTTGTAAAGATAAATAGAAAAGAGTATATATAAATTAGAGTAATCAAAAGATATATATAAATAATGAGGGCGTAATATGAATGCCAACCGGGCTTATAATTATTATGGAGGTAATAGCTATATCTAATGGTTACTTTGATCAGGAGATAGGTATATAGAGTGATAATAAACTAGATTGACTTCAGATGTGATCATAAGAATCATACCTGCTTTATATACCCTGATCAGGCGATGGAGTCGCCTAATTAGGTATATAGGGTATACAAATGAACTGAGTGAAATAGTTTTAGTAATCATGGGAATGAGTACTCCGAAGGAGTACTAGGATTAATACTGTAGGGTTACACTATACGGTGAATTCCGTGACATAAAGCTTATTGCTCATCCCTTATAAACTCATTATTCAACTAATCACTCGAATACACTATACCTCTAAAAGCTACAAACCCAATATATTTTTTTTATTTATTTATTTATTTATATTAATTAACGTCTGTTTTGGACCTCCCTAAGGGTATTTAGACGTGCTAAGATAAGGAACTATTTGAGCGGCGTGATCGTCGCGACCGAATTTAGCAATTTAACTTCAATGCCAGGGGCTATTCGCTCCTCTGCGGGTGCGATCCGCTTCTGTTTCCAGAAGGGAACGTCTGATCCGGGATGTTGTTGAGGCAGAGCTTGGTTCCCGGGTGGATAGGCTCGTTGTGGGCTTCGATCCCTATGGTAGAGGAGAAGAAGCGAGAGTGGGTTGCTATTTGTTTAGCCGAGCAGCAGGGCTCTTGTGTTATATATTGGATTTGCGGTTTTTAGGGTGTAGTGTATTCGAGTGATCAGTTGAGTGATGAGTTTATAAGGGATGGGCAGCAAGCTTTGTTGAAAAGACAAACCCAATATATAATACAAGAGTTTTACTATTTAACTAAACAAATAGCAACCCACTTTTACTTTTTTTTTTTTTTTTTTTTTTCTATTATAAAGATTAAAACCTACAACAAACCTATCCACCTAGAAATCAAGTTTTACCTCAACAACAATCCAGATCAGATATTCCTTTCTAGAAACAAAAGCGGATCATACCTACAGAAAAGCAAATAGCCCCTGGTATTAAAATTAAATTACTAAATTCAATCGCAATGATCACACCACTCAAATAGTTCCTTATCTTAACACATCTAAATATCCTTAGGGAGGTCCAAAACAGACGTTAATTAATATAAATAAATAAATAAATTATTTAGATAACAGATCTTGAATATTAAGCTCAAGTGAATTTTAGAATAATAGTAATATATATATATATATATCTATAATTAGAGGATTTAAAATTATAGATTCGAATATATAAAACGAGAACTATTAAACAAAAATGATATTATAGACTTCTATAATCATATATAAATAAAAGATAGAGTTATATAACTATATCTTTTAATAAATCTATAACGAATAATTAAGATAACATATTTGAGAATAAAAGACGAGATCTCTTATTCACTAATTTAGAATATATACTTGAGTATATTAGCTTACATCTAAATATTAAATATAAATATCTAGTCTAAATCTTTTTTATAAAGTAGAATAATATATAAGGAAATAAAGCAGAAGTAAGACAATAGACTCTAGTATAAGAGACAAGATATCTCATCTACTAGATAGAACTATATACTTATATCTATTAGCTTATACTCAGATGATATATTGTAAGTACTTAGTCTAGGTTTTTCTTTTAGAGTAAAATGATTATATAAGTATAGATAAAAGAAGTAAGAGAGCAGACTAAAGTATAAGAGACGAGAATTCTCAGTATGTCGACCAAAACAATATATTAGATTTGAAGATTCAGACGAAAGTTACTCGGAATGTCTAAGTCACAAGATCTAGGGCTAGGGTCAGGTGATTAGCACGATCTAGAGAAGTAGCTAACCGGGAGATACTCGCTGGCGATGCTGAGTTCGCAAGACGAAATAGCCCACCGGTATATAATTACTTTGAAATTTCAAGCTAACTGCTCATCAGGGGACAGAGACATTAGAAGCAGTCTATTTGAGCTAGCTATAGGCTATTTATAGGCTTGAAAGCTTATACCGAAGCCTATAGAGAGTTCACTTGAAGGCATGGATCTCTAAATTTACAGGTTGATTATAGTATTCGTAGGCTAGAGACCTTTTACGATATCAAATCTTTAACGGATCAAGCAAATTCTCACAATTGGGAACGGGAAAAGGTGAAGATAAAGCTGTTTGTAGTCCATAATGGTAAGAAAGTGTAGTAAGCAATGAGTAGTCAAAGAATTATTCACGTCACTACGAGTCACAGGCATATATAGAAAGTATATTTGAGGCGGAAAACAGTTCAATTCGGAAAGATTGGTAATAGGATTTGGTTCTTTAGGGCACCACCCTCTGTCCACACAACAAAACTGATTCGAGGCGAGCAAAATGATTCCACCCACAGACATTCCCTACCTGCGGACCCTTCTTGCTCTTCTCCGCGGAATTCCCCGGGATCTGCCACGATTCGCCTGTTGACCAGCCTGTAGACATTCTGTTAACGATTTATCAAGAGGAAGAGTGCAGCCGCAGCAGAATATATACGTACTCTGACGACGGCGAGCTCTGCCATAAGCCCAGCGATTTCATCAACTTGCTCCCCAATCTTGATGTTCTTCTCAGCCATTTCCGAGTCCTTGCCAGCGATCTCAGCGGTCAAGACACCAACTCTTCGCTCGGCCCACTGTGCTCTTGTCCACCAATGGTGGATTACGTCGTCTTTATTCAGGATCGTCTGTTGCAGCTCATGCTGTAATTGAAAACGTTAGTTATTTATCAAGCCAAGAGTGATAGATCGATCTTGACGAGACTTACGATCTTCTCAATCATTCGAAAGATCTTTTGGGACAAAAAGCAAAGAGTTGGAAGCACGCGCGACATTCTTGCGAGTTGTTTGGTTGATGTGGTGGGAATTGTTGAGTTGGATTTTGAGGTTGTAAAGGTTTAGAAATTTCTGCAGCGAGAAACTGAATTTAACTTCAAAATTACCTGAAGACGGAAGCTTACGCGAAGTTTACCTCGTTATTGTGGGGCCAGAGACCAAAAAGTACGCTAGCTTCGATACCTAGTCGTCCTTAGGCCTCCTACTTACGTTGCCCAAAGGACAGAAAAGGCTAGTCTCTAGCCTTGTATAGTACTAGCAGCTTGGTTCATGTTTTCTTGAGCTTGAGGTTAGTTTAGTTCTTTGAATCAGTCGCAGCTTAGATTGAGGTGATGGTCGTTGGGTCTGGAGCACGCAGAAACTACTAGTATATTGAGCCATTACGAAGAAGGTTCGAATGGAAACGACGCATGAGGCCATCGAGAGTAATCACAGACGCCTGCGAGAAAGGCGACGTAGTATCATAGAGTCATGTCAAGAATTGATCAACAGTTACCGAGGTTTTGATTTGCATTGAGAGTCTGGAAGTCTGCTGGAGTCTCCTGTCCTCTCGGATCAGTTTACGAAATAGGCGATTCTGCAGCGAGAATCCCAATTGAACAATACCAAAACTCATAAATGAAACGATTAATCTTCTTGACTAAGAGCACATCTGAAATACTAGAACTGCAATCCATCAAAATAAAGAGCTATCATCAAAGAACGTTGAGAATTCATGTAACTGAAGCTCTGCATAAATCCGTTTATTTGAGAAAATTGACCCCACCAAAACATCTCTTTCCACAACCTCCCAATCTCCAACGAGCGCCGCAGATATGTATGTGCTGTTGCCGTTTCAATTGTTTTCGGCAGTTAACGAGCAGGAAAATCCGTTATGTGTCTTCTCCTGTGGTGGACATGCCCTGGTTCAGCTCTCAAATGCCTCTCCAGGCGTTTTCCTGCACCTACTTTTGACCGGCAAGTTCGAAATAATAAAATCCGAACCATCACAGTAAGTTTCATGAGTTCAAGGCCCTTTTCAATATAATATTAATAAATTTGTATGCAAGGCATCAATAGCTAATCAAAGAAGAAGCTAGTATTGCCCGCATCTACGTTAAATATCTCAATGTCCCAACGAAGGCAGTTATCTATCTCGGTCCTAATGTCGAATTCCCATCAAGCAAGAAAGGAACCACACACACAATACCCTACTCCGCGACAAAATTCACAGGCTAATAAGCCCATCCTAAAGTCATCAATGAGATAAGAGCCGCCTTTGAAAACAATACTATGCGATGTGGAGGATGGAAAATGTCCCAAATTTACAGCAAATCAAAGAAGAATGCCCTTTCCAAAGGTACTGTCAAAGGAATTACGAAATAAGAGATAAGAGGTCGACGTGAACTAAGAGTTACAAGTCGAATCGATGCTACTCTCGGAGGTTAGAAGGGCCTGGGACAATCACTTGAAAGGCCCCGGAATAATGGTCTTCCTATATGCATAAACGCCAACGAGATGAAATAACGCGGGCAGGCCAAATGAACCATGCACACGATACTTGTTGATCACGATTACGACACCATGGCTTTTATTCAGGGCATAAAGCGAAGCCGCTCAGCTATAACGACGCAGATGCCGAGAAATCTCGTTGCCTTTGACGTAACCTAGGAGACCCGGCAGAGGATCTCAAGTCTATGAACCTCTTGCTCAAAAGGAGCCGCATGAACTGTACAAGTTTTCGCAAATAGGGTACAACAATCAACGATTAGATAAGTATCTTCGTGCTCTATTTTATGCCATCAAAATGTTAATGTATGCCATTGCTTGCAGCACCTCCCTCAGAAGTCCTAATCTAGAAAGCGGATGATCTCAGCTCGAAATTCCCTAAGCTCTTAGATAAAGAATAATATAAGGAAACCATGGTGCACGAGGAGTCCGAAAATCGTGAAGAACATGTTGACGCTTCCGTTGGTCGTTGGCTAGACCCTTTCGTGGGATCTATTCTGAAAAGTATGCAGGTCCAAAATGCATTTGGCAAGAGTTCAGTTGTGACGATGCAATGCCACAAGATAAATGGTGGTGGGAACTCGCGCACTTTGAGAATGGTAACTTCATGAATGTTATGCTACAACTTTCAGGCGGATACATTCGTGTGGAGAGGAAGGTGTCGCTGTGAATGCACCTTCAATCTTATGAGGCACATATGGGACAAGAGCCAAGCTACATAGCCAAGTTTAAGAATAGAAATATGTTTCTCATGAGCATCGAGTGTAAAAGACTTGAGCCTTGGGACTTACATATGTCATGAGCTCTCAAAAGGAGTGGAACTGGAGAGGCATTGCATGTCCAAAGTCCAAAGTATCATCAAAAGTTATTAACCCTCCCCCCATTCTGAGTTGCCTCTGCCACCAGCGGTTGATACTCCAGGTATCAACCTATTCGTACCGTTGTTCTAGTACTTGTGCATTCAATCATCGAACTTTATCCCACCATGTGAAATAGTGAGACATAACTACCATGCCGGACACGGGCAGTAAACGTGCATGGAAATGTGTTGCTGTCTTCAAGCATAACAGGCTACAAGTCATTCAAACGCAATTCAAGTCTTAGATTCCCAGGTGATGGCTATGGGATCACAGTACATGTGCTTGCGAACACTGAAGTTAGGTGCAATATGACATCGGGATCCGTCGTTGCTGGCGAACGATTGGTGCATTAGCTGTAGGGTGAGACACGGAGTTCTTCCCCTATGGTTGCTCCGCCATCCTGAAGAGCTTTTAATAACTTGGTTTGTCCGAAACGTTCAAGAAGCAAGGAAGGAATCTTAAGCCGTTGACGATGAGCTGCTGGGAGGGAGGGAAAGTTGTCTTGTCTGGGTAGTTAGTCTTTCGGGACGGCCTGAGGTAACACATCGTTGCAGTAATTCAAAAGCTATATCTTCGAGCAACACAACGATCTTCAGAGCTTCTCTCCCCCAAAAGTAGTTACTGAGCTGTCACCAAGACATGAAGTCTAATTGGAGACATGAGACCAGCCTCAAAATCAGTAAAGCGAGCAGTGGCAACCAGGACTGAAAGTACCATTTCATTGACTGAGTCTGTCATTACCACAAGAGAATAGGCTCAGGAGTAGTGTGAGATTTTGGAAAGTTCGAGAGGGTTATGAGGCAGCGAGTGTCACGGTATAGGTAACATAAATCTAGCTCAAGGTCTCCCGAGAGGATGTTTATAAAAACAGCAGACAACGGCATGGTGAGTCTGATCGTCTGAATTTGCCAATATATCCTCGATTTGAGCTCCGTTCTTAAACTATTGGTGATTGCGTTGAGTGGGAATAGAAAGAGGCGTTGGCTTTGAATCCGAAACGCCTCAAAACGCTTTGGAGTGGAAAGTTCATCAAAGTATCTGTATATCCAGGAGAATGATTGGAATTCTGAGCGTACTCTTTTGGAAGCTTGTTCCCCAATCAGAGCACCAAGAGAGTATGTCGCGTAGAACAATTGAGGAAGGATCGAAGGCGGGGTGCTCATTCCATACTTGAGGTCTTTTTGGTAGACAATCAGGTCAAGGGTGTGGCGATTCGTTACAATAACCGTTTGAATAACCATTTGAAAGAGTTTGAACAGGAATCATCGAGTGCATCTGAATTGTAGATCCTTTGAGAGCTTTAGGGGTAGAAAGGTTTTACTGGAAGGTCAACAAGAGGTTGTAGTAGTATGGTCCATTTAGGTGTTCGGAGGGGATAAATTTTTTTTCCAGAGCTCGGACCATCACAACAACATCACACTGATCAAAAACAACCTCTTGATTTAAAAAACAACTATCTCAGGCAGACATATAGGAAGACATCAAAAAACCTTGCTCTTTGATAGCTTCCTTCCTTCATCAATCATCTCAAAGAAAAGGGGACGTTGAACAGAATGGAAACATATTGAATCACTTGTCACTCTTGAACCTTGCATGTGCTCTTGTTAGTCAAATTCACACTTTGTCACTTTCATAGACGTCAACTTCATAAAGGGGATAACGACAAGCTTTTGATATTGAGTTGAGAGATCCTGGCCTAGTCCTCTTGCAGAAAAATAATTCTCGAAGTTTTCGAGAAGATGGCGAAAAAGGAAACGCAGTCCATATTATGAGTCTGGTATCTAGTGTTGAAAAGGAGACTTATTTCCTCATCTGAAAAGCAACGAGCTAAATGGGACGGCTATTGAAGCAGAAGCAAATGCCTCGATATGGTTAGTATCGGTGCATGTGGGACATTTCCCTGCCAAATATTTCCATTGCCTGCTTCCCCTTCTTGCAATTGCGTACCAGTTGCAAGCAAGAGCCTTCCCGTCATGTGTAGTTGTGCCGCACGAGTGTGTCGGAAAGCCGGTTTATAGTTGTGTCATTGAATGTGCAAGGACATTGAATTATGTGTCGTCCGCCATTTTTCTTCTCTACAACGGTTCATACCCTGTATTTCTTCATGCCTTGCCAGAACAAAAGACAAGTGCTGTTGGGCTCTCTTATCTGGTACGAATAAAGCGAGAAAACTGCAAGCCAGGGCGAATTTCTGTAATGGAACACTGAAGGGAGGTAGCAACCGTTCAAGAAGAAAAACATATCTCTACATGTATATGCTCTTGTCACCCTGCCTTTCCGATACTTGCTTATGAAATTGTGTTTCGCCACAAGTACCCTTCGTACTTGAACCTCTTAGGAACGGCGTTGACGTTTAACTTCTCTCTCCTGATCTTGTGCTGTGTCACGAATTCTCTTTCTTCATCTCAATGATCTTCTCAATGAATCAGCACCGGAAGATGTTCCAGCATTGCCCAATGCTACACTGACACTTGGACGACGGTTGACATCAGTTATTCGGGCTGACAATTTAGCTGCTTTCCGGTGAAGCAATGGATAGGCAACATCTGCGACAGTCGAAGGCTCAACAACAGAAGTTTGGGATTCATCGACTTGCTTTTGTGGAGGCTGCTGTAAACGTTTTGGCACAGCTGGAATACCAGACCCAGCGCTACCGTTAGAAATATGACCGTCCTCAAGATCTTTTTCTCCCTCTTCCTCGCAATAATTTGATGAGTTACCAACAATCATAAATTTAGCCTTGTCAATGCCATGTTGTTGTTCATCGATTCCTATTTGTATAAGATTGACGATGGCATGAAAGGTAGTACCACTGGCGTCAACCGCACCTTTGATCTTCGATAAATCGCCAAGAAGTGACTCTACTCGGACATTGCCAAACTCCTCGACGAGAAGGGCAGCAACTCCATGTCGGAGATTTTTCAAGTCAGATGCTAGCTGGTGGATTTTTTTGAAGACTTCCTGCATTTGAAGCTCTTTAGCGGCACCCTCATTATCTTTTACCGGCTCTGAGGGAGTTGTATTGGTATCAACTTCCTTTCCTTTGCGAGACCGCGCGTTTTTCTTGTCGTTGATGATGCCTTGTGCCGTCTGTATCTTAGGTTTACCGGTGTCAACTTGCTTGCCTTTCTGAGACCGCGTGCTGTGTAGAGTCATTTCGAAAATTTATTGCTTGAGTTTTCTTATTCTTTGAGATTTCCTAGATTATTTGACTTTATAAGCCGTTCACAAATGGCTTGTGTCAAATGCAATATCTTTGAATATCGAAAAAGCGATAGACGTCGGCAGCAAGACGCAAGATAATCTGCTCCATGGGTTGTGAATAAAACTTCGAGATTCGCGACAAAAATTCGAAAAGTGGCTGGTCGGCCGTCTGCGTGTATTGCTTGATAATTCAAGATGTTGCAAAACATAGAAGTCTAATTAAGCGAGTGGGTGCACCAGGTGGTGTAGAGATAAAAAACTGTAAACCTACAATCACAACTTTCTATTCAATTTTTCGATTGCTTTATTTAACAGAACAGGGAGTGATAAAGTGGTGTAATCAATTATATAGCCAATAATCTCATGGCTCAAAACGAAGTCCCAAAACAGGAAGCAAGGCTTCAACTTACATGCGACTCGTCAATCTAAAAAGTGTCAATTCGAAATACAAGAATAGAAGGCGTGGAGGCAAATTACATCATGAAATATGTTGGGGATAGGCTCTGTCTGTAAAAATCGTGAACAAGGTTAACGCCAGTATGCCATTCTCCCAGCGCATAGAGTGCTTCAGAAATTATGAATAGTATATCAATGTAGATTTTTGAAGGCGAACACAATTCTAAATTTTGACGGAATGCGAGAAACGCGATTTATTCAACTGACCGACTCATGCATAAATCTATAAGAGAGTGGAATAAATTGCGTATTCCAACTACCGTAAAGAAAAGACCTTCAATAAGAGGGTGGACCTCTAACTAGTCTAGATTCTACCAGTACCGAGAGTTTTCTGCAAACACTTGCAGCTACTCTGCCCATATTATTGAAAGTATGATAATGCCAAAAGGTAGCCTTCGAGTCTTTTTCCCTCCTTCCACGTATGGATAATATCCAAGTTGGTTCTTGTCTTGTCCAGCTCAATTTTTCCATCCAGCTTCCTTGCCGGCACGATTGGTGGAACATACCTCTCTGGTGCTGGTCTGGGTTGATCAGTTCTATAACTGAGTTTCGGTGTTGCAACCGGTTGACTTCGATTAACAGCTCGAGAAGCTTCCGATGGGTAATCGCGTGTGATTTGCCAGTTGAACCTGCCTTGTCGAAATTTTACGAGGGATACTTGAGTGGTGAGGTTATTTTTTCAACCTAACCAGATATACCATTTGGTTCCCATTCTTTCTGGATGTGCTCTTTCATCAAGCTTTCGAAGTCCTCTAAATAACACCAGGTCATTTTTGGGGGGGCGAGCTTTCTCTTGTTACCCTCAGGGTCGGGCTGGTTCTTTTGTTGGCTGTTGATAGTCCACTATTCGGATGTAGTCGACCTTCCTGTTGAAAAAAAGAATATCAGTAATTGATCGAAAACATGACTATTGGAAGCTAGCAGGTGGCACAATGCAAATCTAAGCCATACATGCCAATTTATAACCAACTAGATCGTGGAACTGCGAATGGATCATTCGACCGGGCAAAGAAGGGTTTCCTCGAATTTAGAGATAACTTACAGTCGACGAGATAACATATTCGCGCGCCATTTTTGTGCCCTGTCCACGTATTCTTTCGAGAATCGGTTTGTTGATCCATGGATAATCCTGGACTATGATCGATTAGTTGTGCTTGTTATGAACAAAAATGAATGGAGGTATAATCAAAGATAACTTACTATAAGCTTTATGGCTTTTAAAACTAACGAAAAGCAACCATTAATATGTCCCGCTCACGAGAAAAAGAATTGTAGCAGAAGCTGTGTGGAAGTGAAGCTTTCGCGTTCGTAGGCGATCTATGAAGAAATGTGGAAGAGAAGAACGTTGGCGCTGGACACCTAGACCCTTTGATTGTGGTCGATTTGTTGACTAATTAAACCTGCGGCTTTGAGCGCCAGCAGAAAACTCGAGTTGAACTGGCCAGGAGTACCAGATCAACTCCATGTTGTCTCTAGCTTGGGGTGTAAGGATAGAAAGTAATAACTCGAATTTTTCAGGCGTCCTTCTCGAAATTATTGTCTGAGCTGCTTGGGTCGTCTGATAAATATCTGTCTCATGAGCCGGCTAGAAAAATGTTTTAGCTGCTAGTCCTTAAAAGTTGAACCCAAGTCGGGAAAGTAGTCGCATTTAAGCTTGGGATGAAAAGTGATGAAACATGTACGTACTTCAATATGGAAGAGCTGGTCCTCAAGTCTGGCAGACCCCTTCCCTATATGGAGGGATGTAGTGGCAGCCGATGCTGTGCTTTCACTTTTTAATACGAGTGAAAGTGTTCGGTCTGAGCTCTGACTCTTCGAAATATGCGGTGGGTGATAAAGTCCGCCGGAAGATCTTGGGCTTTTCAAGCACGATGTTGCGACTGTTATCAGTATTAATATCTCTCAGCGCAATGTTTTTGGAGCATGATTGAGCTGACTTACAAATAGGTGTCGAAGAGGTGTGGTGAAGGACATGGGGTTGGCCGAAAAGTAGCTCTTTCATTGAAAGATATAAGCTGAGCATTTATTGGTACACATAACGCATAATATAACGACGGAGAAGTTTGATGGTAATGATAATACTGGTTCTGTAGGTCTTATATTGATGTTGAAGGTTGAAGGTTGAAGGTTGAAAGTTGCAGTTGTGGTTGCAGTTGGAAAGAGGGATGCGAAGACTCAATACCTGTACGCGGTGCATCCTATGAATCTCCAGCTCTCTCTTGAGAGTCTGCAGAGCTAAGATTGAGTTGCAGATGGAATTGGAAGAATTGGAAGGAGAGAGATTCAAAGATATAGCGAAGAATTATATTACGATTTTATGATAGCAATACCTACAAAGAATTGAATACCAGCTTTAAACACAAATACAAAGGTTATAGAAGCCCCGATTAGATTCAATATCTATTATCGATTATTATTTCAAATATAGAAATATGATACACAATAAATCTTTTCTTTTAAAAAAGTCTTTTCGATATAGAGCTTGCTATTGCTCTACTCATACTACAACCCTTTTTTATACCCTTTAGCTTTCAGCCACTTGAATATTATAACAATATAATATAAAGAATACCATTACCTTCAAATTAATATTATACTCTAAGCATTGATATAATATAATGTTTTTCTTTTAATTTTCGAATTTTCGAATTTTCCAAATTGATTTGTGTATAAACAATAAGACTTAGAATTCAGCCCTGCCCCATTATTTTCAATAGTTTCGGTTATATACATTTAATAAGAACTGAAGAATATCAAGCTTATAAAAATATATAAAAAATTAGTTTAAAAGAGATAAAGATAAAAAAAAGTGATACCTTTTTTTGCTATTTTATTAACAAGAGAACCCCTAATCACTATAAATAAATAAATTAACAAGAGAACCCTTTATTATATTGAAAATAATTCAGAAAAAAATAACTCTTGCCTTTTATAAAAAGGAAAGAATAGCAAATTGAATTTAGAATTTTAAAAAGAGAAATTGAATATTAGAATACTTTAATTGAATTAGGGATAAAAGAAAAATAAGAAAAGAAGTATCTCAAAAAATAAAAACTATTTAATCTCTATTTGCACTCCAAATAGAAATCAGACATAACACCCCAGCATTTGTTTTTATTCCCCCAAATTGAATATATCTACTGTAGATATCTACTAGCAATTATTAGATTCTTAAAGCCTAACTATCCTAAATAATCTTGGACTGAGAAAAGGACGTTAATTAAATCAATCAATCAATCAATCAATTAAGCAGTTGGAAAGAGGTTAAGCGTTCGAAAATTTTGATTGGAGCTAGGATCCTGAATTTTGGATTCGTTTCCATGCTGCTTTGAAGCTCAAATAGACTAAGCTCCCTTCAGAATACTTTCATCAACAAAATTTGAGATATTTGTTAAGTTCATTGATAATACATCATATTTTCCAATCTTTGACTTGTGCATGATCTTTAGAAATGCCTCCTATTTAGCCGAGTCGAAAGCTTCACATGTGCACATTTTTTTTTGACTAGCATCTATATTTTTGTTTTCACTCGAACAACCAAACTTGTGTAAGTAAATTCCTCTATTCACAATAGGATCCTCAAAAATAGTTGTGAAAGTTGCACAAAAAGCATATTCATTTGAATTCTGATAATTACTTACCATAGACTGTTCTCTTAGAGATTAAAAACGTCTGATTTGTCCTTCTTCTGCCTTGGTATCGTACACTAAACATAACATCAGATATTACCACAAGTTTCACCTTTTATCTCAGCAGAGCAGACATGATAGACAATGTCAGAAGGGAGTCTTTAATGATATTATGTTTGTTGTCCTTGCACATCCAATTCACCTCTTTATGCTTTGTTAAAGGGCTTGCCTAAAAGAATTAGAGTCATTCTCTTAGGGCTTTTCGACAAAGCAACGGTATTACGAATACCTTTCATGACAAGCATTGCAAAAGATAGATGGAGGAACCATTACGACTTGCTCATTCGTTTTCACCACCGCAATCCACCGTATTCACCTCAACAATTCAAACCCTTAGTAGGTAGAGATATCTCAAACTATCATCAATTATAAGACTTGCTAACAACAATTGATTTCCAGATTCTGTCACGAATTCCGTAACTTCAGCCTCTGCCGGATGCCACAGCGAGCGCACCAAATGCTTCTCAATCTGCGCAATTGCCTGCCACCTGGTTTTCCTCAATAATCAATCCCACAAGCTCAAACCGTCTTAAAAGCAGGTTAACTATTTCCAGGACTCAATTGCCAGGGGCTTTCTCAACCACCTAAATTCTGGTCTATTCCTTAGTGGTTCGATTAGTCTTTCGCTCCTATACGCAAATTTGACGATCTATTGGCATGTCTGCCAAGAACAGAAGAGGAATTGATTTCCTACTTGAACATCTACTCCAACTGCTAGATTCCAGTTGGAGTAACTCAAGCAGTTTGTCTTGGAGTGATCATTGCGATAAAGAACACCAACAATAAACCAGGTCCTTTAAACATCATTGCGATAAAGAATACAAACAATAAACCAGGCCCTTTCAACATCAGTGTTCCAGTCACCGAACGGCTCATGCCTGACATGTTCAGATTTCTCAGCCTTCATGGCCATGGAAACATTTCCCTAGCGGATATTTTCTGTTCAGTATGTCTCGTCCAAAAAATATCGAAATTGGCACCCGTCACCAACAAATAATGCTAACACCTTTAGTAGCCATAACAGCAATTTGCTCATGAGTACGCGTTTTCAAGCCTGCTGCAGTCTGCCGAGCGGACGCAACCGTATATATGGAGCCGCGCTCTGGGCAAACTTACCCAAAAACCCTCTCGACTGGACAGCATCCAAGCCTCAGTGGAAGCTCTGACAGGGGAGACTTCATGCACTATTCATCATCAAGACCGAAAGATGGTTGAGCCTATGGCTCGGAGATCTTGGCCTTTTTTCAGGCTCTGAGTTCTTAGTTGCCGGTTTGGTGACTTTTGTCGAGCTAGGGAGTTTGTTCACTGTTGGTGTGCCTTCAATAGTTTACTTGGCTATTCAGATGTCTTTTGTAGATTGTTTGAGTAAAACTCAGCTTATTAGCTATACCAATATTTACCTGTTGCTCAGTGCACTGTCGACATAATTGAAAGTGCACCTTATTATGCCGGAGAAGAGGACTGTACCTTTTTATAACAGTTCATGAGTCAACTTATTCCTTGTAGTCTTTTGCTAGACAAAAAGAGAGCGTGTTAAAGACGTGAAGCCGTGTTCTCATTCATGGTACCTTTGCTACTTTCCCGAAGCTATAGAGTAAGCTTGACAGCGCAAGCAGAAAAGGTCATAACATTAACACTGTCTAGTGCGAATGCGATAGCTCTTCTGACCTGAGTGAAAATAAATCTTGCTTTAACCCCAAGAATGATTAGAATCTGAAAGTCCTCCCATATGCAGCGACTTTGACCAAGCAAGACAACAACCATTTCTGATCATAGCTTTCATTGCCGAATAACAGTACCATGCCTATTTCCACGCTAGATACATTCCTGACATCTTTTGCAATAACGGAGGACGTTTAGGCCCTTGGGACTCAGTTCTGCCGGTCCATATCTACTATGAGTCTTTTACTCTGGAGTCATAACACCACCCTCACATACTTCCTCGAGCCCCAAGAAGACAGGAAAGGTTGTTGCGCAAAGGGGATATCATCCCTCCCGGTCAAACACCCGCACTGCTGCTGCATATTACACCTGCCCCTCGCCGAGAATTCTGTGCATACATATTTTCCGAAAAAAAAAGAAAGAAAAAAAGGCAATTCGATGTGAGACAAGTAATCGCAAGTTCAGTGCAGAAAGGCTCGCACTCCAGTCAAGGTCCAAATACAAAGTCGTATATTCGTGCAACTTCCCTTCGATCGCCATCGTGAATATCAAAAAGCAATGCGACAACAACACAATTCAATCAACAGCTCCAACAGAAACATTCAATCTAATTCATCTTCAAATACTATAAAAACCAGCTAACCTACCCTAAAAACCCCCCAACTCATCTCCTCAGCCCCCTCCTCAAACCTCCACACTCCACATCCACAACCAAAAAAAATCCTCCTCTCACCTCACTCACGCCTTTGTCCCTCCAATCCTCCCCATATCCCAACTGCGCAAATATGAGCACGATTCCACACACCTTCGCTTTCCTCCCGCCATGGCAAACAAAGAAAACATTCATCCCCTCTCTCACCCAATTGGCCAAATCCCTCACGCCAAGCCAAAGCTCCAGCCACCATTTCTCTATTGGGTCAATGGAGCCGGAAATCCTACGTCGCCAAGAACCGTAAGACGCTGCAGTTGAGCACATTTTATATATATGGTCCACCAGTGGGTGCACGGACTCATGAGACACTCAAGAAGGAAAGCACAATTTCACACCAAAAACAGCGATTTTAATAATTCGATTAAAATTCAAAATTTCGATGAATTTATTTGAAAATCAAACGTATAAATCTAAAGTATAAAGATTTTATATTGATTTAAGATTGAATCAAAAAAATCAATATTGATATTTTTATAAAAGAATATATAATTCCTTATCAAAATTTTTGATAGGAAAATATACTATTTGTATTTTGAATTCAAATCATATTTTATCTTAATCATTTTTAAACAAATTATTTTTTAATATTTAAAAAGTTATATATATCAATTTTGAAAGAATTCAATAGTAGATTGAATTTTAATTGAATTATTAAAATCACTTGTTTTGATATAAAACTGTGCTTTCCTGTCACGCTGTCCCGTAAGTCCGTGCACCCACTGGTGGTCTGTCTTTTTGTCATGTATTCTGGCGAAATTTTTCATCTGGCAGGTGGGAGATGTGGAGTGGGGATTTCATTTGGGGGAGTGAATGGGATGGGATGGTTCGGTGAGAATGGGCGTGATATTTGATATTGAATATTTGAGCAAATTATGAGGGAATTAGTTTGGGTACCTTGTTGTTCGTGCATATCTATATGTATGTGTTCCTGCATGGATGGGCTGGATTTTTGAAAATAGTCTCGTCGAATAACTTCTTAAGCAACGTCGATCTTTCTTGATTTTCGTATTTGGCTCTCGATCTGTGTCTTGGATTTTCATTTTAATAGAAAGCCTTCCCAATCTTCGAGACTTTCGTGATCTAGATCACCGCGGAAAGTTAAATCATCATGGCTACTCTCAATATCATCGTCCTTCTCTCATTCCTCTCATCCATCGTCTCCGCCCATTTCTCTATCCAGTACCCACCACCGAGAGGCAATTCCTTTCTTCCGCCAGCGTCTCAGTGGGAGTATCCATGTACGTACATCTACCATTACTAGGATTCATCCTCTTCATCCCACTCCCATCCAATTCCAAACGACTAGTTTAGTACTTCACACAATCTCTAACCTTCCTCCTAGGCGCAAACATCAATACCACCGAGAACCGTACTCTCTACCCTACTACTTCCTTCCCCATCAATCTTGACTTGCATCATCCATGGACATATGTGTTCATCAACCTTGGTACGTCTTTTCCCTTGGTATCTCTCCACTCCATTCTTCTTACAGCTATCCTACTCTCCACCTTCTCACCATACCCTCTAAACTTTCTAATCCGATCTAACACCTCCCAAGGCCTCGGTATCAACGGTTCCTCTAACCTAAATATCTCCCTCACACCCTCCCCCTTAAACGCCACCGGATCCGGCCACCTCTGTCTCTCCGACTTCAATTTGCCCTCCGGTGTCACCCTCGAAGATGGCATGAACGCCACAATTCAAGTTGTTACTGTGGGCGAAAGCGGTAGTTCCCTCTACAACGTAAGTTCTTCCTTCTTTCTAATCACCTGATTAACAACCCTCCTCTGTACGCCATTTCCCTCTTTTTAGTAGGAAGAGTAACAAACGAGGAAGACAACGAACTCCAAAGCTGACAAACAATCAGTGTGCCGATATCACTTTCTCCAGCAACGTCACTGCACTCAAGGCTTCAGATAACTCAACCCAATGTCCTACCACCCCTGGTATCACAGTCACAACACTTGCCGATGCTTCAAACACCACATCTAGTACTTCTGCCACTGGTACTTCAATCGGATCGAAAAGTACCGGTGGTTCTTTAAGTGCTATTGTTGTATTACTAGGTGCTTTTGGTATTGCTGGACTTTTAGTTATCTAATTTCATGGGAAGCAATGACACTCACGATATCAAAGGAGCAAAGGATATGGCTCGTCGACGTATTTGAGTACAGGATTCTGGACTTAGCATAATAAAGACAAGCATTGAATTAATTCAAAGATAAGCTTTCCAAGCTCTACTCTTTGTTCTCTCTAACCCTAAGAAATCCACCACTTGTGCTAAATGATCCACACCCCAGAATCCCCGCGTTTCACCTGCGGAAGTCGTGCATACCATCCACTGTTTTCATTCATATCAGCAAGTATACACTTCTCCCGCTTCCCCATCATCACAAACTTCCACGACCAAAAGCCCAGGGAGAGGGGCAAACTCACAGGTAACCCAAAAGCCCCATCCCGTACCGCTCTCTCATTATTTTTCAGCACCGCCTCTTTACCCTTCCCCGCAATTTCCTTCAATACCAACTCCTTCTTTTCCTCCCCAATCAAATTTTGAAGCACCTCTTCGAAGACACCAGGAGCCGTGATATTCTTCCCGTCCACCCAATACATTTCATACACACGATCTAGACATTGGCATAAAATCTCGTGCGCTTCATTCCCCTCCGGAAACAAGAATGGCAACACACCCAACGCGCGTTGAATCCCAAGCGTCATGTGAGGAAAGCCGACTGGTGTTTTAGAAGACATGGGGATATTGAAGACAGATGCCCAATGGAGACGATCACGGTCGATCCATTTATCTTTATCTGAGGGGAAGTGTTATTGTTGTAGTGAATGAAGAAGTCCAGCGTGAAGAAAGAGAGAGATTAAGCAGAAAACGAGCAGTGAGACACACTTTTGATATTAATAGGTGGATTATTCCCAACATCTTTCATGATGCCACCCAGGAATACAGGTATGTATTCAATGTTGCATCTCGAGAATGTAGGATCATGCTAGGAAAAATATGAATTAGCACGTCTCATGGTAATCAAGCTAAGAAACAAGTCTTTGTATCCAGCGAGAAACCCTGGAAGAGATGGTGAGGCAAGAAGTTTTTCATGTTCCCTCAATCAATACCAACATCCAGTTCTCACTTGACTAGACTGTGAAGACAGAAACCTTTCGATGGTTTATCAGGTTCATCAGCTTTGGCTGCCCGTTCCACCACCATGCCGCCGTTCAACTCTATTCATTGTGAAATCCACTTACCCTAAAAATCCAATAAGCCTCATAAGCAAAAGGGCTGACTGTATCAACGTATAACGTGATTTTTGGTCGTGCTGCCATGTTTTCCATGTGTTCAATCTTCCTTGTAAGCCTCCTGTGACCCTCTCACGATCGAATTTACAAACTCCTTCAATGCAGCTTACTTCAATCCTTTAAAACGATGTTTTCGAATGAAGCAAGCCTATTTCTCTCATACTATTCTGAACAGCCAGCTTGGCGGGATATATCCACCTTATCAAGTCACTCCGCACGTCAAAATTCCAGTACCTCGGTTCTCGGGAATGTGGGGAACTCTCACCACGCATCACGTAGCTCATCCCTCACCAGATAATTATCAATATCTCATCTAACACGAATTCAGTCCAACATTTCACCAAGTCGTCAGTATCCATGTATTTCAATTGTGGTCATAATTATACTTCATGATTCATTCTAGGTGGGTATCATAATGTACTAGGTAGTCTAGGGTAATCGCAGCAAAAAGGTCTATCATGAGGACGTAAAACAAAGCAAGCATTACCAAACAAAACCATACCACTCCAACTCCCTAAAGCACAATTGTCTCCCTATGTCCGTGTACCAAATTTACTCAATAAGCACCTCTCGAACCCATATTGTACTCCCTAGTGACCCTTCCCTCTGAAAGCAAATACACAAACCCTAATGTTGTGACCCTTATGGATCCCGTTTATTTCTGGCTCTTCTTCCTCGCTCTCATGTTTGGCAAGGTATGCATCTTCCCAGATCTCCTTCCAATTTCCACACACAAGAAACGGATAAAATCCCTACTGTTCCAATAGCTGCTATGAGCTGACAACATATCAATATACTGGTTGGCTAACATCCCTGGACGATTTCCCAAAATCCAATCTACCTGACCATTTTCATTCAATTGACAGAATTTTTTCTCAGCCATCTCCTCGGCCGTGAAATCATGGACTTCCATTTCCATCTGAGATGGCAATTTGGTAATTAAAGTAGGTCTAGGCATTTCTCCAACGTGAAGCGCTTCATCTTGAGACATGCCAGCAGCAGATTTCATAGCATGGGTCACTGCGGTCATGAAACTGCGAGAAGAGTCCGGTACTTCCGCTTCTTTGAGATTTGCCCCATATCGTGAGTCTACACATGCGTTCAAGCGATATGCGATAGGATCGTTGCAATGCATGATGTTGTAAAGGTTGTCTATCGCCAAGCATCCAAATGTACCTGCATCACCGAAAATGTCTTTACTGCTGTCATTTTCGCATTCACAGCCAGGCTTAGAGATACCCTTCCTAGGAACTAAAGACTTGCTATCGAGTAGGAGGAAGAATGCACATGGACTACCCGCCAGGAAGCAGTTTGTTGTCTGAAAGTCAAAATGCTTGGTGTTGGGTCGCCATGAAAGCTCGGCTGGTAAGGTGGTGGGCTGTTTACTAAGCACTTCGAGCGCCATGACACTACCAAGGGAGTGTGAAATAAGGTGGACCCGACCATTCTTGTGAAAACCTGGATTGTTCTTACACCAAAGACGATATATCCGGTTGGCCTCGGCAATTAAAGCTGCAATCATCTTGTGCTTGTGCCCAGACATATAGTATGGAATATCCAACATCACATCCGAGATGAGCTGGCGTACTCTTGGAATTGTTGGCTGGGTTATGTCGTCAAGAGAGAAATCACAGCCTGGACGTTCTTTGTCTCCAGGCTTTCTTGGCCCACCATCTTCAAATGAAAGATTGGCACGCCAATTGACAGGAAGCACTGTGAGGCCACAGAAGTCTTCTCGGAGCACCTTCTTCACATCGTCATTTGTTAATTCTCGCTTCATCTCACATCTGAAGCTGTTCACTGCATATGTAAAGTTGAAGCTCTCCATGCGCTCCGAAAGTTTTTGGCCAATGCCATGAATGACCAGGCACAAATCAGTAACTTTTTCAGGTTCCTCTTGTGCCTTACATGCCGGGCACTCTTCCAGTATATTATAGCCAGTGTTACTATGCGTAGAACTTTTGGTGTGTACTTTCGTGGCGGTCATTGATTTCTTTGAAAGATAAAGCTTATTCCAAGCCTTTCGGTTGAATCCACGAACGACAGGTATACCAACACACAGCCCACTTTTGATTTTTGCGAGGGGTCTACGTCCGTAATAAGCCGAAGGACAAATGATGGGCTTCAGAATGAAGGCTTCCTCACAGTTCTTATAGATGACTTGTGAATTAGGGTATTTTTTACTAATGGAGGTAGCTGCACCTGGCTTTGAATCCGACTCTTCAACCTTGCCTTCTGCGGCAGCTTCGCCATGAAAGCAGCGTGCGGCGCAATGTGGATCTGCGGAGAGAATGTGTTTGGAAGAATCATAATCTAGAGTTTTGTCGTCATTTTCTTTTGGCCAGAGACGGTGAACGATTTTCTCTTCGCCTTCCGCGCCAACTTCTATTGCAGAGTTAAGTTGATCGGCCCATGTCTGAGACCAACACTCATTCTCCCTGTAACCCTTCTCTAGCTGGTTTGCGACAGCGGGCTCTACAGGACACATGTTATCTTTATAGAACCACGTGCCATATATACAAGGGTACTGATCATTGAGAGGTGACCAGTATATCGGCTTCAAAATCAGAGATGATAAGCTGACCAAATGAAGTCTACATGTCCCAACAGGTATGTCAACCTGACATTTTGCATGCTCCTTATGTTTGTAGGCCTTGCATCCTTCAACCTCCATGTCTTCTGTAGAGTCACGTTCGTGCGAGATCCGAGAATCAGTGGGTGGCTCATCGTCATATGCTGTGTTGTTCTGCATCTGAGGACTTTCACCACGAGCAGGCAGTTTCAGAAATGGCTTTCCTGTGGTACCAGAACCGGCAGTTTTTGCACTTTTAGTGTATACATTTCCATTCCCGCTTGAAAGTACATCATGCTCAGATACTTGCGATTGACGTTTGCAGGTACATCTGTCATTTGTAGCATCTCCTTGATCGGCAACCATGTAATCAACAAGAAGATCTTCATAGGAGTCATCACACAGACCACCGTCTTGATCGCCCGTACCATCTGCCTGGCGTCCACCGAAGAATCTGCTTCCGCCCGATACATTTTTAGAAGATGCTTTCAATGTAGGCCTCTCGTAATTTTGCTTCCCAGATGTTTGCCCCTCATAAACTTGTTTATCTTTGAATTTAAGGTCGTCGCAGCAACTTCCAAGTCTTGTCACGGACTCGGGGTAATCTTGCTTAGATCTTTCGTCTTTACTCTTGTCGTAGCTACCTGAGAATACAGTGTCGGCCTCGGATTCTTTCCGCTTTGGACGATCTCTTGCCTTGTCTCCGTCACAGATGCCAGAAAATTCTGTCTCGATGTCGGATTCCTTTCTCTCGGAAGCCTTATCAGCTTTACTTTCCTCACATCGGCCTGAAAATACAGTTTCGGCTTCGGATTGTTGTCGCTTAGAGTTGGCATCAGCCTTGCTATCATCACAGCAGCTTGGTATTCTTGAGGTAAGTGGATCTGGATTATACTTTCTATCCTCAACGCAGCAAGCGTCTTCCTCACTCTCGTGTGCTCTGGAATCTTCCGTATCTTCAGTACTCTCGCTGTGGTGACGCTTATCTCTGTAGAACGAGGTTGAATCTGACTCCATTTGAGATTTTAACTGTTCGTCAAACCATGTCTTTGTCTTTTCCACTTGATCCGTGTCATCTTGGTCATTGAGGGCAACAGCCTTCCCCTTCCCTTTGTCGCTCAACTTCGTCTTGACAGGCTTTTTCTCCTCGGGTTCCTCTTTACAGGCCTTGTCTTCCGAGTTAAGTTCTTTTTCAGACCTTTCTCTTTCGGCCATTCCTTTTTTACAATTGTGTTCCCAATGCTTAGATCTCGTCTTTTGATCGGTGCTATCTTTGTGAGATTCGATATTGGTACACAAACAATTAGGCTGATGGTTGTGTGGCTTGCATTCTTCAGGAATTACTTTTCCTTGTTGACCATGTTTGAGTGATTCGGCTGGGAATGGCTCTGTAGGGCGGTTGTGAATTATTTTGGTTTCCTTGGATTTTCCGGTTGTGTAATTTGAGTCTTTTAATGAACGATTGCACGTACACTCATGCTCAGGGTCTGCTTCTGGTTTGCAGTCCTTCTCAGACCCTTCTTTGTCAGGTCTTTCTCTCTTGCAACTATGCCCATGGTGTTTGGATCGCTTGCTATGATCGGTAGTCTCTTCTTGAAGATTCTCCTTAGACTTACATTTTGTGATTGGCCCAGGAACAGGTGGCTTGTCATTGGCCTTAGGGGCGGATGCATGGGGTGGGTGGGTTTCGGCTTCAGCCACTTCTTGTGGAGCTTTGGGGCAAGACACACATTTGCACTTCCCTGCCTTCTTTCTGCACCAGAGATGACTCCCCTTGCAAGGGCAACTGATAGTTGAGGGTAAAGTCTTCCCCTCATTTGCTCCTACCTTATGTTCCTGATGGCTATTTGAATGCTCGGAGTGGGCCTGCTGTGGCTGCGTTGCCGATCCAGTCTTTGTCTGTTGTCTTTCAAAATTTCTTGTAGTCGACATCAAAGATTCCTTCAACTCTTTGGCCTCGCGTTTGATTATTGGTTTAAATCCGATAGCACTGGTGATCATCTTGTCTGTTATCGGCTCGATCCCTAACTTAGGCTTACATGTCCGATTATGACTTCTGCGGTCCCGCTTTGAACCCATTCCCAGCCATGCTTCCAGGAGCACCTTGTTATCGCATTTCGGGAATGGTCGTGGAGGATGTCTCACATTCTTGGAGTCGGCCGTAGGAGGTGGTACAGCAGTGAGAGGATCATCGAGCGGAAGAGGAGAACAATAGAAGAATTGCGCTCGCATTGGGGGCATCTCATCACACGGCTTGCGAGCTTGCTCGCTGCTACCAGGAGGAGCGAGGTCACATCCTTTTCCGAAGGTATGAATAGGTTGAGACATATTGTCTTGTACTGCTAAGAATCAATAGGCGGTCCCGTAGAAAGGATACTGGCACACTTACTGTTATAAAGAAAGTAATATTAGGTGATTAATAGGATTAGAAGGATTAGATACTGGTCACTGCTCTGCGAAT
The DNA here is from genome assembly GCF_014898435.1 of Botrytis sinoallii. Taxonomy (NCBI): domain Eukaryota; kingdom Fungi; phylum Ascomycota; class Leotiomycetes; order Helotiales; family Sclerotiniaceae; genus Botrytis; species Botrytis sinoallii. The sequence goes on along the minus strand of NW_024066029.1, from coordinate 857,604 downwards.
GTGGCCGTCGTCAAGAAATCAAAAGCAGAGACAGTATAATAATATTGATGGCGGTGTAACTTGTATTGAAGCGGAAAGAATGTATAGAGAATGGTAGTAGAGATGATGATGATGCTGAAGATGATGAAAGAGAAGATGAAGAGAAAAAATAAGAAGAAGAAGAAGCCATGAACAACCAAGATTGTCGCTGCCAATATCGGGCAAGCCAAAGATAGGAAGGAAGTACTCACTGTAGTCGTGTTTCTTTTGGAGGGCGTGGAGGCAACTGCAATCCAGACTTGTACAGGACAGTACAGCGGACTTTCTGTGTGAGATGACGTCTGCTAGGTTACGGGCGGCGCTTTGGGATTGGGAAACATCACATGCCACCTACTGATAGTTTGATTGATAAGACAATAGAAGGAAAAAAGTAAATCTTGGAACCTTATTAGAGAAAAAATGTATTCAAAATTGGATTGTTATCTATTTCTGAATAGCTTCAAGTCATAAATTGTGGTATTGTGGTATCAAGGTACGAGTGAGTCGTCTTTCTTACAATGTAATGTTTTCCAAACCTCGCAAGGTTAATCATAATAAATTGGTTGAATGATGGTGGATGGATGGATGGTAATCTCCGTTTGTCAATCCGTAATCAGTACTACCATGGTAGGCATGTACACCTTACCACTTTCAGAGAGGTGGGCCAATCTCTCATACCCTGGACGAGATATACTTTACACCACCCAGGTACACATCACAATCACGGTGCACATAAAGAACAAAATCAATTTTCATTTTACACTTTCTGATTTTAAATACTGCTTGAAACTTTGAAGGTTTCTTATCGCCTAAGATATCTACCAGCTGTTGCTTCATTCTTCCTTGTACATACTCGTAGCTTCATCTCCATTCTCCCTAGGTACACACATGTAATCAAAATGTGCAACGCTGAGTACAATAGGATTGCAGTCAAAACCTCGCCCAGAAGGTTGAGATGAATCGAGATGAATTCAGATGAATTGGGATTTCGAAGCAAATCAGCAAAATGGCAAAGATTTAAAGAAAACAGAAAAGCTAACTTGAGAACATGAGAACACTAAGATCAAATTAATACGGCGAAAATAACAAATCTATTATCCATTCCACAATGCACAGATCAACCCATGTACAATCGTGAATCTCAATTTCCACGAGAAATCTTGTGCGCTGGAGTTTCTAACCTCTAGATGACAGGTCTTTTGAATGAGTTCGAGGTCGATATAAATCAATCGAATGACGGCGAAGATACATACATACATACATACAACACATAGACGTGTGCGGATTGATCGAATTATCTCAATTGGCGTAATGTTCAGGAACGAGCTTCCTACCTTCATACGGATCACTGTGCGAAATGTTTGACGATAATTGTGGTTCCCAGCCCTTCTCACGGCCATTTCGTGAAGTAGACCTCTCAACTTTTGCAACGCGAATCGCCTCGTTGATTGACAATCGAAGATGCTGGAGACGAAACATAATCTGTTCTGAACCACCAATGAGCTCTAATATCTGCTCTACATCGAACACCAGCTTCAAGAGAACAGTATCTGCATTACAGAAGGTGCGGATAGACATGAGAGATGCCACCTGTTTCCAATTGTAAAGCATAGATGAGATACGAACATCATCACCTAGTCGGTTACCATGAAATCGGAAGTTGTACTGATTGGCGGTGACGAGATCCCGCTGGGTGCCTTGGTCATACATAAATTCGACTACAGCAGGACGCCCCTTGTTCTTCCATGTATCCACAGTCTTCTTGATGCTATCGATAGACATGCGGCCCTGGCTGAATTGTATCATGAGAAAGGTATTGGCTGTGTGAACTACCATAAGTTCAAGTTCAACCAAATATCTAGCCTGCTCATACGGGTTGATGGAAATAGACAAAACTGATATTCTATTCTTGTCGAGTCTCATGTCGGCCTTTTCAGCCTACTCAAAGTCAGTAATGGATATGGCACATGGATGGTATACACTTACGAAGCCCTCAATTTTATTTTTAATCTTTTCCATCATTCCAGGCTTCTTGGGTCTATCCACCTTCTGGGTCGACTTTGAACACATAACACTTGGTCGGACCTCATTTTGAGATGAGCCAAGCCAGCCATGCTCCCCGAACATTTTCTTCATTGGCGAACGCGATCTCTTCTTTGGAGAAATCGGAAGCAGGTCCTGGCCGAGAAAATCGGGCTCTTCCTTTTCAGCTACGTCAACTAGATTTTTTGTGGGGGATCGAGTCATCTGATGATTGATTGTAGTCGAAGCGGTGCTCGAATAAGACACATTGCTTTCACTTGATTTTACCTCCTTTCGGACTGGGGAATATGTTGCAGAACGACCTCTGCCATCCGGTACGTCTTCATCGGATGGGCGTGAAGACTGCTTGCGATGCTCGCCAGATGGCATACGAACTGGGGACCGCGATGGTCGTTGATAATTTCGTGCAGCTTGATGAACCGGTGAGCTGGATGGCTGCAGAAATTTATCTCTGGCACCTTTGTTGACAGGAAGTCGAGACAGTTCAAGAGTAGCAGCGCGACCGCGGTTGGGGAGACTTTGAGTCGCAAAACCGTTTTGAAGGATTGGCGAGATAGAATCAATACTGGCATCATAGGCTCGGTGATCAGGAGCAGGAGATTCTTCGCGTGCTGCAAATCGCAACGGCGTAATACTTGGGGATGTATCGCTACGTTGGAGACCATGGCCATGGCCATGACTTGAGTGTTGGGGGCACCATCAAAGATCTTTGCTACTTCCGGCATGGCCAACTGACCGTGAGTTTTTAACATGGCCAAGACTTGGCGACGAGGCAGGCCTGACATTTGCATCAATATGCATGAAGTCGGTCATTGTGGTCTGGCGCGACTCATCCATAACGAGCGGAGTGTCTGGCTCAAATATATATGGGTTTCTGAAATTTCCTGCCTTGCGACCGTGTGAAAAACTAATCCATGTTAGAAAAGTCCCAATATTGATGTATTATTTGGCTTACCTATGAATAGGCATCGTGTACAATGGCTGTTGTGGTTGAGGAGAATAAACAGATCCGGGGGTTCCGATTGGAATAAAATTACCAAATAAGCCACTAGAGGTGCCAAAGGTGCCAGAGGTGTCAGAGAAGTAGTATTGCTTGATTTCAGAGACAGTTGAGCGCGCAGTAGTCTCAGGTGTTCTTGGCTGATCCCTTGACATCTGCGAGTCCTTTGTGCTGCGATTGTTTGGCTCACGGGTTGCAATGTCTTCGTCAACTAAAAAAGGCATGGCCTGCTCAATTGATCCCAGACACTCGCGTTTCGGAATGGAAGATGACCGAGGCGGATAGCGGGTTTGCTCGTGGTTGTAGTTGTTATCTTGATGTTCTGTTGCTTGTTTAAGTTGAACTTGACTCGGTTGCTTGCAGATATACAAAGGTTGCGGAGGGCAAATTATTGGGGATTGTAAGGTAGGGAGACGTCCTTGATTGAGTTCCATCAAGAACCTTTTCGCCGCATCGCTTATATTGTTCTCATTGTAAAGTGAATCGCCGTCGTTGTTCTTGGATCTATTGTCGCGAGTCGCTACTTTGGATCTATTGTTTTGTTTTGGTAAACAATCATCGGCTGCACCGTCGAAATTCATGACCTGCTTTTGAACTGATTCAAACGCAACTACAGATGAAGTTGATTCGACCAAAGATTCCAAGGAATACGAATTATTCAAGCGTTTGTTTGCAAGATTTATTTGATTTGTTTTCGTTTGTGACTGTGAAGTCAGTGGGAACTCGGTTGTCAAGGGAATCGAACTTGTTGGACTGCCCGCCTTTTGTGTACCAAAAGCGGCAGAAGATTTACTTCTTATCGGAACCCGAATTTTTGCAAGGTATGAACGCTCAGACAATCGACCTGGTGGTGTAATATCTACTTTCCCGAGTGAGGTAGATAGTTGCGACTTTGATAATTCGGGCACAATCGGTTCGAAGTTCTCCACTTTTGGGAATGTCATGTTCTGGGCTGTTGCAGTTTCAGTATTGTAGCTTTCGAAATAATCGAGCTCAGAGTTGGACGAAATGTTACTTGCTTTTCGTGAAAGTTGTTCTGTACTGTGTGGAAAGCCCTTGTACTTGTTAAGGGGATCAAGGGACGATGGGGGACTGTAGATGTCCGGTGACAGCCGAGAATCTTCGGACTCTTCAGATTCTTCATCATACTCCGAAGAAGGCTCCTTCCACTTCACAAGATTTCCGGAAGATTTTCGGTATTCTTGTTTGTATCGACATTCCCAGGACTGACATGTACCATCGCAGCTATTGCGATTTTCATGCCCATGCTCATCTTCAAAAGGCTCAGAGCTTGGTACTGAACTTTCCTTAGGAACCGCATTCTTTGAGGTTACTGCCGGGCCTCTCATCTTCAGGATGTCACTCTTTGGAGGAGGTACATACACCGTAGGATACAGCATTTCTTGCTCTTTGGTTTCAAGCAGCTTCGTGTCATAGCTGTCCAAGATCGAGAATTTGCTTGCCTTGATTTCATCAACACAGTCAGTCGTATGCGCATGATATGCATTCTCAACCTGGGAATCGTCTGTGATGTTGTGGCTATCTCCATATGTAAGATGAGTTGACGGTAGCGCTTCATCGGCTCCTGAAACGGAATACGTGTTGGACACTTCGTTTTCTGCGCTCTCGATAGGGTCTGGAGTGTCCCACTTATAGTCAAGCCCACCATCGAAGAAATCGCTGGGACTAGCTGGAAGGCTATAGTAGGTACTCAAGTAAGAACGGAGTGGGTTGGCGTCTTCACCGGACAAAGGAGCATGAATATCGATGTTTGAGGTGGCTTTACCAGGACAGTTTGTCTTCGATTCCAACATTTTATTGACAACCTCATCAAGAGTGGGCTGACGAGAAGTGAGAAGATAATCTAGACTTGATGGTCCGCTTAAAATCAACTCGTTTTTTCTCGCGAAATTTGCATTCGGGATTTCACGGCCTGGTGGTAGGTTGACGTTCATTATCTTAGAGACTTTGCGAACTTCACTCTGTCCACTAATCTTTCTGGAAGTTTCGGAACTGGTAGAGATTCTATCGCGGGGAAACTTCTCGCATCTTTCGATATCTAACAACTCTACTCGGTCAGAAGCCACGTTGCTTAGACTTTCTCTAGTCTCTGAGAGAGCACTCATCACCCTCTGCCCTAGCTCTCTCTTCGCATTGTTCATGAAAGATCGAGTAGGAGTGGAATATTTCGATGGTGTTGCATTTGGTCCAATGGGTTCCATTGCCGAGCCAGGCGGACTTGTTTGAGCAGTATTCGGTCGCACACAAACGCCTGCACGGCCATATTCAGGATCCCACATTCCCTTGTGAAGCTCTTCGGGTGTTGGACAGTATGCCAAAGTTGCCGGCTTTCCTCCCACTGAGACGAATACGCTATGGTCAATCTTCCAGCTAGGTTGGTGGGCAATATTCGAGTTGCACGATTCGCAGTATGGGATAGCAGTAGGACTTATCTGCGGCTGAGCGAATTTTCTTCGTGCCTGCTCTTCTCTGTACGCAACGAGTGCTTGGGTAGGTACGACTGGCGCTTGTATTGTTGCAGTATGCGGAGCATGTGGATTGGTGAAGTCTTCCTACAGCGCTGTTAGAAAGATGAGGAGCACGCAATGGCTTATTGAGCACTTGCCTTTCTGCGAAGATGTTCGTGCTTCCATCTTTGGAAAACAGAAGCCGGAAATGGCGGTGGCTCTTCAATTTCGATCAGTTCCTCCAAGACTCCCAGGGCCAAGTCAACATTCTCGTCGCCAAATCTCTCCTGAAGTCGAGGATGTAATATGCGCAATCCATCCTTATATGGAAAATTTCGAGGTACTAAATGGTTTCACAATTAGTATAGATTGTACGAAAGATAATCAGATGACCAAAATGAAGTAATTTTGGCCAACTTGGGAAGTCTGCTCTGGTTTCCCTGAAGACTGAAACCATGCCTTTCTGAACGGGTGGGTACAAAGGTGTAAGATCTCGGACTGGATTGCTTACCATCTGAACAAAGTCGGATTAAATAATTACGACATTCTAGAAATTGTCAATCAGGATTTATGAATTATTAGGTTGGAGACACTCCACTCACTCTCTTCACCCCAACCTTCCCGAGAGAGGTTATGCATTCCTGATTGCTTCCGTGAATTTTCAATCTCCACAGGAAGATGATAATTGCCCAAAATTGGGTGTATCATGTCACCATTGTCATATCCTGATGGACTATCGCCATCGATATCGATGGAATTGGTCTTCATCATTGCATTTCCATAGACATCAGATAGAGTATTGACTGGATAGTTTATGACCATGTCAAACCAGCAATTATAGTAAGTGAACAGTACGAATATAATGACAATTGCTGCCAAAACAAAACTTCCAAAGAACAATAGTTTCTTGTGAACAAGACCAGTGAATTATACTGGCTGAAAGAAAGGAACCAAGCAATCGTAACGTCCGGTTGTTTTTACTGGTTGGAAGGAGGAAACAAATTCATTTAATTATGAGGAAGAGTGTATTGAAGAAACTGATGAAAGTGCCTAAGAGAACCTCTCAAATATGGTGGAATCGTATCTGTCGATCTATGATACAATAGTTCAAGAAACAATAAAGAATTTTATGATGTGCAAGTATTTTGACAGCCCGAAGAACAAGAAGAAGTGAGGGTGAGAAGTAAGAAGTCGGCTGGTTGTTTTGTTGTTGTCCGACAAAGTCGAAAGTGAATCTCTTCGGTTATTGAAATAATTTATATCATCTTGAATAACTCTCAGTGCTTCCACTGTAAAGCGAGGAACTTGAAGAGAAATAACAGTGCATATTGCACACTTTCTCATCTCAAGGCCTTTGTTTAAGAATATTCATCGGTTTATCATCTTTTGACAGAGATGCGACTTGAAAATGGTGCCATCGTACGATGTTCTCTCCCAAGTGAAGGAATGGCAACAATTGAGGAAGGCGCGATTATCCTTCAACTCAACATACTACCACCAATAACAAAGATTGTAGAACAAGTGTCCTATTTGAGGAACGATCATGAAGTCAAGTCTGGAGATAAAAATAAATCTCCACCATAACATAAGTGCTGGTGGTGATAAGAGACCAACCACCATGGCCAGCCAATTCTCTCGAGTATTGAGAGTGGCATGAGATTTTTTGATTGAGAGCTTGAGAGGTTTACAACACAAATTCATCCTCTGAGTTCCGCCGTTTGGCTTTTAGATTGGCGAAACCCACTGCATATACCCTTCTTGAACTCATCTTACTCCATTTGCCACGGTTGGTGTGAGAACTTCATCTTGTCTGTCTACCAAGGAAAAAGATGCCATCAATGTCCAAATTTAATCCGAACAACTTGCATAATACGGCATTGATGCATGCACCTAATGATATGTTTAAGATCATATCAGAAGTATGGTATCTTCTACGTTGCAATCTTGGTTCCATAACGCCCTACAAAGAAGTATTGCCTAGTAGATGCGAAGTAATACCCATTGCATAATTTTCTTGGACCCTTCAAAGCCCTGCCTACCCTTCATAAGAGGTAACGAGCAAAATTTACATTCTGAGCTCCACCAGTAAAGCATGAGAGTTGAACCACTCATCGCGAGTGCGTCCGACGTATGAGATTGTTGGGAGTCGGTCGAGACGAGAGCTGCTCCCCAGCTAGGAACTCTAATACCACCCACGTGACAGATTAAATCTTCTATATTGAGTTCATCTTCACTGGTGCCCAATTTTTCGTCTCAGTGAAGATCATTTGTCACTCTCGCCTTCAGCTGAGGAACCATTCTCTCAATGTGCCTTTGGAGCCTGCTGAACCTCTTTTGTGTCGTAAGGTTCGGGTACAGAGTTGCTATTTATGTAGCGGTGACCAGGGTTAAGGGGATTCATGCAATATAGAGCAGCAAACAGCGTTTCGTCATGGACTTTGCATTTGCTTTGCCAATGATCATGATTCTGTTTCCATGACCTACTGAACACATTGGGTATCTCCACCCCGAAATGGGATATTGCCCGAGTTTCGTGTATCCTGATGATTCCCGGAATGTCTGTTGCAACTGCTCTTGTATGATGGTTCTCCTACTGATAGAAAATCATCAAGACCCATCGACCTTTGGTTGTGGTTGATGGTCGTTCGACCATCTGTCACATGATACACCGAAAGTTCCCCGAGCTTACTTAATGCCACGTGCAGCCGTTTTCCAGCAACCACATTGGCCCCAGTCGTCCACTTCTTCAAACCAAGCTTAAAACTAACCTAGCAGCTACCGAATTTCGAAGCCGATACGAGTTGCAATTCATGGCAATCAATACAAGCGATATGATTGGTTCACTCTCCGCCTTCAACCACGCTTCCCCGCAATATTTCCAAGTTGAACTTGCCGTAGGCCTTCCCGTTACTATTTCATACCTTTCTGACACTCCTTTCTAGCTTTCAATGCTCTTCGGGATTAGATCAAGGTAGTCAATCGAGCTTTAGAATGGATCAATGGCGCCCGAATGAAATGCCGTTAGAGGTTTCCGACCTCAACATGTAGTTCATAGCAATTTAATATTTTTTATTAAAGTCTCACGATTTCCCTTCTCTTTTCTGTTGCATTCTCATAACTATTCTACATTTCTTGTCATCTTGCTTCAATCAAGTTCCCTTCCTTTTCTGTCAAGTCCTTTGAATTCCTCGCTCTTAGCCATACAGTCACAACAATGGAGAAAAGTATGGCACCCCAGGAGAACATTGGAAACACTGGAAGTGTAGTGGAGAAGTATGATATTGTAATCGTTGGTGCTGGGCCGGTAGGGCTACTGCTCTCAACCTGTCTGGCACGTTGGGGTTATAAGATCAAGCACATCGATAACAGATCGGAGCCAACCAAAACTGGAAGAGCAGATGGTATTCAGCCTCGGTCCTTGGATCTGTTAAGGAATATGGGTTTGAAGCCTGCCATCATGGCATACGAACCTGCGAAGGTCTACGAAGTCGCATTCTGGGATCCAACTTCGGGCGGAAAGGGCATACACAGAACCGGAACATGGGCGAGTTGTCCGAGCTTTATTGACGCCAGATACCCTTTCACAACATTGTTACATCAAGGAATGATTGAAAGGGTTTTCATTGCAGATCTAGAAAAGCACAATGTTCATATCCAGAGACCTTGGACCATAACCGGCTTCAAGACAGATGAGAAGGAAGATCCCGAATATCCAGTAGAGGTCAATTTAGCTCAAGTTGAAGGTAGCGTGAAAGAGACAGTTAGGGCTAAATATCTGTTTGGTGGCGAAGGAGCGAGATCATTTGTACGACAGCAATTGAACATTGGTATCAAACACAAGGATCCAATCGCACATGTATGGGGTGTTATGGATGGGGTTGTTCAAACGGACTTTCCTGATATCAAGGTAAGCAATCTTTTCCTACGCACATCATCTTAAGCTACCAATCACTGATAAATCGGTAGATGAAATGTACTATTCATTCAGATTTTGGATCTATCATGGTCATTCCTCGAGAAGATAACATGGTCCGTCTTTACATACAGATTGCATCTTCGACCGATAAGGACTGGAATCCTAGAAAAACGGCAACGGAAGAAGAAGTGCAGGCATCTGCAAAGAAGATACTACAACCGTACAACATTGAATGGGAGCGTGTGGAATGGTACTCTGTGTATCCCATTGGTCAAGGAATTGCGGACAAATATACTCTTGATCATAGAGTGTTCATGGGCGGTGATGCCTGCCATACACACAGTGTAAGTCGTGTTTAATACTCCCATCTCAACATCCGCTAACAAAAAGCAGCCAAAAGCTGGACAGGGAATGAATACAGCCTTCTTGGATGCCCAAAACCTTGCGTGGAAAATTCACCATGTCGAATCAGGATTCGCTGATCGATCTATTCTGCGTTCATACGAGGCCGAGAGAAAGAAGGTTGCTGAAAATCTATTGGACTTCGATGCAAAATATGCAGCTCTATTCTCACAAAAGGCGCCAGCTGTTAAGGATGTAGAGGCAGCTACACAACGAGGAGCAGAGCACACAAACGTCGAGGGAGAGGAAAACGAATTTATCAAAACATTCAAAGAGTCCTGTGAATTTACCAGTGGCTATGGAGTGGCATATAACCCAAATTCTCTGAACTGGTCATCATCTCATCCAGCACAATCCAGCGCCATAAATCCAAAGGGCAATAAGCTCCGAACGGGCCGTATCCTCACCAATTCCAATGTCACACGAGTCACGGATGCCAACGTTGTTCATCTCGAGCAAGAGATTCCCGTCAATGGTTCATTCCGAGTATACGTTTTTGCTGGAAAACCTGCATCTACCAAGCAAGCACTGGATGATTTTGCACAAAACCTTACCAAGAAGGGTTCATTCCTTTCCACATATCTACGATCAGATGTCGATAAGGTGTCCTATCACGAACGGCATAACCCTCACAGTCATTTCTTCACCTTCTGCACAATTTTTGCGGAGAAGAGGCAGAATATTGAGATTGCGCGAGACGTTCCAAAGATCTTGGCTAGATATAGCGATCACGTCTATGCAGATGACATCTGGGATCGTGTAGTGCCTGATGCGAAGGCTTCGAGTCATAGCAAGATGGGATTGGATGAAGAAAAAGGAGGTGTGGTTGTTGTTAGACCGGACGGATATGTAGGAATTGTTGTGGCTTTGGAAACAGGTAGCGTCACGGTGGACGCGCTGAATGAATATTTTGGAGCCTTCTGTTCGAAGAAGCTTGGGGAGTCGAGGCCATCTCTATAAATTCTATGGGGTCAAGACGTAGTATGCACTGTATGATTTGATACCAATGATGTATGGAATTGGACTGGATTGGAGTTTGGCAAGGGCGTGTATTGTTATACTTAGCAATTAGGTAGTTAATGAATATACCAACAGATAAATGAATCATGTCAAAACTACATACAAATTTATTGATTTAATATTGATCATTTTGATAATTGATAGATATATGTATATATATCTATGTGTATTTATAAAATGTACCTTAATACTTTGTTGTTGTTGTTTTCAAGAAGCACTTACGATTGTCTCGGCCTGAACCCAGCTATGACCAGCCCCTGCTTTTAATTCCGGCACCAACAACTTTCATCCAATCAAAAAGCTTTCTCCACCAGTCCTCTTCAAAACCTTAAATCATCTTTCACCAAAAGAAGTTCCATATCCCGTACATTCACTAGGTAGGGTAAGGTAAGGTACCTAGTAGTACTTATTTCTCCATTTCTTCTTTCATCATTGATTTGCCGCAAATCTCACAACCATCACTCTTCCAATAAACCACAACTACATGCAATCTTTCCCAAATTTCAGCCCACTTGAAGGAACAGCACATCAACTATCAACAATCAACATCAATCAGGAAATACTCCAAAGTCAGTTGGGATATTACTTTTACGTACTTCTCAATGTTGGGCGATCCCAGCAATAAAGGAATTTCGCGTTTCCGTCATGACCAGTCTTAAGCGCAAAGCTAGTCAAGAGTTAACTCACAATTCGATAGAAGTTATTGAGGTATGTCCAGACCCCCAAAGCCTTATTAGCTTAGGGTTTGCAAGGAGACAGGAGCTGATGTTCTGGTAAGCCGATTCACGGGGACGAAATGTTCGAGACTATATTGGGTTGGTTTTGGGGCGCCTTGGAATGGTTTCGTAGAAGGGTCGATCCATTATATACAGACATGAGCTACAGCAACATTGATGGTAAGTGGTACTACGGTATTCTTATTCCCTGCCGAATTTACTAAGAACTTCTATACAGTAGTCGCAGACGAACATATCCAGAGGGCAGAAGCGAGAGAAGATGGGTCAACCGCGGTCAAGCGGCAGAGAAATAAATCAAGAAGCGACGAGCACCGAAGAACCTCATCACATCAACCAAGGACAACATCAATAAATATGGACCAATCAAAGAGCTTGTCGGAAGAAGAGCTGAGGGCACAGACCGATGCACAATGGATCCCACCAGCTTTCGATGCTCCTACGAAACCCGTAGAACGAGAGGTTATAGTAATTTCGGATGATGATGATGAGGGGGAAAATGAAGAAGAAAGACCAAAGTCGATAGCAGATACGCTACGATCACCACGATCACCTAAAGCTCCCACCATACGCCTCCCACCGATGAGTGCCTTGAGGCGCTCATCCACGGCCACGGTCACTGATGAGAGATCTTTAAACGACCGTTTGGCCACTTTATTAACTTTTGGTGATGAACAAGACGATAAATATGGACCCTCGCCGTTAGCCATCTCGACACGAGCTCAAGAAAAACACAAGAAGGAACGTGAAGCGCAAGAGCTCAAGGAAAAGCAAGAAAAGATTCGAATTGCAAAGGAACGCAGACTGACACGACGAGATCCATCGAACCGGTTAGTACATGCGTTAGACGACAAATGGGAGGACATTGTTTGTGAAGCTCTGGATCGCGCTCGAAAAAATGGGAATTTGCCAATTACCCAATCGCAGGGTGGCACTCCGTTACATTACAAAGATTTTGGAACTCTATTGGGTAGAAATTCCTGGCTCAACGATGAGATTATCAACACTTATATTGAATGGGTGGTGGAAGCTGCAAACGAATTCGCGAAAGAAGAGGCAAAAAAATTTGGGGAACCTGCAGGGAAAGTGCCAAAATTTATAGCACATAACAGCTTCTTTTACGAGAACTTAGATAAGAAAGGCCCAAGCAGTACACAACGTCTGATGGGTAGGAAGAAAGCTCCCGGAGTCTCGTTGCTCCAGGTTGACACGGTGTTTGTTCCTATCTGCAGAGGTAGCCATTGGACTGTTGGAGTTGTACGACCCATGGCTAGAACTATTGAGTATTTCGATAGTTTGCAAGGGTCTCCAAAGACATTCATCAAACTGATGCGAGGGTGGTTGAAATTTCAACTCGGTGCAGATTACAAAGAAGATGAATGGAAGACCCCAAACACTGGATGTACTCGACAAATGAATGGTTATGATTGTGGAGTATTCGTTTGCACAAATGCTCTTTGCGTTGCTCTGGGCGTCAATACTGACTGTTATAATGGGACGGATATGACGACCATGAGAAGGAACATCGCTGCGCTCTTAATTAATAAAGGCTTTCAAGGAGATTTCGCTTGGGGCCGGGGAGTTTTTTAAATTTGCTTTGTGATTTCTGGGACAGGCGTTTTTTAGCAAGGACAAAGGAACGATACCCATTATGTGTTGTATAAAAAATGGCAGGTTGCCGGAAGGGTGTTAAAAGATGCATTTTGAAAGATGGAGTCTTGGTCAAGAAAGAGGAAAGGGAAGGGAAGGGGAAAGAAGAGCCGAGGCAATAACTCTCATTGGATGGATGATATGAGCTGGGGACGATGACTCCGTATGATTGACACGAACACATGCAGAAGATGGCATGGTCTATTCCATCTGATAGAACCTTGTACCTGCTTACTTGTGCTAGTAGGTTGAATCACACATACCTAGTAATAATGGGTTGGGAAATCCAAAATTATATCATAATTCGAAACTTAAATAATCACAAAGCACACTCATAATACCTACTCAACAATTTGAATCCCGTATATCAATATAACCCATGGCTCATGGCTCATGGCTATTATCATAATCATACCACAAACCAACATTTATGTATACAAGCCCCGATTAAAATGCTAACTCCCCCACAAACTGCAGTTCATCCTTCTAGAATCCCCACTAATCTCTTAATAAACCGAAACCCGCTGCTAACCTCGATCCTACAATCTGCAAGTCGTCACTTATTACTCACCTTGTTTGCGACATAAACCAATCTCTATCTTTGTGACTGTCAATCGAATCTACATAGAAGAAAGTTTCAACTCTTGTACACAGAGACGCGAAACAAGTATAAACTTGTTTTCATGCGCATGATAGAGGGCAAGCCTCTAAGATAAGATGGCGATGGCCAAGAAGGCACGGCAGAGAATAAGTTACGGTATGCCAACAGCCCCTGATTTCGTTGTGTGTGATGGTGTCGCATCGAGTCTCCGCATTGAATATGGGAAAGAACAAAAGATCGTTCAGAAGCTAATTAATTGTTCTGCGCGATTATAGTCTTACCACTTGCGAATTCTCCGGGCGGACATAGATTGGGTGTGAATGGTTTGGCCGTGGATAGTGAGCAGTCAATTTTGTGAGTCCTGTGGATTTTGTGTTGCGGTTTTACTTCTTTGGTCATATGTTAGTGGAGTTCTTTAAGAGAAGAGCTATGGTTAGAAATAGGCGCATGGATTAACAGGACAAAGATACTCAGGAGGCCGAGATGGTGCTATTTGCGCCTGGGATCTAAATTTGGATCTGCGACCAAAAGAACCCTCCACCAGTAATCCATTCGACGATCCGCCTTCTTCCGAATCTAAGCCAAAGTCTGCGACCACTTTCAGAGCGCAAACTCAAGCTCATACGCATTGGGTCAATGATATAGTACTTGCGAAAAATAACACGGCGCTGGTGAGCGCATCGAGCGATTTGACTGTAAGGGTTTGGAGACCTTTGGAGAAGGACAGTGAACCGGTGACAATTGGTCAGCATGCGGATTATGTGAAATGCCTCGCTAGTCCTGGCAATACCGCCAATTGGGTTGCTTCGGGTGGTCTAGATCGACGAATTTGTCTCTGGGATTTGAACGGAGGCGGAAAACAACTCGAAATTGAAGTCGGCGACGAGGACACTTCTGAGAAGGGATCGGTATATGCGTTAAGCACTGGAAACAATATACTGGCAGCTGGAGGACCAGAATCAATCGTGCGCTTATGGGATTCGAGAACGGGGAAGAGAATCACAAAGTTTGTGGGCCATACGGATAATGTTAGGGATATATTGATTAATGAAGCGGGCGATATGATTATGACGGCGAGTTCGGATCAGACAGTTAAAGTGTGGAGTATGACGGCTGGAAGATGTATGCATACACTCACGATGCACAATGATAGTGTTTGGTCGCTGTTTTCTGAGGATCCATCGCTTGGCGTTTTTTACAGTAGTGATCGCTCTGGATTGGTGGCCAAAACAGACATCAGAGGTACACTAGGAGAACTAGACGATGGAGTTTCATTGGCGCTGGCGCAAGAAAATGATGGTGTTACTAGAGTTATTGCTTCCGGGGAGCATATCTGGACGGCGACGTCAAGTTCCTCCATTAATCGCTGGGCAGATGTCGATACTGGATCAGATATTCAATTCCCAGAAGCCTATCAGCGTCATCGCGCTACTAGCTCTGCTTCAAAACCCAGGGCGGCTTCACCTCCTGTCACTAACGGACAACCTAAGAAAGAGATTCCTCTGAAATCCATTTTGAGGATTTCAAATACGGCAAGCTTTCCGGCGCCAGCCGTAAGAGATTCGGATTCTGTCACCAATTTCTCGGTAGTGAATGGTGGGGGGAAAGCATCCGAGCCAATTGTGGATCAGGATTTAGGAGTGATTGTTCCAATTCATACATTACCCGAAGAAACTATCGAGGGACAACATGGTCTGGTGAAGCACAAACTTTTGAATGATCGTAGGAGGGTTTTGACTTTAGATACTGCTGGAGATGTGCTATTATGGGATCTTCTCAAAGTAGGCAAATTTTTCACAAATGGCTTTAGACTGAAGACTAATCATAAAATAGTGCATGCCTATCAAATCTTTCGGAAAATGTCATCTCGAAGATGTAGAGCCGGAAGTGAATACAATGGAAGCCGTGGCGCCTTGGTGTTCATTGGACACTAGAACTGGTCGATTGGCTGTTGTTTTAGAGGAGTATAATTGTTTCGATGCGGAGATGTATGCGGATGAACTAGAACTGAAAGATGACATTGAGTTTAGAGAAGATCAAAGAAGTATGTCTATTCTTCTGGGACGGTGGAGGTTTCAAGCTAACAATTCATAGTAAACCTCGGGAAGTGGATATTACGGTATATTTTTTCTAGACTGGTTGATGAGCAAATTAAAAAGGATGAAGCCTTCCGCGCCGAGCTTAATGAAAGCGTCAAGGCAAGACGAGAAGCCAGTCCACCGACCTCCATCATCATACCCAATGCTTCTGTAACTCCTTGGGATCAGCAAGGTTCCTTGACTCCGCGAGCAAACGGCACTCATTATCCTGCCATGACCCCTGGAATGGGTATTGGTGTTGCCACTCCTGGGCTTGGCAGTCATCTACCTTCTGTGTCTGAAGATGGCGGGCCATTGGATAAACGAGGATCACAAGCAAGTCGGAGCTCAGCGGAAAAGCCAGACTATTTTGGAAGCTCAGCGATCACAAACGATCCTCCCAAACAACCAGTTGTGACAACAAGCGACAGTCAAGAGGCTAAATCTCCAGCGGTAGATACAGAAAAGGAAAACAATGGTAAGGATAGCAGCAAATCGTTTGGCATGAAGTTTCGTAAAGGAATGTCCTTCGGGACGAAGAAACTTGGTCGTTCATCTTCTACTACCATGGATAAACCAGTCGTACTAGATGACAACAAGGACAAAGCTACAGACGAAGGATCGGAGTCTTCGGAAGCAGGTGATAAACCTCCTGCCGAAAAAGAAGTCGAAGATAATTTCAATGGTACGATACAGAAGATTCGAAACGAATATGATAGATTACTCGTGGAGAATCCGGCTCAAGAAGTTGAGACTTGTATCACGCCTAGCTTACCACCTGAGACACCAGTGCTAAAGATTCCTGGTGGCACTACTGTTATCATTCAAGAAGAAACGAGTGGTGGTGTTAAGGATCTGTATAGAGGCAGTGTAGAGACGGTGGGTGTAGATGCTGATCTCATTGCCGAGAAAGCTCCAATGTGGTTGGGCGAACTACTCCTAAAGGTATGTATCTTCCTCTCCCTGTTCAAGCTCACGCTTTGTGTTCCATACTCCCAGCACCAAAATCTAATGACCAACAGAACAAAATTCCACTCAAAGATCCCGTCAAAGTCTCATTCATTCTTCAGCCCTACCAAGATCTTCTCCCCTCTATCGCAGGCCCTGACGGCAATGCGAGACTCAATGCAAATCGTATGTTGAGGGTTAAGAAGATTCTGGCTTATGTGGCGGAGAGAATCGAGCCGGCAAGCGAGCAGCCGAAACCCGAGGTCATGAAGCCGGAGGATTATTTGGATTTATATTGTTATGAACAGGTTTGTCTCTCGTCCTTTCTTCCTATACATTATCTTTTCTGTCAGACGTCATTTCTCTAGATGCTCTCAGTGAGATGAGTTTCCGATATTAGCTGTCATAGTCGACGATAGAAATAGGAAAATAAGGCTAATCTACTACTCAAACAGAAACTTCCCATAACAATGTCCCTTGCTACCCTCCGTGCACACGTCTGGAAGGGCGGTGCGGATGTATTGTTGTATTACAAGAGCAATGGAAAGAGGACTATCAGATCCGAAAAGTTTATTCAGGAAAATGGGAATGGCGAGCAGAGTTCTGGGGATGCTGGAAACGGAACTGGAATTACTGGTGCCGGAACTGGTGCCGGAAATGGTGCTGCGGCGCCGGTGACCGGAGGTGGAACTACGAGTTATGTTGGGCCATAGATGCGAGTTGAAGTTGAAAACGACAATGCAGAAGCCGCGAAGAGAGGAAATGGAGAGGAAAGAAGACTCTTGGTTATACACGTATGGCTGGCGTGCTAAGTGGTGTTCATTTAGTATAACAAAAGGTTAGGAGTAGTGTATGTATGGATTGGTGAACGAAAGAGGTTTGAAACCTCTTTGGCTGGAAGGAATATAGTAGGCTATGCTATACTTGATAGTTGGAAGCTAGATGCTCGAATTTAGGAGTAAGATTTAGGGGTGAATAACATTCTTATACTTCTTATCTATTTGAGATTGCGGAGATCGCAGAAGTTTTGATGTCGGATCTGTGATGTTGTGGGATGAGTGTGATGATATTTTTCGTGGCGTTAGGATACTTGAAAGTTGATTTTGCATGTTTGAGTGTAGGAGTTGTGATAAGAAGTCAAAAATTAGTGAGACATTTCTATATTCTTTGGCAAGTGGCGTCAAGTATGGTTAACTGCGTGTGATGCTGAAACACATTCCGGGGGGAGACAAAAGGGAATTGCTACTAATTTTCCATTAACATCAAGATGATCAGTTCAATTTTATGGCGATATATAAAATAGGATTGTTGAATGCTTGATTTCTGTATTCAATTTGTATGTAGTATTCGAAGCCATGGATGGGTGGGAGGTAAAGATGGAGGAAATCAGCAATGCTGATCTGTGCCTGGAGTTTAGCTATTCCGGTTCACAATTTGCCTGAAAGCTTATTGAAGCTGGGTATCGATTACATGTTCAAGACTACGAGAGACGGCTATTGGGAATGTGAAGAAGTGTGTACGTCTTCGAATTGGTTTGGTTTTGAGAAAGAAGTCCACCTTACAACACCAAATCTTTAGATTCTCTATCTTTGACCACATGCCCGCACCGTCTCTCCATCAGATTTGCAAGAAAAGTTTATCGTGACGTCAGTACCTATGTAGCTTTTTGCACAAACTCATCTGCCAACCTCTGTAAATAGAATCCTCGAACATCCGTAGGCAGACTTTCAAAAGACTTGACAATCTTAGCGATATCTTGTCTTCCTTTCTCATAAGCTTGGAGATCGCGATTACCATAAACATCCTTGCCTGCCGCATATCCATTTCGGAGATTGCGGAAAAAGACATTGACAGCGACGCTCATGCCAGAAGTAGGCGAGGCAGTGTGTAGCCAGAGCGAAGGGAGAAATAGTACATCGCCCGGTTGGAGTAAGACTTCATGTGGGTGCGTATGCGATAGGCTAGGATCGCTGAGGTTTTCGAAAACATTTATATCCGAGCTTGAAGCACCGGGAGCGAAGTCGAAATGTTTGACATCGGAAGGTGGGAAGAGTAAGAGGCGTTTAGAGCCCCTGACTTGGCAGAGAACATTGGCCATAACCTAAAGACGTTAAGACTTGAGTTTCATCTTTTGATTTAGCGGGGAGAAAACTTACATCATAATGTAACCACATATTCACGGGTCCGGAGATACGTAGCGGGGAGCTATGTGCGTTATCCGTAACGGACGCTAATTCTGGAGGCAGTTTAAAATCCGCGGAAATCGCAGGATAATCTTTCACGATATCGGCAGGGAGTTCTGATGCCTTTTCCGCAGATAGTGAACGTAGATAGAGCTTTTCTCCCTTTTCTACCTCGTCTAAAAAGCAGCCAAACTTCTTTGTGACATACGCGAAGTTCTTCGAGCTAAAGTTCATATTCTCTGATGATGCTTCATGCACAACAACCTATAAGAATTAAAGACAAATTATTAGGAGGACGGGTGCAAACTTACCTCTCTATCCGCACCAACTTTGGCCTTCAAATACTCAGAGGTCCATTCTTGAGTGCAAACACCGATGTCGAGGCCTTCAAGGATGACAGGCTTGCTGGCGTCAAGAATCTTGTCAAACTCTACAGATGAATCGATCTTTACCCGTGGTACTTTAACCAGAATCTGAGTTCCTGGAACCGAGCTTGAGAGACTAGTAGGAGTTGATTTAGGAGGAGCAGCAGCATCGAAAGTATGCACAAATTTCCATGGCGCACACGAAGCATCGTTCGTGGCATTTTCACCGGACTTGGAATCGCCAGAGTGTTTCGTGGTTAACGTATAGCAACCCTTGTTCCAGAATGTTCCAAATGAAAAGCATACTGCTGAACCGCCCATGATTATGATATTATCGCCATTGGAAATTGCAGAAGTACCAATGAGAAGCGGCCGCGGCTCAAAACTCATCGATACGCTTGAGCAAGAGAGCCCGGCTCTCGTCATATCTTCGATACTACTGCTACATACCTCATGTGAAAGGGGCAATAGAACATCTCTGACAATACCGCCTACAACAATGATATTGCCTTGGTGGATCAGTGCTTGTGCGCCAAAGCGAGCAAGAGTTGCCCCGTTTTCGGCCTTTGTGCTGGGACTTCCAAGAAATTTGAAAACGATGCAAGGTTGCTGCTCATGTCAGCTTTAAAGATCAAATGTAACTAAGTGTGAGGCATACCTTTCCCGTATGTTGCGATATACTCCATTCCCAAACCTCTTCTTGGACTAGTCCATCTTCAGCTATGCCACCAGCGATAACCCCAAAACTTGACCCTGGAGAATCAGATGGTAATAATTTAGGATAGATAACAAGAGAAGAACCAATGGTAGGTGATGGCCGCTCGTTTGAATCTGTACTGCATCTCACCCATCCACCCTGTCGGCTCCAGATCATGATATCATCGACCAGAGTTCTTGAAGTACTTTTGCCACCAATAACCATCACATAGCCATTGCCAAGATGGACAGCAGAATGTCGATATCTCGGCTGAGGAAGATCATCAACTCTCTCCCAAGCGTTTAACCATTTATGGTACACCCAGCAGTCCGCTATAGAATTATCTGGCGACGTTCGGCCACCAACTAATAGAGATCCACCATCGCCAATTTCAGTGATAGTGTGGCACATGCGACTTGATGGCCATGAATGAGAACCTTGGTAGTCGAATGAACTGAAACCATGTACATCTGTAGAGTACACGTCACAACTGCTAACTCGAGTATTGAGACCCATGCCGGAAAAGTTACCAATGAGATCTTGGCCCTTTTTCTCACTTTTTAGAAAGAGTGGAGCGGCAAATCTTCGTTGGCCTTGAGCTTTTGGATACTCAGAATATATACTTTCAGTGTAGCTAGTCTTGAAGCCATCCAAGTTTTGCTTAGAGCTCTCCTGGATCGCTTCACGACTCTCTCTACTCACATTATCTGCGACGAGTAATAGATAATGACAGCCAAATAAAGCAAACTCTTCCCACTCGTCGAAAGGTTCAACGCTGTCCAAAGCAATCCTTTCACTAGAATCTAGAAAATCTTCGGCTCCCCAAAGCTCCCATAGATTGCGAACTAATACAGATGGCCACCCTAAAGAACGGAAACGTCTGTCTTGCGCCGCCACAGTTGGGTATTTCTTGCAGGCGCCTAAAGGTGTACCGAGCTTGTCAAAGTGTGCCATCATTGTTTTTGCAAACGGATGACTTATTTCTTCTGGAAGTAATTGCTCTAGAAGACAGAAACGAGCTAAAAGAGGTTAACTTTACAACCCTGGAGAAGATAGGAAATGATTTTACCATCGGGAAGTTTATTTGCCCATTGTATCAGTGCATCTGCTGCCTCCGTGGGCATATATGTGATTGAAACCTCTGCTGTGAACAAGAATGAACATTTCTCTATATCCACAACTTTTGATATAGTTTCTTCAAGCCGCTTAAGATCTCGCAAGTCACATCCCAGTTGCAAGTACTGATCACTACTGAGCAATATGTCTCCATTTTGAATGATATTCAGATTAGTGAGCATGGAATTGAGCTCTGGTGCGTTTTGTACCACCGTTTGCTTCTTGATCATTAAATCTTTGTAATCGATATCGATGAACTTCACACCTTGAGAAGCAGCAGGATATCTACTCATACATTGCCATGGAAGGGGATCACTTTGGAGCATCAGCGAACAGTGTGTAAACCCGAGGTTTTAAGACCTACTATCCGCATCCCAGATTGATAACAACCTTTTGTTTTTCAGACTTCTGCTCCAGGAACTGTTTCACTACATGGTCTATGGCCTTCATACGTAGCCAATACCCACGATTTATAAGAGGGGATCGCCTAAGGGGTTTTTTGACGAAATAACGAAAGAAATGTGGTTCATTTGGAAAGTAGAGACGCTCAACACTGCGTTTGGAAACAATACTGCTGTTATTGGTCTAATTTTCATTAACATCCACAGAAGATAGAGTTTTTCCAGTGTAAAAACTTACACCCATGATTGAATCATCAGTTTTCTGGGCTTTGGTCTGCCCAGAAGATTTGGAGACTTTCGCTGGGCGACGCCCATTTTGTATTTGGCCTTCCATGATTTCAAAAGATTTCTCCCTTACCTATAATAAATCGAAAGGTCTCACAAACTGCTCAAAAGTCCTCTGGCAAAAATTTGATACTGGAACTTCAACGGCTCTGACATTTTAGTCTAGCGGCCGAATTACCGAGATTTAGGCGGCGAACCAGCTCCCATTCCTGGAGCTCTTTGGAGAGAATGGGAAACAACCCCGCGTCCCTCAATAACTTCCTTGAAGTCGTTTATCGAGGCATCAATCTTGAGATTCGAAATCAAATGTGCAGCTCATACAAAGGAACATCAATTGCTACAGCTGCGCTGTCTAGTTGATCTTGAGTGACATCCGCAGAAGAGCCATTCCTAATCCTCAACCAACACCATTGTGACTACCAGTCAACCCTGAAGCTTGCAGCGCACAGTTCTTGCATTATCCTAGAGAAACATCGTCGCGCATATAATCGCTTTGGGGCCTCCTGATTTGCAGCCATGAATTATGTTACGTTCAACCAGGATTACAGCTGCCTGGCAGTTGGTTGGTGTTCTATCTGATCCAATACCGATAATTACTAATGCCTCTCATCAGGAACTGCCAAAGGATTTCGAATATACCACACCGAGCCATTCTCGAAGATATTCACGGGGGACAATGAGAATGTAACCATAATCGAGATGCTTTTCTCGACGTCTTTGGTGGCCATCAAGCAGTCACCCAGACATATTGTGATTCAGAATACCAAGGTACGGTTTGAGATCAAGGTTATCATATGTTTTGGGAGCTCCGAGTATCACATATGCTGACCATTTTTTTCACTGCAGAGAGGTACGGTAATATGCGAACTTACATTCCCATCTGCGGTCTTGGCGGTGCGGTTGAACCGAAAACGATTTGCCGTGTTGTTGGAGGAGGAAATATACTTGTACGATATACAGAACATGGGTCTACTATACACCATTTCTACGTCAGCAAACCCCAACGCCATATGCTCTCTATCCGCTTCTTCTGACAACTGTTATTTGGCATATCCACTACCAAAGCCCAGGGAGGAGACTGGAGACAAGAGACCAGCCCATGCACCACCGCTCTCTCCATACGTTGCACCGACATCCGGAGAGGTTCTCATATTTGACGCGAAATCATTAAAGGCTGTAAATGTTATTGAGGCACATCGGGCGCCACTGTCTTGTATTGCATTGAACAATGATGGGACGTTGCTGGCAACCGCGTCAGAAACAGGAACCATTATTAGGGTATTTTCGGTACCAGATGGACAGAAGCTCTACCAATTTCGAAGAGGCACTTATCCGTCATCAATTTTTAGTCTATCATTTAATATGAGCTCTACGCTGCTCTGCGTATCTTCAAACTCTGATACAATCCATATATTCCGTTTGGGCGGGCCTGTTACTGGTTTGCCGGAGTCCCCACGATCTCCCGGCGATAAAGATAAATGGAGACGATCCCGAAGTTTTGATAGTGAGAATGGGTCTCCTCCAGCTGGGATATCACCTGGCAGTGAAATGGCAGATGTTCCTATAGAAAAAACCAAGTCTAGTGGCACTTTTGGAAGCATGATCAGGAGATCCTCGCAAATGGTGGGCAAAGGTGTTGCTGGAGTCGTTGGAGGATACCTACCCCAAGCTGTCACTGAAATGTGGGAACCAGCGAGAGATTTCGCTTTCATTAAGCTTCCAAAAGGAGGAATGGGAGTTACTCCCCGAAGTGGTCCAGTCAAAAGTGTTGTGGCAATGAGTAGCAGTAGTCCCCAAGTAATGGTAGTGACGAGCGATGGGGGCTTTTACATTTACAGCATAGACATGGAGACGGGAGGAGAGGGAATTTTGGTTAAACAGTATTCGTAAGTGAAAATCCTGTGATTGATTTATATATTTCTAACCACTTCGGCAGTGTCCTTGAGGGCGACGACAGTCTGGAGCCACCGCCCATTAATTATGTGAGCTACCGTACCTAGAGGGTGTATATTTAATGGCGTTTTCCCATCAAGCTTTAGCGTGCTTTTTTCTAATTTTCAGTCTTTAAAACTTTCAGCATTATGTTAGGTGTTTCTGGTCGGTCGTTTTCGGTACTAGGAGGGCAAATATTGACCAAGCTTACGAGCCGTCTCTCATCTCATTGATCATAAAAATTAATAACAAACATCATTACAATCTCATCTCGTTGTCATCCCTAGTAACTCTTATCGTCTTTCGGCCAAATGCAGCAGGTTGACAAGTTTCACTTACAAAATGGAACTTAACACGGAATATGGTTCAACCACCTTTACCTGGGCTAGAGTAGAGTGGAGTGGTAGAATAGGGCTTGTTTGAGTATTTCGCGCGAGAAGGATTCAGTGACAGGCATGGGTTTTGCTGCATGAAATTCGAATCGTCGACGGATAGGATAGGAGAGCAATTCCTCCGTACCTTTCTGTGCCAATGTAGTTGTAGCCCTGTCTACATGTGTATATTCTAGAATGGATCGTACATGGCCAAAATTCCAGTATCCCCAGATTACTCATTGTCCAGGCCTTTTGTGGCATGTGATTGAGGTAAGATGAGATGAGACGAAATGGGATGGATTAGGATGAAGCGCCGCGTAGATAATACTATACATTAGATCGCGTTTCAGGGCACGATTTACGAATACACGATGTAGGTACCGTACCTTACAGAAAGACCCTAACAGATCGTACATCGCCTATTTTTGTGGTACAGGATTATTTGGTGGTGGCGATGGGCCTTGAGGTTGTTGTAGTGGTTGCGCAAGAATGTGAATCCTTTCGTTTAAGTTTAGATGATAATTTAGCGTGAAGAAAAACGGTTCCGGAAGGAGTCTCACCGCAGAGAACTACCTACTAGATAGAGATGGATCAAACCGATGGGTGTCAAACTGAGTTGAGATCGGACATGTTACCCGGGGGGCCTTTTTGTAGACAGATAGAGCATGTTTGGCATTTCTTGCCTTTCTGTGCGAATACGCAGCAGTATGTAGGTAGGTATAGTGTTGTTTCGAATCCTTTGATGTGTGGGTGATTAGATGGAGGAATTTCTGGATTGGGTTGGATTTGATTGGATGGTGGATTTGGAATCCTGATAGCCCCAAGGAGAACTTTTTGTTTTAGATTCTTTTTTAGAACTTGATTGCTGTTGTTATGATCAAGGTGTCAATGTTCATGTGATCTATGTCTACGTAGGTGATGTTGCATTCAGGGGAGGATTTTCGGAATTGGTAGAAGGGAATGGAAGCCCCACCACAGCCTCGGCGGAGTGCAGATGGAATTTTGAAATTGTAAGTAGAAAATTACTTATGGGGGTTTTGTAATGAATATGATTAGATGATTCTATCTCGTGGTTCCTCCGTAGTTTACCTGCACATGCAGGATATCGAAGCTCGTTTACATGATTCATGAGCAGAGGCTGAACATTAACCGCGAAGTCTGCCTCCTCAAGGCAGATTTGCGGTATCAAAGTATCGAGCTTGAGTATGGAGGCCAGCTAAAAGAAGCAGAAAAAAGAAAAGAGTCATCAATCAAACAAACACGGGATGTGTGATTGCATCATTGGCATATGATCATCTCAGGTCTATTCTCGATCTCACGAAGAAGGTACCGGTCGTGGGGCCGTCATCACTTCGAATAGACCAACATGGACGAAACCCAGATGTATCATTGATAAATATAGATGTCATTCATTATTCCCAAACAAAGAGATATGCATGGCAAGGAGGGATTTTCACGTACGGTTACTTGGTACATAGTAATCTACCCAAGGGAAAGTGTAGCATTGCATCGCGTGTATGTGTGCATCTGCATCTCTTCCATAATCACACAACATCGGATGGCCCCAAGACTTGGTTTTCCTCCCCCTCGTCTTCCTCCATCTACTGACCTTCTCCTGCTTGTACTGGCCAGTCGGGTTTGAAAAACTTCAAGGATCTAAGCGCTGTCGCAGGAAAAACACATCCGGCTAGAAGCCGTTCTCAACCTATGGGATTTATTTGGGACGAACTTACAAGGGTTGGAATTTCAGTTACAATAGCCAGGGTATGAAGCTAGATCAGTATGGGTGTGTGGGCATTTTCTCGGGGAGCACAGGCAGACGAGACGACGAGGTGTGGATGTTGGAACGAGATCGACTCAATGGCTAGGTGTAAGAAGGCTGTTGATGGGTCTTAGGCTGTCTGACATCTTGTATATCATCACAGTCATTGCGGTAGGTCAAATTTAGACATTTCCAAAAATGGGATTAGATGAGCGGATGAGCAGAGAAGATGGACATCTAGTCAAGTAACTGTTGGATTCAAACGTGGGAATATGGCATTCACCGTCCGGTTTCCATGGGTCGGGATTTGGTCATTATTATTAATAAAGTGGAAAATTGTCATTTCGGTCCAACAGCCTCTTTTTTAATAGAGTGCGATCCGACCATCAGAGTTACATGTACCCATCCGGTCCCAAAAAGATCTACATGCTTGTTAGCCTAGACCAAAAATTCGCACGGTCGATAATTAGATTGGCAGGGCAGGCTAGTTAGTATGTGGGAACAACTGGCCCTATGAACTCGGTTGCAAACTTAGGCTTCTGACTGGATCGAAAGTACGAACATACGGACCCAAGTAATTGGGAGGAAGGAAAAGAAAATGAGTTACATCCTATCGCGTGAATGAAGGGGATCAGGAGGGGAGCAAATGTACTAAGCAAATGGCTCTATGATGCAACGACAATCCGCAAATCGTTCCAAAAGGAGTAGTAGATAGAGTGAAAGACTGAGGTAATCATACTGATCAGCCAAGATCTTGATAATACTTCGATAGTTGTACCGGTCTAAGCCCTCTGATGCACTGATCAAGCACACCCGCAAATCGACCTAAACGAGCTGTCCCTTAGCTGTGTTGGTGGGAGGTCAAAAGACATAGCCATTCAGGGTCATGCTCGGTAGCCTGTCACGTACAAAATATACAAAATACAGTGGCTTGAGTGACCTCATTTTTCAACGAGTTTTATTGCAGCTAAACCAGAAGTGGAGGATCTATTGCTGCTTCAACTCTCGAAATCTCTTGAAATCATACTAATCTTATCTAGGGCAGAGGCAGCCGAGACAATCTGTTTCCCCCATCTGCAGGCAGCCGAACCTCTCTGACTGTTATCTGACAAAAATATCAATCTTGATCTCGACTCGATGACCCAAGAATAACACGGAAGCAAGCAAGTAGACAAAGACAAAGTAACGTAACGCATTACAACAAGTATAACGACCGATCGACCATCCTGTAACCTGGCCTCCACGATGTGTCTAGCAAGGCATCATTTTCATGCTGTAAGATCTGAATTCATCAATTTTCCCATTTCCCTATTTTCATTCATCTGACCAGACTTAACTGCGGGTCTAAACATGTGGTCCACTTAGAAATGCCATAACAAAGTACAGTACCGTACCGTACAGCCCTGAACCCTTAAAATATTGTTATGGTGTTGTTTGTTATCTGAGGTATGTTTCCTACTGGCCTATTCTAATAGCCGTTTCCTAGGTACTGTCCTAAGTTCTAACGTCGCTACTAAACTACCCCCAAGGCTGTGTGCACTTTTTTTATCGTCATCCTCTGGCATTTGATTGGGAATGTCTTGAATGACTGGTCGAAAAAGT
This sequence comes from Botrytis sinoallii, assembly GCF_014898435.1. Taxonomy (NCBI): domain Eukaryota; kingdom Fungi; phylum Ascomycota; class Leotiomycetes; order Helotiales; family Sclerotiniaceae; genus Botrytis; species Botrytis sinoallii. Next base: position 830,009 of record NW_024066029.1, on the reverse strand, counting down.
AAGATTGATCTGATTTTAATACCCAAACAGCGGGTAAATTGGTCGTTTCGCGCGTCAATGGCAAAGGATACCTACCACCTGGCACTTAGCTACCTAGTCTCGAGCTAATTAATATGTGGATGAGATAATGGAAGTGATCAGTGGAGAAGTAAAAAATTATAAGCTTTCAGATGCTAGAACGGCCACTAATGGTTATGATGATTAGTATCAATTTTTAATTCTTGCAGCGCGTTTGCTAGTAACCTTCCCTTACGGAGACTCGGAGTACAGTCATCCAACACGTTTGCCCTCTAGAAGTTTATTCCCCATGACCAAATACCTATTAGTTTGCGTGATGATTCTCGAAACACTGGGTTGGAAAGATCAAATACAAATCCAAGTGCTATTGACAACGTGCTATTCGGCAGGGCAACCATGTTATCTCTGATCCACACAGCATTCCGGTTCCGGTACGATCATACATCCGGGATATGAGAGATATCTACTCTGCGATTGACTGTTAAGAGGTCTTTCACGGATATTCCATATATGAAAGGGTAATGATGGAGTCAGGAAACCTTTACTTAGACGTCCCTGGATTTCTCGCGAACTTTCCAAAATTGAGCGTGGTGTCGTAGCGGGAACCCTTGCGGATAAGAATCTCATTATCTGATGGTGAAAACATCCCGATACTTGAGAACACATCCCCAATTCAGTCAACGGCCTCAGCACTCACTCTAAACGAGATCAAATTACGAGATGGCCCAAAAAAGATACCTCAAATCATCTCTCAGCCAATCATTGTCAGATCTATCTGACAACAATGACAAGGCTTAGTCTTTCATTTTGTACTCTTCCTCAAGACCCTGGGACGAATGGACCCCTGAGCCTGCTTTATACCATCAAATGTAGCAACTTGAAGTGTTGTCTTGCAATCATCTGTTGGAAATACCAATTTCATTCAATTAGATGCATTCTACGTTTTCAGCTACTGCTTCTAACAATCTTTTGGGGTCGTTAGCTCTTCTAAACGAGGGACTAGAAAACCATACAGTCATTCCGATTGTACTAATAACTTGCCCCATACAATAACAAAACCTCCACTTGCCCTTCCCCATATTACTTTGCACTCTTAACCTAATTTACTTAACTTACTTGCCGTTATAATGGAGCAGAATGAGCATAATATCCTTGCTCACGGGTAAATTTTGTTACCTTTATGTCGGATCTTAACCAGTGCGTCTCCTGCAGTTGGCTTATATGACAGGGGTGCCACCGATTTGAACTTCCATGGACCATGGGGCTCACCCCCCTGCTTCCTCTTCTAACTAGTTCCGTATGCCAACCTAGACTGCCGCAACGCTGGTGAGTTACAGGATTCCTTGAAAGCCGCTATGTTTATATATATTTATTTGAAAAGCACGACAACCCTTGGAAATCTGCCTTGCAATACTTATATGCTCGTAGTCTTCCTTTCTCTTCCTCGAAAGAACAAGAAATATACAGCTCATCTACCACCCTACATCCTTCAATCTTCCTAGCACTTGAACTCCAGCTATTCTTGTAGCTTCATATTGCATCTTCAACCTTTCACATCCTGTTGGATATCACTCCCAAAGCTCCCAAACTCCCGATTCCTTCAGGTTTATATTCGTCACGGTCCAAGTCCTCATTCTCCACAGTCATCGCCTCAGATTCTGTATGAAATATCACATCACACTTCAGGGATCTTTATTACACCTCTCCAAGTCGTGATCTACCAGTACCTGGCACTATAAGCCATTACTCAAGTCACACTTCTAGCCCCCAACCGTTACATTAGCTATTTGCTCCTTCCATCACTTCTCTACTTCTCCTAATATATCTACTCTATTCTTATAAACACTATGGAGTTGACACCACAATCCACTCGTTCCCCAACGCCGCCTTTCACATTCTCAGGCCACTCACAGCCACTCTTTGAATATCCTTCACCGGCTCAAAGTGACTCGAGATACAGATCGACGGATTCTATTCAAGGCTTGGGACTCTATTCTTGCTCTATTCCAGGATCTCCACCAGCAATGGACAATCAGGATGCTAGCTCGGAGTCAGGAGGCTCATCATCTGTGATGACCAACCACTGGGCAGATACGCCTTTGCAACACCGTGATTCGCCCAGGTCATCAAGGTCAACGCCTAACATCCTTTCCGCGGAGTATGATCCCTTTGCCTCCTATAATCCGGCAGTATCAGCTCCTTTCACTTCTGATATATATACCACTTCCCAAACTGCCGAAACATCCATTCTTCCAGCTTCTCCACTTCACTCCAGCAATACCTCTCATCGCTCTTCACTTTCTTCTGTTCCACCTTCAGAGATCTTTACTCAAGCAGGATCGATACCTTCTTACACTCCACGTATAAAGATGGAAGACCATCCAGAATATGCTCCAAATAGTGATTCCTTCACACTAGGCTCCCCCCACAATGGCCACACTCAATATGTTGGTGCAACAAATACTTATCCAGGGTCGCTCGAGACTTCGTACTACGACCAATCACCATGGGGACAAAAGGTTGAATACACTTCCACTGACTTGCCACCATTCTCGGCTCTACAAATCCCGATTTATGACAGACGATCCGAAAGTCAGGATGGATCACCATCACAAGATTTTCGACGTCCAAGCGTAGTAGCAAGGACCAGGGGACCTCGAAAGCTCACCACCAAGGAAGACGCAAACTTCCAATGTCGTGTTAAAGGATGTGGAAAGCTTTTCGGTCGTAGTTACAACTACAAGGCGCATATGGAAACTCATGATGCAGACCGAGAGTATCCATTTCCATGTACCGTGGACAACTGCACCAAAAAATTTGTTCGGAAGACGGACCTCCAACGCCACAACCAGAGTGTTCACATGAAGCAACGAAACCATAAATGTGACTATTGCAGTAGATACTTTGCAAGAAAAGACACACTGAGAAGGTACGCCTCCCTCCCACTCTATATCTTTACTGTCCCCCCAAACTAACAACTGCAATAGACATATGGAAGATGGTTGTTCTAAACGCTTTGATATCGAAACTGTTGATTTCAGACCTCAGAACTACGTTATGGACAACAATGCCATAAACACCCTAAAGCTAGTGCTTCCACCTCATCCAGATCAGATGGGACGGAATCCATCTTACATTCAGAACTCTCACTATTCATCACCCCCACACAGCGGAAGCTCCGGTCATGCGCCTCATGATGCTATGGTTAGCCCTCTTACATCATCCTCATCAGGGGCTCCATATCTAATGACGACAAGCTCGGAACATCACAATCATGAGCCTATCTGGCATACTCAGTAGATTTTACTATCATTATTGTTCGGCGCAAGGGAGGATATTTGAGAACGGTCACGGCGAGAAGGATACCATGGGCATAAAATTTCCGAGGGAATTTAAAGATTATTTCATTTCATTTTCATTTCCATCAGAGCCTTACACAAAATATTGCAAAACACGAAAAGATCACCTAGATTTTCGATAGCTCAGCGCTTCGGTTCAAACTCATCAGTCATCATCAGTCATCAATCATAAATGAATTTTTCCAAAAAAAAAACCGACGTGCATACGCGGATGTCAGATGTCAGCACGAACCTGCATTTTTGGTATCGTATTGTACCGCCGCACTATTCATTCAGCATGTATACTATCACACTAAAAAGATACTTCCGGTTCAATTCCAAAGAATTACATGTCTCCATACGCCAAAGAACACTTGTTAGGTTGGGGGTCGCTGATGGTTCCACAACCGGATGTACGATGCACGACCGACCGCACGAATTCAAATGCAAGATTGGGAGATGAATGCTCAGCGCTCGTTCACGCGTCCATTGGGAAGTGCAGTCGCGATGTTGGCTGCCCTGCCTTGCATTGCATCGGGTCAACTGTTCTCTTTTTCCCTTTCCTACCTGTTTGGTTGTGTTGTGTTGTGTTGTGTTGTGTTGCTTTGCGTTGTGTAATCATACTCGGTGTCATTTTGGGGAAATTATCCACCCTTTTTTTTGGATTCTGCAATCTGCGATTTACAAAATCCCGATGGTTTGGATTCGAACCTCGGTCGCTTCCAATATCAACTCATCACATGTACTTTTACAAACAGTTGGGTGGATTTTCTTGAGAGTGGGATCTCGATGTTATCCATCAACTTATTGTATTGATTGTTTGTTTTCCGTTTTTCTTCTCTAGCAATCTTGTTTTATTTAAAACTTCTCTTTTGTTCATTCTTTTTTTTGTTTCCTTCAGCGTACGAATACCCTTTTCAAATTCTGTAATCCCGCCGTCAGCGGGATACAACATCATACAAACGGTCGGTCGGCACTGGGAAACAAAGGCTTGGTAGGATGATGGATGGATTGATGGATGAAAAAAAGACTTGGGCTTTGGTAGGCAAGGTCAAGGTCATGCATTCATTTGGGAATATGCGCGATGGATTCGGAAACGAGATGATTTTTAAACGGCAGGGTAAATATGGGATTGGGCTAATGGGATTGGATGGAAAAGACATGATGAATTCCGGATCTCTTCAATTTTTGATATAAATTTTTATTTTCTTATTTTCTATCTCTTTCCTTACTATGTGTATGAATCGGAGCTGAGTTATGTGATATGGTACCTTACATAGAGAGATTTCTATTTTCCCGTTTCTTGTAACTGCCAAAAAATATGGTGAAGGGGAAGGATGTTTACAAGCGAGTTGAAGCTGGATCGTTGGATGGCCAAATTAAAATTTGGGGACTGTTAGTTGCACAGATCAAATAGATGAGATAAGATGACATGGAAAAATAAAATTCCATTTTGGATTGACACCTGAGTTAAATTATTTGCTTTACCTGAACAACCATTATGGAATTTTCGTTTGCCTTGTTTTGAGTGCTCTCGGTGTATGTATTCGTTTTTGCGTTGCAAATTGGATGCTGTATCATGTATGCCCCTTTCAGCTTTCTCTCTCATCGTACCAGGAGTTGGAATAATCTTCGATTCTCTCGAGATCATTGGGCACCTCGTGAAATCCCAATTGGGGACATGATTCTGAATTTGGAATTAAATCATTCACATGATAGGAATTATTTGTATTTCGTTGTTTCAATGTTGGTAAGGAGCTTGGGCTATTAGATATAAATTGGATGTAAATTAACTTATTGGCTACTCAAGTATCTAATCAATAGGTGAAATGGAACCATGGTCATTGCTGCTTAGAATGATGGATGTGATTAGGGCGGCAGGTACGAAATGAGGCTAATGCTGACTTATATGATGGGGCTAGTGGGTACAAACTGACAAAGAATAGGTGTAATCGAACATGAATAGCTCAAGAATATATGAATGCTAGGGTAGGGGTAAAGATGTAAGTAAGAAAGGGAGAACATTATGCCGGGTCGATGGGTTGGATTGGAGGGTGTGCGGTAAGCGAGAATCACAGGGGTATTAGCAGGGCAAAACGACCGGGAAGTAGTGGCCGGGGAGGAACAAAGGTACTTACCGTATGTACGAAGTAGATGTATGACTTGATGGAAAATTGGAAATAGAATCAAAATATTAGATGGGAAATACTTTTTGGACGGACTAGAGCGAATAGAGAAGGTAAGAGCAGAAAATCAGGGCATATCCCCCTCTCCTTGTGGATTAATCATACGTTTTTCTGTTGCTTTGAAGGGTGCTTACACAGTAATGACTGTAAATCTGGCGTCGATACCGCTCCAATGGATTGGCCATCTATTGGCTGAAAATCCGAGCTGTTGGTTGGTGAAAAATATGGTCATTGGTCGGAAGGCTAAATTTCAAAAAGGACGCATACCCTTGCGTCTCTACGGAGTAGAGACCAACGGGCCAAAACTTAACCCCACAATGAAAACCGGTCCGGACGGAGACGGGGCAGATGGCTGTGCGTGTTCCGGGCAGGGGAAGAATCGGTATTTTAAGCGCGCGCATTTCACCCCCTAAGATTGATGTGTTGTCTTTCGATTTGTTAGATATGTCAGATGTTGGTTCCACTGCTGGCCGTCAACATGGTTAGTTTCGGCTGACAATGCTGATCATTTGCACATCGAGATGCAATTGATAAGGGGAGCTCCCGTTGAGTCCCTTCTCGATAGACGAGGCTAATTGCACGGAGTAATACCGTGAAATGTAATTTTGTAATTTGAACTAGGATATTTTACATTTATGCACAAGGGAGCAACCGAATTCATGATAACCATGACCCACGATTGTCATACATGATGCATGTACAACCGTTACATTCTGGCCCGTTTCTTGCTTGTCATGCTCGTGGCAACGTTGTCCGATATACTGTTTGTTTTGATGGTACATAGTGTAGTTCGCTTCTGAACATTGGGTTTCATTTTCACCCACACTTCAAAAAATGGCGCTACGCCGAGTACTGCAAAGAACACTCTTTCTGTGTTACCCTTGATCGAAGGTTTCAGAAGCTTTTGAAACAAACGAGCTTGGAGGCTGAGATCTGATTAAATAAGCCGATAAGCCAAGAAGTAATCAAATCCAGATGATATCGCTACGGATAGCACGGCAGTGGTACGCACCTAAACGGCGGCTACAATCAAAAGCATCTCGCCTAGCTGGAGTAGTTGAATCTTTCGATAGACGCTTTGATCTTCCATGGGAGATCATCGTTGATGCCTGCTATTAATCTCATCTGAGCTTGCTTTTTCCTTTTGAGGATAGCAACAATCCCGGAAATGTTATCCATGATGTTCTGGACGATAGTGGAGAACTCAGGGGATTAACGGGATATATCGTTCGATTGATAGTGGCAAGTGAAAATCATGGAGAACGATGGACGAGGACTGGGTTGTGATCGCTTAGATAAGGATTAGATACATTGGTAAAAAGAGTTGAATTCAGTTCGAATCTCAAGTGCCCACCATCACATTCTCCCATCCGTTCCCCCGCTGAGTAGTAAGTGGTTAATAATATATGAGGACCTTGCAAAAGTTACTTTGGTGATGGTCTTTCGGCAACTCCTTTCAGACAAAGTACTGGGTACTACAAGATACCTGGGCTCGAGACGTAACATGCAATATCTCTGTGTATAGATTTGACTTCAAAATGGAAGGATAAATGGAAAGATAATTGTGAAATCATGGGTAGTGTCTTGGCCGACTTTACAAAAACTTATCAACAAGTTTCCACAGTAAAAAGCAAGAAATTATCCGGACTTATTTTCTTGATATTATGTCATATCTCATGATCATCTCATACAAGATAGAAGGTGTGTGTGCTTGAAATGTTATGTTGTACATGGGCAACGAGAAAACAACTGTGAATCTTACTGAATATCGGGGTGATCGTTCCCCGACGCTAAGAGACCCATCGCCTAATTCGGGGTATTCTCCGTTCCATTACTACATTACACCCAGCCCATTACATTACATCTTTCTATTCTTGTACCAATTTCCATTCTATGGTTACCACTCACATTGGCTGATTGTCTAGTTCTTACTATGCATCAAATCTATTGTGTATTGTTGGCAAGTTGGGAGGATATTGCGGGATATCTCCTCATTGGTCAAGTCTACGAACTGCAATGTAAGTAAGCAATCATGTCTACGTGGGGGGGACCTGAATAGTCTCACAAATGATCCTACACATCGATACAGGACAACGGCAGTTGTCTAATTCGCACAGCAACAATGCGTACTATCAAAAGCTGACTGGCTGACGGGGGCTTTATCTCATCTCATCTCATCTCATCTCATTTAAAATGCGGACCAGAATTCTATAATCCATGATCTAAGCCGACAGACAGCCCCATCTATCTGACTTGGCCCCCAACATGATTAACCACCAGCCTTACATAATCCTTGATATTCAAGATGTATAGAGATTAACGGCATAAGTATTACAAAACACATCAAAAAGCGATCAAGCTTTTTCCTATTTTTATTATTTAAATCAATTATATTATTATATTAATTGAAAATTTATATAGTAAATTCTAGATAATGAAAATATTATAAATTTATTCTACTTTTAACAAAATCATTCAAATTTATCGAAATTCAGATTGTGTGAACAAGGGAATTCACTTCAAAAGAATGACTTCAATACAATGGCTACTGTATCAAAGGTATTTAGGCGAATGCGAAGGAGACTAGCTCTTTCAGTAGTGCCTATATAAGGCCTACTATTTCCCCTCATTAGCTAGCTCTTTAGATTGAATACAAATAGACATTTAGGGGCCTACTGATAGTGGGAACCACGTCTTCCGTATCTCTCTCGAACCAACACAGATTTTTCTTTTTAGAAATATTATTTTAAATCTATTTAGAATCTATAAAAAGTTTTGAAAACTTCAAAAGCTTTAAAATTGTAAGAATTGAAAATTTGAATAAAAGGATTCAAATTTCGAAATTTTAAAAGGATAATTGAATATTTAATAAAATTAATAAAAGCAATATTAGAATTTCATAAAACAACAATTTTTATTAAAAATAAGGCTTATACAATTTATCCCATCAACCTCTATATATTTCGTCTGAACGAATGCATTACGCTAAAAATTCTCCACTCAAGGTTGATAGTTAGAATGCGGCAGTGCGAGCTGCAGGAAAGTCTTCAACAGTTGAAGATAGCTTCATATGTCGACATAGCCCCGGAGATTTAATCTATTCCCCTTGCTAAGTCGTTATAAATCTGTCTGCTTGTATTTTTACGTACACCAAAATATACCAAAACGTGGATGACACGCTCTTCTTATTCTGCAAGGTTCAGAAACCTGGTCAACCTTCTGGTAGGAGCAATGAGCCACCAAAATTAGACAGACGACTTCCACCCCTCCATCACACCTATCGCAACCTTCGATGATCGATTCCTTCAAGTATCCTTCCACTTGATTGGCATCAAGCATCGTTCACCAAAGCTACCTTAGCTACCCTGTAATGTATTTCCGGATAAACTACCTGGACATTCTCTCCTTGTTCATCAGAAGATGATACCTATTCTTATCACTAAACTCTATATCTAATACCTCCAATCTCATCATTCCGCACTTGAAACGAATTCGGAGTTGAATTCCGTTTCGGGTACTTCAACGAATGTTCGTTTGCGGATCGAAGCCAGTTAAGGCAGCGTAGAATCCTAATAACATCTCCATCAAAGATCTCACAGCGTCGTTCCGTTCCGCGAGGCACAGTCTGCACCTGAAATGGCAGTAGAGCCCATAGCCTACATGCCATATGCAGTCCTAGTGGTTGCGCATCTTCAGCGCTTAATAAATACCTTCCAGTGGAGTATCGCGGCAAGTCAAACAAGATCTTCAAGCATTATGCAGTCGGTGGAACAGCCATCCACACACACACACCAAAATCGTATATGCCAGTGTTGATGTGCATCTGAATATTTTTAGAGACCAAGTGGACACTCTTGTTTCAAAAAGTATTCTGGGTCCCAAAGAACTCCACAATGAGACAATCAATAGAAAGGGGCCTTAAATTTCAGTTCTCTAGAGAAATGGTTTGTCCAATAGGAGATAGATTTTGATATTGTGCCTCTTTAGTTCTCCAAGGATTATCTGCACTCGTAAAAAGTTTCAGCCATTGCCCATTTGGGACTCATCAGCAGTGCATCAGGAGTCATAAGCCAATTCTGGGTCTTTAATAGGAATATGAATGTTGCTAGAACTCTCGGTTTATTTCCTATTTTGTATTTTGGACTAGGACGGCCCAGTGCGAGACCGAGGAGAGATTCTATATAACCGCTTTTCGAGCAAATTATCTTTAACATAAATCTGCTTTGGCTTCAAATCATCTGGTCAATTCCATACAAGGTGGTTTTAACTAGCTTGGTGCCGCTGGAACATGGGAAGTCGTTTGTTCAGCCAATAACAGGTCAAGTTGACTTGAATGTCTCGAGTTGCCCTAGTCTAGCCTCTCCTTATCAACCGAACATCCATGAATGAAATCCTTCTACTCATATGACACGAGTGACTTTTTGCCACCTATTATGTGCCTCTCCATTTTGAATGGCTCAACGGTTTTCCGGCTGCGGCCTATCAAGTAGCCATTCACACCTGCCTCCAAGCCAGTGCCCCGTCGTGCGATCCGATATGTTGAAACCCTGTAAACATTCGTCACTCTAATAAAACTGAACTGTGTCAGAATACACAGGTTACCCCATTAGTATCACCGACGTCGCCGGTAAGCTAAGTTGATGGGTTGGTAATCGCCGAGAAGAAAGGCAACGGAACTACTCCGAGACACCTCACTTACGCATCTGATACTATGCGAATATTACATACAGTATAAGGAAAACAGCCATTCAGCACAATGGCAGAGAGTGATATGTTTACCACATGCCTAGTAGAATCCCGGATTGTGTCAATTCGATGCGGCATGGCAAAGACTGGCTGTCGATCACGGGATTACAGAGGACAAATGCTGCACGACACCCACCTTGCAACGTGAGAAATTTCGCAGATTTTCCCAAAAATAACAATTGTGCGATTCCATTCGAATTGGTAAGAGCTGCCTCTTATCGTGCTATTTCGTTTCACAACCAGGCTTCCAAAAAATGGATCTAGGTTACATTCGTTCACCGGGGAAGCACCGGAACTACTCCCGGTTATCACTGAAGTTTTTCATTTCTTCAGGAAAATAAGCTGCATCAACTGTGTTTCTTTATACAAACGATGATTCGAAAATTTTCCTTGCCCGAGAACAGGCAATGAGATACCGGTGTAGGCAACCATCTACGAACCCCTCCAGTTTGTGTAAATACCTCCTAGTTCAAACATATCGATGAATCACACTCTACGATAGGTACTCGGGAAAGATAGAAAGTCTACCTTTGAGTTCCGGAGCTCAGGGTCTTGATCCTATCAGAGGAACAATCACTCAAAACAACATAATCTTCGCTTCCGCGAAGTTGGTTTCATGCAATGCGACGAGGTACGAATGGTACGCTGACTTCTGCAATATCCCCTGGATTTCACTTTACTGTTAGTGAACATCCCACATGTTTCTAGACTTTTGTGGTTAGAAACAGTCGGGTGCAGCGTAGAAGTACAGAGATTGATGGGATAAGTTATATAAGCTTCATTTTTAATAAAAATTATTATTTTACAAAACTCCAATATTACTTTTATTAATTTTATTAGATATTCAATTATCCCTTTCAAAATTTCGAAATTTGAATCCTTTTATTCAAATTTTCAATTCTTATAATTTTAAAGCTTTTAAAGCTTTTAAAGCTTTCAAAGCTTTTTATAAATTCTAAATAGATTTAAAATAATATTTGTCACGATAGAATTAGCCTATATAAACCCAATTAGCTTAATGCTATCGGTGATAACGTGGTTTATCATCGAGTGGGCTATATCACCGAGTGGGCCACTTTCACCTCAATTTACACCTTCAAACCTATATTATTCAATAACGATTGAATTAATTGATTAAAACTATTAAGAATCTAATAATCTAGGATCTATTATATTATTTTGATAGGTTCTTGTATTATGACCTGTCTTTCTGTATTTATTACAACACCGAATAGAAAGTGCTTCCTTATTAGAATTCCTTTCTTTTTGATGCTCATTGTGTTGAATCTGAATATCAATCTTTTGTTGAGATAATATATCAAGAGCTTCTTATCTAGTGAGTACTCCTCCTTGACGCAATTGGGTTTTTTTCGCGCGTCGACGCTTGCTTAATGCCTCATTTGCCTTTCGAAGTATACGAATCTCTGCACTCAAAAGTGTGTTCTTATGAGCTAATCTCTTTGTATCTTTAGCTAAAGCTAATACAGTCTCGAATATAGGTGTAGGAGAGCTTGATTGATGTCGAGTTATTCGAGATTTCATTAAAGTTGATTGAGAAAGAGCTTCAGTTGGATTATGAGGGGTTTGAGAGATTCATTGATCTAAATCGAAAAAGGGAGGGGTAGGTGTACGAATTCGAATATCCAATTTCGAAAGCACAGCATCAGGATCAAAGGGTATTAAACCTGCTCCTCTGAACCCTGATTTCATATTCTGAGAAGTGATTGATTCTTTGTATGCAGCTTTAAAAGCTATAAAGAATTCAATCTTCGAAATATGATTGATATGTGTTTTGATAAACTTATCAATTTGATCATCATATAAACATTTCAGATTCCTAAAATAGCCTACATCAAGTGGTTGAGTTAAATGACTTGAATGCGGTGATAGATTCAAGTATATAATATCATTCTCTTTACAATATGCCTGAAAAGCTCTTGCTCCATGGCTTTTATGCCCGTCTAATATCAACATTCGATATCTGCCCTTTCTTCGATTCTTAATATGCTTATCGAAGTGTTTCAATCATTCTAAACCTATCTCATTGTTTATCCATCCATTAGATGTAGGTTTAATAGCCCAATCCACAGGAAGATCGGTTTCGGTATACCAATTGGAGAGGTGAACTTGTCCCTGAACCACTAGAAATGGGGGAATAGTTTCACCCTCTCCATTTCCACATATTATTGCTGTAGCCCATTCTCGATTGCCTAACTGTATTGATTTATTTCTGCTGTATCTTTCGGCACTAGTAACAACCATTGCTGCAGATATAATCCCTATCATAAAGCCTGTTTCGTCGAAATTGTAGAAATCGCTGTCCAAAATGCCGTATTTCGCTTGCATATTCGCAATCACTCGAAACCAATCTTCAATGAGCTTAGGATCTTTGCAGAGAGCTTTTTGGAAATCATAAACACAACTAAAACGCGTTTTTAATTCGATTCGATGTTGTACGAATCGATATGCCCAGAGCTTTCCAATGTGTTTCGAACCCCTCGATTCAAGAATATAATTTGTCATATCTTTTATATTCTTGATATTGGATAGAAATCCTCTTGAATCCATATCAAGTATATATTCAATAATCACATCCTTTTCCAATTCTGTAATTTTATAGCAATTCGCTCGAATCTCTGTATGTGGAGTTAAACCGTTCATTCTATGGCTGATCGTTGTGCGAGGTATATTATATAGCTTAGTAATCTTTCGAATGCTTAATTTTTTATCTTTTTGAAGAGTTTCGATGGCTAAAAGTAAACGTGCTTCTTTATTTGTAGATTCCATAATAAATGGTTGATAAAACGCGTGTTGAATATGAAGAGTGCGAATTGAGGTGAAAGTGGCCCACTCGGTGATATGGCCCACTCGGTGATAAACCACATTATCACTTTTAGCGTGATAATATTTCTAAAAAGAAAAATCTGAATTTCAATAATTTTAAATGATTTTATTAAGAATAGAATAAATTTATAATATTTTCATTATCTAGAGTTCATTATATAAATTTTCAATTAATATAATAATATAATTAATCCAAATAATAAAAATAGGGAAAAGCTTGATTGCTTTTTGGTGTGTTTTACAATACTTACACTATCAACCTCTGTAGTAGTATTTTTTAAAACAAAGTGCTTACTTAGAGTATCCAGTAGTCCGGACTGCAATGTCACAATCAACAATGTTGGAACATTCAACTCCTTTTAACGTTTCATGTAAGTAGTTTTTGATTAATTGTTTTATTGAAAATAACTAAGCCCATAAGAGTAATAACAATATTTTTAGAACATCGAAACTAACAGTCTAGATCAGATTGCAACTTGGGTCTTTAACAGGATTAAGAAAACTTATCTAGACTTCTGAGTTGAACTTCGGGATTTACTAGGCCTGTTGAAACCCGACTTCGGGCTTTGGTCGGCGATGGGTATTCATTCAGAATTTTCCAATCTTCCAGCATTTCATGTCAATGATGATGTCGTATTGTCGAAAATTTGAGCCACTTACGACAGTTCGTATTGTGCTGCCTAAGGAGCGAGAGCGAAAGAGAATATGATGTTCAAAACATTGATTGGAAGAGGGGCTAGGATTTCTGCAAAGTTGTTTGTAAACGCTGGTTCTCGTGTAGTATATGCAGTCTCTCGTCTGAAATTGCTGAGAATAGTATCTCGGCTCCCAGAAATGATGCTGTATATCTTCGCCAGAAGAACCCGAGTTTGGGGAATAGTAGCGAAGATGATGACGATATTGCTCTTCTGCTACTTTTGAACAGAATGGCCATATCCTCGTAAAGTCACTCAGATCTTGAAGTCTGTGAAGCTTATGAGTAGCATTCGAATCTTTGGCTTTTTTTATCATTACATCAATTCCGTATCTCCATTCCTGCCCTCGTGCTCATCTGGTTGACTTGGGAATGCAAATTCCAGAGCTGTTTTATAACTTAGTGTAAAGTAACTGCCCTCGTCACCCTTGTGAATTTGCGTTCGGCATACCGATACTACAGTATTTGCCTACCCTATATAGTAGTTTTGCTTGTCAGCTACCACGATCTATGCTTCTGTCTTATGGAAAATGTTGAATATTTGGGATATAGATAGTATAGTCATTGCATTAGTGTGGCATCACTCAGAAGGGGGATCATAAGCACTCCAATTTCGTAGGTGTCCAGCGAATACTAAGCATGCGGATATATATGAGTGTTAAACAATTTTCAGGAATGGGAACGTGCAGTCTTCCGGGGGAAGTAGATACTTTGTGGGTTGTCCTATGAGAATAAGACCTCTATGTACACAATTGACCCATTTCTTTTTCTAATTGGCTTATACTTAACGTTATGTCTCAGTTTACTATACTAAACTATAAGCTACCAGAGACAATTAACCAACGTGCAAAACTAGTTGACTCATGCGTTGCGTAGATCGAATCTCATCTTTTTACGACAGACGTGAACGTGAACTATGTAAATCTCTTAAACCACATTGTTCTTTATCAAACACTTGCGAATGAATACCACCAATAACTTCCAAGAAGCTCCAGCTGGAAGCGAGATATTCTTCAACATCTCGGCAGCTGATTTTCTTTTCCTCATGAACAGAATGTGCGGATATGTATGTGCAACTATGCTCTCATTGTGGGAACAATAATTCAAATGACTCTTGACGGCGGTGATTTTGAAGTGATAATGTAGCGATATGTTGTTGCCATCACAGTAGGTGGAAATACAACGGCAGTGAAGGTTGGCCGTGCTTATACCAACGAACTTCAATTTTGATGCTGATAGATACCAATCAACTACTACTTCCCATAACTCATTTGAGCTGTCTAATTATGATGTTGACTTATAAACCCTCGTAGAATTCAATGTGGCGTTTCATTCAGTAGTATAACGAGTCAATCACCTCACTTACACCTCGCTTCCCCAGAATGTATTTCCAGAATTTGCTCCGGAAGGAAAGGAGCCATTTCGTGATCAACACTAAATCTTCCGAACATGGTCATAGAATTTACTAGATGTCAATGAATAGATTTTCACAATTTAGGCAATATCACCGCAAAGCTGGAGGGGTGAAGTATACTAGATCTTCCGGCTTGATCCCCCACTATATACTCATTCTGCATTTATCAGTTTGGGGCGATGATGAGGAAATGCACAACATTTCAATTCGGTCATCGAAGTTCCTAAATTAGCAGTGTGAGAGAAGTTGTTGGGTGCATATATTCTTGCTTGCAATGAGTCAGGTTTTAGCATGCGTACCGTTATACTCTGTCCTTCAGAGGCGTCTATACAATTCTTTAAGCTGGCTGGTATATGGGTGAAAATCTCCTGGAAAATAACCGATTTGCCTCTGAACTTGTCTTTTATTGTTCACTGTGAAATTAACATTTTGTGTAGGCTATTGGTTTATTAAGGCAATATTACACTTGTGTTCATATCGATCGTGAGATCATGCTCTTAGAGAGAGGGTATCTACGTGGTCATCAAGCTATCTATGTGTACCTAGTCATTCCATCAAACTATTTGCCCCACCAGTAACTTAGCTCTATGTATCATTTCCTTCTATTCCTTTCCCTCCTTGGCCAATTCGTTGTATGCCCATTGATAGCTACCCAAGAATATCGCCCCTCCAATACTAATCCACATTACTCTTGGACCTATCCCTGCGAAGAATGCTTTTGGACCACCCGTAGCTACTATCTCCTTCAACAAAACCTTCGTTGACTTCTTCTGCTTCTCTAACATCATCCTCGTCTTCAGCACATCCAAAGGGGTAGTAGCCGCAGCCGCCACTGCACCCGCAAGACTTCCCATAAGCCCACTTTCCACTGCGTTCACAGTATCTCTTCCACTTGTTCTCTTCCTATATGCCTTCATAGATTCCCAGAGAGGAAATTGTATGATTGTAAAAGGCACTTCCCGCATTATGGTAACACTCCAGCCACGATAGAGTTCCCTCCACACTCCTACAACTCCAATGTGTTTGTATTGTCCTAAAATCGCCTTGAGCGTGAGTAAGGAGCTTGAATATTGCCCCGCCTGAGCTCTCTGCTTGACAACTTCCGTGGGCACACGAACGGCACAAGCGGCGATCTCTCCCAGACTTGCTGCAACCATATGCTCAACTGCTTTCCCCGTTTCGCGACCCCCGGGTATATTTGCATTTGAAGTATCTCGTCGTTTCGCGAATGCGCTTTTGGTAGCTTCGTATGTACAGAAGAACAATGCAGCTCCGGGCGCAGAGCCAATTATGGCAGAACCCACTCCCCGATATACTCCTGTAAAGCCTCCAGAGGCAATAAAGCCGGCAGAAGATTGAAGACGGGTTTTTAAAGTATCGAGAGGGAAAAGGGTGAGGTCGACCGTGGTACCGGCGAGGGCTCCCGCTAGGAGAGCGGGGGTGAAGTTTGATTGTGACATTTATGCGGAAGGAAGGAATTGAGCAAGTGGAGTAATTAAGGACCGTAGAAGAAGTGGTATTAAGGTGGCCGAAGCCGGATCGTACCGAGGCAAAGAAGATAATAGATGTGGTGGGTGAATTTCGAATTCATGGTTGGGGTGAATTTGGGATGACAAAGTTGAGGTTGGAGCTCGGGTAGATTTTCATCGTCTCTTTTTTGCGGGCTGATAGCATCAATTGACGCGATAACACGCGACACAATCATTCTTCATAGCAATTGTATCCTCAAGCATTATTGTGGATATTGATAGAATGAAATGCTGATCATATAATGGAAAGAACACCATGAAGCAAAATGCACTTCCGATTTCGATAAAGGAGTTTGCCGATGCACTTTTCAAAAGGCCATGTCAAGTTCCTTATCGTCATGACCAGCGGGGTCATAGGACTATAGGTATGTAGTTGCTATATTGTACAATTGATTACTACTAATTTCCAGATAGGACTTGCAGTGAGTGGAGGGGTAGATTCTATGGCCCTTGCGGCGTTGTGTATGCAGATGAAAAAGAACTACATACCGTTTGCTTCTGATGGATATCCAATACATCTTGGCAAGATCGACTTTCGAGCTGTTATCGTCAATCATG
This sequence comes from Botrytis sinoallii, assembly GCF_014898435.1. Classification (NCBI taxonomy): domain Eukaryota; kingdom Fungi; phylum Ascomycota; class Leotiomycetes; order Helotiales; family Sclerotiniaceae; genus Botrytis; species Botrytis sinoallii. The sequence goes on along the minus strand of NW_024066029.1, from coordinate 812,682 downwards.
GAGTACGAGATGGCAGTCTAGAAGAGGCTCAGAAGGTTATGGGGGTGTTGGAATCTCTTGGTATGTTATTCTTTTTGGATTTGTATATCTGTAGGCTCCTAACACAAAAATGAATTATAGGTATGACCGCACGAATTTTGACTCTCCCATGGAAAGATATTACTGGGAATCCTTCCCAGCTACCCAATTTCGAGAGCTTGGCTAGGAAATACCGCTTCCAGGTAATTGGAAAGTATTGTCAAAAGTCTGATATCAGTTCAATTCTCCTTGGACATCACGCCGATGATCAAGCCGAGACGGTCCTAATGCGTCTAGCGAAAGGCGCTCGGGGTGTTGGTTTACTTGGTATTAGACCCTCTTCTCCCATACCAGAATGTGAAGGCATTTATGGAGTTCATGAGAGTGGAAACCCAATAACACTTGCTCTACCTATAAAGTCCAAACAAGGCACAAAGTGGACCAATATCATTGGAAAAGATAAGTCTGCATCCGGTGTTTTAAAGATCATGCCTCAATTAGAAGTCGAGTCTGGCGGCATAACCCTCTATCGCCCTCTTCTTGAATTTCCAAAAGAAAGACTCATCGCGACATGTGAGGCTTTGGGCGTGGAGTGGTTTGAAGATAATACCAACAGCGATCCCACCCTGACAGACCGGAATGCAATACGGCATCTATATGATCAGAGTGGTCTGCCTATGGTGTTACCTAAATCTAGAGTTCTTGATCTTTCTGCTCAACTTCAAAATGTTGAAAATCTACGTCAACAAAAGGTTGATCAGCTCATAAAGCAATGCAAAGTCCTAAGCTTTGATACTAGGCGAGGAACTCTTATTATGGAATTCCCCTCGATACCTTCTATAACTCCCCAAGATATCTCCAGCAGATCCATTTTAGCCGCTATGCTACTCCGTCGTGTAATCATGACTATCACGCCAAATTCCATCGTATCACTGAATCAGGTTTCCGCCGCAGTTCTGGAAATGTTCCCATTACCTGATGTCACAACGCAACCAAAAACCATCAACACCGCTGGTATCATGTTTCAACCATTCAATGTCGATCGGAAATACCCGGGAAAGAATGAATGGCATATATTCCGTCAACCTAGATACAGGTCATCACTTGATGAAACTACTGTTCCAGAGCTACCCCCAGGAACAAAGCCTCAGTGGTTTCTATTCGATAATCGATACTGGCTTCAGATACATAACGAAATGCCCTCCAAGGCTGGTGAGTTAATCGTTCGATTTTTTAATAAAGAAGACATACCCAAACTGGAACGGTCTCTGGACGAGAGAGGGCTCCGGGTACTAAAAAGACTCTTAAGGACGGTGAATGGCGAAGAGAGATGGAGATATTCCCTACCTGTCGTGGTATGGAGACCTCATGGGGGCATGATTGTGGGCGAGGAAGTGATTCTCGGCTTACCATCTTTGGGCGTGAAGGTTGTCAGCTCCAGCAATGTGAAGTGGTCGTGTAGATACAAGAAGATAAATCTGTCTGATCTGGGTCTGCAAGCTGTTGAGGAGCTCAAGACTTTTAAAGTCCGCCGTGTGATGAAAGGTAAAGGAGAGGTCTCAGATAAGCCAAAGTTTGCACCTTGGGTTGCCAAGCGTGAAAAGTCTGTATGGGATGACATATTCGATCGGGGATCTCAAGCGAAGGGAGACACGAGTGATTAGAAGGTTGTCGATAAGAAATATACATTTTGAACCTAAATCAGTAACGAAATGGCTTTCGAAAAGCACTAAACACTCGCCTTCAAATCACGAGTGTATGTTTGCAGCAGTGGTTACATCTGGTCTAGACCTAGACTGTAGTCTACTTCCCGAATCTAATTTTGAAAATCCGAATTAAGACACGATTCAATTTCATAAATTTATCATCTCAAATCACTTGACAATCAAAACTCTTTCAAAAAAAAAAATCAATATCTACAATGGATAGGATATTACAAAGTTTTGATAATTAGATTACTATTCAGACTTCTAGACACACTATACTATACCCTGTCATCACATCTCCATACATCATTAGGAAAATATTCCAGCAGAAACAAGAAACCCAATCTCGACAAAGGCGAAATGGACGAGATGTCGAGATAATCCCCAGACGTTCGTTTCTATTTACGTACCACTTCATCTATCTACCAGGAGCCCTAGACTGTATCTGTATGCTACGACAGGTCTAATTAATACCTTACCCGTCTTATCTTCCAGCCTGTACATCTATCTACATACTCAACTGAACTGAATTGAACCGGACTATGCAAAGTAGGTATCATTACCATCTCATTTCTTTTCATTAAGTTACAATCTCCTCACAAAGAACCACCACATTCGATTTTGGTTCAAAAACAGAGAATAAATGCACACACAGCAATATAACGCGTATCAATCATCACACAAGCAAGCGAGGGAGGGAGATTCTCTAACACTCAATCCCCAAATTAACATCACCACATCACATCACATCCACAATCTCACAATCTCACATTCCCACTCTCTCCCCTCCCCTCCCTTTCCCTCGCACCCACAACCCCTCACCCTCACCCCAACTCCACCCTCCCCCTCTCACCCCCCTGCAACTCCCAAACCTGACTCCTCCCCTCTCCCATCTCCGGCACCTCACCCCCGCCCATCTCCACCCTCCTCTCTCCCGCCAACTCACTGCTCCTCTCCGCTCGATTCGCAGGTTCGCCTGCTAACTCCGGTTTGGCGTATGCTTCTCCCGCTTTGGGGTTGTGATTCTTTCCGCTTTTGCGCTTGCGCAAGAGGAAATATGTGAGGAGGGCTAGGAGAGCGATGAAGATGGCTGCGCCGATGGCGATTCCTGCTGTGGCGCCGGGGGGTAGCTTTGATGATGAGGGAGATGGTGGAGATGATGAGGATGGGGGAGTTGTAGTTGTGGTTGAGGATTCTATCGTCGATGACGATGACGATGCAGAAGAAGTAGTTGTTATCGCTAATGAAGAAGAAGTACTAGATGAAGAAGCCGAGGAGGTAGTAAAAGTAGAATAGGGTCTTGATGTGGGTGAAGCTATTACTGATAGAGAGGAAGGAGCAGGCGCATCAAAAACTTCACTGCTGAGACTCTTGCACGCGGTATCGTTGCAGCAGTTCCATTCGCTGGTCGTAGAGTTGTAGACGATTCCGATAGCGCCGCCGCCGTTGGTTTCAAGGTCGACTTTAGTATCGAGGAATGGTGAGTTGCAGGTTTGATTTACGGGAGTAGACACGTGCTAGCTGGATGAAGGGACAGATGAAAATTTCACGTACCACATTCCTTCGGACATACAGAAGCGGTATACGTCGGATCATTACAATACCCAAGATAATCTTCACAAAGCATTAGCACCGAGCAAACAACATTCCATTCACGCACACGCGTGCAATCCCAAAGATCTGACTTACATTCCGACCCCTCCGTCATGCCCGCCGAAGCTTTACAGATGTTATTCCCCACGCACGTATCAAACTCCATGCAACAAGTTAAGAAATCCTACTTCGCATCAGTACATATATGATGATGCAGATATCGATTCCTCAGAGAAACTCATCATACCGAAGTACTATTCACCGTTCCACACGGAAAATAATTCCGCGGCTCTATGGTCTCCACCCCGCCATTAAACCACGCATAGCAATTTTGTGTGAATTTATCCGTCATGATGTCGAGTTTTAGCTCTAGCTTTAATAAAGGTGGTATCAAGTATTTAATCAATGCCTCTCTCTGCACGAAACGTGACACACAAGCTTTCCTCGGATCAGAACAACAATTCAACAATTGGTAAATCGAGACGATGAAGAAAAGCAAGAATTTAACCATAAATTTCGCAAAAAGTAAAATTGGATATTCAAGGTATAGTACCACCTATCGCCCCGTGTCATGCGTCGATCCTTCCCATGAGCATTCTACCTATGGTGATGATGACCATGACCATGACCATGACCCGCTCATCTTGCCGCTCCTTTTTGAGTTGCCAAGACTGGGAGTCGCGGATGTGGATGCAATAACCATCTACATCTACGTATTTAAGTCGAGTATTTAACGTCAAATTCTTCGAATGTTTGATTTCTTGCATTTCTGTATATGATGGGACTACCTACTTAGGTATGAATTCATCATATCACTTGATGGGGGATACCGTGGATGATTGTGAAGGTTGTTGAAAACAAGTGTTTGAAACCCATGCATGTATCTCGAGCATCAAGAGTGGGGGAGAAGTGCTGTACGTACAAAACGACGAAGCAGAACGACTCGAAAGAAACCATGAGATGATTCACTACCAGTATCCTGTTCACAACTCTTTCAACTGGAGAAGTATATCCTGAAACCATAGAGTTCCGAGAGAACTCGGCGCTGCGCGGTGGTAGTTCAAAAGGTTAGTAGTGAAGGAGAATTTGATATGATGCATATCACGGGACGATGATGGTGCTTGGAATTTCGACGATGTGATGATGTTGTGATATCAAATTTGGATGGGTGGTATATATGATACATGGCATTATATCGTCAATGAACGCAGTTTCCCTTAGACTTTCCACCTCCTCCTCCTTCCTCCAGTACTCAAAGGAGATAAAAGATATACCAGTAACCTGGATCATACTATACAGCCTACATGATCAACCCACAACGCTTTTCTCGATTCATAGTCAATACATCTTTTAATTCTCCACTTAGATAGAGAAAATACTATGTGAGTCCTCCAGATACTCCCCCCTCATTATCCTCACTAACCACACCACAACCCCCCTCCCCCCTCACTTCCATCCAATTAAAGTACTCCCCAAACAGAATTCTTCAAATAACAGTGACATATATTTTTTCTCGATAGTAAAAATAGCTCCGAGATATCAAGCTAATCACAATGTTTTTTGCATACATACAATAGAATGGTTGAAAGGGTGGAGGCTCTAGCGATTCAATTGACTGCACAAGATATGACACTAGTTCTTGACTCATGGTAAGAAGCGATCGCAAGAAGAGTTGTAGTAGCAGGTCTAGGTGGGCACTACTATACCCCCAGCATCAAGGTAACCTGATGGCACTGCACCCACATCATTACTCTTCAAGTAACATCCATTAACCTCATCACCAGTCATCAACCATCAACTACGCAGACTTCACAAGATGCATTACCCAGAAATCATATAAAATTCAAGACCGAACACCGTATAATTACGTACTTCCTTTTCCCTGAAGTCCCTAAAGGTATCCCTAAGAATAATTGCAAGCGTTCCTATACGCTGCCAAAGAATGTGGTATCTGTCGCTATCATATCGTAATCCAATCGTAACCAAAAGTCGCATCCAAATTACCAAAACGTTTCAACCGAGAAGGGGTATGTATCCAATGTCCTCCAATCCATCCCACCCATCAACCATCATTCGTCATCCATCCCCCCCCCCAAAAAAAGTAGACCCCAATCATAACATCATAATTTCCCATGAAAAGTAAGTATACCCAATATTCAACTCCAAATCCATCCATACCATACCATACCATATCATACCATATGATGTCACTCCAATCCAACATCATCTACCAGCGCTGTACGGTCTATTCATCTCTGCAATTGCTCTCGCAATATCCGCCCATTCCAATTCCCTGCCTTTCCACTTTCCCCCAAACTTGCCTCCTGACATCTTGAGTTTCTCTTCCCATTTCAAGAGTTCATAACTAAATCTCAAATGTGGCTGGATGATAACATTTAATCTTCTGGCTCTGACAAAGCAATAAGCACGCGGAAATGAAAGATGCATTGTACGCATGACTTCGGCTATGCAAATAGTTGCGCTCCGAGAAACGCCTACACGGCAATGAACCAATGTTGCTGTATTGTTTAGTTTACCTCTTTCTGTTTGTTTGATTAGCAAGTGGTCTCTTGTAGCACATAGGGGGAAACCATACCGATAAAATCTAAACATCGTCCAAACTCATCGGTTAACGGGTCTACTCCATTGTCTTGCACCCGTTGGATCACCATCACGTTATCTTTTCCCCATTTATTCATTTCGCCATCTTTCCACGTTGCAGTTTCACCCACACTCAAAATCTGCTTGATGCCAAGACGTCGTAGAAGATCCGGATTGTTAGCATGTCCGAGATTCCCGAGGTACATATAGTCAGTAACGCGAGAGGGTAGACTTCCATCCATACACTTTATCCACTCCGGTTCCTCTTTGGCAAGATCGGTAATATCCAATAAGCTTGATTTTTTATGAACGGGCGATTCAGAAAGAAGCCGAGGTGCGATTGTTGTAAGGAGACTGACATCTTGCGGGTATGCAAAGAAGTTGCGCTTCTTTGAAATATGCAATTCAAGCCAGGCTTTAGGGATAGAGAGACCGGTAGCATAAGTGAAATATGCAAGACCGAGGAGTGTAGATTCGGTGTAGCCATCAGTACAATGAATCAGAATCTTTCTTTCCTTTGTCTTGGTGATCAAATCAACATCACCATCTTCATCTTCAGGCAAAATCCCGTGAGAAAGATTGTATATCCATCTACAAGTTTCGAGAATCCCATCGGCTTGTTCATGCTCCCAGGATGGTGGTTGAATCATTCCGGAAGATGGAAATCCTAATTGTCGTTTATTTGATCTCCCTTCTGCAATGTCTTGTAGTTCTCGAGGATTGATTTGGCCGAGATCATTGCATTCGATGAGAATATCGAATTCTCCTTCCCAAGACGCTTGGCGAGTTTCCGAGTATCCATCTGGGGTTGGACCCAACCAAACATTATGATCGATTTCCGAAGCTTTGGTCATGGCACACATCTCCACTCTCTCTTGATGAAAGAAATCCATGACTTCCCCAGTCCACCTCGCCCGAGAATCCACCGAAACAATTTGTGGATAGTTTTCCTCGAACTCACTAAACGCACTAGTGCATATAAATGTATTGTATTGAGATATTTCATGTCCTTGATTGAAATGAGTCTCACGAACAGCTTGTTGTGCAGCAGCAATCTCCCTCGCCAGTCGCTCGACATTACGCGAATCCTCTCCGTACACAATAATGTCTGATACCATGGCAGATTTCGCGGCTTGTATTTGAAAGTTGCGGACCGAAAATCCTTCTTTGGGGTCGACTTCTTGAAATTCCGTCGTGATTCCAAACTTCAAGAACTCGTCAGGAGTGATTGCACCTTTCAGTCTCGAAGAAGTCAAATCTCCATCGGCCTTGACAATGGTTATACCTCGAATACATTTTGGGGTTCTGCGCAAGGTTCGCCGCCGTGCTATAAAGAAAGCTTGTTGGATGTGATTGGAGGGATGCAGGCCATGAAACCATGGAAAGACTTGGGAAGGATCAGGGAGAGGCTGGCCTGCTAAATGTTCCAACGCAGTAGCTACACCACCGGCGTCAATCTCATATATTATGGACGAGTCAATATATCGTGAATTATAATTGACGGGCGGATACAGGATTGATCGTTGGGACAAAGAAAGTTCTTTGGTTGGTGGGGAGTTGGGAGGGGTATCTGGTTTCTCGGATGGGGTGGGACCTGGTGGGCATACTGGTAGATGTTTATTTGGAATAGGAATTGGGAAGGCCGACGATGAATTGAGAGAATCCAGGCTTAGCGTGGGAGTTAACGGGTGTGAGTGGGGTGGTGAAGAAGATCTCGTGTGTCCTGCGGGAATGGGTCTGGGGAGAGCAATTGTAGCCATTATTGAATTGAAGCAATCTTGCAACCTTGGAATGGATAAATATTGTTTATGGTCGGGATTCAACATGTAAGAAGATATTGGGAGGGTATGTATGTATGTAACCAGCGCAACGATCCTTTAGCAAAAATATAGTGTGTTGTTGAGGGAGGAATGTTTATATTGCTATTTGGGGGAAGTCGTGTGATGGTTGTAATGGCACCGTCAAAGCCAAATCAATGGATTGGGAGATAGATAAGGCTGGGGCGTGGTTATTGTGAGGAATGTGAGGAATTCGAGTCGAGCATCTGTGATTTTATAAGTGTGAGTAAATGAATGAATGAATGAATGAATGCCATGCAATGCAAACAAAGTTTAATGAATTGATCTTGATATACCTGACTGTCTTCTCGCTCTTGGAAGGAAATGGAAGTATCAAATAAATAAGTAAAACATATACACATACCCAAAAGCTTGGTGGATCAAATCATCCATCCAATGGCAATGTACAAGATGAGACAACTTCCCTTTCCGATTGCGAAGTCGAAGTAGAAGTCGAAGTAGTGCGTGGAAGGATTAGGTATGTGGAGGGAGCTAGGAGGAGGTGGTGGTGGTGGAAGGCAGGCAGGCAGGCAGGCAGGGGATCTCTATCTTATCGCAGACCCCAAGTTTCCAAAGCGGATAGATAAGCACAACCGTGTCAATAGTCTGGGGACGAATAGTAAGGACTAGGTAATATGATGGTATGAGTATAGTATGAGTATAGAAGGAATAAAGTATGAGTATAGTATGAATATAGTAAGAGTACCACTTTTATCTTCTTATGTCTACCACCAAGCAGTATGCCCTTGAACAAATACTGTCAAGTACCAAACTTAATTCTTGAATGATCGGAGATGGAGTGGATGGAAGGGGTTTGGTGTGATTCGGATGTGTGATTGATGTTTGATTGGAGTGAATTTGTGATTGATGGAAATTAATGGTCAAGAGAAGATGGAGTATGGAGTGAAGAAAGAAAGAAAGAGAAGGAGAAGGAGAACGATCAAAGGAAAAGAAGTGTGGGAAATTATCATTGGATATCTCAACCAAAGAAACTAATCAATATGGAGAAAGGAAACTTTGATTGGCAGCTCATACATTTACACAAACCCCCAAAGGACAAATAGAAAAAAGGGTTAGAGTCAGAGAGAAGAGAGGGGAGAAAAGAAAAGAAAAGAAAAGAAAGAAAGAAAAGAAAAGGGTGAAAGAAGGGTTCAAGGAGAAATAATGGGAATTGTTGAATCTTCATCTCTTCGTCTCTTTTCTATCATAAGAGATAACACAACACACACTTATTATCCCTTCCACATACAATACACCATCTATGTAACTATTCACCAAATACATTTACTACATCCTCAGTCATTCTATCCCTCTATCTATCTCGTCAACGCCTTCCTTCTTTTCTTTCTTCTTGCATACCCAAGTCGTAAGACTTACATACTTGCATCCAACCTGCATTGTCTAGATTCGAATAGCTCACAGCGTCCACCAATGCCAACCCTTTCCCGTCCTTCAAACTTCAATTTATTTTTCAAACAAGCAGAGAGACATGCATCTTATCTCCGTTTCCTCCTCGTTCCCATCTTGTCCTCTTGGCTTTCTCCTTTCCACTTCTTCTTCTTGCACCACTTGATACCTGCTTCATTCACTTCATACCTACTTCATACCCTCACCTCAAACTCTATTTCGATTCTTTCCATCATCCCTCTTCATCTACATCTTCATCTTCGTTTCTCATCCAATCCAATCCAATATCGACCTTGGAGCTTGGAGCTTGGATAAACGGTCTCTTGCATTCCCAATAAGCCATCTCTTCCCTAGAGTCACATCTGATATCAAATTCCCCAATTATATTGTGTGGTGGCGTCTTTTCGCGTCTCAAGAAACTGCAGCTAAAGGACGATCAGCCAATATATGTGAAGTTCAGACCTCCATCACGATGAAACTAGGAAAGTAAAGAGGACTAACAGAAGCAAGCAGAGCTAAGGTTGGGCGGGGATGAAGGAACGGTTGGTATAATGAACGGTAAAATGTGGAGATTTAATCCATTAACGGTATAGATCAGTTTGATGTGACAAGTTACAACCTTGAAGCCGTCTTCTGCCGTCTGCATACTACACATATCACACATACCATACACGCATCAACAATATACTGTACTTCAATACTTCAATACTTCACATACCGGCACCTATCATAGTATCCATACTTATTATCAATTCGCACGTTTCTATTATGTATGGCAAATCTCAATTCTTTATCTATTTTATTATCATTATTATATATTCTCTTAATGGGGGTAAACCCCCAAACCCCCGTCCTCGCTGCGCTCGATTTTCCCCAATTCATCAACTCATCGATGATGAATATGATGACTTGCAGTGAACTGAGGAGTGATTGCTCTTCTATTAGAGCGAAGCGAAGAAGCCCCCACGGCAGTGGCCCAGCGGAGCGACAATTACGATTTTTATTTACGTATGTATGTACCTAGGAGGCTAGCATCTAAAACTCACGTACAGCTTCATCATGAGATTCACTTCAAGAGAAGAATCATCACTCCTTCTCCACTTACAATCGACGATAGAAGAAGATCAGAATCATTCTTGGGCCATCGTCATTGATCATTGATCAATCATCATACACTTGTAGGTAAGGTCTCACACACCTCACACCTCACACCTCCGAGGCCCCTCCCCCTCTATGACATCGGTCTTGCCGTACCGAGTTGTGTACATCATAAGTTCAAAGTGTGAGCACTGGGGGGAACCTTGAGTCCTTGAATGAGAATGAGCAGTGGTCAGTGAGTACTCCACTATTGATACTGAACTAGCTCGATCGCTCACTCGAAACAAATTCAAATTTATCTGTGCTTTTGCTGCATAACAACTTCATCGACTCCACAGTCTCCACACCCACCTTCAGTTTTTTGAAGATATTGACACATTTTTCCAAAGGACCATGAGAGTATTCGAAAAACGTTGAAAGTTCTACCTACCTACCTACTTCTAGTAGTAGTTACCTGCACCAGATCCAAAACTTGGCAACAAACATCTTGACAAGCCTAACATCGTTCAAATTAATCCAATCCCTCTTGTCATCTCCTCTACTACATACCTTCCTCTCCTTTGTTTACTCCATTTCCAATCTATCCAGATATTGTTATACTAGTGTATGCAATGCATGCATCTTAAGTAACCTCAAGTCAAGCTGACCAGGTAACTATGTTGCAATCTCATAACCTAAAGAATGTCGAGATCATTCTTGGTGCATGAAACTATTCCACACCGAGTCTAGACTCTAATATTCAACTATCCTCAACTTCCTCGACCTCTATCAATCTCTCTCAATGCTAATTTACCATCTTTCCTTCTTTAAATTTATATATATTTCGACTCTTAGCGACTGAAAGCCCCCGGCGACTGAAGACCCTCCGAGATGATGAATACAAACAATTCATCTCAAGAACACTTGAGGACCCCCGCTTGCAATTATATATGCACGTGATTTTTTATGTTTGGGTCGATTTGAATCAAAAGGCAGTTGCAAACTGTGTAAGGTATGGGATGATATTTCTCTCTTTATCGTCAATGGATGTCTGTCCCGTCTTGAGCTTCTTTTTATAGATAACCAATGATGATACCATACTAAGCTTCACTTCTCATCTTCAAAATATGATACCGTTTCGAAAAATCGAGATTAAACTACCCCAAACGACTTTTCAGATCACTGATATTCCATAAGTTGATTAGTGTGATAAATTCGTCCCAACTGAAGGAGAAAAGCTAGCTTTATACGGAATGTAAGTGTTGGAGTCACATTTCTTTGTTCACAATCACAAGGGGCCCATCGTCCTTTGTCATTCTGTTGTTGTGCAGTGCAGACATGAAGAACAAATGATCTATTACCTTCTGTTATTTGCATTTGCGAGTGATCTACTATGAACTATTCGTCAATTACAGCAATTGCACGTTACAGCGGTACAAAATATGGATCCATTAACACCAAAAGGAACTCACGTAAGGTTTGCAGGACCTACACCCTTTGCTAGAAAGTATGGACATCCCAAAGGAGGCATTCATTCCGTGCTAAAAAGCTACCTGCCCCAATTGAAGAGCGGTCTCACACCAGTAACTCCAGCACAATTCTTAAAACCCCAAGATCAATTGAATCTTGACGAACGTCTTGAATTGTATCAAAGAATCAGGTTCTCTGGTAGGCTCTCCTCAATGACATTTTACTTGATGATTAACGCTGGTCAAAGGTTTCACCGCAGCAGAGTTGAAATCAGTTCTAGCTTTGCCAGATTCTCAGGAAACTATAAGTCGAAGGATAGACTATGGAAGTGATCTTGGAAAAGTCCCAATCCATCCCGTGTTAGAAAGAAGCAATTGGCTATATGAGTTTCCGAAAAATCTGGCTAGGTATCCATTAGGAGATGGTAATGAATATTGGGAGGCAAGTAATCCGCCGTATCGAAATGTTTAGTTGAGACTTACTAAGCAACTCAGGCCGCGAATGATGCGTGAGTATACTCTATCTTTGAACACACCCTTACTAAAACACCGGCATCCAGCGTGTGGAATGCAATGTTACCGGCTATAAAGATTGTATCAAGCGTTATCGCTAACATACATACGTGGGACTGGTATGCTTTCCGGTCGTTAGGATTCATTTCTATTTCGCTAACGGCAAAGGTTCAATGCGTTGCTGAAGGGTGAACTGGTAGAGATTCCAGAAACGGAACTTCCACCTGATTTTGGCCTTCATGCAATGCGTTTCAAGTCCATGGAGGACAGAAAAAACAAGGAACTTGCATCTTACGCTATAGAGCTATTGGGGAAGATGTCAAAACAGGTTAATTATGCATTGGTAGGAGCCAAAGTATGTATTCAGCTTAGTGGACCCTACTTCTCCATTTCAGATCTTAAGTTTTCAATTCCTTTCGGCAAATTTCTCTGTACAGGCACATTTTTGACTCTTGTTTTCCCTCCCAAAAATCAATTCCTCATGAGACAATTACTGAAACTTGCATCCCGTGTAAGAGCACTCAGGATGGAATGGCTGAACTAGGTAACTTTCAAGCCGGCTTGACCAGGTGGTCCCCACGTCGAGGTACATCAAGCAGTCCGCCCGAACATCGAGCTACACTTGTTACCATCGCCTATGAATTGGTCGAGCCGTTGTTGAACCCTCTTCTCTTGCCAGAAGACAGAGCCTTGGACGATTTTCGCTTAGCAGAAGATATTCTTCACGAGACTGCGGTAAGTTGCATTCGAATTTCGGATTGGCTCACCATTGATCAAATCAGCATGCCATGGGCCATCAAATGGTCAGAATGAACAAAGAACTTGAGGGCTGGGGCTGGGCCGAGCCTTACTTTGACAACGAGCCTATACCAGAATTGCAAGTCAAGCATCGTTCGTTTTTGCCGGAGAAGCTAACTATTATATAGGGGATTCTCTGCAACAAATCAGGTATGTCTATGAGTCTAGATTCTTCTCATGATCTTCGTATTAGTCCTTGTTAAACAGTTTTTTAAGGTATTTGGTGGCATCTCGCTTTCGGTTATTAATCCAGTAGACACTGCGGGATACTCCTCCGGAGGTTTAATCTTGTGAGCAACTCTTATCTCCTTATATTATCCCGCGTCGCCTCAATCTGACATCAATGTTAGCTATAATTGGCCTACGTACAGACATGAGTTTTACACGGCTACTATGCCCGTACTGGCTCCGGAAAAGCAGAAGAATTGGGAAAACATAATGTACTATCCGATCCCTGTCTCTTACTTTATGAGCCTCGAGTGTGAAGAATTTTGGGACGTTTACGTGAGGAAGTAAGTTTATTCGTTTAAGATCTGCTCAAGGATAGTCTGGGAATATGGCCATAAGTTTAACTTATAATCACACAGATTTGGCTCAAAGGCAACTCAAGCGGGTCCCAAGATAATAGGCGTTATTCGACGAAGAGGTGAGACTGCGGCTGCTCTCAGACATACTACGGGTACTCCGGGGCCTGAGAAAAAGGCTCCAGGAGTTTTTTCTAGAAGAACGACTAAAGTCACCCATTCGTTTGAGGCCGAAAAAAGAAAATTGGCTTTAATAATCAAGGAAGCATCAAAAAATGTCCACCCGAAGGTCTTATCACCAAGGCTTCCTACTGGGGAATATGGTTTTCAGCCCATCATCGGTCGTGCCGATAGAGCTGATGCTGTCGAAATGGACTGTCCCAGGTACGATGAGATCAGAATGTATCTAGAACGAAACAAGTTCGCACTTGCCATACACACATTTAAATATCAATTGCCTGCGCATTTGGTCAGGTGCTATATCCTTCGTCACGGTGGAATTGAACTCACGAATGGGGAATGGAAAACCTTCCTACTTGTGGCGAACACGAAAGATGAACTCTTCTAGTAAGATATCCGATTGTTTTCTGTCGGTTTTTGAAACGTTTACTAATCGAAATCAGCTATTCTCTTGCCGCGTATGGCGTCATTCAAGTCAACTATAAAGGCTGGATGGACCCCACACCACCACAGCAAACAGAAATAAAAGTACCTCCGCAGCCCGACGCACAACTCACAGAAATATTTGATTTCATCTGTCGACGAAATCTCAAAGATGTAGATGCACACCAAGAATCCAGAGATATCGACGCATTTCTTTTAATGTACGACTCAAATGTAATATGGAAGATAGAAAAAAGCAAAGGCATAAGAACAGAACTCCTAGAGCATCCTGACATGCCAGATGGTTTTACCGATGACGAAGCGGGCGAGGAACTTTTCATGGCGTGTGTTTGGCATTCGCCATACTTTACAGATGCGCCTTATCGTCAGGGAGTGGTCAGAAGAGCGAGTCTTGATGCTCCTGGGATTGGCCCTTATGTACCTCCGCCGCTGAAGAATATTCATCAAAGTTTGACGCGGGGAGATCCGATGAGATTGGGTGTTAAAGATATCCTTGGGGAGGATGCGGATGAAATGTATATGTGATGATGATCAAGGCGTATCGTTGAGACCGAAATGGGAGAGGGTGTCAGGGGTAGCAGATAATTTTATAAATCGTATAGAAGTTCGACTTTGGATGATGGTAGTCTGTATCCTTTTTCTGTAGTGAGGTCGATATTCGAGTTAGTAGTACGACATTTTCTATTGAAGAATAATTTGAACGATTGAGATGAGGAGAGGCATTTGAAGTATCTCTTATACAACATGAGAAAAGAAGACGGGCAAAAGAAGTTACTAAATCGATATGCAGGGCGTAGACTGTTTGTTAATTTATATATATGCAGCATAAATTTTCGTTCTCAAATCCTTTAATACTTTAATCTCCTCAATATCAAGTCTCATGATTTCTGATATCTTGATAGATATTCATATAGTAAATAAATACAATATAGTAATAACAAATAATATCTTAGACGATTAATCTATTCGATTCTCAAAAAAAAAAATTAAAAATAAAACGCATTATGTGTCACGGGATCACCTCTGGGAGTATTCAGAAGCTTTACCGCTGAGCTAAACGCCCAAAAGACTAGGAGGTAAAACTAGAAGTTCTACCTTACTCTCACATATATAACAGAACAGGACAGGACAGAAAGGGCTTAGTGTTATCTTGTAACACCACCCCCCTTTTTAAGGTATAATCTCCATACCATCACCTACTAAGAGGTTTCAGGATTCTGGATTCTAATGCCTCAGACATTCAGATAGACAGACAGAATCTATATATGCTAGCCCCCAAACCAATGAAGGCTTGTAAGCTATAAGTGGGCCCCCCACACAGCTCCACTTATAACTAAGGGTAGTTCTATCTAATGTCATAGGATCACCTCTGGGAGTATTCAAAAGCTTTATTGCTAAGCTAAATGCTCAAAAGACTAAAAGGTAGAATTGGAAGTTCTATCTTACTCTTATATATATAGCAGAACAGGACAGGACAGAAAGGGCTTAGTGTCACCCCGTGACATTATGAATAGTTAATCGATTCTTATAAATCTTATTACTTAATAAGTTATTTTATTTAAATATCGATCTCTCTTTTTTCTTAAAAAGAAAGAAAGAAATAAATAAATAGAAAATAAGATGAGATATAGATATAGATTCGAATGAATAAATTAAAGATATTAGGGGTTTAATTATGAGATTGATTTCGATTTTAAATGGGAGGAAATATAGAAATTAGATTTTTAGATTTTTAGATATATATAGATATAGATATAAATAGAAATATAATATAAATAAATAAATAGATAGATAGCGAATGCGAAAATAAATATCTCTTATTATTAAGTTTAAGTTTAAGTCTAGGAATGTAAGTATATATTTAGTATATATTTAGTATATATTTAGTATATATTTAGT
Organism: Botrytis sinoallii; assembly: GCF_014898435.1. Lineage (NCBI taxonomy): Eukaryota > Fungi > Ascomycota > Leotiomycetes > Helotiales > Sclerotiniaceae > Botrytis > Botrytis sinoallii. Next base: position 796,615 of record NW_024066029.1, on the reverse strand, counting down.
ATATATAATATATATATAATATATAGTGGATGGAGAGAGATTGAGATGAAAGGATTCTTTTTGTATTTGAATTATGATTTTGATATTGATATTGATTTTGAGGTTGGTATTGAGCAGCTACAAGAAAATCTACGATGAAGGGTTCTTTCTTTGAGCGGGAAGACAGGTATGAAGTTTACATTGGATGGATTAAGTGGATAGATGGGTGGGTATGGAGTATGAAAATAAATGGAAAAGATAAGATGATATCAAGACATTCCGAATGCATTCGCGTAGTTTGTGTGATTTATGATCTCCAGGGCTTTTTCATTATTCTTAGATCTCGCTAACCCAAGAGATGAGATCATGAGTTTACAAACATATTAACCGCTTCACGTTTCATCTATGAGGCTATATAACCATAGCCTGTACCCCCTTCGCCGTCGAATCCTCGTCGTTTTCAATTTCCTCCTCGCTCTCCTCATCCAGGTCCTCTAAAGGATACGTCAGTATCGCTGCAATACCGCCTAATCCCTCCAACCTCTTTCCACTTTCATGATCACTACTTAACACTCTCGCTTCTCCTCCATCGTTTCTAACCTTATCTACCACTTTAACCCATCTCTTCCTAACTCCTATTTCCTGACTTCGAAATAATTCGTTACTTATTAGTAAAACACCACCGCCTGCTCCTACCGCACCCTGCTCAACTGCTTTCTCCACTTCAGCCGGTCCATACCATGCTCTACCGTCGTCTTTCCGAAGCATCGTCATAAATTCATCCATAAACCGGGTTTCGCGGGCGTACTTCGTATTGCTGAGTTTAGCCAATACTTCTGGACTCGTGAGGATTTCGTTGAGACTGTGAAGATGACCGGAACTGCTGTGTACCACGACGAAATTATTCTTATTGGCTAGTACGGCTTTATTTCCTGTCCTACTTGCTTCCTCCAGTATGTACTTCTGGAAACCCTGTGCGACAAATCCGGGACTTGCGAGTAATAATGGGCGCTGTTGAGTAATATCTACATATCTCAGGAGTGTTTCGAGTACCGTCTGGTAAAAGCGCTTCATTCCACTATCGTAATCTCCAGCCATCCCGGCTCTCTTTTTCGGTATCCTGGTTTCGATTCTCTGCTTTAAAATGGTTTGATGTTCAGTGATTAAACATATATTGGCCATTCCCTCTTGCATCACAATCGCAGGCACTACGCCCTCTTTGTCCTCTCGAATAGCTTCTTTCACCACATCTAGAGCAACGGAATCCCAACCATCGATTTTGGCGATTCTGAATTTGCGATTCAGCTCCAGATCGAGAGTATGATATGCGCCGACCTTGACGTATAAGTTCTCTTCGCTTATGCGACCTTTGACGTGCAATTGACCGGCTTGTGGATCGAAATCTAAAGACACTACGCTGATGGATAAGGTACAGTGTGTGCGGGTTGTGGTTACGCTTCCGGTGGCGGTTTCTCTGCTAATCTTGCGGAGGGCGCTGGCGCGTAGGATGTCGGTGGGGGTTATGAGGTTATAGGCATGCCACTGAGATATGTTAGAATTGGTGAGTGAAGGGAGAGAATAGGGAGCAGGCGAACCATATCTTCTGGTTCCTCGGGCATAAGAGTGATGGTTCCAGAGCCATCACGCTCGATATGTTGTTCAAGAAGGCGCATAACTTTTGGTTTCTGCAGATGCGTTTTATTCTTCTAAAATTTGTTTGTATAATGTAAAATGAATTATATGTAGGACTTTCCAAAAGTATTATGGTATCTTTCAAGTGGATTGTGTGGTGTGAAATTTGTAGGAAATTGTGTCGCAAGGTTGGAAGGAATAAACTTTATAGACTTGGGAGAAAAAAATATGATGATGATTTCACCGTGGGCTAAATGATGGCGGGGTATCTAGTGTGCAGCCGGTGTCGTACTAAGATTTAGTCTATAAAAGGTTGAAAGATGCGGTTCTATTCAGTACATTTCATCTGATAAATATACATAAAGGTATGTAGGTAGGTAGACAGACATTCACACATTTCGATATTATCTCGTGAGATCGGATTGATAATTCTTTTGATGTGACTGGAGAATCTTTTGATTTCAACATGACGTAAACAATGCAATGGATATGAATGGGTGTGAAATTCAATGCTAAGATCAACACATGGCTCGAGGGCGAGGATGGGATGGCTCGGATAGCTCGATGGACAAAGAATTATCTTATCAGAGCTTACATAAGCATAAACACCTTGATCTCATCTGTCTGCTCACGTGCTGCTGTGTGTACATGGCAGCTCTTAGAAAGGATCTCGACTATCATTGTGTTTGGGTGATGTTACAACTAGAAGAACTTTAAGACTCAGTATCTGGTACTGGTATGTCAAAAGATACAAGGTTGAAGAAGTTATCACCACGTGTAATCAAACTTCTCTCTCTCTAATATGTATCTTAATAGTATACCTACCGTTCTAGAGCGAAGCGAAGAAGCCTCCACGGTAGTGGCCAAGCGGAGCGTCATATATCGAATACATTTATATCTTCCTATAAGTACCACCGTACACAGAACACTCCATGTCGTGCTTTGAAACTGTTGGTGCCTGTTCAATCATGCCCTACTCTGCAATTATAAATCTGTCACGTGTCTGTCATTCTTCATCGTCGGACTCGGAGTTAAGGTTAAGCAAAAACAAAGATATTTGAAATCGAGGGGCAAGGTTACCGCGGAAATACATCAGATATCTGAATTGGGTATTTAGGTAGGCCTGTTTCTCTTCTTCGCTGCGTTTTCCAGTTAGATCCTTTATATCATGAGATCCTCTTTAACATCACGTCTCAATCTCATAAGAAATCAATTCAAACCATCGATTCCAGCTACTCATTCAAGATCGTTTACAGCTTCTTCAAAAAAGTACGTACTACGTGATGAGTATCTCACTTAATACATCCTCTCTCTGTTACCTTGCATCGAATGTGTTCTCAAATCCTGGATGTTTTGATCCACTTAGGTACCATTAAATTGTGTTCCTCTTAAACTCTGGATCTTTCTCCTCGGTCACTGCCACTCTAGTTTCTACCGCATCTTTCCATACAACTCATCATTGATTTGGACTTCCAAACTGACTTATACTTTAGCAACAATATGACGAAATTCGATATCAATTCAAAGCTTCGTATGAACTCGGGATATGATATTCCTATCCTGGGGTATGGAGTTTACCAAACGTACGGAGATACCACCATCGAGGAATATGGGCCAAACTAATACCAAATTTAGTCCAGCATCTCAATGTGAAGATCTAGTGACCAAAGCCTTTGATGCAGGTTATCGACATGTAAGATCAATTCCAAGATAAGGGGCTTCTGGTACTCCTCTAACTTGGCACAGGTCGATTCAGCTGCGGCATATCGAAATGAAGGCCCTTGCGCCGTTGCCGTTCATAAATCCAGCATTCCACGTGAAGATATCTTCTTTACTAGTAAAATTCCACCTCGTGCCTTGAGCTATGAGAACACTAAAGCACAAGTTACCAAAACTCTTATGGAAACTGGGCTTGACTACATTGATCTTATGCTCATCCATGCTCCTTATGGCGGGCGAGATGCTCGTAAAGGTGCTTGGAAAGCTCTAGTTGAGGCTCAGGAAGCAGGGAAAATTCGCAGTCTTGGTGTCAGCAATTATGGTGTTCATCATCTGGACGAAATGGAAGTTTATATAAAAGAACTCGAGGAGGAAAGAGGGAAGGGTAGAGGTGGCGTTATTGATGTTGGTCAATGGGAACTCCATCCAGTAAGTTGTCTTATAGCCTGCTCATCTCAATCCCCTCTGTTTATCAAATTTTGTACACAATCATCCAATCAAGAATCAGGATTTGGAAAGACTCCTCTTGAGATGCCTCTCTTGTGCTTCCATAATTTGTCTTCGTTCCCAACTACCCCTCATTACCTTGTTATACATATCGATCGTATTTCTTCATGAGTACAATAGGACTGACTTTGAACCAGTGGCTTGCTCGAGCTGATATTGTTTCATGGTGTGAGAAACGAGGCATTATTCTAGAAGCATACTCCCCTCTTGTTCGTGGCGAGAGGCATGACTCTAAACTGCTTCAACCACTAGCTAAGAAGTACAACAAAACCTCAGCCCAAATCCTGCTAAGATGGAGTTTACAAAAGGGCTTTGTACCCTTACCAAAAACTGTTACCCCCAGCAGAATTAAGGTAAATGCCGACATTTATGATTTCGAGCTCACGGCAGAGGAGATGAATGGGCTTGAAACCGGGGACTATTATGTATGTGCTTGGGATCCTACTGTCGCTACTCTTGATCAATAGATGCAGCAATATAAAAAATCATTTGAGATCTGGTAATTAAGGATTATGCTTTGGAGTTACCCAATCTTCAACTTGTACAATCATACACTAATAGCTGAGATTCGTCCAATGAACACTCCTGTCATCTACAACAATGATCCATCCGTATCTGAAAAGTGCATTGAAAGGATATAGCTATGTGCTTTCAACGTGATGTAACGAATAAACGAATACACTCGCTTGGGTAGTTCTCAGGCAAATTAAAGCTTCATGACATAAAGTACTTCAATTTTCGACATATCACACCACATAATATCAATCTAGCGCCCCCTTGAGCTTTATGATTTTGGGAAGATCAAGAAGGTCGATACAATTAGATGGGGGAATCAGATCTGTTTCCATCTTAGTCCTGAGTGTTATCGCGGCTACATTTGAAGCAGAACGCTAAAAAAAATCAACTCCGGGCAGTAATAGAACTATTGCTAGAATACATAAGTACTATCCTATCTTACCATCACCCTGTACACACCAGTAAGCATAATTCTGTCCATCTTCCCTGTTTCAGATAATTATTTCAAGGTTTGAGTCTAGGAGGTATTAGCCGAATAGAGCCTCTTGGTAGCTCAATTGATAGGTCAGTTTGCTCATCCACTTATTTGCGCCTGGAATCTTATTCCCACGTAATATTTGCAGCTCGGAATTCTAACAACAGATTACAACTCACCTCTCGTCTATCACAGCCTCTGGCTCTTCGATCCTACCCCCAAATCACCATCCTTATCATTTTCCAGAGTTTATTAACCTATTTACAATGATCGGGTAGTATCAGCCCTGTTTTTGATAGTGAACTTAAACGCGTTGAGGATTTCTCGACGATATGATTGCTGTAGTGAAGGATCTTACCTGCATGGGACACAGCCCACAGCACTGCAGGATGAAGAGATCGGGTCCAGAATCATGCATTTCAATATCTATATCAAAGTCATCTTCCAAGCGTAACGTTATCATATCTCCATTTTGATCTTTGATTTATCTCTCGTTACTTTCATACCTATGTTTTTCTTGGAGTTTCTTAGCTGTACTTCTCTTGTTCACTGTAAGGTTTTTATCTCTTCTTACAGTCTTTTTCCAAGAGTTTTTTTTCTCTAGAATGCGTTTCATTGTTCACGGCTGCGTGTATATTGGCAGTTTGAGATGCAGCATCCACAACTGCCGCTGCTTCTTCTAGTCAGACTGCTCAACAAACACACAAGCAATCCTCTAGCCCAACTATATCAACGACATTTGCTCCAACTGGCTTCACAAATGCGTCATCTGGAGCATGTGCAAGTGTTTCAGCAATGATCCGTCAATCTCCAGATAAGATCACATTTAGTTGACCATGAACGCAAATAATTCAGACTAACTTTGCGTAGATGAACCTATTGTTGCAGCATCGACCGCTCTAGAATGCCTTAAATCAGTTTCATTGAATGTCAATAGGTCCATCTCATTCATTGGGTTCATCGAACCTGATTTACAATTTCAAAGTACATTGTCCTACTTAAAGAATCCGCCTCAGGGATGGCTTTTCCCAGGGTTCGATGTCCTGGGTGGGCTGACAGAAATGAAAGCACTTCTCTTTTCCGGGGAACATAAAGCTCAGTGGGATTTTGAAAGGGATATCTGGTCTCTAGTCAACATTCTCCCCCATGACTTTCATTTCAATTTGCTCTTACCACTCATTAGCTCTGTATTCAAATTTGCCGTTTGGGGAGGATCATTAGTATCAGTTTCTTCCCATGAACTGAGTTTACCAAAAGTTTTCTTCAAAAGTCTGTGTATGTTATTAGTTCTTCAAAAACATTGCTGGTAGATCAATATTTGACCTCGATCGAACCACCAAAGCCAAGAAGGCTACTTTTACATAAGCATTGGAAGTGCGGTCACTGCGCAAGTTAATGGCGGGGCTACTTGCGTGAGAGAGGCCTGGTGGATGCTAGTAATGACGGCTGCTGTGGGAGCCTTATTAGCTTGAAAGAGCCCATGATACATAGATGTTTAAGCATTTTATCTTCTTGTCTTCCACAACTACCTTTCTTTTTCTCACATTGGTTTTCTTCTACCGCCTCATAAGGTATTTGGCTACCAGGCTCAATTTATATAATTTTATCACATAACACCACATACTATTAGGCCCCAGAGTTTGTTGTACAATATAATCAGGTGAATTACAAAACAGTTCAAAATCTAGAATTTGACTTCACGAGAAAGGCATGATCAGCTTTGGTTAAGTAAATTCTATTCCATTTCATCATAATATACCAATACACTTTTCACATTATGCCTTCGATAGAACGCCAAATAAGAAACCCTAGCAACCTCCAACTCCCTAGATTAGTACTCAATCCTCCATGTCCTCATCCTCATTCTTTCCCGTTGGCACTTGAGTAAGAACGTCAAAAGCTCCAGTGCCGACCTTGCTCATCCTTCCTATCACAATCCTACTACTTGGGTTGGCCAGGTCATCCCAATCACACTCTGCGACTGCATCCGCCAAGAAACCAACGGTTGTTTCGAAACTCATCTTCATGAAAGGACTGACACTGCCCTTCATTCCATTTCGGTTAAACGGACTGAAGCCACCACCTCTGGTCATGTAGTCTGCAATCAGATTCAAATGGCGCATATCTACGGCGATAGCGTGACCATGGAAAACGCTGTGCAACTCCTGAACGATGGTTGATCGACAAGCCTCCACACCATAATTCTCAAGCATTGCGGCGATGTCATTGGTCGAGATCTTGTTGGGGTTGATAAATGCGGCATAATTTTGCATTGCCTTAAGGTTAACACCCTCGGTATGAACCACTGGTATCTTAACCATCTTTCCTGTCTTAGAATCCTTGACTTCGTTATCCCCATCATAGGTACATGATCCAATGCCTGGAATATGCTGGATGAGGCAAGATCGAAGAGCTTCTTCAACAATAGAAAGCATGAGAACCTTAGGAACGTCGGCATCATATTCGAGGCTAACATCGCACCACTCTGCATTGTCCTGGTCGAAGCGGAAACGAGTGATGTCTTCGCATCGCTTCTTGACTTGGGCTTCGAGCTCCTCAGACGCAGCGGTTGTCTTGCGCTTTTTACGTTCTCCATTCTCGTCATCACCTTCATCTTCATCATCACTTTGTGGTGCACGTGGACTACCCCCAATGCCCTCGTCTTCCATGTCTTCAACATCTTCGGGCTCGGCATTTTGTGCTTGAACCGCATCATCTTCATCGTCGTTTGCAGCATAACTGACAGCTTCAGAGCGGTTTGCTTTCTGCTTGTCATTGGTTGCATCATCATCACCATCGCCATCTTCGTCATCTTCGCCCATTTCTCTCTCTGCATCTGGTCTAGCCTCTTCTATAGTACCGACAGATTTTCCAATTTCCGGTACCGCAGCGGTGTTTGCTTTACCAGCCTTTTCAACCTTCTTTCGTCCTAGAGCCTTGCGTGTAAGATGTTGAAGTTTTGATGTAAACCTTCGTTGCAGTGTGAAAAGAACATCATCGACGTCAATGGCGTAGGTTTCACAGTACTCCTTTGAAGGGAAGAGCTTGATGTGAATATCATAGATCTTAGCTTGCTGGAAAGCTACTCCACGACCAATTCGCTCCTTGACTGTAGCCCAATCCAATACCTCAGCCAATGAAAGAATACTTATGGACTTGGCGAATTTTTCACATTCATCAGGCGTAAGCTCTTCGTTGAGTGTCAAAGTCATGGATGGCGTTGAAATATGATTACTTGCCGTCATGACAATTTCACGAAGACGTGGAATACCGAGTGTGACGTTCTTAGAAGAGTGACCAGCCAAATGGAAAGTGTTGAGTGTCATCTGTGTGGACGGTTCACCTACAGATTGGCCGGCAACAATACCGACGGCCTCACCAGGTTCAACGACAGACTTCAAGTATTTGGCAACGAGAACGGGTTCCAAAGCTTTCCTTGGTCCGACACCGTCTGGATGATCCTTGTCCTTAACCATACCATCTGGGTTGGTCTTCATGTAGTTCGTCAAAGTCTCAAAATATTTCTCAGATGTTGCGTATCCATATTTTCCAGGGTTGTATTCGGAGAGAACCGGATCTGGGCCATTGAGATCATTTGCTTTCGCATGCTTCAAGGCTTTCTTCATACGTTTAATGATTGTTTCCTTCTCTTCAAAAATAGTATCATAGCGAGGGTCGCCATAGTTCAACTGAGCAAGCTCCGACATGAGATTCTGCAACAAGAACTTGAAATCGGTCAAATGCTTCTGCTTGGTCACATCGAGTCCATCTTCACCGTAGATAAATTGAATCATTGATCCGTCGGAATCTCGTACGGACGTGTCATACTCGACCTTAAGACCCTCCATACCCTTGATCAAACATCTTTGTAGATATCCGGATCTCGAAGTTTTGACTGCTGTATCAATCAAACCCTCTCTACCAGCCATTGCGTGGAAGTAGTATTCTTGTGGCCGAATTCCAGTCAAGAAACGATTGACAATATAACCTCCCGCTCTAATGTGGGTGTCGAATGGCTTGAAGCAAGGAAGAGATTTTCCGCTCACCATCAACGGTACTCTACGTCCTTCCAAGACTTGTTGTCCCAAATTACAAGAGATAAGATTGGCGTTGACAGAACTACCCTTGGCTCCAGAAACTGTCATATTCTGCATCTGGTTGTGTGGGAATTGCTTGACCAAACCTTGGGGAAGGCATGCATTAGTAATAGAGGTAGAAAGCTTTCCGGCGCGAGCGTTCATCAGCGCATCTAGACCTGCTTGTTTAGAATCGTCTCTCATGACATCCTCCAATCTGTTGAGCAGCTCTTGATCTGTTTCGGTAGGTTTTTGGTCTTCGAGAGAGACGTACTTGGCAGCCACCTCAAGACCAATCTTACTAGCATCTGACAAAGTCTCAATACGTGTTTTCTCACCTTCGGGGGTGAGCCTGAGATCATCCATTCCGCAAGTGAAAGCCCTCATATGGAGATACTTAGTCAGTAAACGACCAAGAATACTGAGAAGCTTTCCAGCTGTGGCAGGGCCATAGACCTCATGAACAGAGTGGATGAGACCACCTCCAGCAGGACCGATCTGGGCTTTGTCCAGAATTCCAGTAATGAACTCACCGCCCTTAAAAAGTACAACACCTTCCTCTGAATCCGCACCCCATCGATCAGCTGGAGTTTGTGTTTTTCCTGTAAGAGATATTGGGGCGCAATTGAGAGGTGTGATATTTTTTAATATTGTTGTGATGACTTGCTTTCCAGTCCAGCGTGCGACAGGTTTAATGATTGCAGGTGGCACAGTCTCTATACGTTCGCCTACAATGTGTCCACTTTCTGGGCGAATGCAATTGTAGATAAGTTGTTGATAGGTAGCTCGATCAAAGTATGTATCTTTGTTACACATCCAAACGGAAACGGAAATATGATCTTGAATCAAACCTCTTAAAGGTTTACCAGCGGTTGCACTCAGATATTGGTGATCAGTGTCAGCAATCTGTAGCGCTTCTGCGCGAGCAACTTCGGTTTGTGGGAAATGCATGTTCATTTCGTCTCCATCGAAATCAGCGTTGTAGGTATTACAGTTGGCGTAGTGCATGCGAATTGTCTTCTCTCCTGGAAGTACTCTGGCTCTATGACCCATAATCGAGGGCTTGTGCAGAGTTGGTTGACGATTCATGAGCACAACATCTCCGTTGGTAAGATGTCGATAAACTTTCTTGTTGCGAGCACCGCTAGCTCCATTACTGGACGATGCAAGCAACTGATTCGCTAGTGCCATTCTTTCGTCCTGTGTCTTTGAGCGTAGATTGATAACTTGCCCATTCTCGTTTTCAATTGCAGCAGCACCAGGCCATTTGTCAACACCATTAATTACTGCTTGCTGCATTTCCTTGAAGTTGTGGCTTGTGACAGGTTCTGGGTATGTGAGTTTCTTGGCGAAAACAGGAGGAACACCGATTTCGTTTGTTTCGATATTTGGATCTGGAGAGATGACGGAACGAGCAGCAAAGTTGACACGTTTACCCATCATATTCTTTCTGAAAAGACCTTCCTTTTTCTCCAATTTTTGCTTGATTCCATCTTCGTTCTTCTTTCCAGCTGCACCTTGGATAGGATTTCGATCTCTATCGATCAAGGAGTTGACAGCGTCCTGCATTGAACAGCACGCTTCTTGGAGGTCAAAGAAATCTCTCTTTCTCAATGTTTGGCTTTGCGACGGCCTATCGGGATTCTGGATATCGAGGTAAATTTGGTTCACAGTATCAGCACTCTTCAAAATCTGCTTGTACAGTGAATTTTGTTGTGCTTCGGCAATTTCGCCATCGCCTGTCTTCGCTTCGGGGCGGTATCTATTTGGAGGGACAAGAAGTGTTTGTAGAAAGAACATATCTGCTTTAACCGCGGATGGCTTCTTGGCGGATGATCGGGAATTGTAAACAAGGGATAGAATCTCTTGCTCTTTTTCGAACAGCAATGTCAATGATGCTTTGACTTCCATAGCATCGACATATCGCTGTGGTAGTGGTGCGACTCGAGGTTTAGAGCTTGGAGTCGCAGAGCCATCCATGACTACATCCCCATCCACATCAAGGCTCTCGCCTTCGCCTTCCTCCTCATCCTCGTTGGATTCCAAGTCGATATCTGCAATACCTTCGTCGCCATCCCGATCTTTCTTCTCGCCATGAACCAATTGAACGGCATTCACAGCTCGATAGCTGCCTTGAGCCATCTTGGCCTTATCCTTGACACTCAAAGACTTCTCAAAAATCTTTACATATCGGTCCTTGCGGTAAGTTGGAGATATACCTTGACAGTTTCCACATAACCTTCCTGCAGTTATTGCTTTCATAAAGCTCTTAACTACAACTCGGCGTGCTTCAGCCACACCTTCATGCTTTTCCCTTCTCCATTCCCATCCAGAGGCCTTAGCGGCCTTGAGCTCCTTTTTGACAAATGCAAGTCGTCTTCGAATGACACTGTCGACGGAAGACTCGTCGTCCGAATCACTAGCAGGCTCTTCTCCTTCCTTTGGCTGAGCAACTTCGATATTTTCAATCTCCTCGGCGGCGCTCAGCAGACCCTGTTGAATCAGGCGCAACTTGCAAACGTATCGATTGACCTCCTTGCGCGACATTCTAAACTGATGACAATACTTGCATTTTGATCGCAATAATCGCAAAACTTGGTCCATAAAAGTTGGGTGGTAAACAGGTGCGGGTAGGTCGATATGGCCTGCATGACCCGGGCAGGAAAAGGAACTGAGATTACATGTCGTGCAGCTTTCTAATGTTAGTATTCTATGCAATTGAATGGACATATTGCTTACTTATTGTCACCCCATGCGCCTAAGGCTGGATCGTAAAGACCTCCTGGAACTGGGTGAAGAAGACTGTCAAAAGTAACAGGATTCTCTATCCTCTTTACAGAGAGAGATTTAATCTCAACCGTGGAAAGAAATGCAAAGTCAACGCTCTCAATGGCTGACGGAACTGGCTGTGAGATATTCATTGTGATTGGCAGTTAACGCTAAAGCAGGAATACTGCCATAGGTTGTGGGATTAGATTGGAAATTTGCGATTCCGTAGAGTTCGCAAGTTGAAGCTTCAATGTAGATACAAAAAAAAGTTCCTTTCGTCGGGGAAACTTTTTTTCGCCGGCCCCTGGTGCTGATAAGGCAGCACGATAACCCCATCTGTTGATCACGTGCTTGCTAAAGTTCTAGGTTTTTGGTACGGCCAGGCAAAGCTTCCTCATGATTCGCGTGTGAGCACTTAACGATTACGATACTTCAGGATCACCAACTTGGTGTGTGTGCGCCACATATCTCTTTTCTAATACACAATTGACAAACATATATTTTTGACAACATGGATCGAGGGAAAGCCTCTCCAATTTTGGCACCTCGACATGATTCTTCCAGCCGTGTTGGCAAGCCAGAGTCTGCTGCCGAGAAGCTCGCATCTCTAAAAGCTAGAGTCGCAGCTGCAGTCGGTGGTAGCAAGGCAAAGGGTGGGTTAAATGTCGGTTTACATCCTATGCTTGCGAAAGGAGGTTTGAATGTCGATCTCCACCCAGCACTGCAAGACCTTGGACAATACAAGCCCTCAAAATCAACTGCGCCCAAGTTCGCAACCAGCATCGGAAATGCTCGCCCTCAACAAGAAAAGGCGACGGCGAAGCCTAGGAAACAACTCGATATTTCGGGGCCTTCGACGGAAGAGATTCGCAACAATCCATACTTTGATATGAGCCTAGGTGGGCAAACAGCAACGCCAAAGAATCGACACTCGAGACAACTAGTTTTCAACCAGAAGGGGAAGTATATAGCACAAGCGAATGCGCTTCGAAGACAGGCTGCCCTAGAGGCTATGAAAAAGCGTATCGCCGAGTCTTCGCGAAAGATTGGTATTGACGAGGATATCGATACCGAGAAGAAATTCCTTGTTGAAGCACCGCCAGAGATCGAATGGTGGGATGAAGGCCTGGTAGATGGCAAGAATTATGACGATATTTCGAATCCAAAGACTCTCAAAATCGGCACCCCAGACTCAATTATTACAGAATATGTTCAGCATCCCGTTTTACTTGAACCGCCTCAGGAAAAGAATGCGCCTGCGCCTAAACCTATGTTCCTGACCGCGAAAGAACAAGCCAAACTACGGAGACAGCGTCGAATGGCTGAATTGAAGGAACAGCAAGCAAAGATTAGACTTGGATTAGAGCCCGCGCCGCCTCCAAAGGTCAAGAAGGGAAATCTTATGCGTGTATTAGGAGAAGAAGCTGTCAAGGATCCAACCGCAGTCGAAGCTCGTGTCAACCGAGAAATTGCAGATCGACACCAGAAACATGTCGAGACGAACCAAGATCGAAAGTTGACAAAAGAACAGAGACACGAGAAACTGGCTGCAAATCAGGAGAAGGATGCCGCAAAGGGCATTCATGCTTTAGTATTTAAGATTGGGAGCCTTGCGAATGGTAGTCACAGATTCAAAATCGCCAAAAACGCAGAACAGCATGCTCTCACAGGCATCTGTATTCTACATCCAAGATTCAATCTGGTAGTTGTCGAGGGTGGCGAGCATAGTATCAGGCAATATAAAAAACTAATGATGCAACGAATAGACTGGACTGAAAACTCACCCACACGAATCAAGGAGGGTACAAAAGCAGATGCATTGCAAGATTGGTTGAAGGCAGAAGATGAGAAAGGAGAGTTGAAGGATATGACGCTGAACAAATGCCAATTAGTCTGGGAAGGAGAGCAGAAGTCTAGAGCATTCAGGAAGTGGCAAAGTAAGGTGTGCGAGACAGATAGTGCAGCTCGAGATGCCTTGACAAGGTCAAAAATGGACAGCTTTTGGACTGTGGCGAAGAGCATGAATTAGAAGTAATGGCCGTAGTTATAACTTTTCATTATTAGAGCCCTACCCCAGAATTAGATACCAAATGAACCAATTTATCTTCCTTTCTTGGGCCACAAAGCTGCCATTGCTATCTTACAATCATGATGCATATCCTTTCCTATCGTCAATAGATAACTATCCATCAAAGTCTACCTACGCATCTAACTGCATCAACGACGCCTCCATTTCATCATCATCCATGCCATACTCATCTTTTTTAACTGTTTGCTCGTTGCCATTCTTGATGCCATCCATTGGGTCGCCCTTTCCACCACCTCTCAATGCTTGAAGCGTCTCTTCATACTGCTTCTCCTTGAATTTCTCCAGATCCTGCAAGCTCCACGTGCTGATTCCCTCCTGATCCTTGGCCTTGAATGGCTGTGCCATATTCCGTAAAAATTTCTTCGCACTTCCTACCGCCATATCCGTACTCAGATTGACTTCACTATCGAGAATCGCCTGGTTGATCCATTTTGGCAATTGAGTTCGTTTCTTCAAGAATCGACGATCGGCCAACACCATGATTCCGTAATCATCTTTCCCTCTAAGAACACGTCCCAAACATTGGGCTGCATGTCTCATGGCATCGAAGGATAGGAAGTCATTCTCTCTGATCCGGTATGTTTCACGGAGGAACTCTAATCGCGCTTTCAAGATTCGAGATTCGGTATACTGGAATGGTACTCCAATACATAGCACAGTGCGTCCGTATTGGTGGTCGAAGTCGATACCCTCACTGACTTTTCCACGAGCGACACAAAGAAGGATAGCTCCTCGTCCGTTACAGCACGCCGTGCGATAGGTCTCTAGTGCTAGAGATGTTTCTTGTGCATCAGGAGTTTCCACGAGAATGAGCTTGTATTTCCAAACCTCATCTAAGATGCCCATTCCTTGCCACATACTAATTATCGACTCCATGTATAAGTAGGATGGGAAGAAAACGACCATGCCATCCGGAGTGAGCTTAGACATCTCTGTTAGTAAATTGCCGTAATTACGGACAACAGCAGGCTCATTTCGAACTTGGAATCCCGAAGAAATCGCAACCTGGTCAGATCCTCTTGTGACAATCATAGGCAAAAAAGAGCGTCGAGCGAGAGTCATGGGGTAAGACTCCTGAACAACGCACTCAAAATTGAGCATTTTAGGATACATTTCGAGTGGAGAAATGGTACCTGACGTAATAATTACGGAGCTGAAACGCTCAAAGACGGGCTTGATTGCTATCGCGGCATCAAGACAGGTGAAGTGAAGAACAGGATTGGGAACTTCGGCGGTATCAGACTCATAAGGCTCAAGTATAAGAAGAAATCCCTTTTCATATGTCGCTACGAGGGTGGCAAAAGTTGCAACCTCCTGAAGTGGCTGATAATCCTCAATGTTAGTAAGTTCCAAAGTCCGCACAAGAGATGTTAGACGTTCTGCGCAAAATCTAAGCGGCTTCTTCTCGATATATGTGTACTCTTTTAGATGAGCTAAGAAAGATGCCGGTGTCTCCGAAATAACTTGCCGGACTTTCATTCGTGTCTTCTTAAGATTAGCCGCTAGCTTTTTGATGTGGCTATAGCTTTACTTACCTTGAGGTATTCGATAAAGCGTTTCAGAAAAACGACAAAATGCTCAGCTCTCCGAATATTTCCCGGGACAGCTTCCTTGAGGAGATCATCTGGTAAAGCTAGAAAGATGTGAGTGACCACGCATTTTTGGTGTGAGATAGAATACAAACGAACCAGGATTTGACATGAAGGCATCTTCTGCTCGAGCTTCGTCAGCACCGCGTAGTCCCTCGACCAACTTGGCGTATTCATCCTTGAGTTTTTCTGAATCGCTATCCCTTAAGTCTGAAATCCTGCTTTCGAGATTCATTGCTCCACGAGTGGCCCTTCGAAGCGAGTCATCCGTGATATCAGTACTTAAGGATTCGATGCACACGTTATCAATATTGTGTGCTTCGTCAAATACGACTATGCAATCCTTTGACAGCTCTTTAGAAACTCTCTCGGCAATTTTGGGGTCGAGTAAGTAATGGTACGAGTAAATGATCACGTTGCAGAAGGACATCTAGTTCCATTAGTTACTGAAGCTGCAAAGACATTACCACTCACCATTCGCCTGGAGGTAAAGTATGGGCATTGTTTGTGTTCCTCGCCATATCTCATTATCCCATCTAACGTCCATACTCCATTTGGTATAAGATTATGTGGTTCGAGGAGGTCCAGGTTCTATTATAGACGCGTCAATACGATGCTGATCAACATGGCAACGAAAAACCTACATCATGATAAATGCACACCGGTACATCTTCACCCCTCTCCTTCTTCTCTTTCACAAATCCAGCAGTCAAACTTCGACAGCGAGCATCCACAACAGCACCACTCTTCTCCCGCTTCACAGAAGGATGAAGACATAAATTTTTACGACTAGTCAATCCCAATCCACGAAAATCTTCCTGGTGTCCGAGTTGTTCCGCCCTATATTTCATAAGAGCTTTCAATTCTGCCAACGCTTTTTCAATTTCGGACATAGTACCTAAGCACTCATTAGCATGTCTCCTTCATCTTCAGGATTGGGTTGTATCACGTGAGCAGTAAATGAGTTTCCGATGCTCTGGGTAGTATTGTTGATACGCAACGATCAAAGACAGCAGTGAGATAGTCTTTCCAGTACCCGAAGGCATCTCCAAAACGCAATGGCCGCCGGCATCAAGCGTTCCTGTCAAACGTATCAGCAACGGATGATCTTACGGTGAGTAGGTAGGGGCAAAATACTTTTCAGATCGCACATATAGCTGATTTAACATCATACATTAGCATCGAACGCTCTTTCTGGTGTAAACTGCAGCCAAGTGAATAACATACGCATATTGTTCTATATAACAAATCAGAATTTGGACTCAGTATCAAGATCATCTTGGATGCCTACCTGGATATATCCTAGGATATGGAAAGAGCACTGGCAAATCACTGGTTCATCTATCAGTTCAAATGATACTTTTCCCTATCAGTTTAACAAACACATACTCAATATTGAACTTCATTTTGAAGAGGCAGCCCTGTTGGTGCTGTTGATGTTGCTGATTAACAATGGCTGTATTTGAGGTTGAAGTAAAATAACCTTCTTGTAAGGCGTAGGGCTGGCTCAAAAGCGGCACCGCATCCGTGCTGTTACTTCAGGCCAGTTGGAGAAGCAGCATTTCATACCAACTCAACGCGACGTTTAGTACTATTTTACTATCTGAACATTCTGGGGCATGCTTTGGTTTTTATAAATTGCGTTTTTACTTTTACTTTGTGGAAAGGAAAGATTCACCAAAAGTCTTTCTTTCTTCTTCTTGAACAATGACCGTAACTGCCTACATGGGACACCGACGAACCGAACCTTTGATGTAGACTCTTCGACGCGTCTTGGTGAATTATCCATCAATATTCATTGCCTTCACTGCTTCAATCTCTAGGAACGGAACATATATTCACGTTTATCATTTGACTGCTCCATACTTTAAACGGTATGATCTTTCAATTCTCGATGACTCACAATTCAAAGCCTCTTCTCATGCTCACTGTTCAAAGTATACCTAATCACACTTCTCCCAGCTTCAGATACCTAAATCCTCATAAATGTAAAGATTACCTCAAAGCTTGCTTTGCTTGTGAGGTCCAAACGCAAGGGTGAAGTGATATTTTTCCTGGGAGATTGTAAATATGTGGCGTATGTTTGGAGGAGCAGGCTCTGCAACATGTTATTCCTGAGATAGTGCTGTTCACCGCTACCCTCTAATGGAGGAGGAGAACAGTAACCTGCGATTGGTGTCCTCGAGGAGCATTGAAGGTGCATAGATTAGGTACGCTTGGTCTGTTCAAAATGTAAATTAAATGGTGACATTGTTATGGCTAAATGCATTCTTTATCTCAATTCATTGATTTCTATCAAATTCATTTCTTTCGAAGTTCCAGAAGATAGAGATAAATCACAACGTTGTTTCATGCACATTAGTGGTACGGATATCATGGAGGTTTGGGTGTAGAAATCTGAAGAGATCCCTTTACAGAACTGATTGAATACGAGCTGCTTGGTAGTGGGACGGGGGAGAATGAGGGAGGAACAACAGATACATCACAGGCTCCCAAGTCTTCAAGAAGAATGTTTAACATAGTATCTGAAGCAAGCTATAGGTCCTTTGCTTTCCAGATGGTTTGGAAACCGGTTGCGAAATAAATAGGTATAATTCAAAGAGAAAGGATACAGCTGGACATTTCATAGTAAAATAATTGCGCTTTACACAGTTACAAAGGGATAAAATTCCCCGACGCTGCTGATCTGAGACAGCAAAATTTGCATCAAGGGTGATGAACCAGGGGATAAAAGATAGCTTCAAGCTTTCAGAAATCTTGATGACGATTTGGTCAACAGTTCATAGTAGCTTTAACAGTAGAGGTGGAAAGGCATATAAGTCATGTGGGGAGTAGTGAGGAAGAAGAGGGCGAAAGAAAATCCTGAGGTGAGGCCATTGTCTTGACATTGCATGAGGGAAAGGTGCTGCTATGTAGCTACATGTAACATTTGGAGCATGTTTGGTTTGTGATGGGTATATTCTACCAGCAGACGGAATTGCGGATGTGGAGGAAGTAAGAGTTACTAGTAGAAGGGGGGTAAATAATAAATACTAAGTAGTCTATTCGAGGGATAAGTTCCAAGGGCATACATCCACAGATGGATGATCGTCGACCATATAATTAAGTAGCGTACATGCAAGAAGAGACATGCACAACAAAAGGGAAAGACAACATATTTGAGGGCTTAAGACGAGCCACTAGTTTGGTCCGGATACGCGCAGTCTATTGTAGAGCAGAGTCACTTTGGTCACAATTGCAGCTGTGTCTGGATTAGGTGGGTGTTGCTCCAAACAATAGAACAAATCACGATATTCACAGTGATAGATAAGAGGATATTTGTTTGAAAGATTGATAACTAATCGTAATTGTTATCTGTTGTCATTAGCTCAGCGCACCGTCGCTGGCTGAATAATGTACAGCCTGTAAGAACGCAGGTCCCCCATAAAATGAAAATGAACTCCATGCCGTAAAACCCTTGTAAGATACCCCCAAAGCATTATCATCCACCCCGATCCATCGCCAGTGTCAATCGACCTAAAGCCGATGCGCTTTCAAGCTGAAGACATCGAGAAGTCAAGAAAGAAACCAAATTTAACCACGCTCACCACGGAGACGACGGGCGAGTTGGATATCCTTAGATTGGATGGTGACACGCTTGGCGTGGATGGCACACAAGTTGGTGTCTTCGAAGAGGGAGACGAGGTAAGCCTCAACGGACTCTTGGAGAGCACCGATGGCGGAAGATTGGAAACGGAGGTCGGACTTGAAATCTTGAGCGATTTCACGAACGAGACGTTGGAAAGGGAGCTTTCGGATCAAGAGCTCAGTCGACTTTTGGTAACGACGGATCTCACGGAGAGCGACAGTTCCTGGCTTATATCTGAAAGGAATTAGTGATTGTTGGAGCAATCAACAGCAAATGAGTAATTACCCTGTGGGGCTTCTTGACACCTCCGGTAGAAGGGGCGCTCTTACGGGCAGCCTTGGAAGCAAGTTGCTTTCTTGGTGCCTTACCACCAGTGGATTTACCTATAAAGTATTAGCAACGATGCTCAAGTTGTGATGTTGTTGTGGCGAAGTGGAGGAGTCACGTTGTTGCAAATGGCGATCGGTCGCAAACGTGAAATATTGCGACCGACGCGACAAAGAGGTAATGATTGAAGGGTAATGGAGAGGATGAGGATAATAACTTACGGGCAGTTTGCTTTGTACGAGCCATTGTTGATACTTCTAATGGATAATTTGATGGAGTTCTTTTATGGTTGTTGTGGGTTGATGAAGTGGATATTGAAGTGGTGGTTGTATGATGTAGAAGAAAAGAGATGGAAATGGGCGATGGCGATTATTTGTATCCGAAAGTACGCTAGTGAGTGATTGATTTGGCTGTGCTTTTGTGGAAAAAACCACGCTAGTGTAATCTGTAGGAAAGGAAGGAGCTTTGAGTTGTTCAAATCGCTTGAAAAAAGAACTTTTGTTTTTTAAAGTAAACCGACCAATGAGAATTCAACTTGCATTTTTTAAAGCGGTACAAAGTGGATTGATTTTGAAAACAAGGATCTCATCATGCAACTACCCAGTCAAGTGCAAGCGGATGGTGAATATACTGGGGAAAGATCCGAAAGAAGGATGGAGGAATGGAAGAGGAACAGGTATTAGGTGTAAGTATTGTGTGGCATGGCATTTGGATTTGAATTTGGATATGGATTTGGGAGTGCTGTTACACCCTGTACTATACAATAAAAGGCAAATGGAAGTTACTACTGCTCGATACGACTACTAGATACTACTGGTTTCATCCTGCTGGTAAATGCTTACCATTCATCATCTTTCAAGAAAAGAACAACGATGCCGCAACAAATTGGTGAATGGACACTCTACCGTGCTTGCAAGCCTTTGTGTTACACCCCTGAGTTTCAACCTAATGTGACGATCTCAGCAGTGACTCAACGCCGATAATGAGTGGGTGAAAAGCCATTCTGGATGGAACTGAATTGTATTTCCTCGTCCACCTGTGAATGCTTGGTGAAGATAATCCGGTACTCCTCTTCTCTGCCTACCTACCTATCTTAGTGGTTGCTATCAATACATACATACATACATACATGTGACTGTACCTACCGACCCCATGAAGCATAAAACCCTTTCCTCATCCGTAATCAAGCACCTGCCCATTAGGTTCTAACTTCTAACTTCCACCTAATTTCACAGCCTTATTGCATTGATCAATTAATCCGGCATTCTGACCTTCTCAATCCAACCAATCATAATTTCAATCCGTGCTTACCAAGCTTGCTCTGGCCTGTTGTTGATGTTGAACCGATTGGTGTTAGCGCGTTTTTAACTTAGCGTGGTGATGCGGAAGGGGCCTTAGTGCATCTTTTCATAAGAACTACAGAACTTCTTCCCAAGTACCAATTCTTATTATCTCCATATTCTATTCCACAACGCCATTCCAAATTTCAAACAACCAAATACCAATACCCCAAACACAATCTCCTTTTAATAACCCACATTCATCATGACTGGACGTAAGTATCTTCCCTGTCCTTGCCTTACCTCACCTCCATTCAATTGGATTCATTCCTTCCTCTCGTCGCGTTCAATTTACTAACGCGTCTTCTTTACAGGCGGAAAGGGTGGCAAGGGTCTCGGAAAGGGTGGCGCTAAGCGTCATCGCAAGATTTTGAGAGACAACATCCAAGGCATAACTAAGCCAGCTATTAGACGTCTCGCACGTCGTGGTGGTGTCAAGCGTATCTCAGCCAGTAAGTTACCAGTTCGCACATCTCGTCACACGAATATACATCTAACATTCTCACTTAGTGATCTACGAAGAGACCCGTGGTGTTCTGAAGAGCTTCTTGGAGGGTGTTATCCGCGACGCTGTCACATACACTGAGCACGCGAAGAGAAAGACTGTCACATCCCTCGACGTTGTCTACGCACTCAAGCGCCAAGGACGTACTCTCTACGGTTTCGGTGGTTAAACGGTTGCATATTTACGGTTCTTTTCTACGTCTTTATGAATTTTCTTCCTCGGCTTGTTGTGTCGGAAGATGGGTGTGTTACGGAAATGGGTCTTTGCTTTCAGGTGTTTATTGTATCATAAGGATATTGGGGTATTCCGGCATGGTTGGTCCATGAGATAATCAAAACCATCAAAACACAATTCTTGATCTTCATATATCTGTTCCAACTCGTGATGGTGTTTCTGTACGCGTCTTTCGGTGTTATTGTTGTTTCTTGGCATTAAATGTGAATGACGTGCCATCCTTGGGTGGTACCACTTTTCTTCCTCTCCAACGTCTTTCGTGTCACCGCCTTCCTGCATTTTATGTCCTCCATATAACTCACCTTTGCTATTTTTATTTTCATCATGCTTATTTGCCTTTATGACAACTGATGTTCTCGAATAATATGATGGTATCTAGTACGTTCATCTGAGTTCTTCAATAGTATGAGGTCAGCTTCATCATGTCCTCTGGCTACTACGTGGATTGATTATTCTCAATTGCTTTCAATCATTTGTTCTCTTGAGATGATAGTATGTAGATCACCGTGCTACTGGCCATGAATCCGACACTGTCTGGATCCTCCCATACCGTACAGTGATGCTGTTTCAATTTGAAACGGTCTTTACATGTGTGTTATCTGATCTACAGTTTCTCGTTGAAATTTGCAATACACCCGCTTTACCATCTCTGGCAGTAGATATAAACTTCATCGGTGACCCTGATTCCCCGTTGAAACAATATAAATGTCTGCTTCGGTAGCAGCGGATGGCCTTCTCATGCCTGGTTCATCTCTGTTTGTTTGCCCTTGAGCCGCTCTGTTTTCCGACATGCACGTGGAGAGAACTTGAATTTAGCTTGTGACGGAGGCACTTTGTTTGGGTTGAGCGATTGGCACCTTCATAGTCTGTTCTACACTGGACAAACTTGACTTGTGGATTTATCTTCACACAGGACACTGTAGCCTCTAATGTCGTCATTTGTTTTTATATCTGGGGCCTACCGGCATAACTCCAACTAAGTGTTCCAAATATCAGGTCTACATTTAACCGATTATGAAGTCTTTGTTCCGCGTTCTGAATATTCTCCCCTCGAACTCGTTCCATCTTTACAAATGAATATGCAGGATTGAAGTATTGAAAAGGCTACTAAGGTTGAGTATTTTAACTTGTCATTCGGGATATACCAAACAGGAGTTCGCTGAATACAGAGTCGAAAGAAAAGGATAATAGGATTGTCGTCTGATATGTTACTTGATGTAACGAGTGGAAGTTGAAATGCTAACAGTCATAGTATGATATGATATGATACGTGCTATATATTGTATATATACTCCCACAGGGAGTAGAACCTACCTGTTCTGTTGTTGCTTGAGAGCTAGGCTGGGTTTTAATCTTTTCGAAATCGACGGGATTCGGGAGTTACTCCTGGACCTCAGGAAAAGAGGAGTTTGATTTACTTTCTTTATTTAATTGTAATCTAATTAGTATAGTCTTATGTTATTTCAATATTACTTCAAAATATATTTATATCTATATTAGCTTTAAAATCTAATATTCTTATTATTTTAATTATTTATTTAAATATAGAAGAAAATGATTCGAACGTAATCTAAAACCTTGTCTAATATTAAACAAGACGTGTGGTCTAGTATATAGTCATTCGTATGATTAATTTTTTATATATATTATTATATTATTCCAGCTTAGATATACAATAATTATGTTTTGAGTTAAAGTATATATAGGAAGTTGAGCTTTTTCGATTTTTTTTAGGAAGCCTTTGAGATCTATAATTCTCTTTATAATGATACTCAAGGAGAAATAAATTTCGAATCTTAAATTTTATAGATATTTTTATGTTTTCTAAAATTAGAGTATTTGAAATTTATCAAGCTCTAGAAACATCTTCATGTAATAATTATTCTTGTGTACTTTATTTTTCCAAAAAATAAATAGAACATTGTAAATATTGTTGAATTTTAAGGATATTCTGATGCTAAAACTATAATAGTAATATTGAAATGAAGATTAAAATACTAAAGTAATTACTTTTAATTAAAATAGATATCTTGAGAAAACTATCGAGATATTGAGATAAAGAATATTAATGTTAGAGATTATGATTATAAAAATAATATTTATAATGAAAGAACGTAACAATTCGAAGTCTAAACGAGCCTTTTAAATTTTTTAAAGATCTTTCCCTTAAATATTATAGGTTAAAAATCTATACTTCTTGATTGTCAACAGCGATAAGTTGATAGAATATTGAGAGATAAAGTCTAGTTTGTTTGAACATTAATAAGAAAATTCGAGATATCGATATTAATTAACTTATTAAATAACTTTGAGTTAAACTATATTTTTATAGAATAATCAATTGTTTA
Source organism: Botrytis sinoallii (assembly GCF_014898435.1). NCBI lineage: Eukaryota > Fungi > Ascomycota > Leotiomycetes > Helotiales > Sclerotiniaceae > Botrytis > Botrytis sinoallii. The sequence goes on along the minus strand of NW_024066029.1, from coordinate 772,882 downwards.
TATAGATTAATAGAATTAATTATACTCTAGATGTAGTTTATAAGTATTTTATTAGCATTTTCTTAATCGCTGAGAAGGAAAAGTAATAGCTTCTAATACTTTCTACAGAGATTCAAATATTAAAGGAACTAATATTTATATTGTATGCTATTGAAAGGCTTAAGTATATAAAGAAGTGATTTTGTTAATATCTAATGGCTGAATTTTTTTTAAAGGGATTTAGATAAGTTAAAGATAATTATATATAATTTCGAATGTAATAAGAATACGTAACATTAAAAAAGTTTGAAAATGAAACGATATATAGTATTATAGATTTTATATTCTAACAAAGCTAATAAATCTAATAAATCTAATAAATCTAATAAATCTAATAAATAAGAGAAAGAGAAAATAAAAGTAAAAAAACAATAAAAATAAAACGTAGTTTATCAGCATAAAGCCCATATCAGCATGTGGCCCACTTGCACCTCAATTTATACCTTTCTCTTTCAACATGCATTTTATCAACAATCCATTATGAAGTCGAATAATCAAAAGCCTATATACTCCTTACTATTGAAGCTATTCAGAAAGACAAAAAACAAAGTATTCGAAAGATTGCTAATATATAGTAATATCCTATATACAATACTTATAATATAGACTTAACAGTTTATCTTTTATACAGAATATCAATATAAATCTCATAATCTTTTAAATTAAAAGAGAATATCTATTATCGAATAATATTTAATATAAATTTAAAGATTTTTTATTTAAATTCAGAAATATAAAAGATATAGTAAATCATATTCTCGAATCGAAAGATACAAAGAATATAGAAAACTTTAAGTATATTGATTTGTAAAATATCGAATTGAATTAAAAATATATTTTAATTATATTTATAATTTTCAAAAAGCTTTTTATAAAGATTCTAAACTTATTAAAGAATAATTTTGATTAATTATAAATATATAAGCGAAATACAATATTTTGAATAACGATTTTTATAATTTCAACAAAACAGACTTATAATAAAGATTATATATACAATAATAATTATTACTAATATTAAAAAATACAATAAAAGTAAATCAATATAATTAGATAATCAAGAATAAATTATAGCAATAATATATAAAAATAAAAAGAATAAAACTATTCCCCTATTTCTAGTATTCAAGAATAGATTTATTTCTTCAATTAATATACCAAAACTGATCTTTCTATAAACCAAGCTATTAAATCTATATCTAATAAATAAACCAAATAATAAAACAGATTTAGAATAATTGAAACACTTTAATAAGTATGCTAAGAATCAAAGAAAAAGCAAATATCAAGTATTAATACTGAATAAGTATGAAAATCATAAATCAATAGCTTTTCAAATATACTATAAAGAGAATGATATTATATATTTACATTTATCATTACATTTAAATCATTTAATTCAATCACTTGATATTAACTGTTTTAATAATCTAAAATATTTATATAATAATCAAATTGATAGATTTATCAAAATACATATCAATTATATTTCGAAGATTGAATTCTTTATAGCTTTTAAAATTATATACAAAAAAATCAATCACCTCTTAGAATATAAAATCAGGATTCCAAAGAATAAATTTAATATTATTTAATTCTAAAGCTGTATTTTTGAAATTAGATATTCGAATTCATATATCTATTTTCCCCTTTTTCAATTTAAATCAATAAATTTTTTAAATTCCTTATAATCTAATTAAAGCTTTTTCTTAATCAATATTAATTAAATCTCGAATAATTTATTATTAATTAAACTCCTTTATATCTATATTTAAGATTATACTAATTTTAATTAAAGATATAAAAAGATTAGCTTATAAAAATACACTTTTGAATACAAAGATTCATATACTTTGAAAAGCAAATGAAGTATTAAATAAATATCAATATACAAAAAAAACCTAATTATATTAAAAAAGAATACTTACTAAACAAAAAACTCTTAATATATTATCTCAACAAAAAATCGATATTCAGATTCAACATAACAAACATCAAAAAAAAAGGAATTCTAATAAGGAAATATCTTCTAATAAATATTATAATAAATATAAAAGATAGAACATAATACAAAAACTTATCAGAATAATATAATAAATCCTAGATTATTGTTGAATAATATGAATTTAAAAGTGTAAATTGAAATGAAAATAGGCTATATGCTGATATGAGCCACATGCTGATAAACTACGTTATATATTCTATATATAATTTTAAACTCGAATGTAGCGAGGATCGGGGGCTTGAGGGCTGGCCCTCATATATATTATATTATATAAAAATAGAAAAATAGATTCATTATTATTATTATTATTATTATTATTATTATTATTATAAAAGCAATTATTAAATTAAATAAAAGGATTTGAAAAGAAAACAGAAAGCTAAATTGATATAACAAAATCAGGAATATAGAGATATATCGATTTTGAAATATTATATTGATTTGTAGAATTATTTGTAAAAACTTTAAAAAGAAAAATTAAGATATTACTTGTTATATATATATTATATATATCTATATATAATGTATAAAACATATTTACACATAAAGTTTTTCTCTATTTTTAAAGGCTTAATTAGTATAATAATGATAAACTTTTAAAAGAATCAGTAATATTCTTATTGTTTATACAATTAGCATACTATTATATATTTTTCTTTATATATCCAGTCCTTATCGATTGTGATATTATTGCAATAAATATCAAATCTATAAATTTATATAAGTAATATATGTATTTCTTATAAAAGTATATAGTTTTCCTTATAATAACTTTATAATAACTTTATTATATTCAATAACTAATGATAATATAGAAAGAAAAAATAGAATTATAATTGTATAATCTCATTCAGTCTATTTTAATTATCATTTTTATTACAATTGTAGTTGAGTTTGTTATTTAAAATATACTTTCTGATTATAATGATATTATACAATTATTAGAAAGAAAATGTTAAGGAAAAATAATTTGAAAAACAAAAGATCATAAAGAAAATTTCATTATATAAAACCTTAACGGGATAAACAAAGATATACAGTACTAAACAAAAAATAAGAACTGTAGCAGAAAAACATATAAAAAATAGTTATTATTTAAGCTTTTTGTTTTTCTATGTTTAAAAATTCTTTCGATCTATTATAATGAAATTTTATTTATTTATTTATTTATTTATAGTGATTAACATCTAATATCTAACCTCCCAAGAGGTATTCTAGATATACTAAGGAGTGGGCCTACATGCCGCTAGCATTCCAGTCGTTTATAGTAGTATAATGTTAGTAATCAGAAGCTTATTGTCTCTAATATTCCCCCACTCAATACCATTCATAGCAATTCTGCAACTATTCTGTTTAAAGGTTTGTAGTTTTATTTCAAAAAGTTTTATTTCATATACTATCCAAATATTGGTAAATGATTAGGTCGATTGCTGTCGATTGGGAGAGTGCTTGGAATACTTATAACTGGTTAGTATAGATCTTAGATTAATTAGAATGGAAAGCTTATCCTCGAGGTATTGGAGTAGGTTGGAATTTGTATAGTTTCGTATAATTTGAATATATCCTAATATAGAATTTGAATTTAGCAAAAAGGTTAATAAAGTTATATTGTATTCACAGAACACAATTGATATATACTATTGTATCCTATTTGAATTAAAATCAATTTGATATAAGTAGTCAATTGCTGTGTATTTGATTATTAATTAAATATTAAAAGAAATGTAATAGGCTTTTCTCAATTCTATATGTATAGGTGTTTGTGCTATTTTTGTAATTAAATCTAATATAATAGGCTACAAAGTTATTATATTCAATCCGTATCGTTATAAGTCTATATAATATCTTACAAAAAAGTTTAAGACTTCCGGCTTTGAGATATTATATATCGATTTCTATATATTATATATTTTAAAAATTAGGTCTCTTTTTTTTTCTATTATTTACTTTCGGAGTGCCGATATTTGGTATATAGGATAAAGCGGGAGCTGCTGATTATAAAGAAATAGGATAAACTAGGGTCAAGTAGTTTAGCTATATTTTGATTAGCAAGGCAATCGGCTGTTTTGTTGTTCTTAATCTCAATATATCTAGAGGATTATTTGATTATAATATTATAATATTGTATTGCTTAATAGTATTTGTAGTATGTTTATTGAAAGGAGGCAATGATATTTCCTTGTATTCTCTAGATTATGAGGTACTATCAATATATAATTATATTTATTCCTGATAAAGATAATCAATAATACTCAGAAAGCATTTTAGTCCCTGTCATATACTGATTGTCTTAATATCAAAAATATGTAATTGTTTGTATATATAGCTATAGTTATTATCGATCTATTATTTGTCACAATAAATTACAGAGTTATATTCTATATGATAACTGTATTTGTTGGATTGTTTAGATTCATCTGAAAATATAGAATAATCTTCTTAAAGGATTAAATCCTATTATTTTTTAAATACTTTTGTAATATCCTTTTTGTTTATATTATTTATTAAATCGATATAATATTTAGGAGAGAAGTGAGACTATAAGAATCTGAAATGCTTGGTAACAAGGATTGCTTATTTCATTCTTTATAGTTTTGTATTGAAATCTTTCAGAGTATTTATACTTCATTCTCTTTTTCTAATATATAATTTTAATTAATTTACAAATAGATATTATATATTTACTATTTGAAGCTGAAATACAAACCTTAGTCTAGCTTGCTTTAATGCAATAATTCCAATTGAAAGATTAGCTTTTATAAGAAATATGGTTATCAAAATCGTTTTATAAACAAATAAAACTCCCCATACTGTATTGTGAATCGTTTTGCTGACTAAATCGATGTATTTCTTGATTCCGGTGCCGATCGGAATATAACTTGTATTTGAGTATTATTTGTATAGCTTATCAAACTATATTTCGAAGCCGAAAAGAGCAACGGGGAGTATATAGATAATAATCGCTTTTCGCAGGTAGGCTATAGATAGTTCGTAGGCTATATAAGCTATTGATCGGATATAGAATATAATACATATAGTTTTTACAATACATATTTTGATATACTATAAAAACATTAAATGCCAATCAAAAAAGATACTAAATTAATATAAGATCAATTGTACTTTATTAATAAGCTCTAAAAGAGTTAGTATAATAATTAGATCCCGACTTATCCTTATAATCGGGTTTGCAATTTTATGTTTCCTCAATATATAAAATAATTCAAACTTTTCCGGAGCGAAAAAGATCTTATTCTGATTTCCTTATTATAGGATATATCGAATGGTTCAACGAAGTATATATATATTTGTAAATAGATTCTTAAATGTATAATATATAGCTATATTGTTAGTATATCCAAAACACTATATTCTATCTTGATTAAAAAGCTCAACAAAGTAGAGGGTATACAGAATAGGGGAAAGTGGCGATCCCTAGGGGGTACCACATACGACTGGGAAATCCTGTATTGTGATCCCCTCAAGCCTTACACGCACACGTCTTTCAGTCAGGAATGAATCAACGAGTCGCAAGAGTGCCATAGGCCAACCCTGCTTCTTCATACGTTGTAGGAGCCGTCTTTTAATAATGAAATTTTATTATAATATAGAAAATTATATTAAATTTAGAAAAAAAGATAAAATTATTATATATCATTTTACTTTAATGTGACAAAGTAAAATTGATTGAATTAAAGTTTTCGATTTTGTGACAACTTTACTAGTAAATTTATCATATTTTTTAATTTTACAATTTTTTCAATTTCAAATCAAAATAAGTATCAAAACCAAATAAATTTCTCAAAATATTTGATATATTTTCAATTGAAATTTTATTGAATGTTTATTATATTTAAAAGATTGAAATAAAATATTCAATTTATAAAGAACTGTAGTTCTTTAAAAACACTAAAAAACAGCTATTTTTGATGTATTTTTGAACTACAATCCGTAATTTTTATGAGTCACTGTAATATAATCAAAGTGTAATACTTATATTAATAAAGTAATAGATCTATAGTTTTAATAGTATCAAGGTTAATACAATAATATTTTTATAATATTCAGAGATTTAAACAATGTTCAAACCTTTGAGCAATATTGGAGTCTCTAAATAATGTCTGAACAATATTAATGTTATAATCAATCAAAAATCCAGAAAAAACAAAGCTTTCAATCAAATTATATTAAAATTGACTTTTATTCAATTATATAATATAATAATGATATTAAAAGTTTAATATGAATAACAATAGAAGGAATTTTATAGTATTAATAAAGGAAGTTCAAAAAACTAGATTTTATAGTACTAGGCCACTTATACTTGACGGACCCAACTTTCACATCAAAATATATATATAATTCACTTCAATATATTGATAGAAGTATAAGATTTATAATCAATTCATTTCGAAATATTAAAGATCTTTATTGAAAGAATATATAAATCAAATTTTGAGTTTTAAATGAAAATTCTTGATTGAATAATATAAAGATGACTTTTTTTATACTTTTTTGTGATTTTATTAATAAAATTGAGCTAAAATATTCTTGATTAATTTTCAAGCTTTATATTTCATAGTAAAAAAGTAATCATAATGAATTTCAAATTTTCGTTTATTTTTGAATTCTAAAAAATATATATAAAAGAGATTCAAAGTAATTCATTATTATTTCAATCAATTATAGTTGATTGAAATGTATGAGTTTTGATATAAAAGTAGGGTCCGTTAAGTATAAGTGGTCGATAACTGTATTTAAGAGTAGTTTAATGTCTCTTAAAACAATTCACAATATAATTTTACAAATTAATATATATATAATTTGAATTTTATGAATTATATTAATATTTATAAAACTAAATTTATATAATGATTTTGAATTCATAGAATTTATCATATTTCAAGTAAAGTTTAAGTATAATTGATAATAATATTACATAAAAATTGATTGGTAATCAAGCTATATTGAAATTATCTGAATATACTTTTTTTTTTCGAATAATAACCTTTTTATGATTTAAACGCGTTTTAAAAGCTTTCCTAAATATTTAATATTATAGATCTATTAGATTTTTTTTCTAGATTTAAATTATAGGATTTATAAGAGTTAACTATAGAAATGTCAGATTTAAATTTCAAGATTTACAAGAATTGATCATATAAATTAATAAATGATATTTTGAAAATATATAATATATGGATAATGCTTTTGTTGTATCAAGAATGCAGTATATCATATTTAATTAAAAATAGAATTTAAATACTATTTCCTAATTGAATAAATATCATATGATATAGGGGTATCATAGAAGTAGTAAGTTCATATGTTCTATTGTAATTTGTTAAGAAGCTATAAATTTTATTATATATAATAGACTTATAGTTATTGAAATTTATAATATTAATAAACTCTTCCAAATTGTATGATTTTATAATTTGAATAATTACTTTATTATCTTTGTAAATATATCCAAAACTAGAGAGTTTGTATTATAAATGTTTATTTCAAAAACTATATGTTATATTATCAATTCAATTTTTTTCTAATTTCCTTATATTTCAAAATTATTTGCAAAATCAGCTTTTTGATTAGCTTTATTATTAATAGTATAAAGATTTAATATGACTTAAATTTTTTTGATGTATCTATATTCGATATCTTTAATTTAACCAACTTCGGTTTCTGACTAAAAATTTCAAAACCTTACCTTTATAATAAAATCCAATAATTATATCATATTTTTTTTCAATTAAGATAATGTTTATATTATAACATAATTGAAATGAATTATATTAATCATCATTTTTTTCAAAACTACTAAATTTATTATACCTTAACCATAGCTATGGTCATTGATTATAATACTTTTATTATATCTATATAATATCAAAATCATAAATACAATATTTTAATACAATATAGTATCTAAATTATACCTTAAAATAAATATAGTATAGATATATTTGAATAATACTTGAATAATATTTGAATAGTATTTTACATAACGTAACGTATGGGGAACTCGGACATATGGGGAACTCGGACAGGTACCTTTACACCAAATTTTGTATGTAAAGGTACTTAGAGCGACTTTTTATATCTCTATAGATATTAAAGATAATTTAATTTTTTTTGATAATTAGGCTTAATATCTAATAAAAATATAGTATTAAAGTTACAAAACACTTTTTAATAATATTGCTTTTGAATTAATACGATTTTAAAAATTCCCATAGTAATTTTTGTTAGATAAAAACGACAATTTGAAAGAAACTTTAATATTTTTATTAAAAAAAATTATATCTTTATAATATTTTGTCATATTAAATATTTATATTGAATATATCATACCTTAAAATATCAAAACTATATCTTTAGTATTTCTAGAGATATAAAATTCGCTCTAAGTACCTTTACATACAAAATTTGGTGTAAAGGTACCTGTCCGAGTTCCCCATATGTTCGAGTTCCCCATACGTTACGTTACAAATAGTATTTTTATTATATTCAATCTCTTGATAATATTCAAAAATATATATTATATAATATTCTAAATCATTATACTAAATAATCTAAAAAAAAAAAGTTTAAAGTAATTTGAAAATACTTATAGATTAATAATTAATATATTGAAATAACGTGGTTTATCAGCAGTCCGCCTATATCACTAGTCCGCCCACTTTTCTCCTAATTCATACCTTCAAATCTATATTATTCAACAACAATTGAATCAATTGATTAAAACTATTGAGAATCTAATAATCTAGAATCGATTATATTGTTTTAACAAAGGGTTTGAATTATAACCTGGTTTTCTATACTTATTATAATACTTATTAGAAAATACTTTCTCATTAGAATTTCCTCTATTTTGATATTTATCATATTGAATCTGAATATCAATCTTTTGTTAAAATAATATATCTACAAATCTTTTGTTCAATAAATACTTCTTCATTATATAATTGAATCTTTTTAATATATTAATGCTTGCTTAATATCTTATTTGCCTTTCGAAGTATATAATTCTTTATACTTAAAAGTGTATTCCTTTATAAGCTAATCTTTTTATACCTTTAACTAAAGCTAATACAATTTTGAATATAACTATAAAGAAGTTTGATTGATACAAGCCATTCAAGATTTTATTAAAGTTGATTATAAAAGAGCTTCAATTAGATTACAAATATTTGAGAAATCTAAAAGTTTAAATCGATAAATGAAGAAGTAGATATACAAATTCGAATATCTAATTTGAAAAATATAGCTTAGGGATCAAATAGTATTAGTCTGTTTCTCGAAAATCAGCTTTTATATTTTGAGCTATAATTGAATCTTAATATATAGTTTTTAAAGCTATAAAGAATTCAATCTTTGTGATATAATTAATATAAGCTTTAATAAATATATTAATTTAATAATCATATATTTGTTTCAATATATCAAAATAGTCAATATTGAATGGTTAAGTTAAATAATTTGAATATAATAATAACTGTTAGATATATAATATTATATAACTTGCAATATAACTGAAAAGATATCAATTCATAAACTTTGTACCATCTTAGTACTAGTATTCGATATTTGCTCTTTATTTGATAAATAAGTATACTTATTAAAATACTTTATTTATTCTAATTCTGTTTATTATTTATTTATTTATTAAAAATAGATTAATAATCCAATCTATAGAAAAACCCCTTTCTATATACCAATTAGAAAGATGATATTATTCTTATATTATTAAGAATAGTAATATAATCTCACTCTTTCTATTTCTATATATAATCGCTCTAGCTCATTCTTTATTGTCTAATTATATACCTTGCTTCTGCTGTTATTCAGCATTAGTTATTATTATTCCAGGATATATTATATCCATAATAAAGCCGGTTTCGTCAAAATTATAGAAATCGTAATCGAGAAATATTATATTTATCTATATATTCGAAACTAATCGAAACCATTCTTCAACAAGCTTAAAATCTTTGTAAAAAGCTTTTTGAAAGTTATAAATATAATTAAAATGCATTTTTAATTTTATATAATACTTTATGAATCAATAAGTCCAAAGCTTTCCAACCTTTTTCATACTTTATATTTATTTATTTATTTATTTATTTATTTATAGTGATTAACGTCTAATATCTGACCTCCCAAGGGGTATTCTAGACGTACTAAGGAGCGGCCTACGGGCCGCTAGCGTTTCAGTCGCTTATAGTAGTGTAATGTTAGCTAATCAGGGGCTTGTTGCCTCTGGTATTTCCCCTGCTCAGTACCGCTTATGGCGATCCTGCAGCTGTTCTGTCTAAGGGTTTGTGGTTCTGTTTCAGAGGCCTTGTTTTGTATGCCATCTGGGTGTCGGTGGTGATCAGATCGATCATTGTCGATCGGGAGAGCGCTTGGAGTGCTTATGGCTGTTTGGTGCGGGTTTAGATTGATTGGGGTGGAGAGCTCATTCTCGGGGTCTTAGAGTAGATTAGAATTCGTATAGTTTTGTATAGTTTGAATATATCCTAGTATAGAATTTGGATTTAGTGAGAAGGTTAATAAAGCTATATTATATTTACAGAATGCAATTGATATATACTATCGCATTCTATTCGAATCGAAACGATTTAGTGTAAATGATTAGTTGCTGCACGTCTGATTATTGATTGAATATTGAAAGAAATGTAATAGGCTTTTTTCAATCCTATATGTACAGATGTTTGTGCTATTTTTGTGATTGAATCTGATGTGATAGGCTGCAAAGTCACCGTGTCCGGTCCGCATCGCTATGAGTCTGTGTAGTACCCCGCGAGGGAGCCATACTTTATATTTCAAGTATATAATTCGCTATATCTTCAATACTATTTAATTTAAATGAAAATCCTTTATTATCCATATTAATTATATATTGAATAAGTATTTTGTTTTTTAATTTAATTAAATTATAATTTTTTGATTAATATTCAACTATATTAATATAACCTTTGATTTTATCCCTCAAAATAGATCAAGATATATTATAGAGTATTGTTATTTCCCGAATTGATAATTGTGGATCGATTTTAATAGCTTCAATAGCTAAGATTATTCGTGCTTCTTTGAAATAATTCTTTATAAGTAATTATTGATAAAATGTGTATTGAAATGAGAGAGTTGAAAATACCAAAAAAGTGGGCGGACTAGTGATATGGGCGGACTGCTGATAAACCACGTTATATAAAATTACCCACTTTAAATATTAAATTAACATATTATAATTATGGAATCAATTATACTAATCGAGCCTTTAAAAACAGGTTTTCAGGCCCTGATTTCCAGTACTCAGCCCCTCGAAATTCCAGTACCTGTCTCCAGTACTTCTCCCTGATTCAATCCCTAATCTACCTCTAATATTCTAGCTTTTAAAATTCTAATTTCATAATAATTAGGCTGTATTTCTCATTTTTAGAGCTCTAATAAAACTATTAATCTATAAGCTTAAAATTACTAAAACCATATTATATAAAAAGACTTTTTTAACCCTTTTTATTCTTTTTATTGTCTATTCATAATTCTCATATTCTTCGAATTATAAAAATATAAATATTTAATTTTTCAATATCAACTTTTTTATATATTTTTAATATTCAAAATTGTAGTAGTAGTAAATTCATAATCAATTCGATCTATATAATCATATTAAAACTATACGATACATTTGTATTTATATTTAATTGAATAAAGTAAAAAAAATATATATATAAAAATCTATCCCTTTTTAATATTCTATCAAATTGTTTATATTGTATATTTGTTTTATTTACTATTTATAATCTATAATATTTGTATTTTCGAGAATAATATTATAAGTATTTTATTTTTATTTATAAACTAATAATATAACGTGGTTATCATCGAGTGGGCCATATCATCGAGTGGGCCACTTCAAAATACACCAAATTAATGCTTTTTTAATATTTTTATTTAAATAATCAATCATTATTTTTGAGAAAAAAATTAATATAAAATAATATTAGAAAATTTAGCTGTTTATAAATCTATTTTGATATAAAAATTTCTTTTATATTTGAAAAAAAAATTGGAATTTGTTACGATTTTCGCAACAAAAGAAACATTTTTATAATAACTATTATAATAATTTGAATTTTCACTAAATAACTAGATTTTTATATTATTATATAATTAAAATTTACAGTTTCAATTTTTAGAAATTCTATCGATAAATAAAGAAAATGCACGGTTCGCACAGACGAATTTTGTATGTAAAAATGAGGGCCCACTCGATGATAACCACGTTATAATATATTTTAATCAATTCAATAATATAAATCCTTTTTTTCTTCTTAATATAATATAATAATATTTATTATTATTGATATTTATTATTATTGATATTTATTATTATGATAATATAATCTTATAATTATTCACTTTTATTTTATCATAATTATATCTCTTTATTCGCTTTTATTTTTACTAATGTTTTTATCTATTTACTTTACTTGGATTTTTTTTATATTATTTGTTTATTTTTTATAATGAAATATATATCTTTTAAAATATTTCTAAAATCTTATTATACTTTATTTTATTACTTTTCAGAATTCTATTATTTTATATAATTTCTTATTATTTTCAAAATAAATCTTTATGAGAATACTATCTAAAAAAAGATTGATATTTAAAAACTTTCTTTTTGTTTTTATTTTTATTATATATCTTTTTTATAATTATTATATTAAATACTTATATTAATTTATATACAATTTTATTAGAATCTATATTTGTATTTATAAGAAGTATTTTTATTATTATATTAAAAAGAGTATATATTATATATATATATTCTATTTTTAGATTTTGTTTTCAAAAGATTTTAATTGATAATTTAATTTTTAATATAGATTTCTACAAATTATATGAATATTATAATAACTATTTTATATAATATTATTATTTATAAAATAACATATAAAAAATTATAAAAATTCTAATATTTATAATATTAGTTAAAAACCCAAATATTCTTATAATATCTATAATCTCTATATCTATAAAAAGCTATCTGTTATTATAAATATTATTAATGTTAATTTATTTATTGACATTTTTTTTAAATATTATAATCTTTTCAATATATATAAGATGTGTTATATACACTATAAGTAAAAGATTATATTATATTTCTAGTATTATCAAAATTATTATATAAAGTTAATAATCTGATATTTTAATATTTATTATATCTGTTTTTATTCAATTTGTTAATATATTATATTATTATATAAATTGTTTTTTATATCCTTATTATAATTATTATCAATAAATATGAATATAAATTTCAAAAAAAGAATTTTAATAATAATAATAAAATTAATATACAAATGTATTCTAATTTTTAATAATAAAACTTTAAATATACGAAAATCTTATTAGGGTTATTTTTTTCTTATTTTTATTCCCATAATAGATCTATATTTGTAATAAAAATATATATTATAAAAGTAATTCTATTTTAATAAAACTATATAATACCCCCTTTATACGCTTAAATCCTATAAAAATTGTATATTTATTTTATTCTAAATATATCACTTTTATTATTGTATAATTATATTCATATAATAGAATATGATATAATTGACTATCTGATTTTTTCAATTAATTATATATTATTCCAATATATAATTGGGTGATTCTTTGTTTATAAAAAATTCTTTTATATTAATCTTTTTTATTCTGATTTCTAATATTATCAGATTATTTCTCTTGTAAAACTATTATAAAATCTAAATTATTTTAAATATACAATAATACAATCGTTCAAAATTACTAATATTCTAGATTTATAATAATTCTAAAAAATATTTTTTTCTTGACTTTATTTTATTTTTATATTTCAAATTTGAATCAATAATAATATCCTTTGATAAAATATTTGTTTTTCGTTTTTCTTTAATTTTATATTATTATATTATATCTCTAATAATTTTATTATATTCTAATTTAATTAAAGTTTATTTGAGTTTTATTTTTTTAAAAGTAATACGAATTCTTTCCAATCTTTTACAAAATAATATTCTTTACATATTTTATTATATTCTCATGAATCAATTTTAATATATTTATTCCTTTTAATTTAGATTTCATTATAACTTAGTATTTATTAAAATATAAATTGAAGAGTTTTATGAAGGTTTTTTATATATATATATAAATTAGTATTATTTTTACCGATATTATTAATTAATATATAAATAAACTATACGACAAAAAGACCATTGTCCTCCGCAAGGAGCCCGGCGGTTCAGTGGTAGAGTGATCGGATCACTCTCCCACTGTTTCTACGACTTAAGGCTATAGCGATCTGATCCACATGGATCCACCCTATATGCCGCCTCATAGGCCACCTTAGTGTGGACCTCTTGATACAGCTCCATTGAGCTCCGACAATCTACCGCTAACCCTAATAGAGCTTTTCTATTATGGGCCGCAAAAGCGATCGATCGAATGCTGAGGGGGAACTGATCCCCCTTCCAGCCACCACCACTGCGCCTATGCGCCACTCCGCTACTTAGCGGAATCATTGTTCCGGCTGCTCCTCTCGAGCGGCCCAATAGCCGAATCCTCCGCTCCTATGGAGCACCATCACACACACACCTGCTTCTTTGAAGCAACACACCTGTACACACTGCTCCTGCCCATATATGGTTTTATGGCAGGAGTAATCGTACAATCAGAGCGCTCCTCTCCACGAGTAGCAGGAAGCGTTAGGAATATAGGGCCGATCAAACGGCCCTATTTGCAAACATTACACTGGCTTGTTTAGGATATATAGAAGGAACTGGGTTTACCCTATGAGGTTTTACTAGTATGCGGCATCACGCCCTTTCTGTATTTGTAAACTCTAGATCTAGCCACGTCTTTCATACCCCTAGGGAGGTTCCTCTACAAGGACGTTAATCAACATATAAATAATAATAAATATATAGAATAATATTGATTAATCAATTTTTTTTTGGTTTAATATACTCTTTTTAGATTATTTATAATCTAATAAAATCCTAGTATTTCAGTATTTGTATTGAAGTTGGGTATAAGGAATCGAATTAAAGGAAAGTGTTTTATAGTATATCATTGGAATACTCAAATTAAATAAAAGTAATAATATTTCATTGAAATGAATGGTATACTGTTTCTTACCCTATCATCTATATATTTTTGTAGGTTTGTATAAAATATATATATTCTTTTTTGTGAAATGAGTGTTTATCATAACAATATTGATATATTTAGAATCCTATTATGTTGATATAATTATTTGGTTTTATATAAATCTTAATAAGTTTGTTATTATAAAATAGAAAAAGTATTAAGTTTGATAAAAAATTTTAAAGAATTTTATTTAAGAATTTTATTTGAGGGTTAATATAATTATTTATTTAAATATTATTAATTTTATTCTAAAAAAAATTAATTATAAAGTTGATTATTCAGATAGATATTTTTCTTTTTTAAAATATAAATCAATTAAAAATATAAAATTTTATCAAAAATTCTTAAAAATTTATATTGAATAGATTTAAAAAATTTCAATTCTAATATTTCATATTTATTTAATAAATACTTTTAAACTTATAATTATATTTTATTTAAATTATATATTTATTTGAAATTTGAAGCAAAGATTACTGATTTCTATAATTTAAAATATTGAAAAAAATAATTGCATAACATAATCTGATTTATTATTGATTTTTCCTTAATTTATAAAGTAATATAATATTTATTATTTTAAATATTTAGAATAAATACTAATAATCAATATTTAATAGATCGAATTTTATTATAAATTTGATAATAAAATTTATAAT
Source organism: Botrytis sinoallii (assembly GCF_014898435.1). Lineage (NCBI taxonomy): Eukaryota > Fungi > Ascomycota > Leotiomycetes > Helotiales > Sclerotiniaceae > Botrytis > Botrytis sinoallii. The sequence goes on along the minus strand of NW_024066029.1, from coordinate 756,967 downwards.
TTTTAATAGTTTTAATATTTTGTATAATTTCAATTTTTATAATTATTTTTTGAAATATATTTTGTTTGTTTAGAATTCTATTTTTATTATAAAAGGATATTTGAAAAGAATTCTTTATTTATCTATTTATATTGAATAAATTTGTTTTTGAAAAAAAAAATTTCTTTGAATATTATTACTTTGTTCTTCTTTAATATTATTATTGGGATACGATGACTCTCACCTGTATGTAGTATATCCTACAAACCTTCGATCGTACGATCGGAGAGTTAAGTAGAGTCAGCTGGAGCCGGGTAGTGGTTGTATACTAATCAAAGACCGTATTGGGAGCGAAGGTATATGTAGCTGATTATTAGAAAATGATTGTGAAAATGCTTGGAATAGAGAACTATTAGTATAATGAAGATGAAAACTATTCGATAATAAAAGAGAGATAAGAATGGGATTGATGTGAAACTATATTTTTATAAATCTATATAGAGAGCAAAGCCAAATATATTGCAGCAAAGTATTTGCAAAGCAGAACTAGTTTTTGAAATAGTGGATAATAAAGTTTTTATAATATAGCTAAATCTAACTAAAGCCTATATTAGGAGTAAGGCTAATATCCTTAATTTAATAAACGAAAATCGATAGAACACCTTTAAAGCATTAATATATAGAGTTTTCACAATCTAATAATATATACGATCTATGAATATACTGAATTGAATATTTATAAATAATAAGAAGAATAATAGGAAGTATATAAAGGTTAGAATAATGCCTACTAAAGCCGGCAAGAGTATATATAAAATAAAAGAAAGGATATTTTTAATACTTTACCTCCAAATACACGAGAGTAGTATAACAGCGGAAAAGCTTCAATATAGAAAGAATACTTTTAGTAAGCCATACTTGATAATACTCGATCGGTATTACAGCAATAAAGAATCTCAGGTAAAGACTAATTCTACAATATATATATACAACATACTCCTAGTGCTTTATTTTCGACTACAAACTATACATTGAGAAAATGGATTCTATAAACAGAACTTTAATTAATAGATTAGAAATACTATAGAAAGGCTGTCTGGCTAGAGATCTGAAATAGTAAGCCTACAAAATATAACCAGCCTTATTATATAGGAGAGATCCGGCAAAGTAATACAAAACAGCTATTAGCTGCAAGGCATAATATATAATAACAGCGATAGCGACATTATTTATATAACTCGAGAGGATGGATATGTATATCAGTCTATAATCGGATATTATAGGACAAAAAGCATAATGAAGATATCAGATAAGCTTAAGGAGCAAACAGGAATGAAGGCATAGAGAAATGATTTTGATCCTAACCGGAACTTCTAAAGGTAATCACACAATAAATAGTTTAATATAGTCAAAAGATTCTATAGAGATCTAATACTAGTGGTTTTATCACAAGTGAGCCGGGAAAGTATTTGTAGATTTATTTATTTATTTATTTATTTATTTATTTATTTATAGTGATTAACGTCTAATATCTGACCCTCCCAAGGGTATTCTAGACGTACTAAGAAGCGGGCCTACGGGCCGCTAGCGTTCCAGCCGCTCATAGTAGTGTAATGTTAGCTAATCAGGGGCTTGTTGCCTCTGGTATTCCCCCGCTTAGTATTGCTCATGGCGATCTTGCGGTTATTCTGTCTAAGGATTTATGGTTCTGCTTTAGAGGGCCTTGTTTTGTATGCTATCCGGGTGTTGGTGGATGATCAGGTCGATTGCTGTCGATCGGGAAAGTGCTTGAAGCGTTTATGGCTGTTCGGTGCGGGTTTTAGGTTGATTGGGATGGAGAGCTTATCCTCGGGGTATTGGAGTAGGTTGGAATTCGTGTAGTTTTATGTAGTTTGAGTATATTCTAGTATAGAATCTGGATCTAGTGAAAAGGTTAGTAAAGCTATATTGTATTCACAGGATGTGATTGACATATACTATCATATCCTATTCAGATCGAAATCGATTTGGTGTAAGCAGCCAATTGCTGTGTATTTGATTATTAATTGAACATTAAAAAAAATACAATAAGCTTTTCTCAATCCTGTATTTACAGGTATTCATACTATTTTCGTGATTGAATTTGATATGATAGGCTGTAAAGTCACTATATCCAGTCCGTATCGCTATAAGTTTGTGTAATACCCTGCAAGGGAGTTTAAGGCTTTTCGATTCTGAGGTATCATATACCGGTTTCCATATATTATATATTTCAAAGATCAGATCTCTTTTTTCCTTCTACTATCTGTTCTCGGAGCGCCAACATTTGACATGTAGAATAGAGCGGGAGCTGCTGACTGTGGGGAGGCAGGATGGGCCAGGGTCAAGCGGCCCAGAAAGTATTTGTAGATATAGCGAATCTATTTTATATTATAAGATATTCTAGAAAGTAGTTATAATATAATTCATTTCTATCCCCGTGGTAAACCGACAAATGTAAGGAGGCATACTGAATATATACACAAGCTAGGAGAACTGAAACTGCTAACAGAATAGCAACTACCCAACAGGATCTATAAAGGGTCGTGCAAGTATCGAAACGAGCCTATTGAACTAAACGCTTGGATGATATACAGAATGATCAGGAACTATACAAAGTCATAAACTGGTATAAGCTGACCCCAGAAGCAAGCCTCAAAGCCCCTCCTCTAGTGATCGAAGGCTAGGAGATTACTGATATTAGGGAAAAAGCCGAAGCACTCTTTGTAATAGTATTCGATTGCTTCAAAGTATCAAATGATCTATAGTACAACTCTTTATAGGAATAGGACTGTTAGACAATCTTATTATAGAAAAGAACAATCATTGTGGAGGAAATGAAAAAACATATAATAAAAATCAGGAGCATGTTATCCAAAATTGATCAAGCAATTGTTCACTTCTTTAAGGCATATTAGTCTAATACAAAGAGTGTAATATATAAGATTTTATGATTTACCTTAGATTTAGTTATTACTTTAATAAGTGGAAACTCGTTGAAATAGTTATACTACCCAAGGTTGATAAGAAGGACAGGATATTCCCGAGATTGTGGAGGCTGATTGTATTGATATTATATATTGGAAAAGGATTAGAAAGGTATATTATCAGTCAAATTGTATAGATAGTTATAAGATATAATATTATCAGCCCTCAGCATTACAAAGCGCTGCCGAAAAGAGCCGGTATTGATCTCACAACTACCTTTACTCATAATGCCGAGCTTGCTTTAACAGTTAGTAAAATGGTTATACTAATAATAATGAATGTACAAGGCGCTTATGATACACTTCTTAAAAGACAGCTCTTATAATGTATAAAAAAGTAGGGTTGGTTTATAGTGCTTTTGTAACTTGTTGATTTATTTCTAACTAAAAGATATATATATATAAGGCTTGAAAAAATTACAATATAGAATTTCCTAATTGTATATAATACTCTTTAAAGATCGCCACTCTCCTCTATCCTATATATCCTCTACCTTGCTAAGTTTTTCAATCAAGATAGAGCATAGTGTTTCGGATATATTAATAATATAGCTATATATCATATATCTAAGAATCTATTTACAAATATATGTATACTCCACTGAACTGTTTAATATATTCTATAATGAAAAGATTAGAATAAAATCTTTTTCGTTTCAAAAAAGTTTAAACTACTTTATATATTAAGGAAACATAAAATTACAAACCCGATTATAAGGATAAGTCAAAATCTAGTTATTATATCAATCTTTTTAAAGCTTATCAACAGAGCACAATCAACCTTATACTGACTTAATATCTTTTTTGATTAGCATCTAATATTCTTATAGTATATTAAAATGTGTATTATAAAAGCTATATGTGTTATGTCCTATATCTGATCAATAGCTTATACAGTCTATAGACTATTTGTAGCCTGCTTGCAAAAAACGATTATTATCTATATACTCCCCATCGCCCTCTTTGGCTTTGAAGTATAGTTTAATAGGCTATACAAACAATATCTAAATATAGATTATATTCTAATCAGTATTAAGATCAAGAAATATATTGATCTAATTAACAAGACGATTTACAATACAATACAGGAAGCTTTATTTATCTACAAGATAATCCTGATAACTATATTCCTTGTAGAAGCTAATCTCCTAGTTGAAATTATTATATTAAAGCAAGCCAGACTGAGGTTTATATTTCAGCTTTAGATAATAAATATACAATATTTACTTGTAAATCGATTAAAATTATATATTAGGAAAAAAGAACAAAATACAAGTATTCTAAAAGATTCCAATACAAAATTGCAAAGAATAAAACAAGCGATTCCTGTTACTAAGTATTTCAAATTCTTATAATCTTATTTCTTTTCTGAGTATTATACTAATTTAATAAATAATATGGATAAAGAGGATGTTGCAAAAGCATTTAAGGAATAATAGGATTTAATTCCCCAAGAAAACTATTCTGTATTTTCAGATAAATCTGAACAATATAATAAATATGATTATTGCATAGAGTATGGCTTTATAATCTATTATGACAAGTAATAGATTATTAGTAGCTACAATTGTATATATAAACAGTTATATATTTTTGATATTAAGGCAATCAGTATATAATAAGAACTAGAATACCTCCTGAGTATTATTGATTGTCTTTATCAGAAACAAATATAGTTATATATTAATAATACCTCAATAATTTAGGGAATACAAAGAAGTACTATTGCCTTCTTTCAATAGATATATTATAAATGCCATCAAACAATATAATATTACAATATTATAATCAAGTAATTCTCTAGGCATATTGAGATTGAAGGTAATAAGGCAGCCGATCGCCTTACTGATTAAAGCATAGCTAGGCTACTTGACCCTAGCCTATTCTGCCTCCTTACAGTCAACAGCTCCCATTCTATTCTATATATCAAATATCGGTATTCCGAGAATAAATAATAAAAGGAAAAAAGAGGCCTAATTTCCAAAACATATAATATATAGAAACCAATATATAATACCTTAAAACCAGAAAGCTTCAAACTTTCTTGTAGGGTATTATATAGACTTATAGCAATACAGATCGAATATAATGATTTTATAGTTTATTATATTAGATTCAATTACAAAAATAATATAAATACCTATAAATACAGAATTAAAAAAAGCCTATTGTATTTCTTTTAATATTTAATTAATAATCAAATATACAGTAATTAGCCATTTATACTAAATCAATTTCAATCCAAATAGAATATAATAGTATATATCAACCATATCCTGCAAACACAATATAGCTTTACTGACCTTCTCGCTAGATCCAGATTCTATATTAAGATATACTCAAACTACACAAAACTATGCAAATTCCAATCTATTCTAATACTCTGAGAATGAGCTCTCTACCCTAATCAATCTAAGACCCACACCAAACAGCTATAAACACTTCAAGCATTCTTCTAATCGATAATAATCAACCTGATTATTTACTGATATCCGGATAGTATATAAAATAAGGCTTTTTAAAGCAAAACCACAAACTTTTAGATAAAATAGTTATAGGATTGCTATAAGCAATACTAAGTGGGGGAATACTAAAAATAACAAACCCCTAATTAGCTAACATTATACTACTATAAGCGACTGGAACACTAGCGGCCTATAGGCCCACTCCTTAGTATATCTAGAATACCCCTTGGGAGGTCAGATATTAGACGTTAATCACTATAAATAAATAAATAAATAAATTAATATTATTATTTTATTCCTTTTACAAAAATCGAAGAATTAAAATATTATCCTAAAAAAATAATTCTTGTTTTTAATTCGTCTTTTTGATATTTATATACCATTTTTTTATCATAATATGAATTTTTTTCTAGAAATTTTTTTTTTTGGAAACATTTTTTTCTCCAATTTTCGAATCTTGTTTAAGGTTTTATAAAGATTGGAAAAGGGATTAATAATATAATTTCAATAAAATAATCTGATTCGTTTGATTAATATTTTGATTAATATGATTTGGAATATATTTATTTATTTATTTATAGTGATTAACATCTAATATCTGACCTCCCAAGGGGTATTCTAGATGTACTAAGGAGCGGGCCTACGGGCCGCTAGTATTCCAGCCACTCATAGTAGTGTAATGTTAGCTAATCAGAGGCTTATTATCTCTAGTATTCCCCTGTTCAGTACCGCTTATGGCGATTCTGCGACTATTCTGTTTAAGGGTTTGTAGTTCTGTTTCAAAGAGCCTTGTTTTATATGCCATCCGAGTGTCGGCGGATAATCAGATTAATCGCTATCGATCGGGAAAGCACTCAAAGTGTTTATAACTATTCGATGCAGGTTTTAAATTGATTAGGGTAGAGAACTCATTCTCAAAGTATTGGAGTAGATTGGAATTCGTATAGTTTTATATAGTTTGAGTATATCTTAATATAGAATCTGGATCTAGTAAGAAGGTCAGTAAAGCTATATTGTATTTACAGGATGCGGTTGACATATGCTATTGCATTCTATTCGAATTGAAATCGATTTGGTACAAATAGCTAGTCACTATACGTTTGATTATTGATTGAATATTGAAAGAAATACAATGGGTTTTTCTTAATCCTGTATATATAGATATTCGTACTATTTTTGTAATTGAATCTGATGTAATAGGCTATAAAGTCACTGTATCCAATCTGCATCGCTATAAGTCTATATAGTACCCTGCAAGGAAGCTTGAGGCTTTCCGGTTTCGAGGTATTATATACCGGTTTCCATATATTATACGTTTCGGAGATCAGGTTCCTTTTTTTTTTTCCATTATTTACTTTTAGAGCGTTGATATTTGGCATATAGGATAGAGCGGGAGCTGCTGACTATAAGGAGACAGAATAGACTAGGGTTAAGCAGCCCAGCTGTGCCCTGATCAGCAAAGCGATCAGCTGCCTTATTGCCCTCAATCTCAGTATACCCAAGGAACCACTTGATTATAATATTGTAATGTTGTATTGTTTGATAGTACTTGTGATATACTTATTGAGAGGAAACAGCAACGCTTCCTCGCATTCCCCAGATTATTGAGGTGCTATTAATATATAATCATATTCGTTTCTGGTAGGGGCAATCAATGATGCTCAGAAGGTATTCTAGTCCCTGCTATATGCCGATTGTTTCAATGTCAAAAACATGCGATTGTTTGCATACACGGCTATAACCGCTATCGATCTGTTGCTTGTTATAATAGATTGCAAAGCCGTATCCTATGCGATGACTGTATTCGTTGTATTGTTCAAACCTATCTGAAAACACAGAGTAGTTTTCTTAGGGGATTAAGTTCTATTATTCCTTGAATGCTTTTGCAGTATCCTCTTTATCCATACTATTCATTAGATCGATATAATACTCAGAAAAGAAGTGAGGCTGTAAGAGTTTGGGGCGTTCGGTAACAGGGATCGCCCATCCTATTCTTTGCAGTTTTGTATTGGGATCTTTCAGAGTATCTGTGCTTTATCCTCTCTTTCTGATGTACAGCTTCAATTGGTTTATAAGTAAGTATTGTACATCCACTGTCTGAAGCCGAAACGCAAACCTCAGTCTGGCTTGCTTTAGTGCAACAATTCCAGCTGGGAGACCAGCTTCTACGAGGAGTGCGGTTGTTGGGGTCGTCTTGTAGACGGGTAAAACTTCCCGTGCTGTATTGTGAATCGTCTTGCTGACTAGATTGATGTGTTTCTTAATCCCGATGCCGATTGGAATATGGCCTGCATTTGGGTATTGTTTGTATAGCCCATCAAACCATACTTCAGAGCCGAAAAGGGCGACGAGGAGTATACAGATAATGATTGCTTTTCGCAAGCAGGCTGCAAATGGTCCATAAGCTGTATAAGCTATTAATCGGATATGGGATACAACATGCATAGCTTTTGCGATATGCGTTTTAATATACTATAAGAATATTAGGCACCGATCAAAAAAGACGCTAAGCCAGCATAAGATCGGTTATACTTTATTGATAAGCTTTAAAGAGATCGGCATAATGATTAGATCCCGATTTATCTTTATAGCCGGGTTTGCAATTTCATGTTTCCTCGATATATAAAGTAGCTCAAACTTTTCCGAAGCGAAAAAGATCTTATTCTGATCTTTCTATTGTAGGATGTGTCGAACGGTTTGGCGGAGCATATGTATATTTATGGATAGGTTTTTAGATATATAATATATAGCTATATCATCAGCATATCCGAAACGCTATACTCTATCTTGATTGAAAAGCTCAGCAAGATAAAGAATATACAGAATAAAAGAGAGTGGCAATCCCTAGAAGGTACCACATGCAACCGGGAAATCCTGTGTTGTGATCCCCTCAAGCCTTATACACACACGTCTCCCAGTCAGGAATAAATCAACAAATTGCAAGAACGCTATAGGCCAACCCTGCTTCTTTATATATTATAGGAGCTGTCTTTTAAAAAATACATCATAAACATTTTGTATATCCATTGTTATTAATATAACCACTTTGCCAGCTGTTAAAGCAAGCTTAGTATTATAGGTGAAAACAGTTGTGAGATCAATACCGGCTCTTTTCGGCAATATTCCGCAATGCTGAGGGCTGATAATATTGTATCTCATGGCTGTCTATATAATTTGATTAGTGATATACCTTTCTAGTCCTTTTCCAATACACGATATTAATACAATCGGTCTTCACAATCTCGGGGACATTCTATCCTTTTTACCAACCTTGGGAAGTATAACTACTTCAACAAGTTTCTATTCGTTAGGATAGTAGCTGAGCTTGAGGCAGGTTGTGAAAATCTCATGTATTATACTCTTCGTGCTAAGCCAGCACACCTTGAAGAGGTGAACGGTTGTTCGATCGACTCTGGGTAATGTACTCCTGACTTTTATTACATGTTTTTCCATTTCCTCTGTAATGATTGTTTTTTTCTATAATAAAGTCGTCTGGCAGCTCTATTCCTATAAAAGGTTGTATTGTAGATCATCCGATACTTTGAAGTGATTGAATACCATTGCAAAGAGTGCTTCGGCTTTTTCCCTAATATTAGTAATCTCCTAGCCTTCGATTATTGGAAGAGGAGCCTTGAGGCCTGCTTCTGGGATCAGTTTGTGCTAGTTTATGACTTTGTATAGTTCCTGATCGTTCTATACATTGTCCAAGCGCTTAGTCCAATAGGCTCGTTTCGATACTCGTACGACTCTCTGTAGATCCTGTTGGGCAATTACCATTCCGTTAGCAGTTCCAGTTCTCCTGACTTGTGTGTATGTTCGGTGTGCCTCCTTACACTTGTCAATCTACTACAGGGATAATCGGTAGGATTTGCGGCCTTTCTGTCTTACAACTATTACAAAGGCGCTCAGTGTGCTTGTGAGTCTGGCAATCAGTTTGTCGATATTGTAAGTAAACCGGAGATCTGGGTTCTGAAGATTCGCTAAGCGATTGGCCATTACGCCTGCCAGGCAGAGTAAATCTGAATCGCGTATCCGGATATACGCTTGCTCGTATTCAGAGATTCCTCTATCCAAAATGATAATAACTTGAATAGTATGATTGGAACCGCTATACAGGTTGTCATCGATCACCGTTGTAACGATAATCAGATTGAAAAAGGTTAGGTCCAGAACGTATCCCCTCGCATATATAGGGGCACTAGGAGTCCCGATATACTCCATTCCCTGTTCAGCAATCCATTGTACAAGCATATCACCTTGATTAGCAATTGCTATTCTGGATTCCCACAGATCATACTTAGCATTGAAATCATTTCCAATAATTGTACCAGTTCCTAGAATAATCTCTAGTTCGAGTATATATTCTATTATCAGCGGATCAAGCGGGGCGCGGTAGGCATTGAGGATTGAGTACCCGTTAATATTAATCCAAAATAAATCCCTGCTTTCAATCTGCCTTATTTGTCTGATCTTTAAGTTGTTTTCTTTTCATACATAGATGATTATTCGTGGCTTACGCTTAGGGCTATCAGCCACTCCCCAGGTGTTGATCGGCTGGTATCGGTTATATGCGGCATGATTTTGGGTTGTCAAATTATTGTACAGTTGGGGTTTTTGGATATAGATGATATTCATATCAGCCTCTCCAGCGATTTATAAGAGGATAATATGATTGGAGTGTTCGCGCTTCACATTCGTTTATGCGATCGTGAGCCCCTTTCCCCCTGTTGAGTTCGTATTGGTTGTACGATTTATACAGAGGTGGTAGTGGCTTTGTCAGTGTTTGACTCACTTCCCTCACTCATTTCAAAGTTGGGAGATAAGAAGGCTTTTTTAGTTATAACTGCTACATTATAGTTTACCCCTTTGTTAGCACAACGCGGAGGGTTACGGCTTGGAATGTGAATCGGACTATTGGAGGGGCCCTCCCCTGATTAAGCCTGTTTGGGTGATTAATCCACTAATTGCCATTCATTCTCGTAGATAATGATACAAACTCCCGGTACAGGGGGTCTGGAGATGACTACTTGAGACTGTTTGACTGGTGTTGGAATAGGTGCCTTTCCCTTACATACTTCCTGAGTCTTCCTTCAGCCAGCAGTCCTGATTTCTTTTATTTGTTAATGAATAAGTCTGATCAGTTTTCCATTAACTAATCGTGGTACCACTAGACAATTACTATATATGGATTAGAAGGGTTCTAGGTATTCTGCATATTGAGTATTGTTTTGGTATTGTTTATAGATCTTTCTGTCAATATATTTAATAATCAGTTTGCTGTACCTAAAGTAGCGAATCGGGTGATAACATACATACAGGTTACAGTATAGCTGATACCCGTTGGAGTGCTGTTGTGGTTGAGGGTGTCGCGACCTATCAAGAGGCTTCGAGTATTCACTGACATTAAATAGCCGAAATGGTTTTACTGTCTTCTTGAAACTAACAATCCAGTTGGCCCTCCCTGTGAAAGGGTTCACCCTGTACTTAGAGACTCTGTATTGCATTGATTCCTTTCCTGTCTATACCTTGATCTCTTCTCGGATAATCATGTCTGGGAGTGTTGTGAGTACGCCCAGTGTGTTGTGAGGGACCTGAGGCATAATATAGTTGTATCAGGTCTCTGCGGCTTGAGCATCATTCGTATCAAGTGCGATGATCAGCTGTATGTGATTTTCGTTTTATAGAAGGTTCTTGTATTTCTTTGGTGTCTTGTATTCTAAGATTTATTTGTTTTGTTGTGATAGAATAAGGGGATCAGATCGAGTTTTAATTTAGAAACTGCTTTTATAATCTTCAGTCACAATTCGAAGGGGTTATTAGCAATTATCTGTTGCCCACTTTTTATTTTTATAAGAATCGTATAATTGTTTCGCTCCCGTCGTTCGCGCTCCTATATCGTCTTTGTCGTTTTGGACGTGCTTGCCTTAGCGCCCTTCAGTGTTTGAGGCGCCCTCTCAGTCTTAAGCACATCAGTATAGGATTTAGCAATTCCCTCTAGGATTGTTCTTGTGATTAGTATAGGGGGTTCTCTATATAAGCCCAGCTTATCTTATAGTCTTAATCATATCATCAATACACACAGACCTCAGCACATCAGTATAGCTCAGTTCCATCTTGCTTAAAGTTTTAATACACATATCGATCGCATTCGCAATCTTTAGGATTACTCATCGCTTTCCGTTCTCCTTATAGAATTGATTGGTTATTACTTTGTAGATAAACTATATATCGTTATCTTTACTTACTTCAGTTATCGATATGATCATCATCATCATGTTGGAGCGATTGGATTGCGACTCGACACGCTCAGCAGCACAACAGGTCGCTCACAACCACACATTAACAGTATCATGATATTGTAAGATTCCTTCAATATGATTTGTTATAATATAGACACAATACTGTCGTATTACAGTACAAGAGTATTCTTTATCTGAATCCTGTGTACCCAGCTATCTTGTGATTTGGAATATAGAAATAGGTTTATTGTGAATATATTATTATTGATAGTTTTTTGAAAATAATTCAATATTTATTCATATAATTATTAATATCGTTCATTTGTTGAACCATATCAATCATTAATACATTGTTTATAATATTTTATAAAGATTGTTGATCATTATTATAAGATATACATCATATGTTAATTTCTATAAAAAGTATTAATCATTAATCTAAATCTACATATTTTGTATATAATAATAGATTGGATTAGATTAAAATTTCAATAAATTTAAATAAAATTTGGTTTATAAATTTCTATATGTCCTTTATTCTATATTATATTCCTTTGAAATAATAAAACATAAATAGAAAATTGATTACAAAAATTCAATTAAATTTTTATTGAATATTTTATGTCTTTTAAAAAAATCGAAAAAATTGAAAATTATTTAGAATTATATATTTTTAAGTCAAGATTGTTTTATTAATAAGAAAATTGTTAAAAAAATAAATAATTAATAGCTTTACATCAAAATAATAAAATAAAATTATAATATTATAATCTACATTCTTTATATATTATCCCTATCTTGAATCTTGAAATAAACAAAATATAAATTTTAAATAAAAATATCAAATATCTATTTATATACATTCAATATTCAATATTTCATTAATATATAATATTACTTTGATTTTATTTTTCAATTTATAAATAAATTATTATTATATATAAACTTATTAAATAAATCAAACAAAATTCCTAAATTATTATAATATAATATTACACTATCTTTTCGTTATATAAAACACTATTATTACAAATTTCTATTTATTAATATTATATTATAATTTAAAATCAATAATAAACATCGATACATCTGCAGGCTTAAATCGTACCAAGCCACACCTTCCAACTATATAAGCTCTAATAATAAATACAGCTATATCATCACCAATAGTATAAGTACTATAGCGACTATCTCTACCAAAACACTAATTGCAACTAATTCCTAATTTACTCACAAGCAATCACTACCTTCACTTTTACCATTCAATCACAACAGTATAAGCATCTATAATACAAAAACTATACAAACCCTTATATCAAGCCTATTGATAATAAAAGAATCCTCTATCTCGATTCAACTTAATACTTTTAATCAACAAGTACAATTCAAATACAAGATTTACAAAGCATTTAAAACAATATTTTAATAATTCGAAATTAATAATATATTAAAAAAAATAGTTTTTAATAAAAAAGTATATAATATAACAATAAATAATATTAAAATTAGATTATTATAAATTACAAAATAATCTATAATTGAAAATAAGAATAATAATAATTTAAATTGTATTTATATAAATATTATAAAGACCCTGAAAATTTCAAGTATATTTATAAATATAATTATATATACAAAAGTAGATTAATAAGTGAAGATCAATTAAATTCTAGAAAATCAGAATAGATATCTGTTTAATAGTAATAGAAATTGCTATATTAATAATAAGCTACTTGAATATTTATATATCAAGAAAGATAATTAATAAAACTATTTCTAGTTTTAAAAATATTAATATTATAATTATTATTTTTATAGCTATTGAATAAATGATATATATTATTAGCAATGTTATACATAATAAACTCCTCGAAACTAAGAATATAAAAAAGATTAAAAAGATCCTAAATTATAATAATCTGGAAAGATCTATAATCTGATATTATTATATATTAAAAGGAATTCCGATTTTTTTTAATAATCTAAATAAAGATAGAATATTAATTATGAAGGAAATAGTAATCAAGAAAGTATCAATATAAATAAATACCCTTATAATCGATTGCTGAACTATTATTCGAATAGTCGACTTCTATAAGCAAATCTGAATTGTTAGTTTATTAAGAGAAATCACTTTCTTTAAACTCTTTAATAATTTCAAATAAACTTGATATATCAAGCTAAAGCAATATATTACTTATCACAATCTAGAATACTAGGATTTCTGTAATCTAATGATATACAAAAATGCCCCAAAATATAATAATTGTGATATTCTATATAACAAATTATAATAGCCTGTTTTGAGTTAAATATAAAGCTAGAATTGAATATACAAACTATATAGAACTGTTTTTGACTAAATATAACAAATATTTTGTAATATTATATTAAATTAATAGAAAAGTTATATATCTTAGGAAATCCAAGATTTATAAAATCAGGAAATATAATAGAAAAACTTATTTGATTATTAAAACATTAGCTAATAAAACAATTACCCCAACTATAATAGTTCTTTGAAGTATAGTAATAGAAATACTTCCTTTTATTTATAGAAAACATATTATTATATATAAAAATCTAAGCAGCTTCTAATATATTCTTCAGAATACCTCCCCAGCTAGCAGTTCGCCCAAGAATCCTTATTATTTCAAAAAGAAGTATCTAAATAAGGACAATCTGAATAAGAGAATGCTCTTTAATACCATACTATTATAGTAGATCAATATGGATATAGATATCGATTTGAATAAATAGTCATTTCTCTTAATATTACAACAGCATTAGCTACTAAACAGTTATAGCCCAATCTATATAAATTAGCTAAATAAATATATAGAAGAAAACAAAAGTATACATTATAATACTGTAAATAATGTATAAATAAAATTAGAAGATTCTATACATATAAAAATCCTTTATATACTCTAAATTCCCGAATTCCGAATTATTTGGGGTATAATCTCTTTGTACTAATAGATAGTTAGAATAGTCTAGATAACTCTGAAAAAGAAAGGGAGAGATCAAGAATAATAATATATATATATAAAAGTAAATAGCTATATACTTAACAAAAATATATTCAAATATATCAAGATCTTTTTTTAATAAAAATAAATAATATATAAATTATTAATATATAACGTAACGTATGGGAAACTCGGACATATAGGGAACTCGAATACTTTTAGCCCATTATCAACTTAAAATCACAATAACTTTTATTATATATACCCAATCACCTTCTATATTTACTTAAATTAAAGAGAAACTTCACAAGACTATAATTTCATTTAATTGAAAGAATTTAAATTAATTAGAAAGGCTGTAAAGCATTTTGAAATCCCTAAATCTATTCTAGCTAATAGACTGACTGAAAAGAAAACATATTCCCAATCTACGAAATAGCTCAAAGTCTTCAAATGCAAAAGAAAATACTCTTATACAATGGATTTCACAACTTACCATTACTGGATTTCCTATTACACCTATATTAATAAAGGAAATAACTAACAAAATTTATTTTCAATATATTTGAATTATATTATCTCGAAATCCTATCTCAATAGAAATTCCATTTATAAAACTACAAATAGATTTATAAATTCCAAAACAATATTCAGAATTTACAATATATTATTTATATCAATTAAAGTCTAATCGAATTAAAAAAACAATTCCAAAGAATATTCAAACTTGATTTGATATGTTTTGTATATATCTTATTAAACAAAAGTATAAATTAAATAATATATATATATAAATAAAACCAGATTTAAAATTGGAAATACTCAAATACTCATATAATAATTGATTCTATTCAGAAATCAAATTAAAAAGTTATAACTAATAAACAAAAATAGATACTGTATTTGAATATATTAATATAACTAGAAATACTCTATTACCTATAATTATTTTCAAAGCTTAAAATACAAATTCTATATAAATTCTAAAGAATATATCTTAAAGCTAATAGTTCTTTATTAATACAAATAAATAAACCTCAAATAGCTATAAATTAGAATAATTAAAAAGGGTTTTCGAATTAGAATCCAAGAAAAGTATTAGATAATCAATCTCGACTTTGATTATAAATAGCTATTCAAATCATATTATAAATAGTTTTTATTGCTTTCTATATAAATAATAATATTGGTTTATTTATATTACTTCTTTATTACTTTTATTTACTTCAATCACTTGATATTACAATATATAAACCAATACAACAATATTATACTTTAGAAATCGATTGATATTCTCAAACTAGTATAAAATGAATCCAAAAAACTAAATAAATAAAACTCTTTCAAAATATTAGAAAACAAATATTGAATTCTTCTAATATTAAAGCGAGTTAAAGAAAAGCTGATTTAATACCTTTTGCCCCACAAAAAATACTCGATTTATTACTATTTAACTTTTCCCAATAATCTTTTACTCTATAAATGAAAACCTCTAATCAAAATCTAAACTTATTTATACTCAGGAATTCTTCTCTAAATAGAATAGAATTAAAACAAGCAAATCAGATTTTTTAATACAATTTTAATAAATAGTGGTTTTTCTATATCACCAATTTATCGATATACCAAAAGAATAATTAGATTTATAGAATCTCAAAATATTGAAATAATCCTATTTCAAAAACAGCTTTTTAATACTCAGGAAATAATTGAAACTTGAAAAAAAAAACTAAAAACAAAAAAAATCAAATTATAAGATCAATTTATTTTTAATATTATAAAAATATTAAAAATAATATATAAAGTAAAGAAAAAATCAAAGAAGAAAAAGCTATAAGAACAATTATACAAATATTTAATTGAAAAATCAGAAAAAAAGATTGAAAAAAAAACTAGAAAATAATTCAAGTAATTCGAAATTGGAATTAAAGGATTGTATAGTTTGTAGAACAAGATCGCATATAGAATAATTGAAAAAGTATCTGAGTTCCCCATACATTACATTATCAATAATTAAGTATTAAAAAGATAATAGATCTAATAATCTTTATGGTTTTCTCTATTTATATAATAATAAGTAATAACTTTAATATTAAATATAATCTATTTAAACCTAATATAGTTTTAATTAATCAAAAAGCTCTCTTTATAGAATGATCTTTTTCAAACAAAATAGACTTTATTAAAATCCTAGGGATTCCTATTTACAAAACAGACTATACAATTAATCTGACCTTTTCTAATATTCTTTTTGCTAATACTATTATTAATATTAATCTGAAAAGTAACTTCGATTATAAAATATAAATGACTATAATTCTGAATTCTACTCTACTTATTACTAAATTCCTAGATCAAGTAATAAGCAAAAAAGGTATTTCAATCTTTCAGGGAATTATAAAGAATAGAGTTTTTCATTTTCTGAATCTAAAGAATATACTTACTAAATAAATCAATGAATTAATAGGAATATTGAATTCTTTATTCAAATCAGTATTCTAATTAATAAAAAAGGAAAAAGGCACTTCCAGTTAATCTGCTTTTTGATAAATAAACAAATATAAAATAGTATACCAAAATTATAGAATAATTAAAATAAAGAGTATTAATCAAGCGGAGTATTGATAATAGAGATTGATATTTACAATTAGAAAAACGAAACACTAATATTGATATAGAATTATCAATAAGATAAACTGTAATAAAGATCTATATAAAGTAATTAGCTAATATAAGTTCATTATCAATCTCAAAGCTTTGTTATTGATTTTTAATAATATAATAATTAAAAATACTATAAAAAAGACTTGGATTCTATAAAAAGAGGTTTTCAAGTACTTTGATAATAATGATAATCTTATAACAAATCCATTCAGTTAGACTATATATTCAATAACTTTTATAATATACAAAAATATTCTATAAGAAAATGAAAAGAGTATTATAAAAGTTTTAAGTATTTTATTAAGATCTGATCAAATTATTATTTACCTTTTAAAAGCTTACTGGGATTTTATTAGATTAATGATTATTGAAATCTTTAATTAATATTTATAATTAAATTATTTTCTTGATAAATAAAGATATATAAAGATAGTATTATTATTATTATTATTATTAGTAATTTTCAACCAGGCCGTATAGGCGAACCTCCCAGGGGGCATTACGGTTGGGCTAACTGCAGGATAATCTCTAATTTACATAATCCCCCTCTCCTAAAAATGAGGTCTCAATACCTTCAGTAACCTCCCAAGCGATAGCTAACACGCTTGCGCTTTTGTCTTCAATCCTCTAAATACCTCTGTGTGTGCTTTCCAATCTTTTATATAATGTTTTGATTGAAAACTGCTTAATCCTGTAAAGGTAGCTTTTGTATGTATTCTAGTGCAACGCAGTATATTACATATATCGATTTTGTTCTTTATAACCTTGCTATATCGGTCGCCTCCTATTCTATATTTGTATTCACCCAAATCGATCAATCCATTTCCATTTCCTCTTCCTATTCTTCTGATAATATTCTAAGATATATACTTCTGTAGAAATCTATTATAACAATAAATTCAGCAAACTTGACTGGTATATACATTAACTGTTTCAGTAATTATTCTTGAGCCGCCCAGTTGCAGGGTGGGTATTTGGGCCTGATATCTGAAGGCTAGGTTTCGTAGATTGCAAGGACTTTACAATAGTACATAATGTGCTTAAAGGATTTGTATGCATTACATGAGCAATGGATCGTTGCTTCCTTGTATTTAAATCGTTGATAATAACTTTCGAAATCGCTATGTGCTGAGCAGATCGCTAGTATGCAATAGAGAATAGCTCGTAAGAATTCTAATTCATTAGAACATTTGTTTGTACTCCTTGGATTCCATTTCTGGTACTGTTTGGAGAGCATTGGTTTCTATTTGATCCACCACGCCTGTGCTGCCGATTCCATAGCAGTTTTTGCTATAGAGCATATAAAGATAGTAGTAATTCCTAAATCGAAAAGAAAGATAAATTGTTAATATAATCATAATAATTGATAGCTTTTTTTTTTATATATCTTAAAGAATCTGGAATATATAATTGCTTGATATATTTTATAGACTATAATAATAATAGATATATTTAGTCTTTAATACAGAGAAATATTCCTTAAATAAATAGTAATAAATTTGATTATTTTATTTATATATAATATTGAAAAGACCTTTGCCTGTAAGCAAAAAGTTATAATGATTATACTGAATATATAAAACGTATTCGACATATTTCTATTAAACAGATTATTGGAATATATATACTAACAAGAATGATTCCACTCCTTTTTATAATTAATCCAAGTCTTTCTAAGTAACCATCTAATAAGAATTTTGTTGGTTCAATAATGAGATCAGGAATACGGGAGACGTGGTTCCCACTATCAGTAGGCCCCTAAATGTCTGTATTGTATTCTGTCTAAAGAGCTAGCTAATGAGGGGAAGTAGTAGGCCTTATATAGGCACTACTGAAAGAGCTAGTCTTCTTTGCATTCGCCTAAATACCTTTGATACAGTAGCCATTGTATTGAAGTCATTCTTTTGAAGTGAATTCCCTTGTTCACACAAATTTGATTAAAGAATATAATTATAAAATATAGTTATATCAAGTATAATATTCTATAAAGCTTCTTATTTTTATTTATACTATATATTTTATACCTCGCTAAGCTTTTGAATTAAGATATCAAGCTATACTTCGAGTATACTAACAATATCTATATTTACTATATATTCAAAATATAAATAGAAATATTAATTTTCTTAAATATAATTTTTATTAAATCTTTTAATAAGTATCGTACAGGACAATAGCATATCACGATAGAAGGGAATGATTGGACAATAATAGTATAAGTATAAAAATATATATATCTCCTCATTTACAATTAGAACTAATCTCTTCTCGTAAAGAAAAGATAGAATTATATACTGGGTAATCCTCGAGTTCCGATTACAAGAGTAGTGATCAGTTCTGCGGGCCGATCCGGTTATTGTTATTCCACTCCAGAGTATTCTATATAATGAATCTCTGATCATCACATGATTTGATCCATATGGGATACAACACTGTTTCCGTCACAATAAGATAAACAAAATTATATAGTATTTGTATTAAAAAAACTAGAGATAATATATCTCTTTTAAAAAAAAGAAATATATACTCTATATTTGAAAATAAATAATAAAATAAATAATAAAATTATTTAATCTATTCTATATTAACTAGAAATTTAATCTGATTAGAAGCTTTTTTTTAAAAGATATATAGTAGAATGTAAAGCGAAAACCTATAAGGTTGTAAGATATATCAAAGAATTTGTATAAATATAATACAGCCTACCTATTATAGTACTATATAAAGCAGTCATTATCTATATCCTATTCTTTATTCTTTATAGATTCGAGGTATAATATATAGATTGAATAAAGTTAAATCGAATTAGAAAAGCTATTTGTAGTATAATAATAAGTATGAGACTGGATAGCTATATTATCAAGATCGATTGAGCGATTATTTTAGCAGCAAAAGAAGTTTTATCTGCTTGATATATAATTCTGATTATTATAATTCTAAAAGATTCTAAAACTATCATTTAATAAACTAATATTTGAATAAATATAAATAAAATTTATATTTCGATTTTATAAAATAAATGAAAACTATTTATTAATGATTTGTTTAGTATAAGTATTTTAATATAAAATGAATAATATTAATCTTTATAGATTAACTAAATTGATTCTAAAAGTACTAAACTAATACTCTTTTTGCTATACTTTTTACAGGGAGCTATATCGATTTTATAGAAAATATAAAGAAAAAAGCAGTTATACTTGAATTTATATAATAATAAAACTATTTATTTAATAATTATACTATAATCTTTTCGAATAGTATTGAATAATACTATCAAGAATAGAAGATAATCAGTTATAGCTATATAATATATTGGGGATAATCTTTAGTGGTATTTAATTATAGGATAATTAACTTACTTTTGTATGTTTTTGATATCGAGATAGTAAAAGCTCTAAAAGGTTTGGAGTATACTATTCGACTAAAGCTGGTTAAACAGATTACTATATGTATTGATAATATCTCAATTATTTAGAATATCAAAAACAATGTTTCTAATTTATTCTAATAAATATTTCTATATTGCTATGAGATTATAAGGGGCCCGCTCAGGGGAGGGCCCATCCAATAGCCCGATTCACACCCCGGGCCGCAACCCCCCGCGCCATGCTAACAAAGGGGTAAACTATAATGTAGCAGTTATAGCTGAAAAGGCCTTCTTACCTCCCGATTTTGAAATGAGTGAGGGAAATGAGTTAAATGCTAATAAAGTCGTTATTACCTTTATATAAGTTGCACAACTAATGCGAATTTAATAGGGGGGAGGGGGCTTATAATCATATAAGCGAATGTGGGGTATGGATATTTCAATTATATTATTCTCCTGCAGATTGTAGGGAGGTTGAGATGGATATTATCTGTATTCAAAAGCCCCGCTTATATAACAACTCGGTAATTGAAAATTATGCTGTATATGACTGATATCAGCCGATCGATATCTGGGGGGTAACCGATGGCCTTGAGTACAGATCTCGAGTAATTATTTATGTATGTAAAAGAGGTGATTTGAAATTCAGATAAATGAGATAGATTAGAAGTAGAGATCTATTGTGGGTCAATGTTAATGGGTATTCGATTTTCAATATCTACCGTGCCCTATTCGATCTAATGATAATAGACTATATATTTGGACTAAAGATTATCTCAGGGACTGATATAGTTATTGAGAATAACTTCAATGCTAAATATAATTTATAGGAATTCGGAATAGCAACCGTTAATCAAAGCGATATGCTTGTATATTGAACTGTCGAATAGGGAATGAAGTACATCAGGACTCCCGGTGCCCCTATGTATATGAAAGGATATGTCCTGGATCTGACTTTTTCCAACCTAGCTACCACTACGATAATGATCGACAACAATCTGCACAACAGCTTCGATCACGCTATTCAAGTCACCACCATCCTAAACAAAGAAACCTCTAAATACAAGCAGATGCATACCCGGATATACAATTCAGATTTACCCTGCCTAACAGGTATAATAGCCAATCACTTAGCAAACCTTCAGAATCCTGATCTCTGATTTACCTACGATATTAATAGACTGATTGCTAAACTTATAAATACACTAAGTACCTTTATAAAAGCTATAAAATAGAAAGGCTGCAAACCCTACCGATCATCCCCATAATGGATCGATGAGTGTAAGGAGGCATATTGCATATATATACAAGCTAGGGAGATTACTATGGCTAATGGTATGGTAATTGCTCAATAAGATCTACAGAGGGTTGTATGAGTATCGAAACGAGCCTACTGGATTAAGTATCTGAACGATGTATAGAATAATCAGGAATTATATAAAGTTATAAATTAGTATAAACTAATCCTAGAAGCAAACCTCAAGGCCCTCTTTTTAGTGATTGAGGATCAGGAGATTACTGATATTAAGAAGAAGGCTAAAGTGTTTTTTGCAATAATATTCGATTACTTCAAAGCATCAAATGATTTATTAATATAAACTATTATAGGAAAAGAGCTATTAAATAACCTTATTATAGAAAAAAATGATCATTATAAAGAAAATAGAAAAATATATAATAGAAATCAGAAGCATATTGCCCGGAATCGATTGAACAATTATTTGCCTTTTTAAGATATACTGATTTAGTATCAAGAATATAATATATAAGATCTTTATAATTTATCTTAAACTTAATTATTATCCCAACAAGTAGAAATTTGCTAAAATAGTTATACTATTCAAGATTAGTAAGAAAGATAGATCGTTTCCGAATTATGGAAATTGATTATATTAATATTATATATCGGAAAAGGACTAAAAAGGTATATCACTAGTCAAATTACATGAACAGCTATGAAATACAATATTATTAGCCTTTAGCACTGTATTTATTTATTTATTTATAGTGATTAACGTCTAATATCTGACCTCCCAAGGGGTATTCTAGATGTACTAAGGAGCGGGCCTACAGACTGCTAGCATTCCAATTGCTTATAGTAATATAATATTAGCTAATTAGAGGCTTATTATCTTTAATATTTTTCTATTTAATATTACTTAGAGTAATCCTGCAGCTGTTTTGTTTAAAGATTTGTAATTCTATTTCAGAAAACCTTGTTTTGTATATTATCTGAATATTAATAGATAATTAGATTGATTATTATTAATTGGGAAAGTGTTCGAAATGTTTATAACTAATCAATACAGATCTTAGATTGATTGAAGTGAAAAGCTTATCCTCGAGATATTAGAATAAATTGAAATTTGTATAGTTTTATATAATTTGAATATATTCTAATATAAAATTTAGATTTAGCAAAAAGATTAATAAAGCTATATTGTATTTGCAAAACATAATTGATATATATTATCGCATTTTATTTAGATCGAAATCGATTTGATATAAATAGCCAATTACTACACATCTGATTATTAATTGAATATTGAAAGAAATATAATAGGCTTTTCTCAATTCTATATATATAGATATTTGTATTATTTTTATAATTGAATCTAATATAATAAACTACAAAGTTATTATATTTGATCTATATTACTATAAGTTTGTGTAATACTTTATAAAGAAGCTTGAGGCTTCCCGCTTTAAGATATTATATACCAATTTTCATATATTATATATTTTGGAGATCAGATCTCTTTTTTCCTTTTATTATTTACTTTCAGAGTATTGATATTTGATATATAGGATAGAGCAGGAGCTGCTGATTATAGGAAGGCAAAATGGGCCAGGGTCAAGCGGCCCAGTTATGCCCTAATAGAATATCTTTAGAATACTAGTATATAGAGTTTTTTACAATCCAATAATATATATAATCTGTAGATATACTAGATTGAATATTTATAAATAATAAAGGAAATAATAAGAAGTATATAAAGACTAAAACAATATCTACTAAAACTAGTAGAAGTATATATAAAGTAGAAGGAGAGATATTTTTAATACCTTATCTCCAAATATATAGGAATGGTATACATCCTTACCCTATACAGGACATAATATATTCTAGAAAGTAGTTATAATATAATTCATTTCTGTCGATACATTATAACAAATCATATTGAAGGAATCTTACAATATCATGATACCGTCAATGTGTGGTCGTAAGCGATCTGTTGCACCGCCGAGTATGTTGGATTGCAATTTAATCGCTCCAACAACAATAACGATAACTATATCGACAATTGAAGCGAGTGGAAATAACAATATATGGTTTATTTACAAAGCAATAACTAATCAATTCTATAAGGAGAACGGAAAGTAATGAGTAACCCTAAAGATCGCGAGTACGATCAATATATGCATTAAAACTCTGAGCAAAACGGAATTGAGCTACGCTGATGTGCTAAGGTTTGTATGTATTAATGATATAATTAAGACTATAAGACAAGCCGGGCTTATATAAAGAACCCTTATACCAATCACAAAAGCAATCCCAAAGGGAATTGCTAAATCTTATACTGATATACTCAAGACTGGGAGGGTGCCTCAGGTATTGAAGAGTGTTAAGGCGAGTACATCCAAAACAATGGAGACGATATAGAAATGCGAACAACAAAAGCGAAACAGCCATACAATTCTAATAAAAATAGAAAGTAAGTAACAGATGATTATTAATAACCTTTTCGAATTATGACTGAAGATTATAAAAGCAGTTCCTGGATTAAGGCTTGATTTGATCCCCTCGTTTTATCACAACAGAACAGGGTAGACTCTGGGATACAAGATATTAAAGGAATATAAGAATCTCCTGTGAGACAAAAATCGTATACAGCTGATCACTGCGCTTGATACAAATAATGCTCAAGCCGCGAAGACCTGATACAACTATATTGTGCCTCAGATCCCTTATAATATACTGAACACACTTATAACACTTCTAGATATAATTATTCAAAAAGAGATTAAGATATAGGTAGGAGAGAAATCAATATAATATAAAGTCTCTAAGTACAGAGTGAATCCTTTTATAGGGAAAACTAATTAGATTATTAGCTTTAAGAAGATAATAAAACCATTCTAGTTATTTAATATCAATAAATACTCGAAGCCCCTTGATAAATCATAACGCCCTTAACTATAATAGTATTTTAATAGGTGTCAGTTATACTATAATCTGTATATATATTATTATTTAGTTTGCTATTCTAGATACAGTGAACTGACTGCTAAATATATTAATAGAAAGATTTATAAGTAATACTAAAACAATACTCAATGTATAGAATATCTAGGATCTTTTCGATTTGTATATAACAACTACTCAGTAATATTATAATTAGTTAATAGAAAACTGATCAGGTTTATTTACTGATAAATAAGAAAAGTTAGGACTGTTAGTCGAAAGGAGATTCAAAAAGTATGTAAGAGAAAAACACCTGTTTCAACATTAGCTAAACAATCTTAAATAATTATTCTCAGACCCCCTATACCAAAAGTCTGTATTATTATCTACAAAAACGAATAGCAATTAATAAATCGATTATCCAAACAAACCTAATCAAAAAAGAACCCCTCCAACAATTCGATTTATACCCTGGGCTGTAATTCTCTATGTCATGCTAATAAAGGGGTAAACTATAATATAATAACTATAACTGAAAAAGCCTTCTCACCTCCTGACTCTGAAATGAATAAAAGAAGTAAGTCAAATACCAACAAAGCTGTCATTACTCTTATATAAATCGCACAATCAATATAAACTCAATAAAAAAAAGGAAACTCACAATCACACAAACAAATATAGGATATAAATACTTCAATCATATTATTCTTCTATAGATTATTGAAAAGACTGATATAGATATTATTTATATTCAAGAATCCCAATTGTATAATAACTTAACAACCCAAAATTATATTGTATATAACCAATACTAGTTGATTAATATCTAAGGGATAGTTGATAACTCTAAATATAAACCTTGAGTAATTATCTATATATGAAAAGAAGGCAATTTGAAGATTAGATAAATAAAGTAAACCAAAAATAGAGATTTATTTTAGATCAATATTAACAAATACTCGATCCTCAATATCTACCACACCCCGCTTGATTTGTTAATAATAGAATATATATTCGGATTAGAGATTATTCCAAAAATTAGTATAATTATCAGAAATGATTTCAATGCTAAATATAATCTATAGAAACCCAAAATAACAACTGCCAACCAAAATAATACACTTATATAATGGACTACCGAACAGGAAATGAAGTATATCGAAACTCCTGATGCCCCTACATATACAAGAGGATACATTCTGAACCTGACCTTTTCCAATCTAATTACCGCCATAATAATAATTGATAACAATCTGTATAATAATTCCAATCATACTACTCAAGTTATTACTATTTCAAATAAAGGATTTTCTGAATACAAATAAGTACATATCCGGATATACAATTCAGATTTACTCTATCTGATAAACATAATAGCCAACCGTTTAGTAAACCTTTAGAACCCGGATCTCCAGTTTATCTATAATATCAACAAACTGATCGCCAGACTCACAAATGTATTAAACACCTTTATAATAATTATAGGGCAGAAAGGTCACAAACCCTACCAATTATTCCTATAATAAACTGATAAGTATAAGGAGGTATATCGAATATATATATAAGTTAGGAAAACTGGAATTGCTAATAGAATAGCAATTGCCTAATAGGATCTATAAAGGGTTGTACAAGCATTGAAACGAGTTTATTAAATTAAGCATTTGAATGATATATAAAACAATCAGGAATTATATAAAGTTATAAATTGGTATAAGCTAATTCTAGAAGCAAATCTCAAAACCCTTTCTCTGATAATCGAAGGCCAGAAGATTACTAATACCAGGGAAAAAGCCGAAGTACTTTTTACAATAATATTCGATCACTTCTGTTAGAGTAGATAATAGCAATGAATCAACTAGGTGTAATGTAGCACAAAGACTTTTCATTAATTTCTCTAAACTATGAAAATTCTACAATTTATAATTATATACGGATTGGCGTCGGCCCGGGGTAGGCCTGTAGGGTTACTTATGTATTCTCGCTAGTCCTTATGCGAATTGATTATAACAAAGCCCCTTATTTTGTATATTGTGTTTCGAGATGTGTATATTTATCTTCTGAAATCGGTTTGTATAATACAAGAAAATGAAACACCATATGATTACATCCAGACTGTATTTTAAAAGAAAATAAGAATGTTATGAAGTTATAAATAATCAATAAACAATATTCCAACATATTTACTACTCTTATTAATAGATTATTAGAGGCTCTATAAGTTTCTTTTACTTTCCCAAATACATTTTCCCTTTCAATAGGTTATTCTTTATCCGTTATTTTTCTGATTCTTATCTTATCATAACTGCTCTTCAACCCATCAATCCCTAGGCAATTACAGCTCGATCCACAGCAGGCTTTGCTAATCTAATTATTCCCATATATCTTTGTTATTTTAAATATATTGTAACCTCTACCCCTAAAGATTTCTATTACTATAACAAAAATCCTAACTCCCTTTATAATTATTGCTATATTCAGAAGAAAGTTTACTAATTAGTGTTTTCGCGATACATTCTCGATATCAATTTCATATATCAAACTCAAGCTTTTTGGTTAATTACTCCTACCAATAGTCAAAAGAAATAGAATGCTGAAAATATACTGAAGCGCCGAAATAAACGCTATATCAAAAATGTGAAAGCCTTTTTGCAAAAAGAAAATAAACAGGGTAATACTAAAAAGCTAGAGTTAGTAAAAATATTATCTTTATTTGTTATAAAGAAACTGAATCGAATAAGTGATTTTATAAAGCGTTTTATAAACTCCTATCAAGCTATTATTGGTTACCCCTTATTCCTTTATAGAGTTGTTTTTTGCTGATATTCTAGACTCTAGAATAATTTGCCTGCATTAAATACTGTTATTCCAGATTCCATTCTGAAATTGATATCCATAGTAGATTCGAATAATAAGGACGAGTTTCTTGCCCCGGTTGTTCACCCCCGCACTCTCATTGCTCCCGCCCCGCCCCCTGCTCCCGCAAGGAGTAAGGCTTTGGAAGGCCGTCGACCCTTTTATACCAATACTAAATCATCATTTCATCCCCGTTCCCGCGTTCATTTCTTGATATACAAAAAAGATTAAATTAGATATCCCAAAAAATCCCTTTCCAATCCTAATAAAAATAATAAGAATGATATTGATAATAATAATAACATTACTTTTCTTTACTGGATTACTGGTGTCTCTTGATGTTTCGATATTCCCTGTATCTCTAAAGATAATATTGATATTACCACCCTTTAGATAAAAAAGTATATTTCTAAGGATTCGATAGCTTCCACCTATCAATCTGTAATTAAAAAATCAACCCCTTAAGCTATCCTCCCTCCTCATAAAGTTTTCTAAATAGTTTTAAAGCAAAAGACGGTATCGGTTACTATTGATTCTTTATTTGATTCTCAATATCAAAACTATAACATTCCACAAAAATCTAAGATTTCCTTTATAAATTATAATATCTATATTGAAAAGTCTGATACCCATATAGATTCTTCTGAAAGTATTCGATCCCATAAGTATCAGCAAGTTATCAACAACTAATCAACAAAAAGTCAATTACCCAACAAAGCCTTTGTAGAAATGGAGGAAAAGGAGAGTAAGAATAAGGATAAAGTTGATATATCTTTAGCAAAAAAGGATAAGTATAACAATAGTAATATAGGTAATACTATCTTTGATATTCTTCTTTCTATACCAGATCCTTTTGATACATAGAATAAAAGAATTAATTTTTACTATAAAACCCTTTCAATATATTAATATAATAACACCTTCACAATAATGTTTTTATACTAATCAAAGGCATACCCTTACAAAGAACAAGGCTTTATAAAAGGAATGATAATAATCCCACATACCGAGTACCAATGAGGATTCAATTAATATTAACTCTGATACCCACGAGTTGAAGCCTGAAGTATTCAAAAAATGTCAGGATGAATTGGTACACTTGGCAATAGCATACAATATACCAGCAAGTAAAGAGTTGCATCCTCGTTCTTATCAGAATAAGAAACAATAAAGAAAAGAATATTATGAACAGCTTTGACTTACTAATGATTCGCTTATAGGTATACAGCGTAACCCTATTGTTTTATAGCTTTTTTCCTTTTTTCTTTCGAATTCTATATTAGTAATTCCCCCTTTTTATTATATTCCTCTAATACTTCTTTTGCATTATCCAGATTATAGAAGATTTCCTATATATCTTCTGCTGACTAATAATCTTTTTATTGAACTAGATATTGAACACCTTTACTCTTCTTTTATATACTATGATTTTCTCCATTTCGTATTCCAAATAATTGTTTATTTCCTTTAATAACGATAGGTTAACAATACCCTATCATTTATATCATAATTCCAGTAAGAAAATGTAAAAGATATTGTAAATCTTATAAGTAGGTAATAGCTTGAGTTTATATACTTGACCACTGGTTTTTATACTTATTACTTAAAAGGAATCTATAAATCTATCCGAAAACTTTTTTTTGGATTAAAGTTGCTTGATATTTCGGATGCTTAGCATTACTTTATCCCTAATATTGTATTGCTGAAATACCATACTCTCTGTATTCTTCGATTTTCGGTTTATAACTGCTTGTTACAGTTCTTTCAATTTATTTCTTTTTTTATTGAGAAAAACGATTCGCTTGTATATAGCTAATACTCTTTCTATAGCATCAATATCCTTATTGATGTAATGGAATATTGATAGGAATCTGTACATTGTTTAAAATGGACTTGTATTTATTATACTATATCATATAGCATTATAAGTAAATTCTACAAATAATAATAATGAAACCCAATCGTCCTGCTAGTAATTAGAATAACAACTAATATAGTGAATCAGATTCTGGTTTTGCCGCTCCATTTGCCTATTGATCTGAGGGTGGAATGTAGTAAAGAGCTTATATCGTATTCTAAGGTAAAATAGGAAGCTACTCCAAAACTTGCTTGCGAATTGTAATCCCCTATTTGAAACAATACCCTCTAATACTTTGAAGTCTTTGAATATATTCTGTATCAATATTTGTATAAGCTCCAGCAAAGTGATTGCTTTGTTGATAGATATATATCGAGTAATTTTCGTAAATCTATTAATAACTATTAGAATCATATTATAGATATTCTTATCTAATTTCGATAAGGGTAGATTTATAATAAAATCTATAATTATCTTTTTCCAAGGTTCATAGGATATAGGAAAGATTTGCAACTTGCTGTAGGGTTTATATTTTTTGATAGTAGTCTGTTGGTATATCGTATATATTTTAATATATGTTTTTATATCTTTTTTTATTGAAAACTAAAAGTATTTAGATTTTAAGATTTCTAAAGTTTTAGAAATATCTTAATATCTATCTGTAGAATTATTGTAATAGGCTTTCAGGATTTCTACTCTTAAAATAGAATCTGGTGATATATAGATATTCCTATTGTATCTAAAAAGCCTATCAACACTTATCTACCAAAATAAGATAATTTTAGTAAAATATAGTCTTTGATTTAGATATTCTTTATTCTTTATAAAATCGTTATTCACTTAGAGTCACAATAAAGCATTTCTTATTATCTTTGATATTAACTCAAATACTGTTTTGTTTTTTGTTAAAATATAAGCTATTCGATATGGTATTGATTGTTTATAATCAGCTTCAATCAATGAACTCGATTATCCACAAAACGATAAACTACATTCTTCTCTTTGTAAAAGGCTTATAATATTATACAAAGGCTTTGTCTTCTTGACAAAAGAACTTTGAAACAATTTTATAATCATTAACTTATTCTTCAGTTTATTCTGAAAAATTGGAAGTATATCATTAATATCCTTTATATTGATAGTGTAATCAGAGCAACGCAATGATTTATTTGCAGAATTCAATTTTCCCATTCTGTATACTATTTCGAAATCGTATATAGTCAAAACCTTCGCTCACTTTGCTTATCGACTATTTAGGCTTTTTTTTGTTATAAAGTACTGGAGGTTGTTGTAATTCGATTTAATTATAATAGTATATCGACTTCCTATTGCATAGTGGTGCTACTATACAAAAGCAGTATATATTGCTAATAATTCTTAATTGTAAATAAAATATCGCTGTTCCACTAGGTTTAGCTTTTTCGAATAAAATACAATAAGGTGCTATTGTTGAATTGATGTATCTTTAATCCCTTTCGAGAAAAGTTGTAATAATACATAATCTAATATAAAGATCGAAGTATTGGTTTTGATTATTATATAGAATAAAAGGTTGAAATACTGGAGAATAGATATCGATATGAAAACTTTTTTCAATACTTCGAATGCTTTTTGTGCTTTATTAGTTTATTTAAACTTGATTATCGTTTTCCCTTTCTATATTCCTTTTATCAATATGATTATATTGTGGGCCACTGTTGAATAGGCCCTAATGAATTATCAATAAAAGTTCGCGAAACCAAGGAATATTTGTATATCCCTCAGGCTACTAGGTGTTGGCCATTCCATAATAGTTTGAATATACCTGGGTTCTATTATAACCTCTTCAGCTGAAACAACGAATCCTAAAAATTCGATTTTGTTGGTATAGAAAACATATTTCTTTAACTTCGCGAAGAGCTTATATTCAATGAGATATGCGAATACTTATTGGATATTTGCTATATGTATGGTTCTATCTTTGGAATAGATTAGGATGTTATCAAGGTATACTATATATATATTATCTGCTAACCCTGTTAGCGCTTGATTGATATATATCTGAAATATTATAAGGGCATTAGTAAGACCGAAAAACATCATCTTATACTCATACTAGCCATATCGCATACAAAACACCATCTTCCACTTATTGCCTGCTCTTATACAGATATGATAGTATACATCTCTTAGATCTAATTTAGTGAATATAGCATTTTGTCAAAATCGGTTTAGGGATTTATTAATAAAGGGTAAAAGAGTTCGATTCTTTTTTGTAATCTGATTAAGCCCTCAATAATCGATATATAATTGATGACCTCTCTTTTTTTTTGGAATAAATATAATAAAAGCTTTTACCAAATTGATAAATCTTTTTATCTACCCTTTCTTTTAATATTTATCTAAATATTTTTGTAATATTACTGACTCTTTTTTTGATAAGAAATAGATTAGGCTTTATAAGGGGGTTGAATCGGGTTTGAGATTAATATAATATTTTATAGAGTAATATTTAAGCAAAAGGCTATTTTCTTTTTTAGAAAAAGCTTTTTTATATTCTTGGAATTCCTTTGGTATCTTATATAAGATTAATATAAATATTAGACAGCCTCTTTTTATTTTTAAGTATAATATCATTTTGTCCGAGAAGATTACGAAGATTGCTTTGTTTTCTTTTATTTTCTAATAAAATTCTTTTACAAAAATGATTTCAAGCTTGTTTAAGATATAATAATATCAGAGTGATATTGATTTTCAATTGATGTCGGGATTGATTGTTTATAACCATAAAAGATTTAGAATAGCATTTATTTATAATAGGTTCAGTACTACTGATATAAAACTATAAGTATAGATTCTCTTTTCTCCTTTTTTATCTTTTATTTCGATAAAAAATTCGTAATCCCTATACGATACAATTACAGTATTATTTGCTGATATAAAGGAAGTGCTTTTCTTAATAGGGATTCAGTCCCATTCAATATACTTGTTTTACTGTATAATATTAGCTTGCACTCCCAAGTCAATAAGGTATTGAAGTATTATCGGTTTGCTATTATTATTAAAGATTATTATAATTATAAAGATTATCCGCCCTTCCTTGTATAAACCTAGTATTAATGGGATACTCATTATAATTATTGGGTTTAGGTGTTTCCTATACAGATAATCTCAAATAAATTACTTTAACAATCAAGTTTTTTATATCTCTCTTTACAACATTTATATATAATATTGTTCCAACAAGTTATAACATAATATCCCTTTTGTTGACATTTATAGTATATAATATTCCGAATGTAATTTATATACAGTATCTCAACAGGATATTTCAGGGCCTTAAGGGATTCCTCTCGAGAGGGTTGATTAGATTCTTGGGTTTCTAGTTTAGTAGTTAGGGTTGGATTGTTTTCTAGATAAAAATGTTTAAAAGGATTTCGATATCGAGAGAGTAATTAATTGTATTTACAAGATCACTATAACTCCTTTATATCTTTTTCTCGAAACAATTTCTTTATACTTTCCAATCTATAAGTTTATCTTATAAGCTTATTACACAATTCAGATTATTATAAGGATTCCGAGATTTTTTT
The DNA here is from genome assembly GCF_014898435.1 of Botrytis sinoallii. Classification (NCBI taxonomy): domain Eukaryota; kingdom Fungi; phylum Ascomycota; class Leotiomycetes; order Helotiales; family Sclerotiniaceae; genus Botrytis; species Botrytis sinoallii. Next base: position 723,804 of record NW_024066029.1, on the reverse strand, counting down.
AATTATACTAAATAATAAACCCATTAAAAGCCTTTTGACCCAAACACTCTCCATTTTCTATTCGATATTTTCTTTAAAGTCTTCTAGATAGATTACAAATATATTTATAATTTCTTTTTCCCTTTACCTCGCATACACAATCTTTTAGATTGCTTATTGCTATTTAGTTCCTTTATCTATAATAATGTTATATATATATTCCCTGAAGTTTTCCTAGTTTATCTCTTCATAACTCGACTTGCTTATATATCAATACCAAATCGCTAAAAGTTATCTTTCGAAATATTAAATAATATATTTTATCTTTTTTATATCAATAAGAAAATGATATTTACTATCACTTCAAAATATAATTTCTGCCTAGAAAAAAAAGTTCTTAACTTTCTTGATATTCTTTTTTTTATATTGTTTTAATCTTTACAATTTCGATAGTTTTCCCGAATTGAAATTAACAATCTGATAAATTACATTCGATACAATTACAGATCGATTATGCTCGACCAGGATGGTTACATATAAGATACGGTTTATAGCCATTCTATGAGCTTCTCTCATGACTACCATTTCTTCTTTCATTTCTCGAAATTGTTAGGTTAATAATGCATCCTCGCTATTACTAGAAAAGTGTAATAAAACCGAATAAATATTATTATCAATACTCTACAGAAATTGATTAACAATTTTATCGGATTAATCTTAAATCGCACTACAAGTATCCCACTCTCCCCTTAGAACAGGTATTCTTCTTGTTGAAATCATAATAATACTAATAGTTACTCAACTAAAAAATAATTAACAAATTACTCTATATATAAAATGAAAAGAATTGTTAGAATAAATAATAGCAATAAATCAACTAGATATAATGTAGCACAAAGACTTTTCATTAATTTCTCTAAACTATAAAAATTCTACAATTTATAATTGTGCGCGGGTTGGTGTCGGCCCGGGGTAGGCCCGCAGGGCTACTCATGTGTCCTCGCCAGCCCTTACGCGGATTGACCGTGACAACTTCAAAGCATCGAACAATCTATAGTACAACTCTCTACAAGAACAGGACTATTAGATAACCTTACTATGGAAAAGAACAATCACCATAAAAGAAATGGAAAAACATATAATAGGAATCAGGAGCACATCATCCAAAGTCAATTAGACAATTGTTCGTCTCTTTAAGGTATGCTGGTTTAGTATAAAGAATATAATACATGAGATTTTCATAGTCTACTTCAGGCTCAACTATTACTCTAATCAATAGAAACTCGCTGAAATAGTTATACTACCCAAGATTAATAAGAAGAACAGAATATCCCCGAGATCGTAAAGGCTGATTGTATTGATATTATGTATTGAAAAAAAACTAGAAAGGTATATTGCCAATCAAATTGCATGGACGGTTATGAGATACAATGTTATCAGCCCTTAGTATTGTGGAGTGTTGCCGAAAAGAGCTGGTATTGATCTCACAACTACCTTTACTCATAATGTCGAGCTTGCTTTAGTAGTTGGCAAAGTGGTTATATTAATAATAATGGATATATAAAGTGCCTATAATATATTCCTTAAAAGATGGCTTCTACAATATATAAAGAAATAGAATTGATCTATAATACTTTTATAACTTATTGATTTATTTTTGATTAAAAGATATATGTATATAAAGCTTAAGAGGATTATAATATAGGATTTCCCAATTATATGCAATATCCCCCAGGAATTGCTATTCTCCCTTATTCTATATACCCTCTACCTTGCTGAGCTTTTCAATCAAAATAGAGCATAGCGTTTCGAATATATTGACAATATAGCTATATATTATATATTAAGAACCTATCTATAAATACACGTATACTCCACCAAACCGTTTAATATATTCTACAATAAAAAGATCAGAATAAGATCTTTTTCATTTTGGAAAAGTTTGAACTACTTTATATATCAAGAAAATATAAAATTGCAAACCCAGCTATAAGGATAAATCGGGATTTAATTATTACATCAATCCTTTTAGAGCTTACTAATAGAATACAACCGATTTTATATTGACTTAACATCTTTTTTGATCAACGCTTAACATTCCTATAGTATATCAAAACGCGCACCGCGAAAGCTATGCGTGTTGTATCCTATATCCAATCAATAGCTCATACAGCTTACAAACCATTTACAATCTGCTTGTGAAAAGCGATTATTACCTGTATACTCCCCATTGCCCTCTTCGGCTTCGAAGTATAGTTCGATAGGCTATACAAATAATGCCCAAATACAGGTTATATTCCAATCGACACTAGGATCAAGAAACATATCGACCTAGTCAGCAAGACGATTTACAATGCAGCATAGAGAGCTTTACCCGTTTACAAAACAACCCCCGATGACCGTACTTCTTGTAAAAGCTAATCTCCCAGCTGGAATTGTTATACTAAAGCAAATCAGATTGAGATTTGCGTTTCAGCTTTAGATAATAAATATATAATACCTATTTGTAAATTAATTGAAACTATACATTAGGAAAAGAGGATAAAGTATAGATATTCTAAAAGATTTTAATACAAAACTATAAAGAATGAGATAAGCGATTCCTATCACTAAGTGCCCCAGACTTTTATAATCTTACTTTTCTTCTGAGTATTATATTGATTTAACAAATAATATAAACAAAGAGGATACTGCAAAAGCATTCAAGGAATAATAGAACTTAATCCCTTAAGAAAACTATTTTGTATTTTCAAACAGATCTGAATAATATAATAAACACAATTATTGTATAGGGTATAGCTTTACAATCTATTGTAACAAATAATAAATCGATAGTGATTACAATTATATATATGAATAGTTATATGTTTTTGATATTAAGATAATCAGCATATAATGGGGACTAGAATGCCTCCTGAGCATTATTGATTGCCCCTACCAGGAATAAATATAGTTATGTATTGATAGCAACTCAATAATCTAGGGAATACAAAAAAGCACTACTACCTCCTTTCAATAGATATATCACAAGTGCTATCAAGTAATGTAACACTATAATATTGTAATCAAATAATCCCCTAAGCATACTAAGATTGAGGGCAACGAAATAACCGATCGTCTTGCTAATCAGAGCACAACTGAGTTGCTTGACCCTAGCCTATCCTGTCTTCCTACAATCAGTAGCTCTCACTCTATCCTTCGTATCAAATATCAGTACTCCGAAAATAGATAATAGAAAAAAAAAAGAGATCTGATCTTCGAAATATATAATACATGGAAACTGGTATATAATATCTCGAAGCCGAAAAACCTCAAACTCTCTTACAGAATATTATACAGACTTATAGCAATACAAACCGAATATAATAACTTTATAATCTATCATATCAGATTCAATTACAAAAATAATACAAATACCTATATATACAGGATTGAAAAAAGCTTATTACACTTTTTTCAATATTCAATTAATAATCAAATATACAGCGATTAGTTATTTATATTAAATTGACTTTGATCTGAATAGAATACAATAATATATATCAATCGCATTCTGCGAATATAATATAGCTTTACTAATCTTCTCGCTAGATCCAGATTTTATACTAGAATATACTCAAACTATACGAAACTATACGAATTTCAATCTACTTCAATACTTCGAAAATAAGCTTTCTATTTCAATCAATCTAAGATTCGCATTGAACAATTATAAGTACTTCAAGCGCTCTCCCGATCGACAGCGATCGATCTGATTATTTACTGATACCTGAATAATATACGAAACAAGGCCTTCTGAAACAGAACCACAAACCCTTAGATAGAATAGCCGCAGGATCGCTATAAGCAATACTAAACAGGGAACACCAGAGGCAACAAGCCCCTGATTAGCTAACATTACATTACTATAAGCGGCTGGAACGCTAGCGGCCTGTAGGCCCGCTCCTTAGTACATCTAGAATACCCCTTGGAAGGTCAGATATTAGACGTTAATCACTATAAATAAATAAATAAATAAATAAATAAATAAATAAATAAATAAATAAATAAATAGGAATAATATAGTAATAAAGAAGCTTTAGTATAGGAAAAATGCTTTTAATAAGCTATATTTAATAATACTCGATTAGTATTATAACAATAGAGGATCTCAGATAAAGGCTAATCCTACAATATATATTTATTTATTTATTTATTTATAGTGATTAACGTCTTGTAGAGGACCTCCCGAGGGGTATGAAAGACGTGGCTAGATCTAGAGTTACAAATACAGAAAGGCGCTGATGCGCACGCTAGTAAAAACCTCACAGGGTAAACCCAGTTCCTTCTATATATCCTAAACAAACCAGTGTAATGATCGCAAATAGGGCCGTTTTTGATTGGCCCCATATTCCTAGCGCTTCCTTCTGCTCATGGAGAGGAGCGCTCTGATTGTACAATTACTTCTGTCATAGAACCATGTTTTATGGACAGGAGCGGTGTGTACAGGTGTGCCGCTTCAAAGAAGCGGGTGTGTGTGTGATGGTGCTCCAGAGGAGCGGAGGATTCGGCTATTGGGCCGCTCGAGAGGAGCAGCCGGAACGATGGTTCCGCTGAGTAGCGGAATGGCGCATAGGCGCAGTGGTGGCGGCTGGAGGGGGATCAGTTCCCCCTCAGCATTCGATCGATCGCTTTTGCGGCCCATAATAGAAAAGCTCTATTAGGGTTAGCGGTAGATTGTCGGAGCTCAGTGGAGCTGTGTCAGGAGGTCCACACTAAGGTGGCCTATGAGGCGGCATATAGGGTGGATCCATGTGGATCAGATCGCTATAGCCATAAGGTCGTAGAACAGTAGGAGAGTGACCCGATCACTCTACCACTGAACCAGCCAGGCTCCTTGCGGAGGACAATGGTCTTTTTGTCCCTACAATATATATATACAACACATTTCTAGTATTTTATTTTTGATTATAAACTATATTAAAGGAATGGATTTTATAAGTAAAGCTTTGGTTAATAAATTGAAAATACTATAGAAAGACTATCTAACTAAAGATTTGAAATAGCAAGTCTGTAAGATATAGTTAATCTTGTTGTATAGAAGAGATTCGATAAGATAATACGAAATGGTTATTAGCTGTAAGATATAGTATATAATAATAGTGATAGTAATACTATTTATATAACTTGAGAGAACGGATGTGTGTATCGATCTATAATCGGATACTATAAGGCAGAGAATATAATGAAGATATCAGATAGGCTTAAGGAGTAAATAGAAATAAAGGTGTAAAGGAATAGTTTTAGTTCTAACCAGAATTTCCAAAGATAATCATATAATAGGTAATTTAATGTAATTAGAAGATTCTATAGAAGCCTAGTATTAATGGCTTTATTACAAGTAAGCCGGGAAAGCATTTATAGATATAGCAAACCTACTTTGTATTATAATATATTCTAGAAAGTAGTTATAATATAATTCATTTCTGTCACACCGACCCCTCTAGGACTTATTAGTGGAGTATAATCAACCTTACGCTGGCTTGGCGTATTTTTCAATCGGCATTTAATGTTCCTTCAGTATATCAAAATACATATCGCAAAAGCTATACGTGTTGTATCCTATATCTAATCAATAACTTATACAGCCCACAGACTATTTGTAGTTTGTCTGCAAAAAGCAATCATTACCTATATACTCCTTATTACCCTCTTTAGCTCCGAAATATAGTTCAATGAACTATACAAACAATACCCAAATGCAGGTTATATCCTGATTAATATTAGAATCAAGAAATATATTGATCTAGTCAGTAAAACGATTTACAATGTAATATAAGGAGCTTTATTTGTCTATAAGATAACCCTAATAATTATACTTTTTATAAAAGCTAGTCTCCTGACTGAAATTGTTGTATTAAAATAAGTCAAATTGAGATTTACATTTCGGCTTCAGATAATAGATATACAATATCTATTTATAAATCGATTAAAGTTATGTATTAGAAAAAAAGGATGAGGTACAGGTATTCTGAAAAATTCCAATACAAAATTATAAAGAATAAAACAAATAATCCCTATCACTAAGCATTTCAAACTCTTATAGCTACACTTCTTTCCCAAATATTATATTAATTCAATAAATAATATAAACAAAGAGAATATTATAAAAGTATTTAAGAAATAATAAGATTTGATCTCTTAAGAAGATTATTTTATATTTTCAAATAGATTTGAATAATATAATAAACACAATTATTATATAGAGTACAGCTTTATAATCTATTATAATAAGTAACAGATTGATAGTGGCTATAGTTGTATATACAAACAATCATATGTCTTTGATACTAAAGCAATTAACGTATAACGGGAACTAGAATACTTCCTGAGTATCATTGATTACCCCTATTAGAGATAAATATAATTATATATTAATAGCATATCAATAATCTAGGGAATACAAGGAAACGCCACTGCCTCCTCTCAATAAGTATACTATAAATACTATCAAGCAATACAACACTACAATATTATAATCAAGTGGTTCCCTAAGTATATTAAGATTGAAAGTAATAAGATAGCTGATCGCTTTATCAATCAGGATATAGCTAGGCTACTTGACCCTAACCTATCCTATCTCCCTACAATCAGCAGCTCCCATTCTATTCTATATACTAAATGTTAATATTCCGAAAGCAGATAGTAAAAAGAAAAAAAAGCCTGATTTCCGAAACATATAATACATAGAAACTGGTATATAATATCTCAAAACCAGAAAATCTCAAATTCCTTTATAGAATATTATTTATTTATTTATTTATTTATTTATTTTAATTTATATTCAGAGGGCAAGCCACAGGGGCTCGCCACGATCTTCTAGGGGGTATTAGGGATAGACTATACTAGCGGGGGTGTTGGTATAATTATACATTTTGTTTTTTTATGGCTGTGATATAGGTTGGGGGAGAAGTGGCTAGGGGTGCTGTATGCGCTCCTACTGTTTGTTTCCTGCTTGTAATGTCGGTACTATTCAATTTACTTTATGCTGGGTAGTTTAGGTTTGCGGCTGGCTAGAGGGCCTTATATTGTTAGTTTTTGTTTGGTACAGTTTGTATATGGCGGTGGAGGGGGGAAAGCGGCTCTAGAGGGGGTGCAGCTCCTTATAGAATACTATATAGACTTATAGCGATACAAACCGAATATAATAACTTTATAGCCTATTATATCAAATTTAATTACAAAAATAATATAAATATTTATATATATTTATTTATTTATTTATAGTGATTAACGTCTAATATCTGACCTCCCAAGGGGTATTCTAGACGTACTAAGGAGCGGGCCTACGGGCCGCTAGCGTTCTAGCTGCTCATAGTAGTGTAATGTTAGCTAATCAGGGGCTTGTTGCCTCTGGTATTTCTTTGCTCAGTATTGCTCATAGCGATCCTGCGGCTGTTCTGTCTAAGGGTTTGTGGTCCTGTTTTAGAGGGCCTTGTTTCGTATGCTATTTGAGTATCGGCGGATGATCAGGTCGATCGCTGTCGATCGGGAGAGCGCTTGGAGCGCTTATGGCTGTTCGGTGTGGGTCTTAGATTGATTGGAATGGAGAGCTCATTCTCGGGGTATTGAAGTAGGTTGGAATTCGTGTAGTTTCGTGTAGTTTGAGCATATCCTAGTATAGAATCTAGATCTAGCGAGAAGGTCAGTAAAGCTATATTGTGTTCGCAGGACGCGGTTGACATATGCTATCGCGTCCCATTCGGATCGAAGTCGATTTGGTGCAAGCGGCCAGTCGCTGCGCAATATTTATATATATAAAACTAAGAAAAGTCTATTATACTTTTTTCAATATTCAATCAATAATCAAATACACAATAATTAATTACTTATATCAAATCGATTTCGATCTGAATAGAATATAATAACATATATCAATCATATTCTACAAATATAATATAGTTTTACTGATTTCTTCACTAAATCCAGATTTTATATTAAAATATATTCAAATTATACAAAACTATACAAATTTCAATCTATTCCAATACCTTGAGAATAAACTCTCTACCCCAATCAACCTAAAATCCATATCAATTAATTATAAGTATTCCAAGCATATTCCCAATCAATAATGATCAATCTAATCATTCACCAATATTCAGATAATATACAAAACAAAGCCCTCTAAAACAAAACCACAAACCCTTAAACAAAACAACTATAGGATTGCTATAAGCAATATTAAACAAAGAAATATTGAAAATAATAAGCCTATAATTAACTAACATTATATTACTATAAGCAGCTGAAATACTAGCGGCCCATAGACCCACTTCTTAGTACATCTAGAATATCCTTCGGGAGGTTAAATATTAGATATTAATTACTATAAATAAATAAAATAAATATTATAAAAAATGAAATAAATAATATATAAGAAATTAGATGAAATAAATAAAAAGAAAAAGTTAAAGAAAATAAAAAACAAATAGAGAAATATTATTATTATAAAATAGAAATAAGTAATTATAAGATTATATTATTATAATAATAAATATTATTATATTAATATTAGATATATGTCAACCGCGTCCTATAAACACAATATAGCTTTACTGACCTTCTCGCTAGATCCAGATTCTATACTAGGATATATTCAAACTATACAAAACTATACAAATTCCAATCTACTCTAATATCTCGAGAATAAACTCTTCACCCTAATCAATCTAAGATTTATACCAACCAGCCATAAACGCTCTGAGCACTTTCCCAATTAACAATAATCAACCTAATCATTCACCAATATCCAAATAATATACAAAACAAAACCCTCTAAAACAAAATCACAAATCTTTAAATAGAATAGCTATAGAATTGCTATAAGCAATATTAAGCAAAAGAATATTAGAAACAATAAGCCCCTGATTAACTAATATTATACTACTATAAACAATTGAAACACTAGCGGCCCATAGGCCCACTCCTTAGTACATCTAGAATACCCCTTGGGAGATCAGATATTAGATGTTAATCATTATAAATAAATAAATAAATAAATATTAATATTAGAAGAAAAGAAGGGCCTATATTATTAAACTAAATAGAAATAGATTATATATTATTAATTTATAGAACAAAAATGAAATAATTTATAATATTATTTCCGAAAACATAAATATTATGAGCTATAAGTATTAAATAGAATAGATTTATAATATAAATAATTGAATAGAATATTAAAAAAGAATAGATTTTTATATCTTTTTCCTGTTTACTTTATTCAATTAAATATGAATATAAATGTATTGTATGATCTTAATATAGCTATATAAATCAAATCGATTATGAATCTACTATTACTATTATAAAATTATTTAATTTATAAAACATTTTATTTTTACATTTGAAAAAATTATATTACTTGAAATAAAATTCTTTATAAATTTATTATACCTTTCTTTAATTTTAATTATAATAATAAATTTAATATTCGAAATTCTATCGATTTTTATTATTTGAATTTCTTTTATTTTTTGATTAATATTTTTTAATAAATTCTTATTAAATATTCTTTTATATCCCTTTATATTTATTATATTAAAATTAATCTTAATATTTTGAAAAATAAATATAATAATTAATTTTTTTATTAAACTACTTATATTAATATTTATTTTATTTATTTATAGTAATTAATATCTTGTAAAGGATCTTTCAAGGGATATAAAAGATATAGCTAGATCTAGAGTTATAAATATAAAAAGGCATTAATATGTATACTAATAAAATCTTATAGAGTAAATCTAGTTCCTTTTATATATTCTAAACAAGTTAGTGTAATAATTGCAAATAGAGCTGTTTTTGATTGGCTCTATATTCCTAATATTTCTTTTTGTTTATAAAAAGAAATGCTTTGATTATATAATTATTTTTATTATAAAACCATATTTTATAGATAAGAACAATGTGTACAGATATATCGCTTTAAAGAAGCGGGTGTGTATGTGATAGTACTCCAAAGAAGCAAAGGATTCGGCTATTAGGCTGCTTAAGAGAAGCAGCCAGAACAATAGTTCTGCTTAATAGTAAAATGGCATATAGACATAATAATAATAACTAGAAGAGAAATTACTAGTTCCTCCTTAATACTCGATTGATCGCTTTTACAGTTTATAATAGAAAAGTTTTATTAAGGTTAATAATAAATTATCGAAACTCAGAACAACTATATTATGAAGTTTATATTAAAATAGCCTATAAAGCGGTATATAGAGTAAATCCATATGGATTTCAAAAATAGGAATTGGCCTATATATACAAAGATTTCGTTATTATAACCTTAAATCGTAAAATAATAGAAAAATGGCCTAATCATTTTATTATTAAACCAGCCAGACTCTTTGTGAAGGACAATGGTCTTTTTGTTTACTTATATTAATATATTATATAAATATTAATTGAAATTATAAAATATTAATATATAATCACAAAAATTGTTTTTTCAATATTTTTTATATTCTTTTTTTATATTCTTTTTCAAAATATTTAATATTTCTTAGAATTATATTAATATATTCTTGATAATATTAGAATAGGGATACGATGACTCTCACCTGTACGTGGTGTATCCTACGAACCTTCGATCGTGCGATCGGAGAGCTAAGTAGAGTCAGCTGGAGCCGGGTGGTGGTTGTACACTAATCGGAGGCCGTACTGGGAGCGAAGGTACACGCAGCTGATCACCAGAGGATAATCGCGAAGATGCTTGAAACAAAGGACTATCAGTAAACGGAGATGAAAACTATTCAATAATAAAAGGAAAATGAGAGTGGAATTGATATAAAACTATACCTTTACGAATCTGTGTGGGAAGTAGAGCTAAAGTATATCACAGCAGAGCATTTGTAAAGCAGAACTAACCCTTGAAACAGCAGATAATGAAGCTTCTATAATATAGCTAAGTCTGATTAAAGCCTGTATTGAGAGCAGGGCCGATATCCTTAACTTGATAAACGAAAATCGACAGAATATCTCTGGGGTACTAATGTGTAGAGTTTTCATAATCCAATAATACATACGATCTACAGATATACCAGATTGGATATTTACAAATAATAAAAGGAGTAATAGGAAGTATATAAAAGCTAGAATAGTGTTTACTAAGGCCGGCGGGAGTATATATGGAGTAGAAGGAGGGATATTTTAGCACCTTATTTTCGAATACACAGGAGCAGCATGGCAATAGAGGAGCTTTAGTATAGGAAGGACGCTTTTAGCAAGCCATACTTGATAATACTCAATCGGTATTACAGTAACAGAGGATCTCAGGCAGAGGCCAATCCTACGATATACATGTATAATGCGTTTCTAGCATTTTATTTTCGATTATAAACTATACATTAGGGGAATGGATTTTACAAATAGAGCTTTGGTTAGTGGGTTGGAAATACTATAGAAGGGCTGTCTGGCTAGGGGTCTGAAATAACAAGCCTGCGAGATATAGTCGGCCTTATTGTATAGGAGAGATCCGGTAAGGTAATGTGAAACGGCTATTAGCCGCAAGGTGTAGCATATAATAATAGCAACAGCAATACTATCTATATAGCTCGAGAGGATGGATGCGTATGTTGATCTATAATTGGATACTATAGGGCAGAGGGTATAATGGAGATATTAAATAAACTTAAGGAACAAACAGGAATGGAGGCGTGAAGGAATAGTTTTGGTTCTGGCTGAAACTTCTAAAGGTAATCATACAATAGATAATTTAACATAGTCAAAAGATTTTACAGAAGCCTAGTATTAGTGGCTTTATCACAAGTGAGCCGGGAAAGCGTCTGTAGGTGTAGCGAACCTACTTTGTATTATAATATATTCTAGAAAGTAGTTATAATATAATTCATTTCTGCCAAGCTCAGCGAATATGCCTGCCGGGCAGGTCAATGAATTAGTAGGAATGCTGGATTCTTTGTTTGAATCGGCGATTCGCTTAGCAGGAAAGGAGAAAGGCGCCTCCGGACGCTCTGCCCTCTGGTGGACGAGCGAATGCAGAATGGCACATCAAAACTATAGAACAGTCAGAGCTGAGGGCACCGACCAGGCGGAACAATGGCGGTGGGGATTGATGATTATAATCAGAAAAGCGAAACGCTAATACTGGCACGGGATTATTAACGGGGTAAGCTGCGACAGAGATCTATACAAAGTGATTGGCTGGCACAAGCTTGCTGTCAATCTTAGAGCGCCGCTTCTGGTTGTCGATAGCGTGGCGATCGAAGACACTGCGGAAAAAGCCTGGGTTCTACAAAAGGAGGTCCTCGAGCGCTTCGATAGTAGCGACGATCTCATGACGGACCCACTCCGGCCAGGCCGCATACCCAACGAACTTCTATGGAGTATGGAAGTATCCCTCGAAGAAGTGGAAAAGAGCGTCATAGAAGTTTCGAGCACCTTACCAGGGCCCGACTAGGTTACTGTTCGCCTTCTGAAGGCTTGCTGGGATTCTATTGGATTGGTAATTACTGGGATCTTCAATAGATGCTTGTAACTTAGCTATTTCCTAGATAGATGGAGATGGGCAAAGGTAGTAATGATTTCTAAGATTGGAAAGAAAGACAAATTGTTAATACGATCCTAGTGATCGATAGCTCTATTCTTATGTATCTCGAAGGGTCTGGAATGCATAATCGCTCGATATATTTCATAGACTGCAATGATAGCAGACATATTCAGTCCTCAATATGGTGGAGCGTTTTTCAAGCGAGTAATAATGGATCTAATCACTTCATTTGCATACGATATTGAAAAGGCCTTTGCCTGCAAATAAGAAATCATGATAGTTATACTGGATATACAAAGCGCGTTCGATATACTCCTACTGAATAGGCTATTAGAACATATATGCCAGCAAGGGTGGCCCCGCTCCCTTCTGCAACTAGTCCAAGCCTTTCTGAGCGACTGCTTAGTAAAAGTTCAGCTGGAAAACGCAACCATAGAATATAGCCGCGTTAAATACAGCATCCCGCAAAGCTCCCCACTCTCACTTGTACTATACATTCTGTACCTTGCTGAACTTTTGAATCAAAACATTAAACTGCGCTTCGGGTATACTGACAATATCTACATCTATTGTACATCCAAGAATATTTACAAAAATATTGATCTCCTTAAATACAATCTTTACTAGATTTTCTAGTAGAGTGAACAAAACCATATAGTGTTTGTATCGGAAAAGCTAGAGATGATACACCTCTCCCAAAGGAGAAAGATATATACCCCGCATCTGGAGGTGAATGATAAGATAACAATCCGTTTAATTAGCGAGACGGGCGACGAAACTGTTCAACTAGCTCTATGCTGGCTGGGAGTTTGGTTTGATCGGAAACTCTCCTTCAAAAGATATATAGCAAAACGAAAAGCAAAAGCCCACAAGGTCGCGAGGCACATCAAAGGGCTTGCACAGACACACCACGGCCCGCTAGCTGCAGCGCTGCACAAGGGGGTGATCACCTGCATCCTCCCCTCTGCCCTCTATGGATCCGAGATATGGTACACAGACCGAACAAAGCCAAATCAAGCAGGGGGAGCCGCTTGTAATACAATAATAAGCACAAGGCTAGGCAGTTACATCACCAAGGTCGATCGAGCGATTGTTTTAATAGCAAAAAAAGTTCTACCCGTTTGGCGCACGATTTCAACCATTACGATCCTGAAAAACTCTGGATTATTGCTTAGCAAGCTAGTACTCGAATAGGTATGAATAAGATTCGCGTTCTGATTCCGTAAGGTGAATGAAAATCATTTATTAGCGATTCGTCTAGTATGGGCACCTCAACGTAAGATAAACAATATTAATCTTCGCAGACTAACCGGATTGATCCCGAAAGCACCAAGACCAATACTCTCCCCGCCACACTTCTCTACAGGGAATCGTAACGATCCTATAGAAGGCATAAAGAAAAAAACAGTTACGTTTGAATTTATATAATAATGGAACTGTCTGCCTGACAGCTATATTACAGTTTTCTCGGATAGCACTGAATAGTACCACCGAGGGCAAAAGATAGTCGGCTATGGCTACACAATCTACCGGGAACAATTTCCAGTAGCATTCAGTTATGAAGCGATCAATCTGCTTTTGTATATCTTCAATACCGAGATAGTAAGTGCTCTAAAAGATCTGGAGCACGCTGTCCAACTAGAGCCGGCTGGGCAGATCACTATGTGCATCGACAGTATCTTAGTCATCTGGTGTATCAGGAACAACGCCTCCGACTCATCCTAATGGGTGTTTCTGTGTTGTCATGAGATTATAAGGAATAGGCAAGTGGTGATTCGATGATTGTCTGGACATACTGGAATCTTTGGAAACGAGAAGGCCGATCGGCTTGCCGATCTGGGTGCTCGCAGTGGTTGCATTGAAAACGACAACTCATTGTTCCCTACTATCAATGGGATAAGCTCAATAACCAAAACCCTCAGACAAAAGGTAGAACAAAGATAGTGAAAGCGAAATGAGGTTATCCTCGCTGGCTGATACTGTTGCTGGCATCTCAGCTATCAAGTCAAGGAATCTGAGGAACTTGTTTTCCCCCGCCCTATTCTTCAGCGACTGGTGGCGCTCAGAATCAGATACGGGGATTTTGTGTTTTATCACTAACACTTTCAGTACGATAACGTTACTTTAGAATGCTCCTACGGATACAGCAAAGAGTCTGAGTATTTGGTGCTCTGCCAATACTCTTGTATCTAATTCGACAATTGGCTGAACAAATCCGACTCAATTTTGTGAGACACAAAGAGTGCAATCGATTATTTCTCTTTTTTTCTGAAAATCCCAATAGATTTTGCAATCTTCCTAACAATCACTAATCACTTCGAGCAATTACGCTTAGTTTCTCCGGAGATCCTTTAATCTCCCACTTTCATATTGCTAACTAAAGCTGCACTCTTTTTTGGAGCCGTTTTCCCCCCTTTATCACTGTGTACAAACTGCACTAAACAAAAACTGACAATATAGGGCCCTCTAGCCAGCTGCAAACCTGAGCTACCCAGTATGAAGTGAGTTGAATAGCATCGATATTGTAAGCGGGAGACAAGCGGCAGGAGCGCGTACAGCGCTCCTGGCCGCTTCTCCCCCGGCCTGCATCACAGCCGTAGAAGAACGGAACGCGTGGTTATGCCGGCACCCCCGTTAGCATAGTCCATCCCTAGTACCCCCTGGGAGGTCGTGGCGAGCCCCTACGGCTTGCCCCCTGGATGTAAATTAAAATAAATAAATAAATAAATAAATAAATAATATTAGAATAAATAATTCAAATATTATAAAGTTTTTTGATATTTATATTCAAAAATTTAGATATTAATATATTATTTAATTTTTAATATTTTGTTTTTAAAAACTTCGATTTTTGTATTTTAAATATTATTATAATTTTGAAGGATTCTTAGGAAAATGGATTATTAGATTGTTGATAATAATAATATATTTAATTAGATTTATTTTGTTAGATAAATCTTATAGAAATATTATAAGATTCTATATACAATTTATAATAATTATATAATTTCATTTCAAGTTTTCAGAATACTTACTTTTTTGTATTTTTTATTAAGAGAATATCTAATAAACTTTTAATCAATAAAAAAAAGTAAAAATTTTCTCCTTTTTTCTAATAAATTAATTATTTGAGAATTTTTCAAAATAAAAACAATCTTATTATTATAATACTATTAAAAGATTTTTTCTATATCATTTATTAAACAAAAATATTAAAGTTTAAGAGTTGAAAAATATAATATAAATAAAAACTATTAACATGTCCAAAATATAATTTTATTTTTTATAATATAAATTTTATTAGATATAATATATATAAAATTAAAAAAATGCTAAAATAATCTATATTCAATTTTATAATGAAATATAATTGAATTATTTAATTCTATTTGAATAAATCAATTGATTTCAAAAAAAGTTAGCTAATTTCAAAAGAATTAAAAATTAATATTATTTGATTTCTTTTTTTAAAAATCTTTATTGTAAAAATTTATCCAAAATACTTTGAATATTTTTAATAATCATAATAATCTCTACTTCTTAAATAAAAATAATTTCTATATTAAAAATAAAATGAACTTTCAGAATTATAACGATTTTTTTTAAAAAAGCTCCTCTATATTATAAATTAAAAATACTATTAATTAAAATAATTTATATCAAACAATAAGTTATAATTCTTTTTAGACTTCTCGAAATATAAAAAATGAATATAATCAATTATTAAAAACAAATAAAGAATTTATTCTTCTTATAAATCTTAAATAATATAATTAACTCAATAAAATATTGGATTTTTCTTAAAAAAAATTCTACATATTAATTATAAAATCTATAAAAGAAATAATCAATCATTAATTAATAGGTTTTGAGTATTTATATTATAATATAATTTATATTTAATAAGATATTAAAAATTTTAATAATATTATATTCAAGTTTTCAGAGAAATTATATCCAATATTATATTCAATATTAAAATAATTAAGGATTTTTTCATATAAAATTTCAATTTTCTTTATAAAATTTTTAATAAGAATTTCATTAATATATAATAGAAACAATTTCAGATTAGATTTTCGTTTATATTATTTAATAATGCTATAAAACTCCTTATTGTTTTTAATTTTATTCATAATACTCTTTTAGTAATTATATTTTTGTTATTAAATTATATTATTTAAAGAATATTTTTTCTTGAAATATTAAATTTATAGAAATGATTCTGATATATTTCCATATATTTGAGAATTTAATATAATATAGTTTTATCATCTCTTTTATTAGATTTTCTGATCATATAAATAATAGAATACATTATTATAATAAAATCGATTATATATCTCAATCATTATTTTATTTATAAAGAAAAGGGAATTAGAAAAATATATTATATTCATATATAGTAGATCAAAGAGTTTATTTAATTTTGTTTTTGGGATTCTAAAATGATATTGTTTTAATAGAATTATATTTTGTTTTAAAATAATGATTATTTATATTTTATAATTTGAGTTATTGTATATATTTTTCTTAATAATCATATTAATAAAAAAATTGAAAAATAAGATTAATAATATAATTAATTTTATATATTTATTTATTCAAAATATTAGTAAAATCTACATTATTATTATTCAACTAATATATTAAATTCGAATCCTTATAACGTGGTTTATCAGTGGGTCGGCCATATCAGTGGATCGGCCACTTTTACCTCGAATTATTATCCTAAAGCTATATTATTCAACAACGATTAAATCAGTTGATTGAAACTATAAAGAATCTAATAATCTAGGATCTATTACATTATTTTGACAAGTCCTTGTATTATGCCCAGTCTTTCCGCACTTACTACAGCATCGACTAGAAGATGCTTCCCTATTAGAATTCTTCCCTTTTTGACGCTTGTCGTATTGAATCTGAACATCAATCTTTTACTGAAATAATATATCTTCAGCCTCTTGTTCAGTAAGTACTCCTCCATTATATAATTGAATCTTTTTAGTATATCAACATTTGCTTAATACCTCATTTGCCTTTCGAAGTATACAATTCTCTGTACTTAAAAGTGTATTCTCATAAGCTAATCTCTTTATACCTTTAACTAGAGCCAATACAATCTCAAATATAGGTGTAGAAGAGCTTGATTGATAACGAACTATTTGAGATTTCACTAAAGTTGATTATGAAAAAGCTTTAATTGGATTGTAAGGTGTTTTAAAAGATCTAAGTGTTTGAATCAATAGATGAAGGGGTAGGCGTACAAATCCGAATATCCAATTTCGAGAATATAGCTTGAGGATCGAATAATATTAAATCTGTTTCTCAAAAACCAGCTTTTATATTCTGAGCTGTAATTGATTATTGATATGTAGCTTTAAAAGCTATAAGGAATTCAACCTTAGTGATATAATTGATATGAGTTTTAATAAATCTATCAATTTGACAACCATATGCTTGTTTCAATATATCAAAACAGCCAACATCAAATAGTTGAGTTAAATGACTTGAATGTGGTGGTAGCTTGATTGCTATAATGTTATTTGACTTGCAGTATAATTGAAAAGATATTGATTCGTGACTTTCATATCCATCTAATACTAGCATTCGATATTTGCCCTTTATTCGATGAACTATATACTTATCAAAATGCTTTAGCTATTCTAGTTCCGTTTCATTATTCGTTCATTCATTAGAAGTAATTTTGATAGCCCAATCTGTAGGAAAACCGCTTTCTGTATACTAATTAGAAAGGTGATATTGTCCTTGCACAACTAAGAATAGTGGTATAGTTTCCCCTTCTCCATTATTATATGATTGCTGTAGCCCATTCTTTATTGCCTGATTATATTGCCTTGCTTTTGTTATTTCGTTCAGTACTAGTTACTACCATTCCGGGATATATTATATCCATTATAAAGCCAGTTTCGTTGAAGTTATAGAAATCGCAATCGAGAATATCTATTTTGCCTGTATATTCGAAACTAGATGAAACCAGTCTTCAATAAGCTTGGGATCTTTGTAGAGAGTTCTTTGAAAGTTATAAACACAATTAAAAACATATCTCTAATTCTATATAAACACTTTACGAATCGATAAGCCCAGAGCTTTTCAATCTTCCTTGCCCTTTGCGTTTCGAGTATATAATTCGCTATATCTTTAACAATACTCAATTTAGGTGAAAATCCTTTGCTATCCATATCAAGTATATATTGAATAAGTACCTTCTCTTCCAATTCAATCAATTATGACTTTTTGGTCAACTCTCAGCCATATTAGGTTTACCTCGAATTCTATTACTCAATGTAGATCGAGGTACACCATAGAGCTGAGCTGCCTTTCGAATTGTCAATTTTTATTTGATTCGATAGCTTGAATAGCTAAGATTATATGTTGCTTCTTTAGAATGACTTTCCATATTTAGTTATAAAGAAAACACGTGTCGAAAATAGAATAATGATTCGAGGTAAAAGTGGCCGATCCACTGATATGGCCGACCCACTGATAAACCACGTTATATGAATTATATTTTAATTTAAATATATAATATTGAATATTAAAATTACTCTTTATTAAATATTGAAATAATAAGATAAAGTAAAATATTACAATCTATTATTTAATTAATAATATAAATTGAATACAATATTTCTATTCATATTAATTTAGAACAGATTTTTATTATATATAAAATCATATTATTATATATATAAATCAACGTCTTTTTATATATATATTATAATCTAAGAATAATTTAATTTTTCAGAATTTATTGGAATGTAAATATTGTAATTCAAATAGTTTTGTATTTATATATTAATGATTAATTATGATTCCTAAATATAAGTAATATTAATTTGCTAAATATTCAAAATTATGAGAATTGTTATATATATAAGAATACTTTCATCAATATTAATTCAATATATCTAGAAATCATATTATCAAATTGATCAAATATAGATTTTACTATAAAATTTATAATACGAGCTAGAAGCGAGAGGCTAGCGAAATCTATTTATTATTATTATTATCATTATTATTCAAAGTTAGGGTTGAATATACCCCACTTAAGCCTGTACACAGACCACCACTTCAAAAAAGCTTACAATCTCTAAATAGCTTCAAAAGCTTCACATTTTAATGAAATATAGAAATATAAATCTTATTCATCCTTAAAATTCTAAAAGGTACACAACACGAATATAAACATAAATCCTGAATAGTATTAAAAATAACTACAGAGAATGCTAGCAAAATCGTTGTTATTTTTAACTACAAAGGGCCGAGAAAAAAGCTCGTAATATTATATTGATGTTTTTAAATTGTCTTTTTAGAACTAATAAATTGAATCTATTGAAGTTTTATATATAATAAAGAATATTTTTATTCTTTTCTGTATTAATTTCAAATATAATACTAAAATTATAAAAGCTCATATTTAATCTAAATCAAGATTTAGTTAATAATAAAAAAGAATTTAATTTATTTATATTATATAGTAATATTATCATATTGACATTTGTAAAAGAATTCTATAATTATAAGAATATTCAATATTATATTTCAAAAACTTTAATAAACATATTAATTATTTTATATAAAATTTTTTTGCTTTTCAATAATTTTATATTTATTTCTGATAAAAAATATTATGATATATTTTTATATTAAAAGATAGTAAGATATTTATAATATTTAGTTTTAAATAAACTATAATAATTGATATATTTGAATAATATCGTTATAATTGATCTTTATTTAATCATTATAATAAGTATAAAAAGAGAAAATAGCACATAGTATTTCTTGTTGATAATTTAGATATATCGGAATTAATCATGTATTTCTTGTCAATAAATCTAAAAAGAATTATTAATATTAAAAGAAAAAAAAAAGATTTATTCTAATAAATAAAATAATTTAAATAATTTTATTGAACTACTTATTAATTTAGAATGAAAATTTTAAATAATAATAAAAAATTTCTTTATGTTATATGAAAATTTATGATAAATAAAAATCTTATTCATTATAATTATTTTAATATTCAGATTTATAAAAAAAATAAGATTTTCATAATTATATAATCATATTAAATTTCTAGAATAATTTAAAAATATTATTATCTAGTATTTATAATACTTTTTATCAATTATGTTTATTATAAACGAATTATAAATATTATTAAATATAAAGAATAATAGTTTAATTTATAATTAAAATAAAATTATAGAGTGTCAAGTAAAAAGAGATTTCTAATAATTTCTATAAATTATTATCCAATAATAACAATAATGAATTGATTAAATAAGAGAAAGGATTCATATTTAATGAATAATCTCCAATTCAAATATTAAATATAATTTTAATCAAAAATTCTTCTTAGAATTAGATTTAGAATTAGAATTGAAATCAGAATTTATATATTATATTATATTAGTATTAATTAATGGGGAAATTTTTTTGAGGATAAAGAATTAAAAGGATTTCAAAACTATTACGATAATTATTAAGAAAAAAAAGAAATTCGATGAATTCATAATCTGAAAATGCTTTTTCCCTAACAATTAACATTTATTATAAAATAGATTACAAATATTATTAGATATAAGAGTAATCATTTAATTTTCAATTATAAATAAGGTTGTTAGAATACCAATTAAAAAAAACTGTTTACAATTTCTATAAGTTATTATAAAACGCTAAAAACAGAAATCAATTCCTTAAAAAAAGGATTTATATTTAATAAATGATTTTTAATTCTAATATTGAATAAAATTCAAAATAGAATTTCTTTTGATATAAAACTATAAAAGAATTCTTGAATTATATATCTCTAGATTTAAAGAATATATTACTTTGAAATATTATTTATATTATTAGATTCAATTATCTTTATAAAGATTTCAAAACTAATAATGAATATAATATAAATAGAAAATTATAATATTAATAAAGACAATAATAATTATAAAATTAATTATAAAATTAATTATAAAACTAATAAATTTCTTTCTAAAAGTTACAATAAATATATTATATGGATACTATAAAGATATCAAATAAAGTCATAAATCTATAACAACTAGTAGTAGTAGTAAATTCATAATCGATTTCGGTCTATATAGTTATGCTAAGACCCTGCGATACACCTATATCTGTGTCTAATTGAATGAAATAGATAGGAAAAAGATATAAAAACCTATTCTTTTTTAATATCTTATTAAATTGGCTTATACTATATACTTATTTTATTCAATATTTATAATCTATAATATTTATACTTTTAAAAACAATGTTATTGAATACTTTATTTCTATTTTATAAATTATATATATAATCTATTATCATTCTTAATAATAATATTAACCCCTTTTTTTCCCTTATATTAATATGATAGTATTTATTATAAGTATTTATTATTGATATTATTATTATGATAATATAATCCTACAATTATTTGCCTTTATTTTATAATAATTATATTTCTTTATTTGCTTTTTATTTTCCTTAACTTTTTCTTTTTATTTATTTTATTGATTTTCTATATATTATTTGTTTTGTTTTTTGTAATAAAATATATATTCTTTTGTATTTTTTTTAAAATCCTATTATATTTAATTTATTATTTATTTGAATTCTATTATCTTATATAACCTTTCTATTAATTTCAGCATAGATTTATATTAGAATACCTTTTAAATCATTTAAATTATTTAAGAAAGTTAGTATTCAAAGGCTTCCCCCTCAATCTTGTTTTATTATATATTCTCTTATAGCTATTATATCAAATATCTATATCCACTTATTTATAATTTCTTTATAACCTATATTTATATTTATAAAAAAGTGCTTCTATTATTATACTAAAAGAGATATATATTGTAATGTAATAATTCTATTCTTGGATTTTGTTTTAGAAGAATTCAATTAATTAATCTAATTTTCAATATAGATTCCTGCAAATTATATAAATATGTGATAATTATTCTATACACTACTATTATTTATAAGAAAAAATATATAGAGAGTTTAAATAAGCTTGATATATTATAATAATAATTAGAATCTTAATATTTTCATAGCTATCTATGTCTTCAAATCTACAAAAAGTTGTGTTATCATTATTCATATTATTAATATCGATTGGCTTATTAAGATTCCTTTTAAATATTATAATCTTTTTAATATATTTAAGATTATTGTATATACATAATCAATAAATTATATTACACTTCTATTATTATCAAGATTACTATATAAAATTAATAAAATAAGATTATAAAATCTATTATATTTTTTTTATCTAATTTATTGATATATATTATATTACTATAAATCGTCTTTTATATTCTTCTTATAATCGCGATTAATAATTATAATATAAATTTAAGAAAGAGAATTTGATAATGATAATAAGGCTAGTGTAGAGATTGCATTTCGGTGTTTTGATAATAAACTTGAGGTATATAAAAGTCTTATTAGAATTGATTTCTTTCTATTTTTATTTTATAGTTCTAATTTGTATCTTAATATTCATATATGAATATCTTTAATAAAAATTTATATTATAAACATAACTCTATTTCAATAAACTATATAGTAATTGTGTGAAAAAGGTATTCACTTCAACGGAAGACTTCAATACAATGGCTACTATATCAAAGGTATTAGGCGAAGCGAAAGAGACTAAGCTCTTTCAATAGTGCCTATATAAGGCCTACTATTCTCCCCACTTAGCTAGCTCTTTAGATAGAATACAATACAGACATTTAGGGGCCTACGAATAGTGGGAACCACGTCTCCCGTATCTTTCTCGAACCATCAGTAATTTTCTTTAATATTTCTAAGTTCTATATAAAATTATATATTTGTTTTATTTAGATATATAGTTTTTATTATTGAATAATTATATCTATATAATAAAATATAATCTGATTAGCTATCTGATTTCTTTAATTATATTATATTGTATTCTGATATTTATTTATTTATTATTTATAGTGATTAACATCTAATATCTGACCTTTCAAGAGGTATTCTAGATGTACTAAAGAGTGGCCTACAGGCTGCTAGTGTTCCAGCTGCTATAGTAATATAATATTAGCTAATTAAGACTTATTACCTCTAATGTTTCTCTGCTTAGTATCACTTATAATGATTCTGTAACTATTCTATCTAAAGGTTTATAATCTTATTTTAGAAAGCCTTATTTCGTATATCGTTTAAATATTAACAGATAATCAGATCGATTACTATCAATCAGGAGAATACTCGGAATGCTTATGACTAATTGGTACAGATCTTAGATTGATTGGAGTGGAGAGTTTGTTCTTGGGGTATTAAAGCAGATTGATATTTATATGATTATTATAGTTTGAGTATATTCTAATATAGAATCTGAATCTGATGAAAAGGTTAGTAAAGCTATATTATAATCGCAGAATACAATTGATATATATTATTGCATTTTATTTGAATTGTAATCAATTTAGTATAAGCGGTCAATTGTTATATATCTGATTATTGATTTGAATATCGAAAAAAGTATAATAAGTTTTTCTTGATTCCATATATATAAATATTCATATTATTTTCGTAATTGAATCTAATATAATAAGCTACAAAGTCACTGTATCTAGTCCACATCGCTATAAATCTATATAGTACTCTATAGGAAAGCTTGAGGCTCCTCGGCTCCGAAATGTTATATACTGGCTTTCATACATTATATATTTCAGAGATCAGATCTCTTTTCGTATTCCACCACTTACTTTCTAAATATCAATATTTGATAACGTGGTTTATCAGTGAGTGGATCATATCAATAAATGGATCACTTTCATTTCAATTTACTTTTTCTCTTTCAATATACATTTTCTTAATAACTTATAATGAATTCAAATATCAAGAAGCCTATATACTTTTTATTATCAAAACTATTCGAAAAAATAAAAAATAAGTATTCGAAAAGCTGTAAAGATATATAATGTTTGAATACAATATTATAATATAGATAAAAGATTTAATCTTCTTATTTAAAATATTGATCTAAATCTTATAATCTTTTAGAATTAAAAGAGAATATTATTTCTGAATATATATTCAATATAGATTTGAGAGGTTTTCTATCTAAACTCAAGAAATAAAAGATATAGTAAATTATATTCTCGAATTAAGGGATATAAAGTATATTGAAAAGCTTTGAGCTATTGATTTGTAAAGTATCGAATTGAATTAAAGATATATTTTAGTTATATTTATAATTTTCAAGAGCTTTTTATAAGACATCCTAAGCTTCTTGAAAAGTAGTTTCAATTAATTACAAATATATAAGCAAAATATAATATTTTAAATAGAGATTTCCTATAATTTCAATTGAACAGGCTTTATAATAAGAATTATATATATAGTAATGGTTGTTATTAATATTGAGAGATGTGGGTAGAAACAAATCAGTATAGTTAGGCAATTAAGAATGGGCTATAGTAATAATATACGAAATGGAGAGAGAGTGAAATTATTTCCCTATTTCTAATAATTCAAGAATAGGTTTATCTCTTCAATTAATATATCAAAACCGATTTCCTGTGGATTAGGCTATTGAATCTATATTTAATAGATAGATAACTAATAAGATAGGTTTAAAATGGTGAAATATTTTGATAAGTATATTCAAGATCGAAAAAAGGGCAAATTATTGAATATTGATATTAAATAGATAGAAAGCTATAATTAATAGCTTTTTAACTATATTATAAAGAGAATGATATATATTTACATTTATTACTATATTCAAGTTATTTAATTCAATTACTTGATATTGATTGTTTTAACAATCTGAAATGTTTATATAGTGATCAAATTGATAGATTTATCAAAATATATATTAATTATATTTCGAAATTGAATTCGTTAGAGTTTTTTAAAACTATATATAAAGAATTAATTATCTTTCAAAATATAAAATCAGGATTTCAAGAAACAGATTTAATATCATTTAATTCTAAAGCTATACTCTCGAAATTAGATATTCGAATTTGTATACTTATCCCTTTCTTTTTCAATCTAAAATAATAAATCTCTCAAACTCTTTACAATCCAATTAAAGCTTTTTTTCAATCAATATTAATTAAATCTCGAATAACTCATTATTAATTAAGCTTCTAATATTTATATTTGAAATTGTATTAGCTTAGCTAAAGATATAAAGAGATTAGCTTATGAAAATATACTTTTGAATATAGAGATTTGTATACTTTAAAAGGCAAATAAAGTATTAAGTAAATATCGAATATATAAAAAAACTTAATTATAATAAGAAGAAATACTTACTGAATAAGAGGCTTTTGATATATTATCTTAGCAAAAGGTTGATATTCAGATTTAATATAATGAGCATTAAAAAGAGGGGAATTCTAATATTATAGTATTTTCTAATAGATGCTATAGTAATATAGGAAGATAGGATATAATATAAGAACTTATCAAAATAATATAATAGATCCTAGATTATTAGATTCTTTATAATTCCAATCAATTGATTCAATTGTTATTAAATAATATAGGATTGAAAGTGTAAATTGAGGTGAAAGTGATCTATTCACTGATATGACCCACTCACTGATAACCATGTTATATAAAACAAAACAAGAATTATTGATAATAGAAAAACACAATGAGCTAGAATCAAATAGTCCAATCATACTCTAATCGGCAAGGCGATCGACTGCCTTATTGCCCTCTATCTCAGTATGCTCAGGGGACTATTTGATTGTGATATTGTAGTATCGCATTGCTTGATAACATTTATGATAGGCCCATTGGGAGGAATCAGCAGCGCTCCCTCGCATTCCCCAGATCACTGAGGTGCTATGTATTCTGATATATAGTTGGATATTCTTTGTTTTGTAAGGAATTCTTTTAGATCAATCTTTTTTATTCTGATTTTAATATTATTAAACTAATTTCTTTTTTGAAATTATTATAGATTTTAAACTAGTTTTGGGTAATATAATGATCCAGAATTACTAATGTTTTAGGTTTACAATAATTTTAAAAAGTGTTTTTTCATTAAATTATTCAATTTTTTATATTTCAAATTGAAAATTAATAATAATATCCCTTTAATAAAAAATCCGTTTTCCGTTTTTTTTGTTTTATATTACTATATAATAAAGTTATTAAAGATATTATATCCTAATTTAATTAGAATCTATTCAAGTTTTGCTTTTTTAGGAATAATATAGATTCTCTCTGATTTGCTTATAAAGCGATACTCTTTATATACTCTATTATATTCTTTTTATATCAATTTTAATATACCTATTCCTTTCAATCTAAATCTTATTATAACTTAAAGCTTATTAAAATATAAATTGAAAGGTTTTGTAGGAATTTCTATATATAATATATAGATAGATATTATCTTGTAAGCACTGATAATTATATATAAATAAGCATTTTATTCTCTTTATAAATTCGAAATAATAGATTTGATTATGATCTTAATAGTTTTTAAGATATACTAAATAAAAAAATATATATTATTACTAATAATACTACCACTTTATATATCTATTAAAATAGATATAAATTTTTTTTCTATATTAATACTATGATTTTATATAGAACTAATATTTAATTAATCAACTTTTTATTTATTCATTTATTTAATATACTCTTTTTAAATTAATTTAAAATTTAAATAAAGATTTAGTATCTTTATATTCAATATCAATATTATTATAGATAAATGGAGTTAAAAAAAGGCTTTTATATTATATAGTTTAGAATACTTAATAAAATTAAATAATTAATATTTCACTAAAACGAATTATACTCCATATCTTCTTGCTTATCTTATATACTTCTTATAGATTTTGTATAGAATATATATATTCTTTTTTATAGAATTGCTTTATATAAGAATATTAATATGGTTTATAAATTCTATTATATTGGTATATTACTCGGTTTTTGTATAGATATTAATAAACTTGTTATTATAGAATAAAAAAAGTATTAGACTTAATGGGGAGCCCTAAGAGATTTTGTTTAGGATTTCTAATAAGACTTTGTATAATTGTTTATTTGTTTATTAACAATTGTATCCTGAAAGAAGCTAATTATAAAGTTGACTATCCAAATAAATATTTTCTTTTTTCTTAAAATATAGATTAGCTGAGAATATAAGACATTATCGTCACGATCTTTTTAGCAATCACTGATCACTCCAAGCGATTCGGCTCAATCGCCCGGAGACCCTCTAATCTCCCACCCATTTATTATTAAGTAAGATTACACTCTTCCAGAATCACTTTCCTCTTTTTTATTACATATAATATTATATCAAACAAGAATGATTATATAAGGTTCTATAGTTAGCTTCAAATCTGAGCTACTCAGTATGAAGTGAATTGAACAGTATCGATATTGCAAACGGGAGACAAATAGCAGGAGCGCTTATAATGTTCCTGGCTGCTATTCTCCCGATTTGCATTATAGTTGTAGAAAAATGGAACATGTAGCTATACCGATACCCCCACTAGTATAATTCATTTTTAGTATCCCCTGGGAGATTGTGGCGAGCCCCTGCGGCTCGCCCCTCGGATGTAAATTAATATAAATAAATAAATATAAGACATTATCGAAAGCTTTGAAAATATCTAGATTGAGTAGGTTTATGATTTTCTTGATTCTAATATTTTATATTATATATATTTGTTTAATAAATATCTTTGAAACTATAATATTATTATATTTAGGTTATATATTTATCTGAAATTTAGGGAGAAGATGATTAGTTTTTGTGATATAGGATAATTATATTAATATAACTTTTTCAAGGGGTTTTTTTAGAGTATTAAAAAAAATAATCAAATAATATGATTTGATTCATTATTTATCTTTCTTCAACTTATAAAGTAAATAGTATGTATTATTTTAAATATTCTTGAATAATATTTATTAATATATATATTTGGAATAGATAGTAATAGTATATGTTTAATAAATTAAGTTTTATTATAAATTTGATAATAAAATTTATATTTCTGATAATCCTACTACTTTATATAACTTTAATTTTATAGTTATTCTTTTGAGATATATTTTGTTTAATCAGAATTTATTCTATTATAAAGGGATATCTAAAAGAGTCTTTTGTATACTCATCTATATTAAGTAAATCTATCTTTAAAAATAAAGCAAAGAAATATTCTTCAAATATTATTACTTTATTTTTTTATCATCACTATCGTATCCCCTTTACAGAAATTAAAAAAACTAAAATATTATTCTAAAGAAATAATTTTTTATTCTTGACTCACCTTTCTAATATTTATATATTATTCTTTTTCTTATTATAATATCAATCTTTTTATAAAAATATTTTATTATCTTATTTTGAATTATCTTTTTCTTTAATTTCCAAATCTTATCAAGGTTTTATGGAGATTGGAAAAGGGATTAATGATATAATTCTAATAAAGCGATCTGGTTTGTTTAATTAGTATTATATGATATTTTATTCAATAAGACTTAGAATATAAAAATAGATTTATTATAAATATACTATTATCAATTACTATTTGAAAATAATAATATATTTTATCTATATAATTATCACTATTCTTAATATTTCAAGAATATAATATCCAATACCTTATCTATAATACTTTTTTAGAATCTATTTATATTGATAATCTTTTATAGAGATTTTGATAATAGTTTATAGATATATAGCTATATCTTAATTCTAATAAAAAATAATAAATAATTTGATTTTAGATTCAAATGCCTATAAATAATAAAAAACAAATCTAGATTAGAATTCTTTTAAGATTTCGATAAGATTTATTATAGATTCCTATATCCCTTAATTCTATATTATATTTTCTTTAAAATAATAAAAATAAATAGGAATTGATTATAAAGATTAATTAGTTTTTTATTATATATCTTTATAAGTTTTACTCTCATCATCTCTTCAAAAGAAGGAATAATAAAGATGAAATTACCTAAAATTATATATTCTTCAACGAGATTTTCTAATTAATAAAAACTCACTAAAAGAATGAATAATTTATAGCTCTATATTAGCTAATAAATGGAGATTATAGATATTAATAATTTATATCTTATATATTATTTCTATTTTAGATTTTAAGGTAAATAAAGCATAGGATCTTATATAGGAAATACTAAATATCTATTTATATATATCTAATATTTTATTATATATAGTATTATTTTAAGTCTATTTTTTTTTATAAATAAGATATTATTATTGATTATTATAACGTAACTTGACTAGAAGTGGGTCATGTCATGATATGGGTCAAATCACCCCCTCATTTCTTTATTTTATGTGTTTATTCAATATACAATAGATCAAAAGTTATTAAATTGTAGTAAATCGAAAAATAATATTTAAAAGGCTATAGAAAGTCTAAAAAATAAAGAATTTATTTCAATTCGAAGTGTTGTTATTCATTTTAAGATTCCAAAGTCAATTTTAATAAATCGAATAACTGAATAACAATTATACTTTCAATCTCACAAATCCTTTCAAAAACTTTTCAATATAGAAGAGAAGATTTTAGTACAATAGATCTTATAATTGATAATTACTAAATATTTTGTAACTTCTAGATTGTTAAAAGAAATAGCCCAAGAAATTCTAAATCAATACATTATTTTTGTATCACTATCTACTCCTTTATCCTTTTAGTTAAATTATATAGATTAATAATAGATTTATAGATTCTTAAATCGATATCCCAAACTTAAAGGAATCTATTCTCGTAAATTGACAAAAAGACCATTGTCCTCCGCAAGGAGCCTGGCTGGTTCAGTGGTAGAGTGATCGGGTCACTCTCCTACTGTTCTACGACTTATGGCTATAGCGATCTGATCCACATGGATCCACCCTATATGCCGCCTCATAGGCCACCTTAGTGTGGACCTCCTGACACAGCTCCACTGAGCTCCGACAATCTACCGCTAACCCTAATAGAGCTTTTCTATTATGGGCCGCAAAAGCGATCGATCGAATGCTGAGGGGGAACTGATCCCCCCTCCAGCCGCCACCACTGCGCCTATGCGCCATTCCGCTACTCAGCGGAACCATCGTTCCGGCTGCTCCTCTCGAGCGGCCCAATAGCCGAATCCTCCGCTCCTCTGGAGCACCATCACACACACACCCGCTTCTTTGAAGCGGCACACCTGTACACACCGCTCCTGTCCATAAAACATGGTTCTATGACAGAAGTAATTGTACAATCAGAGCGCTCCTCTCCATGAGCAGAAGGAAGCGCTAGGAATATGGGGCCAATCAAAAACGGCCCTATTTGCGATCATTACACTGGCTTGTTTAGGATATATAGAAGGAACTGGGTTTACCCTGTGAGGTTTTACTAGCGTGCGCATCAGCGCCTTTCTGTATTTGTAACTCTAGATCTAGCCACGTCTTTCATACCCCTCGGGAGGTCCTCTACAAGACGTTAATCACTATAAATAAATAAATAAATAAATAAATATTCTCGTAAATTGGAATCTGTAAGGTATAAAAAAAGCCATATTTGAAACAATTTCAGCATGGTTTTCAACATTTCAAGCACGAATTGAAGAATGACATTATAAACTCAAGAATATATATAATATGAATAAAATAGAATATACAATTGGAGAAACAGAATCAATATATATAATTGTGGATTCTACTTTCAAATCGAATTGAAAGATTATAGTAGGAAGGCAAGAATAGATAATTATATTGGAATATGTGAATATAGATAAAGGTTTTTTATCCCTTATAATTATTTCAAGGTTCAGAATATCAATACTATATAGATTCCAACTAACACTTCTCCAAACTGATATTTCTCAATAAGCAATAGTAAGTGGATTTCTAATAGTCATAGCTTTGAATGGATATGTAAGGTTTTTGAACCAGAATTTCGAAAAATATTAGAAGATCAGCCTCAATTATTGATTATGGATAGTTATTCTAGTTATATTACAGGAAGTTTAATTACTTTCTATATTGAGAAGGAGATTGATCTTTTTATTCTATCATCTTATTACTTACATTTACTTTAGTCATTAGATATTGGAATGTATAAATCGATAAAGCGATATCATGTTCAAAAGGTTAATCGATGCTCTCGAGCAGGAATACAACGAATATAACAATCTGATTGGGTACAGCTTTTTCAAAAGATAAGAGAAAAAGATTTTAATTGTTAAAATATCAAAAGCAGATAGAAAAGAGCAAGTTTGAATCCATTTAGTTTTCGTCAAGTTCTAAATAATCTTCCAATCCCGTTTTTACTACCATTTTCTACTCCAAATACACCAACAAACCTAAAAGATCTAGATCTCTTTTTGCTTAATAGCTCTTCTCCGAATGATATTGAGCTGCGACAAACAAATAAGATATTCAATTCAGCTTTATCCGCTAATAATCTGTTTACTTCTTTAGTATAGAGATATGCAAAACGAATAACTTATCAGATTGAAAGCTTAAATACTAAAAATGCTATTCTTCGAAAGGAATTTCAAGAATATAAAGAATTACTTGAAATACAAAAGAAACAAAAAAGTAGAAAGAGAATAAAATTAAAAAGTGAATTTGTATTTAGTACTGAAAAAGTATTGAAAATTATCGAAGAGGCTGAACAGACACCCTTACCAAAACGACGATGTG
Organism: Botrytis sinoallii; assembly: GCF_014898435.1. Classification (NCBI taxonomy): domain Eukaryota; kingdom Fungi; phylum Ascomycota; class Leotiomycetes; order Helotiales; family Sclerotiniaceae; genus Botrytis; species Botrytis sinoallii. The sequence continues at coordinate 691,564 of NW_024066029.1, read as the reverse complement.
GTAGACTATCCAAGTATCAAATTGATTAGGTAGAAAGAGAGATGGAAGAGGAAGAGGATAGTAATAGTTCAGTTGGATTAGTAATAGTTGTAGATCACTCTATAGTATGTAGGACAAGGTCAAATAGGAAAATATGATTTTTGTGACCCATATCATGACATGACCCACTTCTAGTCAAGTTACGTTATATATAAACTTATTAAATAATTAAACTAAGGTTTCTAAATTGCTATAATATAATATAATATAATATTATTTCTTATTATATAGAAATATTATTATTATATATTTTTGTTTATTGATATTGTATTGTAGTATAGTAATATTTCTCTATAATATTATTAGAATCTTTAGAATTAGTTTTGATTATTAAAAGGATTATTGTTAGAAGTGGATTTTTATTTTATATTTAAATAAAAGAGATTCGATTTCTATTTGAGAATGATATTCTGAATTATTTATATTATATCACTTTTATTATTGAAATATTATTAATTATTGTAAATTAATAAAGGTAACTTGACTATGGAAATAGAATTGGATTCTCGATTCTTTATATTAAAATAATAAAATTAATTATTCTCTATTATAAAATAATTTAGAATAAATAATTTTTTTTATTAGTATATTCGAATTTCTTTATTAACTTATTGCAACTATATCTATTCTATACTCTATAATTTCCTTTACAATTGATATATTTCCATTTTTCTTTATTTTCAATTCTTTTATTCTTATACTAATTAATATAATAGATTCTATATAGTTATTATATAAAACTAAATAAGGTCTTTTATAAGTTTATTATATTTTTTCAATTTTAATTATAATAATAAACTTAATATCCAAAATTCTATAAATCCTAGCTATTTGGCTTCCTTTATTTCTTTATTAATACTTTTTAGCAATCCTTATTAAATATTTCTTTATATCTTTCCGTATCCATTATATCGAGATTAATCCTAACACTTTGAAGAGTGTATACAATAATTAACTTCTTAATTAGATTATTTATATTAATATATTATATAAATATTACCTTGAGTTGTAGAATATCAATATACAACTATAAAGATTATTTTTTTAATATTTCCTATATTCCCTTTTCTATTATATTGATTGTTTTTTGGTATTTTATTTCTAGAGATTTTGATTCTTATATTCTAAATGCTACTATAATTTTGAGAGATATCTGTAAAAGTAATTGTTGGATTTCTAATAATAATAATATATCCAATTAGACTTATTTCGATCAGAGAGATCTTGTGGGAGTATTACAGAGCTATATTCATAATTCTATAATAGTTCTATGACTTTATTTCAGTTTTCAGAATACTCACTTTTTCGTATTTTCCCTCCTATAATAACTATATATTTGCTTTTTATATTATATTCAAAAACATTGAATTACTTTCTAATAATATTTAATATTCTCAATATAACCATTAGCTTTAAGAAAAAAAGATATATAAATCTTTATTCCATTTTTCTTTTTTTAATTATATATAATTAGTCAAAATTGATTAAAGATTATAGATTTAATAAATATATAAATCTAAAATTGAATAATTATAAAAAATAATCTAGGATTATAAATCTATTATTTAATATTATTATTACAAAAGTAATTATTATTTTGAATAAATGAATTCATAAAAATGAAGAAGTTAATTCTATATAATAAAATCTTAAATATAAAAATACCTCAATTTTAGGATATTATGTCAATCTGAGCGACTATATTGGAATAATAGTAGTAGTGTTCATTAACATTTATTGAGTCGGTATAAAACTAACTCTAAGAATTTTCTAAGGGATATAAGAATCATTAACATACAGGATTTAAAACACGGTTCATAACTGGAAGCTGATTGGTCTAGAAAGTACGTAAGATCTGTATGGGAACATCATAATGTAGCATTCGATTAATATTCAACAAAAAGGAATAAATGAATTTATAAAATAAGTTTAAATATTGTAACCAGAATCCGTCAACAAAAAGCTTTTCAATAATATTAGTTTTATAATTCTATAATCAGTGGCTGTAAATATAGTAGTAAAATTGTTAAAAAGCTATGGTGTTGTCAAAAGTTATTATTGTGCACGGTTCTGATTAGTTCGGAGATTTGGGACTTGCGATAAGAGATAAGGAATTAGAAAAAGGAGAGGATTAGATTTATTAGATTATTAGATTTATTAGATTTATTAGATTTATTAGATTTATTAGATTTATTAGATTTATTAGATTCATTAGATTTATATAATAATCTAATCAATTCTTACTATTTTGACTTGCTAATATAATAGTTTAATAATTTGATAGTTTAATAATTGATAGTTTAATAATTTGATAGTTCAATAATTATTAATTTAATATTTTGTTAATTTGATAGTTTATTAGTTTATTAGTTTATTAGTTTACTAGTTTATTAGTTTATTAATTTATTAATTAATAGTTTATTAGTTTATCAGTTTATTAGATTAGTAGTTATTAGATTAGTAGTTTATTAGATTAGTAGATTAGTATAATAGTAGAATAGTAGAGTAATAAAAGTATAACATATTCAAATTCTTTTAAATCTTATTTGATTTATTATTTAGTTTCTTATATAATTTCTTATATAGTTTCTTATTATAAATCCTTCTAATTTAGATTCTAATTCAGATTATAATTCAAATTCTAATATCGAAAAATATTTAAAACAATTATATCTTAAATACTACTTAGAAATACCCCTTCAATACATTTCTAAATCATCTCTACCGGGCCCGACCAGGGGAGGGCCCCTTTAACAATCCATTCACACCCCGGGCCGTAACCCTCCGCGCTGTGCTAACAAAGGGGGTAAACTACAATGTAGCAGTTATAACTGAAAAAGCCTTTTCACCTCCCGATTTTGAAATAAGCAAAAAGAGTGAGTCAAACGCTAACAAAGCTGTTACCATTTCTGTATAAATCGTATAACTAGTATGAACTCAATAAGGAGGGGGGGATTCACAATCGTATAAGCGAATATAGGATGCAAATACTTTAATCATATCATCCTTTTATAGATTACTGGAGAGGCTGATATAGGTATTATTTGTATCCAAGAATCCCAACTATATAACAATTCAGCAATCCAAATCATATTATATACAATTAATACTAGCCGATCGATATCTGAAAGGTAGCTGATGGTTTTAAGCATAAATTATAAATAATTATTTATATATGAAAAGAAGGCAATTTGAAGATCAAATAAATAAGATAGATTGAAAACAAAGATCTACTTTAGATTAATATTAACAGATATTCGATCCTCAATGTTTATTGCACCTTGTTTGATTTGTTGATAATAGAATATATATTTGGATTAAAAGTTATTTTAAGAATTAATACAATATCAGAAGTGATTTCAATACTAAGTATAATCTATAGGAACCCGAAATAGCAATTATCAATCAAGACAATACACTTACACAATAAACTGTCGAACAGAGAATAGAATATATCAGGACTCCCAATGCCTCTATATATACAAAAGGATACATTCTGAACCTAACCTTTTCCAATCTAGCTATTACTATAATAATAATTGATAACAATCTATACAATAGTTCCAATCACACTACTCAAGTTATTATTATTTCGGATAGAGGAATCTTTGAATACAAGCAAGTGTATATTCAGATATACAATTCAGATTTATTCTGTTTAGCAAATATAATGACTAACCACTTAGCAAACCTCCAGAATCTGAATTTTCAATTTACCTATAATATCAATAAACTAATTGTTAGACTTATAAGTGCACTAAGTATCTTTATAGAAATTATAGAACAGAAAGGCTGCAAACCCTATCAATCATTCCTATAATGAACTGATGAGTATAAGGAGACATATTAAATATTTATATAAATTAGGAGAATTAGAACTGCTAATAGAATAGCAACTGTCTAATAGGACCTACAAAGGATTATACAAGTATCGAAACAAGTCTATTAGATTAAATACCTGGATAATGTATAGAATGATTAGGAATTATATAAAGTTATAAACTGGTACAAACTAATTCTAAAAGTAGACTTCAAGGCCTCTTTTTTAATAATCAAAGGCCAAAAGATTACTGATATTAAGGAAAAAGCCGAAGCACTCTTTATAACGGTATTCGATTGCTTTAAAGTATTAGATAATCTATAGTATGATTTTCTATAGGAACAGGGTAGTTAGATAACTTTATTATGAAAAAGAATAATTATTGTAGAGGAAATGGAAAAATATATAATAGGAGTCAGAAGTATATCACCCGGAGTCGATTGGATAATTGTTCGTTTTTTCAAGGTATATTAGTCTAGTACGAAGAATGTAATACATAAGATTTTCGTAGTTTACCTTAAACTCAACTATTACCCTAATAAATGGAAAGTCACTGAAATAATTATATTATTCAAAGTTGATAAAAAGGATAGAATGTTCCCGAGATTATAAAGACTGATTGTATTGATATTATATATTGGAAAAGGATTAGAAAGGTATATCACTAATCAAATTATATAGATAGCTATAAGATATAATATTATCAGCCTTTAGTATTATAAGGTATTGCCGAAAAGAGTTAGTATAATCTTATAGCTGCCTTTACTCATAATGTTAAACTTGTTTTAGTAATTAGCAAAGTAATTATATTGATAATATAAATATACAAATGTTTATGATATATTTCTTAAAAAACAACTTCTATAATATATAAAGAAGCAGAATTGGCCTATAATACTCTTATGATTTATTGATTTATTTCTAACTGAAAGATATATATATATAAGACTTAAGGGGATTATAATACAGGATTTTCCAATCATATATAACATTCCCTAGGGATTATTATTCTCCCCAATCCTGTATATCTTTTATCTTATTAAGTTTTTAATCAAGATAGAGTATAGCACTTCAAATATACTAATGATATAGCTATATATTATATATCTAAGAATCTATCCACAAATATATATATACTCCGCTGAACCATTCGATATATTCTATAATAAGGAGATTAGAATAAGGTCTTTTTCGTTTTGGAAAAGTTTAAGCTTCTTTATATATCGAGAAAGTATAAAACTATAAATCCAGCTATAAGGATAAGTCAGGACTTAATCATTACATCAACTTCTCTAAAATTTACTAATGGAATACAATCAACCTTATATTAGCTTGGCGTCTTTTTCGATCAGTGTCTAATATTCTTATAGTATATCAAAATATATATCGCGAAAATTATATATATTATATTCTACATCTGATTAATAGTTTATATAGCTCACAGATCATCTACAGCCTATCTATAAAAAGCAATCATTATCTGTGTATTCCCTGTTGCCCTCTTCAGCTCCGAAGTATGGTTCGATAAGCTATACAAACAATACCCAAATGCAGGCTATATTTCAATCGGCACCAAAATCAAGAAACACATCGACCTAGTTAGTAAGACAATTCACAATGTAATACGAGAAGCTTTACCTGTCTATAAGACAACTCCAATAATTATACTCCTTATAGAAACTGGTTTTTTGACTGGAATTGTTGTATTAGAGCAAGCTAGGTTGAGGTTTGTATTTCGACTTCAAATAATAAATATACAATATCTATTTGTAAACCAATTGAAACTATATATTAGGAAAAGAAAACAAAACATAAATATACTAAAAGATTCCATTACTAGATTATAGAGAATAAAACGAGTAATCCCTATAACCGAATGTTCTAGATTTCTATAGCTATATTTTTTCCCTGAGTGTTATATTAATCCAATTAATAATATAAGCAAAGAGAATGCTACGAAAACGTTTAAAGATTGGTGGGATCTAATTCCCCAAGAAGACTATTTTGTATTCTCAGATGGATTCGAATAATATAATAAATGCAGTTATTGTATAGAATATGGTTTTGCGATCTACCACAATAAGCAATAGGTTGATAGCAGCTATAACTGTATACACGAATAGTTGCATATCTTTGATACCAAGGCGATCAGTGTATAACAGGGATTGGAGCGCCTTCTGAATACTATCAAATATTTTCATCAAAACTAAATATAGCTATATATTGATAATACCTTAGTGATCTAAGGAATACAAGAAAGTACTACTGATTTCTTCTAATGGGCTTATTATAAATACTATTAAGTAATACGATATTACAATATCATAATTAAGTGATCCCTTAGATATATTGAAATAGAGAGCAACAAAGCAGCCAATCGCCTTGTCGATCAGGATACAATTGAACTATTTAATCCTAGCCCATTATGCTTCCTTATTATTAATAATTCTCGCTTTATTCTATATATTAAATATCAATACTCAAAGAATAAATAATAGAATACAAAAAGAGATCTGATCTTCGAAATATATAATATATAGAAGCTGATATATAATATTTTAGAATCAGAAAGCCTTAAGTTTCTTTGCGGAGTATTATATAGACTTATAGCGATATGGATTGGATATAATAACTTTATAGCCTATCATATCAAATTCAATTACGAAAATAATATAAACATTTGTATATACAGGATTAAGAAAAGCTTATTATATTTCTTTCAATATTTAATCAATAATCAGATATATAACAACTAATTGCTTATATCAAATCAATTATAATCCGAATAGAATACAATAGTATATATCAATCATATCCTATGATTACAATATAGCTTTATTGATTTTCTTATTAGATTTAGATTCTATATTAGGATATACCTAAACTATATATAATCACACAAATACCAATTTGCTCTAATATCTTGAGGAAAAGCTTTTTATTTTAATCAATTTAAGATCTGTATTGATTAGCTATAAGTACTCTGAGCATTCTCCTGATTGATAATAATCGATCTGATTATTTGCTGATATTTGAATAATATACAAAACAAGGCTTTCTAAAATAGAATTACAAACCTTTAAATAGAATAGTTGTAGGATTGCTATAAGTAATATTAAGTAGGGGAATACTAGAGGTAATAAGTTCTTGATTAGCTAATATTATATTACTATAAGCAGCTGGAACCGCAGAGGAGCGAATAGCCCCTGGCATTGAAGCTAAATTGCTAAATTCGGTCGCGACGATCACGCCGCTCAAATAGTTCCTTATCTTAGCACGTCTAAATACCCTTAGGGAGGTCCAAAACAGACGTTAATTAATATAAATAAAATAAAAAATAAAAAAAATAAGCAGCTGGAATACTAGCGGCCTGTAGGCCCACTCCTTAGTATATCTAGAATACCTCTTGGGAGGTCAGATATTAGATGTTAATCACTATAAATAAATAAATAAATAAATAAATAAATCATCTCTATCAATTTTTTTACTTTTTTTAATCAATTCCATTATAATTATAAAGCCTACCCTAAAACTAATAATAGTATTCAAAAGTTTTTAATTGTTTTAATCTAATTATTTCTTTTTTATTCGAATATTCTCTTCTTTCAAGGTTATATACTAAATTAAAGTGATTTCATAAACTTTTCTCTTCCTACTCAATCAGAACAATCTTACCCTAACATCGATAATGATTTATAACCTATTAGAAAAGAGTTTAAATAGACCAATTTACAAATTTAGCATGTTTATTTATTTATTTATTTATAGTGATTAATGTCTAATATCTGATCTCCCAAGGGGTATTCTAGATGTATTAAGGAGCGGGCCTACAGGCCGCTAAGCGTTCCAGCTGCTCATAGTAGTGTAATGTTAGCTAATTAGGGGCTTGTTGTCTTTGGTGTTTCCTTGCTCAGTACTGTTCATGGCGATTCTGTGATTGTTTTGTTTAAGGGTTTGTGGTTCTATTTTAAAAGGTTTTGTTTCGTATGCTATCCGGGTATTAGCGGATAATCAGATCGATTGCTGTTGATCGGGAGAACGCTCGAAGCGTTTATGACTGATCGGTGCAGGTTTTAGATTGATTAGAATGGAGAGCTCATCTTCGGGGTATTGGAGTAGGTTGGAATTCGTGTAGTTTTGTGTAGTTTGAGTATATCCTAGTATAGAATTTGGATCTAGCGAGAAGGTTAGTAAAGCTATATTGTGTTCGCAGGACGCGGTTGATATATGCTATCGTGTCCTATTCGGATCGAAGTCGATTTGGTGCAAGCGGCCAGTTTAGTATGTTTATAAAGATATATAATTATATAATATAGTAATACAAAAAAACTGAAATTAGTTTTTACGGATTCATTCTTCCTAAAAAAAAAATTATTATATCTACAAAAATTTTCTTTTTATTAATCTTATATTAATTCTAATTCTACATCATAAAAAACTCTTCATATATTACTATTTATATCTTTAATTTTATAATAATAAATTTATTTTTAATAATAATAATAAAACTTAATTAATTACTATACTATACTATATATTTATTAATCAAAATTGACTTCTAAAATCTTTATATAACAAAAGATCATTGTCCTCCGCAAGGAGCCCGGCTGATTCAGTAATAGAGTGATCAAGCCACTCTCCCATTGTTTTACAATTTAAGGCTATAGCGATCTGATCTATATAGATCCACCCTATATGCTGTCTCATAGGTTATCTTAATATGAATCTTTTGATATAGCTTCATTAAGCTTTAATAATCTATTGCTAATCCTAATAGAGCTTTTCTATTATGAGCTGTAAAAGCAATCGATCGAATGCTGAGGGGGAACTGATCTTCCCTTCGGCTGTCACTACTGTGTCTATGCGCCACTCCGCTACTCAGCGGAACCATTGTTCCGGCTGCTCCTCTCGAGCAGCCCAATAGCCGAATCCTTTGCTTTTATAAAGCACCATCACATACACACCTGCTTCTTTGAAGCAATACACCTATATACACTGCTTCTGCTCATATGGTTTTATAACAGAAGTAACCATACAATCAAAGCGCTCCTCTCCACGAGTAGCAAAAAGCACTAGGAATATAGAGCCAATCAAACAGCCCTATTTGCAATCATTACACTAGCTTATTTAGGATATATAGAAGGAACTGGATTTACCCTATAAGGTTTTACTAGCGTACGCATCAGCGCCTTTCTGTATTTGTAACTCTAGATCTAGCCATATCTTTCATACCTCTAGGGAGGTCCTCTACAAGACGTTAATCACTATAAATAAAATAAATAAATAAATAAAATCTTTATATTAAAAAATTAGTTTTTTGAATATAATCTAATCATAAATGTATTTATAAAAAAACATACTAATATAAACAATCTAAATAAGAATTTAAAGAATTTATTATATATTCCTAATAAGTTTTAATTCTACTGTGACGATTCAGTCCCTTTCAGGTTCCTTTCTCAGTCACTTAGCTTCTAGGACCTTAGCCTAGCACGTGACTCATTGGTATATATAGTCCGGAGCCCTTACAGTTCTTTTCTTATTCTTTTCTTTCTTCTTTAATTTTAGATTTTAAGGTAAAATTGAATCCTTTTATAATAGTTCTTTATATTATCTAAAACTCATTTATATAAATCTCTATTAATAATAATATACCAAATAATATCTCACCTTTTCCTAGACTACCTAAGTATCAATATTATATAAACTAGAAGAATTTATATCAGAAAACAAAAAAACATTTCTGAAGAATAATTAACTAACAACAATCTCTTAATCCTTATACCAATTTTTTAAAAGATCGAAAAGAATCGCAAAGAAATGTACTCAAGCTTCTCTTCACAATTCTAAAGAATCCAATACAATTACAGTCTTTCAAAGCAAAGAACTATCGCATACTCCTTCTCCTTAAACGAAAGCTGGCCCTTCTATTTCAATTTCAAATTAGTTTACTGCTTTCAACAATAACAAAGAAGATTCGGATTTCCCTCACTCCTGAAATGATTATACTACAAAAAGGCAAAGAACTAGATAAAGAAAAGTCTCTTGCCTAAACCAATAATCTTCTCAATCTTATCACTCAGCAAAATACTACTATTGCTGAATTGAAATTGGAAATCAATAATATTTGTATTTCTTATCCTTCTAAAAATAACTCTCAGAATCAATCTCCTATTCCCTGAGAAGCCCTATATCAATCAGTCTTTAATACAATTAAACCTATAAATCCTACAGAAACCATTATACACCCTTCACACAAAAAGGATACTCATCTTATTCCTAATTCGATCTCTCCTTGACAATCCACATTTGATAAACAAAGTACAACTTTTTCCACTTCCTATAAAATAAAGAAGATCCCCCACCTTATAGAAAAGCTTTCGAATAGCAAAGCCTTGAAGCCTAAACTATAGAAATATCTGATTGAATATAATCTGGAACAATATGTATATACTTTTATTAGCAAAAAGCAATATAGGATTTATATTATTGCTAATACCAAAAGCATAGCTTGTAATCACTTACAGCCCCTACTCCTTAATCCATCTCCCGAATATAACGCACAAGGATTAATTAAAGCCACTGTACAAGTTACTACTGATCCGGCCAAGCAACAAATAGTATTAGATTAATATAAAACATTGAAACAAGATGCAAATCAGTCATTTTGGGAATTCTATCAAAAATTTCGATAATTAGTTAATACTACCAGAATTCAAGATAGCTTTACTCTTTTCAATAGCCTTCGAAATCAAATTAATATTAGATTAGCATATATTTACATTACGGAGTTTGTTAGTTTTCGAAGTGTTAATAATTATATAATTTTTTTTCAAATTCATAATATGAATTACTGATCTATTAAAGCTAGAGAATATGCAATCGCGTCGGCCACCCGATCGAACCCTGCTAGCAACTGTATGATTGCTTCACAACAATCACACTCTACATCTAAGACTAGTTAAGAGATTTTATAATATTCCGCGAATACCATTCTACTCCGTTTATCATCGAATCACCAATCCAATATAGTTTTCATTTCGAATAATCCTTATCATAATTCCCAATCTTGGAAATCTAATAATTCAGCGAGAAATTCGATTCCAATCCAATTCGATTTCCGAATTCAAGAGATTATTAATGCTGATGAACTTTTTGGCGAACCTACCAATAACCTTTCCGATACCCAACATTTAGTGGATTTTGTTTAGGAAGAAGAAATAATAAATACAAAGCTTTCAAAAAACGAACTTTAGAAAAAGTCTCCCTTCTAGAGTATTTGAGAGATATGAGATACTTTGATTTACGAAAGCTAATGGGAGGTCCTTATATAACTATTTCTTATACGATTTCGAAGCAAGAAACTGCTTTTCAAGTTCAAGTCCTTATTAATTCCGAAGCTAATAGCTATGTTGTCACGGGTTCACTAGCGTAGTATATTAGCGTAGTGGATGCTTAGTCATCTTTGCCATTATATGGCAAAGTTACATCGTACCACTTTCAACCTCTTTATAGAATATCATATATCCAATCTAATACCTATCTCTTGCACTATAATAGTATATTCTACCTTCTTAAAGATCCTATTACTATATATCAATAGCAATCCGATCTTAACAATAATACTCTAATAGAGACTTCATCTTCACCCTTATCTTCATCCTCGTTTTTATCTTTGTTCTCATCTTCGTCTTTATCCTTATCTTTATCTTTACCTTTAAAATAATAAATATATTTAGTTTATTGTCTACAGAAAACGAAATTCAAATATTTGATAATCTTAAAACAAATATTTGAATTGTCTTTACTAAATAGTAATAGCTTGCGAATGAACTTTTAAGTGTTTTTAACCCCAATCTTCAAAACCTAATACTCAGTTTTTTTAAGAATGAATAATTATACTTATATTATTTATATAGTATTGTTAATAATTTATTAGAGTTACTTTATAACATATAGACTAGGATGGATGCAGATCTGAATAACAAGTGTATAGCCCTAATCGATATACAAATCCACTTATAAATCTAGATATAACTGAATATAGTATTATAAAACTAGCTTTTCCAATTATTGTAAAACATATTAGCCCAAACTCTCAACTCATCTACTAGCGCTTGATAACAAACCTCCAAAAACCTGGAAATCTTTAAAGAAAAGAAGACTGGTATAATAATATGATAGAACAAATATCTAGCTTAAAAATAAGGATTACAAATCTGCTGAATATCTAATACCACTATATTTGATACTAAAAAGAAGAAACTTTTGTATATAGCCTTTTTTATCGAAGAATATATATATCAAGAATGATTAAAAGATATTAATGATATTTTACAAAATAACTCAATTCATACAACCACCAATTCGTTTCTCAAAAAGCTTGATAGCCTTTATATTACAATCGACTCTAAACAGAAAGTAGTGATTCAGTTTAATAAATTCAAGATACTAAAGAAACAGACCTTTATAATATTCTATATACAATTGGAATACTTAAACAATCAATATCACAAGTCTAATCGAAAAATAGTTTTTACTTTAAAGCAAAAAGTCTTTGAAGAACTAAAATTTATGATTTGTATAAACTCAAGCTTCTACACACTAAATAATATTAAAAAGTAGAGAAAGAAATTCATAATTTAAAACTAGAATTGCTGGGAGAATGATTATTATAATATAGGTTTATTAAAAAACAATTATAATTAATCTCGATTCAATACAATCCCCCCTATATTTATCACCACTCTACATAATAACCCTATAAAGCTTGATACAGTCAAATTCTAAAATAAGATATAATAATACAAAAAGGAACGCCATCTCAATCTTTATTATTATTATAAGAAACCAGATCACTCTGTTTGAAATTGTAATGCAAAAAAACAAGCTGATATATAATAAGTGGCCAGAGGATATAATATAGAATCTCTAAAAAGAATATCAGAATATAATTGCAGTAATATCGGAAAAGAAAACCAACAATTCAGTTGAGACGGATAATATCGAAACAATAACAATCATAATCAGAATGACTTTCGGGAATATAGCCATCAACAATAGCCCTACATATAATAATAGCTTAATGCAATTCATGGCTATATCAAAAATGGTTCTTTAATATTTTTGAAAAGTGCCTCTAATATCTCTTCACACAATAGTATAATATCACTATCACTATCCAATAGCACATATAAGTTCCTGGGAAATATATTATTTCCACAATAAGTCGGCTATAAAGGTTATCAAGAAACAAGGAATAAATAAGATATACTATAGATAGTATTGAATTATTACAATTCAGCTCTATAAATAGCAAATCTCTATTTATCTAAACTATTATATTTCCAATACACACTTCCCCCTTTAATATAACCAATCTAATTGATAGCGGATGTTCCAATAAAGTATTCACTAACCGATTATTTATTAATCAATATAAAATTCACACCCAACTCTTATTTTATCACTAACAATTTTACTTAGCCAACAACAATGTAACAAATATTATTATGGAATACTTTATTATACCTATAGCAATAGAATTATATTTAAAAATCTGGATATTTTTTATTACAAAACTCTCCCCTAATATACTAGTCATTTTTGGCTTACCATGGTTATAACGCTATAACCTATATATAGATTAAGCGAATATAACACTTTCTTTTATTTTTCGATATTGTGTAATGCAATATTGTCGTAAGGGGAGTTTGTGCTCTCAAGTATTTATAATCAAATCGATTTAGTAATAATCTAATAATACCTTAATTCTTCAAAGCATTAATTCAAAAACCAAAAGGATTTTGGATATATTATTATTATTAAAGATCATTTTTCAAAAAGCTTATAAAACAAAAGATTATTGATTATTATATATAGAGAATAATAACGAATTTGATAGTGATTATGAATTTGAAGATCCTGATATAGAACAAGATATACCTATTAAAGTAATACTCACCTTTAGTATAAACTATTATTATATAAAGGCCTATAATGGGAATATAGATATACAAATACAGATAATACAAAACCAGCTAAAGATATACCCAGCAATAATGAATAAGATTGTAGGACAAAGATGAAGAAAACCAAACCTAGCAAGAAAACCATTATTATTCCTTTCGATATTATTACTAACAATTCGAGAATACAAAATAAGCCCAAATATAAAAGATATTTGATAATTACATATCTCAAGCTTTGTTTCTTTCTATCAACAAAACAATATTTATATAATACAAATTATTTGGAATAAATTAGATTAGACTATAATATTTAAATATAAGCTCGATTATGTTTTTATAGATAACTTTACCAAAAATAAATAAAGTTATAAAGATATACTTTAAGAATATAATAATTTAATAGAAGCATTTTCTATAATACTATTACACTTATATAATTTTATTCGAGATTACTATAAACCAGCTTATCTATGAAAAATCTTTAAGACTAATATATCAAAGTTTTTAACAAAAAAACCAGATTTCAATGATAAAGAGATACAAAATATATTTTTTAGTTGGCTTTGAAACAAATTATTAGTTTTCCTTTTTCGAAATGTTAAGGTATTATTATTATAACAAGCTTGAGATCACAGAATCGAATTAATACTAAACAAAGAATCACCTTATTTCAAAAACCGATCACTATCACTATTGGAACTCAAGATAATTTGGAAATAGATTGATAATAATCTCTTTAAAAGATTTATTCGGAAATCAAAATCTCATAATATAGCATTACTCCTTTTAGCAATAAAGCTAGAAAGCGGAATCTATATTTATTAAGATTATTAAGAATTAAATAATATTATAATAAAGAATCACTATCCTTTATTTATTATATAAAAAACTTTTAATATATTATATAACACTAAGGTTTACTTCAAACTAAATATTATTACTATCTTCAATAAATTATATATTATAGAAGGAAATGAATGGAAAACAGCTTTTATTATATATTTTGGGTTATTTGAATTTTTTGTTATACCCTTTAGGTTATACAATACACTAGCATCTTTCCAGTATTATATTAACCATACACTTTTTAATGAACTTGATAAATACTATATAATATACCTTGATAATATTCTTATTTATTCTAGTAATAAAACGAAACATAGGGAGTATATACAAATAATTATTCAAAAACTTGCTGATGTAGGTTTACAGATCGATATTAGTAAATACGAATTCGAGACAATATCCATATAATATCTAAACCTAATTATTACCACAAATAATATCAAAATAAATACCAATAAAGTCAAAGCAATTATATCTTGAGAACAATCCCTTTCAATAAAGGATCTACAGCGTTTTCTAGGATTTGCTAATTTCTATTAACGATTTATAAAAAACTTCTTAAAGATTTATTATCCTTTAAACGATTTGTTATATAAGGATATTTCCTGGATATAGGATCAAATGTATAAAAATACTTTCGAAATACTAAAACAAGCTTTTACAATTGCATTTGTCCTTATATATTTTGATTATAACAAATATATGGTTTTAGAAACTAATACTTCAAATTAGGCTTCTAGAGAAATGCTTTCTCAATACAACAATAAAAATATTTTACAACCAATAGCCTACTTCTTATTAAAATACTCAATAGCAAAATATAATTACAAAATCTATGATAAAGAGCTTTTAACAATAATCAAGTTAATAGAAGAATGGCAATCTGAATTTCAGGGCTTGCAACAGGAGTTCGAGATTCTTATAGATTACAAGAACTTAGAATATTTTATTATAACAAAGGCCCTCAATTAACGATAAGTTAGATAATCCGAGTTTCTATCCCAATACAACTTCTACATTATATACAGACCAGGTACTAAAGCTATTCATCCGGATACTTTGAGCTACAAGCAGAAAGACAGATTAAATCTTTCGAATCCTAACAATAAGTGACTGAAGAATAGAGAAAGAATAGTTTTATTAATATAAAGATTCAATATTGATTTGTATAAAGAATTAATAGGGGAAATAATACTAGTATTTATGGATTTAATAATATCTATGAAAAACAAGTCTATCAATGAATTGATTAATAATATCTATATGAAATTCAATATAATATAATAATTATTAATAGCAATTAAAGATCCGTATATACAAAAATGACTAGCAGAATTCCAAAAGATTATAAGAATCGCTATACAGGACTGTAGAGTATCCAATAATAGGATATATTATTGTGATAAGCTTTGGATACCGCCTGATGATAAGCTGAAAGTATAAATTATCTATAGGATGCACTTTTCCGATTCGATTGGTTATTCTGAATGTATCAAGACTATCAACATTATCTCCCGAATCTATTGGTGGCCAAATATACACCAGGAGATTGGTATATATATGTAAGTATATATGTTATATACTTGTATTAAGTTATCAAAATCAGTTTTACTAGGATTCTTAAAGCCTTTCCTAGTTCTATTTTGAGTATAATCTGATATATCAATTAATTATATTATATCTCTTCCAAAAAGTAAATATTACAACTCGATATATAAGTATATCCTGATAATGATATATAGATTGACAAAGATATATCACTTTATTAATATAAGAATCTTAACTATAGAAAAACTAGTTAATATATTTATTAATTGAATATATACCCTATATAGTATATCAAACAATATTATCTCGAATCGAGATATACAGTTCGTATCAGAATTCTGGGTGTAATTATTGGAAAGACTAGTAGTAACTTTAAAATATTCTTCAGCCTTTCATCCACAAACAAATGGGCAGACAAAGCATATCAACTCAGTTCTCGAGTAATACCTATACGCTTTTGTTAACTTTTATCAAAATAATTGAATGAAATAATTACTATTAATAGAGTTTGCTTCTAATAATATGGTTTCGGAAACTACAGGATATTCTTTATTTTTTACTAATTACAGTTTTAATCCAAATATTGATATGGAGCTAAGCAAATTCTGCCTATTAGAAATAATATTAGCTTAAAAATATAAATTCTTTAAGGGTAATAAAACAGTAAATAGAATAGAAAGGATTCTAGATCAACTTCAAGTATTTATTAAATAAGCTATAAATATATATAAGGAGTATACAAATCGATATCAAACCAACTCACCCTAATATTATATAGAACAAAAGGTATTTGTTAATATAAAGAATATAAAAACCTTTCGAAAGATAAAGAAATTAAATAATAAATGGATTGGATTTTATAAAGTTATTAAAATTTATTTATAATCTTGTTTTATTCAATTATTAGAGAATATACAAATCTTTTCTATTTTTTATTACTTTTTATTTCTATTAGTATATAATAACAAATGGTTTTCGATATAATCCTAGATCAATAAAGTAGAAATTGTTATTATATGGAATAGAGTCCTTGAAAGGGAAGATGGCGAAAAGGAGTTAGTTCAGAAATAGGTATTTGAAGGTATTTTAGATAATTATAATGAGGATGGATATTATTATTTAGTTAAATAAAGATATTATACTTTAATTTGATAATCAGTTTTAGATCTTAAGGGTAATGAAAAGATCATAGCTTATTATCATTACTTATACCTAAAGAAACCAGGTCTATCGAAATGGGTATTGGAAAACCCGGAGGCTAAGGCAATTTTGATTCCTAAACAAGAAGCTGTAAAAGAATTTGGGGAGCGAAGGCATTCATCATAACAAAAGAAAGTGTGGTTTGTATAGTATACTTTCTTTCAGTTTGTTTGGGACAAGCAAGTCTTAAAGGGGGGGGTACTGTTACGGGTTCACTAGCGTAGTATATTAGCGTAGTGGATGCTTAGTCATCTTTGCCATTATATGGCAAAGTTACATCGTACCACTTTCAACCTCTTTATAGAATATCATATATCCAATCTAGTACCTATCCCTTGCACCGTGATATATGTATTTATTGATGAAACCCTTTTATAATAAATCTCCTTAGTATTTATTATTTTTATTGCTAAACTATCCGTTTCGATATTTATTAAAGGGTATAATAATACTATAGATAAACAAATTATACATTATATTCGTTTTACATTTACAATTGATAAATGTATTCAATTATATACTTCTTTTCTGATTATTACTCTTCAGAACAATGATGTTATTCTAGGATGATAATAGCTAGCTGAGCATTCCCTTTTTCTTGATTACAAGAAACAGAAACTGCTTTAGCCCCGTTCTTATCCTCCAACTCTTTCTTTTGCTTCCAATCATATTCTCTCTTAGAAAGACCTCAAACCTAAGCCTTTAGATTTAGTGATGCAATTAAACGCTGAGCAAAAAGATTGAAAGTTAGATCAATATTGGAGAAGACGAAAATCCCTTATTCTTAATAATATATATTATTCTTCAAATCTAATTTCACAAGTTAATTCTGATTATGAAATCACTCTTTCGGATAATTCAACAGAATCTAATATATCCCCTGATATCCAAGCATTAGAAATTCCTCCTCAAGAAAGCTCCAAAATCTTAAAACCTTTAAAAAAGAATTTCGAAAAGATCTCAAAGGAGATATCCTCAATTCTGATTATTATTGGTAATACTTTTAAGAAATCAATAACCAAAAGTATCAAGCGAATAAACGAAATTCTGAAGGATTTATTATATAAAGTTTTAAAGAATAATTCACTTATACCTACATCTTATAAAAAGCACTTTTCTATTCTATATTCTTCAGATAACTTCAAAGTGTCTAATCGAATTGCTTTTATTATAGGCTCCGTATTCTATTTGATCTATATACATTAACAAAACAATGAATTATTCATTAGCTCTTTCCACGAAATTAGCAAATTAATCGATCAACACTCTAAAAAGGAAAGATCAATTAAATTAGTTGATATTATATTACAAAACCTTCATTTTAGCCTATTGTAATACTGTATAGCTGCATACTCGTTACTAGCCTCATTATCTGCACTAAACACAGAACCTTTCATTCCATTAGAATATGAAGACTATGCTGATATATTCTCGAAAGCCGAATCGGATATACTATCACTATATTGATTATACGACCATAAGATTACCCTTGAAAATAATAGTGAAAAAGCTTTTAAATATAGTTTTCTTTATAAGATGTCTTTTGAAGAGCTCGAAATAGTTAAGAAGTATATCATTGATAATCTTTATAAAGGCTTTATTGAATCTAATCAAGCTTTATTTATAGTCTCTATCCTCTTTGTAAGAAAAGTAGATAGAAGTCTTTGATTCTGTATTGATTTTTGTATATTGAATTCATTTATCTGAAAGGATCGATATTCTTTTTCTTTAATTAACGAAATCCTTAGTTGCTTTACTGATACTAAGATTTTTATCAAACTCGATATTCGTTAAGCATTCTATCAAATTAGAATAAACCCTCAATCCGAAGAATATATAACTTTCCGTACGCGCTATAGAATCTATAAATGCTGTATTCTTCCTTTTGGTCTAACTAATAATTCTATTATCTATCAATGTTATATAAATAATATTCTCTTTAATTATCTTGATGATTTTTGTATAGTTTATTTGGATGATATCTTGATTTACTTTTCAGATCCTTTAGAATATCAGATCTATATGAAAAAGGTTTTATAATGCTTAAGAGATATTGGTTTTTAAATCGATTTAAAGAAGAGTGAATTTAGTATTATTTGTACTAAATACCTTGGCTTTATAATCTTTACAAAAAGAGTTGAAATAGATTCTGAAAAAGTTGTTATTATATATAATTGGATATATCCGATTACAGTTAAAGGAATTCAGTCCTTTTTAGGATTTTATAATTTCTACTGCTGATTCATATACAACTTTGATATATTAGCCAAATCTTTGATTAATCTAATCAAAAATAATATCCCCTTTCGATTTGATAATGATTGTATATATACTTTTGATATTCTTAAGAATTTTCTTACCTTCTTTTCTGTTTTACAGTATTATTAATAAAACCTTGAATATATACTGAAAATAAATACCTCAGATAAAATAATAGCAAATATTCTCTTGTAAAAGTATAGCAAAAACTAACTACCTGTAGGATTCTATTCAAAAATTATAGCTTCTGCTAAATTTAATTACAAAGTTTACAATAAAGAGATACTCTTTATTATAAAGTCCTTTGGATATTAGTATGCTAAACTTATTAATACACTATACTAGATTTATGTTTATATCGATCACAAAGTACTAATCTATTTTATAACTACAAAAGCCTTAAACTCCCGATAAGCACGATAGATCAAACTTCTGGCGAACTACAATTTTGTAATATACTATTATCTAGAAAAAGATAATCCATTAATTAACACTCTTACCTACTATATCGATGAATTCAATAACCAAAATCAAAAGAAAAAGTTGCAATACTGCTAGCAACTCCTGAAAGACGATCAAATCGATTCTCTTATTCTGGCTTGTAAGCTTCAATCAGATCCTACTGAAAAAACTCTTATCCGAACTCTAGATCTAACTCCGATTTCCCTAGTTCTATAGATTATCAATTATATTCTATTCGCTAATCGCTATACTTCTTCTTTAGAAACCTTACAGAAACAAGTATAAAAAAACGATAATCATTTTAGTCTCGAAGATGGACTGCTATTATATAAAGACAAACTAATAATTCCTGATACAGATAATCTTTATACCCTTTTAATCCGAAAAGCTTACGATAATATCTTTACTATATATTTAGGTATTCGAAAAACCTTGAAGTTATTAACCAATTACTATTACTGGTAAGGAATCTCTTAAACAGTAACTCAATACTATTGAAATTGCAATACTTGTTATAGAATAAATATCCTTCGAAACAAAACCCCTGGCTTACTACACCCATTGCCAATATCAAGCCGATCCTGGAAATATATTATTATAGATTATTATAGCTTCAACAAAGATAAATATGGATATGATAATGTATTTGTTATTATTAATCGATTTAGCAAATAAGCTATTTCCATTCCTTACAAAAAAACGATCGATTTAATTACAACAGCCAAATTATATATTTATTATATTTATTGTTATTTCGGTTCTCCTCTTTTCATAATATCTGATTGTAGATTCTAATTTATATCAAGTTTTTGAAAAGAATTTCAAAAGATTCTAGATACTAATATTAGTTATTCAATTACGGATTACTCTCAAACTAATAGATAAACTGAAATCTATAATCAATACCTTCAAAAGAGACTTTGATCCTTCGTTTTCTATTATTAAGATAATTGGTCAGAGTTTTTACTGATAATAAATTACATACAGTTCATCTTACCTCACAATTCTCTTAATAGTATTTCTCTATTTGAAATTGTATACAGCTATCCCTCACAAACCTTTTAGAATTAAAAGTTTTATAATATTAAAATCAAGAATAAGCTCAATATAAACGAAACCTACATTATAGCTCAATGATACCACGATATATGGAAACTCACTACAAAACACTTTATAGACGCTCAAAAAAAAGCCTAGCTCAAAACTAATACACATCAACAATTTATTGATTTCAAAGTAGGCGATTTTGTATGGTTTGATATGTAATACTATCAAACCGAGCATTCTTCAAAAAAGCTAGATTTTCCAATAAACGGCAAGTTCTTTATTATTGAAAAGGTAAAGCATTCCTTTAAGCTAGTGCTATTAGATATAATGAAAATTTTCGATACATTTCTAACTGAAAAGCTACGAAAAGCTGCGAATGATTTTTTTTCTAATCAAGTGAACAATCCTGACCCTCTAATCAATATTACTGGTGAAGAAGAATAGGAAATCGAATAAATCATAATTTCGAAAAGCACTCGTAATAATATTTATTATCGAATACAATGATGTAATTATAATATTGATCTTACCTGGTATACTACTAATAATTTCAAATACTTTTTTTATAAACTTAAAAAGTATCATCTAATCAATCAAGATCTTTTTAACCCGTTTAAGGCATTACCTCAATAGCTAAAACACTATAAAGATGATAATAATAAGTATAATGATATTGTTGGAGATAAGGAGATGAATAAGTGCTTAAGGACGAGCTTTTTTCAAACAAAAAGGTAATATGATGATTCAGTCCCTTTCAGATTCCTTTCTTAGTTATTTAGCTTCTAGAACCTTAGTCTAGTATATAACTTATTGGTATATATAATTCGGAGCCTTTACAGTTCTCTTCTTATTTTTTTCTTCCTTCTTTAGTTTTAGATTCTAAGGTAGAATTGAATTCTTTTATGACAGTCCTTCACATCTACATTCTAAACATAAAATTTATAAATATAAATTCCTAAATAAAAATAAACCTTGACTGTTTTTATAAAATATTATAGAAATATTTATAATCTCAAAAGCTTTTTATCTTTTGATATTTATATATATAATTTTATTTATTTTATAATCAATTCTATTACTTCAATAAAATAAAAAAAATAAAAAAAGGTAAATAATTAATCAATTCAAATATTAACTAATAAAAATAACTTTTAATTGGAATCAATATATCTTATAAATTCAAAATAAATCTCTATTTTCAAAATACAAGGAATATTTGAATATAATATTTTTATATCAATTGAATCAAATTCGATATTAATTAAAATTATATTAATAGAATTATTATATATAATATATACATTATTTTTCTTATTTTCAATATTATTTATAAAGTTATTGATATTCTTATTCAATATATAAATCACTTTAAACATCATTTTCTCACACTCTAGAGAATAATATCCGAAAAACATTTAATCCCAACTATCTTATACTTGTCGGATGTTTGATTAGATCTAGAGATTGAAAGCTCTGTTTGCCAGACTGTGGTTCGGACTATTGAAAACTCTTCTGTAAGTATGAACATCTTTCAAAAGAATTTGATGTCACTGTCAGATAGGCATTGTACTCCCCAGCCCCAGCCAAAGACCTCCCTGTTATTATACCTGTCGACGAAAAGATAGGCAACGCTTTCGAGTATCAAGAATTGGCTTTTGACTCCTGACTACCAACCACGCTCGGCAAATATACATGGCTATACCGAGCAGGGAGGAGAAAGTAGACTTGTCTCTATAAAGACATTCATCCCCTCTCTGGAAGCTCGAGGAACTTTATTGTTTCGCCATTTAACTTGGTCTGGACAGGGCATTACGTTGAAGATAGAAGTTCGGAAGCTGGAACGGCAAACAATTGCATAGATCTTGTACTTGAGTAGTGGACGGGTGGAGTACAGCCAAGTCTTTTTCGAAATCGCCTTTTAATATGGTTTTGTATCTTGAATCCTTTCAAATTATACATAGAAAATCAATATTCGATGGAAAACCATTGCTGAAAGTTTTAAAAAGTGATATCGATTTATTAATATGGTATCAAATTTCGATCGAGGTGTAGGTTGTTGGTATTCGGCTCTGGCTGTCGGCCGTGAGACTTTGTACAATTGACTAGGAGTACGATCACCAGATATGCACGAGACGCGTACGAATACCCCACAATTCTCCGCATCTTCTCTCGAATGCCGTTCCCACCCACTTTCACGTATCGTATCCCCATACCGACCCGACGATGGTTAGATTTCACTTAGCTACATCACATAATCGACAGAGAAGAAACCCCAACCACCCATTTCTTCATAGATATGTTTTCGTATCAGTATAAGAACTTTCTTGAATGTCTCCTATATCAGGATAATTTCAAGCTCAAGCATATCATCTTCGTCTCCTTGGAAGCACGTGACCACACACATTCCGTGTTGGAGCAGGAGATTGAGTTATTCTGACTTGCAGATTCTATGGTTGATATTGTCATCATGAATCTGAGTATCGCTCATTACTTTACAACATGTTTGTTGATGACATCTCAGATTGCTGCACTTGCGACAGGATCAAAACTTTCCTCCCATTTCCGAGATCTTCACAGGTATGTTAACAATCGAAATAAATGTGAAAAAAATGCTAACCTTACACACGAACAGCTCGTCTACTTCTGTGACTAAACCACTTAGAATAGGGCTGGCGACCGAACCAACTTTACCCCTATCGAGTGGGGCCAAATTTGAGCTTACTCCATCGACACCAGTGGCCACGCTAGATTATGGCCATGAGGTCGCAGGTTATCCATACTATGATGTAGAATTCATCAGTGGGAAAATGCAAATTGAGGTCAAATACTCGGAAGAATTCAATGGTCTCAATGCTAACTTCTCTGACGGACCTTTCCCCTTTGCAACTGGTCTCTCAAATACGTATCGTGTTGAAACCTTTGAACTCACCGAGACTGGACCTTTCCAAGCATTTCTACTTCAAGGAGGACAAAGATGGCAATCAATCCGCCTCTTGACATCGGGAAGTGTAACGTTTTCAACTATTGGATTTACTGCGTCAGTATCGGATATTGATGTCACTACACTGCCCGGTGGGTTTGAGTCCGACAATGTCATGCTTAACGATATTTGGGCCCTTGGAGCTAGGGCATCGTCATTGGCCTGCATCGATCGCGGAACCCAGGGTTCCATGTGGGAGTTTGGTGTGAATGGTGCTCTTGTAAGGGGTATGAAACCAGGACTTACAATTAAAGGCTCATCATTTCAGAATTACACGTTGGAGTTCAACACTATGATCAAAAGAGGCGGCATAGGCTGGGCAATTGGCGTCCCAATTGCGAAACCCTTAGGCCTCCAATTGAATCTGATTGGGGAGCTACCTAAAAATACAACTTTTGTCAATACGAACACTACACTTACTCCACCAAATTCCTTGATTCTCTCCTATGGTTATTCTTTAGTCAATGTCACGACACTTCCTTCTTATCGCCTAGATGTATTCAATACACCTCCCATAAAAGAGAACACCTGGTATACGGTGCGGACAATCCTTGATACCGCAGACAACCTTGCGGTATATATAGATGACGCAGAAATTTTCAATACTTCTTTGTCATCTTACTATGTTGGTGAAACACCAATACAGACGGCTGGCACTTTTGGATTTGGTGGCTGGCAAGATCAGGCTGGCTACATTAAAAATGTGATCGTTCGGGACACATTCAATCACTCACTTTTGTATAATAACACAATGATGACTGATACAGATTTGGTACTGACTGAGTACGGCGTTCACTCTAATCTCCAAACAACGTGTCTAGATGGTGCGAAACGAGATCGCCTAGTATGGCTAGGCGATTTTTATCACACCGGCCGTATAATCCCGGTCACTACTTCTCGAAATGACCATTTGAAGGGTACTTTGAATACCTTTCTAAGCTGGCAAATAGAAGATGGACTTTTACCATTTGCTCCGCCGATTGGTTACAATGCATCTGGCGCGAAGCAGACATTTGCCTTTGGTAGTGGTTCATCCGCTGGTCTTGAAACTTATGGTGTTGTTCTAGCTGATTACCAAATTCTTGGATTGATATCCTACTCGAATTATGTTTCGTCAAGCAATGATCTTGAGTTTGCACATCAAACATGGTCAAACTGGCAACTTCTGGCAGATTGGTTGATTGCAAAACTCAGTCCTGACACTGGTCTACCTGTCTTTCTCACTTCGTTCATTGGTCCGAGCCAAGGCTCTGCTGTCTCCTGTGCCCTCGTGCAAGCTTTGAGTCAGCTCGCGGAAGTGGCTATGGCTTTAAATGATTTGGCGTCGGCTACCAAGTATCAAACCGCGGCAACGAAAATATCCACTGCGGTCAACAAGCAGTTGTGGAATCCAACCGCCGGTGTTTATTCCCTTTCTGCCGCTTCGCCTGGCGATTATTCTATTGCCGCAATTGGATTCTGTATCACATCAGGCACAGCAAACACGACCCAAGCACTTCAATCCTTACAAGCTCTCGACGCCCTGAAGCTTGGGCCGGGATATAAAGATTCGACACAAGTCAATAGTTCGGATCTCAGCACAAACATTTCGCCTAATATAAATGGATTCTTGCTTGCAGCGATTATCTCACATAATGAAAGTAGCAGAGCTCTGAGCTTACTCGAAAGCCTCTGGTCCCCAATGTTGTCAAACCCAAAATCATCCACAGGTGCAAGCTGGGAGTATGTAAATCTTGAAGGTAACCCGGGACTTGGTTTGTATACAAGTCTTGCACATCCATGGGGCGGAGCACCTACATATTTACTTACCGAATGGGCTTCTGGATTGAGACGTGCTAATGGCCCATCTGGGTATGGCTATAGAAATTGGATTATCAATCCGGATGTTGGTTTGGCGATGGGGCTCAAGACTGCCAGCGCCAGGGTGGTGACTGCTTTCAATGGAAGCTTGAGCGCGAAGTGGACATTGAATGAAGGAGTTGTGGACGTCATTATAAATGCACCGAATAACACAAGTGGTGTATTTGAGATGGCTGGAACGAGGAAAGTGCTCGTCGGTGGAAATTCATACAGGTTCAATGTGAACATATGAATCTATGATTGAGTTGCTTCTGAGTACCATGCTGTTTGATATATCAATATATACATTTTTTTCTCCATCGAAGTGCCGCTTCCGACTTGTCACTGCCAGAGATGACAACTCCCCCTCTACAGAGTAAGTCCCTCTTGATGGCTTCATAGACCCCGCTCGATCAGTAAACATGTAAGGATAAGAGGCTATTACTAAAGAAATGAAAGAACGTATAGGCAGTGGCACGGGAAAGTAAGGGTTCTCATTCAATTACTTAATTGTAGTCTGCTTGCAAAATACACTCCTGTTTCATGGCAATACCGACTCTGCTCAATTGCAATGCCAAGTGAACGCTGCAACTTGCAATCAAGAATAAAACTTAGCGCCTAGTTGACAGAACCCGATGCTTATTTTATTGCTCATCTTGAGAAACGATTGTGGTGTATAGATTGGATGGAAAGTATTGTCATGGTGTTGAAGCCTGTAGGTAGCCTCGGCAGCCATGATCTTTGTCGAGAGATCGCTTTCAAGGCGGGATAAGTATTGAGACATCTCAAGGTGAAAGTATTGATACTCATAAGACTCCAGCCATTTTGAATCTCGTGGATAGAATATAGAGAACTTGTGAAGCGTATCTAACAGCTAGAGTAAGAATGTGTAGAGCTTCCCTCGTCACAAGAGCGCTTCAGGAACCCCGGAAGGCGCACGCAATAGGAGGGTATTTTGCTGTCATACAACAGGAGTGAAAAGAGACCGAGATATAGGTCATTCACCCGTTGGATGTAAATAATAATGTTCACCATCTCACAAGTCCTAGAGTGGAAGCTAGGCCTAAAATTGCTTTAAATCCCATTAGCAACTATGACAAGAATCTGATGTATTGAACGAGCCTAAGATACAAAGATTGAAGGAGTTTTGATGTGATACATCTTGTCATGAAGTTGAAAGGTACCAAGATTAAGAAGGGGAGATAATAAAACTATAAGACAATTAGATCTTGGGTGATTCCTTGCTGACATTTTAGTACTGCTTCTCACTTGAGAATGTCCAGTGAACCCAGCTTTCCTATTCTTCGATATCTAGTGGAAGTCTGACATTTGAGCTCACCGGCATGTCTGGGATCGACGACAGCCAAGATAAACTAGGAGTTTCTTTGAACCGGAGAAAGTTGATGAACCGGAGAAGATCAATTAGTTCATCTCCAAACGATTTCTACATAGCGAAGGATTCAGAAGATGTTTTCCTCGGAGATATCGAAAAGTAAGACAGATGTCAGGTAAAGGTTAAGTTACGGAGTTGTGGTCTGGAGATGTGCTGCTGACGGGAGTATACTACCACAGCACCCAATAATCAAATCACTTGCTGATTGTGTGCTTAGTAATGATTTATTGTGAAGATGCAGAAGCACGCACAGAGCAGAATTGACAACAACTGAAAAAAAAGAGGGTACCAGGTTAAATAGATTATATGTCTTTGTTTGAAATTCATTCATCGAGGTGTTTATAGTGAGCAGTTAGAAAAGACAAAAATACAAGGTCTTTCTATCGACGTCGTATTTTATCTTCACAAATAACCCATTCAACCCATTCACACTCGGGACCTGCATCGAGCGCGATCTCGGCTCTTCAGTTGAAATCCCTGCCAAAAAAAGTTTCGGATCCGGGTCGACCATTGAGTCAACCATTGAGTCACTGTGATTGTGAGTCCCTCATTTTCTAATACTTCCCCTCTTACTTCAAGTACTAAGTAATCATAAGTGGATGTACCTTTGCCTTGCTGACTTTATGGGCAATTGGCAAATATAAGTTCTCCCGTCAATAAACCCACACATCCGTCATTGAGAAACAGACAGAGAAGACGACCCTTTACTACAACATTTCGAGGTCTGAAGTCGGGTCAGGTCAACTCAAGATGGGATCTTCAACTCCTCAAAATCCCACGCGGATCGCCATTCTAGGAAACGAAGACATCATTGTTGATTTCGATATCTGGCGCAATTTCGTTGCAGAAGATTTGCTCTCAGACCTCCCCTCATCTACCTATGTTCTCATCACAGATACCAATCTCTCACCCCTCTATGTCCCCGCTTTCCAGCAATCCTTCGAGGCACTTGCTGCCAAATCGAGCTCAACACCTCGACTTCTTACCTACGAAATTCCCCCAGGAGAGAATTCTAAGAGCAGAGAAACAAAGGCCGAGATCGAGGATTGGATGTTGTCGCATCAATGTACAAGGGACACAGTTATAATTGCTTTGGGGGGAGGAGTCATTGGTGATATGATTGGTTATGTTGCAGCAACTTTCATGCGCGGTGTACGATTCGTACAAGTACCAACAACATTGCTAGCCATGGTTGACTCCTCAATTGGTGGAAAGACCGCAATCGACACGCCTTTGGGAAAGAATCTGGTTGGCGCCTTTTGGCAACCAAAGAGAATCTACATAGATTTGCGATTCTTAGAAACCCTGCCGGTTCGCGAATTTATCAATGGCATGGCAGAAGTGGTCAAAACTGCCGCAATCTGGGACGAAACTGAATTCTCTGCCCTTGAGGATAATGCAAATCTTATTATGACTACAATTCGAGCCAAGAATACCGAACGTTCTACAAGATTAGCTCCTATCCAGGACATATTGAAGAGAATAGTGCTAGGCTCAGCGAAGACCAAGGCAGATGTCGTATCAGCAGATGAGAGAGAAGGTGGACTACGAAATATTTTAAATTTTGGCCATTCAATTGGACACGCATTTGAAGCAATCTTGACACCGCAGGTTCTTCACGGAGAAGCTGTAGCTATTGGAATGGTAAAGGAGGCGGAATTGGCCCGACATCTGGGTGTTTTGAAACCAGGAGCAGTTGCTCGTCTTGTCAAATGCATAGCAAGTTATGGCCTCCCCACTTCCCTTGCAGACAAGCGCATCCAAAAGCTCACGGCAGGCAAGCCATGCCCCGTCGATGTTTTATTAGAGAAAATGGGTGTTGACAAGAAAAATGATGGAAAGAAGAAGAAGATTGTTTTGCTTTCCGCCATTGGTAAAACACATGAACCTAAGGCCAGCGTCGTGGAGGACCGAGCAATCCGAGTCGTCTTATCTGACTCGATAGAAGTTACCCCAGGCGTGCCCGAGACTTTGAAGGTGGAGGTGACACCACCAGGCTCAAAGAGTGTTTCTAACAGAGCACTTGTACTTGCGGCTCTTGGCACAGGTTCTTGTCGCATCAAGAATCTCCTGCATTCGGATGACGTAGAATTCATGCTTACATCAATCGGTAAGCTTGGTGGTGCTACATATGCATGGGAAGACGCAGGTGAGATTCTTTGTGTGCAAGGTAAAGGGGGTGATTTGCATGCCAGTCCTACAGAACTCTATATTGGAAATGCAGGCACTGCATCTCGTTTCCTCACAACCGTCCTCTCGCTGTGCAAGCCTTCAGCCACAACAAAGTCTACCGTTCTTACAGGAAATGCACGTATGAAGGTCAGACCTATTGGCCCATTAGTTGACTCGTTACGTACCAACGGTGTTGATATCGAATACCTTGAGAATGAACACAGTCTTCCGGTCAATGTTGCTGCTTCCGGTGGGTTTGCCGGAGGAGACATTAATCTAGCCGCTACTGTGTCGTCTCAATATGTCTCCTCTCTTCTTATGTGTGCTCCATACGCCAAGAATCCGGTGACTCTACGCCTTGTTGGTGGGAAGCCAATTTCCCAACTCTATATTGATATGACAACAGCGATGATGGCAGCTTTCGGTATCCACGTCGTCCGATCACAGACGGAAGAACACACATATCATATTCCGCAAGGAGTCTACAAAAATCCAGAAGAGTATGTGGTTGAGAGTGATGCTAGCTCGGCAACTTACCCACTTGCTGTAGCTGCTATCTCTGGAACTACTTGCACGATCCCAAATATTGGATCCAAATCGATTCAAGGTGATGCTCGATTTGCTATTGATGTTTTGAAACCAATGGGATGTACTGTAGTACAGACTGATTATTCTACCACTGTGACTGGTCCTCCCATCGGTTCACTTCAAGCTATTGAGGAGGTTGACATGGAGCCAATGACAGACGCTTTCTTGACCGCTTCAGTACTAGGCGCAGTTGCAAAGGGTACAACTAGAATAAGGGGGATCGCCAACCAGCGCGTCAAAGAATGCAATCGAATCAAAGCCATGAAAGATGAACTTGCAAAGTTCGGCGTTACATGTCGTGAGCTCGAAGATGGAATTGAGGTCGATGGTCTACCTATAAATGAGTTGAAGCACCCAGCTCAAGGCATTCACTCTTATGACGATCACCGTGTTGCAATGAGTTTCAGTGTGTTGTCCGTCGCTGCAACCCAACCGGTTCTCATTGAAGAGCGTGAATGTGTTGGCAAGACCTGGCCAGGATGGTGGGATATCCTTTCGCAGTCATTCCAAGTAGGACTTGCTGGTAAGGAAGTCAAAGCTACGCATAGCAAAAAGAGTGGAATTCCTGCCCTTCCAGACAAGTCTATCTTCATTATTGGCATGCGTGGAGCTGGAAAAACCACCGCTGGTGCCTGGGCTGCGAAGATTCTCGGACGACCTTACAAGGATCTTGATGTAGAATTGGAACGCGTCTCGGGAATGCCAATACCTGACATGGTCAGATCGAAGGGTTGGGATTTCTTCAGAGCTGCTGAACTAGACCTTCTGAAGCATTGCCTGAAAGACCAGTCAGAGAAGCATGTGTTTGCTTGTGGTGGTGGAGTCGTCGAGATGCCTGAGGCACGTGAGCTCTTGATCAATTTCCATAAGTCTGGTGGAATTGTCCTTTTGGTTCACAGAGATACAGAGCAGGTCATGGATTATCTTCGCATAGACAAAACTCGACCTGCATATGTTGAGGATATGATGGGAGTCTACATTCGTCGCAAGCCCTGGTTCAATGAATGCAGTAACTTCCAATACCATAGTAAGGGCAGCGGGACTGGTGCTCTGTCCGTTGCGGAACAGGACTTCTCTAGGTTCTTACATCACATTTCAGGAAAGAGCTTACACTTTGATGAGATGCGAAACAAGTCACACTCATTCTTCGTTTCCCTCACAATGCCTGATATATCATCAGCAGCAGATATATTGCCTGGCATTGCGGTGGGCTCTGATGCTGTAGAAGTGCGTGTTGATTTATTGGAGGATCCGTCTTCCACGAATGGAATTCCGGGTGTTGATTTCCTAAGTGTTCAGATTGCACATCTGAGATCAATGCTTCATTTACCTGTGATTTTTACCGTGCGGACAGTTAGTCAGGGAGGTCGCTTCCCGGACGCTGCACATGAAGAGGCACTAAAACTCTATAAGCTGGCCGTGAAGATGGGTATCGAATATATCGACTTGGAGATTGCTTTCCCTGATGAGATTCTACAGGAAGTTACTGAAGCTAAAGGATTCTCTAGAATTATAGCTTCACACCATGACCCTGAGGGAACTTTGTCGTGGAAAAATGGTGGATGGTTCCAGCATTACAATAGAGCTCTTCAATATGGAGATATTATCAAGCTTGTCGGATCTGCTAAGAGTATCGAGGATAACTTTGCTCTTGCTAAATTCAAGAAGACGATGGCGGTTGCTCACGATACACCTTTGATTGCCATCAACATGGGTGTGGCTGGAAAACTCAGTCGTGTTTTAAATGGGTTCATGACACCGGTTTCGCATCCAGCATTGCCTTTCAAAGCAGCTCCTGGTCAACTCTCCGCTGCTGAGATCAGATCCACTTTGTCGACTCTTGGAGAGATAGAGCCAAAATCATTCTATCTTTTTGGTACCCCTATCTCCCAATCACGATCACCTGCGCTACACAACACTCTTTTCAAGCAGACAGGATTGCCCCATCAATACTCTAGACTGGAAACTGATGTAGCATCTGATGTACAAGATGTCATTCGTGCTCCAAATTTCGGTGGTGCATCTGTCACAATTCCATTGAAACTCGACATCATACCTCTTCTCGACTCGGTCACTGATGCAGTGAAGGTCATCGGTGCAGTCAATACCATCATTCCTAGTGCAGATAATCCACCCCGTCTCATTGGTGAAAACACTGATTATCTCGGAATGACTCACTCACTCATATCCGCCTCTTATACTCCATCACCCGTTGACTCACCTTCTCCCGCCCTCGTCATCGGTGCTGGAGGTACTGCTCGCGCTGCTATCTACGCCCTACACTCTCTCGGTCACTCTCCTATCTACATGGTCGCGCGCACCCCTTCCAAACTCGAAGTTTTGATCTCTTCTTTCCCTACATCTTTCAACATAATCCCGCTTCCAAGCACTACTTCGGCGACTGAACTCGCCATTCCTCCTTCGGTTGCTATCAGTACCATACCTGCTGATCGCCCGATTGAAAGCAACATGCGGGAAATTCTTGCCATTTTGTTGAGACATGAGAAGAGGGACGAGGGAAAGCAGAGGACACTGTTGGAGATGGCTTATAAGCCTTCTCAAACTCCTCTTATGAGAATGGCAGAAGATGCTGGTTGGGTTACGATTCCTGGGTTGGAGGTTTTGAGCGCACAGGGGTGGTTTCAGGTTAGTCTATCTTGATGATTCCCATTTTCCCTGGCTTGTTAGGGGTGAATTTGAATGATCTTACTAATACTCACTGTGTAGTTCCAAAAATGGACGGGAATTAGACCTTTGTATGCCGATGCTCGGGCAGCAGTTATGGATGACAGTATTGCTTAGATTAGGGATGAATTTAATTCATGTCTAGGTATCGATGATTAGATGAGAGATAAATGCATGGTATGATCTATATGGTTTATGGGAAAATAAAATGAAGCAGCTATTGATTTGATGTGAAATGAAAAGTTGTTCTTCTTTTACATGTTATATTTGTCTAAGTGTGAAACTTCATACACAGTGATTATTATTGGGTGGTTCGGTCTGGGCTTGCATGGTATATGGTCAGTGTCGAGAGAGGTTGACTATTCTTTCTCAAGGAGATTGAATGATTACGAGTCCTATCTTGGTAGCTGGTAAAGGGTCATTATT
Source organism: Botrytis sinoallii (assembly GCF_014898435.1). Taxonomy (NCBI): domain Eukaryota; kingdom Fungi; phylum Ascomycota; class Leotiomycetes; order Helotiales; family Sclerotiniaceae; genus Botrytis; species Botrytis sinoallii. Next base: position 658,289 of record NW_024066029.1, on the reverse strand, counting down.
AAATGCAATGAACTTGCCACAAAATCGATTTCTTTCCAATGTATTTTTTATGTTTTCTACTTGGGTGTATACATTTGTAGTCAAATGATACAGTTCCCCTTTGATTTTCTCAATTCGAATGATTGATTTCCTACTCATCTCACAAACTCGAAATGTAATACAGTAGGTACCTATTCATTAGTATTCTAGATCAGGATTTGGATTCGAAAGAGAGATATTGATATTGATAGTGAGATAATAGATAATAGAAAATAGGGTGTTAGAGTAGAAGAGGTGTTATTCAGATTTTATATGAATCAATCATTTTGAGCTCATCTCGTCTCTCATCACTCCCTTTAGATCTCCTGATCTCCTGATCTCCTGATATCGTTTTATAGATTATTCAATGACAATTTGGTCTTGATACCTATATATATCTCGTCTTTCACGCTATAACTTTTTTTGTTCATTACTCTTGACTTATTGCTTTATTTTATTGCGAGTTAATTCTTTCTTACTCTCATTACTTTCATTACTCTCATCACTCTCATCACTCTCATCACTCTCATCATCCACTTACCAACTTCCATCTCTCTTTAAATACCTACCTGGCTATGGTATCTATCAATATCCGGATATCGTATAAGAGCAATAGTGATATTGAATAATCTTGCTTATCTTGTTCATTTCATCTCACTTTATCAAATAATATCGATAGAGTCATCTACATTCATCTATGTTCATTTATTCATTGATTACAATACTTCAAGATCAAAAACCCGCAAACCTATTCGAATGAGTTAGATATCAAAAATGTCCTTACAGTTAAATTAACACTAAAAGTCACAAACGGTTCACATCTCATACTAATCAATAGATAAATGATGATTCAAAATTGATTTACTATCATGGTATAATACGCATCTAAATTCTAAATATTTTTAATATGTCTTCCTATCTCTTCCTATCTCTTCCTATATCATAACACGAGAATGAGATTATACTCTTTCGTAATACATTCCTCTCCCCTTTTCTTGGATATCCATCGAGTTCATTATACAGTCTTTTGAAAAAGGAAAAAAAGAATGTGATGAGAAAGTGACAAGACAATAGAATATGATACAATCGGTGTAGTAATGATGATAATGTACAAATTCCATCTAGGCCTTTTAGCCCAAAGGAGAGAAAAGGAAAGGGGATGAAGAAATAAAAAAACATGAAATATTTTGACTGCTAGAGTATTGACAAAGTAAAATAAATTTAGTCCAATTGACTAATGTATCCCAAAATGCTATGCCCAATGTCCCTTAAGCCCAATTCCCGCTAAAAGTCAATCAAGTATAATTTATTCCATCCCATTCCATGCCTTTTCGCAATGCGCTTTGAGATGAAAATTTCCCAACAATCAAAACAGTAGACAAAAAAATAAACCCGTAACCAGATCCTGACCACTCATAACATTTTTTTTTTGAAAATCATAAGGACATAATACATTGTGTTTGTGTGGATCACATGACCGTTTACAAACAATCTTCTGCTTGTAAATGTGTGAAAAATTGAGGGTGTGAAGGTATGAACGTGTCAAAGTGTACAGCGTCATGAGTGTTTCGTGATATCAATGATGATGTCATAGAACCGAAAGTGTACCACCACGGATCCCCCCCCATTGCTCAATTGAGTTGACGGACTGTTCTAGTCTGCCGAGTTTGCTTGTCGATAAAAGTCCGAGCTTCCGAAATCGAAACATTTGAAATAAATAAATAAACCAGATTACCTGTGGTTGGTATCTGGTATCCACAAATATGCGGAGACAAAAGAGAAGAAAAAAAGACCCTTCGTGCATCAAACCGTGCATAAATGATTTCGTCATCAAATATCTATTTTGAATCCCGTCAAGAAATCCATGAATCATGAAATCATGGATTTCTTGAAAAAAAAAACAAAAAAACACTCCCCATGGATCAATGCGGGCTAAGTTCCCTTGAATTCCGAGTCAAGAAAAACAAGGGGCCTGGAATCTAGATGCCCAAAAAGAATGCGGTCAAGGCCGATAAGATAGAGACTTGGAGTCTTGGACTCTTGGAGCAAATGGAGTCGAGGAGTTTGAGTTTGGAGAAGAGAAGATAATATTTCAATCATCTCATCATCCAATCACAAACACTCCAGAAAATTCAATTTCCATTATCATTTCCATTTCCAATCATGAGAATCCGTCGAGTCCAAGCCAAATCCAAAGCATCCAATCAATCCAATCCAGTCATGTAGATCATGATGATAATAATGATGATGATGATATTGGTAATGTACTAGGGTACTAGGTAGTAGGTAGCTATGATGGATGGTCGGTGGGAAGGAGAAGTCAACAGCCGATTATTAAAAGTGGAGTGGAGTTGGGGTGAGCATAAAACCCAACAAAGTGGAGTGATGGAGGTGGATGTGGCTGAGGTGGTGCGATCGAATATTATCTTCCTTCACACAAACTTCCTTAGAATGAATCATCTCGAGTCAGAAACGACCAATCATTTCATTATTCGTAATCGATAATAAAATGCTGATTAATTGACTCCAGTTATCTCATTTCGTTTCATTCCACCACATCCCATTTACCATGGAATTTGGTTACTGATGGTTATCAAATCCCCAAACGGGAAGGAGGAGGAGAGCATCTCAAAGTAGAAACACTCTTAGTCTGAATGAAGTCCCAATCCTCTTCGTTTTCCTTTCGTAATAGTCGCCGGAATCTCGGGATGTACAACTCTTAAATGTCGGGTAAGAGCATCATTTCGACTAAATGTCTTCTCCTCGGTACAATATTTGCATCGCAGCTTTTGCTTTCCTGCATTGTGAATTGTATCTTCATGTCGGGTAAGATCATACGGACGAGAGAAGATGGTGTTGCAGGGTTTATTTGTTGATGGGTTGATCCGTTCGCATTTGTGAGGCCCACTTTGACTGTTTAACTTTTGCGCCATTGATGTCATTGCACCCCGAGTTTCCCCACCCATATTGTTGATCAAGGATGTCGAGTTCCGATGCTTATCCCTCTTGTGTTTTTGAAGTTGGGGAGGTGTCTCGAACCTTAATGTACATCCATGATATGTGCATGTATATGTTCCACTACCTGCTGATGTATCGCATGGTCTCTGAATTTCTTGATCGGGTGAATAATCACTGCTGCTAGACTCCATTGACCCTAAGGTTGGTGTAAAGTCATTGGAAATGTTCGATAAATTCGACATGTTTGAAATGTTACTTGCTTGTCTTTGAGTGGATGGGACGAATGGATAATGTTGTGGTATTTGTCGAAGATTGTCTCGTGTGATTGTAGGACTTGTAGATTTGAACTGAGACTGCGTTGGGGTGTTTTGGGAGGTTGTAGAAATTGCCGACGAGCTTTCTCGTCGAGTTGTAGCCATACTAGCGTAGCTTTGTTGTGATAATGACAGATCTTCCGACTCGGATGGCTCTGGATCAATCGATGACTGCTGACGATAACCCGCTTTTGATTGTACAGGTCGTGGTGGTGGAAACAATGGGTTGTTTGCATCCTCCTCGGTTTCGTTGTACACCAAGTTGACATCCTTTGGCGAAATCGTTTTTGGTGTAACTTGTCCTGGATTACTCCTCTCGTATTGGACTTGCATAGCTAACGCGTCGTCCTCGGCCTTTTGTTGTTCTCGCATGTGCTTTGCAGTTCCAAATCCCATATTGTGGACATTGTACCCTCCCGGAGTAGGAGCTAGTGGTGAGCCTGGTTGAAAAGGCGAGCGTTGGCGAGGAGACAAGACCGAGGCTTCTCGTTGAGTACTCAGGTGTCCATTATTTGCTGCTTGTAGCCTTTGCGTAAATATATCATTACTTAGATTCGAGGTTGTTTGAGTCGAAGCAGGAGTTGTGGAAGGAGCGGAAATCATGGATATATTGGGGTTGAATAGCTCATCATTATAAGCATCCGTCATCGTGCGATCGAGTTTTGGCATTTGATGCGGAGAAGTTCTGTGAGAGGCTTTGAAATCGGATGAAAGTAAGTATTCGTTCAACCAGGAATCCACACTAGAAGTCATACCGAACTGTTGTCTTTCATCCTCACAGGCCGGTGGCGTCGAGGGTGAGTCATTACTCGCCACTGTAGTTAGCGATGGCCTACTCGACCCTTGACTGTGATAAATCTCTGGTGCCGACATCAGCTCGTTGCCCGTCAATCTTGGTAAGCCGTCGTTAAGCATTGTGAAGGAAAGGTTGTTCTGATTTTGGTATTGGCTTGGATGTGTGTACTGAGACGAGAAGAAATTCTCTTGTAATGGTGTATGTGCTGGTGTCAAGGTTTTCGATGCTGTTGGATGGAAGTCCTGGAAATCATGATATGATTCGCCAGCTACTTGAGGATTCAAAGTGGATGGTGCGTAAGGTGAAGCTGGAGCGGCTGGAGATCCAAATGACGACAGCGAAGACTCTCGATGGTGATTTTGTCTGGAAGTTGAAGTAGGAGTCAATTGACCGTTCGACATCAAACTATTCGAATGCAGAGGTTGTTGCATATGAGATGGCAATTGAAAGATTCTATCCGAGGAATATTCGGCAGTTCGTAGTGGAGTTTGCTGTTGGAATCGATTCGCGGTAAATGATAATGGTTGAGGGATATCGAATAGAATTTGATCGCCTTCAAAATCAAAGGTATTGTTATTTGAAAGATTATTTGTGGTAAAAGCTGAGTGTGGTGTGAGTGTTGAAGCAGTTAAAGATTGAGATTGAGATTGAGATTGTGGTTGTGGTTGTAGTGGAGTGTGAGGTTGTTGAGGTAGTTGTGGTAGTTGGTGTGGTAGAGAAGGATTAAATATGGAACCGTGCTGAGTATAAGAAGGTTGTTGTGGATGATGTGGTAACTGACGTCTCGATGCTGAGTTATGAGCTAACATAGTGATATAGCTTTGAGGATCTGTGAAAGGGTTTTAGTAAGAAGTTTAGACTTTATTACGGTGGCGAATGTTTATATATGGAAAACATTTCGACCTCGGTCTGCTGTGACTCGTACTCGGGAAAGCAGCATTGATCAATATGGAGAAAGGGAAGAATGAGGAGGTACCTTTTTTCTGTCCCTCGATAGTTGGGTACTAGGTTGGTAGTAGTATCTTTTGGAATGATATAGAATAATCGGAATTTAATTGATGTATAATCAAATCATCTGGTCAGCAGATCAAATTGTGATTCTCAGTGCTTCTTTCTTTTTCTCTTTTTTCTCTGGCTGACAGGACAGGTATTTGATATTTATTCTCTCTGAGGAGGGAAGTGGTCTGGTTTTTGTATAGTGGTGTGTTTTGGAGATGGAATGGAAAAAAGGTGGTGAATGACACTAGTGAGACCAGACACCAGACTTATAGATAAAAGTATTACTGGAGATGGATGACTGATATGATGATTGAATTCTATCGAGAGACTAAAAAGTAACCAAGATCAAGAAAAGGGAAGATCTACAAGTTGATGATGGTCAGAGAGTGTGTAGGTATGATATGTATGATATGTATGATAGATATATGTACGAGTATGTATAATATAATATGGATTTCGGTTAAAGGGGATAGATATATATGCGTAGGTAGGATCGAAGGATATCTTTCCGGCCAAACATTTGAAATTTCATGTATGGAGTGACGATTTCCATCGGTCCCTTCCTGACCCTTACGCAAGGATTTACAAATTAAGCATCAGCACACCATGCACAGTCAAAAGATTTTCTTTGGGAAGTAGGGTCCTGGCTCGAGACTGGGTAGGGTTACAACCGCGACCGACCAAGGGTTTGGCCAAAAGATGTGGAAGGGAACATGGCTTTTTCCTCTTTTTTTTCCTTTTCCCACTCGACATGTAAGGGTCCATGCAGCCATAATGACGCACAATGAGCAAGGATCATTAGCAGGAAAGTTCATATCTTGACGATGCAGACAAAATAATAAAAACCAATAATCTTCATTCCAAAGTCTTGACTTCACGGCCAAAAGAGAAAATGATCATGTGCAACTAGTATCTAGATATAATATACATGCCTACTTGGGTATTGATTTTTCGACATTTGAAGGGAATTATCATATAATAGCTACTAGGGATTTACGAGCTTTGTGGTAGATGTAATTTATTTATTAAATCGCTGTACAATTTAATACCCAGATGAGTAATTAACAACACACACTAAAAAGACCCTTAGATTTCCAGCGGGATAGTCCTAGCGCATCATCGTTAGCTCGGCTTTCAACGGAAGAAGGCTTCTCATAATACCTCCAGCTAGTAGGTAATGCTTCGTAACAAGCCACAGAAGATTGTACGAGCCACACTGCCCACTTGAATTTTCTCCATACCTGATGCATTCATTTCCAAGGTTCCTTGCGAGAACGAGAGAAACCCGGAGAAGCGACAGAATGTTTTGTCCACACTTCACAGCCATTGCGACCTTTGTGTGATGGGAAACTTGTACAACACAAAAATGGATTTGTAAGCGTGTTCAAATCTCACCAAGCATCCCAGAGGGTTACAAATGCATAATATTCCAAAACAAAGAACCACTTACAACAAAGGAATTGCCTACGCCGTTCTCGGATCTTCCATTTCTCCAGGGCACAGCCACAGGAGGAGTGTATCATTACTCTGCAGATCTAGATTTGACAATCTTTGGAATTATTCCTTCGCATTTACGAGCCCATTCCTGGTAAGCGTCAACTCACTCATGGGGCTCAAGATCCCATTCGTCAAATAAGGTGCTGACTATCGAGATTTGCAAAACGTTTGCCAATCTTCGTCGGAAATACCGTTATTCCTATCCAGATCCTCTTGTTCCATTTTTGATGCTTCAAGACAGATAAACGAAGGCCCACTTGTTCAGCCACATTTACACCCCTCTTTCCCTCTTTCCCTCCATTCTTGATTCTAGGAGAGTCCCGACCAGTGATACGAGATCCGTACTCGTACTGATGTGACACGAAGAGATGTGACCCCAAGAAAGGTCGGTACCCATTGATGACACTAGTGATACCGGCACTCCCATCTCCTCGGGTTTACCTTGTAAATTTCAACGTTACATTTTCTAAGTGGGGATCCCGCTACTCCTTTGGGATCACCTCTTCCATGACCACGACATGTTTACCCTTGTTTAGTTTTCCTTGCTATGCGGAATGGCATTTTACGATTCTCGATAAAATCTCATGCAAATTTCGATGAATGGCAGCCCATCCATTTTTTACACCATTGCCAATATCCTATCATCCGCGTGTCAAAGAATACGATAGATAAACTCTCTCAACGAAGAAGCCGCTGCCTAACTGTACAGTAGTCTCTTTCTAAAGCACTTGCCAATAAAAATAGTGGCTGAGGGGCCTACAGAAGACCCAATTTTCTCTTTTTGATTCTATTGATAAAAGCTTTCACAATCTGTCCTTCCTTGATAGCTCCTAGGTACCTATAAACTGGTCATTTGATTGTGACCCATGTGAAAAGTTATCTATCCACCGACCAAAACTAGGTCCATGTAATGGCTCGCAATAAACAATCTTCCAAACTAGTCACAATACATTTATTCATCTCATTCAAGAGGCTCATCTTGTGACTCCTTCCCGCCGCAACTCCGACTACAAAAGAATGCAACTTGTCACTCAAAATTTCCCCGCACATGCTCATAGAGTACATCTGTCACAGATCTTAAATATGTCAACGCGATCCTAGTACCTTTACTCAATGCTAGTCAAAATAGGACTCATCTTGAGTAACCCGACCCTCACCAAGGAGTCATGCACCACGTCAGCTTTGCTCAACCTAGCTGACTCATATAGTCTTGAAGCTAATCTTTTCATGATGCCATATCGGGAAACGCCCGATCAAGATGTGGTACGGCACTCACGATAACCGAGTGGAGTTGGCTGGGTTGTTTCGAAAATCCACACGGGATATGTGACATGTCGTCGGCTTAAGTCCGCAAATCCTCGGGGAAGAGACATTAGGGGATTGCTAAGCCGGAGCAAATGGCCTACCGGCGATGGTTTATTGTGCCAAGCTACGGTTCGTAACCCAATATCATTACGAGGCAGAAGAGAAAATGAGTGACTCCTCATTCGCTGTTATCTGTCGTTGAATGCGGCTCAGCAAACCTTGACAAGAGACATTCTATTTCATAAGCAAATTTTTACAAGTAGGGACTATTTCATACTACTGCAGGCACCTCGTGCAAATTGAAAAAAACAACGTGGGCATCCAACACAACATCCATGAAAAGCTGACCCGAGAAAAGTTCACTGGCAGGAGATAGCGAGGGATAGCAAATGGACAAATTAGAGAATGACAGCTTCACTTTCCCCCGCAACAATGCCAGTCTCTCACTCGCGTGTTGGAGATCATTAATCAATCTAGAAAAGATCAATGCCGGTCTAGCTTTCAAGCGACTTTTTTTTGTGGGGGAGGTTCAATGCACGTTGCACAGCCACTGTGTTTGTTGTCCACTAAGCCTTGAAGAACCCTTGATCTTCGGGGTGAGCGAAAAACTTCCGTCTGCAGGGTCCAGAAACATTATATTATGTTCACGTTCGAACGATTATGCCCCGATCTGTCTTAGGCAGTGGTGACGCATAATTACGGCTCAGCACGACATTGTGAAAATGCAAAGAGTTTCCTACGCGGAGGTAACGTGATTATTTCCATTTATGGATCTGGCCGGGATCGCCGTGAAAATGGGCTGGCTCTGGCTACACAGCATGAAGAAAATCATTCTCTTGCACGAAAAGAATCTTCGAAAGCACACGCAGTGCATAATGTAACACTGGTACATATGTACCACGCCGCCGGTTTGCAGGGTGAAGATTCCAAATATGAGTGATTCCATACTATGGGATGACCTCAAACAATACTTATCTCCTTACGATTACATCTGGAATATGTCCATTGGGACCTCATTGTCCTGAACTGGAATAAATATCAAGCTCAGCCAGTCGCGTACTCATTTCAATTCGCACCCCTGTATTCCCTTTCTCAATAAACCACTCCTCCATTTCCCTATTTCGTACAGTCAATTCCCAAGCATCCGGAAGAGTCTTACGGCACCTAAACGCGGAACCGACGAGGAGATTACCGGATTACTTCTCCATGCGGGTATGCAGAGACAGTGTACACAGTGATATCGTTTTCCTCATCGCATGGTAGGCATGCATGATGCCAGCCATGGCTGTGAGGCTTGAGCAAGCCACATCGAAAGGACATTCTTACGCGAAGGATTCGGATTGAATTTCCAAATAGAGATCGTTTGTCGGTTCCAAATATTGATACAGTAATGTTCTGGATTCTTCCTTCGCTACTTCCTGCGACATAAATTCCGCGGCGTTTCCACATAAATTCTCTTCTTTGAGTCTGGACCCCCCATTTCTGACAGCATCTCAACGACATAGTTTCTTCCGAAATCTTCCATTGAGCTACAATAACAGAATTCTTCCGACCAAGATATCAAGAATTATCTCCGTTCTATTGATAGAAGAATCGGGTATCACGGTATTGTCGGAGGTTGGATTGATAATCCCAATTCACAAACATTGGTGTTGATCGTAAATTTCGACATGCAGGTGCAACTCCACTGAAGCGGAGTCAGATTTATCAGTTCATGAAAGAGTTCTCGGCCATGAAAGTTGAAACATTTCCTCCGAAGAGTTTGAAACATCTGAGTATTTCCGGCATTCGATGTACATGCATTGGGTTTTGTTTGGATAAGTTCTCCGTTAATCACCAGAGTGGATAGGGAGTTGCAGGTGCGAGACACAAAATCCCAAATGCAGGGTCGACGACACAGACATTGTATCTTGGGCTAAATGTTGAAATGCGGAATGCATGGCATCTTAATAATCCAATACGAAAATTTGGCAACCTGAAAATAACGACATGAGCTCCGATTTCGCTGTCGTCTTCATCTGTTTTGAGATGTATTAGCAGAAGAATCTTACGCTCGAGGTGTTGTGATGATAACGAATTGCGAGAGCGAAGCCTTTTTGGGTGCAACTCTCGTTGCGTAAGCTACCAATCAATTGTGTTGCAAATGAGTAAAAATGTAAATGTCATCCAGCATAACAGACCTGAAGCTTCGTCATCTTGTATCAGAATATACGAAAATGAAATGTATATGTGGAGTGGCGGATAGACATGTTGTGAAGAGGATAGAAAGTTAAAAGAGGATAATAAGTCTAGAACCATAAAATGGGTGGTGCCCCGATAAGATAAATTTAACTGCCGCCGCTATTAATCCATCCCGCCCGAGCCACTCTCTCACGTTCCATCAATTTTGACAGCATCTACGATATGTCAGTACACAGTGGGAAGGTTATTTGACTCAGATGTATACCTAGGCTGATAGAGGGAGAGATAGATATTCATTGGACCTTGAACTTCACATCTCTACAAGTAAAACTGATCCAACCTGTAGCTGTATCAATATGCAAGAGCTCCATGCAATATTTGATTTGGGTGACTGTTGATTGGTAGTGGTTAAACTTCGGATCTCTATTTCTCATAAGGCTGAAGAAGTTCAATGTACCTGGGATCCTAGATACCCAAGAAAGTTCAGTGTACATTTTATTACAACTTCAAAAGAATACCACGATAAAAATGTCTACAAAACCGCTATCACCAATTCGCAAAGCCTGGTACCAATGGAAAGCCCTGCGTCTTCCCTGGCGCAAACGTTTCTTCGTCGGTTCGTACACTTCCCTCTCCCCTCTCAACTCGCCACTCCTCTCCCTCCCTTCATGAAGCTAACCAACGCACTCCAGGTCTCGATCTCCAGAATAATTCCTTCTGGGAGTTCCGCGACGCTATAACCGCAGGTCGCATGCGCAGAATAGTCCAAACACCATCCTCGATTCAATATTCAGATGTGAAAATAAGTCCTCAGTGGCATCAGTGGCTACGGCATACACGCGAAGATGCACCTAGTATAGAAGAATTGATGGGTGATATAGCGAGACAGGAAAGATTAAAGGTACTAGCTAGACAGGCTGATGAGAGATGGAATGCGAAAGCGAGTTTTCTGGATCAGCCAGCGTCGAGGCAGCAGGCGTTGCCGGCCACGCAAGTCAGAGATGGAGGGGCGTACACGGGGACGGATCCGAGGGGGGATGGGAAGGGTGTGGCGAATGCTGTTGCGAGTGAGGCTGGGGAGGTGGAGAAGGAGAGAGTGGTTACTACGGAAAAGCCGGCGAGTGGTGAAACACAGTATGATGCGGCGACACAGCCAAGAGAGGAGAAGAAATATAAGGATGATCCATGGAAGAAGGCAAGAGGAGGACCAAGTGAAGAGTGGCAACCCCAGGCCTGGGATCCGAATGATATGCCAGCAGCTCGAAGATAACGTATTAATATTATTATAGTAATTACGATTCCAAATGCACGGAGTAGAAGGCAATTTTGCCCACCCTGTATCTTCCTATTACTTTACGAGTATCTCTTCAGATACAATGTTGCTCGAAGTGCCATATTCTTGCCATGATTTCCACGAGCCACTGTATCTAAGTAAACCGTAAAATTGACGAACCCTTTTCCTCCGGAACCTGATAGCAAATGGTATCGTTGAAAACTCCAATCACCAGTAAACTCCTTGCTGTCGTGAATCTATTCAGCCCAAACGTGATTAACTCTAACGTGATGTTAATAATCCAACTAGGCACTAGACTCTTCTACCCAATCCACTAAACTTCTTAGTCTTCTTGAGCTTGCATCTAGAAAGAACTTTGCAATTTCCTCCTCCTTCTTCATTGCATCTGCTTTCCGTCTACCATCCGTCTTGCACTTCTTCTCTCTTGCGCTGATTCCCCTTTCAATCGCGTCATCTAAATCAGGTGTATGAAGACCTTCACAATCCGTCAAGAATAGGCGGAATAGATTTTCCACCAAGATTGAATATTTGGCATTGTCCTCTATGGATGAAGTCATAGGACAATGCGGAAGATAACAGATCTCGAGGATTCGTTGCGTGAGTGTGTCGTTCTTGAAATCCTCAACGTCTTGAGGACGAACTGCAGATTTCGGAAGATATCGCGAGCATAATAGTTGTATAAGCGAGACAAGCACGACCGAAGGGAAAGGTGATGTATGCGAGATATTGAGGAGAAGTGAAAACGATGCGATAGGAAGTGCTACGGTGAACTCTGCAAGGAGATCGTAAACGTCGCGTAGAGGCATGGATTTTTGCGGGATGGTCGCGGAAGCGCGTGATAGCTGCGAAGTTCAGTATGGGATTTTGAAAGACAGGAGGAAATTTCTTACCAGAGTTATGATTCGTTGACGCAAGCGAATAGAGTCCGGGTCTCCAATATTAGAAGAATATGTTGGACCGCCTTTCTTGCTCTGCTTTGAGGCTACTTCCTCTTGACCCTCTGATGTATCTGATGCTAGATCTCCCTCTTCCTCTTCATCGAAATCACCAAAGCCCATTTCCTTAATATCTTTGCTGTCCTCCCATTTTCGTTTTTGTGATTCATCTTTCTTAATGTCTTTGGTTTCGTTCTCAAAAATTTCTGGATATGCTTTCATGGATTGCGCGGATCCGTCCGCAAAGACCGCCTTTACAACCCGCCTAACAGCGGTTCCATTACGATTCTGACCAGAGACGCCTAGGTATTGTACCAGTAACGAATCTTGAAGCATCTCATGACCGGGAGAAAGCTCCTCGTTCCCTTGGTTCTGATTGACTTGAGCGCTGAATGCTGCTTCATCCATAGTCTCTCGCTCGTGCCAGTCCGCATCCAGCACATCTAATAGATACTCCAAAAGAACCTTCCAATACCTCCACCTCTTGGGATACCTAACACTGCAGTTAAATGACCAGCCCACTATCTGCCAAAAGTCCTTGGCGCATCTCCACAGTCCATTTTGAGATATGATCCCTTTTATATCATCGTCGTCATCACTGTTAGAATCACACTCTCCATCGCCATAGACTCGACGGGCATGTCTGCCAGATTCAAAGGAAAATGCTTTTTGGAGATTGGCGCTCTTAGGACCAATTTCAGTAAGGGTATTTCGTAGAAGAGTAATGGATCTGGAGGCTACTTCAACATGATCATGCTGGGCTCGAGTTGTAGTGATGGGATGTACTAGCAATGTGCTGGCTATTTGTAGAAACTTGGGGTTCGGTATACAGGCAGCTTTCGAGGTTGTAGTTGAATGTGAAATGCCAGAGGTAAGGACATCGGAAAGTAAGATGAGGGCGTGGCTATCTATTTAAAATGTAAGTAGTCGCTCAACAACCAATGTAGTCAAAATATGAATCCCTACACATCCGCTCATCAAAGTATATTTTGACATGGTCCTCAATTTCTCTAGAGACTCTGTTTGCTTGACAATATTGTGGATTCTCTAAAGAATTCCCACGTTCATCTGTGCTATCTGCCATAGAGGATGGAGCCGGCGACGATGGGGACTCCAAAGCCGTGTGAAATGAGGATGGGGAGCTCAACATCCTGGCGTTGTGGGTGGGTGGGGGTGTCGCGGTGCTATAATTTCGACGCGGATTTCGCGTTTGTGGCCTGTACAACCCCGCTTCTTGAGTGATTTTTACCGATTTTTGGCGGGTTTGCTCCCTACATTAACTAAAGACTGACGATCTAAAACATCAATATATTGAATGAATCCAGATGTTACACATTTTTCTTTCACAAAAAGGGTTTTATCTATCTATCATGATGTTGATTTTGAAACCTCTGAAGATCGAGGAAGGAATCAATAACAAAGTAGGCCAGAATACTTTCCATCGTTTCAAGTGGAATATTCGGAAGGATCTACGTTGGGTGTCATTTGTGAATATTTGCAAAGTTACAGATTTCCCAAGTTCAAAAGAAGTATACATGTCTTGAGTGGACAATGTCACCTGGTACCAGTTCAATTATATGGTTATGATGAAGTTGGATGGTAAGATTTTTCTAATTTTGGCCACGAGAACTTTATATTGTCAATACTATCATCCCGCGCAACGTGTTTTGAAGACGAGATCTCCGTTCAAGAGTATTCAAATCCTAGTTCTTGACCGCAGAGATATCAATAAATCGAGAGAAGACTACGGTGAAGCAAATGCATGAACTTTGCCTACGAAAATCCGATTAACCTCACTCTTCACGTTCAGAACAACAAGGTGCAAAGTTTCTTGCACTGGAGCATAGCCTGCATACAATGGGTACTTGGTGTTGATCATTTGTTTTCAAACTTTAGTTCTAGCAGTGAGGCACAAAGATTGGTAGTGAAATGGGTTCAATGGATAACCGAAGTTCGCGGTTGTTTCTCCTATCCTACGGTACCTCCAATAATCTTCAGGTTTGCAAACCTCTCAATGTCAAATGGTCTGTCTTATTTGAAGGCAGTTTGATATATATGCGCGCCATTGAAATCCTCGATGCCTCTCAAATGTGAGACAAATAAGATTTTGGTTTAATCCACACCGGACTCTTCTTCGCCTTCATCATCGTCATCGTCATCGTCATCGTCCTCATCGTCGGAGACGTTCTCACCAAGGGCCTTTAAACGTTCCTTATACTTTGTCACCTTCTCCTCCATGTCACCGAAAACCATCAGCAGATCATCAAGTTCGCTTTGAGCGGCCTGTCTCGCGGTCTCTTTGTCCTGCAGATCCGCCTCCACTTTGGCAACCTTGTCTCGAGCAGTGCTGGCCTGCTGCTCCATTTCCTTGACTTTCTCCCCCGCTTTAGCAGCCTTGTTTTGAGCGGTGCTAGCTTGCTCCTCCATTGCCTTAATTTTCTCCTCTGCTTTGGCAGCCTTGTTCAGAGCGGCGCTGGCTTGCTCCTCCATTTCCTTGACTTTGTCCTCCGCTTTGGCAACCTTGTTTTGAGCGGTGCTGGCCTGCTCCTCCATTTCCTTGACTTTCTCCTCCGCTTTGGCAACCTTGTTTTGAGAGGTGCTGACTTGCTCCTCCATTTCCTTAATTTTCTCTTCTGCACGCTGCAAGCGTGCATCTTGTTCGGCCTTGTTTGCAGCGTATTCATCATGCGCAATTTGTAGATCTTGAACGTGGTCACTGTTTGCCTGTACCATATTAGTGAACCATTAACCATTGGGATAGACGAAAAGCATACCTTTGCAAGATTAGATTCTAATCTTTCAATCTTACTCTGAAGATCAGCTTTTTCCGCATCTGCCCGTCGCCGCACACGTTCAGAGTTAGCCTCAGCTGTCTTTTGTACATGTTCCAGCTGTCTCTGATAATCTTGGACTACCCGCTCATGCTCAGCCCGTACACTCTCAGCGTTAGCTTCCGCACTCTTTTGAGCTTGTTCTAGTTGCTTCTGATGATCTTGTTTTATCCGATCGCTTTCTGCTCGAATACGGGCAATGTCAGCTTCCGTTGCCTTTTTGACCTCGTTTAACTGTCGTTGATGATCTTGATTCGTTCGGTCATGCTCTACACGCAATTTCCTTCTGCTCGTTAGCCCTTGAAGTTTACCTGGCCCGAATTATACATACCTCAAATCTTCTTCATGGTGTCGCTGGAGAGCCTCGTTGACATTTTTAATTCTCGAATGTTCCACTAATGCGGTCTCCTTGGTCCTTCGATGATCGGCTTGCTCCTGCCCTAATTGTCCTCCCAGAACCATCAACTCTTCTTCCGCCTCTAACAAAGCCTTGGACTTCTCGTCTAGCTCAGACCTCAAATTGTCTACCATTTCTCGAGAAATTCCCTTTTGAACACCATTCGCGATGACTGCGATTTCAAACCCAGGATCCCGGTCGATTGCACGTAGTAAACGACTGAAATTGTCTTTCATGAAATCCACGAATGATTTGTCAAAAAATACATCAGGTAAGCTTCCAGGCGCTGCAGAGCTGAGTTTTTGGGGAAGAACTTCAAAGTCTCGCAGTAATGGGTGAGCTCTGAGTTTTGTAAGTCGATCTGTGTATTGTTCTCTTCCTAAATTTGAGCCGAGAATCGGATGGATGGTAGCCCGGGGTACTGGGGAATCTTTGGTCGAGAACTCATAGACAATTCCAAGCAGAACAGCACAGAGTCCTTGAACCATTACGCCATCGCCGCCTGTATGTAGAGCAGCTTGAATCAGACTTTGAATGTTGCTACCTTCGCCCAGAAAGTCATTCACAGCATCTGGATCTTCGAAAAGCCACCCACAAAGAAGCATGAGATACGCAACCAGGACGCGCTCATCCACAGCTTTATGAACGCCAAGAATTAGATTGGCAGTGATAGATTGAATACAAGTTATTACTTCCTCTCCATTTTCAGCATCGCCCTCAGCAACGCCCATGGCCATACTCTTCGCCTCAGCGTCTTCGAATATCAAGTGGAACAGAAGAACCGATGCAAACCAGTAACGGTATGGATCACTCGATATATGACTGTCTAGAGGTTGAAGAAGTGTCGTCAATACATTTGCTGTCTCGTCGGCCCCAGAAACATGACCATCTATTGCTCGGCGGAGGAAATGTTTGCGGATGGCTGGGTGATTGTAAAAATAAGCTTTGATACATTCACAGGCAGCAGCACGCGAATCAAAAGCTGATAACGTAGGTACGCTCAATGTCAAATCAAGCAAGCCGTCAATGACGTAAACCTTTGGAATGGCATTGTGTTGTGTTTGACCATTGCCATCAGCTAGGGGCTCATCAAGCACCGAGGTGACTTGTTGTTGAGCGAAGTTCTCTTGAAGAGCTGCGTTGCCTCGAATCATATCCGCACAGGTTGAGAGAGCCTATACCTTCAATCAATATACAAGCAGTTTTGTGTGGACAAGGATTGCATACCTCAGCTTTTATTTGGACTTCTGTGGATCGACTGAATGCTAACTGCAATACTTGATTGAGAATACCGTGCTGCGCAAAAGACACCTGATTTGCTTGAGTTCCCACCCCTCCAGTAATTAGAAACAATCGTAAAACCGCAAGTAGAGCATATATGTTTCTATTCCGTTGAACTTTAGCCCAATCAGCCACCTCCCCAGCTTCATTTTCGGCACCCAATGCATCGTTCAATAATTTTGATAATTTAGTAACGCAACCTGTCTCTCGGAAGAAAGACTGATTAGAAACGTTAAGCCTTAAAAGATTTGCGAGAAGGATCAGGCAGTCTTCTACTATTCTATCACCATCCTGAAGGGAGCCCTCGAGCTTTATTATGTTGAATATGCGATCGAAAGCATTTTCAAAAGCGACCAGTTTTTGCAATTCCGAGGAACTTGGCGTCAAATAGGTCAACAAGGAGAGTCCTTCATTTCTTATTGCCTCCCTCCGATCATCTAATACCGCCACTAATCTTGATATACCCAAAGGAGCCGTAAATATACATTCTTCAGTTCTCTCGGCCCGGGATGATAAAATTAACGACAGGAGTTGTAATGAATATAGACGGGAATAGAAATCATTGGTATCCAGAAAATCCAATAGTAATGTTATATTATCTTGCCGTGTGGTAAATTCATCAGCTATGAAATATGCAAGCTCCTCCGATGCTTCAGCGCTGTTTTGGTTCGGGTTGAAGAGGAATAGAAGAGTCTCAAGGACCACTTTGATGGAATCGACATCCTCCCCATCTTTGCGCAAACTTGCAATTAGTCCTCGAAGGGCCTCAGAGGCCACAGAAGCAGGATAATCTTTTGCAAAACTGCGAAGGCCTAAACATGCTGCTCGTCGATCTTCTAGAAGGGTAGAGGAAGTAAGTCGAGAAGCGTAGACCTAGTCAAGATTGTATTAGTTTTCGGTAGTGCAATACGGGAGCAAAACACTAGGGGGCTCTGAAGCAGATAGTGGAAATGGAAATGTAAATGCAAATGGAAATGTGACTATACTTACGGAAATGGTCTCCCCAACTTTCGACATTTCCCAAAATAGGATATGAGAGGTGTTCTTGGTCGTACCCAAGTTCCCCCTTCTTCGTTATGATTTTCTGACTTCTATTTGTACATTGAATATGGATGAATGGTTTGCAAGTTTGAGAGACAGTGGCATAATGTCACCTTTTTTGCATATTGAATCCACCACAAGTAATATGTGTGTTCGAGATTTGGAGTTTGCTGGATCAAATCTCATTTGGGAGCTTCTCCAGACATACATGCAAATGGAGACTAGCGCAATTGAGCCTCTAGCGTCGGTAAACCGAAAAACATTCCGTCCCTAGTTTGCCTGGAGCCTGTCTACTGGTGGTCTGAACCGAAGTCCGAAGCTAACATACAATGAATTGCAGCTGCAGCATCTTTTCAATGTTTTATTTCTATTTCTTTCAACTTTACATATACAATTGTTCCACGCTTCTCTGAACACCTCATTTTGCGCATTGCCGTGATATTCGAAATTCCCATACTTTTAAAGGCGCATACGCCTAAGAAAAGTCTCGCGATTTATTCTTTGCGACATTTCGATAATCTGATAAGTAGATTGGACTAGCGCAAGGCAATCTCGAACTTATACCAGCTCTGTATTTGCTTTGAAGACTTTTCTCTCATTTTATCACCTATCACCTTAAAATAAACCGTAGATCATCCTTT
This sequence comes from Botrytis sinoallii, assembly GCF_014898435.1. Lineage (NCBI taxonomy): Eukaryota > Fungi > Ascomycota > Leotiomycetes > Helotiales > Sclerotiniaceae > Botrytis > Botrytis sinoallii. The sequence continues at coordinate 639,801 of NW_024066029.1, read as the reverse complement.
CGCAATGGGTGTTCCAGCACTGTTTAGATGGCTGGTAAGTTTTGATTCTCAAACTTCATCGTTTCTTGATTTGCTAATAATATTGTTTGACTTCCAGACCAAGCAATATCCCAAGATTGTATCGCCTGTCATTGAAGAGCAACCACGCGAAATCGATGGGCAAATCATTCCTGTTGATATCAGGGGACCAAATCCTAATGGGGAGGAATGCGACAACCTTTATTTGGACATGAACGGAATCGTTCACCCTTGTAGTATGTTCATCTCAATATACCTGATTGTCGAGAAGACCAATTTGCTATTCTTAACTTATGCTAATACTTAATCTTCAGGTCATCCGGAGGATCGCCCGCCACCCAAAGATGAGGAGGAAATGATGTTGGAAATTTTCAAGTACACGGATCGAGTAGTTAACATGGTGCGACCCAGGAAACTCTTGATGATTGCTATTGACGGAGTAGCGCCACGTGCCAAGATGAATCAACAACGCTCTCGTCGATTTCGTTCCGCGCAAGAGGCAAAAGAGAAGGCGGAAGATAAGGCAGAGTTGCTCAAGATGTTGAAATCACAAGGTAGCCATATCGAAGAGACGGAAATCAAGAAGGCTTGGGATTCCAACGAAATTACACCAGGAACTCCATTCATGGACATTTTGGCCCTTAGTCTCAGATATTGGATTGCATACAAACTCAACACTGACCCCGCTTGGGCAAAGATGAAAGTCATCATCTCAGATTCTACCGTCCCAGGAGAGGGTGAACACAAAATCATGGAATTTGTTCGATCCCAAAGATCTTCTCCTGATCATGATCCTAATACCCGTCATGTCATGTATGGATTAGATGCCGACTTGATCATGTTGGGTCTTGCAACGCATGAACCTCATTTTCGTATATTGAGAGAAGATGTTTTCTTCAATGATGGAAAACCAAGGACCTGTAAATTATGCGGCCAGCATGGGCATGAAGCCCGAGAGTGCAAAGGCATGTACAAAATAAAGGATGGTGAGTTTGATGAAAAGGCTAGCGCCCCTACTCTCAAACCATTTATTTGGCTCCACGTCTCAGTTCTTCGAGAATATCTAGCTGCAGAGATGTATGTTCCTAGCCAACCTTTCAGATTCGATCTTGAAAGAGCTTTAGACGACTGGGTTTTTATGTGTTTCTTTGTCGGCAATGATTTCTTACCTCATCTTCCCAGTCTCGAAATTCGAGAGGACGGTATCAACACTTTGATTGCCATCTGGCGTGATAACATTCCGTATATGGGTGGTTATCTGACTAAAGATGGTCACGTAGACCTCGAAAGGGCTCAATTCATCCTCGATGGATTGGCCAAGCAAGAGGATGCCATCTTCAGAAAAAGAAGAAGGAATGAAGAGAATTTCCAGAAGAAGCGCAAGCTCAACAATGAGCGAAACGCTCGTGGTCGTGGAAATAACGGTGGCCCACATGATTCGCCGTCTAACGGTAGACAGCCTCCTGGTGGAGCTGCTCCGACTGGCTTACCACTGTTCACTCCAGGCACGGCCAACAAGGAAGCGAAGGCTATGACCCATGATATGGTGATGAACCGAGGTGCAGCTTACAAGGCTAGTATCGCTAACAAAAGTGCGGCTGCAGCCCTGAAGGAGATGATGAATGGCAAGCCAGCTGATGATAACGGTGAGCCTAAAGCTGATGATCCGTCGTCGGAATCACCAGCGACTGCACTGGGAAAACGCAAAGCAGAGCTCATTGAGGATGATGACAGTAGCACGCCAGGACGCAACACACCTACTTCCGGGACACCAGGAACCCCAACAACACCTGGAGACGACCTTCCCCCTGACACCGTCAGGCTATGGGAAGATGGATACGCTGATAGGTACTATGAGCAGAAGTTCAACAGAGATCCTAAGGATATCGAGTTTCGTCATGAGGTTGGCAGAGCATATGTGGAAGGACTGGCCTGGGTTTTGCTATACTACTTCCAAGGATGTCCATCTTGGGATTGGTATTACCCTTACCATTATGCTCCTTTTGCCGCAGATTTTGCCAATCTTAAGGATATGAAAATCGATTTCCAGAAAGGAAGAATTTTTAGACCGTTTGAACAACTTATGGGAGTCCTTCCAGCAGCTTCAAGACAAGCCATTCCGGAGCAATTTCATCATCTAATGACCAATGAAGATAGTGAGATCATCGATTTCTATCCCGAGGATTTTGTAGTTGATTTGAACGGTAAGAAATTCGCTTGGCAAGGCGTTGCTCTATTACCATTTATTGATTCGGAGCGATTGCTCGATGCAATGGCTAAGGTGTATCCCACGTTACCTGCGGACGTTTCAGCTCGTAACGGCCTTGGAAAAGATGTTCTCCTGGTCTCAGAAGCTCATCATGATCTTTATGATGAAATCACCAGCAAATTCTACTCAAAGAAACAGGATGCACCTCATATGAAACTGAACCCCAAGGTCAGTGAAGGTTTGACAGGACGGATCGAGAAGAACGAGGACTACCTTCCATACAGCTCTTTGGCGTTTCCGCTGGACAGCGATGCAATGCCAAGCCTCGATGAAGATCGATCAATACGGTAATTATACTTCAACTCTTAATAGTATCTCGCTTACAATTTATCTAGTGTACATTATGAGATGCCCAAGTCTAACCACATTCACAAGTCTATGTTATTAGTAGGAGTTGATTTCGGCAAACCAGCACTCAATCAGAGCGATATCGAAATGACAAAAAGCAGGGCATCTAGATCAGGTCGAAATTACGGTGGAGTGCCGTTACAAGGTGATGGAAGAGGTCGCAACCAATTCAACTATGGTTCTGGTAACAACAACCGCGGCAATGGCAATCGTTACAATGGTCCAGGAACGACAGCACCTAGATATAACAACCAATCTTATGGTTCTCAGAACAATTATAATAACTACAGTCAGCCGCCTCCTCCACCAGGTTGGCAGCCACCTCCACCCGGAGCTGGAGGGTTTGCTCGTGGACCACCACCACCACCACCGGGTTCATATGGTGCCTATCCACCACCACCACCTCCCCCCGGATACGGAGGTTATAACAATTACAACAATTATGGTGGAAGACGTTAAATTAGGTTACTTCAATAATTTCCGCTGATCTACCATTGAAAGATGGTTTTTTTTTCTTATGTACAATACGATGATATTGATCCAGAGGCCAAACTTGCTACATCGAAATCAAGAGAGCTCAAAAGGATCAACAGGAATAAGGAGGTAATAGAGGAGAGATTTAAAAAAATTGGAAGAAATCGAGAGGGGAAAAATTGAGACAACAAAAGAGATATATTGATCTGATCTCATGCATGTCTAATATTACAGGCTTGTATCATCCAAACGGCGCAAAGAACTGGGACGACATGACATTACCTAAAAAATGTTTGGGCGTTTCTGGGTCTCAAGTCAAAAACTCTATCAAAATGATAATGTCGTGCCTTAAAAATATCTAGATTTTATCACTAAAGATCCAATGGCATGACTCTGCCACTGTTACCAAATATTAGTAATGTTACGATGACTAAAATGTGCCGTGTATCTAGATTTGTGTGCATCAATAAATTCAACACTTGGTCAAGGGACAAATCAGATCAGTCCAAGCAATGTAGGATTCGCGTTCGGTGCACTTTCATGGTCACATATGTATGTAGGTACCTAGTAGCTAAAACTCGATAACATTTTGACATGTTCCTGCAATTTCAACGTTGTCTCATGTAAATGCAACAAACACTATGAAACGAGGGTATGCAAGTCATTTCTTGAAGGATAAATAGCGGAAGCATGGAACGACATTAGTATTAATAGTATCCATTAGACAGAATTCCCGGTCCTATGCTTTCGGCCTTCCTAGGTAGGCGTCCACTTGTCTTGTCAAGTCGTAGAGTACAACAATAACAAAGTCACGAAACATCAAACATCAAACAACAACAATGCATTGAATAAACATGATTTAGCCTTCACATACCTATCGCCTAGATACGCCGGTAGTAGATACACTCACACTCTCTACGTATTTGTTGCCGAACCTCAGTTGCCGAGACCAAACCGGAAAAAAAAAGTCCCATCCCCCAATACTTTCTTTCTCCACAGCAAACTTGTTTATCCATGACTACACGTGTGTGAGGTGCGAGTCTCAAGCAACCCCCAAAAAACTACAACTAAATAAAGTTCAAGCTACTTCAGGTACACCTAATATTTTCCGACCCTCTGGATTGTCAAATCCTCACATCAATAAGTGTCATGCCCGTGGTGCTACAATTTAATTGCTGCGAAATTGCTTCTCTTCCTCCGTTCTAGACAAGATAGTAAACAGATTCTAAAGCCCACAGCTTCACTAAGCCCCTACGAAGAACGACGAACGCACATGCTTCCAAGCGTATGTCGGACAATCACTGAGTAGTCTGGCTAGTTGCCAACGCCGTCCGCGAAAAAAGTCATGAGTGATAACTCAAGTCTAGTCATTACTTTGGTGGAGAGGCTGATTACAAAAGTATAATTCCAACTGGGAGTCGTATTCCTCTACGTGTCGCAAATCAGCTAACAAATTGCTTGTTCCAATACAGCTCCCACACAAAACTGGCGCCGATGCACACCATCTCAATCGCGATGAGATTGCCCTTTTGAGTCGCACGACCCTCGTCGATATCAGTAAACCATCTATAGCCGTTGTCGCCGAAGCTCTTGTGCAACTGCTGGAAGATCTTGCGAGACCGTATAAGACGATATCGGCGCATCCGGTGCATGTTTTACACTCAGAATTCTACGTACTAGAGCTATTGGCGGAGTGCTGCACAACGCACTGGGAGAGCATCAATGCTTCAGAAAACACTAGCGACCGAGAAAATGCGCCCTCTCAAGGTTTCGGATCTAACGATAGCATAAAACCCGAAGGTCGAAGGGCATCCAGGAACAAACTTTTGGCGCGTGATAATCCTCCGGAGGCTTTGGACGATGATTTGGCCAAAAGAATAATAGATGTGATAAAGTTATTCTCGAATCCTATACCGGACGGCTATGTACTTCCGGCATTCAACATTCTAGACGATGTCCTTGGGACCTCTCCTGCTGCTCAATCCCCGGGCTTGGATCTTCTGAACGGTACAAATGGTCAACAGAATACAACGGAGGCTGCAATATTGATACAGGAACATTCGGAATCCACAGAGGCATGCATAAGGAAAGTTGTGGAGTTTGTTTCCTTTTCGAATTGGCCCCGGACTCTAGAGTATTTGAGGGGTTCTCTCCGTGGTCTGCTGGCGGCCCAATCTTCAAATGGAAACCAAGCACAGAATGGTGCCACAGTCGACGACGAGGCGCTCGTCACTGTACGCTTAATTCCGTCGTTTTGGGTTGATAGTCGAAAACTGGGGGTTGTCATACAAGAATTGTGTAGCAGCTTCCTGCACCTACGCAAGGTTTTTCAGACTATCGTGGCAATAGTCGTGCCTCAATTAATCACCCGATGGCTGGAACGAAACCCCGAAGAGTTCATCCAACTACACACAATGCACAAAAGGCTCGACGGTGGGGCGGAAACCCTCTTTGATATGACAAACACAATGATAGATGCGGGAAGACGAAAAACATTATTATTTCCATTTCAGACGTCTTTGTTATTTCTTCTGCCAGACGTCTTTGAAGTCGCTACCAATATGAGAGATATTAAAAGTAGCAGTATCTCCAAGAAGGTATCGTTTTTGGAGATGCTGAGGAAGACTTTGAGAAACAGAAATGAAGCAGCTATTTATTGTTTGACCTCTGTTTTGCGAGTCGCAAGACATTTTCCGCTCGATAGTGATTCAGCACTCCTGAGCTATGCCTTAGATGTTCAGGAAGAGGTGCGTGAAGCAGTGTTCAGGAGATATACCGTGGGTGCAGAAAATACAAGTATAGACTCTGGTTTGATGACTGCAGCATTTGTCAGTTTGGCGCATCTAAATTTTAGAACTTGCGTTGATAGCCTCGCGCCTTTCTGTCTTGCCCCCAATACTTCTCCAGATTTTAAACTCGCTGTAATAAGAGCATGTACGCATTTCGCCAAGCAGTCTAATGCCAGTGATTATCACCCATTATATGTTAAACTGTCTGAATTCATTCGCACTTACATGAAGGTATGGTGTTTTCTTAGTTTTCAAGATGTATTGCTAATTCTCAAGAAGGGGACAACGTTGAGATTCAGAGACTCTTATCCTATCGAACATGTGACCATGAATAGACAAACGAAATTCTCATCGTCGGGGGAGTTGGTGTACAGCATGCTAGTATTCCTGGATGTGTACCCAATGGCTTTGTTCGTCGGCATGGATCTAGCCTCACGCAGTAATGACGCTGCTTTCGAGGACGTATACGCTGCTCTTATGGCCTTTTTGACCTCCGAGGACGAGAAAATTAGACTCCTAACTAGCGAAGTTTGTCGGTTATCATTAACTGAAGCAACGATGTCTGCATGGCGAAGAAAAGACTATAAATTCTCAAATACCGCAAAGTTTAACTTCTGGGAATCAACGTAAGTTTTGAGCTCCGGCCACAATCCCCACTACTCAAGCAGCTGACGCATTGTTATCAAGCTCTATTATACTCAGTTCAATATCAAGCAAAATTATAAACCAGACCGTTGATGAACACAACGCTCTTAGCTTTGTACATAGCTACTTGCAAGCAAGACTCGATCTCTTGAAAAAGATCAAAGTAAGTAACATTCATATAGTTCTCAAATGCTTCTCACTCGAACAGTCAGCCCATCGGATGGTTGTACGATCAGTCGCGCAATGACAGGCGATCTTCGAATGCAGTTTCTCACGTGTTATAGGACTTAACCGAGTTAGAGGAAGATATTTCAGAGCGATTAGCAGCATACTCTATGATGGAGACAACCTTCTTAGTCATGATGTGCTCGCCCGACATAGCAATCTGCCAGCTAGTTGCGTCAAGTGTCTGTTTATTTGCAGAAGAGATTCGTCTTGTGGAATCCGCGCCAGACTTCACCAAGCATTCCCTAGCAAGCGCGCGTAACATGGAGGTGTACCAAGAGCTTGCTTCGAAAGACTTCCGATTTACAGGTATAGTTGCTTTCCAGAAGCGAGCGAGGGGTCTTTTACGTCGAATGCAATACCCTACAGCTGGTATCATTAATGCATGGGAGACTATCTTTGATCGATGGGTTAGATTATCCAAGCAACTTATTGCGCGGCCTGAAATTATTGATGAAAGGTCTTTGGGAGAGTGGCGCAATTGTTCTGGATTTCTGGCCTCTCTTGGTGGCATTTGCGTCGTGGGCCAATCTCTTCTCTCTACCTCGGACGATCAAGTACTTGCCAGTTTGCGATGGATCGATAAGGTTCCTGCCGAGAGCTACGATGACGAGACTTTACTCAGTCAATATATGCGGCAGAGTGTCCAATTGTTGGCTAGCAACAATATTAGGATACGAGAAGGCACTAGAGATGCCCTCTCAAGTGATCTTGCCAAAGCATTGCATATGCCTTTATTCGAAGCCCTTCAAACAGAGCTTGATATTTTATTTGATAGTCCACGAAGCAACGCGATTCCCGTCGATTCTCGGATCATCTTCGCAGAACAGGCAGCAGCACTACTCAAAAGTATTGTTGAGAAGCTCGGAAGCCCAGCTGAATTGGGTACAGGCATGTCGGTTGATATTGGTGCTTTGGCACTCAATTTTGCGAAATTCTTGAACAGTTCAGCAGATGGGGCAAGCGCGCTAAGGGTTAAAATTAAGATTTGTCAATTATGTGAAACTCTCACGCAAAAGAAAGAGCTCTTGAATTTGAGACACGATGTGCGCATCCGTAATCAGCTTTTAGAGGTGATTTTTGGATGGATTGCGCGCCCAGGGACTCCAAATGCCGACACTGGTGTTCATTTGGTAGGCACTCGCCTCGATGAACTATTCCGTCTGCAGAAGGACCTTGACCGAGCCTCGTTGAAGGCATTAGCGGAATTGACATATCGTCTCCCTCTACAACCGGCGGAAGGCCAGTCCGATGCAGATACAAGCGATTTAAAATCACAGATGTTCCATACTTATTTCAATAGGTTCCTATCTCTTCTCAATTACGAAACAGTTGAGATAGGTAGGAACGAGGTACGACTTACATCAACTGTGAGCGATGATTCTATGAGCAGCCCGGAGCTTGCGATTTCCGCGCTCTCCAACCTTTTAAGTGCGAATATTGATGTTGGCCTCAAACATTCCTTAGGTATTGGTTATCATGAAGATATTGAAGTTAGAACAGCTTTCGTCAAAGTTCTTTGCAATATTTTGATACAGGGTACCGAATTTAACAATTTGTCCGATGCAGCGGTAAATCAAAAGTACGATGAACTACTTGAGGTTAGTGTTAAGACTTATCCTGTTCAATTGACCCTTTACTAAAGATAGCCATTAACAGTTACTCGTCAATGATATGACTCTTACAATTGCACTTTGCGATGCCTGCCCAAGTACGGAAGTCGACGAGATGACTATCTCACTTCTTAATATCTTTGACTCCCGGGGTATGGGCTTTGCCTTGCTTGAGGCCCTCATTGAGCATGAAGTTGAAGAGACCGGCAAGTTCTGTTTTGCATATGAAACATCTGCTTGCATGCTAATTTCCTCTAGAAAATGAGGCTGAACTCCTCAGAAGAAACTGTGTTGCTACTAAGCTGCTATCTGTCTATGCCAAATGGAAGGGAGCTGCGTATCTAAAAGCAACACTGCAGAAAGTCCTGGAGCGCCTTGTTCTCACTTCAAAAGACTTGGATCTTGAACTTGATCCTGCCAGAACAACTTCCACTGAAGAGTTGCAGAAAAATGCCCTTCAACTTCGTATAGTAACAAAAGTCTTTATCGATGATATATGCAATTCTGCATCCCGTATTCCAGTGTCTTTTCGAAAGATCTGCAATATTGTAAGCCAATCGACCCCGCTATTGTTGCACTACTGATTTTGTTTAGATATCTTCCTGTGTAATGAGAAGGTTTCCCGATGCCAAATTCACCGCTGTTGGTGCTTTTATATTCCTACGATTTTTCTGTCCGGCGATTGTCGCTCCTGATGCAGAAGGACTTATAGCATCCCCGCCATCGAAAGAAATGCGCCGAGGACTTCTTCTCATTGCAAAAGTAGTTCAAAATTTAGCAAACAACGTTCTTTTCGGGGCAAAAGAGCCATACATGTACCCTCTAAACGACTTCTTGACACAAAATATATATCGTGTAACGACATTTTTACGGGAGATCTCAGTATGTCCCTCTATGATATGTAGAAAACAAAAGGCTAACAACTAAAGGCGCCTCCCAATGTCAGAGAGACGCTTGCGGAGTCTGAGTCGTTTGATTTCGGCTCCTGCGTTGCCCTACATAGATTTTTGTATGATCACTGGGACCACGTTCGACAAAAACTTGTTTTACGGGAACGGCAACTCTCTCTTAGATCTCCAATTGACGGAACTAAAAGTCATACTCCAGTTTTGGATGCCCTCCGAACACTGATATCTAATCTCGGACCACCGCCAATGGACGTATCTTGGAATAGACCAGCAATTTCACAAAATACACCACCTTCATATTCGCGCTTCCAACATTTCATGCTTAGAAACGCTGGTCGAAGCTCGGAGGCTGTAGTATCAAACAGAGCCGTATATGATGGGGGCGAAAGCAAGGTAGGCAACCATTATCATGTTGAATGCGCCATGCGCTAACATGAAAAGGATGGATTATCGATGATTTGTATTATACTTCGCAACATCGATACAGACGGAACAGACTATGACCTTTTGTTGTATGTCTACTTGAAGGTTTGTAAAACCCCGCACATTCTGAACGACGTTGTTTGCTGAATATCGCAGATTGCAAGCCGCATGTGGCATAAGCCATTTGGTATTTTGATTGATGCGACTTGCTATAACGGTCAGAATGAGCCTGCAGATGCTCTCTTTCGAAGACTTGATCTTCTTACACCGACAGAGCTCTCGAAGCAGCTATCTAGAGTATATGTCTACAACATGAATAGTGCATTCAGGTAAGTATCGAGTAGGACCTGAGAGGAGTTGTACTAATACAAGCGTAGAAAATGTTTCCGGCGCATCCTTCGACTATCTGCAAAGAGTGAGAATAGCGCGTTCCATCCGAAGAATGTTGACTACCACTTAATTGGTAGTCTTCAAGACTTGCAGTCCCACTTCCATCTCACGCAGCTCCACTTGCCAAAAGAGACAATAAGCGTTGTCACAGACACGAGATACGTCTTCCAACCGATCATAAGACTATCGAAAACAAAAGGTAAGGTCGAGGTGATAATCAAGATTGGTAATCAATTTGTCCAAGTGACAACAACGAAAAAGCAAGAAGTTGTACCAGGACTTAGACTACATGCTACAGTCAATGATATCTTCCGCTTATCAGAGGTCGACGAGGCACCCACTTCGATACAGACCGAAGATGATTCTGCATTCGGTTTAAGGACTGACAACGGCAAGATTGTGATGTATTTTACTAGTCCAAGAAAGAGCGATATTCTACAATCAATTCGCAGTGCTAAGAATAGACATGGAAAAGAGCTAAGAACCTTAAAATCGTTTGAGAGACTGGTCAGACCGCAAGACGTGCCAGGGACACTTCTCAACATTGCTCTGACTAACATGGCGAGTCCTGACGCGGTACTACGTCTTGCAGCATACAATTTATTGTGTGCTCTTTGTCGAGCTTTTAAGTTCGCAGCCGATTCCAAATTCATGAGCACAAAAGGTATGAGTTACTGCTTCCATAAATCTGGATCTTTGCTGATAAATCTCAGAATTATGTGTTCCTTTGAACCCATCTCAATTTATTATTGAAATTAGTGCACAATTGGCACGCTCCGAGCCTCAGCTTACTGGTGACTTTCTCAACGAATTTTTCGTTGGATGGGAAAGTTTTCCGTACTCGCAAAGGCCCTTGAGCTTGGCGTATATGGCGCCCTGGCTACCAAGTCTAAGGACTCACCTCATACCTAATGAACCAGATAGTGATAAAGGAAGAGACAAAGTCGCAGTGATTTTCAGGAAGCTTATTGAAGTCGCCATATCTGATGTTGTTCTTAGCACTACCCTGGAACAAAGCATCTGGCCCATAATCTGTAAGGATGAAGTTTATATTGATATATTCTTGGAAGAAATTCTTAAGCCAGCTCTTAATTTCGGCATCGATGATGAGCGGACTGAAATTCTTGGTTCCATTCTTGCGTCGCTTGGCACAGTTACGATTCGGGGCAAACTAATATCAAGGCTTCGCAAGGCTCTCAATCGTACTTCGCTCCGACCGACAAGGCATCTTCACGAAAATACTGTTTGGGGCGAAATTTGCGTTCTGTTAAGACTTTCATTGTCTGTTTCTTTCGACAGCGGTGTCCAGTCCCAACTTTATCTTCCCGAAGTCTTCCATCTTGTCACTATGCTAGCTAACACAGGCTCGTCCGATTTGAGATTAATCGTCCATCGCTTGCTTGTCAATACTATACATGCTATGTGTACTACCTTTGTGTTAGAGGAAAGCAAACTTGCTAAATTGAAGATTTTGCTATCTTCAATATCGGAGCCACGGCAAGAATCTTTATTCAACATTGCATCAAGAGACGGAGCATCACTTCCTTCGTCACAAGACTCGGGACCTTCAGCATTGTTAGCCACAGAATCTCTTGCCAGTCTACTTTCCGAAATAAGTATTGTGGCAGCCCCGACTGTTGATCTGTCAAACGCATGGCGTGCCAGATGGATGAGTTTGGTTGCGAGCACTGCTTTCCAAAGCAATCCAGCCATTCAACCCAGAGCATTTACTGTTATGGGCTGCTTGGCTCGGGAAGACGTTGATGACGATCTTCTTTATCAAGTGCTCGTAGCACTCAGAAGTAGCATAGGCCGATATATGGATGACGGTGACAGCGAAATGATGGTTGCTATAGTCACAGCTCTGACCAAAATGATGGATAAATTACCATCGGCATCACGTTATGGGACCCAACTATTCTGGCTTGCGTTATCCCTTGTAAGATTGGTTCCAATTGGACTTTTCAACTGCGTGGCAATGTTTCTAAATGCCGTTTTACTCAACATTGGAACATCTGGTGAACTCGGTAACGGCCGCATGATCCAAACATTGTTACTAGGCCGAGCGCCTCTTGATGAAGCAGCAATACAACTAGATGAGATATATGGAATCCATTTTACCGCAGAAAACTTCCACTTTGCAGTTTCTGCTTGCATGGTCAAAGGCATGACGGATTCATTGACAAGATCTACTGCTATGCGTGTTATCTCAACATTTCTCGACACGACCACCACTAATGCACCTGAAGGGATGTCATTCCCTCAAGATGTTAGTTGCATGCCATATCTTGGTCTTCTCCTGGGTCGAGCTCTTAATCCAGAAGATGCAGGGCATAGCCTATGGCTAGCAACTGCAACCCAAGGAGATCGTACCCCACATGCAGAGCCAGATATGGAAAGTATAATGCAAATTGCCGGTCTCAATGAGAAGGAGTTGCTCCTTACCTGCGCCATTGGACTAGTCGACTTCCACTACTTAGACGATACCATACAAAATAGTGCATTTCAATGGCTCAACAAACTTGCCATATCGTCGTCAAACGTTATGTTACGACTGTAAGTCATTTCTCTATGCTCTGTTACATCAAGACTATTACTAATTATGAGAAGGGCTGGTCCAATCACAAACATATTAGACGACGTTCTTATGTCTTGTCAAAATTCGATAACACTCGAATCTGCACATCAGTTACTACGCACTATTACCTCAAATCCTCAATTCTCGGCCGCGATGAGAGATGCTGATGTGCTAGACAGAGTATTGGGAAGTATAGGTTTTGGAGGGCTGTGGAAAAATTCGACGTACCAGGGCCATCATGAGGTCGCCAGAGAATGTACTACTCTGACTGATAGGCTCATTGAGGTATGCATCATTCTTTATTTTCTTGCTGGAACGTTGAGACTAACTTCAGATTGCAGCTTATCATAGCATAAATAGAACGAATGGATGGAATAGGGCTGTTTAAGGAGACGGAGCGCGGGTATGTGATTGGTCAAGTTAGTAGCTGATGACGAAAGCGAAACGAGGCATGAACCATGATTTATGATAGGATAAAACTGCTCCTTTAATTGTTTAGCATTAGCTTTAGGATAAATGATACCCTGTTCATACAAGTACATGCTTTAGGCTACAATCCCGCATGAAGATATGGCGAAGTGGTGCAAGCGCGGCTTATGTGTTTTTGGTGTACAGTGGACTTTGATGACGATAATTTGTGGTTAAGTGGTTACGAAGTCGAACATTTATGATTTTTTAAAGTCTGTGGTAGGTCGTCGGAGTGAGATTCATTGATGCAAGAGGAGGTTGATAGTGGAAGCAAGCAGCACTGTACGTATAAATCAAGTCTGAGCGGAGCAAGAGATCGAGAGAGGAGTTTTACATCCATGCTGGGACTGTTGACCACGAATGATGGTTGCTGGTTTTGGAATGCTTACATGGCAGAAAACAGATGTTCCGAACTTATCGCCTGAAAAGCTATTTTGAGTCATTTAACAAGCGTAATGAGAGTATGATGAGCCCAAAGCAATGGCATTTGATGATATATTCAATGGTGCTATGGTTCATTGCATCTCAAAGTTTGTATCTTGCATGTATGGTGATAGTAACGACTTTATAGGAGCTTGATGTAGATTTTTTTTTTTTGGAGAAAGTACTGATTCGATATATAATGCTATTACTTGGAATCATCTACATGTAAAGTTCCAACAATGATAAGTTTCGGCCCTGGCTACTTGTCTATTATCACATTAATGTGATCATCAATAATCCTCTATAATAAACTCTGCTCCTCTCTCTGCAACCGCATATACTAAACTCTGTAGATTTCCTCTTACCAACAGTGGAAAAACACTAGCATCAATCACTCTTAGTCCATGGACACCATATACTCTGAAATTTTCATTAACTACCCCTCCCTTACCCAAAGGGAGCATTGAACAAGTACCAATGGGGTGGTATTCAGACTGCAGGTTTGCTTTGATGAACGATTCAATGTTGGTTTCATTGAGAGGGTAATAACCAGGCTGGTACATAGTGCCATTTCCCTGAAGGTAGGTGGAGAGTGGAGAGACTGAGGCGAGGGATTGGAGGTGATACACGATGGCAGTGAGTAAAGTGAGATCAAAGGGATGAGAAAGGTAATTGGGGTCAAGTATTGGGTAAACGGACGGGGAAGGGGAGGCTATGTGGGTGGAGCCGCGGGAAAATGGGTGTTCGAGAACGCCTAGCAGACTGAGGAAGTTGCCAGGTGAAGAGGCAAGGAAGAGCTGGGACGAGTCGTTGGACTTGAGAGGGGACATTCCACCGCTTACAGTGAGTCTATGACAGAGCGTTAGTTGAAGGGCTGAGGGGGCCCGGCGTCCTATGTGTGCAGTATGAATATCCAGGGGTTTCAGTAGGACAACTTAATAATTATCTGCTGGTTATGAAAAAAACCCCCAGCAGTTTCTATTGAAAGCTCACTCACTCTTGTGTAACCGCCTCACTAGAAAAATATTTCGCCTGCAATTTATACTGCTCCTTTAATCCAGGAGTGAGCGCATTTGAAAGGTTTGCAGGTGGTCTCAGGTTGCCGCAGCCAATTTGTGGACAAGACAAAAGTCCTGAACTTGCTCCAGTGGTAGCAAGTGGACCAGTAGCATTGGCAACATATTCTGCATATGCAGAATCGAAGAATGCAGGATCGGTGAAATTATCTAAGGTGATTATGCCAGTATTGACTTTGAAGCTGAGAGGCTTTGTTAGAAATAGTGTTCAAAAGCGGCATATTCAGATGCCTTACCCGATGGGGACGTAAACATGATCTTGTAAGTTCTCGCCCACATTTCTGTTGTTCACAAGAACTTCGATCCCTTTCTTCTTGAGAATATTCGGATTTCCGATGCCTGATAGCTCAAGGACTTGGGGACTTCCGATTGAGCCCGCAGATAAAATAACTTCTTTCTTTGCGTGAGCAATAGTTCCATTTGAATATTGCACTCCATTAGCTGTAACTATATCGTGACACTTTTCGAGGATTATCTTTTCCACGAGTGCTCCAGTGATGACTTTTAAGTTCGGTCGGTTTGAAGCAGGGAGATAATATGCAGTCGCTGCATAACTTCTCTTTCTACCATCCAGGTCCAAGTTCAAGAGATTAGTGTATCCTCCTAAAGCTAAACCATCTCTCGGATCACTCTTCACTTCTAACCCAAGAGCTTGAAAAGTTCTAGGCCACGCTTCGTCTATTGGGCCATAGATATCCGGAAATGTGTTAACAATTGGTCCATTGTCACCATGTAAAGTTGTAACGATATTTCCAGTCTGCAAATCTTGCTCAACAACACCTGAAGGTGAAACGAATCGCTCGGAGCGCTTGAAGAATGGATCTAAGGCTTCCCATGACCAGTTCGCGTTTCCAAGCTCGCCCCAGCTATTGATGTCTTGTTGAGAGGCATGCGTCCAATATAGGAAGTTTATAGCACTCGAACCTCCAAGTTGTTTGCCTCTTGGGTGGGCTATAACTTGGTTGTTTGCGTGTATCTTTGGAAGTTGTCAAGGTTTACTCCTCGTGAGGGAAAATAATATCGAACCTACTTGAGGGACAGTTTTGTAGTTCCAGTCATACTCAGGATTGCTATACATGCCGGTATATAGACCAGGCGCAAGTACATTAATATCACTTGAGTGATCCGCCCCAGCTTCTAGAACAAGCACAGAAGTTTGGGGATCTTCACTCAGACGGCTCGCTATGGTTAGGCCGGCTGTGCCGCCACCAATTATGCTAGACGGGGTCAATTTACATGACGACATGGGAGACCTCCAATAACTCACATATAATCATAACTTTGAACTGTCTGGAAAGTGGCAGCAGTGGAGAGGAGTGCCTGAAAGCAAAATAACTTGAACAAAGACTGGAGAACTGCCATTGCATCAACACGAATATTCAAAACAATTCAGCACATTGAGATATCTGAGCTTCCGCACACCTATATATACCTAGGTACTTATACTCACTATATCAGACCATGCTGTTTAGTACGGTTTTGTAATCAATGATATCACCAAATTGATGCCAATGTGCAGCTGAAGCTTGGAACAATGAAATATGATCAGAAAATACCTATCCGGAAGTAAGGGTATGGCAATCCGTGATAGAACAAGACAAGATACCCAACCAAACACCCTTGGCAGAAAAAATGGAACGCCTAGGCAGACTATCTCGGGATATTATGCTTTTCAAATCAGTCGTACTGGTTGGATTCGTAACCTGAGAACTATCACAGGCTGAATTCGGACTCCATGTATCATGATTACTAACATGATGATTGATCAGATCTTGGTTGAACACATGAAGATGAAGATCATGCAATAAACCGAGCCGTCTGGTGTGATTACTTTGCCGTCCATTTCCGGAGGGTTAGAATCAATAGTTACGGCGATGAATTGGGTGGTGAAACATTTGGCCATCAAAGGGTTTAGCGCTTGATGTTACGCAAGGCTGACTGACAGCCTCGATGCCACCAGGTTTGATTGGCTAAGTGATAATCAATTTTGACTCATACGAAATTCGGTGCCCGCCCCTCGTTTCGACCCCGCCAAATTTATATCCACAGGAAACTCCTTCTAACATTCTTGAGACTTTCCATAACTCAAACACAAGCAAATATGGATTTCCCAAAAGAGGAAGAAGAAGTTCTCAGAAAGTGGAAGGAGATTAACGCTTTCGAGCGACAACTCGAGTAAGTCAACCTGCCACAAATGTAAACAAAATCAATATGTCCTGACATTGTTTATTTTCCTTGTAGACTTTCTGAGGGAAAGCCTCGATATACCTTTTATGATGGACCTCCTTTCGCGACTGGTTTACCTCATTATGGTCACTTACTCGCATCTACCATCAAGGATATTATCCCTCGATATTGGTCAATGAAGGGCTACCATGTCGAGAGACGTTTCGGATGGGACACACACGGCTTGCCGATCGAACACGAGATTGACAAAAAGTTCGGTATTTCTGGAAAGGATGCTGTCATGAAGATGGGGCTGGCAAAATACAATGAGGAGTGCAGAGCTATTGTTATGCGATACTCGTCGGAATGGCGCACGACAATCGACCGATTGGGCCGTTGGATCGATTTTGATAACGACTACAAGGTAGGTCTTTATAGAAGCGGATTGGTATCTTCAAGCTGACAATCTTAGACAATGGACCCCAAGTTCATGGAATCAGAGTGGTGGGTATTTAGTGAAATCTTCAAGAAGGGATCTGTCTACCAAGGCTACCGAGTCATGCCATACTCGACAGTTCTCACCACAGCTTTGAGTAATTTTGAAGCAAATCAAAACTACCAAGATGTCACTGATCCTGCAGTTGTCGTATCTTTCCCATTATTGAAGGACCCCTCAACATGTCTTTTGGCATGGACAACCACTCCTTGGACCCTTCCATCGCACACTGGTTTAGCCGCGCATCCAGATTTCGAGTACGTCAAAATTCACGACGAAGCCTCGGGAAAGAACTATATCTTGTTGGAGAAATTGCTCGGTACACTATACAAGGACCCTAAGAAAGCCAAGTTCAAGATTGTGGAAAAAATCAAGGGTAAAGATATGCTTGGTTGGCAATACGAGCCGCTTTTTGACTATTTCTATGAAGAATTCAAGGAGCATGGTTTCAAGGTCTTGAACGCTGCATACGTCACCGACGACAGTGGTGTTGGTATTGTTCATCAAGCACCAGCTTTCGGAGAGGAAGATTACAATGTCGCAATGGAAGCCGGCATCATCAACGAGCAGCGACCAGCTCCATGTCCAATCAATGAGACCGGTCACTTCACCGAGCAAGTTCGGGATTTTGCTGGCCTTCATGTCAAAGCAGCCGACAAAGCCATCATTAAATATCTGAAGGGAACTGGGCGTCTAGTTGTCGAATCCTCTATTAAGCATAGTTATCCTATGTGTCCGCGATCAGACACACCATTGATTTACCGAGTTGTTCCTTCTTGGTTCATCAGAATTCCCGAAATTGTTCCTGATATGTTGAAGAATATTGAAGGTTCGCACTGGACTCCATCCTTTGTCAAGGAAAAGCGTTTCGCTAGTTGGATTGAAAATGCCCGTGACTGGAATGTTTCGAGAAATAGATATTGGGGAACTCCAATCCCAATCTGGGTCAGTGACGATTATGAAGAGAAGGTATGCATCAGCAGTATCGCCGAGTTGAAGGAGCTCAGTGGTTACGAAGGCGAAATTACCGACCTCCACAGAGATAAGATTGACCACATCACTATCCCAAGTAAGATGGGTAAAGGCCAACTCAAACGTATTGAGGAGGTCTTTGATTGTTGGTTTGAGTCTGGCAGTATGCCATATGCCAGTCAACATTATCCATTCGAGAACAAGGATAAATTTGAGCAATCTTTCCCTGGTGATTTCATTGCGGAAGGTCTTGATCAAACTAGAGGATGGTTTTACACCCTTCTTGTCTTGGGTACACATTTATTCGGCGTTTCACCTTTTAAGAACTGTGTTGTCAACGGAATCGTGCTTGCAGAAGACGGCAAGAAGATGTCAAAGCGCTTGAAGAATTATCCTGATCCTGGAATTGTCATGGACAAATATGGTTCCGATGCTTTGCGTTTGTATCTCATCAATTCCCCAGTCGTAAGAGCTGAGCCATTGCGTTTCAAGGAAGCTGGAGTTAAGGAAGTTGTGAGCAAGGTTCTTTTGCCTTTGTGGAACAGCTACAAGTTTTTCGAAGGACAGGTAGCATTGCTTAAGAAGATGGAGAACGTTGATTATGTATTCGATCCTACTGCCGAAGCTACCAACACCAACGTCATGGATCGATGGATTCTTGCTAGTTGTCAGAGTCTTCTGAAGTTTGTCAATCAGGAGATGGCAGGTGAGTCGATCCTTCAAAGTTTCTTCTGTGAGTGATAACTAATAAATTCAGGTTACCGTCTGTACACTGTCGTTCCCAGATTACTGGATCTCATTGATAATACCACAAATTGGTACATTCGTTTCAATCGTAGACGTCTAAAGGGTGAATCTGGTCTAAACGACACTAAGCACGCACTTAACACCCTCTTTGAAGTCCTTTTTACCTTAACAAGAGGACTTGCTCCATTCACACCATTCCTCACAGACAACATTTATCAACGTCTGTTACCTCATATTCCCAAGGAGTTGCAAGCTGAGGATCCACGAAGTGTTCACTTCTTAGCTTTCCCAGATGTGAGAGAGGAACTCTTTGATGTAGAGGTTGAGCGCCGTGTAGGTCGCATGCAACGTGTTATTGAGTTGGGCAGAGTTTCCAGAGAACGCCGCACAATTGGTCTCAAGACCCCTCTGAAAACTTTGATTGTCATCCATCACGACCCAGTTTATCTTGAAGACGTCCGTTCTTTAGAAGGCTACATTACTGAGGAGCTCAATATCAGAGAACTCATCCTCACCTCGGACGAAGCGAAGTACAACGTACAATACAGTGTTAATGCTGATTGGCCAGTTCTTGGAAAGAAGTTGAAGAAGGAAGTTCAAAAGGTCAAGAAGGCTTTGCCAGGATTGACTAGTGAGCAAGTTCACAACTACGTGTTAGAGAAATCAATTGTTGTCGATGGTATCAAGCTCGAAGAGGGTGATTTGGTTGTCAAGCGAGGTCTTAAGGATGATGAATCTTCCAAGAACCTCGAGACCAATACAGACGAGGATGTTCTTACTATCTTAGATGTTGAACTCCATGCAGATCTTGCAGATGAGGCATTGGGTCGCGAGATCATCAATCGTGTGCAAAGATTGCGTAAGAAGGCTGGTCTTCAACCAACAGATGATATCAAGATGGAGTACAAGGTCTTAGAAGATCCTTCGAGTATTGGTCTACGTGAAGCTTTCGCTAGCCAAGCACAGGCCATTGAGAAAGCATTGCGAAGACCTTTGAACGAAGCAGAAGGAAGTGCAGCAGAAGAGAGTGTCATTCTGGAAGAGGAACAGGAGATCCAAAAAGCTACATTTTCGCTCAGATTGTTGAAGTTATAATTTGATGTTTCATAGAAAAAATTCGGGTATAAACAGACATTCTAGATATCTATCTTTCTGGCTTACAAATACACCCTTTCATGAAAGCACGAGAGTCATTGCATAGGATCTGTTCATTTCATATATAAATTCGCGAAATTAGGCGAAAGAATGTGTTCATGAAAATGTGAAAATTACTGAGAACTCAAGAATACGTTTGGAATAATCTCAGTTGCTTCAGACACTAGAGGTGGCAGCAGGCGTGACAATATGCTGTGCATATACCAAACTTTGCTTTGAATACGTTCAAAACTATGACATAAAACTTCACATACAGCGATGCAAACAAGTACACATTTTAATTGAATAAGACGACAGATAGTATACGGCTCTTGAATGAATGAAATTTCCTCTTTAAAAAATATAGATGAACAAATCTACTTTACTTCTTCTTCGCGGCAATCTGAATAATTATAAGTCATGAACAGTACTGGTGAAAATATGAGTTGAATACACGTACCAAATAACAATCCTTCAATTTCATGAATTCAGTAAGACATTTGTCTTTGTGAACAGAATTGTAATCGGCTACTATGCATTTGCCGTATAGGGAGGCCTATGATTGGGGTTGTCAGTTTTTGATGAGGTGGTGATGAGAGGGACAGTAATGGGTTGTGGAGACGAAAGTTTAAAGGTGCAAGGTATTCAGGAGATTAACAGCGTGAAGGATAAAGGCAGGGGATCAATGTATGATGGATAGGTTGTGGCCAATAATGGGGAGGTTGTAGAGGCGAATAATGTATGTTTGTATGGAGGGGTAAGGTTTGAAGCGGGATGGAGGTTGAAAGGCGAATCATATGAAGCGGGATCAAAGTGGATAGAAAAAACCAGATCAAAACGTACCTCTGTAGAGCATTTGGCAACGGCTTGTGCAAACTTCTCAATTGGCCTTATTTGAGTTGTTCGTGGAGGCATGGTTTGGGAGGATATAAAATTGTTGTGTATTTGGTGACGGTGATAGTAGTTGAGTGGCTGGTGAGTGAGGCAAGAAAGTAGTGAGGCACCAGTACCTAGGTAGGTACTTATCAGTGAAGACTAATAATAATAAGCACGTGAACTTTTGGTGGTATTTGGGAAAGGTACGCTCAAGATGGTATTTTAATTGGTGTTTGCTATGAGTGATGTTGTAGTGAAGACTGTAAGAATTATGATCTGTGTTGACAGAGTTCAGATATTACCTAGTATGACAATTCATTAGTACATGATGCTACGAGTACCAGGTAGAAGTCAAAAAGGACGGATTTCGATTTCGATAGATCCTATGATTAGTCATCACGATAAGACATGTTATCGAGCCAATCAAAAGTACGGTAGTCCAAGCTCGCTAGATTTAGCTTCAAATACAGGGTCACTTAGCTTCGATTAGCGCCAGAAAGCTTCAGCACCAAAATTCGACCGGTAAACTTTATTCTCGTCGCGTCCGACAATTCCATTTCATACTTCCCATCCACCCAAAGTCGCGAAATCATGTTCCTCTCTTCAGCCCGCGTCGTACATTCACAAATTCAGATATCAAAAGCTCCAAAGAAATTTTGCAATTCCAATTCTCATTCTCATTCCCAGTTTAATTGCTGTATACCCCTGCTGTACCTTTCTTTTCCCTTTTTTCGCTTTTGACTGCTGTTTTATCGCCAAGACGCGATACTGTATGTACAAATTATAACAATCCTACTTTCCCACGTATATGCCCTTTTGATAAGGTCCCATGTCTCCTTTGTCACTTCCGTCCCTTTATGACGGCGGTCAATCATACAGTTGGACAACCACCACTGATGAACCTTATTATACTGATGAGGGTGTGTTTCAATTCAATTGAGCATGCGCAATGATTAATGCTAACATGTTTCATAGATTTGGTTATTTTACATGATATCGTCGTTCGCGCACAACATCTCTTACCCACTCTACCTCCGAAGGATAGACTCCCCACATTAGCACTCGCCAAAGCATACTATGAATTCCTACCTGACCTTGGAATTCACCCCGACCACGACAGTCGATACTTCAGATTCATATTCAAAATCGGTGTCACTGGAGAACCCACCGGCACACTCTTCGACAAATTCGAAGAATGTTTGGCCAAAAGAGGCATTACTCTCGAATTCGATTACGATACACATGACTATCTACGAAGTAACAAAGTTACTTCTCAAATTGTCGCAGATAATAAAGAAAGCGACACTCTCTACAACGATGAGAATGAATCACCATTACCACGACGCAATTCAGAGACAGGCGTCTTGGATCTGGGGATTGCAGCTCAGGCACAAGCTCCACCACAAGAGCCAAAACATAAAAGGAATAAATCAGTCTCTCCTCTGCCTCTCGGGCCTGCCACACCCGCAAAATTAAATGAACTGAAGAGCTTCATTTCGGAAGCTACTCGCGCACCATCACCGGAACCTATCCCAGAACCTACACCGCAACCACCTAGAACCACCCAAAAAGGGCGCGAAGAACGTGGAATAAACAATGTTAGAAATTGGCTTGAAGCCAGTGAGAGTGGGTCGCCTCGCAGTCAGAGCAGATCGATTTCTGCACATGGCAGCATTCGCTCAATTAATCGACGCCCAGAGAGAGGTGCTCCGAGGGGCCGTCCACTCGGTCGCATTCCCATAAACAACACCACATACGAATATCAAGACGTCAGCGACGAGTTGACCACCCCTTCGGAAGCTGAGGAAGATGAAGCGCAAAAAGTCGAAGAACAAGAAGTAGAGGAGCAAAAGGTTGAAGAGCTCGAATCCGACGACGAAGACGGCGAAGAGCAATTTCATGACTCATTTGAGGAGTTAGAAGAGGAAGAGAACGACGAGGAATTCTATGATGCGAGCGAAGTATTCGATTTGAATAACCCATGGGTTCGACACGTAATCAAACAAAACAAAAAAGCGAAAATCATCAAGGAACATTATCTTGATGATTTGGTGATCAGAAAGCTACTTTCATGGCGAGATCAAGCAAGAGAGCGTCTAGAACGAAAAGCGAAGCTGAATGCTGTAGCTATGAAGCACGATACCGGCGCCTTGAAAGAACAGGCCTTGTCTGGCTGGCTCGAAAGAGCTCGGGCTAAAAAAATTCAACGATTGCTGCTGGAAGCCCAGGCGCAACAACAACAACGTCGTCGTCAAGAAGAGCAACGTCTTCAAGAAGAGCAACAACTTCAAGAAGAGCAACAACTTCAAGAAGAGCAACGCCTTCGGGAAGAACGACGCCTTCAAGAAGAGCAAGAGAAGCAACAATTTGCCTATCAAGCTCAATTGGAAGCCGAAGAATCTGAACCGAAAGCTGTTGCAATGAAGAACAACAACAACGCTCTGAAGGAGCAAGCACTGTCTGGCTGGCTGGAAAAAATCCGGGCCAAAAAGGCACAAAAGCTACTTCTAGAAGCTCAGGCGCAGCAACAGCAACGCCTCGATGAACAGGAGAGGCAGGAATTTGCTTATCAGGCTCAATTGGAGGCTGAGCAGAGACTTCATGAACAAAGAATACATGAAGCTCAACAAGCAAGGCTTTATAAGGCTCAGAAAGATGCCGAAAAAGCGCGTCTTGCTGAACTGGAAGCTGAGAGAGCTGAATTGGAATTTGAGCAGAGATTCCGGGCGAAGGGAAAGAAATTTGCAAGGATCGGATTGAGAGCCGTGTCGTGCAGAAATGATCATCTCAAGGAGAAGGCTTTCACCCATTGGTTGGCGATAGCTCGAGACAAAGTTGAAGCCACAAAAGCGGCAGAAAGACAAATGATGAGGTCACGCACTTTCAAGGCCTGGAAGTCTCACACGAAGGAGAGTGAGGAGAAAGTCCAGCTGGGCGAGGAAAAAGCTCGACAAGTCCAACTGAAAAAATTCCTCGGCAAATGGAAAGCAAAGAAGGAAAAAATCGAGGTGGATGAACTGGAAGCTGCTGAAGTTGACAAGTGCAACATGCTTGAGCGAGTCTTTTCAAAGATGGCCGAGAAGAAAAAAGTAAAAGATTTTTCCAAAGAAGTCGAGCAAAGGAATAAGCAACGGGCTTTGTCGACATGGGTAGAAAAGGCACAAGCTGTAGCCGAAGCCACCCAGCTAGCAGATGATGAGAATTTACTGAAGGCGGTTGAGAAAACCATGAAAACTTGGAAACAAAAGACGGTAAAACAAGTTGCACTCAACCAGGAAGCCGAGATTATAGCCGAAACGAAGAAAAAAGCCGATAACATGCAGAAATGGCACCGCGAAGCTCAGACAGCCCCTGCTAGAAGAAGGGTACAGGGTGGCCACAATGCAGGCGTACTCAAAGGCGCTTTGCATAGTTGGAAAAAACGTGCCGAGAAAGAGAAACTAGCTACAGAGATCGATCGTGCCAAGATCCTCCGTGAAGCATTTACCAAATGGCGACATCAGACCAGGGCGAAGATATCACAGGCCATTTCAGAAGGCCGTGCTGTAGCCAAAGCCTTCAAAATCTGGGAATTGCAGACAAAGTTAAAAGGTGCCAAGGCACAGAGGGAGGAAGATATAAAATTTGCATGCTTGGAAGTCTGGTTCGATAGGGCTCAAGACACACGAAGCAGACGCTGGGAACGCGAAGAGACGGCTCGACGTTACGACAACACAAACCTAGCAACGTCTGTCCTCAAATGCTGGTATGCAAGAATGGATGAAAAGGCCGATTTTGAAGCCCAAGCAACGGAACTTCAAGCTCCACGAATTCTAGGTGAAAGTTTCGATTCTATGCGCGAGAAGATGAAGAAAATCGCCATAAATAATAAGACCGCTCGCGGATGCAGAAAATTCTTCCTAATGAGGACGGCTTTGTACGCGTGGCGAGACGCAACATTTAAGGCGAAACGAGAAAAGCGTAAACAAGCATATATCAAAGTTCGAAGAAACAGAAAATACGCTATTGCAAGAAGATGGTTTTCTTGTTGGCGCGCCAAGGCACAAGAGAAAATGGCATTGAATGAGCAGGCTGGTCAGTTCGCCCAAGGTAAAACATACATCATAGGTATGGACAAGTTTGACCAATGGAGAGCTCGAACGGATGAAGTAGCCGAATATGAACCCCTTTGGAAAGAGATGGTCATGAGGAAATTCTTCAATAGATGGAAGAATCGCACCGAGTCATTACAAGTGTTGAATATTGAGGCAACACTTGACCACCAGGAGCATAATCAATCCGAGGCGCTTCGAAAATGGAGATTGAAGGCGATCCAAGCAAAAGCTAGGGCGAACACTGCAAAGGAAGTGCACGATAGGAGCACAAGGAGGGGTCAGAGAAAGATGCTTCATCACTGGCAAAAGCGAACTGCGAATCAGCGACCAATCGTGGAGGATGGCACACCTCCTGGAACTGAGACAGCAGAGAATTGGTCAGATTTTGGAGATGAAGTTGAGATGGATGAAATCTCACGAAGACTTTACGAAAAGCGACCGGCTATTGAGAGGAGACCGGCTGTCTTGAATCCAATAACCCCTGGATACATGGCTACACCCTCTCGAAGAAGAGTTGCTGCATCTGTACGTTATCAATCTACAAGTGCCAGAGGGACATTGCAAACCCCCAGAACTGCTCCAATCAAGAGTAGGTTCGGCGAATTCAGGAGCATCAGGGAATGATTATGCTGGAATGACAAAAGGTGGAATTTTTTAAGAAGGCGTTTTTGGTTAAAGAAGTATAGATACCCCCTTATGAATGGTTGGAACGGAATGGGACAATTGGAATAGATTAAACATCAATAATGAAATATTAAAGAAAACGTTCTCCACAATGCCAAAGTGAAAATAATGAAAATTATGACGCGATGTAGTAAGATTACACATATCATCAAATTTGGATAGATCTGCGTGTAATGGTGTAAACGTTCGTATGGTTGTGGTATATGTAAACCCAACTCCCTTTCTAGTTTTTAGAGATTATTATATGCGATAGTATGTAAGCATCATTTCATTCTATTATTATTCTATCCCCTCTAGTATCTGAATATACGTTGCTAAAACGGCGCCAGTCAGGGCTCTAAAACTACGTTTGCGATCGCATTCCGGTAAATTTTCGAATTGTGGTAAAGTCAACGAACCTATTCCGGTACATCAGGCCAGTATATCTCAATGTTCGAGACATAAGCTGGCACAAAAGAGATCAATTTTAGATTTTCAACGGAACTCTAAGGCCCGTTCGGATCATTTTTTTTAAATTGTTGCCAAAATGAGATTAGTAGATTTATTGACTAATAATTTAGTCTAAATTTTGTGAATGTAGGTTCAAATTTGTGAGCCTACAAATGTAGAGTGACAGTATGTTGACAAATGCTGGTCGAAGCTCCATTACAGATTTGGCGAATTTACTATACAAATTTTCAAATTTGTTGACCTACATTTTGTAGCTTTTTGTAGCTCAACATCAGCGTTCGGCAAACTCATTATATTGATAATAAAATCTAGAATAATTTTTTAAGCTACATTAGCGTTCGGTAAACGCTCATTTGGGCTATATTTGTTATCAACATCGTCTAAAAAATCGATCCGAACGGGCCCTAAGATGTGCCCCTTCATCGGATGATATTCAAGCGAGGAACCTTCTCAGAACTCATACTATGCGTTGATCGCCACGAAAAGATCATTGTTCCAAGTATGAAGAGGGGATTCTTGTTCTCAAAGCTACTGTTCTTAGATTATGTATGCATATAGCCATACTTGCCATCCAGAGCCCAACAGCATTGTTTAACGATAATCGTTAGGTACTCGGATTCAATCTCAAGGTCGAGGGGTCTCTGATTTTGTCAGTCGGCCCTTTTTACATTTCTATCTAACCTTAACTATTAAGTGATAATATGAATCAAATTATTTGCTGGTTATCTATAGCTTTATGCTTTACAATTTATGTACTGTCGAATTTCGACCCCATTTAGAAAGAATATGATGACAAGATAATCTTAGATTTTGTGAGGTGATGAGTATTACCGTATGATGTTCGACCTCCTTTTTCCCCAGTCGCGTAACGTTAGTGTATGTAAGAACCAGGGTGATCATCGTCATCCTGCTGATTTCTTGTACGGAACCGCACTATCTATTGACCGAGACATCAATTCTAGCTACAATAATTGGGAATCCTCTTCACCAACAAACTTAATTGTTTTTCGACTCCTTTGACTCTTTCCCATTGATAATTACTTATATTGAGAGACTTATTTGTGTTACTTACTGGAAATATGCTCCGGAATGCGCTCTGATAAATAGGTATGAGAGCAGTGCTTCCTGGAAAGGCACAGGCCAAGCTTCAAGCTGCCTGTACTGGTTATTGGAACGGCAGGAGGCTAATAGTGAGTTTGCAATGATGTTCCGGGCATCTTGTATAGTTTTATTTCCTGCTTACATGATGCGCAGGCCTATATTACGGGAAATGCGTTTGTCATACTTACCGGCGCAGACGCGATCCTACGAACGATATACGATGACGATGACACTCAACTCGAAGCTATTGCGCTGGACGAAAGTAGTGGGAAGATAGCAACGTGTGCGGGATCTAATGTCCGGATTTACAAACCATATGGCCAGGATGAAGGGGTGCTAAAGGTGACCATTACACAACCATAACTGGCCTCTTAAGATGTGGCGCTAAATATATTTAGTGGTCTCTACAACATAGCATTTCGATTGATGAAAGCGGGCTTGACACAGCAAGCACACTATCATGGGGAGTATCAGAAGAGTTGTTGGTGGGGAGCTCTTGGCTTACATTGTATTCAACAATCGATGCGCCAGTAGTGGTTTGGAAACAACAACTTGCGAATCCGGTAAAGTTCGCAAACTTCTCGTACGATTCGGCATTCATTGCCTCTAGTGGAAAATACGACAGATTTGTGAAGATATGGAGGAGATTATCATTTGGGAACGACGACTCGAGATTTGATTTTACCTACCTACCACATCCGCGAACAGTCACGAATATGCACTGGAGAAGACCGTTCCATATCGACCAAACAATTGATAATGTGCTATATACAGTGTGCGCGGACAATTTGCTAAGGATTTGGGTGCCTACAGATGTGCATTCATTACAGAGTCTACAACTTTGGGGTCAGATTGATTTACAGGAATCTATAAAACCGAGAGGATTGGACGGGGAAAAGGTCTCGAAATTACGATTCGCATTTATCATTGATGGGAGAGATTTTACGGTTGCCACGGAACATGCAGTTCAAGAGAGAGCAGCGAGCGACTCGAAGGATGACCACGCTCTGGCGCATTTGATCGAAGTTGCAAATCGAAATCCGGAAATTTGCGTTGTACTAGATGAACATGGACATCTTTCTGCATGGGGACTGGAGAATATTGGGTCTAAAACGAAACAACCGACGAACATTTTTAACATTGCACATGTTGATGGTCTGGAATTGAGTTTGCCAGCGGAACTGGGCGATGACGCAAGCTATATTCAGCTTTATAATTTCTGCAACCATTCTGGTGGTAACCTTAATGTTCTAGTTCACCATTTTGATGGGAAAATTGAGTTTTTCGAAGCCGACGTAGCCAACTTATTTGATCCTTCACCAAGGTCACACAGATTTCAATCGAAAGCTCTATGGACAGGTCATTCAGCTGCCATCAAAAAGATTGTGCGTAATGTCAGTGGACGAGCAGTAGTTTCGCGAACAGATGGCAACGAAAGTATAGTTTGGAAGCATATGGAACATGCAGGCGGAACTTCAGTATTCCGCCAAAGTATTATCACGCAATCTGAACACGTCCATAGGATATGCGTCATGAGAAAGGGAAACTTCGTGATCTATTTACACCACGATCACATTACCCTATGGGATACTAGGCATCCCGCAGCGGTCAAACTAGCAGATTGTAAGTTTTCGATTACGGGGAAACCTTTGTGTATTCTCATGCTACCTGAGGTTAACAAGGAGGGTCCTGTTGCTCATGTCGCTACAATTACCTCCAAGATGAAGGGCATTGTATGGGAGATCAGATTACCCCAAAGAAGGGGAAGTGCTCAGGTCAATGGACACCGTCAAGAAGCTTCCATTCGCGAATTCTGTCAATTTGACCTTGGAAATGATAACGATTTAGCCTATGTTCTACCAGTGGATCCAGCCGGATCCCCTCCAGTTATCTCGGGATTCTTAGATACTTTTGCAAGAGATATTGCAATTTCCTACACGCATTCTGGACTGTTGAGATCTTGGACCGCCCGGATTGATATCGAAAAAGAAACGGTTGACTGGCTACAGACTTGTTCAGTAGATACAGGTATTAGTGAACCTGCTTTAGCTAGTGGGAGCTCTATCAGGAAAGCTGCACTTGTAAACTCAAGTAGATCGGAATTGACCATTTGGGACGTCAGAGGTGCACGACTTGAGTATTCTCAGGATTACGAATCCCAGGATACTATTCAAGATTTGGACTGGACTTCAACGCCTGACGATCAATCGATTCTGGCTGTTGGTTTCCGTTACCGTGTTATATTATTGGCTCAAATGCGATATGATTATCTAAATAAAGGGCCAGCGTGGGCAGCAATCCGAGAAGTCAATATCCGAGATTTGACACCCCATCCGATTGGTGATTCAACTTGGTTAGGAGGTGGTAACTTCATCGTTGGTGCTGGTAACCAGTTATTTGTTTATGACAAAGAGGTTGACTCGTCAGCATCAACTTTTCTACCGCCTCGTAAAACTCCTTGGGACCTCTTCGATATCGTTTCAAGGTTGAACGGCCCACTGCCGGTTTATCATCCACAATTCCTGAGCCAGTACATCCTTGCCGGAAAGAATTTATTAGTTCAGCATATTCTATTGGCACTATATAAGATTCTTAAATATTATATTGAGGGTGAACCAATCGACTCCCACCTGGGGATGAACATAGAAGATTTCTACATCAGCTCGGAAAATGCACCTTCAGCTAGCAAAGGAATCAAGTCTACATTCGATGGCTTCTCCGAAGACGATGAGGTGGAAACAGTCACAGAGAGCGTTGCAGCTGCTATAACCGATAAATTGACACAGATTGCTCTAC
Source organism: Botrytis sinoallii (assembly GCF_014898435.1). Taxonomy (NCBI): domain Eukaryota; kingdom Fungi; phylum Ascomycota; class Leotiomycetes; order Helotiales; family Sclerotiniaceae; genus Botrytis; species Botrytis sinoallii. The sequence continues at coordinate 609,638 of NW_024066029.1, read as the reverse complement.
CTCAACTTTCGAGGCAGGAGCAAATTCACCTGGCTGATATCGTTCAATGCGTAGCTATAGTTGAGCGTCAACGTAGATCGATGGATGATAATGCCGCAAGATTTATGTTGTTCTTCAGACAACATGTTCTACGTCGTGGCCGTGCGAACGAACTTAGTCTTTCTTGGAGGGAGATCAATTGGGCATATCATAGTAACAGTCAGGATATTCTGGCCGATATGGTATCGCGACAATTCCATGGAAGAATGCTTTGGGAACATGCACGAGAGAGTGGTATCTTTATGTGGATGACGGATGCAAATGCTCTGGTATGTAAATATTCTATCTCCAAACTCAAGGAAGCTAACAAAAAACAGAAAGCTCAATTTGAAGTCATCGCTCGGAATGAATATACAAAGAGTGATCTCAAAAATCCCATAGATTGTAGTTTGTACTATCTTGCTCTCAAGAAAAAGGCGGTACTACAAGGTCTATGGCGTATGGCTGCGTGGAACCGTGAACAAGGTGCTACCACAAGACTTTTAGCAAATAATTTCTCGGAGAAGAAGTGGAGAACTGCTGCAATGAAGAATGCATATGCTTTACTTGGGAAGCGTCGATTTGGTAAGTAATGCATTGATTGTTCTTATTCAGTATTTCTAACCATAATCAGAATATGCTGCGGCTTTCTTCTTGTTGGCCGATTGCCTTAAAGATGCTGTCAACGTTATTCTGAGCCAACTCAAGGATCTTCAATTGGCTATAGCGGTTACCCGTGTGTACGAAGGAGAGCATGGGCCTGTTCTCAAAGATCTTCTCGAAGAAAAGGTTCTACCATTAGCTGCTCAAGAAGGCAACCGGTGGCTTGCATCATGGGCTTTCTGGATGTTACATCGTCGTGATATGGCTGTGCGCGCTTTAATTGTGAGAATCTCTCTTCTTTCTCAAACATTTCCTACAATACTAATGCCACTCTTCTAGTCTCCGGTCTACACACTCCTTGAAACCCCTCAATCACCAGATCTCAATGCCAAACTCTTCCTAACTGACGACCCCGCTCTCGTAGTTCTGTACTCACAGCTTCGACAAAAAACCCTACAAACCCTACGTGGTGCCTCAAAAGTAACACCAAAAGTCGAATGGGCTTTCGTGTTACATAATTCGAGGTTGTATGATCGGATGGGCTGTGATTTGTTAGCATTAGATTTGGTTAGGAATTGGGAGTTCCTTCTTCCAACTAAACCAGATTTCAAGAGTTTTAATGGTGAAATTAATCCGAGAAAGATGCTAAGGAGGAGAAGCTCCCTGGTAGTGGCAGATCTACCGGCTAGTGGAATTGGAATGGGTTCTGCGGCTGGGGATGAGAAAGACATGCCAAAAGGACAACAAACCCATAAGCCGCCGCCAACAGTCTTTGAGGAACCAGAGGCAAACAGTTTGTTGGATAGTTTTGGGTTTTAGGTGGTGAAAATTCAGGGGCAACGGTTGAGGGGGGCATTTTGCGAAAGGCGTTTTGTTTTTAGTTCTACCATGTATTACATACCCATACCATATGGGCGAGTTCTTGGGTTTGGATGGACAATTAGGAGCGCAAGGTTCATCGCGCATGCATAGCGTATGGGAGCAATATATGGTAATATGATTTGAGTATCTATATTTTAGCGTTGATCAATACTGTGATTTGATGCAGGACCTGGATTTGAGGGATATAATCTCGTTGATTTCGTGAGCTGATTGTGTAGTTTTCAATGGTTCGAAGGCTAGGTGTTCGTGTATTCTAGTGGATACGAAACCTTTATTCAACATGATTAAATTGCTAGTTCGTCATGGGGAAATGTACTTTACTTGTATTGAGATGTCCTGAGAGTTTTTAGTTACGGGGTACACTCCACTTTTTCTCCGGAGTTGTTCGGGGGAGTTGATTGATGAATCTGTATCTTCTTAAGGCGTAATATCAATGTTCAATAATACTCGATACTCTATACTCATTCCTTAAGTCATAAGTATTGTTCATAATTCTCAAAGTCGCGTGTACATTTATGATCCCATACTCTTCTGATTATATGACTGCAAGTATACATTATCACTCACTTCCCACGTGGAGTCTATAAATAATATTTATATATAGGAGTTTTGATACAACACATGGGCTTCTTGAGCAATATATGCTATTTATAGTCATTCGCAAGTCATTTTTAACCACGTTTTTGATGGTTTGGAGTCACTATATGGTGAATTTGAAGGAATTGTAGGCGTGAGAGTCATAGATTCCCCTTTCGCTCCATTATTATTGCATATTCACCCTTTTTGAAGTCTTTGGGGAGTTTTATGAGTGTGGAATAAATGAGTAATGTGTATGTATATTCTGACTTGTAGGTTTCTTTTCCTCTTCTTTTCGAGTGATTCTTACAGTCATATGAAGTCAAGACTTATAAATAATGTGTTTTTAATTCATTGTATGTGTGAGTATGCCCTTTTATTCTATGTTCGAGTCATTGATGTTATCTGCTTACAGTCCCCAAATGGATACAAAAGCGCTGGGCTCGTCTCTTTTGGAAAAGAGTTCTGTTTAGTTGTATCCGTCCGTTTCTACCTCGAAGATAAACAGTATCAAACGTATCATTCTAATGTTGAAAACTTTCCAAGCCGAGCATCTTGTATACATTCCGTCACACACATCAAACCTTGCGACGTTGCTGCCAATTATTTTCTGTGTAAACTTATTCGAAACTCCCTTCTCCTCTCTATATATTCTCCAGATTCAAAGCCATGGAACATCGTCTTGCTGGTGGTCCCCAAGATCACTCAAACTACAACACCACTATTACATCCACCAGAATGAGCATGGATATGCTAACATCCGGCTATACTCCCGGTACCGAGCCAATAGCACCACCCCCAAACGCAACAGACGATCCTTATCATTGTGCAGGATGCGGTGCCTCGACCAGCGGAGCCCGACGTTGGAAGGAAACGCATTTACATTCTCATAATGAGTGTAAACGGGCTTACCAGAAAAACACTTGTCGATTCCCAAAGTATGTTACAAATGAGGTACATTAAGTCTATGTAGCTGATGAGAATAGAATTCCGGCGCCATTACCGGCAGCGGATCCAAACGGCGACAATATTGCCTTTGATGATTATGGCGATTATGATGCGTATGCTGATAACGCCCTTTCTGCTGCTGTCTCCTACGATACGCAACAGTCCTTATACCCACAAGCGATTAGTAGCGCACCTCAAGCTGAAAGTTACTCCCCAGAAATAACTACTGGTACCACTCAGGGTGATCAGTACTCCTCGACAACTGGTGGTGCGCCTCAAAACGAACAATACTTTCCGGTAAGCAGTAGTGCATCTCAAGGTCGGGGTCATACAACTACCTCTCAGTATAGAGGTGGTACCGGTGGTAGTCGTGGTTATCGCGGCGCTGGTAATAACCGAAGAGATTGAAGTGATTGTGGTAATGAAGGATAGATTAGCGAGCGTGATGGGGTTCTTGGTTGGTGAAGAAGATAGAGTGAAAGACACCGAATTTCTTTTAATAGTATAATGGCAAGAATAAACTATCATCATCATTTTTCGCATGAAGTCTCTAAATAAAATGGTAAATGTGATTTCAAGTGATATGTATTATTTGATAGTCATTTCGTTTCTATTCTTGAGTTACTCTAGAATGAATCCGAAAAGTATGCAATGATTGATTATATCGTTGGAATTATTTAACAATCATTTGTAATCAGATCTCGCGGAAAATACTCATTCAAACTGTATTTTCATCATACTCATTCTATTTTAACTTTTCGAGAATTTCTTCACTAGTCACACAGTATAAAAACTTGTGAATAATATGTCTTTTTTTTTCATATCGAGTCACCCAAATTCTCATTTCCGTCTTTCAAATGTTTACAAAAGGACTGCATCTCCTCCTTCTGAAATCGATTTCTGTAGTTTTACATCTGCTTCTACATTTACATCTAAACCATGCGCCTAAACAATTACATATCTGTGCACTTAAATTGAGAGGACATCTATCAAATTGTCAACAACCTATTCCAACATAAAAATCATACAACGCATAGCACTTCGAGTACCTTGTACGAATATCCATTCGCATATATCGATTCCAGTACACCGTTGGCAGTCATTCTTGATTTCTGGCACAATACGAAAAACTCCTGCATTCTTAGCATCCTGAAATCAAAAGATATGTCAGACCCTAGTAGTCATTACAGAAGTGAAGGTGATCCTTTCGATCATCAGGCCTACGGTGCTACTGTTATATCCGCAGGCGTAGGCATGGGAATGCTAAGGTCCGGAATTACAGCAGGAAACGAGCCAGTACCGCGAGTTCCAAAATCATTATATGATAAAATACACTGTGGAGCTTGTAATGAATCAACGGAACGCTCTGATAGACATTGGAAAGAAGAGCACATTCATGACAATATTGAGTGTAGAAGGGCCTACTTCGAAGGGACATGCACATATGAGAGAGACACATTTGCAACACGGCCGGATCCTATTTATAGACCTGAAGGATATGTACCTCCCACACAAATTCCACAACTTCAATATTCAAACCCTCAACTTCAGATACAACAAACTCGGGCTTATTCATCAAACTCTCCAGTCACTCAATCTGAAACTCAATCAGCTCAAGCTTATTTTATTTCACACTCATCTCAAACCCCCCAGGAAGAGGATCATTCGGATCAAAGACTTTCCCCTAACGCTTATCAAACTACTCATCCATCGGAGTGGCTACATTCAGATCAACGCCTCTCCCCTAACGCTTATCAAATCAACTACTCATCAACATGGCTAAATTCACCGAATCATCCTAGCCAGCCAGATCAGGGGTATGCCCAGCATCAAACCGAGGTGCATGACGATCCTTACACTGATGATGCATCTCACAACTCCAGTCCCGCTTACGATTCAGAAGCGCAACGTGCTCCCGCGGCAAATTTTGCCGGATCCCAAGGACGGGAATATACAACTACAACTCGGAATATTGATAGCGGCCGCCGTGTTCATCGCCGCACTAGTGATAGCTGAAGGAGCGAAAATGCTTATGATAGCGAAAGGAATATTCGCAAATGTAATAGGGACTGTGTTTAGTCTAGAGGATGGATGGGATAGGTTAAAAGCTTGCCTGATTTTACAATCATAATAATAATACTACGATAATGACTTTTCATATAAATTCTATGAAAAACATTCATGTGTCGATTATTTCTAGTATTGTAAATATTTTCGTCAAGTGATGTTTGTGAAGTCATTCAAAATCATTTCGTGATCACTTGTGAAGAAAAACATATTTTGGATTAGGAATCATCTAACCTCAATATTCGAGAGTCTCTGTGCTATCTGAAAGAACTAGTAAAATTAAAATGAATAGTATTTTTGAGCTCATTTGACAGTCACATATAATCCTACCCCGAGAACGATACTCATGTTAACCTCATTTTTGTTATAGTCATCACATCATACTCATTGTATTTTCACTCCAAGCAGCTCTATCGAGTCATAAAGTATGAAAACCCATGAGTAATGTATATTTATGACATTTGTCTATGAATATGTCTTTTTCTTCTCTTTTCGAGTCATATTGGCATATGAATATACTCTTTTCACTCTTTTCGAATCATCTTCGAAGCACATTTTCAACACCTTTCTAGCTCCCAAATGTGCTTATAAGCGCTGGGGTTTCCCCTTCTAGTAGTACTTTCTGTAGACTTACATCCACATCAATTCTTGCTTCTACTTTTATATTTACGTTTGCATCGGCATCAAAAAGTATTATTTGCAACGAAAAACCACAGAAAAGACTCCTACATCAAGCTCTTGTATTCTACAAGTTGGAAGCTATGTCAAGACGTACACATTCAAAAGACGAGGATAGACATCGTGGCAGAGATGAGGCATCTCACCGCCGCCACCACCACCACCATGGTTCCAGAAGGCCTTCTCATCGAGAGGCCCCACAAGGCTCACCTTCCACGACACAAGCTCGTGGTGGTGATGAAAGGTCTCAGGGTAGGTCACCGCGAGGAGAAGCCTCACAGAACTCAGGATTCGCAACACAACCCTATGATGCTGGCGGAGAGAATCGTGCAGAGACTCCAGAATCGGTATCGCTAAGTCGGCCATTTGGACAGCCATTTGGACCTACAGCTGGCATGGCGGACATGAACATTCTGAATTCTACATTTACGCCTATAGTTGCTCCAACAAGAGATACATCATTATCAACTGTACCACCAGCGCGTCCCAACTCCATGAGAGATAAAGAACATTGTGGAAACTGTGATAATTATGCGGAGATTCCTGTGCAAACGTGGAAATATTATCATTTGGAAGAAAACGAAAAATGCCGCACAGCCTATCGAGACGGAACCTGTCATAATGAGAGGAGCGATTTTCAAATCGAAGCAGAGAGACTCTCTGACCAAGCTTTTGGGGAGTCAATTACACCCGGCGCCCTAAAGGATTCAATGAAGCCAGCCCAAACCCATGCTCCTCAAACGACTAGTGCCAGTGCCTGGAGCCAGGGCGCGTCCCAGCCTTCAATATATCCGCAGATTGATAACCCGACTTATTCCAATCTCCAAAGCAATAATCCCTCCACCTTATATAATCCGTCAGCTAGCTACCCTGCTACCGGCCAGACTAGCAATACTGGCTACGGCCCTTCTCACAATACTCTCCAACCAGCCTCTTACCACTCCGGTAATAGTCGCTATATGGCTCCTAGCTATATGCTCCCTCCTCCGGTCCCCTATTATTCCAGCTATCCCGCTCCTCGCATCCCTACTGGCTTGAGCCCTCCCGGCTGTACTCCCGCTACCGGCTATCCTCCCCCTCAGATCCATTACACCTCTTCCAACATCCCCTACACCTACAACACCCAACAACAAGCTCCATACCAACCTGCAACCAGTAACCCACCTCAAGGCGAACAACACGCCCCGACAGTTAGCAGCGCACAGCAGAGCGGCAGTCATCGAGGTAGCGGTGGTCATATTCATAGTCATGGTCATGGTCAAAGAAGTGGTCATAGAAGTAGTAGTAGTCGTACTCCTCGTTCTAAGGAATAAGATGGATATTTGTACATCGCTCGGGGGTTCTTACATTTCTTTCCATTTCTTACATTTAGTACATTTCATTTAATACATTTCATTTAATACATTTCATTTAATACATTTCATTTAATACATTTCATTTAATACATTTCATTTAATACATTTCATTTAATACATTTCATTTAATACATTTCACTTAATTCCTTTATCTCAAGATTTCAAATATTCAACACTTCAATAGATTAGATTAGATTAGACTAGATAATAATAACAACACACCTGCCTGACTTTACCCACCTACTTTACCATTCCCAGTATCTATGAATATCAAAACATCGACGGTGAATTATACTCATGCCACTACACCTGAAATCTTACTACTTTTAAGTTCTCACGCTACTTGAATTCCAGTCTGTAATATTTAGATTCTATACATTCATTCTATCACAGATTCCCTCCATTAGAAAATCCAAGTTATATAAAAATCACCCCTTGTATTTTTAGCACCCGTAGAATAATCTACCCTAAACCAGTCCACAAGATGCGAGAAATAAATTGCTTTCCTATGAACTAAGTAGATCGAAGGATCTGAGAAGTTAGAGAGAGAGCACAAGAGGAATAATAACAAAAATGAGTTCGAAGTTAGATAATGAGATCTTTTCGACGGTAAACTAGATACTCTCTCGTACTACCTCAAGTCCAAAATGTTATTCTCATACTGTGAAAATTGATGTCTGTTTACTCTCATGTCACTTAGATTATATCTTCCAACTCGGAATTCTAGCTTCTAATCATACCTAGGTTCTATGTTTCCGAACCTAGAATCTAGCTATCACATAATCCAAGTGACGTGAGAGTAATTTACCATATTCTTAATCAGTAAAATAAAAGAATGAGAGAATAGAAGAAGAACGTTAAAATCGTAATATAATACATACAAGATTATATGAAATAATATATACGCACTCGTCGTATACCCTACCCCCTTCCTGTTCTCTCATCTCATCTCAGTTCATCCCATCTGTCCCTGAGTAATAAATTAATCTCTTCCCATCCTCTCTCTCTCTACAGTTAAATCGTATAATATTAATTCCCCTCAAATCAAACAATTCTTCACCATCCCCTTCATCGCTTATTTCACATAATCCCCATCTCATCCCCATAATGATATCTATCCTCATCCCCCATCACCCCCCTCGCTTAACAACTCGCTTCACTCACTTCACCCACTACCTTATAAACAAAAACACCACACTATCTACCCACTCACTCAATCTAAAACCAAACAACATATTCCACTCTATATTTATACATCTATAGATAAATAGATAAATAGATAAATAATTACCCAACACCCAATCAATCAAATGACCACTCAACACCAACCAATCAATCAATCAATCCATCCATCCATTCATCTACCACCCTATCTCCCTACCCTCCACCCTCCATCCCAAAACTAGAAAAAACAATAAATACACAATCTATCCATTCCCTACCAATACACTCATACACTAATACACTAATTCACTAAACTATACATAACCTTAATAAACCTCTTCCTCCTGTTTAATTAATAAATAATAGTACTAGTGAAAGTAATAGTAATAGTAAAAGAAATAAAAATAGAAATAGTAATAGCAAAATTAATCATATTCTCCCCCTCCCCCCTTTTTCCAAACACATGAATTTGATAAATACTAATCCCCACCCTCACATTTACCCTCACATTCACCCTTAAAATTCTCAAATAAAAAATCACAAACCATCACATCAAACCCCCAATTCCAATCTACAAAAGAACATCCCTCCCACACAAAACACAAATCATAAATCACAAAACATAGAGTGAAGTATTCATATATCATTTATCATCTATCAATCATCAAACTATCCATCTAAGAACCTGTTTGATCCGAACTAATCTTCATCTTCATCTTCATCGTATATATATTACTCTGTCCCCTTACTAATCCCTCCGTCCCTTCGTTCAGTCATTCATCAATATATGCTCTAGCCAGATATATATTGTATCATATGACTGTGTACCAGCGCAATATCATGCAGATAGACACTCGGGACACTCAATGCTCGTTCCTGATGCAAATGCATCATCTCGCCAATCAAACTCCGCGCCCAAGGTATCAAGACAAAGGAAAAGAATCGTAAATAAAGCCACCGCATATGAAAAAAATAAAATGAAAATGAAAAGAAGATGATGAGAAAAAAGAATTTCATCATCAGTAGAATTCCCCAAAATGTGAATGAAGATAACAAAAAATCCAGAAAAGCCAAGTCAATAAACAGCAATTAAGCAATCAATTGTGGCGTATCTTTTCCCTCTGGCTTTGCACTTCCCTCTTCAATCACAACCTGCCTTTCATCATGTCCTGTTTCCGGATGAACCTCTCCCTCTCCCTCTCCCTCATTGTCTCTCTCAATCCCCTGTTGTCTCCTAATTTTATCTTCCTCCAATTCTGCCGCGACTCCTTTCCTAGGTCTTTCCGCTTTCTCCAATTCCTTCCTCTGTCTTTTGAACACCGCCTTAACACCCCCTCTATCACCTTTCTTCTTCGCCTGTACCGCTCTCTCCGCAGCTCCGACCCCCTCAAACGCTCCATTTGAACGCCACGTCCTACGTTCTCGCATGACCTTCAGTTTCCCCTTCAATCCCATTCCCCCGTCTCGTTTTTTCTCATCCATCAATTTCCATACTTCTTGTATGACATTCCATCCATGCGTAACTCTCTCTTCAACCTCCTTTCTCTCTTTTGACTTTCCGTCGAGTACGTTTATGTCTCGCTGCCCCTGAAGAATTCTCGCTCTTCGGATAAACGCAGTAGGTTGTTTGTTCTTTACCATTTCTTTATGGACACCTTTTAATGTGTATCCAAAAGGCCCAACGATGGCGCTAATATCCTTCAATACGAAACCCGTTAGACCCATTCCTACACCCTTTACAAAACCCAATGCGCCGTGATCCCGAGCTCCGGTGTATGGCTGTACTACTAATCCAGTAACTCCATCATAAATGCCAAAGATGAATTCTTCACCGGCAGCCTTTAATCCACTCTTCATACCCGTGATTCTTGTTGGTCTTCTTACGGTCGTGTCTCCATATAAACGAGGAGCATTATGGAAACCTTGAGCGAGAGCAAGTGCTAAATCCATGGGTGCACGAGCTACTGCTTCCGCTGTTTCACCAAAGCCATGCCCGATATCTTTAGCTACTGCTTCGGCTTCGTTATGTATTGAGTCGGAGGAGAGCATGGATTGATTATCGATGTCATTTTCGGGCTGTGAATTTTGTTGTTGTTCTTCTCGATTAGCCTGACTGTATTGGCGAGTCGGTTCACCGCTTGTAGTATGATTTGCCATACCGGCATCACATGGAGAATTCACGGCGGCCTCAGGGCTGGTATCGTGCGTTTCTGTCGCTGAATTCAAATCTTCGGTCTCTTTAGATGGAGTAGTACTTTCATCTTGATGACTCTCTTCTTGCATCGTTTGATTGTTGAGTGTAGAACTATTCGATATATCGACGTTCTCTTGAGAATCAGGTTTCTTTTCAACAAGAGTGGTTCCACTTCCACTTTTCCGTGCATCTTCCGATTTTCTCTTCTTCCTATCTTCATGCATACTTCTTCTCTTGATAGTCTTTCTAACCTTAAAAGGTATACTGCCTACACCAGCGGCAATGCCTGTAACAGTACCTGTAACAGCTGTTGTAACACCGCTAATAGGTTCACCTGGTCCTTCGAAATCATTCCATTCATGATGTCTAATGAGTCTCAACTGTTTCCAGGTGATTTTCTTCCTCTCCACTAACAACTCAGCAGCTAATGCGCTCATTCGCAAATTCGTCCCTTTCATGGTCCAAACCGCCACTCGATCTTCCAGAATCGAACACCGCATGGAATGTTCGCCTCGGAGCGTAAGACTTCGATGGAATGACTTTACTGCATTCTGTGCACCATCACCTTCAGCTTCAATATCCTTCGCGATCTTCTCTACGGCTTCTCTAGCTTCGTCCGTCAGACACTGCTTGATACCTTCTGCTAATTTATCAGCTGTCAATTCCTTGTAGGGAACAGGATCTGCTCCAGCCCCTGAAGTACCAATCATAGACCCCCAGAACTGCTGATCTCCGAAGAATGGAACAATCATAGTCGGCTTTCCACATTTAAGGCCTATTGCAGTCGTTCCAGCACCGCCATGATGCACTACCGCCTTTACTTTAGGGAAAAGCCAATCATGCGGTGTATTTTCGAGCATGAATACATTCTCTGGAGTACTTTCACCACCAAGGCCACCCCATCCTTTTGAAACCAACGCTCTTACTCCAGCTTTCTTCACAGCTTCAAAGATCATCTCAGTAAATCTGTCAGGATCATCAACAACAATAGAACCAAACCCAATATAAATTGGTGGTTCTCCATCATCGAGAAATTTGACAAGATCGTCCGGTGGTGTGAATGTATCTGCTAGATCTAGGAAAACGAAACCGGCAATATCAATTTCTGGTCCCCAATCTTTGGGTTTGGGCACGAGTCCCGGTGACCACAAGTATGTATATGGAACTTTGAGACGGTAAAGTTGGCCTGGAGCCCATAATGTTGATACCGGTTCTAGACCTAAAGTCTTAACTCTGAAATTGTTGACGAGATCACCTAATCCTTGCCAAGTCATCATTTCCACTAACGGATAGGACATGAAATTCGTATAACCTGGATCGACATTCGTTTTCTTAATATTGGCCAAAGGATGTGGAAATGCTTGCGTTGGAGTATATGGAAATGTGAACATGAGATGCAGAGGAACGCCGAGACGTTCTGCGCAATGAATGTGTGCAAAACATGGAGGGTTTGCGATAATAGCATCTGCGACGAATGGCGCCTTATTTCCCATCATTTTGAGATTTGTAACATCCTTTTCCTCGTCTGTTGCATTAATACAAGCTCGCCAGAAACCTTCAAACATTTCAGCCATTTGCTCCCTTCGTCTTCCAACTTCTCCTTTCTTGAGAGTCTCCATTGTCGGTATCATTCCTGGATTTTTGACCATAAATGCCATAAGCTCTGCAGGGTCTCCTCCAACTGAGAAAAATTCCAGCCCAGAATCGTTCTGAACGAAATCTCTGAAGGCGGGATGTGTTGCTATTCGTATTCTATGTCCATACTCCTTCAGATTCTTCCCCAGCTTTAAAAATGGTTGAATATCGCCACGACTACCGATAACCATTACCACAATATTCAACCTCGGTCTGGGTATATTTGAAGTGACTATTTCTTCCGCTGAAGACTTTGTGAGTTTTCCTCGTTGACGTCGAGCAAGATTGGCTTCTGGTGTTTCGCCCGTCATGTCATCATTTCCTACCTTATTGAAGAAAGTGGCGCCCAAGGCCTTTGCGAGATATCCACGATTGCTTGTCTCATTGACACTGATGTTTAATCGACCATCTCTCTTCGATACCTTTCCCCTAGTACTGTAATCATCATTTCCAACGCGGAATTTGTTATATTGTTTCCGCCCACCCGTATCAACCGCATTTTTCTTTCCTGGCATGTAGTTCCTTTTCTTCTTCTCCGCTGGAGTGTCTTCCTCATCCTCACTGCTACTGCTACTGTTACTACTTGTAGATCCATCATCTTTGTAATCGTGACCTCTACTCCAAATTGCTTCATTCAACAATGACGTATTTGTTTCTCCTCTTTTGTAAGCTGGTGCCAGCAGAGATGATTTCGTGGTTGCTCGCGGTCTTTCGGTTTGCCATACTTTCGCAGGTGCAAGGTTAGGTCGTTTTTCCTCTTCTTGTTGGACGTTGTGTGCAACATTCGCAGCAGGAAAATTTGTTCCGGTGGCGGACAATGACCTCGATTGCGAATGAATTTGTGCAGATCCATCTGCCATTGTCGGCACACAATTAGCAGCCATCTCTGTCGACGCTTCTGACATTGTATTAAGTATTAAGTATTAGAGACACAAAAGGATAGGTGATGATGATGGAAGAAATAAAAACTCTTCGCCAGATTCAATTTGCCATTGACAGACACAAATTGTCAATAGCGCAGAACAAAGTAAAGTAGTCTCAAGGAAAAAGTGAATGACTGCGCAGCGAAGAGACGAGACTCTGGATATGAAATGTGTAACTGTAGTACCCGATTGTGTATCAGTAGCAAGTGAGACACCTTCTTTATTCCAATATCAACCCCAAAAATTTCAGTAGAGACAGTTGACCTTAGTCCAATTAGCTTGATATTCAAGAAGAATTGGGAGTAAATGGTCCGCGCTTGGATTTTGAATCTCTTCCTTGATAGAGTTTACCTTGGCTCACCTTGGTTTACCTCTACTGACCTTTATTCTCCATGCCGGATCCAAAACAAGTTAGATCTCAACACATAAATTCCAGAAGTAGTATCGTACAGGAGAATAAGATCCGTAGCGTGGCCTGTTGACCTCAAGAGTCAGGTCCCTCAGGTTCCTCAGCATAGAAAGAGATGGAAAAAGATGTCATCGTCATAGTAATAATTTCCTTACAAAATAAGATCTGCACTAAGCCATTTTCGTAATCAGCCACAACCTTGATTTGACCCCTTGTCCCTGAAAAAGTCCCGGTACGGTCTGGTATTTGGAACGAAAACACTTTCTCGTCCGTAAGAAACGTCATATTGATTCAACTACCGGTATTTAAGGTTGCAGCAATGAATCCAATCCAATAAAGGATTAGAATCTAGAACGCTTTGGAACATTTTCATTTTGTTCCTTTGTATCCTCAGATACCTAGGTGGGTAGTTTTCCAACGCAGAGAAAGATGATATTACATTGTAGGTAACCTACACATCGAACACTTCCACTAATAAAGCCTCAATAGATGCCCTCGATTCGTGACTCTATATAGTTTCATTCTATTCGCTAGCCATTCTAATACCTATCTAACAAAGCGCACATGTCTACACACGCACCTCTTTCCCACTTACAATAAACCATAACCATCTGGCAATGCTCACCCTCGCATTCATAATGTTGTCCGTTGGGTAATAATCTTACTTCTCCATAGTGTCAAAATGCTCCGGCGTCAAATCCCAATATCGACACTGTTTGCAATAAACACATACCACAACAATGTAACCCTAACAGGGCTCCCTTGAATTCCATAAGCCCCATCTTATTCATCATCCTCCAGCCTTCCTTCATCGCTTCGAGTCTGCCAATTCCTCATCTCAGCATTCCGAGCTCTAACTCCATCAATCCAACTTTGTTCATCATCACCATTTTCTCTCCCACCATAAAGACCTCGAAAACCATCATCTGACATTCCTGCTGGCGAACCTGACCTCTGTCTCGCCCCTCTCGCATCAGTCACATACATCATCCATCTTTGGCTAGAATCTTGATGGAAAGGGTCGCTGGGTCGAATTGGAGTTGATGCACCGTGCTCGGTAAGGACGTTTCTCAATCGACCCATGGATCTAGTTGTGGGCGCAGTGTAAGATGGATGATAACGAGATTGATGTCGAGCTTCGGGTAAGTGGGCTGGGGTCTGAGGTTGAGATGCTGCAGGAAGAGAATCGTTGTACACTGAGTATCCCCTGGATGGAGTATATGTTTGGGGACCTGTATCACTGTCTCTTCTTGGAGTTGGCTGTGGTCGCCTGCGACGTCGACGTGGCGATGGAGAAGGTGAAGGAGGAGGAGAATTGCGTTGGGGTGAGCGGGAATCGGGACTCGAAAACAAGCGTGCAGCAGCTCTGACAATAGGATTCAATCGTCGACGCCCAACAGACTATTGCGCGAGGAAGGTTAGAAGAGGCAAAAGTATGAATTTAAGCAAACTTACAGGTGGGCTCGATGCTTGCCTCTCATCATGCTCTCGGATCAGTTGACTAATAACGGAGCTTGAGACGGAGATATTCCTTGAAGGACTTCCTGAAGGGCCACTCGAAGAACTTCTGACGAGGTTGGTGGGTGAAGCTTTGCTTTGATATGCATCTGATGGGGAGCTTGGGAGTGATCCTGCCCTTGAAGCCGACCTGGAAACGGTTGAGAATGGTGGTGGTAAAGTTAATTGTTTCGAGCGATGAACGGAAATGGCTGTTGATATTATTGACTGCTCTGCAATTGAGACAAGACTGTGGGGGTCCATTTCTTCATTATTAACGGGCTCATAAGTATTTGTCTCACTTTCAATCTCTTGTGACTCTATTAATACTGCTCGGTCTGACGGGGGACGCTCTTGACTGCGAACGGAGCTTGCAAACGAAGGTATTCGAGAACTCTGTAAAGAGCTCCCACGCAATTCTTGACGAAGATTGAGGCTTTCCGATGGTCGTGGTCGACTATCGGTTGTAGATGAAGATAGTGCCCTCTCTTGTTCGTAAGCGACACTAGATCTTTCCGAGTCATCAAATGAAAAGCTATTCGTTTGGTGCCTCAATGTGCGAGGTTGACGTGTAGATTGAATATGAGGGCTAGGTCCAGGGCGCCGAGCCGGTTGCGCAAACAGAAACCCTGGAGTATTGTGGGTAGCTATGCGAGACACGACTCTAGGTGTCAAACTAGCTGTAGTCTACAATATTAGAGAATTAGTAATTACTCCCAGGAAGACATTCGGAGCAATCAAATAGATCTGATGGTGAAGGGTATACTTACATGTCGCTCTGGTGAGCTTGATGCATTTTGTGCCAAGAACAAAGGTGAGCGCGGTAATCTTGTACGAGCTGGTAGTCTCTGTGCTGCTGGTGCTTGAATATGAGGGGTTGTCGAAGCGTCCTCTGGTTCTAAGAGACATTAGTGAGTTTGCTATATTTTGATCAAATTTATGATTTAAAGAATGTTCAACATTCAAAGCTTTTGCGTGACGATGCTGGTTGTCCTGTAGAGTACAATCTTACCGAAAGGTGAAGATCCTCGACTCTGGTCACTTTCTTGCTGACTGGGACTTTCAACGAACCCGCCGTAGTCAAAATTGTCTTTGGAAGGGGAAGAGAGCCGCCTAATACCGGTGTTCTCGAAAGATTCATCGCCCGCTTCAAGCTCCACCGAATCTTGGCTACTTTGGGTCTCCGGCACGTCAAATATCTTTCCACGCCTCGCATCTAGCCACTCTTCGAATGTTTCCGACTTTCTGACATTGTGCATCTCGGGAAGCTCTACTTCCAATGAAGAGCCATCTACAAATTGGTTGTTTGTGATTGTACCATCAGAAGAGCGGGGTGATGCGTTTTCCCATTCCGAAATATCAGAATCCTGAGTATGAGCATGAGCAGGCATTTGTATAATACATTCCAATGGAAGAGGGGATGCAAGTCTTGGGATATTACGACTTTGAACCGGTCCTTGATTGGGTTCATTTGTAAGATGACTTCCATCGGTGCTTGCTATTGTGTCAGCAGATGGACCATAGATTCTGCTTCTGTGACTGATGGATCTAATTGGTAGAATAATCTGATGTTTGAAAGGCGCGGCTTGTGGATTTAGCTGTAACTTGGCCCGACGTTTTGTGCGTCTGTCGTAGTCCTTGATATCACCCAAACCAATGGTTATGAGGGATGGAGGTAGTCGGATCATAACTATCTTGCTGGTTGGATATGAGATTGAGAAGGGAAAACGATTGATGTGCGAGAAGCCATTTGTTCATTGCGGAGAGAGCTCGTCAAGGTGGTCCACTCGAAGGGGATCCACCTGAAGAGGAAAGAACAATACACTCATCGTGACAGGAAGGATAAGATGGATCGACTTTGGATCTCCCGAACCATCGATTGATGAGAAGGAAAGAACAAACCAAAATAAAGCGATGCGAAATAACATATTTGCATTGGTACCCCGATCTACTTGGATTTTGGGATAATAACGTCGTGCGTACAAGTTGCAAGTGAGTATAGATACCTAGCAACATGACATAGCCGTGTAGAGATTTCTGTGAAGGAGATTATCTCTACATGACCAAAGATGCTTTCCTAAACTGGCAAGATGAAATAATTTACTGATTATTTGATATCAGAACTCGGGAGATCAACGGTCAACGGAGGTTTGAAGGCTTATTAATAACCGACGTTTTCGAATTTATATCAAACAGGCTTGGTCAAATCAGCAATAAAGCACTGGTTAGTGAGGTAGAGATATTGTGAAATAAATCATGATCGCACGGAAGAACGATAAAGATAATATGGGAGATCGAGTTCGTGGTAGTTGATTTTTCATAGAGACAAATAATAAGGCGATCTGAATGCATGTAAGTGGTGGTGCATTGCTAGGTAATTAGCTAGCTCATAGTAATCAATGGTATGGATGGAAGAAGTGGTACCTGAATACTACCTAATAAGTATTTAACGTCGGGTGGCTTAAGGCGGCATTCAATGCATATGAACTGCAGGACCATAATAAGGAGCAGTCTTTTTGATGCGAGGTAGAGGTAGATTTTGATGAATGTCATTTTTACATATGAGATACCGGTAGTAGACTGACTACTAGTTATTGTTGTCACCGGGACATCTCACTCTCCAGAACATTTCAAATGACTAGACTAATCAGAAAGAGAATTGTGCTGGCAAGATTTCCGTGATATGTGATCAACTAGATGATGTATTCACACCTGTTCATACACCTAGGTATAAATACACTCACTCATACATACATCTATATATACATCTATACATACACCTATATATATCTACATAACACATTCAACCACTACTACAGACTTATACCCATCTTCCCAAGAAGTGACTACGATGTCTCTGATTTGAATGATGAATGCTCCCGTCTGTTCAAATCACAATGCATGCCTCCTAGTATCTTCATAAGCCATACGTATAAAATATACTGAATCTATGCAACTACCACCTGGCATCTCCTAAAGTCTCCGTGTATTATTATTGTCTGCATTGTTGTATATCGTATCAGAGAACACAGTAGCCAAATATAGCTTTTCCCTCATGATTATCCATCCCTCAGCCTCTCTCACTCCATCCACACATATCCATATGTCCATATGTCCACACGAATATCTATACGAATGTCCATACGATTGTCCATACAAGTCCTTTCTCCTCTGTCAACTTCTTTCCCTAGAACCCGAACCTTCGACAGCAGCAGTAGTCATCTTGGAATCAATGGAACACCAGAAGATCTTTCGAGCTCTTCATTTCGTTTGTAATTAAATATTAGTCTTCACTACTCCCTCTCAAGTCCCAATCCGGATGAAGATTGGATTTAATATAACCATTCAATCATTCTAATTTTCCGAATCTCAGCCGTCCGAAAAGAGTGAGTTCAATGAAAAACGAGAGCAGCATACTATGTATATCGCATGTATATCACATCACATCATGTTACATTACTCCTCCTAGTATTATTATTATTATTATTATTATTATTATTATTACCTACAGTATTCTTATGATTGATTCCTCATGATCAATCCTCCGTAGTTGGCCTTCTCCGTTATTATTTCTATCTTTGGATCACCCCAGTAAAATAAAACACCAAGAATCTTAAAATCAGACCTACATACCCGGACACGGTACATACCTACACCAAAGCCACAATAGCGTACGCAGATCAAGCAGCATTTTGACTTGTCTGTCGTACGGATACATATCCATTCAATTCCAGATTCCAACCAAAAAAAAAAAAAAGATCAAGACTACCAAGACGCACTCATATTCGATTCATTCGTTACTTATTCTTTTCTGCGGGGGGAATTGAATTATACCCTTTACATTTCTATTTCTTATTTCGCTCGCTCAACTCACATCCTGCCTCTCTTTCCAGTTTCCATTTGCCATTTCGACCTACTCGTACCATCCGCTAGAACAGCCAGGACCGACCTTGATAAGATTAGCATTGGGATGATATAGTCTAGGATCAATTTCGCTGCTTGACGGCCATTTTACCACGCTACTGTTTGGTAAACTCCTCACAACGACGAAATAGGGCCATTATGGAGAACGATTTATCCCTATCCCAATCCTTAGGTGGTTTGCGGATAGCTAATCCGGATGATGCATCGTCTGGTACATCAACTCTAGAAACTTCAAATGATCGCAATCACGAACATACCAATTACGATTCTACATTTATGCCACATCAAGCCGCGGATTCGACCCCTTCGGAATCCAAGGACGCGCGGAAAACCCCAGATTCCCAAACGCAATCAAAACGACATTCCATCTTTAATATCCTCCGACGTGGCTCACCTACCGACCCTTCTTCGAACTCGACGTCCACCCCCGAATTTCCACAAACTTCAGATCCGAAACGCCCGAGTTCACGCTCGGCATCGAGTAGTGGTGAATCTACAAAAGTGCAGGCGCAACAAGAGCCTCTGCCAAGACCCGTTGCAGCGAAGCCCTATCGACAATCAATGCCCATGAATCATCAATCTCAACAACAACAAGCATTTCCCCCATATCAACCACATCCAATGCAGAACGGAAATCGAGCATATCCTCCTCCCGGAGCCACTCGACCAATCTCAGGTGTCTACGCAGCGCAACCTCCTCCAAACGCAATTCCAAATAGAGACCACGGATCATATAGAGTAAGAAGCGAATCTTCGCAAGCTTCAGTACACGGGGGAATACCGTCGAGGAGTGATTCGAGGTCGGCAGCCACAGCAATGCAGGCAGGAGTGCCCTCGAGAGAAGCGAGTCATAGGGAACGATCTTACAATAACGGCCTTAACATGCCACCGGGTAACGGGCCTGTGCCACCAAGGCGAACTTCGAGAGGAGTGGGCGGAGGCTACGATAACCCGGCACATTCCATGGCTGCTGCTAATACACATTACGACACCGAAGGAAATGTAGTCACCGCTGAGGAGTGGAAAGTTAGAGGTGCCGCAGTCGGTGTTCGTGAGGAGGTTGATGCGGATGGAAAAGTACACTTAAAGCAAGTAAGGAAGGGAGTGCAAGATTTTATCTTTGGGCGAACTTTAGGAGAGGGCTCATACAGTACTGTGTTATTCGCAACCGACCGTCAGACACTAATAGACCATGCCGTTAAGATCTTGGACAAGAAGCATATAATTAAGGAGAAAAAGATCAAATATGTGAATATAGAGAAAGACACTTTGAATCGGTTATCAGACCACCCAGGTAAGCAAGATGCCACCGGCTGACTTGTAAAAGAGTGCCATCCGGGTCTCTTTTTCTTGTTATCCAGACATGCCATCACAGCGCCATTTTATTCTGACATTTTCACATAGGCATCATTCGATTATTCTTCACCTTCCAAGATAGCGCATGTTTATACTACGTCCTTGAGTACGCTAGCGGCGGAGAATTGTTGGGAGTATTGAAAAAGATTGGATCATTTGATGTGGAGTGTACAAGATTCTACGGCGCTCAACTTCTTGAGGCAATAGACTGTATGCACCAGAAGGGCGTGATACACCGAGATCTGAAACCAGAAAACGTTCTATTGGATGATAAAATGCACATTAAGATCACGGACTTTGGAACTGCTAAATTACTCCCCGCTCCTGGCTTATCGAAGCCATATGACATAACTAGCAACAGCGAAGATGAATCGACAAGAGCAAGTTCTTTTGTTGGGACAGCAGAGTACGTCAGCCCTGAATTGTTGACGGATAAAAATGCTTGCAAAGCTAGTGATTTATGGGCGTACGGGTGTATTATATACCAGCTCTTGGCTGGACGACCTCCATTCAAAGCTGCGAATGAATACTTAACCTTTCAAAAGATTGTCAGTTTGGAGTATGAGTTTCCCCCAGGATTCCCCCCTGCTGCTAGAGATCTTGTCGAAAGGCTCCTTATTCTTGACCCACAAAGAAGATTATCGATCGAGCACATCAAAAACCATGAATTTTTTGATGGAGTTAGATTCAGTCGCGAACTGTGGAAGGTTAAAGCCCCCAGATTAAAGCCTTATGTTCCACCGGCACAAGAACCTCAATTGATCATGCTCAACAATACATTTTCGACCACACCGCCAGCATCACGAGTACCACCGCAACCTACTCCATCAAACGGCAACTCAAGGCCACAACCCAGGATAATCACTGAACTTCCTCCACCAACTCAGCTGGATATTGAATGGTCGCCCGTATTGACACGGAACAATGAACGCATCTTGAAATTGGGAAACTTAATGGTTCTATCGTCGCCGTTACCACATAGTCCCAACTCAAGGAACGGTGAAGAGGTTCCCGAAAAGAAAGGAGGATTTGCTAGATTTTTCGGAGGTTCAACGACCAAGAAAAGAGCAAGGCTTGTGATGGTGACATCAAGTGCGAGAATAATTCTTGCTGCTGCGGGAGGCGACGAGAAGAAAACTAAAACAGAAATTTCCTTACTAGCTTCCGGTTGCTCGTGTAGAGTGCAATCTGATTCCAAAGGTCAATCTGTGTGGTGCGTGGACACAGTAAGTTGTTCCAAGCACAATAATCTATCCAATACTAATCATAAATAGCGCGGGACACATTATACATTCGAAGATACCAAGACTTCAACAACCGCCATTGATCCTTCGAAAACATCGGCACAGGAATGGATTGAAGCCATTGAGAAAGCCAAAGATATGGCTTTATCACAAAATATGGTTGGCTCTTATAACAGTGACACTGGATTTGATATGTCATCCGCCGCCACGAGTCCTACTAGCACCCTTCATGGACCAAGCATCTATCAAAATAGTTATGATCCTGGTGATCGGTCAGGTCGAAATCATTTAACCAAGAGTCAAGCTAGCCTTGGAGGAGAAGAATCCTTAGGCGACGCTAAGAAGAAGTCACATCGTTTCAGTAAACGGCAATCTAAGAACGGACTTTCAACACCCTTCTAATGGTTATCCGTGGGGCTCAAGAATAAGATTCATCGAGTTTTCGAGTCATTTAGGGTGGGAAAGCGTTTGGACCTAGGTTCCGAGACTTCCGCGACACGGCAATTCTAGAAAAACACGAGTCCATAAACTTATCCCATTTGTCACACATCAAATGATGTATTTTCCAATCATTGTCCATTTATCGATCGGCATTTGCTAGCGTGGCGCAAGGTCTCGGGATTTTTTTACTTGGTTGGTGCATCTAAAATGCAGCATTTGATAGCCCTTTCTTTCTCGGTTTCATGGAGCTGGAAGCAATTTATAACGACTTGACATGAATTTCTGTTACTTTTACTTTTCTTCGTAGCCATAACTCTCAGCTGCTACATTACTCTCTCAACTTTCGCCTTCAAACTCGCCGTGCATCCATCACTCATTTCTTTGCCACGATTTGTCGAGACGGAGAACAACCCAATGGTCTTTATATATTTGCATCTGTGAAGCAAATGTAATTAAGACTTAGGTATTTTGAAGAGTTTTCTCTCTTCCCTTTTGAGCGTTATCACATCTCAGCTTTTTTGTACACGGCGGATCTTTGATTTCGACGTATTCCATCCTACTTCTTTTCTTTTGTTACAAGTGGCAGCTCGTGTTTGAGAACTATGAAAGATGGACGGGAGAGAGGTTTTTTTTTTAATAATTATATTCGCTACCTACTAGGTACTTAGCTTGCTGGAATACAATGGATATGGACAGATGGGCAGTACTTTTTTTCTTTTTTGGTATCTTTTGGGATTTGAAAATTCGAAATGCGGGATTGGGAATCGATCGCGTTTCAGGGAATTTTTTCATATTGGGATTTAGGAGAGAGATGGGATGGGGTGGGATGGTAGGATGTTTGATTGATGTGTTGATTGAGTTTTAGAGAGGTGTGAAAGGGGGAAGGGGAAGATAGAAGAGAATGGAGGGGTTGGAAGAGAGGAAGAGGAAAAAGAAAGAGGAAAACCAAGATAGGATGGGATGGGATGGGATGGTAGAATGGATGGATGGAGTAGTATGGCGTGGTTTAGTACGGAGTAAGATCTTGAAGAAAGAAGGTAAATGCATATATAAATGCATCTGTAAATCAAATACGGATATAAGAAAGACTTTTGAGAAAAACAAAAATGAATTGAGAAGAGTGGTGCAGACAGAGTAGATGAGATGAGATGAGATGAATTGAGAAGAGTTGTGATGTGATGTAATAGAAAAGGAGAGAGAAGAGAAGAGGAGATGGGAAACTATTAAATCAATTGATTTGTGTATTATTTGGAGATTTGTATGGTTTTTTCTTCTTTTTGAAATGTGTGTGTGTATATATGTATATATGTGTGTATATAATAATTTATTTCTCAATTCGTTTCTTATTTTTATTTTCTCTTTTAAAAGGAGGGGAGGGAGAGGGGAGGGAAGTGGAAAGGAGTGGAGGGGAGTGGAGGGAGTGGAGGGGAGCGAGGAAGTTTGAATAGGTAGGTAGGTAGGTAGGTAGGTAGGTAGGTAATTGTATAGATAGATAGATGAATAAATAGATAAATAGGTAATTATATGGATAGGTAAATGAATAGATAGATGGATAGGTATGTATCTAGACAGGTGTATAAATACATCAATATATGAATGAGTAAGTTGAATATATTCATCAGATGTGTTAGATTCGGATGTACTACATGCTATATACTATGTACTATATACTATGTATATAGTTGGAATATCTAATTAGAATATGAATTTTTCATAATTAATTAGTTGCATATAGATGATAGATACATACTCATTTGATATTCTTCGATTTACATCAATTTGATTTGCCCTCTGATAAGTTAGGAATGTTGGGTAGGGATGGGGGTTTCTTTGGGATGTGAGGGTTAACATCATCTCGTCTTGTCGACATACTTTTTTCATGGATAGCATCTCATCACTTTATATCAACGATAATAGCAATGATAATAGCAATAGCTAATCATTCACTTTTCATCCTATCTAAACCCCTCATCCTTCTCATTCACAGTAACCCCAATCACACCCCTCACAAATCCTTCTTCACAAATTCCTCAAATTCCGACTTGTACTCCTCCCTCCACCTACTCAACGGTAACCTCCCATTTACCACATCCCCCGCTGCCCACGCCATCCTCTTGCGATCCATCTCCTCACTCACATCCCCATCCGGACAAACAATATAGAATTTCCCTTCTCCCATCTTCTCTTGCAAATACTCCGTCACTTGATCCGCGGACCATGCTCCCTTGGGTTTCTTCTCCAATCCCACTTTCTCTACCTTGTCTGCATTCACGATAAAAGGCGAGCCGCTCCCTGTCAGGCCGGTGTATGCCCACCCTGGCACGAGGAGATGAACACCTATATTCTTCTTCTCGCGCAAATCGTAGGATAGATGTTCGGCGAGCGTTTTGACAGCGGCTTTTGAGGCGTTGTAAGCAGGGTTTCCAGGGGGATTGGTAATTCCTTGTTTGGAACCGGTGATGATGATAGAGGAGGGGTTGGTGTGGGATGTTATGAAGGGGAGGAGAGTATTGATGCCGTTTATGACACCGAAGAGGTTTACGGAGAGGATTTTACTGAAGTATGAGGAGGAAGAGGGGGTGGCGAAGGAACCGCGGGTGGAAAAGCCTGCGTTGAGGAAGAGGATGTGGAGGGTCCCTGGGAGCGGTTAGTTTATTTGCTTAATTATCTTTCTATTTCCCCGTTCTATTCTTCGATTCAATGAATAGGTAGAAACTCATGTATCCATTATCCAGAATCAAAAACAACCCCCCCCCCCCTAGAAAAGTTAGAAACATACCATCAAAATCCCCCTCCACAACATCCTTAACACTTTCCCACTCCTCCTCAACTCCAACATCAATATTCAACCCTGCCAGCTGTCCCTCTCCATGCAACCCACCCAACCACGTCTGCGCAGCCCCCAAATTATCTGCATTATTATCAACCAAAATAACATTCAATCCCGCCTTTACACATTTTTCCGCAAAACTAAATCCGATTCCTGAGGCGCCGCCCGTGATCAAAGCTGTACTGCCTGGTTTCAAGGAATGGACGGGTGACATGTTTGCGGATGTTTTTGTATTCTTGTTCGAACGTGATGGGTTTGTATGGAACGATTTCGTAAATCGGGAATGGGTATGAGAAAAACGAGAAAAGTTGTTGGATCCCGTGATACGCTGTTGGTGTGGTAAAAGACCCGAGTTTGAGATAGAAGACGAAGGAGAACTGTGAAGCTTTACTTGCAGAAGAGATATTGAACGATGGGTTTGTGAGGAATAGAATCTTGATCTTGAGGTTTGGAGTATAGTTTGGAGAGGGAATGAACTCTTCATTTGTATGATTGAGAAGCTTTATAGAAGAAATAGAGGAAGGAGGGGAAGGATCTGTTGTTACTTTCTAAAGCGCTTCGAGGAATGAGGGGTTAATGGAGCTCAGCTCGTCTGCATCGTGACGTATCACCTTATAAATTCGAACGAAAGCAAAACGCATCTTTCCTATTATGGAATAAGCTTTAGATGTACGAGATGATTAGATGGATACCTACTGGCAAGTGTGCAGATTCTTTGCATCTGGAAATAGGATATAGGAGATAACCTTAGATTCAGAAAGGCTTGATGTATTCCGGAGTTGCCGAGTTTACACGGTAGCAGGGGTAGCTATCTACCTAGGTACTCGGTGTGAATGAACAACAGACTCGAGAGAGACTGAAATTTAGTGAGTTTGCTTCCACTACATAAGTCCAAATCCTCAATGTTGTCTTCTGGACGGGAGCTAAGCTATGTACAGAAACAAGCAATTAGTAAATAGAGACTACAATAGACAAACCAAACGCCCTCGTCAGATCTGCCTAGCTACATAGGTAGGATCGTTTATTTTGATTGGCATTCAATCGTACTGTACCAACACCAAATTTGAGCGAGCAAATATCAATTCAATTAACCCAGTGTTATCTTATCGCCGAACAGCTCCGTATCTCCTTCAAGCACCCAGGTGTCAGTATCAGGTGCTAATAAGTCATTGTCTTGAAAGTGTCATTTATGCTAATACTCGTTCTTCGTTTTGATCTCATCTCGCGTCTCATCGCCTATTTCTAGGAATCCCCCATTTATCCATACAATAATTATTACACACAAACAGAAGATCATTCCATCCATTCCACCGAATCAATTCCTAACTCCCTCCAAATTGTCTTGATATCATGAATGAAAACCGATCTTCAATCTTAATCCCATACCTTACTAGTCTATCTACCTCCAGAAAACATGCTTCAAGATTCTAACCCGTAGTCCTGACTTTTCCAGTACTGATCATTAAAGAGGCAAGTTCCTTTACATTGGTACTTCCCCAAACACCATCTGCACCCCCCTTTCTCCATTCATCGCTTGTAGCATCCTCTCCACCGCCTCTCATTCCATCACCAGCAATGATTTCCAAATCTCTCTTTTGCGAACTGATCCATTTTCTAATAAATTCTGTAGGATTTTTCGAAAGGGCATCAAAGAATGAGTGTTTTGATTTGGAATTAGCAATGGCTTGGACCATAACCGCTAGTTGTTTGTCTAATGTTGCGAGCTCAAGAAGATTGGCAGCATAAGCGGGGTTTCTGGTGGCAGCTTCGAGAGCAGCTTTCAAAGGATCTTCAACTGTTACTTGCACGTCGTAGATCGTTGGTTGAGGGTTTTCGTGGAACTCTTTGTCTACACGGATAGTGTAATGGAGACGAACTGGCTGGAGAATTGTAGTATGTGAGATAATGGCATCACCAAGCTGGGGCCAATATCCTTTTTCTCGACCTGGGAAAAGCTATATAGTGTTAGTGTGGATGATCGGAAAAAATCTAGTAATCAACATACTGGTCTGAGTCTCTCGTCAAGCTCAAAGGTTCTCTTTTCATCATCGTCCGCAAGTCCCATGGCTTTGATATAACTCCAAATACCCATTGTGACTTCTTCACGAGTACCAACATTAGTATCCAAGATAGCTGCGAGAACTGGACTTAATTGAAATCTTTCGGGTGTTTCATCGCGGACCAGGTTGATGACAATATTGCAATTCTCGTCACCTGACCTCTTGAATTCTAATTGGTCAAAGTCTGCAGCTGCTGGAAGACCATTGGCATTTGGCGCAACACTAGGTTTCTTCCACTCCACACTCTGATCTGCTCCGTCTTTGGTTCGTTGATTTCGATCAAAGTCGACTGTCATAGATTTAAAGAAATGTGAAAATTTATACAGTCGTCCCGGAGGTCTCGTCTTCTTCTTCTTGTCCACATCCATTGAATCGGCTCCCGCTTCCGCTTCCTCATCCTCATCGTCGCTATCATCACTTTCCTCCTCATCATCATCCAATAATCTTCCCTCGATCTTAACCCGAAATGAAGAGTCCATATTGGTGCTAAAATCAAAAGCATCGACATCCAGTGTATTATCCGATTGCCAAGGTTGATCTTCCACAGTATTACTGATCCAAAGTCTTAACGTTCGATGTCTCTGTAAATAATCAGCCCTGCCCGGACTGCCCATACTCTTGATAACAAACCTTAACATTCCTATCCACGCTTTCCCGGATGTCCAGTCTCTTCCTAGTCATTGTCGCATCCAATCTTCTTTCAATGTCTCTCAACTCTCTGTATCTCTGCACGCCATCCCCAATAATCACATCCTCTACTCCATCTGGAATGTTTTTATCCGTTGGTTCGCTTGCTCTCTTTTTCGCCGCTTCCTTTTGCTTGAGGATAAGCTGCTGCTGCTGTTGATATTGTTGGGCCGACATTTGTTCTCTAGTTTGTGCCGCGGCCGCAGGTGCTACAATTGCGCATTAGCTCAGTTCAAGATAATAAATTTATAAACAAGAGGATATGTTTTCAACAACGCAGGGCAAAGTTTGACTCGATGGATAGCAGGCTGAGAAGAAAGATGTAATTGTTTGAAAAAGAGGAATCGTTAATAGGGAAAATCAACGTTTAATATGAGATAACTGGGCGCAATATTTATTTCGAGCATGTACATACCTATACCTCTTCTATTACCACCACCGTGAGACGCCCGTGAAGGTGTCCCTTGTTGATAGGAACGGTATTGCGCCTGCATCTTTAAGACTACAGATGCGAATTGGCGCTTGGGGAAAGTTCAATGATTGGGGCCAGATAATAATCTAAAATTGGAATTTGCGACCTTTCAGGTTCTTTCCCGGTGAAACTGTTGATGCAGAAACTGTGATTTGTTTCGTTGGACACTCACGGAAGTCAACTTGATTAATAGTTACAATTACTTCTCAGCCTTTCGCGTTCAAACGCGACGGCCACTAGTCTGGATTTGGCTTAGGTAAGCGATGTCAATTCACCTCAAGTACATGCATGTATCAGCCCTTTCATTCTCCGTGACAGAATTCAAATATCGTATCACTAGACAATTGATTTGAATATTGATTGTATCTGATTTCTTTTCTTATTTGAGACCTCATGATCTATCTTTGAAATTAATAGCACCACAATTGTAAAAACGCCTGTGCTGTGTACAATGATTGCCGCCGATCCATTCATTCATTCATTCATTCAAAACCTAATGCTCCCAACTCCGATTATGCTCATGTCGTATCCAGCAATCAATGCCCACCCATATGTCTCGTTTCATCAATGTCTATCGACTCCTCTCTAGCTTCTTCCATCATCTCCTCCATTTAACGACCCATTAAAAGTGCAGGCTTTTGAGCCGGCTCAACAGGTTGCGGTGGCATTCTCTCTATCTGCTTGATCAAGAACTCTCTCTCATCAATGAATTGCTCATCATCTGTACGATCTTCTAAGAAATGTTTTAAGAAATTCAATAACCTTTCCCGGTTGTTGAGCAGTATCCTCTGTACAGCCATGGATTTATGTGGGTTTGCCACAAAAACTTTGAAGACATGGAATCCTTCATATTGTACCATCTTCCTCTCATCCCGAAGAAGATTCATGCATATCTTTAAATGTTCTCCTCGGTCAACATATGCTGTCATGACAGCATAATTGGCTCGATCCAGAAGAATCTCACCGAGAAGTTTTATGGACTGCCTTTTGGTAACATAACTTGCTGATTGGACTAGAATATTGTTGTACTTGTCAAAAAACATATCGAAATTGGTTGCCAAATATTGTGCTACAATTTGTTTGTGCTTGGTCAACAGTTCCTGTACCTGCATTAGCTTTATTCTTTCCAAAATGAATGCATTACCTACCCTAAAAGTTGTGAAAGCATCTGCTCCAACCTCGAATGATCCTTGGTCAATCCAATTGAAGAATTTCCAGAAGACTCCCTCTCCAGTCTGTTTGATTTCGGGTTGTATAGCAGTCAAGCCTTTGGTGCTAGCATCTCCCTCCTTGATATCGTTGTACAAAATGATTGCCGCTGCAGCATCACTCTTTAGAACCTCTCGTAGAACTGTACCAGCAGGTGTAGCACTTTCTTTATGTTCGTAGCCATTGCATAGTTCAACCAGTACTTCCGGTCTATTATTTATAACATAACTAAGCGCCATAGGTTCACTCTTGGGTGACGCTGTTACGGGTCGGAACCGTAGGACATAAGAGAATATAACCTGGGCATCTTTTCTCGATTCGAAGGGAAGACGATACAGATTAACGGCGAGGAGGTAAAGTAGATCTTCCTGGATCATTCCAGTTACCAGCTGATGTACTTGCTCGGGGGTGCTTTCTATTTCTGAGAGGTAATCAGTAATTTGCAGCAAGGCAAGTCATAAATGAACAAATCAACCAACCTTGTGTTCCTTGTAGAATGAATTTCATTTGAGATAGAGCTTTTGCCAGCTCTTCAGCCTGTCGAATAGTCAGTTCATCCATAATTCACTGCTGACTGCAATGCGCCAAAAAATATATATACCTTCACAGCACCTCCAGGGCCATCGAGCTTCAATATCAAGTCCCTGGCCTGCTTCGATAGATCCACCGTATTGGGACGCGGCTTTCGCCCGAATAGAAAGGACATGTTTTGTACTTGAGGTCAAATTGTTTGCGATTATCTTGAGCTTCTCTTCTTGTGTTTACGGTGGCTCGATCAAAATCCGATGTGTTGGCATTCAACAAGGATTTTCCGAATAACTTGTGAAATTGGCATGAACATGTATGAGATCATCTGTCAATATCGTGACATTTTTAATATGTAGTTGAACCGTTTTTGAAAGATGTATGCAATCATAATATGATTTCATCCTAGGACCTTCCTTCCACTTTCCATCGAACCTTGACCTTACCAGTGTCTATTGATATTTAGGAGTTTGCCCGAAGTTTAAGCGAGCCATCCTGGTTTATTTCCCCAGCAACGTTGACGATGGGATGTTCATTGTGGAAGTCTTTGGTTTTTGATAGATGAAGTTTATATTGCATAGTCTTCTTTCAATCATCAATCTGCTATTGAGATCAACGATGGCACATTTATATTATGCTGTTATGGGTGCATATAAAACAGTTCTTGAATTTGATACCTGTCCATCTTCTTCACTCTATCTGATGCATTCCTGAGTAGTGTAGTTTCCGATCCTCGACTCTTATCATAAAAAAACACGTGCTGATAGTGACTTGAAAAAAAATCCTTAATCCCACATGAAAAAAATCCAGATGATTTTCGAGTAATTAATTTATTTACATTTGATATCTCTTTACCAGAATCTCCGTTATTATTGTTCTCTGGCAAAAAAGTGAGAATACATCATAAAATCTTATAAAATGTCTGCCCAGGTTCCAGACATCGAGAAGTATGCACCATCAGATTCTGGTAGTTCTGAGGCATCTGATATCCTTGATTTGAAAGATGATGAGGGATGGGAAGATGCTGAGCCAGAAGAAGAAGAACAAAACCAATTTGTATCATTGTTAGATGATGAAGTTTTCTCCGATATGATTGCTATGATTCA
This sequence comes from Botrytis sinoallii, assembly GCF_014898435.1. Classification (NCBI taxonomy): domain Eukaryota; kingdom Fungi; phylum Ascomycota; class Leotiomycetes; order Helotiales; family Sclerotiniaceae; genus Botrytis; species Botrytis sinoallii. The sequence goes on along the minus strand of NW_024066029.1, from coordinate 578,835 downwards.
ACATTGCAAGGAGAAATATGGCTTTGATTTCTTAGAAGTCAGACAAAAGTTGGGCCTAGACTTCTATGGCAGTATCAAACTTACCAATTATCTAAGATCTAAGACTCAAAGTGGTGAGAAGCCTTCTCAAAATATTTCCCAGGCCGACTTGGAAGATGAGAAATACCTCAAGCCAGTTTTGGAGGACGATGCTTTTCTTTTTTGCCTTGATGATCTTCCTGATATCATCGAACAAAATGAAGGCGCAGGAAATGGCAAGGAAGTCGAATCCGGACCCCTCGTCACTCGTGTATCTGAGTTAGAAGAGGAGCTCAGAAGAATTCAATCTCAATTTGAAAATTACAGAAACACTGTCAATGAAACTCTGGATGAACGTTGGAACAAGTCCGCGGGACCTTCTGAAGCCAAAAAGGAGGAGAAGCGAGATGATGATAGCCAATATTTTACTTCTTATTCATACAATGGTCAGATATCTGCCCACCTTCCACTCCATACTGCCTAACTAACGTCTTACAGATATCCATGAGACCATGTTGAAAGATACTGTTCGTACCGATGCCTATCGTGACTTCATCTACAACAACAAGTCTCTTTTTGCCGGAAAGACTGTTTTGGATGTAGGTTGTGGCACAGGTATTCTTAGTATGTTCTGTGCCAAAGCTGGTGCAGCTCGAGTGATTGGTGTCGATAATTCGGACATCATTGAGAAAGCCCGCGAGAACATTTTCAACAACGGCTTCGCAGATAAAATTACTTTACTCAAGGGTAAAGTTGAGGAAGTCAATCTCCCTGTTGAACACGTCGACATTATCGTTAGTGAATGGATGGGCTATTGCTTGCTATATGAAGCTATGCTCGACAGTGTCATTTGGGCTCGAGACAAGTACTTGAAGCCTGATGGATTAATGGTTCCAAGTCACATGAACATGTGGGTTGCTCCCGTTGCGGATCCAGATTACGTAGCCGATCACATCGATTTCTGGAGAGATGTTTATGGATTCGATATGAAAGCAATGCAAGCTGGAATTCACGACGATACACAAGTCCTCGATATGCCAGCTAGTACGATCTGTGGCGAACCTTTCCCATTCTTGCAATTAAGTCTGCACACAACCACGGTCAAAGATCTTACTTTCAAAAGAAAATGGGAGTCGAAGCTCACTCAGGATGTCGACACATTGGATGGCTTCATGATTTGGTTTGACAGCTTCTTCATGCCCTCACGAAAAGACGAGGTTCCTGAGAATGCAAAGGCTGAGGAATGGGCCAAGCAGGAGAAAAAAGGAATTGCATTTACAACAGGTCCAAAGGCTAAGGTAACACATTGGAAACAAGGTGTGTTGCTCATCGATACTGCCAAATATCAACCAAAGGAACATAAGGCAGGTGAGCAGATCAGTGGAGAGTTAGAGTATCTAGTTGCCGATGATTATTCAAGAGCTCTAACTATTGGCATGGACTGGAAGTTCGATGGTGAGGAGGCTGCCAAATCTCAAACATGGAAGATGAGATAAACTGCCTGGTTGGTAGATGAAATGGTAAAATGGGATGATTTGCTGAAGTTAAGAGTACCATGAAACCCTTGGCAGTAGGATAAAGATTGTCGGTTCCGCTGAGGTTGGCCTTGCAAGAATAGCTCTCGCTGGAGTAGTAAGTCCATACTTTTGGGAAGTATTGAGTATGCTCGTAGTTCAGATAAAGTAGATCTCCACAACCATTTCCCATATTATATGCTATTTGTGTGACCTAGAGATTTCGATACCCCGAATATGAATGAATTCTAGCTAATACTTGCAAGTTCTTCTTTTCAAGAATCTTCACTTGAGATTTCTTGGTGTATTTACATTGATAAATCATTTCCATTGTTCATTATCTATCCGGATTGGAGATATTTATAATCATCAATCCTTCACTCTCTTTCGGAGATATCTTGGAGATAAGCTCGGGACATAATCTGCATGACGAAGTATGATCCCTACCTTATTGTAATCGCGAATCCCGGCATTGGTCAGCGATAGGCATCGACCATAACCTTTTCTACTAATTGTTTGCACTCACTTCCAACCGACCGATGATGGCTATATCATTCATCTGTCCCGGCTAGTGTGATATTTAGACGGCAGCTATATCGCTTCCATGTACATATATATATCTTTATTAACTGATTCAATTCCTCAAGGTTCTCGACCGACTCCACAACAACAATGGCGCCCGATAGAGGCACAACACAGTCTCCGGACTACCAATCAATCTCCACTCGCACATCTGAAGACAATGACAATGCACTCCGTCGTAGACGAAGCGAACAACGAAGATTCATAGCTGCACACGCGGAAGAAGGACAGAATTTCACAGTGCGAGGTATACTCGTTGGACTGGGCGTCGGATTGATAATATGTTTTTCCAACATGTATTTTGGTCTGCAGACCGGTTGGGTTTCTTCTATGGCCATGCCGGCTTCCCTGATCGGATTCGCGTTCTTCAAAACTCTGTCGAAGCATCTTGATCTACCATTTACGCCGGTGGAAAATGTATTGGTACAAACGGTCGCTGGATCAATGGGGACAATGCCATTGGGTTGTGGATTCGTGGGGGTTATGCCGGCATTGAATTATATGTTGAAGAAGGAAGAACAAGGGCCAATTTTCTTAAGTACTTGGAAACTTATCCTCTGGTCGTTGGGATTGTGCTTTTTCGGGGTGGTGTTCGCGGTTCCGTTGAGACGACAAGTTATTATTAAAGAGAAATTGAAATTTCCATCCGGTACAGCGACTGCGTTGATGATTGGCGTTTTACATGGGAAAGAGACTACTGCAGGTGGACCGCCCATCTCGACTTCCGAAGACCTAGATGGGACAGATGGTATAAACGAAAGAGAGTCTAGAAATTATACAGATGAGAGTGTGGCGGATGTTGAGGAGGTGAGCAAAGCTGAAGGTAGCAGCTGGAAATCAAAGGTTAAGTTGTTAGTGATTTCATTTGGAATATCAGGACTCTATACACTTGGAACTTATTTCTTTCCCATATTGCGGAAATTACCAATTTTCGGAACAGCAATTGCGCAAAATTGGTTATGGACTTTAAATCCTTCTCTTGCATACGTCGGACAGGGAATCATTATGGGTCCAGCGACAACCACACATATGCTTCTTGGAGCTATCGTTGGCTGGGGAATACTTTCTCCTCTCGCGAAAAACAGGGGTTGGGCTCCTGGGCCAGTCAGTGATTGGGAAACAGGAAGCAAAGGCTGGATTGTTTGGATTTCGTTAGCTATAATGTTAGCGGACTCTGTAATCAGTCTTGGATACATTGCTCTAAGCCCTTTGATCAATAACAGCGGAGATTATGTTAGTGAGGCTCAACAAAAGATCAAGAGACGGGATTGGTTGGGTCTTCTTTCATTTGGAGCACCACAATCGAACACGGGATATGCGCCTATAAACAGAGAAGAATCTTCTGGTCGTAGAGAGCAAAACGTATCAATTACTAGTAACGGATCATCATTTTCCAGCAACAATCTTCAGCCAGAATTGAAAGATCTACCAGAACCCGACGCCCCTTTAGAGCATCTCGTCAATACCCGCACTGTCTGGATAGGCCTCATCCTCTCCATTGTCTTCTGCATATTTAGCATCCGCATCGTATTCGAAGGATTAATCCCCCTCTACGCAACCATCCTCTCCGTCCCAGTAGCCCTTATTCTCTCTATCATGGGTGTCCGCGCCCTCGGAGAAACAGATCTTAACCCCGTCTCTGGAATCTCAAAATTAGCCCAATTATTTTTCGCTCTCATAATTCCCCAAAGCAATAAAAACTCCATCCTCATAAATCTCGTCGCCGGCGCCGTCTCCGAAGCAGGCGCTCTTCAAGCAGGCGATCTAATGCAAGATCTCAAAACTGGTCATTTGTTGGGCGCAGCTCCAAATGCACAATTTTGGGGTCAAATCATTGGGAGTGCAGTCGGTGCAGTGGTTAGTGCGCTCATCTATAAGCTTTATACAAACGTATATCAGGTTCCGGGGGATCTATTCCAGGTTCCAACGGGGTATGTGTGGATTTTCACGGCGAGATTGGTCACTGGAAAAGGATTACCGGATATGGCTGCACAGTGGGCCATGGGAGCAGCAGTTATTTTTACGGGAACGACGCTTTTAAGGATATGGGGCAAGGGTAAGAGAGTTTGGTGGTATGATTATGTTCCTGGGGGAATCGCGGTGGCTGTTGGTATGTTTACTTCATTTCTTTTGCTTCCCCTCTTTTCTTTTCCTCTCTCCCCCAACCAATCATCCAACCAATTAATAAACTAACCACCACAAAAAGGCATGTATAACACCCCCGCCTTCACGCTCGCCCGCGCAATAGGCGGCTTTATCAATCTCTACTGGCGCTCCTATCGCAAACGAGAAGAAACCCCCATCGTCGTCTTGGCAAGCGGATTGATTCTCGGAGAGGGCGTGGTCAGTATTGTTAACTTGGGGTTGGCGAGCGCGGGGGTGCCGCACTTGTGAGGAGGCGAGAACGGAGAGGAAGGAGGAGAGTGGTGTATAGGTTTCATTTGGTTTGAATTCTTTAGGTTGGCTTTATTTAGGCTGGGTTCGTTGGACTTTGATGTGAATCTGAATTTGAATTTGATTATTTGGGGATGGGGTTGGGGTTGGGGATAGATAGATAGATAGATAGATAGGTGGTAAGGGAATAGGTATATAAAGACATAGGTATATATATATACACAGGCTTATTATAGTATCTACTTGAAATGGATAATATTTTACAATCTCACAATCTAGAAGCATATGAAAACACAGGAACGATACAAGATCTGCTCACAAGTTATTAGCTTAGTTGATTGTTTGAAATAATAAATAACTAACTTTTTATGTCACTAAGTAACTACTTGTAAGACTATATTTATATTGTGCTATATACCACACTCATTGCATCATTTAGAATATTCACACATGTTACTCCACTCCACTCCACTCCACTTAACAATTTCTCTGCATCAAAAAACGTTCAAATAGTTTCATTTTGCATATTTCATTTCATTTCATATTGTTGTCGGATGTGCATTTCCCATTCAATCATTTCATCTAAGTCCTCGCTTGCGCGAAACCTCTTTTAGCACTCTCTTCCCACTCCTCCACGTTCGGCCCTTCCCATCTCTACTCTTTACTCTCCCATCTTCTCATTGACCAACATCAATCATAAATACATATCATGTCAAGTACGAATTATACATCCTCCTCCCCTCTCTCTTCTTTTCCCCCTCCTGAAAAATCTACACTTCATTTAATTTCATCCCGCCCCAACGCTATGCTTGTATCCTTACGCATGCTCGCTCTCATATCACGTATCTCAGCCACCAGCTCATCTTATCCTTCCTAATCAACACATTCCTTCCCATCATTGTCTGGCTTCTTAATCAAGAAGCCAAAACTAATATACACAACTCAATCACTCATACACATCGCATTTCTTTCCTTCTTTGCAATCACCCAACCCGCAAGCCATGCAATTTCAGATGCACATTAATCAAACGTGGACCATCCAACCGCCTTAAAAGTCCGCGCTCATCTTCCAAAAAGCACGATCTTCCATCAGATGAGAAAAGAGTATCGAATGCTCCCCTTCTAGAGAACCATTCCCATCAGTCCCTCATCTATGAAGTCCCAAAGCTTACATTCCACATGCATCCGTCCGTTTCGGCATGTCCACATAATATAATAAACAGAAGTTTATCGTCCACCCCCTCCTGCCCTCTTTTCCTCAAAAATGACAAAAAAAAACTCGTACATGGTACGGTATTACTCCAAAACAAAACTCCCGCTCCCATTTATGAAATCAAAGGGTATGCTATGCGCCACCCTGTATATGTGCGTAAAACCTCTAATCGCCGAAATCTCATGTTCCAGTCATGACGTGAAAGAAGGAATTTTTGTAAGAAAAACTGGACAGAAAATATAGTAGAAAATTATTATTTGGATTAAGATGATGCAGGTCACCTTACCGATCCGATCAGTCTGTTGACTCGGGCACTTCAGAATTATTCGTGGTTTCTGTGGTTGATTCTTCAACCTTTGTGGGATCAGGCGGTGGTTCCGCAGTACCTGAGACATCAACCTTTTCAAGATTGCTTTCGGTAGTGGGTTCAGAATCAACACCAGCTGATGCATCATTGGCAGTTTCAGGCTTAGTATTCTCTCCAGTATTCTCTCCAGGAGAGTTATCGACGGCTGGTGTGTCACCTTCGGTACTAACATCCGTCACAGGTCTTTCATCAGCAGTCGAAAGATTGTAGTGAGGTCCCACATCAATATCGGCCGTAGCATTGAGAGCCTCGTTAGTAGCATCCAGCCTTTCATCGTATATCAATGGCCGCTTTGTGTCTCCCCTCGGAGTTGTAGAGCCAGTGTCACTGCCAAGTGAATCCTTATCAGGTTGAAGAGGTTCTGGTCCTTTCTGAGGGGGGTTCTGTACTGGCGATTCGTTGGAGGGTGATGTTGAGGATTGCAATGCTGACGGTTGCATTTTATGAAACCAACCTCCGCGCTCCCATTTTCCTGGTTGGTACAAGCACGAATCTCGAACTTTACTATCAACAATGCCTTTTAGTAAAACGTTCAGCCGTTTGAAGTCGATGGGCTTCAATACCCAGCCGTCAAAGCCAGCATCGATATATGTTTGCCGTTCACGCTCAACAAGAGAAGCTGATACGGCAAAAATAGGTACTCTTCCATTGAGCTTGGCTCGAGGCGACAGATCGAGATTAGTTTTTTCGAATGATCTGATCATCTTTGTTGAAGTAAGTCCATCGACTATCGGCATTTGCATATCCATAAGTACTACGTCAAAACGTTTATCTGCCGATGAAGTCGCTGCAGCGGATTTCTTGACATTGTCTCCGTAGGCACTTGCGCACTCTTCCCCATTTATGGTGTGGTAAACCTCATGGCCACTTTTGTCCAGTCTCTTATTGATTATACGACTATTAACGGGATCATCCTCGGCGACCAAAACCTTCAAATTCTCTGTATTTAAAGGTTTTGACTCTATTTTGGGTGATGCTTCATGCGGCGCGTCTTCGTGTGATCCCCCTTGTGAAGATGTTGATGGGATGTGAAGATTGAATTGCACCTTCGCGGCAACTGGAGGAGCATTTGTGTCGTTCGCGCTTTCCGCAAATTCGTCTGGCATCCTGACGGCTCTCACTGGTGTTTTGCTGCCAGCAACAGTTCCGCTCCCCACGCTTCTTGACTCTTCCAATTTGAGACGTTCATGCGTGGTGTACGAGGCCGAACGTTTCAACTTTGGGGATTGACCTGATCTCGAAGTAAATGTAGTTTCAGGCATACTATTTGAACTGTGTCGGTCTCTGCTATTAACACGCTGCAAAGGTTCTCCCTGTGTATTACCAACCGGGCCAGAGATAGCATCAATGAATCGATCCACATCACTCCTTCCGCTAGCTTTACTACTGTTATTACTTTTGTAGCTGTGCAAACTTGCAATCTCTTCTATACTGTGCTTGCGAGCAAGCGAAGAAGGATCGGGGGTTGATTGTTTGAGATGTCCTGATGACTTGACAAGGGTGACCTCGCCAGGGGTACCTGCAGGAGGTGGCGTCGCGAGCGGTGGTGATACAGATGATGAACTTAAGAAAGCAGCCTTCTCTTGATTCCCGGAATTTTGTGAATCATCGTCAGGAAGGAAGAAGGGTAGCTGGATGACAAATCGTGAACCCTTTCCAACTTCTGACTTCAAACGTAGCTGGCCGTCCATATTCCTGACAATTCTAGCTACCATTGCCAGGCCAAGACCTATAGTGCGATTACCATCAATGAGAGCTTTCTCATTGCCTTCATCTTCAAACGAAGGATCGCCATCAACTTGTTCGAGATCTCGAAAAATCGTATCAAGTTTTTGATTCGACATACCGGCGCCACTGTCTTCAACAATGATTTCAATATTGACTCTATTATCAATGATTTCTTGCAACCAGATTTCAACACGAACAAAACCACTCGATGTGTGTTGCACAGCGTTTGCCGTAATATTAGCAACTGCTTGCCTAACACGCCTTTGGTCTCCATGCACAAATTGTGGAACACCAGGATGCTCGACCACGGTATATTCAATGCCCTTCCGCTTCATATCGCCCTTGAACAAGTCGGTTGCCTCTCTTATAGCAGCCGGGAGGTCAAAAATCTCATCCTTGACCAGATCCATGCCTTCTTCAGTTTTCGTCAAGTCTAGTAAGTCGTTGATGACATAAATTAGTGACTTGGAGGCAGAGTGTGATTTGGCCAGGTTCTCTCTTGTTTCTTGGTCTAATGCGCCCTCGAGCGCAATCTCCAGGTAGTTAATGATTGCGTTCAAAGGAGTTCTGACTTCATGAGCCGAATTGGCCAGCAACAGTCGCGTAAGCTGACTGCTTTGTAATGCAGCTTCTTTTTGACGCCAAACCTAATATGTGTCAGTGAGAATTAACCACTTTATCATTACGTCTGTCCAATGATTCGATTTGTAATTTTGGAATAAGTGATTCTCGATGTGTAAATCATTTTAAGCATGAAAAGAGCCTTAAACATTGAGAAGGACTGGACCATTGAAATTCGTCGGAATTGTTTAAATCTTCTCGAAATTCGAAATATTCAACCAAACTACAGTCTGGAACGTTGGGTATACTGTGCACATGATAAAAACTTACCTCAATGAACTTTCCATAAACTAGACAGAGCACAGCAGCAGTTTCCACTTGTTCCTCTGTCCATTCACGGCATTTTCCAACCACAGTCTCATTCCACGTCTTGAAACTTTTTCTCGGCTCCAGATAGCCCTCAGTGCCTTCTTTGATAAATTTTTCGTACGGATTGCCTGCCCATTTGACGTTCCTGATTTGTCCAGCACGGAAGAATACGATAAAGTCTTCGCCCTCCGAGTTTAATGGTACCAAAAGCAATCCCGCAATGACGTTGAATCCTGGGGGATATCGAAGATCCGGAAAGTCTTGCTTGATGTCCTGAGAGGTGACAACGGATTTTATTTTACGCATTCGCATATATTCCAGCATAGCAAGTGCCTCGTGAGATTGATTAATCTTGCCCAATATCTTAGTCTCTCCTTTGATTGAAAGGAGGCCAAAATCAGCATCGAATAACTTCAGAAGGTCGTCAGAGGATGCTATTATGTAACCAGAAGGGTTGGCTTGTGTTGGAACTGTATTGATGAGCTTGCGAGCTTGAAGTCGTGAAGCATATGACAATCTTTCAATATTCCTTGACGCAGTATCACCTACCAGTCGGCACATCTTTCGAATAGGAAAGGAGACTCGCATTCCTTTCGGACCATAAGTATGACAAGCAATCAAGCCCCATAACTCGCCAAACGCATTGATCGAAATAGACATTGAGGATCGAACTGCCATGTTCGTCAGGTATTTAATGTGTATAGGTGACATGGCTCGCTACCGGATGTTAGTGAATATTCAACCAAGGATAGTGGTATTACCATGTGTAACTTTCAAAGGCTGATGGTATAAGGACTCACAAGATAAGCATATGATAAATCAAGAGGGTTTTCAAGCTCCTCGACACCGCGGCAGACAAGTCGTGCAGTTTCTAAATCCCTATCATAAAGAAGGCGAACTTTGTTGATTTTATATAATTCTCGAGCTTGCTTAGGAATGTCGGATGCCGGAAAATTCAGTCCTTTGTAGAGATCTTTAGTTGCTCGAGGGTCAACAAGCTCAGTAACTACTCGACCATTATATGAAGCATCGAACTGGTATATCATGACACGATGGAAACCTGTCAACTCTTTGACCACACCTACAAGAGTCTTCAGGAAAAGTTCCAAGTTCGGCGCAGTGGCAAGTTGCTCTTGCACCTGGGACATGATATTAAAGACCTCCATAGCAGCGGCTTCGCCTTTGCGCTTTCGCGCGTTTCTCAAGACTCGAAGTGGTTTGCTTGTATTGACCGTACTCTCATCGAATTCCTCCTTTGTTGGATTGCTGTTGAGTGTATCCTCGGGAGGCTCGGGTGTTTTTTCCTGTTCTGGAACGAGAGGGTAGACTTGGTCATCATCGAGTTCAAACTCGCAAATGATCATTTCTGGGTTGTCAGGGTTTATGTGCATAGCTACCCAAAGCTTTTTAGATCTATGAGTTCTTGGGTGGCGAATCGAGATTGTAAAAACTTCTGGGCCATTTGAAGCAGGATCCGCCTCTTCATCGCGAATAAAATCAATATGATCAAGTAGATTTTCCTGGTACGGTCAACAAGCTGGACTCGAAAATTGGGATTCTCACAATGACTCACCTGTTGGTCCTCGCCCAGGATATCTAGAAAGCTATCCAGTCGAAAAAGCTCCTGAGGCGTATATCCAATCATGCGTTGGGAGTTTTCACTAACAAGACGAACCAAAAGTTGATTATCCTCATGCTCTGATAACGCAATCAGTAAGCCAAAGCCTTGTATGGCTCCAGGAATGTGAATGGGTTCATCCTCGCATTTCTGCAGAACCTCTCCATCACGACCGGTAATAATGGCATGTCCTTCTGCAGTCACGATGTGCTTAAACCTGGCCGTTACTAACCCTCCAAGTCCACCGTCATCGGATACAGACATGTTCCCAGACATATTTCCAACCGATGATTGTTTTGCGCTGGAATCGCGCGTGTCAACAGATCTATCAGATGTATTGTCGAGGAACTGTTGCAAGCGACTGCCTCGGAACTCACTACGAGTTGTAGAGGTAGACGACTTGCGATCTGCTCTCCTGGGGTCAGCATTCGACTCCGTCTGACCTCTTGGGCGAGGAGTTATCTTTCCATCCGAATCTGAATATTTCGAACCCCTCCCACCTCCGTCTTTGCTTGCTACACTTGGGGGGCGTGGGAAATAGTCATTCATTTCACCCGAGGCCGAATTCCTAGCTGAAAATGAGGCTGGGGTCTGGGTGGGATCGACACTGACGACACTTCTAATTGGAAAGACCCGATCGTTGGTAGTAGATGATGGGCTACCAAGCTGCTGGTCCGAACTGGCGCTCCAAGAAGATGTTGCTTGGGCAGATGAAGCAGTATAGCCCTTGGGGATATCGGTTGGCCATAATCGTGGTTTTGTGGTTGGAGAAGCAGGAACAGGTGTAGAGCCACCTGTTGAAGTTCGCGTCCGAGATGAAGACCGAGAAGCCACTTCCATTGATTTAACTTCGTTATCCTTTGGTAATTGGGCAATTTCTTCAGGATCCGGCAGCATTGCAAGGGGCTCGTTGACCTTTATAGGTCCGCCTGTTGGGGTGACCAATTCGTATCTGCAATCCCCGTGTGATCTAATTCTGTTGATTGTATTAAAAGAAAGTGTTTGTTCGTAGCCAGCCTATTACACCTTCATGTATTTATCTTCCTTCAATTCGTAAATGCATCGAAATATGTTCGCACAATCGTTCGTAAGATAGACTTTTCCTAAACCATAAGGAATGTTGCTGTCGAATTCTTTCCCGTTCCAATAGCCCTAAGTAAAATTTCCAGGCGCAGTGAATGAGAGTAGTGAAATGAAATGTCCTTGTCGAAGTTAAACAATCAAACGATCATGCATGCATTTTTGTGTTCGATAAAGCAATGATCTTGGTAGCGATAGTGAGTGACTGGAAGAAAGATCGAGGGGTTTGTACTGATAATTCGACACGCTCGGGAAAGGAAGAGGGTATCCTGAAGTTGATTTGTTTCGCTGGGTGTGTATGGGTAAAGTTGTCACTCTTTCCGCATGTCAAGGTCCAAAGGTCTGTGATGGGGTCGAATTGTAGAAGTTGTGAAGGTTTGGAATATTCGAATATTCGCGTAGGAACTGATCTACAATACAGAGGTCAGTGGCTCGAGTGGCTCGAGAGTGGTTCAGTTGATGGATTGAGTGTGGTTGGCGAGACCGGAAGTGGCGAATGGAATGGGATCATCGAGGTAGGTATCCATGATTGAATGGATGTATGTGGGTTTTTTGGAGATTTTGGGATATTAGATAAGATCGCATTTACTTAAATTTTTTATGGGATTTTGAGACGGACTCAAACAAAACAAAAACGAGGCATGTTGATTGGTCGAGATTGGTGTGACTTATATAATATGATAAACTCTAATCTCCACCATAAAATCTCAAAAGTTCCTTCCCCCAAGTTCTCCAATGAGGGAGGGACTTTGGTACGTGCTACCGACCTAGCATCGACCTAGGTACGTACTCCATAGGTATTGACACCAGTGCACCATCGAGACCATCTGGGTTGACGGGACTCTAATGGAGATATATAGCCCACTTTTGTACAGGAGCAGGTAATAATGCACATCGTGTACCGAGTGTACTATGTGTTGTTGGTTGTATGTATGATGTACCTGGATATTATGCATTCGTCTACTCGGCTGCCATCGGAAATCTATCCATCTACAGCTACTCATCCAAAAAGAAAGACTCAGAACTCCATAACATACCTCCTTATTACTTCGTAGTCAGTAATGGTATTGTCATAGACGGAGAAACAAAACACCTCTCACATGTTATTACTCACCACGAGAGAAGCCACAGAAGAAATTATTATGGAGTATGGCCCAACCCTTCCGGATCCCAGGTTTCAAGTGGCTAGAATCATAGATGTCGATGAGGGGATCATCGTGGTCAAAACTCTTAATGCATTCCCAATACTATGTACGATCTACAAAGATTAGCAATCCCCCTACCCTCCGTGCTCCATAGACAGGACGATCTATAGAAGCTAGGAGTAGTTTCCGTTAGTTGATGCAATTCTTCATTCCCGTGTCTGAAAGAAAAGAAGAACAATAGGAAAAAAACCAGTCAGAGCAGAGTTGTGGTCCTACGATTTCGTATAGGGGCTTTTGAATTCTATTATACTTTTCGATATTTGAAATCTGATCAACTATCAGATTCTCGTATCGGAGATAGATATCTTTCGAGTAAATCATTACTCAAATCTGCAGATGTGATGGGTACCTAAGATGGGAATATAAATAAATCTGTTTTGAAGATCCTATGACCACCCCGCTTCTACATTGTTTGCTTTTATGCAGCATACTCCGTACAGAAGCCCTTCTGTCGATCAAAAAAAGCAATCATAGAAAAGTGTTTTATATATCGTAAGCTCAAGTGAAACAAACACTGGGCTACTCATCAGCCACTTACTCATCCTACCTCAAGCCACTCTATCAAGTTTCATCGAATCTTCTACCGGTATAACCTCTATCGACGAGCCGTGATGATATCACATACCGTCTCAATGATGTACGAAGGGTCATGCATAAGTCGTGATGAGTACATTCATTTATTTCTTACAGTTTGCGTATCACAACCACGAGAACTTTTCAGGGTCTTCTTGAGATACCGAGGGATAGGTTCAGGATACCCCAAAAAAGCAAAATACCGTCGCTATATTTAAGTTTTCCGGGGCAAAAAAGTATATAACCAAGTCCCCATAGGTATGGAGGCGTCCACTTCGCTTACCCCCTTCATATTTGATGATCGAGCAGTACCTAGGTATGTGTTGTTATCTCTTTCTCAATTAAAATATTACTATTTCCATCAAGAGTCCTCTAGGAAAATACATTCTGGTTCATACCATTGCGGTACATCTACTCGTCTGTTCTTTACTCGCCTTTGGCTTCGATTGACCTTTAAGGGTATAAATCACCACTTTCTGGATTTCTCCGCTACGCTACCACACACTACGTTCACTCCAAGGCACTAAACAATTCTATACCTAGGTATCCTTCGATCACTAATCCATCAACTTTGCTTAAAATCAAAGCATCCATCTTGATTGAGATGAGTCCCTACTAGGTAGGCATTGTGCGGAATAGTTGGTGTTCGGCACGCTTAGATTCTTTCCGCTTATCATTGTGTGCTGTGGCTAGTATGAATATTCTATTCTCTTCAACAGGAACCATTTTCCCTTTCCATACGGATATCAACACTGTAACAGACCTCAAACATGACTCGCCTTCGAGGACCTCGAGGATCAATATGTATATATCTTCATCAAACTACATACTTCAGGAACATTACCTCCGTATAATTGTGAGAGAAAAAACTTTGATTATCGCTTCTGAGTCATCTCTAACACCGTGCTGTTCAAAGCACCCCTTCATTCCCCCATTCGATAGCGAAAAGACGACAATTATGATACCAAGAGTTTTATCTACGTCTCCATACACAATTATCTAACCAATTCATTACCTTTCTACCCAAAGGTTTCGATGACGATCATATATTCTCTTCTACATCTCATATTCTCACTTGGGGCTTTCGCCACCAGAATCAGAGTTTTGCAGAATCATCGCAAACACACTCAAGACAATATGCAAGCAATCTGATGCAGAGAGGCATGAGCATTGAGTATCCATCTACCATTCCCGCAAAGGCCAAGTATACCACTGCATATGCAAGCCTCACTGAACTAGTATATCTAGTAAGTGCACACGAGTAATAATTTGTATGCGGAAGATATTGCCGTGATTTTGACAAGGCTCACTTGTATTTAGAAGTGGATACGAAAACGAAATTTTGGTTATTTCGAACTATAACTATAATATGATTACTCAGGTAACTACTAGAATATTTATATTTATACGATATAGCTAACAAAATAGTTTTTGTCACTGCTTACTAGCATTTCTCGTTCTCGTTCTCGTCTTTTTTCCCTTCCACTCTACACTATATATATGCTATGACCCCTTCATCATCTTCTCAGAAGTCTTCGGAATTGGAGCGGACACATGTTGTCCGAATCGGCCGAATCGTCGTAATCTCTCAGGTCTAGAACCGGTCCATTTCTTTAAAATCTATGCTTTAACGATAGCATATGGAAAGTTTCCACACAGTTTGTACTCCAGTCTAGAGTTCGGCGTAGCAATTTATCGTCTACCTCAGAGACTCATTCACTACTTTATATAGTGATTCACAGATATCAGCCAACACTTCTAATTCTCAAACCTTTATCGCCATGTTTCAGTATTTCGTGCTGTGTATTTCTATCTAGTCGTCTTCACAATGCGAAAGGACGTAAAAAAAAATTATTGCCACTGCGCACATTCAGTCATCCAATATGGACTTCACATTCAAGATCTCCACGCGTGCAAAGTTGTCTGTCTCAAGTAGGCGAATTTTATATGTCTTTCTTTCATCGAACTCTTGACGCGATGGTCATCTTGTATCCTCATTTGACACGGTTCATGGCTATTCAGCGGAAACATTGTTTCTGCTTGCATCTTCTCCTGTACCTCTTGTATCAAAACACATACATCATATTGACCAACAATCCAACATATGTTTCACACAAGTGGTCTCAATCCTATCTTTTCTTTCTATCAAATATGAACAAGTGAATTAACCGACCTCCCAAGCAAACAAGTCACTTGAGTGATCCTCCCCTCTCCCTCTTCCGCCAAATTGGGACCAAAACAAATAATCCCCAGTGTCCTCTCGCCCTTTCTAATCTCGTCTATTTTTCGATTAATTGATTGGGGGTATTAGTATCGAAATCCACAGATAGGAAGAAAAGGGAGAAGAAGAGAGGAAAAGAGAAGGGACGGAATGGAATGGAATGGGAAATAAAACATTACTTCTAAAATCTCAAACGAATCCTGAAAAGGATTTAGATATGAATTCTTATTCAAAATCAAAATTGCAGAATGGAGGAGATGGAAAATAAAACCTACGCGCAGAAACTGGAATGTCAAATGTTCTTTCTGGAATTTTCATACGTGCGTGGAGTGAAGTCTTGTATGTAAATTCTTTTATTTTCATTTTTGTAAGATATATCGTGATCTCAATATCAGACACAATATTATATACACATCACATCACATCACATCATAGTACATACCTAGTACATATATCAGCAATATCCCAGATCATCACGCAAACCGAATCTAAATCAAGAAATCAATAAGATAAGGAACCTATAAATATCACTCAGCCTCCCTCTCTCCCTCTCTCTTTCTTCTTCCCCTCTAACCGGAAGTTCAGATGTGTCTCACAGTTGATCCATTATCAATCTCATCCCAATCTCGATTCCACCCTCACCACCGCCCATTAATCCATTCTTGCGAAGCCGAATTCGAATTCGAACTTGACTAAGACTCATCCTCGTCTCCGGCGCGATCAATAGCAAATTTCTTGTTTTCTTCATTTTTCGCATCGATGAAGTTGGTGATGTGTTGTGGGACCTGGTTTGAGAGGGGTTGTTAGCTTTATGTTTTCCTTCTTCTCGCTTGTTTGTTTGTTTGTTTGTTTGTTTGTTCCTCGACCCCTTTCCCTCTGTAACTTGGATTTTTCGCTTCTCTATCCCTCGTCGGTATTATCCGTCTAATGTTTTATTGACTACTTCTCTGTCTTTTCTTACCATCTCCCCCTTTCTTGTCCCTTTGCCCCTTCCAATAAGAAACCTTAAAAAAGTATAAAAAACAACATAGAAAATGACATCTCCTACCTCACGAATCTCACAATCCTCACCCCGAATCGGTGTCCCATACACAGTATGCACAGGTACCACACCGGTCCACACTCGATTTTTCAATTCTGCATCTTTGAGATCGTGGCGGTCGTCGTGGGGTGGACCGCGACGGATTTTGGCGGAGGCGGTGTGGGGGGTTATGCGGAGGATCTGGGGGTTGGGTTGTTAGGAGTTTTGTGGGGAGTAGAGGGGGAAGAGAGGGAGGAGTAAGGGAAGTGAAAGGAAGAGAAGTAAACGAACTTGGGTCGTAGTCATTTCTGTTTTTGTAGGAGGAACACGAGTGTTATCCCATCGATCGGTGAGAACGGTGTTGGTTATTTTTTCCATTGCCCACTAGATATTTGGAGATGTGTTAGAGTTGTGGATGAGAATGGGAGAGCATAGAGTTAGATTGATTGGGAGGAGAGGGAGAGTTTAGCGAGATCTGTGGGATGATGCGATGGGTGGATGAAGAGATATATGAATGAACGAAGGGAATAAGAGATGTGAAGGAAAGGGGAAGGCCATACCAATTTCTCATCGACGTCTTCGACAACTTGACCATATCCTTGTAGGATTGCACTGCGGTAATTGTAACCTGTGGGTTTATTAGTCTTTTTTTCTCTTAACCTCTTTTCAACTTCGTTTTCTCGTTCTCTACCCATTCTATTTCTCTCTCTTCACTTCTTCCTCTAAAAAACATATTCCCCATCCCCTACACATCCCCACAAGCCCTCTTCATCATCTTCTCCCAGACAATCACAACCTCCTCTCATCTACCCCAAAGAAATACAAAACTCACTATGATTATTCGGCGTAAGCGCCAAAACCAACCCATCCAAACAACTCGCCGCAACCGTCATCGGCAATCCTTCTTCCCTCTCGCTTCCCTCTCCTTCCTCCGAAGCCTTCTTCCCCATCCTCATCAACCTACTACTCACATAACCATGCAAATACAAATTCGCACCTTCGTTAATATTTTCCTCCGTGGGATTTTGCGGATCGTAGAGCCCCATGAATCCTAACATAGGGAGGATGGCGGGGAAGGGATCTTCAGGGGAGGGGGTGTGGACTTTGCGGAGGAGTAGTTAGTGAGGAGTGGAGTAATAGGGGGTTTGGAGAGTGTAGGGATTTGATAGGATGGAGAAAGGAGGGAAACAGCAGGAAAATAGCAGGAAAAGACGAGTATCCTCCCCTCAAAATCAGAACCAACAAAAAGTTAAGACACAAGAACAACCCCCCAAAACAGAAATCACATCAACAATCCCAATCAAAAAGAAAAACAACCCCCCTCTCAAACCCAAACTCACAAGAAACATGTAAAATCGGCGAACTATTAATAATAGTATGAATAGTATGATGATCATATTTTGCTATTGCGAACACATTAGTGAGATCCCTAGTACACACATACCTAGTATATACGTATGATATGGCGACATAAGACAACGAAATAGGGAGTATGAATGAAAGGAAAAACAAGCAAGCAAATTCAAAATCCCCGATTCGCCAGGAAAGAAAGAATCGAAGAGGGAACATTAACCCTCAAACAATCCCGAGCCATATCCCAAATCAACAACCCAAAAATCTCAACGACGCAAACCCCAAAATTTAAGACACCGGTAAAAAGCAAAAAGCAAGAATGACGAAAAATAATATACCCCGCAGTCTATATCTCTGCACCGTATTCCTCAGCGTCTTTGGATACATGGTTATTTCTCCTTCTGCTTCTGCATTTGCCATATTTTCTTCGTCTGCGGGAGATATGGGATTTTTGAAATCTGGAGATGAAAGGAAATTTAAATGAGAATACGGATTTGGATTTCTTGATGTTTGTTCGTTCGTCTTCGGGATTTTAGAGTTTCAGATCTCGATTTTGTAGATTTATCGATTTTCTCTTCTTTCGAATTGTGTGTGAAGGGAAATGTAAATATCAATGTTGAAAGTAGATGTTAAAAGTAAAAGGAACAATCAACTTCTCCCAAATCCTAGGTTACATATCACTCAAATCTCAAATCTCAAATCCCAATTCCAAAATCATATCTCTACATATACCCCTTCCCTTCTCTCCCCCCATCTCCCCTTCTCCTCCAATCCAATCCAATCCCCTTCCCAATCCACCCAATCCTCTGACTCAACCCCCTCCCCCTCCCCATCCCATCCCATCCCATCCCCATTCACAAACCCATAAGCACAAATCACGTGTGCGGGGAGCTAATTACTCCATCCAGCAAGTCCACGCGAGACGCGGCAAGAGTTTGCGATTACTCACGCGATACTGAATTTCCAAATTTCCAATAAGATGCTCCTGATTACAGATGTATGTCACTCGCTACCTACCTAGGTAAGGTCCGTACCTCTATAAGGATATCAATTATGCAATAAGACGATACGTACGGCGATACCGATATGGTGATCTTAAATATAAAGGCAATGTGGTCGTGAGTTTATTGATCGCAAGGTATTTCCTTTGTTATGTGTATGTGTAGATACATAGTCTATGCGTACGCGAATTTAAATGTGATATTTTGTCATAGCTAGCAGAAAGATCTCGTGTCTAGCTAGCTAGCTCGGCTCCGCGAATCTAAGATGAGCCTTACAATATCAATTGCATACGAGATTGTATCGAAGCAAAGCAAAGCCAAGCAAACTCGAGATTCTCATAGTATCATAACATACATACTTAGGTATCAGCATGGGAAAAAAAGTGCAATATTGGGTATCAAACCATATGAGATCCAGACTCCCGACAATCCCATTCCATTCCATTCCATTCTATCCCAACCCACCCACCCATATCATTTCATATCATATCGAATCAAATCCCACACAAACGAATTCAAAGAATCGTTTTAGATTACACCGTCATTAGCTTCCTTTCCATTTTTCCCTTACCCCCAAACTTTCCTCTACGATTCCATGTCCCAATCCCAAACATAAAATGTCCAGAAATGTTCCTCCCCATCAAACTCCCCTTCATCATGCGCAGAATCTAGACTTGCCTGCAATTCCCTTGCAAAGCCCCAGATTTCATCTAGAGTATACCTACCACCATGTAAATCTTTCTGTAGACGACCCCAAAATTCTTCATCTTTTAAGCCTTGCTCTTCCTCGTATCTATACTTCTCTTTGAAATGGTCATAGAATCTCTGTTTTTCATTATCGGGAATATCGCCAAATTTGGCTTCTCTTCGAGATTGAGCAGAGACGGGATTTCTATAAAAATATTTAGAACAGTAGAATGGAGTACGAAGGAATCTTAAATTACCTGTTGGGACCTCGTGAAGGATCGTAGTTGTCCGAGAATGGATCATTCCGGTCATCGTTATTGCTTTGACTTCTATGTGACGACGCAGCGGAACGTTCTCGTTCTACTTGTGGTATTTGTTGCACCAGCCTTCTCGATCTCTTCTTATTTTCTGCTTCCAGCTCGAGTCTGATTCTTTCAGCTTGTGGGAGTTTTCGGTACGCAATTTTCTCCATTTCAAGTTCGATCAGACTAGCTTTCTTTGGGCTGGCCATTATGGTTTTCTGTTGGGATGAGTTGAATTCTCTTATCTTTCGCTCTTGCTCCAATCTCTCATTTTCCAACCTGGCCTCTTCCTCTTCCCGCACACGTCTAATTTCCTGGGTCAATGCAAGATGTTTCTCAATTTCCTCCTCTCTACGGAGCTCAGCAATCTTCATTTGACACCTTCGCTGCAACACATCTCGCAAATGAGTGCGAAGTTCCTTCAATGGTTGCCTCGTCTGGCCGCAGTTCGTAGGCTGTAAATCCTTCTCCTGGTTTTCGAGATAATTGAAAACTTTGAGGATTACACTGGTGATCCGATTCACAATTAATAAAGCCTCGATTGACAACACCTGAAGGTTTCCATATGTAAGCATTGCGGTTCTCAAGACTTTCAAGAATTCTCGAATAAGAACAATGTATATGTCCTCCAAATATCTACGTCTCTTCCTTCTAACAGGTTCGGGAGCATCTTCCGCCAAGGGCTGTAGCTTATCGTCTACCCTGTTATTCAAACGATCAATCGTTTGCTCGATATGCGAATTGACTTCGATCTGCTTGGCATCGTTCTCCTCATTTATTGCTAGTTTAAGGGTTTGATAGAGTTGTTGGAGCATTTTCAAATACCGCTCCGTATTCTTTCCAGATATTGTTACAAGGCCACGCTTCTCTAGAACTACTGGTATCCACGTACCCCTAGTTTCTCTACAACCGAACCGTTTTGAAATTTTTTCAATATCCGGAAAAAAAGTACGGGTGACGATTCCAGTCCAGGCGACAAGTTGTTGGGAAATTTCTTGATAATTTTCTTCCTCATCATCAGATTCGTCATCAAGTTCTTCTCCAGCCGCTTCACGTTGTTCTGGAACATTGGCGGCGGTTGCTACATTAGGTCTTTGTCCAACATTATCGGCGACTTCTCCGGGTTGCCCTTCTCTGACTCCCACTTTGCGCGAAGGCTGAATCTTCTTGTTATGGAAAACATTTGCATGGTTGCTGCTTATTGTCCTCGCATCATTTGCGCTTTGTTTATGCTGTTCTCGCGAAATTTGACCTTGCGGTTTTGCCGGGGTTAGAGGCATAGCTATTTCTGTTATTCCATCGCCTCCATCGTCTTCGTCGCCTTCATCTTCTCCATCCTCTACATGCTCTCCGTCGTCTCTCGTTTTCCGAACGCTTGCACGTCTGTCGTTGGAGGGGGCACCTACGTCAGGTTGTCCAGGTTCTTGGTCAACTGTGGAGTTACCATTCCCAATATCTGCCACGTCAGGCAAATCCTCATCGAAGTCTCCAGACTCATCAACAGCGCTCGTGTCAGGCTGATTCCGAACTTTTTTGGGCTTCACACTATACTGCTTGGTTTTCGGGGTACCCTTCACCGATAAACTTTTACTTGCTCGCTTGGAAGGCGCGGGTCGAACATCTTGATTATCTTCCTCGGCAACGAAGTCATAGATGCTTGGATCATCTCGTTTGCGCTTTTGCGGAGAAGCACTTTGAAGTTGTGATACGTCTTGCGCGTCTCCCTTTTCTTTTTCCTTTGTTATTTGTTCTTTCCTGGGACGGCCCCTCTTTTTTTTCTCAGCTGGTGATGCTGGCTGAGCATTTTCAAGTTCTTTTGTCATATCCTCCGGCTCCAACCCGGATGGATCCTCATTATTCTCATTTAATTGCTTGTTCAGTGCATCTTCAATATCCTCGTCTGATTCCGGTGCTACCTGTACAGGTTGTCGAGCCTGCCTAGCGGATGGAGCATGTTTTCTTGCGACTTTCATATCTACTTTTGGCGGCGGTCGATGTATTTTATTAAGCAAGTCTGCCGATGAGGCATCATCTGCTAGTGCTGCCATTGATAATACAAGGTTAGAAATAAGTACAATTGTGTGAATAATGATGAATGCACTTACCGGATCCCGATCGCGTCGACTTTGAAACACCACTCTTCGCTTCTGCTATTATCAGGCCATCAGATATAGTCGCGTAGTTATTATTAAATGCACTTACCAGCTTCTTGACGTCTGGTATTTGGCATGGTTCTGAAGCTCCCTTGAAAAAGAAATTGTTTGACCTTGACAGCTTGCGCGAATATTTGTAGTGATCTTAAGAGTGTTGTAGTACGAGTCGAGAGACTTGCTCTCAAGGAGCTGTATTTGAAATTATTGTAAAAAATTCATTTAAGTAGATGTACCAATCGAAACTTGTCGCGGCGCATTCATGATGAAGTATTGAACAAAAGATATGGAAAATCTGATAAGCAACCACAGGGCAACAATAAATAATGCCTGCAATATAAACCAATCAAAGAGCTCGGGATAAACAGGGATATAGCTCTCTGATTGATATCATAATGCTTACCCCATGAAAAGAGATATCAAACAGAATCGCCTCGAATTTATATCTTCATCACGTTGACTTTTGCATGGAGCAAAATTGAAGATGGCTTCACAACAAATACCAAACCCAACTTCAGAGACTTCCTTATCTCGAAGCTTACCGATTCTAGATTCATCACTACCACATACTTTCATAAAGCCTGTAAAGAAAATTCATGAAGGTCACGATGTGCCCCACTTCCTCACATCAAAGGCCTATACGGATATTGGTGTGTTTATCATGCAACTCAATATTGCTATGTGTCCTAGGAAACCATCTGAAATCGGTGGAAATCCTCAGACGTGGACACTCGATTCTCCCTTGGAGTTATCAGAACCCGTGAAGAAATTACAAGACTTACTGCAAAATATTGATGCTATCATTGATGAAGCACCACCCGATACAGGACCAAGAAGATTTGGAAATGTTAGCTTTCGAAAATGGTACGATTTACTGGAGACGAGAGTGAAGGACTTACTGAAGCAGTATTTACCGGCTGAGGTCCTCCACTTTGGAGGTAGTTCTCCACAGGATGAGGTATCGGCTTTGGATGAACTTACTTCTTATCTGCTGGGTGGATTTGGAAGTGCGCAGAGACTGGATTATGGAACGGGTCATGAACTTAGCTTTTTAGCTTTCTTGGGATGTATCTGGAAGTTGGGTGGGTTCACAAAAACACCTTCAAATGGGGGCGAGTTAGAGAGAAGTATTGTGATGGGTATTATAGAGCCGTATGGTTTATCTTCTTTCATGTCAAGGAAATGTGCTAATGTGACTATTAGTTACCTACGTGTAGTCCGACGTCTTATTCTCACATATACTCTAGAGCCAGCTGGATCTCATGGTGTATGGGGATTAGATGATCATTCATTTTTGCCATTCATCTTTGGATCTTCTCAATATTGCCCAGCTATTACCAATGATGAAGCTATGCCAGTTGAAGGATCTTTACCAGAATCTCCAAATCCAGGAGACGTAGCTAGGAAAATGACTGTTGATCGAGAAAGGAAGAACAATATGTACTTCTCTGCAATTGGTTTCATCAATGATGTCAAAACTGGCGCATTTTGGGAACATAGTCCAATACTTTTTGATATATCCGGAGTACGATCAGGATGGGGAAAGATAAACAAGGTCAGTATTCATTCTTGATACCTCCAACCATTCTAACGTGTTTTAGGGAATGATCAAAATGTATAATGCAGAAGTACTATCTAAATTTCCAGTGGTACAACATTTCCCATTCGGATCATTATTTAGTTGGGATCAAGACCCTCATGCTGTATCAGCGCCTCAAACCGTCCACACAGCAAATCAACCTCAACCAACAGGTTCGGGCGGAACACCAACCACCCGACCATCAGCACAAGAAGGTACAAGAGCACCATGGGCTACCCCTTCACCATCTCAAGGTATACCACCCACAGCTGCGCCATGGACAAATCCAGGAGCCGCGACCGGTATGCCTTCAACAAGACGAATAATACCTCCGACATCTACAACGCCTTTCACAAGATCAACACCTCCCTCGGGATCACTCCCTCCAACGACAAACCCATCTGTTCCAAATAATGATGCATCAACATCTTCAAACGTACCACATCCAGATAATAGACCAACACGTGCACCATGGGCTAAATAAATAAGGAGACGTTTTTGCTTGCTTGCTGATCCGATGCAAAGAAGAAAAAGGGGGTACAATAAGTCCAATAAGTTCAATAAGTACAAGTACAAATACAAATAGATACCTCGCACCAAACCCTTTCGGAGAGTTTCAATTAGGTACTAGGTAGCTAGCTACTCGTACCTAGCTATACATAGAATTTTATGCAGTGTTATTAATAAAGGGTTGTTTATTTGTTCATATGAACGATTCGCATCTGCATGATTCAATCAATCATTTACACACTCGTACCTACAGTATATACAGTATTACTCATCCATTTTTCATGGATGTATGTGGGGATATGTCAAACTACCTAGTAGGCTCGAGTATGTAGGTACCTAGGTATATAAATGTTTAAATGGGGGCACTTTTGTGTGCGCTTCATCCCGTGGTTATTGTGGCGTGACAGATAGTCTCGGCAGCTTATTTGGTGTGTTATGTACGAGTAGTGAGTGTATAATTAGTATATGAAGTATGAATGAAGTATGAAGTTAGGTCGGGTGTTGGGTGTAAGGTTAGGTTTATTGAATGAACCCCCATACCATCCATCCACCCATCCCAAATTACCAGCACCCAAACCCCCAATCTCAGCATCGCCAAATCGCATATTCTCCCAATTTCCCATCCCAAATCCACACAGAGGGAAAAGCAAATCTCTCAAAGGATCCTCCCTCCCACTCCTCTTTTATATACAGAGATTAACAGTACAAGTATTATAAAATACACCAAAAAGCAATCAAGCTTTTTCCTATTTTTATTGTTTGAATTAATTATATTATTATATTAATTAAAAATTTATATAATAAACTCTAAATAATAAAAATATTATAAATTTATTCCATCTCTAACAAAATTACTTTAATTTATTGAAATTCGTATTTTTCTTTTTAGAAATATTACCTATTCTGAACCCATTTAGAATTTATAAAAGTTTCAAAAGTTTCAAAAGCTTTAGAATTATAAGAATTGAAAATTTGAATAAGAGGATTCAAATTTTAAAA
The DNA here is from genome assembly GCF_014898435.1 of Botrytis sinoallii. NCBI lineage: Eukaryota > Fungi > Ascomycota > Leotiomycetes > Helotiales > Sclerotiniaceae > Botrytis > Botrytis sinoallii. The sequence continues at coordinate 553,790 of NW_024066029.1, read as the reverse complement.
TTTTAAAAAGAATTATTAAATATTTAATAAAACTAATAAAAGTAGTATTGGAATTTTGTAAAACAATAACATTCATTCATTCATCCATTCCTTACACCCAACCCCGTCTTCCAAAAGTGATTCATATCGGAGATGCGCAGATTATTATATATACCTATCCATACATACGCACATCCCAATCTCGAGCACGATATCAATATCAATATCATCCAGGCGCGCGTATTGAAAATGCGAAAATGCGAAAGCAAGGATATGAATACTGGTATGTGGATGTGATGGTCGTCCTTATTATCAGATGTATCTTACTTTCAACTGTGTAATTTTGTAATTAAATTGTCCACTTTTGTCATATTTTGATGGCGAGGATTTATACTTATGTAGATAGATAAGGTTATACTCGAGAATTCTGCCATAAATTAAAAGCATGCGATACTTACTTGTTCGACGAAAGAAAGAAAGAAGGAAGGAAAGAAAGAAGGAAAGAAAGGTTATTGCGTGTGTGCGTGCAAAAGAAAAAAAATCGATATAAATTAGCTACCTACAGAGTAGTAGTTCAGCTCGACACGAGAAATCATTATAGATATACTCGTAGAGATAGTATGAGGGAACTTATATTTATATCTATCCTATATACCTCTCTATCTATCTAGTAGGTATAAGGTTACTATAAACTCCATAGCACATAAACATCACGACTTTAGTTATTCATTCAATAATCACCATTCAACCCCAAATCGATAGTAAATCAATATATATCCTAACCCTAACCTCCAAATCCCAAAGCCCCAAAATCCATCCCTTTACACCCTTTTCCCATCCCTATCCCCTCCTCGAAATTTAGAATATCTCAATTTCCAATTTCCAATTTCCCATTCTCAAATCCAATTCCCAAACCCAAACTCAAACCCACCCTCCAGATTCCAATTCCAATTCCAATTCCAATAGCAAGTTCAGACCAAACCTCATACCCACCCAGGGTTCGGATTTGTTGTGGATTGGGGACTGGTGGGTAGATATTAGTAGCTTGGTAGGTAAGGTAGATAGGTACTAGGTGGGTAGGTATGAAACATTGATTATTTTACATAAGCGTGGTTCTTCGGGTTCTTCATCTTAATATTGGTGAGTGATGATTGATGATTGATTTGGGGAGGGTTGGAGATTAAAGATTGGAGATGGGGACTTGGGAGAGATTAGGAGGTACTAGGTAGGTATTATGTAGTACCGGTAACCCTTGAATTTGGGTGAGTTATGTTTCATAAGTCGGTTGAATGATTTGATGGCGGTGGTGTGATTATTGGTTGAATGTACGGAGTAACGGTTGGATATGGATGATGGATGTGAATGACATTGAGGACTACCTAGGTACTGCATAGGATATTTTTAGGATTGTTCAAGGTATTCGAGGTATTCGAGGTATTCAAGGTCAAGGTCATAGATTCTAGATTGGTCTTAACCTTGAATAATATACCTCGTAAGTTTATTATCAAGATATAAGTTACATTATATATATTTTAGATTAATAGGTATGATAGACAGAGAGATATACTTGAATATAATCCAATAGAAATACTAGATATGGAATCATATACACGATTCGAACGAATGGAATAAACGTGATACGAATACTATCTACCTAGGAGGTAATGCCCATGTCTTGCTTTCTTCTCTCTTCTTTCTTCCTTCTTCTTTCTTTTCTTTCTCCCTCTCCACCTACGCTAGATGCATCCACCATCGTTGAATGGATGAAAGAATATACAAATGACTGAATGAATGTGGCATGTGCATGTGCATGTGTACTTTGTATGTGTCTGCATGTATCGGTAGTGCATGTGTCATTTATTCGAGTTATACCCAAATGAGGGTTAAGGTTTGGAATTCTTGGTCTGATCTTATCTTCAAATGAATCTCCAAATGACCTCCAAGCTTTCCTTCCTAGTGTAGAGAAGAGACTGGGTAGGTAGGGAAGTGTGGGAGTGTGGTAGTGTGGTAGTGTATCTCTCTCAACAACAAAAACCGTCAAGCCTCCTTTCCCATTATCAATTTTGATTCATTTTCATTCTTCTCTCCCTTTTCCATACATAATCTTTTGATCATCACTCCAAACACACATTTTACTTGACTTGACTTGACTTTACCTTTCTTGACTTCACTTCACTTCACTTCCCTTCCCTTCTCTTCAGGAGTTGTTACGAGAGTAATAATTTCATCTCATCCCATCTCTCCAAAATTAATAAATCATTCAAAATCATTCAAAATCATTCAACTCCCCATTCCCCCCCTCAAATCCATCAAAAAGTTCCAGAACACACATCCACCCAAGTTATCAAATCTCTTCATAAATCTTTAAAATTTGATCTTCGCAAAAGGTCTCATTCTTCTTTCCGACAACCTCATCGAAAGACCAAAATAATTTAAAATCACTCCATCCATACCAGGGGCTTTAATCCACTCGAAAAGAAAATCTATCAAAATGCCCGGCGTTCGTAAGTAAAATCATTTCCATTTTCATCTTCTGCTTCGATCGTTTCTTCTTCCATTTCATTCATCCATTCTCTCATTCATTCATTCATTCTTCCTCTCTCCCTCTCTCTCTTTCTATTAAGACGACTTTATTGTTTTCTTGAATTTGCTTCATTTATTCCATCACTCTCGTTTTTCTATCTTTTCATCACATTCTTTCATCACCTGTTGCATTGTATTATCGTCGTTTGATTTGTTTCTATTTGCCCTATTACCTTGATCCTATCTACCACCTTAATCAACCACATCTTTCAAAATGGGTATTTACTTTCTACACTTGTCACCATATCTCTTGTTTCCTACATGTCTATCTATCTATTTGTTTCTGTACTCTTACCATTTCCGTATCATAACTAACCATCCTTCCTACCATAGCACCAAAAGCATTCGAGACCATCAAGGCCAAGTTCAAGGCTCTCCTCAAAGGAAAGAAATCCAAGAAGGCTGAAGCTGAACCAACTGCCGATGCAACAAAGACCGATGCAGCTCCAGCTACCGAAACCGACGTTACTGACCCAGCTGCTGAGGGAACTGCACGTATGTTTCTAACTCTTAGTCTCATCCCTTCTCACATATACTAACGTATCCCTTTCAGCAGAAGTAAAGGCGACGGAACCAGCAACTGCTGAAACTTCGGCCCCAACTACCGCAGAAGCAGCTCCAGTTGTTGCCGAACCAGCCAAGACGACCGAAACTGGTGAGCCTCCATATATAATCGGAACCTTGGTGAAAGCCCATAGTACTGATACTTCAATAGCAGCACCCGAAGCTCCCAAGGTCGAAGAACCCCTTAAGCCCGAGCCTAGCGCACCAATCGTCGCTGCTACAGCTCCTCAACTTTAAATGATATCATCTTTCGATATTATCGATGCGCCAGCATTATATATATGAATATATCATGCACGCAAGATGAAACGCATTTACCTACCTTTACCTTTGAATTACACGTACATTTGATTTCAAACTCGATACGGATATGGGAGATACCCAAATACAATCTCTTTGATACCATGGTGAAGATGGTGTAAAGATCCATGTTGTAATGGCAGGAGATACGACTGATGGTGAAGCTTGAGGTGATGGATAATACAGACACCTCTTCACTATGTCTATCAAAGCGTGGTTGAATTTCCGAAACAGAAATCGTCAGAACAGGATAATAATGTGTTATCATGTTTCCTTTGTGTTTTCTTTACTCTTTTATGTCTATTCAAGGTTTTCCTCGATGGTCTTTTTAGTTTTTCAAAGTTGATTGAGTTGAAATTGATGAGATGTTTTTATCGACGAAAGCAGATATACATCGACTTGATTCATACAAGATTGATTAAGGAGAATGAGGAATGGATTAGATGTGGATATCTCGATTTCTTTTTTACTTTGTTTTATTGAATTATAGTATCTAATTGTACATGGACGGGCGCGTAAGCAGAACGAATGGTCATATACCCCCTGATACCCTAGGTACCTAGTTCTCGTTGTGGAGAGGAGAGAGAGATGTGGTTTGTTTATAGGAATGAGTTTATAAGAATCTTGATCTTGAAATGAAGAATGTTTTGTTTGTGTGAAGTGAAATTAGTGAGTGGTGAGTGATTGATCGAGTGTGTTGGCTATATGTGAAGCTGGTTTGGGGAGGTTTGAGAGTTTTGTAATTGATGGGTATGGTGAGTAAGTAATTCATGGAAGTTGGTTTGAATGCGAGGAGTGGGTTGTTGAATGTGAGTGAAGTTTGTGTGGGAAAGGTAAGAATGAAGTTGGAGAGGCTGAGATGAAAGGATCTGGAGATGGGTAGGTAATGCAAGTGAGATGGCACTTGGATTGATTATTGAGGAGAGGAGAGGAGAGGAGAGGAGAGGTAAGAGATGAGTGTGAGAGATGAGTGTGAGAAGAGGTGAGATGAGGAGAGCTATATATATATCTATCTTTCTGGCATTTGAGTTTGGAGGGGGCTCTTAGTGTTAGTAAGGGGTTGGTGGATTGGTAGGTAGATAAGTAGGTGTTTGAAGTGGGGAAGGGTTGGGGAGGGGAGTAGAGGGGAGTAGAGGGGAGTAGAGGGGAGTAGAGGGGAGTAGAGGGAGTAGAGGGCGTAGAGGGGAGTAGAGAGGGGAGTAGAGGGGAGTAGAGGGAATGAGGATGTATAAATGGAGGGAGATAAGATGTATGGATTTATGGATTTATGGATTTATGGATTTATGGATTTATGGATTTATGGATTTATGGATTTATGGATTATGGATTTATGGCTTTATGGATTTATGGATTTATTACTATATAGATTGGTAATAGTGATGAGTGATGCGTGGTACGTGGTAAGTGGTCCGTGCATCGGTCGGTGGTCGGTGGGCCGTGGTCCTGAAGATTGAATATGAGGAATTGGGAGGGGAGAGTAAGGAGGGAAGAAGAGGAATAGTGGGATGGTGAGAGGATGGTGGGAATGGATACAAGGAAGTAAAAGAAAATTGTTGTTATATCTAGGTATCCATGGATATTATTGGTGAGAATAGATTGGTGAGAATAGGTGGTGAGAATGTTTAGGGTAGGGTAGGGAGTAGGGATTAGGGAGTAGGAGTATAAAGATGATTAGGGGGAAGTGATTAGAAGGAGGCGAGAGGGAGTGAGGGGAAGGCTTGGGGAGGTTTGAGGAGAGGAATTGGGGAAGAAGAAGGAGAAGAAAGAAAGGAGAATGAGAGGGGGGGAGGGAGGGTAAAGAGAGGAAAAGGAGATGGAAAGGTAAAGGGAAAAGAAGCTCGAATTCAGTTGAGCATTATTTTAGGTAGGTAAGTAGATAGATAGATATTTAAGAGAAATATCTAAACGAGATTTAATATGATGTAATATAATATGATATGATGTATTTGAGTTTGTAAGGTACTATGTTTGTAGATGAATAAATAGATAGATAAATAGATAAGATTAAATAGATAAATTAAATAGATTGAATAAATAGATGAATAAATAGATGAATAAATAGATGAATAAATAGATGGTATAATAGATAGGACAAATAAATACGATCATAATAATTATGATAAATAGATATTCACCAGACAATACACTAATCTTAATACTAGAAGTACGAAATGAGTTAAGCTAATATGCGAGAAGAAGAGTTCTCGTAATTGCAATTGGTAATGGGAGGGGAATTGGCACCGGAGTGATCTAACCGAATCTGTGTTTGATAAATTGAATTTTTTGTGTTTTGTTTTGGAGATTTAAGTATAGGTGTTCTCATTTCATTGAGTTCGGTTGTGCAATGAGAAAAAAGACCGCGCATAATGGGAGGATGGGTTTGATTTTTGGAATTGTGGTGATTTTTGGGGTGAGGGATTGGGGGGGAGTTGGGTGGTGTGTTGTTGTTGTTGTTCTTATTATTATTGTTCTTCTTATATTATTATTATTATTATTATTATTATTATTATTATTATATTATTATTATTTTATTATTATTTTATTATTATTATTATATTATTATTATTATTATTATTATTATTATATTATTATTTATTATTATTATATTTATTATTATTTATTATTTTATTATTATTATTATTATATTATTATTTTATTATCATCATCATCATAATACTAGCCGTCGGGGAAAAAGAATTCGAAGTCTACGAATTCGTAGAGTTTCAAAATTATTATAATAATGAAAAAGAAAAAGAAATTCTACGAATCCGTAGTCTGAAAATTCTTTTTCCCCGACGGCTAGTTTATATATAAATTTTCAGGAATTATATTATTCAAGTTTTGATATAATAAATAGAATAATATTCTTCCTTTAAAAAATTCTAATTATAATATTACAATAAATACTAAGATCTGTTTATTCTACCCCACCTTCTCTTAATACTTGAGAAATTATCCCTTGAATTCGTAAACGATAAATAAGCGAAGGAATTCTCAAAAACGAAGAGGAAATGGAATATTTATAATCATAACTTCTAGGTTGGGGAAGACAATGTGGGAGATGAGATGAAGCGAATTGGTGACGTAAATTGAGAGTTAGAGGCTGAGAAGTTCTTAGGACCTCGGGATCGATTTAGGGTGGCTGAGTTCAGGAGAATAGAGTCAATCCATGGATCGATCAATTGAGTGGTTGACCAACTTGTAAATGAGCTAGGTGAATGAGCGGGGTAATCGGAAATAAGAAATTAGTCTGCGATACGCTCAATACAAAGTCATAAATAGGATGCCTGAAGAAGTCAGAAGTCGATAATCTCAATTGATACTTCGCAAATGGCAGAGGAACATGGTTGCGGAAAGGGCAAGTTTGATGGTTACTCCTCGTACCAGGAAATATAGCTATCCACGAGTATGAGACTTACGTGAGTTGACAGCTGTAACGTAATAATGGATATATCGGAGGATCAATGATCTACCTGGGCGATTTATTCGCCATTTGAAAAATAGACAACAAAACTACTAGATGACAACGATATGAGTATTATTTGTAGGCTGGTATCTTTATATCATCTCAAATTTGATGGTATAGTTTCTTGTAACCATGACTAGGACTATGCGATTACAACCGCAAGAACACCCAGGACGACCCTCTCTACTTTAGTCATTCCCGAGTCGACTTCAGCAGATCTAAACTTTGTGGAATGCTCATTCCAATCTTCATGTGCGTTGTAGAGACGAGGCCATACTGGTCTTCAGAACGGAGGCTTATAAGCTTTTGGAAAGAAAGAAGAAGAGTGGAAGAATAGAATCAATAGAAGAGCTAGATAGGTGAATCTGTGTATTGGTTAGTCGATGTATATGAAAAGAGGAGTAAATCGGTGAATTTAGAACGTAAAAGGGGCGTTAAAGAATGTAGCTTGGAGTTGATATATAAAACACACTTGTCCTAAATCCGAATACCACATCCGTCAGAAGAAACGCCAAAGATATGAATGCAAGGAGAGAACACTGTGAAAGTTTCTAGTGGCTTTACAATTCCTATCATGCAGTTCAGATATTCGCAACTCTGAAGTTAAGGTCGAAGCAGCGAGGGAATATCCGATAACTTTATCAAATGAGACAAATGGCAATGAAGAGGTTTTAATCAACAGTGAGGATGGTTGTTTGGATTGGCAATTTAAAGGATCAGGAAACAGAAACAAAATGTGTGAAATCCCCTTTCAAATCAAAAGCCAGAGGAGAAACAATGGACATTCCAGGGAGCCACTCCCTTGTATGACGTATTACATCCGAGCAGTATTCGGTTTCTACCCTGCCGCAAACTATGGATCGCAATGGGTCTTAGATAGAGGCATGGTTGAGAAGAATTTAAATCTTGCGTTGTCAAGTGAATATAATTCTGGTCTATCCAAGAAAGACTAGATGCTGGAAGATTAGGAAGCTACCACCAAGGTGAAATTTAGAGGCTCACGTTCGGCGGGCTTTTGAGTTATAAAACGCGCGTATGAAGTTCATGAAAACAATACACTATGCTCTGAAAATGAAAATGAAGAGGACTAGGAGCAATCTATAACAATAGTCCGATAGAGATGAGAGTATAGCGGTATAGAGTGTAAATCAAGGTTCTAAAGCCAGAAAGAAATTCCACATCGAAAAGTATCTACACCTGACTAACAATAGAAGATCGCACATGTGAGATTCTGTTTCTTAGCAGCTACGATTTTTCCCTGAGGGTCTGACTACAATTCGAGAGGCTCATATATGAGGACATGTAGGAACTACAAGACACTTTGAAAGGGTAAGCGAATATGGTGACGCATTGAGAGGTAAATACGCGAGTGATTGAGTTTTAAAAAACTTGATGATGTGATTAGCATAAATAGGAAGGCAAAACGGATCATACAACTTTCTGTAAGCTCAAAATTCAAAAATTGGAGGTCATTTCATTTGGAGAAGGGTGGCAATGACAAGATTGAGGTATGAGAAGTACTTGAAAGTAGAGACTCCAGCGTTCTGTGTCGCAAAGCCTGTGGTGTGTATGATGATTGATTTGCCCTAGAATGTGATTGTACAAGGAATTCATCATGTCTGCGCCTTTTCTTACTCGTGCCAAGAGACCCATCTCGAACGAAACAAGCTTTGGACTACTAGGTATGACTGTCAAAGAATATGCTTCAGATCAATGGCTTGATACTCTCAACCAATACGAACTCAGATCAAACCAATCCCCATCAACTTACTCGAAGCTATTTTTATGGAAAATTGGCTCGAAAATCAAGCTACCAAACGGAACTACTCGAAATACTACTAACGCATTCTTTCAACTCAAATTAGGTTATGGATATATCAAATTCTACTTATATCGCTTCAAACTTACCAATAACAAATACAGATATAGTAATACCGAGACACCTCAACACCTCCTTATTAGCTATTCGATATATAAAATAAAAAGAAAAGAGATCTTTAAAAAAATACCATTATCCAAAAACACTATACAATTCCTATTACATATAAAAATAGATATCGAATTAGCTATCAAATTTATTAATATTATCAAAATCGCTATAAAGGCATAGCATTTAGCAAGGATTCTTGAATAAGAAGTAATAAAGGAAGGAGTAATAATAGAAGAGGAAAGAAAAAAAGAGAATGAAAAAGAAGCAGTTGAGGAAATAAGAGAGGGGTTTGATCTCCTCACAATTTTTTGATTTTCAAAATTTTCTTATTATATGTAATGCGTATAATGAGTAGGCATTATTCCCTAGCATTTGTTTTTATTTCTTCAATTAGATTATATTCAATATTGTAAATTAAAAAGTTACTTGTTAGGCTCTTAGGGCCTAGTCATCCTATATAGTCTTGGACTGAAGATGAATGTTAATAAAATCAATCAATCAATCAATCAATTACTCGTGCCAAGAGGGATTCCAGCCACGTTTGGCCGCCGCGGCAGAGCTTTCCGGGGTCCTTGCAATGCTTTTGATTAATCTCGCTATCTACACCATCAACTCGCTTATTGTTACTGCTGGATGTCATCGCTTCATGTTTGCGATAGACAATAAACACTGTGTTTGATGACAACATTTCTTAGTCTTTCGAAATATTTGATAGGCTTGGAAAGCAAGAATGGTGCTGAAAATGGCCCAGGATATTCTGGCTTCTACATCGAACTTTCGCCAGAGTCACGGCAATTGTAAGATAACGTCCCAGAAACAATATTGGGTAGATTGGTCTTGTTAGCGCTCATACTGACACTGTAAGTCGAGACCTCTTTGGAATAAATAATTCAGACCCGGAAAATTGAGGATAACCAGGAATGAAGTGACTGGACGGGTGATTTGATCGGGAAAGAGATCTTCAACTATCCAGTGAATGCTAAGCAATAAATATAAGTTGGAAACGAATTTTATTCTTTGGTAGAGTTAGGAAAGAGGGGAAAGAGCAAGGGCAAACAAGAGCAAATAATCTCGTGACTGAATATTGAATTCTGCTAGCCGTCAGTTGACTCAATATCAACCACATGAATATAAATCTGCAAACGAAGCTCTTCCTGCCAATAATATCATGAATGTTTGGAGAGAACCATGATTCGGGCGCGGGAACAAGGGTATCAGAATGGCTTTTGCCACGTCGAGTGTCTCCCAAAGAGAGGATACAAGGTCGATTTTCCAAACATATCAACTATCAAATGCGGAAGGTGCATTGTATTCGTTGTCATTTTCAAACATAATTCAAGCGATTCACTTCGACAGCAACAATATAACCAGTTTGAAGACGAGGATTAACCAACAGACGATAGTACAGATATACTCTCAATAAGGACAACAACGAAAAGATGCATGAAGCACAATCAACAAAAAGCCATCAAATTCATCATGACAATATCCCCCAAAATTGAGAAGCTAGCTTGACACTTGTACTCGCATGTTGCGCTTTGGTGGACGACCAAAAACTCAAACTTCCTAGGAAGCAGAAACAAAACCTTCGAGTTGTTGTATTTATCGATTTCAGAAATGGAAGGTTGGAGTTTATATAGAAAGGAACTTAAGGATACTGGCTAGTGTATTGACAATTTGGGATTCCTAGACTAAGGAAAATAAATCAATATGGGTTTTACTAAGCATTCTATCGAGATCTAAAGTGAATTCTAAAAGAGGGGGAGATTCCAAGGCTGATTAGATCCCGATGAGGTAGCGGAGTTTCTTCAACATTAAGAACATAAATAAGGAGAGCTAATCCTCGTATTTATTTGCAACGTTCTTCTATGTTCACATTTGATACCAAATAGGCTCTCAATCTGCTAAGATATTGACAGGATTATATGGATATACGGTATGAATAGCTGAGAATTTGGAATCGATGTTGTAACCCTTGAATGACAGACGGAAACGCAAGGAAACGCTGACAACAGGTAGTTTTCTTTATTCTATCGACATCATATATTCGAACATGGAAAATGAAAATATAATATGAGGCAGTCCCCGAAAACCCCCACAAAGTGTCCCGGGTAATGTGTCTCTGAATTGTGACTTGTAGTCATATCATGCACTTGCATTATCATGCCATTTTTGTGCTCGCTGCGACCATAACGAAAAGAAAATCATGCACTACATGATCCTTCCTTAAGTAGCCAACCAGTGACTCCACTATCTATGGCCGAATGTACTCATCAGTCATGTCCCCTCTCTCGACCATTCCTCTAGTTCACTTTATCATCGATCTTCTAAAAGCCGATGTGTAAACGAAGAAGCTTTTCGAACCCTAGTTTCTAGATTTCTCGTTAATCCCACTCCCCGTCCTATTTATAACAAGAAGCAGAGAGACCACAGACATCATGCCCACAAAAAAAATCTCGGGCCCTATGTCATGGCTGGAATACTAAACTATCCATATAATAATAATAGTCCATTGAAACTGCAGCTTACAGTTAGTTATCCACAACAGCATCTCAGCGGAAAGTCTCGTCCAATATCTTACAATTACGACAACACTTGAAGTTGATCGACAAAAACATTTCTTCAGCAACAACAGTAACACATCAGACGATAACCTCTAGAGTCAGGCCAGAAGAGAATTATTCAACCAACCCTCCCCGACCCGAAATCTAATCCCATAGATCCCTGTGACTAAAATTCATTCTAGCATACTATTCCGACATGGCATTGATGCAGTGTCGATATCTTAGTTGAAGATCACCGCCTCCGAGATGAACTTCTCCAGCTATAAAGAGAAGGGTTAGAACTTCGAACGATGGAGCCGAGCTGTGAGATGTAGGATCTAGGTGAATTATGATAAAGATGAAGCGGGTTTATCGAGGGGTAGATTGGTACATGATACAAAATCGTAAGATCTTAAAGGGCGTGATAGATAAAATTCACCATTACAGTCCCACCACATGCGACCCTGTCGCCTCACCCGCTACTAGCAGAAGAGAAAGCCACCCCCTCCACCCCCCTCTCATTTATTCACTAGAACTCAAAATCTTACAAGCCTCCAATATTTAAATTACCACAAACCCACGACTTTGGCCATACAAACAAAAGAGCAAGAGCGAGACCGACTGAAGATGGGGAAGTTCCGGAGAATAAGAAATATTTATATCGAAACAACATAGAACAGATTATCGTGATTTGTTTGACAGGATTGTGTTGAAATTGCCGAACAAAATATGAATTTTCCACAAAACCGCGGAATAGATGACAACAAACGTTTGTTGCCGTTCGTTTCCAAATGAGAGAAGATTAAATAGACGAACAAAGATACGATCCTAATCCCCAAACTTCCCCCCAAATCCTCTCGTGCTCCCTCCAGGAGAAAAACATCTCAAAGCACTGGATATCAAATTAAAACGCAAAACCCTCCAAACACCCTCCAAAACCCAGGCCTCATACCATAACACCCATCCAACCCAAGCTAACGCAACCCAACTCAAAATTCCAAATCCAAATCCACATTCACGTCCACATCTCCTCCTCTCTACTTCCCTCCAGCACCGCCCACCCCACCCGCATTCCCAGAAGCAGCAGCCGCACTAGCCGCAACACTCACCTCCGTCTTTCCACTTCTTTTCCACTGCAAATCGAAGAAGATATTAGATTAGCTTTTTGTATCCAAGTATCCAATTATCCAATTATCCAATTATCCATTCATCAACTTCCTCACATTCTCACATTCTCACATTCCCACATTCCCACACACAACCAAACTCCTTTCACCCTTCCCCCAATCCCAAAACAAGAAAAGAAATAAGTAAACTCACAACCGCAACCAAAAATCCACAATTTGCACACTTATGATGTACATCCTTAAAGCTAGTCATGAGATACGGTACGCACGGAAGACAGAAACAAAGACAGCAGAGGAGAGCTGAGATACTAGAAATTGAGGGGCTTGATTAGCTTTTTTCTTCATCACCTTTTTCCTCCCATCTTTTCCCTTTCCCATCCCCTCTTCCCACCCCCTCCTCATTCCCCTCCAGACTCCAGACTCCTCCCCTCAATCCACCCCAAACCAAAAAATAAGAAAAACAACTCACTCAGCAGTCCCCCCACTAACCCACTCCACCCCCGTATACTCACACACCCCACACCTCGGACACCTCACCAATCTCGATTCCTTCTGCAGCGACGTGAGAGGCGCCGGATATTGACCTTCATATTTTCCTCCCCCATTCCCTCCTCCACTCGCATTCATCAACACATCCGGCCGTATTTGAAATTGCGGCGGAGTTTCATTTTCATTCCCTCCATGGTGATTATTCTCCACAGTCCTCTTCTCACTCGAATGCTGATCAGCGTGCGCGTTGTATGAAGGAGGAGGAGGTTGAGTATTAATCTCCAAATGGCTTGTGTTTACTGCATTGCGACTTTCGGTTCCGGTTTCGGCTCCAGTATTAGCGTGAGGATTGTGATTGTGACTGTGATTGTGATTTTCCACCACCATTGGGATATCAGAATGCGCTGTTTGTGTTGAGGGAAGATTTGTATTTGTATCCGTATTTGTATTTATGGGTGATTTGGTTTCCATTTTCGTGTATGCTTGATTGATCGATCAGTTGATCGATTAGTTGGAGATATCCACTTGTGATATGATGAGATGAGATGAGGGTATCCAGATATCCGTGAATAAGAGTCGTCAAAGGAAACCAAAATTCCAAAATTCCGAAATTCCCAAAAATCAGAAAACAAAAATTACATCAAGAATCCAGCACAAAAACATGAGACAACCTCTTCCTATATACATCCCACCATCCTACCATCCCACTCCTCTCCCTCCTCCACTTTCCCCAGACATCCATCCATTCACCACCGTTCCTTCCAACCATCCATACCTTACCAAGCTACCCACCCGCGCCAAACCTCAGCCGCACCACTTCACCTCACCTCATTCCCCAACCCGCCAAGAAAACCCACTCACCTCCCAAGCCGGCTCAAGGCACACATCCCTCTCATGACATTCCCTCCTCGTATCAAGTACCATCAACCCTCACAAAATTACAAGTCCTGAAGCCTGCCTAGCTACATATTCTCATCCCATCTCATCCCATCCCATTACATCATATCATATCATATCATATCATATCCTCCCCAATACCAAAGCACATCAGAGGCAGAAAAAAAGTGGGAATTCCCCAGCCTCACAAGTCACAACCCTTGGAAATTCTTGGCTTGACGTCGTGATCGCCGGAGGTATATACCTGCCACGCCGACCCTGTCAATACTTTGAACAGGCTCGCAAGATCGGGGGTTCTCAATAAATACATTGAATAAGGCAATGAGAGAATCATGTGCACTTGCAGTTCATTCTCTACCCTCACTAAAGTCATAAAAGAACGAAACGAATACATTAATTCACTTCTCACAAATCTCAACATGCCTATCACATCACCCGATACATACCTAGGTAGTCTTTCAAACAAAACAAATTCCATAGAACCATTCGGTATTTATATTTATAATTACTTAAGAATATACTATACACAGAATGATGAACCCGAACGATCCACCACCCCCCTTTGTAACAACTCCCACTCCATTTTCCATTCAAGATCACCCATTTCTCCCATTTCTATCACTTAATTGCCATGCAGACGATAATATTCCCATTCATTTTCAGGTATTTTTTCTTTCCTCAAAGCTAGAAGTCGTCAAGATGAATTTAGATTCCAGTTCGAATAAAACAGCCAATCTCTTTTGACACCGAGATGTAGTAAGAAACTCTTCCCTTAGCCGGCAGCGAGCGACGACGATAAAAAAAACTCCTTGTAAATGCTTGAAATAAAAACTCCTTATTTGCTCGCTTCTGTATATGAATGACTGTGCTGCATCGCTGTATCAGATTGTTTTACAACTTTACTGATTTTGAGGATCGAGATAGCTGTCGAGTATATGACTCTTGTTGCTTATTGCCCTATTCATGGATATGTTGATTAGGCCCCGATCCTCACATATCCCTGCACGTGGTTTTGATTCTCAAGACCCTCCATTACACTTCCTCTCGGGTTACCACCGGCATTAACACCTTGCATATTAATTCCTCCATTTGCCAATCGGAAATTTGTCGTATTAGACATTGGTGCTTCAGGTGCACGTTGAACACCTGCATTAACGTCTGTCATATCGACAAAAGTATCATCTTCCTCCATATCTGCATCACCATCTGCATCTTGATCGCTTCCAATGTCTTGCGCATCCTCTTGCAATGGTTGGCTCGTTATGGAAGAATTAAGCTGTGGTGGATTCGATGGAGGTAACGCTTCATTAATATTATTCTCAAGTGGCTTTTGTGCAGCCATGCCAGATCCAGGCTGTCCAGACCCGGCTCGAGCTTGCTTGACAACACCTTTCCAACGACCAATTGCTCGTTCCACTGCCGTATCGAGATGTACACTTCGATCCATGAGTTGAAGACCAACAGCTTTGTGCGTCGTTCCCAATTTACCTAATTCAGTCATAAGACGTGAATCAATAGGTAGTGGTGAAGGTGGTTGAATCCTGAATTCCCTGGGTTGTTGTAATCGACTTAATTCCTCAACTTGTAATTTTGAGTGCGCCGTATCCTGTTGTAAAAGCTCCTTCTCCTTCTTCAACTTGGATATTTCCTCAGACTTTCGACCGATATTACGAGCTAATTCGAGAGTCCAAAGTTCAGTCCTCTTATTTGGAGGCAACGAATTCCAATGCCCAAACATTGAATGTAAGTGCTCAGAAATTCTAGCCTCCATGCTTTGAGCATCTGCTTCCGCTTGTTGGTGTAGTGTAGTAAGACTCTCGAGACCAATGAAGTTTTCCTGCGGAGGATATGATAAATCATCTTGTGGAGTTGTCGTAGCGATGGATATTGAGATACGGTAGCGGTGAAACTCCGATGCAAAATGTTTCCGCAATGCTTGATATTGTAATTCATCTGGTGGAAGGATAGACCATGAAGTAGAGTTTGGAATAGGGGTAGACGCATAAAGGGTCGGTGGTGGTGGCAGACAATGTAAAGTGAGGGCAGGAAAATCCAAACTAAAAGGATCGTAATCAAAAATATTGGGGCCTTCAATTCGTTGTCTGTAGGATTTTGAGTTAGAATTGAACCCGGATTGTGTAGTTGGGAAAAACTTACTTGGCTGCTCTAACCCCCCCTAAAAGTTCTCTTAATGCCAATTCTGCTGCTTTTGCATTATCCAGAGCTTCTATCATCTTTTGTTTTTGCTCGAACGTCGTTTTCGCTAGCATTTGTTTGCTGACAGATCTATTTCTGCCATCCGATCTCCTACTCCCATCTCTGGATTCATCTCCATCCCAACTTCGAGCGGTTTCGCCATTTCGTGCTTGAGGAATATGATTCATGACGCCTGTTGACTCCCATGTACCGCCATTCACAACAAAATTAGGTCTTCGACCACCCAAAGTTTGACCTGGCACCCCTCTTGACATGCACATCATATTCATAGCCGCTCCATCATCTCTCCTTAAGCTTGGAGAGTCACTCCCTACCATTTCAGAATCATTATTGGAATTCCCCCTGTCCGATCCTCCAGGTGTCCCTGCAGGTGTCGAATCTTCCCTCCTTGAAGTTGAATTACGTGGCTGCCGCCTTGTAATGCCTCCACGAAGCTTCCTTATCTCATCCACACTATGTATACCATCTGCCGCTTTGGGATTCTTCTCCTTGATGTAAAGATCGAGATGGCGGCCAAGTGAGGATGAAGTAAATGCTTGATGACAGAATGGACAATTCTTGTCCTTTGGTGCGGAATTCTTGCCACCATTTACTGAAAGATCAGCACTGGAATTGGGGGTGCCCATTTGTTCGGCCATATCAACAATCGTTGCGCGCTGTGCTTGGATACAGTAGGAATTTGCTATCGAATTGGTACATGTATATATCTTCTTGTTTACTCCAGACCTCCTCTTTGTTTATGTGCAGACGCAAGTAATTTCAGAATAATATAAACCCCCAAATAACAAATACTCCTGCGAAGAAAGTAGAAAATCGAAAAAGAGGTGAAGGTAAAGGTAAAGATTGTAACGGTCAAAAGAAGGAGCAGTGGAAACTGAATCTAAGGGGTTTGCAGCTTTGAATTTGTTCCTTCTTGGGGATTAGAGAATATTTCGCTAACAGGGATTAATCGACGACCCATTCCGGAACCCGATAGTTTAATTCTTGGTGCTCCGCAAATCATTGACAATTGGACAGTCAGATCATTATGAGGGAGAAGGGATCAAGGGAGAATTATGAATGATGAATTGCACATGGAGGAAATGAGAATTCTATGTAAAGAGAAGGGAAGGAAAGGAAAAGGAAAAGGAAAGAGGAGCTTTGATTGATATGATACTTGGAATATATTGGAATATACAGTATGGATTGGTTTCAAAATAAGATCAAGATCAATACACGCCTTTTTTCCACCTAGGGACTACTTGGTGAAAGATGTCAAACACACAAGAGTTGAATTGGTCCCCTGGTTGGATAGCTATGGAGTTGCAATCATCCAATAGATTCACTATTCATGGCAATTGATTGGATTCTGAAGAGAAGTTCTCATTGGTGTTACATTGACTCATTTGGATTCGTTGAAAGTACAGCAAACACAGCACCAAATTAGTCAATCAATCACGAAGCAAACATTTTACCATCAACAACAAAATTTGTATTGTTAACTCTATACTCATCTATGTGAGGACATCAATCATAAACTATTCCATGAAAACGCCCAAAAATAAATGCCACTCTTTGCCCACCCACCGATGATGCTCATGAAACCTGTGAGATATGGATATCTAAGAATCATTTGGTATACCGAGAAAATGCCGCCAGTAGAAATGCCACGAAACACGACGGAGAAATCATTGCAACAATGGATCCTAAATAATGTTGTTAGTGGAGTCATGTTCAAAAACGGTTGATGACAACTTACTCTGAAGTGTTTTTGTGAGTTGTTCTGCTTATTGTTTCTCCAGTCAAATTTACGGCGTTCGTAGTTCTCCACCTTTCTGGATCTTTTCTCCGCCGCCTTGACTTCTCTTCTCTTCTCAGCGGTGACACCAGCCATACCCAGACCTCCATTTGCACGGCTCATAAGTGCTCTTCCACGTTCTCTCTCATTGCGTCGAACAACACGTTCATCTTGCTCTACATCAGAATCGGAATTTTCGGCTGCTTCAATTGCACGTCGTTGTCTCTCCTCTGGTGATGGATGATTGACCAAATTTTGACGATAATATTTCTGTAATGATCGATGTCCAGCGGTACGACCAGAAGGTAGGTGAAGCTCATAATCAGCATAAAATGCTGCATGATTGTGTTTATGAGCATGTGAGTGCCACCCATCCTTGTTGTGGTGTGATCGAGGATCGGTGTGGGAGTGATGAGGATGCTGATGAAGTTTCTCATACTGGTGCGTTCTCTCATCAAGTGGAACTGCGGTAAGATCTGCGGAATCCAAGGAAGACTCGGAACTGTCAGTTTCCCATCCATCACCATTCTCCATTTCTTCGTCTCCTTCGGCATCAATTGTCGTTGGACGTTTAGCTCCAAGTTTAACGCCACCACTGTTTTGTTTTCCTGGTAATGCATCTTCCGAATCTGATTCTTCCTCGTCATCAGAGTATGTGCTTCGGAAGTCATAGTAATCGCCAATCTCAATTTGTTCGTCCTCAGTGGCGTAACGGATTCTGCAATGGCGCTTATCTCTCATGTGAGTTTGGAGTCCAAAAATCGATTGCTTAAGTTTGCCACATCCCAAACATTCATGATCTTCGTAAATTTTCTCGTGAAGGAAAGCGATTAAACCTTCGAGGTCGACTAGGTATTCCTTCTCCGGGATGAACATGCCATGTATACGTTCCATATGCGCAGCATTAGCAGCTGTATCGGCCGAATCTTCGTTACAGAATAAGCATCGACTTGTAGAAACCTCCACTAACTCATCTTCATCGTCCTCCATGTCGTTATCCTCAGTAGGTGTAGCCGTAGAGCCTTCAGCATCTTCAAGGTTGGTCTTCTTGATACCCTTAGAAACTTCGTCGACTTGCGCATCCGTTTCGTCACCCGCTGCTCCATTTGTCTTGATGGGTTCTCCCAATGAAAATGTTGAGCTCATTACTGAGCTTGCGTCGTCCATGTGTCCATCACTAGCCATCGCTGCCTTTGCCTTGTGTTTCTGACTGCTAAGATGGTTGTGGTAGGCATTTTCACTGAAATATGTTTTAGTACAGATCGTACAAGACTTTTCGTATGCGGCCTTGGACGCTGCTGCTGTGGAAGAAGCCTGTGCCTGCAAGACTTTCTCGGTGAAAACTTCGGAAGAAATGGGTGGTAAAGATGTAACGCGGCGCTTCAAGTTGTATCGACTATAGAGAATTGTCAGCAGGTTAGGATCAAAGAGAATAATAAAACTTACTGCCAATCGCTGCGCATATGTCCTCGTTGCAAGTCGCTATTTCTGAACGCCACTTGACATGTATTGCACGTATAAGGGTGGGAAGCATTAGTATCTGCTTGGACCGAAGGACCAGAAGCAGGACCTCTGCTGGCTGTGATGGAAGCCATTGTTGATGTTCAATAGTAAAGTAAGTGTCAAACAAACAAATGAACAAACAAATGGATATTGGATATTGGAGGTCGAAGTGTTTGGAGGGGAAAGCAGTGGTATCTTTCTTTCTTTCTTTCTTATAATTGATAATTGATAGGCGTTAAAAATCGGTTTTGCCGAAAGCCCCGAAGAATTAGCCCTGGATAGAGAGTACTTGGATACCTATGAGTCAATCCAATGTTTTTCCTTTTCAGAGTGAATTTGAGTTGTTTCTCTGGAGTTTTCACAATAGGAAGAGTATTTGAGAGGAGTATTTAAATGGAGGAAAGATTGTGGTCATTTATGATTCGAGAGAAAGAGTCATCTACCCGGGATTTTTTTTTAATGCAATCTTTTATCGTATGAAAATTTACATCTGAGAATCTGTACTGTAGTGGGGTTGGGTTATCTTTTGTTTCTGTCCCTCACTCCAATGCGATAAAAATGATGGATTGAGGGCTGATCTGAGTGATCTGAGTGATCTGAGTGATATGAGTGATAATGATTAATGATTGATGATTGATAATTGATAATTGATAATTGATAATTGATAATTGCCCAGTGCGTCATCTTACCCAGGTGCCACTGTGCCAGGCCAGGGAGCCTCGAGCCAGACCAGGCGAGCCAGAATGCTAGCTACCTAGTAGCCTCGGGCAACACTCCTTCCCTTGCCTCGCCTTGCTTACTTTGTACTTTGTACTGCACATTTGGTCAAAATCGACGGAACCATTAATAAAGCATTGAAACGAAAACGACTGACTAATAATAAAACAACCAAATATTCATATTATTCATAATCTTGTTTGTTTCAATAGTGATATTCCAATACTCCACTGATCTCCCTCAACACAAAACATTCCTCTACACTCGTTCCCAATGTCATGACTCGAGATACATCAAGAGTTCGGGAGGAACGAAGTTTCGACGGCGATGATGATATCCTGTCAGCCCTGTGGGCCGCTGCTCCTTTTCCATACCTCCCTCACGATGCGCCAGACGAGTTGAAGAAGCTTACGGTAGAGGTTGAGGATCCAAAGCAAATCTATGTCATACACAATGCAAGCAGGCGTCATCTCTTTCATTTAATGGTAGAAAAGTATGTTTGTTTGCTTGTGCTTCGTCAAAAATATTGAGGCTGATTGGATATTCCCGTAGGTACATTCGTCAACTTCGATATGGTTGCGATTCTGCTATTTGTCATACCCCAACCTGTTTTACTTGTCGCAAACGTCTTGCCCTGATCTCTGGCCGTCCAATAAGGCCATATAATTCGACGAGCGCGAGAATTCTAGCTGTCCACTTAGCTAGTCAGGACAATCCTGAACGAGGTCTCTGTCACAATCCTCTCGTAGATTCGCCAATCCAATTCAGCAAGCATGTCAAGGCTACTGCGCGAAGAAATCTATCTGGGTCTAAGAAAATACAAGTTAGTGGAGGGGACACTTTGCAAAGTAACACATTCGGTACAGACAATGAGAGGCATGGGCCGAATCGATTACGAACCCTCATAACCACTACTGGCGATCCAACTGAGACTAGGGAATCGAAACCCACCATACTGAATGACTATACCAAGATCGATCATAAATCTTTCATCCAAAATGTATTTGGCACGGCAGCTTTCAAGATGGTAGAATGGCTGACACCGAGGAATTTGGCAGCACTAACAAGACACGATGGCACAGTCTCAGATTCGAATGCACGTTCCTCACCATTAGCTGAGTCGACACCAAGTGATGATATGAATACTCCTGCGCAGAAGCTAGAAGGTTCGAGTGGGTCAGGGACAGATTCGTCAAATGCTACAAAGTTCTCGCCAACCTCTTCTGAAGCCCCAACAGAAGTTTCCGGGTATTCAAGCCACGGGGATAGAGATGAAAGTTCTAGTGGCAAAGATGTTCCAGATCCAAGTACGAGGATGGGGATGGGGATGGGCTCAAATTCGCCTCCTGCTATACCTAACGACATCAAGCCTAGCATTCAATCGAGCCCAAATGCGTTTCATACCGAAACCACACATATCTCAAGTCCAAGATCTCGAAGGAGGACAGATTCTTATGATGCCCATGTTTCCAAAGGTGTTTTGAATCTTTCGACTTCACCAAGGGCGACTGACACCGATACTACTTCGCCTTTGCCTCGCCATTCTACGCGCTCGAAACCTCAACCCACTCGGCATACAATGATAGCTAATCCAGTTCTCCATCTACCCGACACCGATATTTCTTCGTCTACAGCACCCCTTGTTAGTGCTACAGTTGAGCCTTCTATCCCAACCGAGCCTACGATGAACTCTAAATCTGATTCAATTGCTAACAACGCAATCGAAAACCCCTCGATTGAAAGGCAGAATTCAGATCCATCTTTACCTGACGAAAAACTACCACAAACACTTTCATCACTACCTATTGAAGTGATTAATCTGATCTGTGATATTCTGGAAGATGACAAGACTTGCGATAAGCATTCATTACATCCTGATCAAGTCGGTGATGATTTGAAGAGACATCAAACACGTATGCTTCCTTTGCGTCGAAAACCAAAATCGTCGATTGGTTATCCAAAATCAACTAGAAAACAATGGCGTCGTTTTATTGATCAGTGTTTGTATTCTGTCCTTAGTAAGCCCAGTTCTCTGATAAAGTCTTTCACCACCCAAGATGGGCAGGTCTTCGATACACAGACTATTTGGTACTGTATGCTACGTATGACTAGAGTTGCGCCGTCTATTATCTTTGACAGCCTATGGATAGCCGCTGGCACACTTTTCAAACCCCCACAGGAATTAGAATGGGCCAAACAGTCTCATAGTGATAGCTTGGGTCCAGATCAATCAATCTCAAAAGCCGATGCAGCTCAAATAATAAATATTTGCTTTCATGCACTCGTAGCTGCGGCACCACTGTTGAAGGATTCAAGACAGCTAGCAAACATGTCTCGTATACGTTCTTATGGAATTACTTTGCCTGGGAGAGAATCGTTCTCAATGGAATCAACCAAACTATGTCTTCAATATGACGATGCGTTCTCGGATGAATTAGCATTGAGATTGGCTCGTCGAGTCTTCTCTGCTGTTTCCACAAGACGCAGGTTTTCTGAACTGATCCAGCTCCAACAAGATACCAGAGGCGACGAAATTGAACAAGACGGTGTTTTAGAAATTATTCTCGGCACTCTGAAATATCTCGATGTTGATACACCACCTCTACTCAATTTCACAGCTGCAGAACGAGATTTGCACGAGAAGAGAATTCCTACCTTAATGCTCGATTGGGCACGAACAGTAATGATACAAGATTGGAATGGTAAAGGGGAAGTTCCCTCAGATGGGTCGTTTGGGGGTGCTTTAGAAACTATTGCGGCAATATACAGGAACAGGAAATCGCTATTACTGGGAGACATACATTTCCGTACAGAATACTTTTCCGAACGACTAGATAGTGTCGCCATGCCTCTCGAGTGGTTGTCTTTCCAGTCAAATAAACGTACCGTTCATTTGCTCGACTACCCATATTTATTCAACCCATCGACATTGGTCAATTACTTTCGAGCTATCAATTACTCGCGGATGAATCAATCCTATGAAGAAGCAAAGTCTTTAACTACACTTGTTCGTACTCACGAGGGTCTAATCTCCAATGAAGACTACCGAAACAGACTTCGAAATCGTCTTCAAACAGCGACATCAAGATTCCTGGCAATTGAGGTCAGCCGAGATGATCTACTTTCAGACGCTTTTGATGTGCTATGGCGAAGAGAAGGACGTGAATTGATGCGACCTTTGAAAGTGTCGTTTGGCGGTGAGCATGGGGAGGAAGGTTTGGATTATGGTGGAGTTCAGCAAGAGTTCTTTCGAATAGCCATGACAGAAGCTATCAACCCTGATTATGGTATTTTTACGATTGATAATAAAACAAAAATGACATGGTTTCAGCCAGGATCACCAGAGCCGTTATGGAAATTCGAGCTTATTGGAATGATCATATCTTTGGCTGTTTACAACGGTATGACTCTACCGATTACCTTTCCCAAAGCATTCTACAGGAAGTTACAAGGAGAAAGCATTACGGAACTTCACCACATTTCAGATGGATGGCCCGAGCTCGCTAAGGGTCTAACAGATCTGCTAGAATGGGACAAAAGTAAAGGGGCCGTGGAAGAGATTTTCTGTCGAACATATGAATTTAGCCACTTTCAATTTGGAAAGTTGGTAAGCCGTGAAATGACTAGCTCATCTCAATGGCCAAAGTTCTCAGATGTTAACGTTGGCGAAGATTTTGAGGATTTCGATTCAACAGATGTACCACTGGTCACGAACGAAAACCGAAACAGCTATGTTAGTGATTATATCAACTGGCTAACGAATATATCCATTCAACCACAATTTGAAGCTTTCAAAAAGGGATTCTTCGCCTGTCTTGATCCTCGCTCTCTCAACCTTTTCGACGTCGATACTCTTCAATCTCTCGTCGAAGGTGTACAAGAAATCGACATTATTGAAATGCAACGTGGTGCTCGATATACTGGCTACGAGCCCACTGATCGCGTCATTCAAGATTTCTGGTCGGTCGTCAAAGAATACGACTTGGAAAAGAAGAAAAAGCTACTCGAATTCACGACATCATCTGATAGGGTTCCTATGGGTGGAATGAAGAATTTTCAACTTACAATCCATAGGAATGGAGCAGGGACCCAATTACCGACTACGTCGACGTGCTTTCAAATCTTAATGTTACCGAATTATACAAGTAGAGAGATTTTGAAAGAAAGGTTTGATGTGGCTTTGGAACATAGTAGTGGGTTTGGTAATCATTGAGGAAGACGACGATGGGTGGAGAGGGGGGTGTATTGATCACTTTTACGGGCGATTGATACGGGTTTTATGGATGTTGATTTGAGCGCACGGTATGGCATCCATGACTTCTCGAAGTTGGGAATAGTAAAATAGCGATGGAAATGATAATGAGTGTTTAAATACCTTCTTGTATTGTATTGGATAGCGAATCGAATGGAATGGTGGCGTTTCTTTGGCTCGATCTTTCGATCTTTCGATCTCTCTTTCTCTCTGCATGGGAAAGCATGGCATATCGCATAGTTTAGCATAGCATAACATAACATAGCATAGCATAGAATAAATAGTATAGCGTCTGAGGAGAAATACGAATGCTTGCTTGCTTGCTTGCTTGTGATATGTATGAGTTTATTGATTTATTGATTTATGGAAGTATTGTATTGAAATGTTGAGAACTGAATTGAACTGAATGGGAATGGGATAGAATAAATTGAGGAAATAAGGAAATAAGAAACCCCATAATCTCTCTCTTGATTTCTTTCGGTTTGCGGCCCGCGTTTCCGGAAATGGTAGCTTGGCGGTTGGAATTGGGATTTAGAGGAGAGGAGGGGTTGGAGAGGGGTTGGAGAGGGGTTGGGGATCGTTGGGTAGGTGGGTAGGTGGGTGATTTGCTTGGTATGGTTTGCTTGGTATGGTATGGTATGGTTTGCTTGGTATGGTATGGTATGGTATGGCTTGGTATGGTATGGTGTATGGTATGGGGTGGGAATTGGAATTGGAATATGATGATGATAATATGATAATATGATGAAGATAGTATTTGGAATTATTAGATGGATGGATTTATAGGTGTGGGTAGGTATTTATCTTGGGATTTATCTTGGGATTTATCTTGGGATTTATCTTGGGATTTATCTTGGGATTTTGGATTTTGGATTTTGGATGGCTAGATGTATGGATGTATGGATGTATGGATGGTAAGATAGGTAGATAGGTATTGGATTACGATAGTGATTTTGAGATGGGGTTTGAGATAATAGGGAGTGGTGTATGTAGTGGTGTATGTAGTGGTGTATGTAGTGGTGTATGTAGTGGTGTATGTAGTGGTGTATGTGAAGTGTGTGGAAATGATGATATTAGGGGTGTGTTGTGTTATGTTGTGTTATGTTGTGTTATGTTGTGTTATGTTGTGTTATCAAATCCTTTTGGGAGAAAGAGAGAGAGAGAGAGAGAGAGTGAGTGAGAGAGAGAGAGAGAGAGAGGAGAGAGAGAGAGAGAGAGAATGAATGCTGGTTCTTTACTAATTGTAATGCAATGTAGGTGACTATCGCGTATGTAAACGCATGGTTTGTAGAAAGTTGATAGATAGTGGAGCTAGAAGTTGATGAGTATATTGCTTGCGATGTACTGTAGCGAACTCAGTCGCAGATACTTCGTAGCATTTTGTGTTCTTGGAGTGTAGTTTGTAGATAGGCAGGTAGGGGGGTCGATATATCACGCGTGGGTATTGGAGAATGAATCTCACGCTCGATTATCTGGGTTGTAGTTCAGTATCGAGTGATTTGAAGGGCTTACCTGTCTAATCTGGAGAGTCATAATTTGTGTGCTGAATTAAAGAGGTTTAATTATTCGATGATATAGGCAGGCTCATGATTAGATTGATATGGATATGCAAAGCACAAAACTTGGATAAAAGCAAAGGTATATTGCAATATATTCAAAGCAGCACACCTAAATACAAAGGTATAATACTAACTAAATAAACATTGATCCACCACAAGCGAGCGGGACTGTCACAATTCTCCGTTGTTGACTTGGAAGAGAACTATCGAATTGCACCAAGTGCGTAAATCTTGAAAATATATTCCAGATCGACAAACTTGATACAACCATGCCTCTGCTCGTCCAACAATTCCAAAAGAGTGAGAAAAATTAAGCATCTTGAATATTAACTACCTCACCATACGCATCCAAACCCAATCTCTTCTTCGCAATCGATGTCTTGACAGGATTGGGACTGTTGAAAATCTCATCCAACTCCTCCAAGGTACGATTTCTGGTCTCGGGGATAAAGAACCACACAATAGTCGATTGAACCGCACACCAAATAGTAAAGATGATGTAAGTTTTCCAGCCGATCTTTTGCATGGAGACGGGCCATGCGAATTGGTTGAGGAGACCGGCGGCTGCGACGGCGAAACCGGAGAATCCCATGCCCTTGGCGCGCATTTCAAAGGAGAGGACTTCGACGGGGTAGAGGGCTTGGAGAGGTGTGAAACCGACAGAGTAGACGGCACCGAAGATGAAGATGAAAGCGAGGGAGGCGGTACCGGCTGCGTGGTTGGTGCCGACGGATTTGGGGTCTGAGGGGTCCGGAATGGATTCTTGGTAGAGGGCAGCGGAAACGGTCATGGCAAGCCAGACTATACAACAGCCTGTATGAGTATTGATGTTAGTAGAGGTTTCTTCGAAAGTTTATTGGGGAGGATCATTTACCAATGTTAGAGAAGAGAAGAAGAGGACGACGACCAATACGATCAACCATTGCGGCACCGAAGAGAGCCCAGCAGAATTGTTGACAATTGTTGATTAGAATGACGTTTGCTTGGCCAATAGCACTGTCAATACCGATAGTCTCAAGAACTTTGCCCATGAAATATGACAAGACAGCTGAATTTTATTAGCTAGACTGTTTTTGGGCAGAGAATTGCAGAATACATACCATTTCCGGCCCATTGACCAAAGATCGTAATACTGACGTTACAGAAGAGACGGTAGCAAGTCGATCTGTTCTTGAAAAGCGCTCTGTAATCCCACCAACGCTTGTCGGCACCGTCCATTTCCAAAAGTTCTTCGTATTCGTTGAGTTGCAATTTGACCCATACACTGTCTGTATTTCCTTCTCCGTGGTATTTGGTAAGCATCTTCTTGGCTTGATCGCGTTTGTTATTGACGTAGAGCCATCTTGGGGATTCGGGAAGGAAGTAAGCGGAAATGAAGATGATACTGGAGAACATCAATTGGATCCAAATGATAAGTCTCCATGATTCGTCGCCTCCAATGTTGCTTGCTCCACGAGCTACTCCACTAGCAATAATTGATCCAGTAAACCTAAATCTGATTAGACAAACACTAAAAACAGCTCTATATTAAACTTACCAAAAGCAATTGAAGATAGCTGTAACTACACCACGGTATGCTGGGTGAGAAACCTCAACGACATACATGGGACCAGCGGCGGAAGCGATGTTGACACCGAAACCAAGCAAGAAACGACCACCCATGAATTGTCTTACACCTGCTTCTCGGGTTGCAACTCCTTGAATGATCGTACCGAGGATAATGCAGAGACATCCGAGCCACATTCCAAATCTTCGTCCGAAAGTATCGGCTGCGGGTCCAACGAATGGTAATGAAACTACACCACCAATTTGGTACATGGAAGTAACGATACCGGCCCAGATCCCAGCATTTTCACCGTGGTAGAACTCGAGAAACCAAGGGTTGACAAGTAAATTGTTGATAAGCGATCCATCGTAACCGTTCATGGTAGCACAGAAAAATCCGATAAAACAAGCAGTGTAGAGTTGGATTGTTGACCACGTGAAAGCCTTGGGGGGCTCCTTGAGCATTGCCTCGTTGAATGTTTCATTTCCGAGAACGACTTTGGCTCCAACTTCGGCATGTTTCTGTAAATTCAATTGAGATTAGAATCAATCTGTGAGGAAATCGAATTGGAAATCCTCAATCATACCTCATCGTCACTTCGAGGGTGAGCGAGCTCGGCCTCCTCGTACTGAGTATTTGTCTTCTCCGCCATGACTTCCAATTTTCTGCCAAACAAGAAAAGACTATGACAATTGAAAAAGATCTACTGATCTGAGAGAGGGATGATGTTCCAAAATGAACGGAATATGCTTCACTTATGTATTGTAACGATGGCAATCTTGGACCCTGTCAATGGGCGGCTGGCCTTGTCCCCTCGTACAGCCATAATAAGCATACTCTCAATAGCGGGGAGCTAAATAATCTTTGGAACCAATCTATACTCCAACCCCGGATTTTCGGGCAGGCATTCCTGGTGTGCTTTTCTTTTCCAATAAAAAGATGCCATACAACTTTGTGGGGTCCGGGGTCGTACATTATGCAAGTATACTTTTCACAGCATACACAAGGACTTCGGATCCTTGATCCTTTCGTTTGCACGTATGATTCTTATCCCATTATCGGCTGGCCGTGAGGAGGCAAAAAAATGTCAACCCTTGAGAAATATCAGAACTGCTGATTCGAAGACGTGTTTCCCAGTACAGAAGTCATTTGCGGAGTAACTACCCCGTGTTCCAGAAAGGGAATAAGCTGACAACGCCTGACATGCCATCGAGCTGATTTTTGGCGAGATTGGCTCGATTGGCTTTTTGGTACCCGCTTGTCACCTGTATACCAAGCAATGCTTAATACACTTTTCCACGAATGAATATCCCATCCCACGACAAGGGATTGAAAGTTTCAAATAGAATAATCACGCTTCTGGTTAAAACGGGTTCCTGATGGAGGTCTGTGATAGATCATTATTCGGTCCAGCTCTCTGCTTTTCCTCGTCTGTCTTCTTTGGGTTTCGTTTATATTTGGTGGCGTTGAAACGAGCGATGGGTGTTTTTTTGAAGCGTTGCAGTGTCAGTTTGTACAGTGAGACATTGGGTGATATTTTAGACTAGGAAAGTGTTAATCTAGCGTGATATCACGTGAATGTCATGAGTTATGCTTTTATGTGAGTTATGTCTGCATCTCGTGAGGTTGACCAATCATTGGTAAGGTTGATGGCTCATTGCCGCCTACTAGTGCTAATCTGGGTCAACTTTGTTTTTGAGAGACAGGAGGGATTTTCTCGTAGTAAGTACTTTAGTTCGTAGGACAGTGCATGCTACCTGCGCGACATGCTTCTAGAATTCACCACCATTACAACTACTTCAATGCATCGATCGACAACTCAACAACATTTCTATACTATTTCTTCCTTCGACAAATGAACCCCCTTCTCTATCCCAACAATACCTCTCTAACAAACGACAACATTCATTACAGATTCTCAACCAACACACCATCTGCGGCGCAGCCGGTGCACCTCTCATCTTGGCCGCAAAGCCTAATCTCGATTCAAAAGTCCTATCCCGACATGCACATCTATGCATCCATCCACTTTTCAACCAATATATCCTCCGTCCCAAGCAAATTTTTCAAATTGAGGAAACCAGATTCTCGGGATTTTGTGCTTGTCGATAATCTAGACTTAGAGCTTAAGAAACCGAACACGGTTAAGATTTCTCATCACAAGCTCCGTCGTCGATTTCGTATTAGATAAAAAAAATACCCGTCATCGCCGCATTTGCAATTTTGCCTCCCAACAATTAGATCAGTTGCTGAGGCTTTGAACTTTGATATACATATTCGATTCCTTTTTCCAGGGTTGATTCTCCGCACGCACGTACAAATGTCAAATTATCAAAGTGATGGGAATTTGGGAATTTGGGGTCTCCAGATTTTAATGGATGGATAGATGGATCAGCCGACTAGGTTCGGAATCCTTTGCCGTTATTACTCGAGTTATTAACCTCAATATCCACAAACCTGCAGTAGGACAAATTCCAGATCCTACTCTATACTTTGGATCGGTACAACCGAGGCATGTGGACTGGGATAGGTACATATGCACGTGGTATTCTAGCAACGAAGTATTGTGGAAAGCGAAGAATGAATGTACAAGTGTTTGGGAGAGAGTTATTACAAGGAAGATCTAATTAGATCATGTTGAAATGCAAACATATAATATTACTATTTTCTAATAGTGTATGAAACTCTAGATATCAAGGTTGGTAAGTGTAGAATGATATAGGTAAATGACAAATCTAGTTTTTGAAGGAGAAGAATCTACACCTAGGTATCTATAATCCAGCTAATGTGGTCAAAAGTCTAGCTAATCTCTCTCATATCATCCATCTTCGAATCACAACCTGTTCCATCAATACAAAACAGAACATTGAACATCACCACATCAAGACGAATACCTAGCATCAAATCCACGTATGGCAGATTTCTCAAACATACACCTCTTCACCTCTCTTCTCTCCTCTCTCTTCTCTCCTCTCTCTTCTCTCCTCTCTCTTCTCTCCTCTCTCCTTATCTTACCTCAACGAAAGGTTCATCCAATCTCGACATCTTGCCCCCGATTACAATCTTAAATCACCAGTCCAAAGCCAAAGTCAAAACCAAACCAAAAAACACACAAATACAAACGCAAATACAAATTTCCCTATATCACCACCTCACCTCCATCGATAGCTAGTTACTGATCTCCAGAGCTATACTATTCCGCCACCTGGACTGTTTAGCATAGCTATCTGCAGAACGTATCAAAGTAGCTGGTGAGTATGTTTCCACTTAAGATAATCTCCTACCTACGTACCTAATGAGTCCCTAACACGTATTTCTTCCGAATTCCGAATGTCGGTATGTAGACATGCAAACATGCAATGAAAATTATATCAATTAGCTAATACTACCTACGATCTTAATCTCCTCTTTTTTGAACATCAGCACAACCCACGTCTTAGTAACACTTTCATGTGATACTAGAGGCACGACATAACATGTTGGTCTTAATACTGGAACCGAAATAGCTGCTAAAACCACTGGCACAGTAGTCGCCCCTGGAGGCTAAGTTGCCGGCACATCTTACATTTGTTCGTTGTCGAAATGCTCCGAGTTACCTATTCATAAAGTGTTGGATAGGTCTCTCCTGTCGTTGTGGCAGTTTCAAGCTCGATATGGTACTTGAAGTAATCTTGATACCCAAATGTTGTATCCTACCTGATTTAGTATCACACAGAAGTGATATTGGACGCTGAGTTTTACGTTAAAAGACAATCAAGTAGGAAACTGAATTTGCTAGGTCGGAACAACTAATTGAGTTGAGCACAAAGCTTCATGTACCAAGGAAACACATCTTGCTCATATAGACCTTCACTTTCTTCTGACCATGTGATATTTCCGCGGGGGTTCCACTATGATCCGCTGATAATTGAGCCTAAGGTTCCCTGGTCACATGGTAACTCTGTAACAAATCAATTACTATCTTGAAATTCAATGCTCTGGTGTTTTCCAAGCCAACCGACTTTGCTTTAAACTTTCATTTTTCAGCACTGTTATCCCATTGTTACCCGAATACCTTTACTACTCAGCTTTGGGAGCGATCCCACAAATGCATGATAGGGATCAACATCAGATCTGTCGGTCTCATACAGACTAAGTTTTGGTCCGCGCGGACCGAAAATAGCTGCAAGAACCATTGAGATCTCGGCATAAGCTAGCCTATGAATGCAAGTCAGCCTTCTGATGATTCTGATATTAGAAAGTGCCCTTACTCTGTACCTAAGCAGTCACGAGATCCTTTGGCAAATGGAACATAGTTCCTGAGCATCTTTGAATTTATTTCACCAAGCCATCTTTCAGGCTTGAAAACTTTTGGTTCTGGATATACATCCGGGTCGTAATGCATCAAATACGTGGACATGCCTACAGGTGTCTATTTTTGTATCAGTTTCATGGTGGTACACTTGGTGCACTGCTTCAAACTTACTCCTGGAGGTATAATCCATTCATGATATTGAAGTGCAACATCAGGTGAACAGCGAGGTAATCTGTGCATTGAAGCAATGCTCATTCTACCTATGTTTAGTTTCACTAGCTTATCATCTCATGGATAGAATAACTGACCGTAAACCCTCCTTGATACACGCCTGCAAGTATGGAAGCTGCTGAAGGGTTTGGTATGATGGAATGTTTTGCGAGCCATCTTGGTCGATGGTACTTAGCTCTTCTGTGAGTCGCTGTCTAACATCCACGTTCAGGAGAATATGGACCACCAGGTGACCCATAGATCTGGCAACAGACATGGTGCCAGCCATCAGAAGAACTTGTGCTTCCGCTCCAAGCCGGTCAGTTGTGAGTTCAGAGGCTGGCAGGTCACTTGTCAACAAGTCATAGAATAATGTAGAGGGTGGACTTTCGCCACCAGAATCGGTATGCTTTTCTGTAGCCACTCTCTGCTTTACTCTATTTATGTATTCGATAGACATCTAAAAGCCATCTTAGCACAATCTTTCATCCTACTCAAAAGTATTTCGAGGTATTTTCTTGCGCTTACAGTTCTCCAGTTCATCAGCATTTCGCCTGAGAGGCTTAGCCTGGCAACAAGTGATGCAGGAATTAGCTCGACGATTCTACATACATGAATATTAGCACACGGGCAATAACGGCTACTCTGTTGACAATACACACCTGAAGATCCATGGAAAGTTCACAATGATCGGCGAAGAACGAGTTATCGTATGGAGTAAAGTAAACCTGTTATGATCATTAGGATATCATGCAGGCTGTTTTCCGTGGAATAGGCTCACCACTGGGGACAGAAATCAGGCTGTGAGAGAAAAGTGGAATTTTGGTTCTCAAAACAAACTTTGCACATGACTTCTCCGGCAAAAGCAAAGAGTGCGTGATCAAGCCGGACTATGGTATCTCTCTCGAGGTGCTCTTTTAGCTGAGATGTGAGACTCTGCACTAAGTCTATCAGTAGTGGATAGATCTTCTTGACTCCGGTACTTGTAAAAAAGGGCTCCAACGGTTTCCGCCGCTGGCGGTGAAGTTGATGATCGATTGTGATAGGATGAGAACCTGCGGGAAGTTAGGCCGTCGGATCATCTCTAAACAGATAAAAGCGAATACCTTGAATACCCATACCTGCAGCAAATGCAGGATAGGCGGAAGTGGACCTTGTGTTGCTAGCGACATATACTGTTCTATAATACTCCGGATCTCTAATAGATAATTCATCGGGGTTAACTCTGACGATAGGACCTGATTTGAAGGGTTAGTGTAACCATATTTCCAAGGACTATCTTAGCCAGTGTTCTCACCATAGCGATCATGCATCTCCTCAATCCTGTACACGTAGGTGCCCTCATAGAAGTAATCCCACCCTATCTCGTATAGAAATGTGATTGCACAAATACGGGGTCCAGGAAATCTTGCCAAAGGATGAAACCATATTCGATAAACAGCTCTTAAGAGATAATAGGTCGTTAAGACAATAGTGAACTTTATGAACAGATTGAGGACCAGAAGATCTTCTAGAATGCAATGAAAACAACCCATGGTAATACCCGTGTATAGAACAGGAACGAGGAATGATCTTGTAGTGTCTTTAGCTAAATTTTACTTTACCTGTTTGGCGATTGCAATTTGAATAATCTTGGAACATTTAGGGACATGCGGGTTTGCATATCTGTATTTAAAAGCCATGTGATCAAACTAGTTGTATGTACCAGCGGTTAATGTGCAACGTCACTTTGCTCACTAACTTGTTGTAGGTCATCTGCGTGATATCACTTAGGCTCAGTGATAGGTGTAACTTGCTGAAATGTATGACTCAGTGATATGTATAACTTGTTGAAATATACGATTCGATGGTATGTATAATTTGTTGAAATGTATGATTCAGTGATATGTATAATTTGTTGAAATGTATGACTTAGTGATATGTATAACTTGTTGAAATGTATGATTCAGTGATATGTATAACTTGTTGAAATGTATGATTTAGTGATATGTATAACTTGTTGAAATGTATGATTCAGTGATATGTATAACTTGTTGAAATATAAGATCCAGTGATATATGTAATTAGCTGAAATGTATGATTTAGTGATATGTATAACTTGTTGAAATGTATGATTCAGTGATATGTATAACTTGTTGAAATATAAGATCCAGTGATATATGTAATTAGCTGAAATGCACGATTCGATGGTATGTATAATTTGTTGAAATGTATGACTTAGTGATATGTATAACTTGTTGAAATGTATGATTTAGTAATATGTATAACTTGTTGAAATATACAATCCAGTGATATATGTAATTAGTCGAAATGTATGATCTGGTGGTACATGTAATTAGTCGAAATGCATGATTTGATGGTATGTATAACTTGCTAAAATGTATGACTCAGTGATATGCACGACTTGCTGACATTCTCAACTTCTTGATAAACTACATTATTGAAATTATGATCAACGTTGAGATCTTATGTTATTGAAAAATCTCTTGAGTACTGGATGTAGCTTAGCACTGTGCATCTATATATAGTCTCTATCATATTGACTATAATCTTGTAACATTTCCACCATGGAGTCATTTGTTCAATCGACATTTTCACCTTTGCTCAAAGAGTTATTTTTCAAAGTTAAAAGGACATGCTTTCCTCAGACCTACGAGGCAGTATTGCAAGAAAGAGACGGTATCCTCACGCGTGATGACGATTGCGTATCTTTCGAGTCAACTGTCAGGCAGCATTTCTATGAACAGCCATGGATCAATCAACGGCGAAAAAGATTCGAAGCCATCGTTTTCTTTTCATGTGCAGCACCGCGAATGTGGTTCTCTCCTCGTCTTCCGAGAGAGCTTGAAGTTCTGTACACTATCTATTTCATATACACATTCCTTGTGGATGACGAGGAACCTCAGGTGTCGGACTACACATCTCTAGTTACAATGGAGACTGCCCCAACATCGTTCATGGCCAGCTTCCGTTCTCATCTCGATGAGATGAAGAAACATTTCTCTGACGAAGAGTATTGGTACTTCCTGAAAGGACTTATCGACTTCATTCTGATGACGCGAATTGAGCATTCGCTTCACGGTCGTGTTCACACACTCTCTAAGTCCTCGGTTCATTTCCCCTGGTACTGGAAGCAACTTGCTACCAGTGCAGCACCTCATACAGCTATGGTTCTCCGTAATCACTCAGACTTGGTCTTAAAGAAGCAAATTGAGTGTGAACTGGAGCGATACATGTCATTTGTCAACGATCTCTGTAGTTGGTATAAAGAGAGGGTAATAGGGGACGAGGTGACATACGAAGAGATAAACTCTCACATTCAATCTGAGAATAGCCACAAAGGCTTACAACACCTTCTAGACGAAGCTATTGGGTGCATGGAACGATGTAGAGAAATCTGCTCGGACGATACTGAGATACTAAAGTCAGTCGACTACTTCCTGGTTGGTTATTTTCAATGGCATTTGGTCACTGGACGTTACAAGCTTGCGCAGTTTCTACAGGTAATTCGAACCCTTCTAGTTTAATATTTTGCACACACTGAACTTTCACATAGATTAATATATCAATGGAGACTGAGTCCTAGGGCATTGAAGTCAAAGAGCCTCATGAGATATACGCTCACGGTAATCGTGATTATCTCATCAAAATCATGAAGGAACTTAGGCTGGATCTGATATCATCAGTAGTACTGGCTAGTTTATATTGAGAATGTCGGCGGGTGTCAGCTAGACTAGGAAGTTGTAATTCTGCATTTTATACTAGTTGAGGGGGTACCTATCAATTGATGTCACTGGACAGGTCTGTTTTATAATTAACAACAGCTAATGAGTATCAAATACAAATGGCCTTACATTCAGTTGTTAGATATGCGTCCTGGGGACAAAACATTTAATCTGAATTATAATCAAGTCCCTTTCTCCAAAAGCAAAGAGTTCGAGGGCTCGTAGGGCCCTAGTAATTTAGAAGAAATAATTAAAAGTCTTTGTATCATTTTTTACTCTTATAACATTACATTACATGATATAATATCTAATATCTAATCCCCATTCCCGATCCATACTTTCCAATTCCTCTTCTCTAAACCCCCTTCTAATAAAACTATTCATCTCAATCAAATCTATATAATCTTCGCAAACAGTTAGGAAAACATCTCCTCTAACTTCCTCTCCTCTCCTCTCCTCTCCTCTCTAATCAACTCAAATCCATCTCTCCATCCATCTCTCCATCCATCTCTCCATCCATCTCTCCATCCATCTCTCCATCCATCTCTCCATCCATCTCTCCATCCACTTTTCCCCTCTCCTCTCATCCCATTTCATTCTATCTCATCCCATCTCATCCCATTTCACATATACCCATCATGGATACTTATACATATACCCATATACCCATCTAATTCACTCATCCCTTTATAACAAATCCTCATCAAACAAAAACAAAAACAAAGTCTATTCTAGATATCTATCTATATATCTATCTACTCATCCATCCATATCCCCCAAACCACTACAATTAACTCAACTTCTATACATCTCCCCCCCTTTCCCTCCTTTCCCTCCTTTCCTTCCCCTTCTCATCTCACCCCTCCTCTTCAAACCCATTCTCTATCGTAGGTCATGAGCTAGTATATGAGTATTTAGTATAAATAGAATATAAGAGGGAATAGACTAGTATTAGTCTATTATGGGAAGCTGGCTCAGTTTAACAACTAAAAAGCAATAAAAACACGTGATATTTATGAATCTGTATATTGGTATTCACTTTCTTATTCTATATTAAGAGGGAAAAAGCTCTTATTTTATACTTTTTCCAATCCAATCTAGTTTTCCGCTTTCGTTAATCTCTTGTAGATCTCTTCCTAATCCGGCCATTCCTTCGAAATAAAGCTCCTTTTCATATTCTTTATTAATAGTCGTTTTCGGAAACT
This sequence comes from Botrytis sinoallii, assembly GCF_014898435.1. Classification (NCBI taxonomy): domain Eukaryota; kingdom Fungi; phylum Ascomycota; class Leotiomycetes; order Helotiales; family Sclerotiniaceae; genus Botrytis; species Botrytis sinoallii. The sequence goes on along the minus strand of NW_024066029.1, from coordinate 516,907 downwards.
AATAATGATCGTTTTCGGAAGCTAAATATGGTCGTTTTCGTATGGTTGCTTTCGGAAGCTTATAAGCGACGATCACGTGTTTTTGATCATGTGATTCGATACTAGTATAGAACTTTATTATATATATATTCAAAAAGATATATTATTATATTATTTTATTATAAAAACAATATTCTCAAACCCACTCCCTACTCCCACAAATAATAAACCCAATCCAAGAATACTGTGACGATCCTGTCATATTAGTGGATCGGCTAGGTCCTCACGTGATCCATAATCCTGTATATTACCACTTCCTTCCGAAGAGCTTTTCTAGCTCTTCACCTTAGTATTCTAAATGATGTAATTGTCACATTATACTAAGATCATATAAATTTTTTAAGCTTTTGATTACTCCTACAAAGCTTTCTATTGCTAGCCCGCTCGCCGAATGCTTATTGCCTTCTACACCTGCTTTCCCGATACAACTATTCGTATAATCTCCAATCAAGACCTCTCCCTAACTCCGCTTCCACAAACCTTACCCATTGATAAGCTAATATCTTATTATCATATTATTTAAAGTCTTTTTGCTTTATTAACAATAAATCTAAAGATCCTAAATCTAATAACGTAGTTTAACACCGAGTGGGCCATATCACCGAATGGGCCACTTCAAAATACACCAAAATTAACGCTTTTTTAATATTTGTATTTTAATAATCAATCATTATTTTTTAAAAGAAAATTAATATAAAATAATAATGAGAATTTAGCTCTTTATAAATCTATTTTTGATATAAAAATTTCTTATATTTTCTAAAAATAAGTAGAAATTGTCACGATTTTCGTTACAAAAGAAACATTTCTATAATAACTATTATGATAATTTGAATTTTCAATAAATAATTAGATTTTCATATTATTTATATGATTAAGTTTTCTAGTTTCAATTTTTAGAGAATTCTGTCTATAAATAAAGAAAGTGCACGGTTATGCACAGACGAATTTTGTATGTAAAAATGATGGCCCACTCGGTGATATGGCCCACTCGGTGTTAAACTACGTTACACAAACTACAAAAACTGATTAATTCGAAGCATTAATACACTTACACAATCGATACCGCAACAAAGCAGCTTATTCAATTAATCTACCAGGCCAATCCACATTCCATTAACACTTCCGTTGCTTTATCAACACTATTAACAAGAAATGCATTTCAAGCAAATCTCCTCTCTTTCACTCATTTTATCTTTCAACAATTCTCGAAACCTCCTCCTATTGATTTTGAAGCTTTTTTCACAAAAGTAATAAAACTATAAAACACATACTTCCGCAAAGTAATTGATAATACTACGAATCATATTATAGGCAATATTGGAACTAGTATTGAAACTATAGATCAGATATTAACAGTAATAAAGAATATAGATTATAATATAATTGGATTGAAGAACCATATTTAGAATACTATTAATACACTCGAAGACGAGCTTTTCAGAAGGGGGAGGTAGTATAACGATCCTGTCATATTAGTGGATCGGCTAGGTCCTCACGTGATCCACAATCCTGTATATTACCACTTCCTTCCGAAGAGCTCTTCTAGCTCTTCACCTTAGTATTCTAAATGATGCAATCGTCACAAATACCATGGAATCTTCTTCCTCACACTCTCTAAAAACAATCAAAACTAATCTATTCAAATATCTCTCTTTATAATCATTTTAAAATTTTATTATTTTAAAAAATTATATAATCTATTAAATCTGATTTATTCATCTACCTCCTTTCTATTTTCTCTTCTTTCTCTTTCCCTCCTTTCTTCTTTTCTTATTCTATACTATCTCATTCTATTCTATTTAATTCTGTCTCGTCTCATTACATTCATTTCATTATATCTAATCCCATTCTATCTCATTCTCTCTAATCCCATTCTATCCCATCCTACCCTATTCTATTCATTCTAACATTATTATCCAGTTATACTCTTCCCTCTCCTATCCCTCTTCTCTCCCCTCTTCTCTCCCCTCTTCTCTCCCCTCTCCTATCCCTCTCCTCTCCCCTCTCCTATCCCTCTCCTATCCCTCTTCTCTCCCCTTTAACATCCCTTTAATTCTCCTTTGACATCTTTTTAATCTCTCCCCAACAGTATCTATACATCTGTATCTATATATCTATATATCGATACATCAACCACATCACACCACCATCAAAAAACTAGATATAAGATAAACACAAAAGTAAACAAAACAATAGATCTTATTATTCTGAATATTCAATTAGTAATTATCAACTCTCAACTAGGTATTAAAAACTACTGACTACGAATACCTCAATTTTATTTTATATCGTATTTGCATCCATTCTATTGCCCTCCTTCCCTTCCCTCCCCTCCCATACCATTCATTTCATACCATTCCTTTCATAGAAACCAATGCTTATAAAATTGACTATTCATCAATCCACCAATCCATCAATCCACCCGTACGTATATTCCCCCTCCCCTCTCAGCACTTCTCCATAATTTAATTTAGCTTCCTTCATTCCTCACACTTCAAAAACAACACCCCTTTGCTCTTCGCTAAAATCCATTCGCTTTAAATTCTTGAAAGCACCTCATTCACCCTCGCACTAATCCTTCATCTCCTTTCCAACATAAACCCTAACAATCAAACTAATAAGCAGCACTTTGCCTATAGAAATCCGCCGGATTGGATGCACCCCCAGGTGGCGCACTAGGTGCATTAGCTAACCCTTGACTCGGTCCTTGATTACTATCACTACTATCCGGTCTCTGATACGCCTTATATTGCCCCTGGCTAGGCAACGTTGACCTCGCATCCCCTAATACCGGATATGAGCTCCCCTGAACTGGACTTGGCAACGAGCCTGGAGGCGCTGGTGGTTCATAAGATGGCTGAGGAGGTTGTGATGGTTGTTGAGGAGGTTTATAAGCATTATATTGTTGAGGCGGTTGAGATGGGGCTGGTGTGGCTGTATATGGGTCTGTCTCAGCGTATGCAGTATACGGATGAGGATTTTGTTGTTGAACCGGAGAATCATAGACAGAAGTTGCAAGTTCTTGTGGGTTAGAATATGTACTTTGGGGGCGGTGACCAGTTTGTGGTTGTTGGGTTGGGTATTGAGTTGGGGGAGGACTGCTAGTTTCAAGCGGGGGTGGTTGTGAGCCTGATGGAATACGAGGAGTAGGATCTCTTTGGGGGTATGGCTGTTGACTCTCTGATTGTGGAGGTTGCTGGCCGGGATATGGTAGATAGCTCTCTGATTGTGTAGGCTGTTGTTTAGGATATGGCTGATGACTCTCTGACTGTGGAGGTTGTTGACCTGGAGCTACAACGTAAAAGGGGGCCGGTCCATTACGTTGAGGAGGATAACCGTTAGATGGAGATGGTTGCGGCTGATATGGAGGTTCTGCATAGACTTAGTTTGTTGATGTTTATTAAAATTTGAGTTCACTCACCTGACTGAGATGGTGTATAATATCGCTGTGGCTCTTGTTGTGGTCTTGCGGCTTGAGGAGGGTACCCATAACCTTGTGGACCTTGAGGTACTTGCCCAGGTCGACCATACTGATAAGGTTGTGCCTGTGTCATAGAGGCATCCAGTAAACTTTCATAATCACGACATGATTTAATGAATCTCTCATTGAGTTGTGTGAAATCGTCTAATGTATGTTAGTGAGCTGATCATGAGCCGTATTATTAGACGAATATTCAATTCCTACCTTTTCTCTGAGAGTACTTTCCAATAAGCTCAATAAGCTTTGGCCTAATTGCAAGAGTAGAATGGTAAAGTTTCTAAGTATGTCAGAAAGCGACTGGAAAATGAGGACACCAAAAACGTACTGTAATTTCCTCATTATCACGGGCATCTAATTGAGATGATGAAGTACTCAATAATGTAAGTAGCTTCTCGACATTCTTGATTTCCGCAAAAACCTCGGCCTCCATTTGCGCTTCTCGCTGTAATTCTTCCGGTGTGGGATCGACCAATTTCTCGACATAATTCAATGGGAAGATACCAGTCTTCCCTCGTAGAGAGCCCCTCCACCAATCCTTATATACCGATCCTACAACTGTAATGATATCACCCTTTCGAAACTGTAACTCATCTGCATCTGTAGGTTGGAAATTGTGAAGTGCTCTCACTCTTGAGACAGTAGCCGCGGTGGTCCCAGATGGTACTTGTTGTGGCTGTGCAGCTTGTTGCGATTGTGCCGGACCTGCGGATGAATTGGATGGTTGTGCAGGTTTTGGCTGACTACTTTTGTCTTGAATGGATAATTTTAATGCCATCTGTAATTCATCTTCTTCCTTCTGACGATCCAGATCCGTGAGTCGATTCTTTGATGGGGCGGAAGGCGGATGTAAATTGGGATTCTGGCTCTTCAAGCGGTGGTACTGATCATTCATAATCCCCAAATCAGGGTCTTTAAACATTCCTGCCCATTCAGCCATCCGTTCCAGAATCTTTGCCTTGACTTGTTGATGTGTGTTTCTATCGTTCGCCAGTCTCAATAGTGCATCCGTGAATGCTCTCGAAGCCAACTCTCTGTGCATTTTCGCTCCGCAATTTTGACTTAGAGCATTGGCAAGCTATATAATGAATGTCAGATTTGTTGAAAGCGATTCCAGCTCACGCGCTGACCTACCTCTAAAGTATATAATTGCACGTTGGCATTTCGATGCGCCAACCTCTTTATCATGCTTGCAACGGCATCCTTAGCACCACTATCTTCACCGGTTACTTTGTCGCAAACATCCATAATGTATTCCCAATTTTCCGAGGTAAGATTCTCGTCGGTCGCCTTAGCTATAGCATCCATGGATTAGCATCATGCTCAAGGCTTCATTCAAGATAACTGGGGATTCGAATGAAATCATAAGCTGTAACTTACCGACGACCTCGTCAAAGGCATTTTGTTGCGCGCGAAACATCGTATCAAAATTCCTATATTACTTGGATCTTTCAAGAAATAAATGTCGTGGGAATTTTGTGGTTATGAAGGTGTAGGTAATAAGTAAGAGTTGTAGATGGTTTGCTCCTAGAAGACTGAGCCCCGCTAAATAGACAAGTGCTGCGGTAGCGTATCACGAGCATATCAACGTCACTGGAAGCTTTCCGACGCCGCACAAGGCATAAGGCATCAAACCAGAATACGATGTATTGAAGAATTCCGTACTAAAAATAGAAATTGTGAATTTAACTGCAATTATTGTATGATCCGAGGAAACAATGTAATATTTCGGTCAAGCGAAAGTTCGATGTTGTAATATTGAGCCGGACATATTAAATTCAATACTCAACATAGGACAACTCATTGTTTGATCACAGTATATGTATATATATATAACGTGTTTTATCAGTATGCGGGTCATTTCGAAAATCACCTAAATCAAGCCTTTTAAAATATTTATTTTTTAATAATCAATTATTATTTTTTAATAATCAATTATTATTTTTTATATAAAAAAAGTTTTAAATAAAAATTAAAATCCAATCTTTTTAAAAATCTTATTTTCAAATCAGAATTTCTATTATTTTCTAGAAAAAAATATAAATTGTCACGATTTTCATTACAAAAAGACTATTTCTATAATAACTACTTACTAATTCAATATTTTTTTTAAATATAATTAGATTTTTATAATTTATTTATATTTAAATATTTTATATAAAATTTTAAAAAAATTATATTCTTAAATAAAGAAAGTGCATGGTTACGCACAGACAAATTTTGTATGTAAAATAAGTGATCCGCATACTGATATGACCCGCATACTGATAAAACACGTTATATACAATTGCTTAACGTTAATATACATTCAGAGAATAGAGTATTCAAAGTTTTGGATCAGCATCCAAGTTCTGGATTATGAAGCCGGACCTAATCTACTTGCTTTCATAAAGGCAAGAGCTAATTTCTTGTTGTACATATAAACAATTGCATACCTACTATCTGTAAGCGTAGCAGATTGTGACATAAAAAAGGGGTTGGAGAATCCCATGTCAAGGGAAACGCAACAGACAAGCAGACGCTATGCTTCCAATCAATTAGTTTCCTTCCCAATACCACAATCATCCATCCAGATATGAAACAGCGCCTATACTCCATCGTTATATGCATAAAACGAGACCCCCGAGATAATTTTTGCTACAACAAGAGAGGTTACTTATGCTACCACATCTCACCATCATCAGCTGCTTGATCATGTGATTGTGTTCGCCCATAATCGTAGTACTTCTGATTTTGATCGTTGTAGCCATTCTCGCTATTGTTTTGGCCGGTGCGAGATTGTGGACGATTATGGTCCTGCTCGGACTCGCCTCCTTGATGATCGTAATCATATATTTGAGAGTCATCAACATAGTTAACAGCCTCACCAGAATGGTTGGGATTTTGGGATTGTTCAGCATATTGAGTGATGCCCTATAAAGTGTTAGCTCAAAATATCTTAAAGTTCCTGAAATTGATGAAATTATACCTGGTGGTAATCGTATCGATATTGGTCACCCTCTGGTTGCTGCTGCTGCTGCTGCTGCTGTTGTTGTTGTTGTCTCAACTGTTCTTGTTGCTCTAGGTATTTTTGTTCTTGCTCCTTCTGCTTTCTCTCTGCCTCTGCCTTCTTCTGTTGTACAGATTGAGGTACTTGCATATGTGGATGCATTTGTTGAACCTTGGCCAAGTACGAGTACATGAAGTTGCTAAGTAGAACCTGACTGTACAACGCCCGTTTGGGGTTAGCTAATTTGATGTGAGCCATGCGATAAATTGCCCTCTCTTCCATTATTGAAAATCTTGTCCAGTTGTAATCAATATCTGGTTTCAAGATACGTTGCGGTGGTTCCGGCGAAAGAGTGCGGAGTGAGCTTCCTTTTTTACCCCCTGAATCTCGATCGGCTTTCTTCTTTCCACCACCAAAAAGAGACGAGAAGATACCATCCTTCTCCTTTTTAGGCTCCCCGCCAGCTTTACGACTAATTTCTTTCTTGCGTTCATTTTCGAGTTTATTATCAACATTCTCTCTCTCGACTAAGAAACTTTCCCGGCCTCTCGTAGTCGTCTCCATGGTGGATTGCAAAACATCCAATCGGGCATTATCATGCGCTTTCTCCGATGAAACTTTGGCTCTACTCTTATCATCTTTCTTCTTATCCTTCTTGTCCTTCTCATCACTCCCTTTGAACCAACCCCAACTAGTCTTCCGAGGCCCAGAGTTTTCCTCCTCTCTTTCCTTTCTAATTTTCTTGTCGGTCTTCTTTTCATCGAAGGTTGGGATGTGAGTGAGTGCATCCGTTCTCAAAGAGTTCACCGGAAGTGAAGAAGATTGCTGATGTTGAGGCATGTCGTTTGCTGTTGATGTCTTTGGGAGATTGGCACCGCCAGAAGAAGCTTGACGCTCCATTGCCGGACGTTTGTTCGATCTCGCTGGAGGTTCTGGAATGGACTGAGGAGTTGCCTGAGGAGTTGCTTGAGGAGCTACTTGAGGAGCTAATTGGGGAGCTGCTTGAGGAATTACTGGTGAGGTGTGTTGCTTCGGTGAGACTTGCGCAGTCTGCGAAGATGTTCTTTCAGGGTACTGGAGAGACTGCTTGCCCATTTGTGGTTCTGGAGTTTCCTCTACCGGAGGTGGTGTTTCTACTATACGTGGGACTGGCGAATCCGTTCGAGGATGGCTAGTACTTCTTGATCGAGTTGCATCATGAGCAGGGGGGGAAGGCTGTTGGCTGGCGTTCGGTAATATTTCTGCAGTTGATGTTGGAGCTGGAGAATCAGATCGTATAGGTACTTCGTTGGCAATGTTTCCCGGAATTGGAGGAACTGGTGGGACCTGTTCAATGTTCTGCATACGCCGTGCGCTCCTGTTGGGTCTTGAAAAATTATCCGTGTTACCTGAGGGCTCCGATTGGGTGTGTGTAAGAGGGTAGCCTGCAGATGCACGCCCATCAATCGGCGAAGCCGTTGGCGAATCTCCCCCGTCCGTATCAGCTCGAATAGAGCCAGCCCTTTTTGAAAATGGGACTCGCTCTCCCTTTCTCAAGCTTCCCCTCCTATATGTGGTGTGTGTGGATCTCCTTAGACCGATCCCAGGTGCTTGGGGCAAGATGGGCAAATCTTCGCCTTCAGCACCTTCACCTCTTCCTGTGTCGAGATTCAATTTCTGCATTGCTTTTGAAGGATCCTTTACCAACTCGTCCAATTCCTGAAGATCCGAGATTCTGAGATCAGGCGTGTGATGTGACGATAAAGACTTTTTCCTCTCTAAATGTTCTGCCCCATCTTGGTACCCTATAGCTCCCTTACCACCGGAATTATCGATCTGCCTTGACAACATAGATTTCTTCCTCCTCAATCCTGCTCCAGACCCGCTCTGATCAACTCCATTAGCCGTTAATGAGTTTTGATCTCCAGATCGTCGTTTTATTGATTGAACGCGGTTTTCCAGAAAGGTTTTGAATTCCATGGGTGCAAGCTCGGGGTGGACTCTGGCGGGTACCCAAAAAAGTCGCGATGGATCGTCCTCGTTGTCGTTCCCTGTTGGAGCTGCTGTAGGCATTGAAGACACACCCTGGAACGATGGCAGATCCGGATCGCTGGTGTTGCCCACATCCATAGACATTCGCCGTAACGCTTGTAAATTACTTAGCTCTTGTGCGACAGCAGCTGGCCCGGATTCATAGTCGATATCGTTCAGCGGGAACTCCGCATTTGCGGTACCTCCTGCATTAGGATCACGTAAGGACAAAGATGGCGATATGGGACCTCCATCTCCAAATGTTGGACTTCTGGGACTTTGCATGATTGCTGGTGATGTATGCGCTTTGTGGTTTCCATTTGCTAAGGGTACTGGTCTGGGTCTAATACTGCTGTTTGTGTCGTAAAATGAATTCGTTATTTCTTCGATAGACTCACTGGACGAGGAGGGCATAAAGCTAAGAGGTCGTGAATCTTGTTTTGAATAGTCATCATCCCCATACATATCTCCAATGGCCTCCGTTACATGATGGTTCGGATCGTTGATCGAAATTCGTGGATCCCGTCTAGGTGCAAAACTCCCCCCAAGTTGTTCTCGAGGTCTCGAAGAGGTCTGTTGAAGGGAAAAGAGGTCAGTAAAGTTTATTGTAACAGTTCGTAAATGAGATGTATCTTTGCAGAAAGTATTGTACGAAAGGACCAAGGTCTAGCAAGGAAAGCGAGTGTAGCAAGAGTGAATCAAGAGAAATTGAGCGAGCGAGCGAGAGAAGTCCGACTTGAATGTCCAACAGACAAGCAGACAAGCATGAGGAGTGGTTGGGTCAGGTAGTAACTCGCAAAGACTATTCTGATTCTGCTTCTTTCCCACCATGTACGTCGCGTCGCACAATGTAGCAAGTATTCCATAGAGATGTGCATACCTTCATCGGGAGTTGTGATGCGGGTCTTCTAAGAATTCCCTTGCTGAGATAGAAGAACTAGCACCTAATAGAATCACTGACGATACCGGCGATCTCATCTGGAGTTGTATGGATTATGGATTTAGTGTGGCAAGACTGGAGAGGATTAAAGAGCTTAATAAATATACATCGATGGGCACATGAATAAAAGTATGTCAAATGGGTGAAAGTGGAGAAGAGAGTTGCGATGGCATAATGTTGTTGTATGCGGTAATGATCGAGAGGAAGAGTAAGTGTGAGAGTAAGTGTGAGAGTAAGTGTGAGTGTGAGTGTGAGTGTAAGGGTAATAAGTGTGTTTTTGTTTGGGGATACTGATTGTGGTAAATAGGAAGGATCTCAATTAATTCGAGTTGTGCAATTGGGACCAAATGGGGATTGTCGTAGTGAGTAGGTACCCTAGGTAAGTGGCATATGAGTGGCTCGAGTGGATAGATTGGGGAGAGAGTTTTTTTTGGGGGGGGGGGTCCACCAGTGACCAGTGACCAGTGATCAGTGACCCGTGAGTGATGGAGCGATGGAGTGATGGAGCGTTGGAGTGGTGAGTGGTTGCTTGGGCGTTATTCATGGGATTTACGAGTCTCTATCGACATAGTAGACTTTGTTAGCGAAAGATCTAAATCGACTTGTTCAATCTGATCATCCATCAACCGTCACACGAAAATGAATTGCTGAATGAAATAAATGAGAATAGAAACTGTAGATACCAGGGACTAGGTACCTAGATACACAGATATTCTACCCAGGTAATCCACAGGTTAATCTGATATATGAGTCCAACAAATACCGAGATATACATGTAACATTCACTCTTTGACGAAAATATCACATAGGGGTATCCGAATAGGGGACAAATGATCAAATGTCCGAGTCCATATATGACCGTCTGAACATCTGGGCACTACCTACCTAGTAGATATAACTACCTATGTTGTTGGAATCACCAGACAAACTGCATTGTCTTTCATGCAAATGACATACTGGTTAATCTTGTAGAATTAGACATCACGATTATACTCGTACAGTACAGTACAGTACAGTACATACATCATCATGTACATCATGTACACACTGCATAGTGACATAATGAAACTTTAAAGCCATAGTACATAGTACTACTCACTCGTATTGTTAAGAATTCTTCCTTCAAGTTTCAAGCTTCCCATTGAATATCAACACCTACCTGCTCTATCAGCTGTGCTTTTGAAGATCCTTTACATCTCCCAAGACTTCTCTCGTATCACCCACCCACCTGCTCCTTATCCAGGGCTGAATTTGGCATCTGACTGTATTCCCAACTCTGATGAGCTTTGGACGCTGTCTACCAGGTATTCAGGGTTCTTATGTCATTTGGTTGCTACAGCGCCTAGAGTCATCCTTCACAATTGAGAGATTCTTAACCATCCTTTCCGTGATTAGCTACCTAGGCATGCGGCGCAAACACATGATAATCATAATCCAAGAAAAAGAGGTAGGGGGTAAGAGAGGCACGCACCGGAAGCTTGTTCTTCCTGATGATAGGTAGGTACTTGAGTAAGATGCTGTCGCTTCAAATGATGAATTGAGCCTCCGGATGTTGTTACTCACACATACTCACTGTCATGGTCCCAAATCACTCTGTTTTTCGCGAATCACAAACATCTCAAAGGCTTTTCGCAAAGGCATTTTGTAAAATTCGATACAGATGTATATGTATATATTGTAAGTGTTCCTTCGGCAGGGTACACAAGTAGTAAGGAGGGAAAAAAGAAGTCTTTGGAAGACTTTGAAATTATGATCAAGGTTAATTATAGAATTATAGAACATGGGCTGGCTCAGGGGCATTTGTAAGTGTGTGTGTGGGTGGGCAACGGCTAATCGATCTAGAATCTTTTTTCTTCTTCCATTTCTTCCATTTCTTCCATCTATCGTATCGTATCGTCTCGTATCCGCACCCGCCGTTGTCCGTTTCCTGCCACACGATAAGAAAAAAGCAAATCGAAAGAGAGCAAAGAGGAGAGAAGAAACCCTCAATCACCGTCACCAAAACGACATGACCCTTTTTCGAATTTCTGTCATTATACGTAGGTACTGGTAGGTACATAACATAACCATATACGATAGATAAAACGGTGCCAGAGTACGGTCACCCAATAATAGCATTTGCTGTACGATTAGCTCGATTTCCGTTCCTCACAGCCACAATGTTGAGAGTTCCAACGTTCGCATTGACTTCATTTTGGATGTTTGAAACCTCACCTCACCCACCACCTCATTTCAAGACACACCACGTACTTCGTACTCAAACATGAGGGTCTCCCGAGGTCTCGTTAAAAGTGGTAAAAGTGGTAAAAGTGTGGAGTTCATCACGAGAAATACGACTTATAGATTGTGAGACATCTTTGATTTATACATTTACACAAACCTACTAGGTACAGACATACACACAGTCAATCAATCAAATGACATTTCCTGCCACTCAACGCCAATCAATCATTTTGACTTTCTCTCTCCGGAATTTGAATGGACATTGCTATCTTCCGACATGGAAACATGCTTCCCTGCTTCCTGCCTCCCCCAGGGTAGCCTGTCGGTGACAACGTCATGTCGCCTATTCGGGTCAATATATGATCCTTTGCTGGCATATATGCAGTCGTTCGCCAGCTTCATATCCCCAGTCAACCATGTGAGTACAGTGCGAGTGCGTATCCAACAGTAGGTGAAGAGGAAGAACAAAATGGGGTTCAACAACTGGTTTGTGTTTACCCCACAGTACTCTATTTCCCCCGCATCTTGATCTGCAGAAGCCTGCAATTCTCGACAATTCAACCGCTTCGGAAAAACTCTCCCTCGGTATATCCATTGACCGAGTTTTGGAGAATCAATTACTGATGCGACTTGAGTTCGTTCCTGAAAGTGTACAAATGGCGTGGGTTCCCGCTGAAATTCGATCGACAACGAAGCATTGTGCGCTCATACAGAGTGCTGCTCTCAAATCATGGCCATCATCAAACGTTTAATTGCGCTTGTCGCACTTTCCCTTTCCTTAGATTTGGTTTCTGCTCAAGCATGCTGGAAAAACACAACTTGCAGCGGACCTCTGGAAGCTGCCTTTCCAGGCCCTTGGGATGCAAATATCTATGCGCCTTCGAGTCGCCAGGTATCTCCGAAATCCGTCTTATCCGCAACAACCGGAGCTGTTCTATCTAGCTTCACGGGATCGATTGGACTTTCTGGCAATGGTTCGAAATATACTCTTGACTTTGGTAAAGAGGTGGGCGGACTCGTGACCCTCAAATACACCTCCTCGGGGCCTGGTGCAATCGGGCTGGCATTTACAGAAGCCAAAAATTACATCGGGGAATGGTCGGACTCGTCCAATGGAGGGTTCAAAGGACCAGATGGCGCTATCTATGCAAATTTCACATCAGCTGGCACGGGAACATATACCATGCCGGATCTTTCGCTTCGTGGAGGTTTCAGATACTTGACTTTGTTCTTGCTTACCGATGGTACCACGAATGTCAATATCAGCAGCATCGTTCTTGAGATTGGATTCCAGCCAACATGGTCAAATTTACAAGCATACCAAGGATATTTTCACAGCAGCGATGAAATGCTGAACAAGATTTGGTACTCTGGTGCATACACGCTGCAAACAAATGCAGTTCCTGTAAATACTGGACGTCAAATCCCTACTGTTAAAGTGGGATGGGCAAATAATGGTACCATGGGACCGGGCGATACGATCATTGTGGATGGCGCAAAGCGGGATCGAGCTGTTTGGCCTGGTGACATGGGTATCGCCGTTCCATCGACATTTATTAGTATTGGTGACCTCGTCAGTGTCAAAAATGCACTCCAGGTCATGTTCAACTACCAGGTATGTTATCATTTAGTTGATCTTCTTGTTCCTGCCTAGTATTGAAATTCCTTCTTTCGCATTCCGATTTTCCGCCTTGAAACTGCTTCATTGACCGAGGATCCCGACTGACTTAATTTAGAACAATGTGACGGGCGCATTTCCAGAGGCAGGGCCACCGTTGCTACAACTGGGCTCTGATACGTATCATATGTGGACTATGATTGGAACTTACAACTATGTTCTTTACACCAATGATACTTCGTTCCTTTTGCAAAACTGGGCGAAGTATAAATTAGCGATGAATTATGTTTATGGGAAAGTCAGCGCTCCTGGGCTCCTCGAGGTCACAGGAATTCGTGACTGGGCGCGTTGGCAACAAGGTTTCAATAACAGTGAAGCACAAATGATGTATGTTTTGACATCAATGTGACTGTGGTGATTAGCTAACAAATGCACAGCCTCTATCGAACTCTTCTTACTGGCGCTGATCTGGCCAAATGGGCTGGTGATACTACTAATTTGACGGCGACATGGACCAGTCAGGCGGCTTCTCTTAAAACAGCCGTCAATAAATACTGCTTCGATTCATCTTATGGATCTTTCAAAGACAACGCAACGGCAACTACATTACATCCTCAAGACGCAAATAGCATGGCTCTTTTATTCGGAGTTGTTTCTCCAACTTCCCCTACAGCCCAGACTATTTCCACCAACCTTCTCAAGAATTGGACCCCAATCGGAGCTGTCGCGCCCGAACTTCCAGAAAACATATCCCCATTCATATCGAGTTTCGAGATTCAAGCCCACTTTACCATCGGAGAAACGAGTCGTGCGCTCGATCTCATTCGTCGATGTTGGGGTTGGTATCTCAACAACCCTAACGGAACCGAAAGTACAGTTATCGAAGGGTATCTCCAAAATGGTACCTTTGCGTATCGATCAAGCAGAGGTTATATGTACGATACCTCATACGTATCTCACGCACATGGCTGGTCTTCAGGTCCCACATCTGCCCTGACAGAATTTGTATTGGGTCTTAGTGTTACTAGCCCCGTGGGCAAAACTTGGAAATTAACACCACAATTCGGAGACTTGACGAGTGCAGAAGGTGGATTTGTGACTGCATTAGGGAAATTCCAAGCGGCTTGGAAACTTACAAAGACGGGATACACGTTGGATTTTGCGGTGCCGGAAGGAACCACAGGGTCGTTAATCTTACCGGTAAGAAAGGCGGGGGTGGTTCCAAGTATTGTTCTAAATGGAAAGGAAATCAAGGGGTCAAAGGACTTGAAGGTTGTGAATGGGGGTGTGGCACTGGAGACTAATGGTGGGAAACATAGTATTGTTGTGCGTTGAAGATCTCTGCGCTACGTTTGAACATTTATTTACCACAACACTATTAAGACTCGGACACCCTAGTGTGCGATCTATCTGATCTGCATTTTAAATCGTGGCTGTGAACATAAATTTCATGAAATATTTGAAACGTCCCTGGTCGTCATAGCCCCGAGTCCATAAAATGGAAAATCAGGGTCCTGTAATCTGATCTACTTGAGATGAAAGATCGTCATAACTTTCACATTTCTTTGTTTCACCAAAAGAGTGATTTGAGTGATTTTTGTGATAGCGCATGAATCAGACTAATTTTCAACTAATCTTCAACTATTCGATGCCGAAAGGGTGGATAATGACGTAGGTTGATAAACTAAGGAATGGGGGTTGTTCTAGTGGGAAGCTGAGGGGTTCGGGCGGGAAACATAAATAAGTACAATGCTTGAGTACATCATCATCATCATTATTCGATTCATCAATAACCTCATTATCATCGCCAATTTTCTGCAACTTCGAAAGTGAATTTCATTCTAGAATTATTTGAGATTCTTATCCTTGATCACTGAGACATAAGATTTAATATACAGTACCTTGCCTCCGCACACTCCACTAAGTCCAAATTCGCAACCGGGATTCAAGATTACCGAAAGACAAACGACAACAAGGGTCGCGAATACCACCCCACTCAGTGACCAGGTAAGTTGAGTACAGCGAGCGAGCGAGCGATAGTGAATAATACCTTCTTGCATATTATCCATACGTCGCTCTTCTTGCATCAATCTCCCATTCTCCCTTCACTTTTTGCACCAGCTGCTTTTTCGGAGAAAGAAGACTAATACAAGATGATGCGCAAACAGTCATTGCACGCCAACATGTCGGGGTCACAAGTAGCAGGAGCTCCTGGATCGACACCAGCGAACATGCCAGTGAGATCATTCTCGACTAGTAGTGCGTTGACAGATCGTACGGATGAGGGAGAGGCAGTACCATTGGAGAACCCTAAGGATGTGAGTATCTTTGCGAAATTTGCAAATTGTCAAAGGCCAAATATCGGGGTTGGAGGAAGATAGGAGAACGCCTGTGGCTGATTGAATCTTCGCACGCAGACTTCAGAATTGTTAGGAGAAAGATTGAGAGCTTGGAAACATGCAGTCGGGTATCTTGAGGAATACATTGGGGCGACGGAGAAAGTACAAAAACAGCAATCAAAGGAGTATGAGAAGGTTTTGAAGACTATCGCAAACCCCTTAAAAGAGGGGCACCATTTTCAGCAGGAGTTAGGAGGTATGGCGGGAATGTTCGAAAACATGCGAACGAATACTCAGGTATGATTTACGCGATGCTCTAATATTGCGCAAACGCTGACTGAATAGGGTTTAATAAACTCGCACCTCGAAACAGAGAAGAATCTGAAAGGCACGGTACTACCCATACTCGATCGATTACACAAGGAAATCAAACACAAATCTAAGGAGTTACTTTCTGGGGCTTCAAAGGGAGCAAAAGAGGTCGATAAGGCTAGAAATATTACACAAAAACATATTGAGCTTTTGGGATCGCAAACTGCGAACTACCAATCCAGCGCTGCTTCCATGAAGTCGGCCGAAGATCCATATGTCGTTCACCGAGGTATTCTACATCGACTTCACAAGCAAGTTTTGGAGGAAAACACCAATCGTCATGATCTCATTCAAGTCCAAAATAACTTTGCGCAATTTGAGGCTCATGTAATCGAGATCATCCAACAGACTATGATGAGTTTCACTCAGATAGTTACGAGCCAATCTCAAAGAGAACAAACACTCTTCGCAGATATGCTGAACGCTTGCCAAGGAGTTCCTGCAAATCTCGAATGGGAAGGCTTCGTTCACCGTAACCAAGCTTTACTTATTGATCCCAACGCCCCGGACCGCTCAGTAGAAGCAATTAGCTTCCCCAACCAGAATCACGCTAGCACTCAGGCTCTTATCGAGGGTTCGCTTGAACGCAAGAGCAGAAACAAGTTGAGCTTCGCCGGTTACACTACTGGCTACTATGTCGTAACTCCAAGCAAATTCCTCCACGAATTCAAAGACAACGACAATGTTCGCAAAGATCCCGTTCCGGAGTTATCTATCTACCTTCCAGATGCTATAATTGGAAGTACTAGCGGCGAAAAATTCAATATCAAAGGAAAAGATGTTTCCAAGGGAATAGGAAGTAAATTGTCTGGTACTTCCGAAATTGC
Source organism: Botrytis sinoallii (assembly GCF_014898435.1). NCBI lineage: Eukaryota > Fungi > Ascomycota > Leotiomycetes > Helotiales > Sclerotiniaceae > Botrytis > Botrytis sinoallii. Next base: position 500,069 of record NW_024066029.1, on the reverse strand, counting down.
CTTTAAGGCGCATTCGGCAGCGGATGCCAATAAGTGGTATGAAGTCATCAAATCGGTCGTGGGATCAAGTCCAGCAGAAGCAATCAGTCCAATGGGTCCATTGAGTCCAACATCCCCGACTGATTCAAAACAAAGCTCAATGAGCTATCCCGCGGAAAAACAACCTGAATCAATTCAAACTGGAGGAACAATTACAGGAGGGGAGACAGTTGCTAGTCCCGTGGCGACAACGAATGCAACTGATTTTGCACCTGGAACAGTACCAGAGAAAACTGGTTAAATTGGCAGGAATGAGAGAGTGTTTGGAGATTGTAATTTAAGGGGAAAGGGAGGATAAGATTTTTAGCGAATTGGTACAGAGAAGTAAATTTAAGCAGTGCGTCAGCGTGTGTTCGAGTTGTCAAACATGATTTGCTCTTTTGAGCGTGTTGATTATGTTTGAATAGCGGTCGAAGTATTTGAAATATATCCAGCGGGGGAGGGGCGAGCAGAGGTAATGTTTAGTTTTGTATGTGGCTATTAAGATTTGTTACATTTTTCACTGTAATCTGATCTGGTGTATATTCTTTGAATTTCAGTGAATGGATGAGGAGTAGTTTTCTTTTAGCCTGGTCATATATCTTCCGGGTTATTAATGTGAGTACCTGTTTGGTAGGTAAGTGTTTCTAAGGGGAATGTGAAGAGTCAGCCCATGGTAATTACAAGAAATCTCACCGATTTGCGAGATTAAGAAAAGGGAATATCGATGGGAGTTACTCTTATCTACTACCTACCCGATTGCTATCAGACTAGCTTTCTGAGGAGAAAGGACCGATCGAGAGAGATGTCGTTAGGTAGGTGCGTTCATTAGGTTAGGGGAGGGGGAGGGGGGACAGAAGTGAAGTGCTCCTTCATTTTCTGGGGATAAGAATTTGGTTTGTGAAGGGTGAAGGAGAGGGTGAGGGAGGAATTGAGTCTGTTGTTGTTGAGATAGGTTCAACTGGCTTTCTGAAAAGGACCGATCAAGAGAGGGGTACCTAGTAGTTGAATTTGTGCAGTTGATGATCAAAATTTGGTAGGTGCGTCCATCGGGTCAGGGCAGAGTAAGTGCTCCTTCTATTTTTGTGGCATACGGATTTGTTTTACGCATGATCCCAAGTTCGAGAGGTTTAGATCTTGTTGTTGCGCGTTTGTTGATGGGATATATTCAACTGAATCTCTCGACCTTCATACACCAAACCATCATGGACAATTCGGGATACACAAAATTAAAGGAGCCTCCAATTACCCCACCATCTCGAATTCATGCAGCTTATCCACGTGAGAAGCATCAGAAAGTAGAATGTGCCCCTCAACCAAGTGATCCATTTCAAGATTCATCACTACCTCGCCCTTCACTCGCGGAGCAAAGATTCGAGCTTCCATCCACACTTCTCAGCCCATTGAAGCCGCCAGAAACATCAGATCAATTCAAAAATCCTTTCTTGAATCTTCTTCCAAATTCTCCGTTGAATCCCCGCAGCAGCAATTTCAATCCGGAGGCATGGATCGCCAATTTGGTTGCCTTCATGGGACAGGATCCGAGACGATATCCTCGGAGAAGTGCAGGATTTTCTTTTGAAAATCTGACCGTTTATGCTTTTAGGAAGCCAACTAATTATCAGAAAAATGTTGCAAATATTGTGTTTGAACTTGGCGCTTTTGCTCGCTGGTTGGTTGGATCTGGAAAACAGAAAGTTCAGATATTGAAAGGATTTGATGGTTTGGTTGAGCACGGTGAAATGCTGTTGGTTCTTGGTCGGCCAGGAAGTGGAGTTTCTTCGTTCTTGAAAACGATATCTGGGAACACTCATGAACTCTTTGTCGAGCCGGACTCGGATATCAATTACCAAGGAGTCTCTGTGAGCGAGATGCACACACGGTTTCGAGGCGAAACAATATATTTGGCCGAGTCGGATAGCCATTTCTCAAACTTGACGGTTGGTCAGACGCTACTTTTTGCGGCTAAAGCTCGAGCACCGTGTGATTTTACTTTTCCTGGAGTAACTCGAAAAGTATACGCAGAGCATATGAGGGATGTGATGATGAAAACATTAGGTCTTAGTCACGTGGAAAATGTACTTGTTGGAAATGATGCCGTTAAAGGTATCAGTGGAGCTGAAAGGAAGAGAGTTAGCATCGCAGAAGCAGCCTTGAGCGGATGTTCTTTACAGTGTTGGGATAACTGTACCAGAGGCTTCGATAACGTTCATGCACTTGAGTTTTGTAAGATGATTCGACTTTCTACTACCCTTGGAAGAACGACGGCATGCATTGCTTTATATCAAGTACCTGAAATAGTTTATGATGTAAGATATGGCTACAGGCCTAGAGAGAACACTGCTAACTCTGCGTATAGCTATTTGATAAAGTTACAGTATGCTATATTTCACATCTTCCCCGTGAAGCATTACTGATTGACGCCATAGGTTCTATACGAGGGACGGCAGATATACTTCGGCCCATGCCATGAAGCAAAATCTTTTTTCATCGATATGGGATTCGTTTGTCCTCCATATCAAACTACAGCAGACTTCTTGACATCCCTCACAAGTCCAGATGAAAGGATAATCCAGTAAAATATCAGCTTATCCTTTTTAATTTTGACACTAACAACTGTAAAGACCAGGTTTTGAATTCCGAGTGCCACGAACTCCCGAAGAATTCGTTATGGTATGGAAAACATGTCGTTATTACGCAAGACTTATGCAGGACCTTGAAGCTTATGAAAATGAATTCCCGTTTGATGGGACTCATGCGTTGGATTTTGCCGCTGCGAGGAGATCTCAACAGGCTAAATATCTGTTCGTCTTTGATTTACATCCCAATCTTGATCTTTGACTTACTCATTGAACTCCAGGAGAGCCCAATCAGCATATAAACTCGGTCCAAGACAACAAGTCTTTTTGTGTATCGTTAGAGGTCTTCAAAGGTTACGAAGTGACATGAACCACACAATTTTTGTCCTGGCAATTAACAGTTTCATGGCTCTAATCATGGGTATCGTCTTCTACGATATGCCAGATGATACTAGCAGTATGAACAACAGAAGTATGTTACTGTTTATCACAATACTATTGAATGCTTTCACAGACTCACTTGAGGTAGTGACACGAACTTTCAGGTATTCTTTTGCATCGCTGACAGCACTCTAGATTCTCCAACTGTCTAATGAACGCCTGGTGGTGGAGAAACAAGCGAGATATGCATTTGTTCATCCATTCGCCGAAGCATTTGCTTCAATTCTATGCAGCATACCAGTCAGACTTTGCAGTAACGTTCTTTTTAACGCTATTCTATACTTCATGACAAGTTTGAGGAGAACATCTGTAGCATTTTTTACTTTCACTGCCTTCTCATTTGTTCTTAGTTTGACACTTTCCATGGCTTTCAGAGCTATTGGAGCTTCCTGTCGATCTCACCCTCAAGCCATCTTCTCAAAAGCAGTCATTATCTTGGCTTTTATGATGTATGCCGGATTCGCGGTCCCTCATATGAAAATGGTGCCATGGTTAGGGTGGATCACATATGTTGATCCGGTTGCGTACGCCTATGAAAGTTTAATTATCAACGAATTTTCAGGTCGGGTCTTTCCATGTGGAAATATCGTGCCGAATGGACCATCTTACATTAGTACAAGCCCTCATAACCGAGTATGCGCTGTTGTTGGGGCTATCTCTGGGTTTGAAGATGTATTGGGGACTATATATCTTGAGCTCCGGTTTGGGTTCCAACCTAACCACTTATGGCGGTATGTGAAAATCTCGTAATATTTTTGTACTTGATGACGGGGAAGGGGGAGATTTTTTCAAGATCATAATCAACTAATGTGTTTAGAAATATGAGCATTCTATTTGCTTTCATGGCATCTTATATGGCCGTGTACCTACTCGTTATTACTCATGTGTCGATGGAGAAAATGAATGGAGAGATACCGTTATTTCAACGGGGACACAAACCTCTGCCCAAGAGGCAAAGGCATCTTGAAATTTACTCAGGAGGAGATACTCATAGGTATGGTGGGAATGGCGATCCAATAACCAAAATCCAAAGACAAACATCAACTTTTCAATGGAAAGGTATCTGTCTGGATATCAAAACTGGAGATGGTACACGTCGAATCTTAGATCATGTTGATGGTTGGGTAAAACCAGGAACTTTGACCGCACTTATGGTACGTCCTATGGAGCGAGCTTGACACCAATGCTGATAAGGATTACATATAGGGTCCAACAGAGGCAGGGAAAACTTCATTGTTAGATGTTCTGGCGTCTAGAAGTAATGTTGGTGTAGTTTCTGGTGAAACTTTTGTTGATGGCTGCATAAAAGATATATCGTTTCAACGCAAAGTGGGATATGTTCAACAAAAGGACCTTCACCTTTCAACAATGACAGTGCGTGAAGCATTACAGTTTAGTGCGATTATGCGTCAATCAAGCAAGACCACCAAGAAAGAGAAACTTGCCTATGTGGAAGAGATGATCAAGCTGTTGGAGATGGATGTGTATGCGGATGCTGTTATAGGAGTTCCTGGTGAAGGCTCGTAAGACCCGGTTCAATTCTTACGTAAAGACTAATGACATTTCAGGATTAAACATTGAACAGAGAAAGAAACTGACTATAGGTATCGAGCTTGCCGCTAAGCCGAAGCTTCTACTCTTCTTAGACGAACCTACCACTGGGCTTGATAGTAGTACATCATGGGAAATAATTGAGCTTTTGAAAAAGATGACAGCTCACGGTCAAGCTATTTTATGCGCGATTCATCAACCGTCCACAGCAGTATTTCAACGCTTTGATAGTCTTCTTTTTCTTGGCCCTGGAGGTCGACCAATATATTTTGGTAGGCTTGGTGAGGATTGCGAAACTGTTAAGAAGTATTTCGAATCCAATGGAGCAGATCCTTGTCCCCCGGGTGGAAATGTTGTTGAATGGATCATGCAGTAAGTTTGGTTCGTCAATGCCTCGAGCAATGATGGAATAATTAATATAAAAAAGGACTATCGGATGTACTCCTGGTTCAACAAATTTAATTGATTGGCCCGAAGTCTGGAGGAATAGTCATGAATTAGTCCTTGTTCATCGAAAGTTGGATCATATGAGAAAGGCATTAGTTGCAAGATCCAGCTTTTTTCTGACAGGAACCAAGAAACCACCTCATCGGAAAGAATTTGCTACGAAATGTTTAGTGCAAGTCTGGCAATGCTTCAGAAGAACAAACTCATACTATTGGCGAACACCTTCTTATATCTATTCGAAAATCGGATTATCCATTTTTTATGTTCGCTTCGTCCTCTTCATTACCCTCTTTGCTATTTGAAGCTAATCATTCGTGTTAGGCTCTATTTGTTGGATTTTCATCCTTTAAAGATGCGAGTTCTTTGCAGGATCTTCAGAATCAGACTTTTGGCGTGTTTATGCTTCTGTGAGTGCCTCCTCAATGAATGGGAGCTGAGCCATCACTGATTTTGATGTAGAACTTTAGCATCTAGCTTCGTTGCGCAGATTCTCCCAAACGTTTTAGTGCAACGAGCTTTGTTTGAAGCGCGAGAGCGACCTGCAAAGATTTACTCGTGGCCAGCTCTTATTATTAGCAACATACTTGTTGAGTTACCATGGAACACACTTTCGGCAATAATTATATTTCTGTGTTGGTACTATCCTGCGGGGATGTATCGCAATGCAATCTTAACGAAATCAATACTTGAGAGAAATGGAGTGATGCTACTGCTGATCTGGGTATATGTGATATATGCAAGTACATTCGGATACATGGTACAAGTTGGTCTTGAGCTTATAGTGATGGCTGGCACTTTGTCTAATGCTGCATTCTTCTTGTCATTGATGTTTTGTGGGTAAGCATGATATGACAATCTACTTTTTGAATACGGCTATGGCAAGCTGATATCTTCTAGCATAGTCTCAGCGCCTATAACACTGCCTCAAATATGGCATATCTTGAGGCTTCTTTCTCCGTTCACTTACCTTGTTGATGGGATGCTCTCCATTGGCCTTGGTAACGTCCCAGTCACATGTTCCCAGTTTGAATCTCTTCATTTCGAACCAGTAACTGGGAGTACCTGTGGCTCTTATATGGCTAGCTATATACAGAACGCGGGGGGATATCTCACTAATCCTTCTGCAAAGAGTAGATGTGTTTATTGTCCCCTGAAAGATTCGAATGAGTTCCTTGCTGCTGCTGGTATGAGCTATACGAACAGGTGGCGCAACTTTTGTATCATGTGGGCTTATGTGGCTTTCAATGTCGTTACGACTTTTTTCATATACTGGCTAGTTAGGGCTCCGAAGAATTGGAAGGGAAAGCCGAAGGAGAATTTGGATGGTTCATCGAGTGCGAAAGATGAACACGTTAGTGAGCCAAGTGAACCAAGTGGAGGTAGTCATTCGGAAAGGAGCTTTGTGAAAGTCAGTGGATATAAAGAGGACAGTCCTCAATCTAGAAAGCGTGGTAGGTCTGATGACATTGAGCTTGTTCAGATGTGAGGGAGGGGAAGTCGCAATTGCGGCATTAGAAAGGAGGGGCAGTGCAGTCTGGGATGATACCTATCACATCGATTAGCTTTGATAATTAGCATTTTTGTTGGCTGTTGTATGTAGATAGGTACTTGTAACTAAAATATATGGAAAATCGCCTAGGTAGTGTAGATGTTACAGTAGTGACTTCGTTTAACTAGGTAGGTAGATAGGTAGGTAGGTAGGTATAATTATATAATTAATAAAACTTAGAATATTTAAAGTAGTCGTATTAGAGTGTTTAATAAAGCTCTTTCAAAATTAATTCGTTATAAAATCTGCAAGGAAAGAACGAAGTTCAATTGTTGATCAACCAGGCACTAAAGCGGCATTGTGATCCACGCCAATATTACCCCTCAACTTACGTCGTACAAACCAAAATTTATTTTGTACCGCACCTTTCATCATTTCCGCCTCAACTTTAGACGTACCTCCTCCACACCTAACACACAACCAAACATGTACTGCGCAGAATGCGGGCATCCCCTCCCCGATATCCGCGACGATAATACAACATGCAGTAAATGTAAAACGCGACTGGGCACCTGGTGGGACGAATCCTCGAAAACGATGCGCACGAACCGCGAAGCTTTCGTACCGACAAACATGATGAGCGAAATCATGGGCGGCAGAAGCCATTTCGAAATCAACAAGAAGGTTTCCGAGCGCACAAATACGTATGGGTTGGAAGAGAGAGGGTTTCTCGCTACTTTGACCATGCTGGAAATGCGATGGGGACCCGGTGGTGGAGCGGGCTTGGGAAGGAAAACGATGGAGGGTTTGGGGAAGATGATTCGAAGTACACTCGACATGTCGCTTTCGCGCGGCGAGGTGCGCGAGGCGCTGGCGAAAAATGTCGATATCTGGATGCGTCTGCAGCGGATCTTTTACCTGGCCGTTCCCATCCTGGTGTCGCGGTCGCTGCGCGAATCGTATTCGGAACAGGGGGTTCCTGCCGGACCGGACGTCTCGGAGAGTGTGGCGCTCATTTTGAAGAATTTTGAAGTGCTGACGGAGGATTTGGGATATTTGAATAATTTGCTCGTGGTGAGCAGGAATATGTTGGCGGTTAAGGAGACGGCGCAGGAGATTTGTAGGGCGGTGGGCTTGGATAAGCAGGTTCATAAGTTGATTATACTGTGTGTGAATGTGACGAGTAAGGGGTATGATGGGGAGAATGTGGATGATAATAGTAGGGGGAGGTTGAATGAGGTGACGGAACTTTGTGAGTTTGGTTTCTGTTTTGTTTCCTGAATTGGGGTTGGTATTGGGGATGCCATTGCTTTGGTTCATCTTGAGTGAGGATTGGGTTTGTGGATGATACTAATTTCTTTCGCAGATAAAAAACTTCTGGTCACTTGTTTACAGCATACGCATAATTGGACTATGGGTAATGATAGATTCAAGATGTCATTTTGGTTCGATATGCTTTTCGATAATGATCTGCATAATGATCCGGTTCATGAACTTCCTCCGGATGATTTGAATGTGGAGAAGGTTTATCATGAGGTTAGGAATTGGTTGGCTAGACATTCGGCAGATCAGGATGAGACGGCCAAGGAACTTCTGGAGAAATACGCTGCGGAAGCTGACATGGATTGCACACCTGGACCGTTACCACAAATTGACGAATTCACTGTGACTGATGCGGATAAGGAAGATGATCCGGAGGAAACGACACCGGTTTGGAAACCTGAATTGACGGATAAATATGAGCAAGATCGAATTTACGCCCGTGTATCACACGAAATTGATATTTGGTGGAAGCGCCAAAGGGATCAGAATTATGAAGGATGGGTTGTGAAGATGGTCACTGTGGAAGATGCGATAAAGCGTGCGGAGGCTTGTAAAGAAACTGCCATGGAAAGATTTCTTCCTCAACGAGCTTTCCAGGATCAGGATGCTTATGATCAGGATGAGCAGTTGGAGGAACCACCTCTACACGATGAGATTGATGGCGATACTCGGTCGATGGATGGTCATGATGGAGAAGATGATGGCGAAGAAGAGGATGAGGAGGATGATGATGAGTCTTATGCCGAAGGGCCTTTGAGAGGTCTTTTGACCGAAATTCCTAACATTCTAGACACGAAACAAATCGAAGCTCTTCACATGACCGTTAAAGCTTGTATTGTCGATTCAATGGGCTCAGGACTTACACCAGCTGGTGAGAATCTTCAGAAGACACGGTGCAAAATGTTTTTGGCTTTGGATTGTGGCAAAAATCTTCTTCGAGAAATGTTGGTTTTCATTGCTGTTTGGGAACAAACTGATCAACATTTCATTTTCCAAATTACTGCTCAAATTATCGAGTCCTTCCATCATAATGCTTTATTGCCATATGCTTGGAGCTCGCTGAGGATTATGAAGGATATTGTATCGCCGGCACAAACTGTTCTGTTACGTCTCATCAACTACATGTTCCGCGCTCGGAAGGATAGTCCCATCTACGATGATCTAAGAGATTACAACAGAGATGCAAAACTTATTCATTTCCTCTTTACATATTTCCGTACACGAGTCGTACCTGATTGTATCGCCCTTATTCACGCGCAAGCTCAAATTCGAACCAAAAATAGCGATCCTAATGATTTCCCCGTCGATTTATGGGATATGGAACGTGCCAAAGATGGACTCTCGCAGTATCTCGATTTCATATCTGTTATTGCCGAAATACCAGAGATGCGACCACTTCTTATTGAATGGGAGGCAGTCTATGAACTTATCGCTCTTCTTAGAGCTCTTGATTTAGGTGTTGCTAAGAAGAATCTTTCGGAACAACCATTACCAAATCGGAGACAAGCACCTGTTCCTCAACAGGGAGGAGGTATTCAAGCAACAGAACGACCATATGAAAGTCCCACATCTCAAAATGCACCACAGTTCCCGGGTCAAGGACAATCTCTTCCTCCTCTTCATGATACCCCACATAAATTTCCTTGGTCGGGTATTAAAATTCAAATACTTATCATTCTTACCTCACTTGTGGCACCTAATAATCCACGCAGACAAGGACCGGGAAATCCAATTGTGCAAAAACAATTGCTTAACCAGGATGGAATTATGCCGTTATTGAATTGTTGTGTTTATGATGGACATAATGAGTATTTGAAGGAGAGAGCAACGCTAGCATTGAAATATGTTATGGAAGGTTGTGAGGAGGCGCAGAAATGGGTTAAGGATTTAGTACCGGCTGGGAAACAGAGGGCGGCGGCGGGTGCGGGTGCGAATGGTGCACAGGGAAATGGAAATGCGAATGGAAGTGGAAGTGGAAGTGGAAGTGGAAATTCACGGGCAGGAGGAGGGGTCCCGGCAACTACGAGTGCAGCTTCTAATGGATTGCATATGCAAATGTCGGTGGGCAATAGTATCGATGTGGATCCGACGTTGCAGTTGGAAAAGTTGAGATTGCAGGAGAGGGTTAGGATTGCGGAGCAGAAGGCTAGGGAGATGAGGGGGAGGGAGAATGGACAGGGGTAGAGATATGGGTGAGGATAAGCAGTGGGGAAGTGGATGGAGTGGTGAGGGTGATTGAGGGATGAAATGGGGTTGAAATGAGAATGAGAATGGTGGGTTAACAAAGGGAGATATTTGCATTGCTTGGCGTATTAAAATGGTGTGGGAGGGATACACGAAGGTATGGGATATGTGATGTGGGATTAGTAGAAAAGGGAGGGAAGCGAAGGGAAGGGAAGGAAAGAGAGGTATGATACCCTTTTTGGCGTTGCATTGGTATTGGTTTGGGTTCTTTGAATGAATGAGGGAATGATTGATTGATTGATTGATTGATTGATTGAGAATGATGTGTATAGTTAGTTTACGCAGCGTAGCATAGCATGGCAGGTTAAGGAATAGTAGAGGTTATTGCAGAATGAATTGATGTATGGTATGGTGTGTTGGAGTGATGTTTGGATTATTAGATAGAGAGAGAGAGAGAGAGAGAGAGAGAGAGAGAGAGAGAGAGAAATTTGAAGATTTTGAGAATACAAATGGGAGAGGGGGGGTGAATGAAAATGGGAATGGGAATGGGAATAAGAGGAGGGGGTATAAGGTAGGGGAAGATAGAATGGAAAGGTAATTGATTGAAAGGTGATTGATTGAATGGTATAGTAGTCTGAGAGAGGTGTAGTATTGAGAGGAAGATTGGAGTTTGAAGGGAGATTGGAAGGAAGCATTGAAATAGGGGGTTTGGAAAAAGATACTTAAAGAATAATATTCTCAAGAGAGATTTTCAAGAGAGATTTTCAAGAGAGATTTTCAAGAGAGATTTTCAAGAGAGATTTTCAAGAGAGATTTTCAAGAGAAATTTTCAAGAGAGATTTTCAAGAGAGATTTTTCAAGAGAAATTTTTGAAGAAGTATTTTAAAAAGAGAATGATTGAATGATTGAATGATTGAATGATTGAATGATTGAATGATTGAATGATTGAATGATTGAATGATTGAATGATTGAATGATTGAATGATTGAATGATTGAATGATTGAATGATTGAATGATGAATGATTGAATGATTGAATATTTAGAATAAATAAAAGAATAAAAGAATAAAAGAATAGCGGAATAATAATCTATTTATAAAATAAAATAAAAAAGTAAAATTTGATCATTTCCATAGTATTTATAACTCAAATATAATTACTTTTCTTGAATTTTATAGATAATACGAATAAAGCTTTTAGATATTTTATCATTGAATAATGAGAAGAGAGGTTCGTATTTCTTTTTATTTAGTTGGATTGGATTTATATTGATTATTTGTATTATAATTTGTTTTTATTTTGATTGATTTGATTGATTTGAATAAAGATTTGGGTTTGCTTTTTTTTCTGTGTGGAGGAGAGATGGGGGATGAATGGGGAATGGAGAGAGGGGAATAAAATAGAAATGTAGAAATGTAGAAATGTAGGAAGGTTAGAAGGGAGAAAGGGAGGAAGGGAGGAAGAGAGGAAAATCAAGTAGATTGTGTGGCTTTTTGAATTATGAGATCATAGGGAAATGTTTGGAAGGAGGTGGTTGGAGTAGAGCGTTTGAGAAAGTTTACAGAGAGATGTTCAGGGTATGAAGGGGAATAAGTATAGAGGAGCAGGATTGAGAGGTAAGATTGTTGAGAAGAAGGAAGTATATTGATGGGATATGATGAGATGAGAAAATAGCGAATGTATTTTATGTTTATATCATTGTTAGTATTGATCATTATTAGGGATTATCGAGAAGTGTGTCAGATGAGGAGGAACGAGGTAAAGAGAAATACAGAATGAAGAAATGAGATGATATGTTTTGAAAATTGCTCCACTTTCGTCCTTAATTAACAACTCTCAATTCGCTTCGTGGATGAAGGACTCTTGAGTATGAATTATCGGGAACATGCATGGAGAGGTTACTGAAATTAGCGAGGTGTATGAATGAAGAGCGCAAAGTCCGGAAAGTAATTTTTTCATCAACTGGGAAAAATGTCTAGAGATTACTAGCTAGTCTTCAAGAGTAGAGTCATCTAAGTTCCTAAAGGTATATTAGATAATCAATAATAGTTATTAATGGAGAATTAAAGTTGTGGTGTTGCCTAGGGTGTCAAATGAGGTGTCATGACCTCATTGTTGATAATTAGATTTGAGGTCGGTCGCGAGTTGGAGTTTTTTTTTGTGGCTATTTGGAGGCAGGCAGGATTGAATTTGTATGTTGAGTTTTGTACTTAAGTATTGATTAGTTGCAGGGTTTGATATTTTTTTTTCTTGGATTTATTATTAGATTATATTTGGAGTGTTGACTTTTCTTTTTACGCCGATTTTTTAGATATTTGTTCAATCGATTCGAATCTAGAGATGTCTACAGAACCAAATTATGTTTATGGTTCCGGTCCGATACCCCCTAGAGACAATCGAGATCGTCCATCTAAACGTGGAGATAATCATCATCCTGGATCTGCCACTCAAAGGGCTTCAATTTCTTCCAACAAAAACCCTTTTATAACTGAAGACAATCGCGGCATTCCTAATAGCAAAAGACCAATAGACATTAAAAAAATTAAGGACATTGATAATGTTAAGAACATTGATAAAATTAAGAGGAATGCACCTCCTCCCCCAAGTCATTCTGATGTACCATACCCTCCTAAAGTTGCACAGTCAAATGAAGGGAATTCCCGGAGAAGAGGAGGTACACAAGAGAATCCGAGCACAAAAGAAAGAAATGGGGGACATGGGAATGATGCGACAAAAGTCTTGAGGAGGAAGAAAGCATTTGTGATGAAATAAGTATTGATAGTGCAAGAAGGAGCATTGAGAGAGCAAGACGCATCGAGAAGAGCATGGAGGAAGGAAATGAAATTGAGGAATGAATAAGGATTGAGAGAGCAAGAAGCATTGGACGATGAGGAAAGGGAGGAAAGGGAGAGACGACACAGAGAAGATGGTAAGAAGAGCCGAATAAAAATGGAGAATGGATGAGATGGCAATATTGATAGGGATGGAGTACTAGGGAAAGTTGAGGATATCTAAAGAAGTTTCAATCGACATCTATATTTCCTAGGGGCCAGGCGGAATATTGGTCTTTTGGCGATTGCTACTCTAGTGCAGATATCAAATAGGATTTTATTTGCAGAAATCGGTTCCATCTCGTTCCATTTTTGAATTGACGATTGTTCTGTTGATTACGATGTGTTAATGTGAAGGAATAAAGTTTGGGCCAATTGTTCGGTCATGACGTGCCTAGAGTTGATTTTGGTCTGCGATTCAGTAACCTTCCTTCTGGCTTACTCACGGGCGTGGTTGAAAATGAAAATTAGGTACCTAATTTTGGTTATTGGAGTAGCTGGCATGGTGAATAAAGTATGTTGACTTGAATTTGTGAGTCAGGTGAGATTTTCCAGACTTTAGATGAAATTACAAATCTGAAGATAGACAAAGGGAAGATAGCATTCCAAGCTTGAAGGTTTGAAGCACGTATGGATAATGAATGATTAATTCTCGGAATATGTCTTCTTCAATGATGCACGTAGACTTAGACCAGCGATACAAACTCACGAGCGAATTTCATGATTTCCTCAATTTTTAAGCAGTAAGCAATGATTAGATGATAGACGTCATATACTAACTATATCATTATGGATAGGACATTCTTTTTTTTTCGAGATAGTTCATACGTTTACTATCAATATCAGTTTTACTAATGATGAGAATTGATACTACGAGAAATCATCTACCAGAAAAAGCTCCAAAGTAAGTAATAATTGACATCAAATCGGGGGTAGAAAGTAGGTATTATTTTTGAAGCTTTTGACGAATTGACTTGCATCCGAGAATTTATGTTTGAAATCCTTCTACTTCACGATCAAAAAGCTCTTGATTTATTATCTGAATACAAAAAAATATTGTTGAGATAGGAATCCTAAATTCTTAATAAGACCTTCTGAGGAGTATTGAATAAATTATAGTGACAAAAGAACAGAAGAACATTCAGTTATAATTGTAATTTTGAGGGCCTATTGAATCTCAAAAATACTTGATGGCCATGTTGAATCGGTCAGAATAATGAGCCCAACAATCAATGAAACTCGAATCGTACCGCGGAGTCCAACCGCAGACCAGCCGCAGACCTTGAAAGTGACCCCTTCACACCAGGCAGCAGATTAATTAATTCAAATTTATTTCGCGACATCATTCTTTTTCCATTATCTAAACATAACCGTCAAAGCCTGGTAACACAGCCATCAAGGTACACATCAACCTCAATCCCTCGCACAACCAAGCCTAGCACCCGACTCCAAACTTACTCATCCCGAACTCCCGCCCCACATCGGTACACCCCATCCCCTCGCTTAACCTTAGGGGAAAATCTCTGCAAAGAATTTTCTCCGCTTTGATGTTTGTAATATATTCCTACTTTCGATGCAATTTTCCAACAAAAACAATACAACGTCCGGCATGGTGTAGTGGCTAGCATTTCCGCCTCTCATTCGAAGCTTTCAAGCTTCAATCAAGTCGCGGGAGACCGGGGTTCAATTCCCCGTACCGGAATCTCTTTTTGAATTTTGTTTTTGGGAGTGTTCTTTTTTTTGAAATAAAATGGAAAATGGTAGGATAAAATTTTCATATATTTTTAGATTCGAGGTGTTAAGGAAAGATAATATATACCTGAAATTTGAGACATATATATAAATATTTTTGTAACTGATTTATTATTGAATTTTGATAAATATAAAGAAAATAAGAACCCTAAAAGATCTTAGATTTTTTTGAATATTAGAGTTGTAGGAAAGGTAGATAGAAGAGGATATATATAAAATTTGGAAAAGGTTAAAGAAACAAATAAAAGTTAAGAAAGAGAAGAAGAAACAAATAGGGATATGAGTATAAAAATAAAAAGATAGATAAAGATATTAATCGAAAGTTTAAAGGGAAGGAGGTTTTATATTTTACTATTCAATTTCAATTTATTCTTCAAATAAAAACTTTATTATTATGCTATATAATATTGAATGTATTAAATAAACAATAATATAATCTGATTCTAATACAAATAGACTTTTTACTTGAAAATGATTACCTCAGACTAAGAATTAAAATCAAGATTGACTTTCGAAATTCAAGAAATTCACTTAAACCCTATTAATTGAAATAAGCCTCGTCAAATATAAAGATTTAGATTAATCGTGTTAATACTTTAAAAATGATTTTTTCAATATAATATTAAGTATTAAAATTTTTATTATACTTAACAAAGCAATCACTTCATCAACCACAGATTCTGCCACCACAGGGAGTACGAAAGATGTAAATCCATCCGGCCTCTCCTCTACACATCTTCAGACAAGTAACAATTATCGAATTACACTACCATAACTCCTCTCATTTCCCCTTTCTCACCCTTCCATTAGTCCTCAATCATTCCAATACATAGACATTCTAGCCAGTAAACATATTCACGCCAATCACCATTATCTGCTGCGTATCGTCATACATATGGATGCATCAACTCTCAAACCCACAATAAGTCTCCTCACTCCTCAATCACTCACTCATCTACTATCCCTAACATCCTCACACAAAATGAGAGAAAGGACCACAATCGAAGCAATCCGATTGCTTCTCCTATCTTCCAAAAACAGCTTCTCTACTAAGAAAGCATTCATCAAAGTCATATACTCTAATCCAACCTCCTGTCATTCACAAATTCGGCGAGTTCTCCAAAGTTCTTCTCTCACTAGTCCAGAATCAAAGAAGAACCAAGAACCAAGAAACTCTTTCTTTCTTTCTTTCCTCCTAACTTCGCAATTGATTGATTGAGTATACTATATTCCTCACAGTCCTACTCTATAGAATACCCTGGAAACCTTCGGCTGTATCTTTGGCTTCGTCAATTGCCCCCTCAAAGCCTTACTGACTTTTCTTAACAGCACTCTGGACTTCTAGTCAGAAGAAGAAAGCATATTACTACAGTATTACTTTGCTGTACATACAATCTCAATCTATCTTATTCCACTCGTTAGTCTTCATAGTTCTACAATACACCCAATGGTGTAGTGGCTATGTTTTTGATGCAGTAGAAACTTCTTAAGCGAGTACATACATGCATCATGCATATACGGTCTACTGGCTAGCTTCATCAAGATACATAAATGAGCGTATAAAACCCTCTGTTCTTCTTTCTGTGACTCTCAAGAGCCTCATAGTTTAAAAACTTAAGAACATTTATTTTCTTTACAAACCACAAACTACAAGCACCGAACTCCTATTCCCCAAATCTCAACTCTTAACTCAACTCCAAATTTTCTCCTCCAAGACTTCAGAGCAACACTCAAACTATCAATCAAACCCGTAGATAAGTACTACTTGCTTGCTCGTCTACTTACCGGCTCATCTATCTACACATTCCAAAGAAACAGAAATGGCACCATCAGGAAAAGGTTACCCACCACCCGTCCCACGAGTTCTACGTCGTACACCTGGTGACGGTTCACCTCCACCTCAACCACAACCATCACAAGAACCAAGTCAAGCTCTGACCGCATTATCGAGATCTTTGAGAAATCCCTCCCCTACCTTCCCTAATCTCATTCCCAGATCTACACCACGTGCACGAGATATCGATCCTAGATTAGTATCTGTACCTGAATCTCAGCCACAGTTTCATCGAGACACATTTAGAGCCAACTCTAGAATCCAATCCCGAGCAGGGAGCTCACGACCTCCACCCCAAGATAACTCGCTTTCAAGACCTCGAGATCTTGTACCAAGACCTAGACCTAGAGCTATTCCTCATCTTGTACCAAGACCTAGATTAACTCCTATGGATAGGGATTTGATTTTGGGTCAAGGTCAAGGTGAAGGTCAAGGTCAGACACCAGTCCAGACTCAAGGTCAAACTCAAATTCAAGCGCAAGTTCCAGAAGATCAAAACGAAGCACAAACTGGAACTGAAACTAGAGCTCCAGAACGATCTCATTTTCAGGGGCAAGGTCAATTCCAGATACAACTTCAAGCTCAACTACCACCACATATCGACCAGCAGATTCGTGTTCAAAACCACGACGAATTCTATGCGAACTATCCCTCTCCATTTCCTACTAGGTCCTATCCTTTCTCAGATTCCCAAACGACAATTGCGCCTAGAGACCGAAGTTTAAATCAAGAATCCCACCGAAATCTACATCAACGTCAATTTCCAACACAAGTCCCTTTAGAAACTCAAAATCGAGATCAAAATTTCTATGATAATTATCCATTTCCTTTTCCTACTCCACAAAATCCTTTCTCAAACTATCAAGCGGGCGTTTCATCCAGAGATCAAGAACTCCATCAAGGCACCAATCGAGATTTAGTTCAAGCTCCAACTTCAGTACAAGCTCAAGATGAAACTCGGATTAGGAACTTGGCTCGAGCTAGCAAACATCCTCGACTATCATATTCTAATCCCCATCCGAACAGCAGCAGGAGCGGGGAAAGTCGAGATGGAAACAGAGATAAAAACAGAAAGAAAAATGGAAATGAAACCTCCAATGAAAACGGAACTGAAAATGAAACTCAAAACGCAACCCAAAATGAGCGATGCGATCCCAAGGATACATCTTCAGAATCTCCCCTCAGCACACCACCTGATTCCGTTTCCACTTCACCACCTCTCGCACCTCTTCGCAACTTTCCACGCTTTGGTTCTTTTTCACGGAGCCAGAGATTCGACCGGTCTCCTACAAGTAGTGCTAGAGCTCGAGGTGGACATAGCGCCGAAAATGGAAATGGAAATGTAACAGCAAGTAGAACCGGAATTACAAATCTCCTCTTATCCTCCAATCTCTCTAACCCCTACACAGAACCCCCCATTCTACCCAGCACCCTAGATGTCGCAAATTGCCCCACTACCACGCAGAGAAAATGGATGTATGCTGTGCGGAAGGAGGGGAGGAGGAGTGATAGGAATGAAAATGGGGGGTTTGGTAGGGGGATTGAGGGGCAGATGGTTCGTTTGTTTGGGGGATGGGGGGAGGGGGGTGTGTAGGAGATATTGAGGGTAGGGGAGTTAGGAGGTAGGAGATAGATAAGGATAGGACAGAGAAAGAGGATAAATGATAATATAAGAAGATTTAGGATTTGATTTACCACCTACAAGATGAGGGATGAAGATGGAGATGATGGTTCGATTAGAAGCTAGAAATGGTATTCATACATTTAACATACGTATAATATATATCAACGATCGAATATAATGATTTGAACTTCGACAACTTCAACTCAAGTATAGTTATACAAGAGAGTAGAAAAATGAATACTCATATCATCTTTCATCTTGACATATTTGTGAAAAAGTAATGAGCGGCATAGTGGAAGGAGGAGAAAGAAGAAGAAAAATTGTTGTGTCAATTTGGATCATAATAGTTGGTTGAATGGATAGAAGGATAGCTGGGAATGATATTGATATCGATGTGAATACTGAAGAAAATAATATAAATAACCAAAGTCCAAAATGCCCCAAAAAGGGGATCATAATACTTCCCTCCTCCACCAAGATGAGAGAATGAGAGAAGTATGAATCCAACCAAACCTATCCAGCCCCCCAAAACTGACTCTCTCTCTGGCGTGAGAAAAATCCCCAAAAAGGTAAAGAACAATCTCCATTATCCCATTGTCCATCATCCTCTTCAATTTCTCACTCCTTTATCCCCTCACCCAAACCGCACAAAGAAACTTTCAAGATTCCCATCACCAAACAAAGAATTCTTTTCCTTTCTTTGTTAAAAACGCCTCCTACCCACCCACCTACAGAGACAACACAAATCAACAAAATAAAACAAAAATGAAACCAAAACACTACCAAACAACGCCCAAGAACAACAACGCATATATATGTATATATACCAACTTCCTAATCTACGGTTATTTAAATATCAAGAACTCAGGATCTTATCTATTCATCACACTACTCTACCTACATCCACATCCACACCCACACCACCAAAATGTCCACCACATCTTTCGACCTCGGCCTCAGTCTCGGGGAACCAATCATTTGCCTCAATACCTTCTGCAACTACCCTTTCGGACGCATTTGCTCCTCATGCTCAAACGAACTCAATTCTCGAGCCAAAGCACAAGCACAATCCCAATCGAAAACCAGCCCCGATTCCAACCACAGAAGTAACGAGACTCGTCCCGCACGATCAAGAAGTACAACCGTGCAATCTCGCAGTCTCGATATTCCTACACGCGTCGCGGATATTGTAGAGGATCTCCAGGGGATTTTCGCTTTCGTACCTGCTGCATCTGCAGTAACCTCACTAGGTGTACCAGCATCCGTTATCCCTCCACCTCCCAGTAAGTTAACCATTCAGAATCTTCAAATTCTCGATGCCACCCCTTCCCCCTTACAACTTCTCCCTTCCCCTCACCCACTCCCTCCCCTTTCTAACCTCCCATCCCCATCCCCATCCACATTCAATTCCTCCGACTCCATCCCACCCCCTCTCAATCTACTCAGCTCCACCATCCTCAACACCTGGCTCGACGACATCGTCCTCCAAACTCTCGAAGGACAAGTCCTCGCACCATCATTTACGGGCGGTGCAGAAGATGAAGATATACTGGAAGCGATGTGTCCGTATTGTGATGCTTCGATGGGAGAGGGTGCGTGGAGGGAATTGCATTTGATTAATTGTCGGTATGCGCATGTAGAGGCGGAGAAGTTGGAGATTGCGATGGGGAAAGTGAAGAGGGGGAATTGAAGAGGGGGAATTGAGTGGTGAGTGGTGAGATGAGATGAGATGGATGGAGAGAAGGACGGTGGATGGATATAGCTGGTCTATTTTTTGATGTTCGAATTATCGTTTCCTTATATTCCTAATATAAGTCGGTTACCCTATTTTCGGGCCACTGTCACGGGGTGACACTAAGCCCTTTCTGTCCTGTCCTGTCCTGCTATATATATAAGAGTAAGATAGAACTTCCAGTTCTACCTCCTAGTCTTTTAAGCGTTTAGCTCAGCGATAAAGCTTCTGAATACTCCCAGAAATGATCCCATAACATTAGATAAAACTACCCTTAATTATAAGTGGAGCTGTATGGGGGGCCCACTTATAGCTTACAAGCCTTCATTGGTTTGGGGGCTAGCATATATAGATCCTGTCTGCCTGTCTGAATGCCTGAGGCATTAGAATCCAGAATCCTGAAACCTCCTAGTAGGTGATGGTATGGAGACCATACCTTAAGGAGGGGGGTGGTGTCACGGGGTGACACTAAGCCCTTTCTGTCCTGTTCTGTCCTGCTATATATGTGAGAGTAAGGTAGAACTTCCAGTTCTACCTCCTAGTCTTTTGGGCGTTTAGCTCAGCGGTAAAGCTTCTGAATACTCCCAGAAGTGATCCCGTGACAGCCACCAGGGTTTTGGGCCACCTTTTCACACCAAAAATCACTTTTTAGGCCTATTAATATCTTTATCAATATATAATATAATTTGATAAAAATTTATATACATATAATTTAGATCGATTTAAGCTTATTCTGAAATTTTTAGATTTTTAGGATTTTTCTGTATTGAGATCTAGAGTTTTAAAATATCGATTTTTTAATTTGTATGGAAATCACATACAAATTTGAAAATTTTATAAAATCTTTAATAACTTTTTAATAACAATTATTAATTATATATATATGACTTTTGAAAATTTTAAATTTAAATAAATATAAAGATTTAAAAAAAAACATCTAACGAATTTATAATAATAATATAAATAATCTCTATAATTTTAAGAATATTGTCAAGGTACGGGTAAAGACTTATATTGTACCATAAGGGTAGAAGAGCTATAGAAGAGTGAAGCCCTACTTATAGGAAGTAGGGCGTGCTAGTATACTATACCTAAGGCACAAAGGCAACTATAGATCATGTAATTGGCGCTGTGATAGTATTCCCTGTTCAAGGTAATCAGTCCATAATTGTAATATTAATTGATCTTTTAGAAAACAAAATAATACTAAAATACTCTAATTTCTATTATTAAATTAAAATAAACTTTCTTAAGAATAATAATCAATTGCCGGAGCTTTTTAGGTTTGTTTTGGTTTCAATTCAGGAATGCACTTAGTGTAAGTATTAGCAGGGGATTAGGAGTAGTAGATCTTTTGAAGTTTACCTAAACAAGTGGTTCTAGTTTATTTGGATTTGTTAAATGGAAAGTGATGATTGTGTTTTTCTAACCACAAAGGTCTTCGGCGGGTTGCCAAAATACTGGGTGATGTTTCTATTTGACTTGATAGTGAAATCCGTTCTCGTTATGGTAGTCAAATAGTTTATCGAATTCCTATTGCTTGGTTTCCTTGTTTGTTTCGTTATCTCTTTCTAGGATACAGCTTTGGTTTCGGCAGGATTCGGTTTTGTTGATTGCTTCTTGATCGGCTAGTTCAGGTGAGCGGTGGAGTAATTGGAGTAATAAGTTGTGGAATATTGGAAAGATCTTAAAACTAGTGGGGAGCTGGAGTAGACAGGCTTGTTTATAAACTTTTAGAATCTTATAGAGGCCATTCTATTTGTTATTACCTTTCTTTATTGGGCGATTGGTTTTTATATTCTTAATATTAATCTATACTTTATTACCTTCTTTGTATAAAGGGATATCAGTACAAGTCTTATTAGTGTAATCTTTATATCTCTGAATGAATTGAGCAGCTAGAGCTTTCAATTTTGTTAGAATAATATCAAATCGGTTTACAATCTCGTTAGTCTTTAGGAATTTGCATTTGTATTGATATGATAGGTTTAAAGGAATAGGTGAAAAGGGCTTAATGCTGAGGTGTGGGTAAAAACCGTAGTTAATGAAGAATAGGGATATACTGGTAGTCTCTGAAGTAATATTATTAAGTGCAAACTCTGCGAATAGGAGCTAATCGTATTAATTATCTTAGTGGAAGTTTATAAAAGCCTAAAGATATTATTTTATTATGGTATTAATCCTCTTTGTTTATTCATTGGACTTGGGGTGGAATAAGGAGGATTGTTTCAAAGTAATCGATAGATACTCGGATAAGTACTTTTAGAATTCTAATATAAATTGTAAACCTTTATCGGATATTATATTATTAGATGCACTGTATAGGCAGTAGACTTTTTCAATAAACCAATTAGCGAGCTCCTCTGCGAACAATCCTATAACCGGAATGAAATAATGCATTTTCGTTAGGCAACAGATAACTATAACGATATATTGATGCTTTTTGCTATAGTGTTTGCTGATTGATAGCAATGTAATATAATCAATGGAAATATCGAATTAGAGGCGAAATAGTACTGGCAGGGGTTCTAGAAATCCGAGTGCAGTAAGACGGGAGGCTTTGATTTGGAAGTAGAGTTGATAGGCTTGTATATAAGTTTCGATTTCCCTTGATATATTGGGCTATCAGTATATACAGAAAACAAAATCAATAGTTTTAACTCAACTAAGATATCCTACTGGACTAGTGGAGTGCGTTCGATATATGATCTGGATGTGAAGCTTAGCGGAGGGGGGAACAAAGAGGCGATCGCGATAGAAAATTTTATTATTAATTAATCTATAATCTTAAAGAATAATTCAAAGGTTTTTTCGAATCGATAGTAACCAATAGCGAGCAATTGGGTTCTGAAGTGTTTTTATGTATGATAGTAACTAATTCGAATAATTTGTATACTTTATTAATAAAATCATCAATCAGCTTCTCAGTATTGGGAATAATTATACCCATAAGCATTATAATGAGATTGATATCGTTATTTGTTTGTCAAATAAGGTTCTTGAATATAACAATATCGAATACTCTTTTCAAAAGAATTATTTGTAAGCGATTCTTGATTCGATTGTTATTAGAGTCGGTGTATATAGAGCGATCTTCTGTTTTTCTATTCAGTATATTGGGGCAAACTACTTTAAAACCTAATCTGTATATAATATGAAAATTGAAATCAGTTAGGAATTCAGTTTATTTAGTTTATCTTTGATTTAATATTTTTATTAATGTGAAGTACTCTAGATTTTTATAATCAGTAATAATCTCGAATAACTCTTGAATTCTATATAATTTGGGTCTCCATTTTTCTAAGGACTTGATAATAACTAATAATTCCTTATTATAAATCTTATAATTATATTCGGTAGTGTTATATTTTGAGAAAAAATATGCAATTGGGTATAGTTAGCCCTTATCATTATATTGAGAGAGTATTTTGCTTATAACTTAGTTGGAAGTATTTATTTCGATAATTATATAATAATGATAATCAAATATTACAAGGATTAGAATGGAAGTAAAGGTATGCTTCAGGTTTTTAAAGGCATTTTTTTGATTAGTAGTCCAATTTCATATATTCTCTTTTTTTAACAAACAATTTAAAGATTTTATAATTTTAGAAAAGTTATGAATAAAGTATTAATAAAAGTTAACAAACCCTAAAAAGTATTAGAAGTCTTTTAGCTTAGTTAATGATTTCTATTTGAGGATAATCTTAACCTTGTTAGGATCCATCTCGATATTATTAGGAGTAATGATTAGGCCGAGGTACTTCGTTTTTCTTATTTCGAACTCGTATTTATCAATATCAATTTGTAATTTAGTATCAATAAGTTTCTGTATGATTTTGCGAATTTGTTTTTGATAATTTATAATATTCTCAAAATAGATTAAGATATTGTTTAGGTATGTTGTACAATTCTTATTCAGGAGATTAAAAAGAATATGATTGATATAGTTCTGAAACGAGACAAAAGCATTGTAAAGGCTGAAAGGTATTACCAAGAATTTAAATAAACTGAAATGAATTGTAAAAGTAGTCTTTCATTTATAACCTTTCGCAATCCATAGTTTATTGAACACAGTAATGATATTTAATTTGGTATAAACTTTAGTATAGTATAAAGCATCAAGGGTTTTTTTGATTAATGGTAATGGATAACGATTCTTAATAGTAATATTATTTAGTCCACAATAATCCTGGTAAATTCGAATACCCCCCCCAGGCTTTACAGTTAAAAGAAATGGGGCAGCCAATCGGGAGTAGGATTTACGGATGAATTCTTTATTTAGATTATTATCGAGCCATTTGCAAACGACTTAGAGTTCGGCTAAGGACATTAGGTGATTTTTATTGTACGGGAACTCTTTATCTGGTATAATCTTGATTTTATAATTCCAAAAACATTATAACAAAAGCTTGTTGGTAAAAGAGAATAAAAACCCAGTGAACAGATTGTAAAGTCAGGGTGATAGTTTACTCTGAATTTCTATTATAAATAGTACAGATTGGTCGGTCTTTTCTATAAACTTTTTAATATTACTTTCCATAATACTACAATATAGTTGAATAGGATCATTTGTTATTATACAATGTAACTCACAAGCTCTATCTAATTTATCCCAGGTTACTTTTGTAATATAAGCTTTTTGATCTTTACAGAATTGAATAAAGTTATTAACTATAAGGAACTTTATATTGTTCATTTTCTATCGAATATTTCGTAAGGTGTTAGTCGGTTCCTTAGAGGGCTTCTATAGCAATAGGGGGTTCAATAGAGGTAAAACATTTTGATTTCATAGTAGTCTTTTGTATATCCTAAAGCCTGCAATAATCCGTGTTAGGGCCGGTTTCAGGATTGGCCGGTTTGATATTATCTTGGTGCAAATCTCTATTTTTCTGTTAATTCAATAAATGTAGCGACGGTTTGAATCAAGTGGCATTGGATCAGCAGGATCTATATTGTAGAGGTTTCTATCAGTATTCTTCTCCACAACTAGAGTTGGAGGATCGTATTTCAAAAGTATCGACTAGTCTTGGGATAAGAAGAAAGAGTCTGGAGACTTTCGTTGATGACTTCTTCAGCAAAGGTATGATATAAGGTTGAGATAGATTTCTTCAAAATAAACTTCAAAATAGATTTTTGAATAGGTATATATAGTATTGGATTGAGCACTATATCTACTGGGGTCGGCACATTGTTACAATCAGGGACGATAGTTGTAGCAAAGTTAACTGGGCAGTAATATCTGGAGCAATATATGGACATAAATTTAAGAGTTATTGTTGCCTAATTAATGGTAGGATTATGGCGTTGAAGCCATAGAAAACCGAGGATTATAGGGTTTATGTCGGAAAGATTGATAATATAGAATAAGCCAATTTCTTTATAATTGTTAATCCATAGATTTAATAGTACATATTGAGATAGGATATCAAAAGTCCTTCCATCTACAAGTAATAGGTTGTGGGTAGTAGGGAAGGGATGTGTAGGGATACCAAGTTTGAATATAAGGGTTCTATCTATAAACCTATATCCCACAGCTTCATTATCTATTAAGCTAATAAATAGGATAATTATGTTAGGCGTAAGGAAAATTTTCATTGAGATTTTAAGAGATTTACTATTCATTGTTTTAAGATATAAAGGATCCCTAAACATAACCAATCTCTTAATCCATAAAGGCAAACTTTTTATAACGAATCTCGATTTGCGATTATGAATCGAGGTTAGTTTTTTAATATACTTGACTGAGGAATTGAATTTCCGCTATCATCCGAATGTATAGAGCCTTCAACGAATCCGCCCAGATCTCTACTGCTAATGGGGATTGGAGAGGTGTATCGAAATGGTGCTGCGGCAGTTGGAAAACGATTAGTAGGCGGAAATGTATTCTGGTAAGTAGGGCTATAAGCGTTGCGATAGGGTCTGGGATTGTAATGATAATCGGTAACAGAAAAACAATAAATATTCGGAGTGTGTTGGTTTGTAGTAGGAGAACAATCGGGGTATTGTATAGTTCCTGAGTTGGTATTATATTTTGTATTGTTGTATTGCTTTTTTTTGTAATTGAATTTGATATAACCAGGCTTTTTATAATAAAAATAGAGGTCAAGATCTAGACATTATTCTCTATTGTAATGTAATAAGGGTTGCTGGCCTTAGCGAGCAGTATCCAATTGCATAAGATCTCTAGAGGGATCAGGCGTAGATATTATAGTAGTGATAGTAGGCTTCTTTTTATTGGGTTTTTTCTGATTACTGAAGTTGATACCTTGGTTTTTGTATTGATTATCAAGATAAATCTTCTTTTCTAAATCATCGTAGATGTTTTGCCATTAGATTACCCACACATTGATGTTGGCGGCAGAAGGTTTATTAGGATAGTTAATTGAAGTATCGATTAATTCTTATAAGACTTTGAGTTTAAGATCAGTGACTTGTTATTCAGCAGTCTTCTTGTATTTGATAGTGAGCTGTTTGAATTTGGTAATAAAGTTATTAAATAGGGTTTTTTTTATTTTACATTTATTATAATTTATAAAAGCTTTACATGAGAAATCTAGAATCTAATATTGTTTATTTAATTCACACCAGATATCTACTACAATATACCATTCAGAGGGCCAAAGGTTGGAATCATACGTATTGTCTGTAATTGTATCAAAGTGTATCTGATTGTTTGTATAAGTAGGGCCAGAAAGTAGGTTAGTAAGAAATATGATTTTCTGAAATTCTGATTTATTTTTGTAATCTGTAATCAAGCAGTAATTAACTGTGTTATAAAAAGTTGTGTACTGATCTTGGCGTTTTGTAATATCTTGCTTATTACTATTGAACTTTTCGGGGATAGCGAAATACTTGTGATAAAGTGAAGCTTGCGAATTATTGCGAACAGTAATCTTCAATATTTCAATTGTGTCTTTCAATTCGATAATCTTTGATTAAGCATTAATGGTTTGGGTTTGAACAATAGTAGCTTGGGCTTGTAATAAGCCTGTGATTGATTCGATCGATTCAAATATAACTTGAGTAGTAGTGAAGTGTGTAGCGTTTGGATTATTGAATAAATCTATAAAGGAAGAGATATCGGCTTTGATAAAATTGAGAATGTAGTTCAAGAAAAGGAACTGCGAAGATAAGCTAGATGCAGGCACTTCTAGTGTAGATATTTGTTTACCCATCTTCAACACTTTTTGAAGTTCAAAACATTGGCGATAGGGTGTATAATGGATCAATGATAAATGTGATCGGCATGATCGAAACAAGATATTGATAAGGCTTTGGAAATAAAATAAGAAATAAAACTGTGATAACTTATTTGAAAATAATATAAACTATTAAAATATAGATAAAGACTTATATTGTATTATAAGGATAGAAGAGCTATGGAAGAATGAAGCCCTACTTATAGGAAGTAGGGCGCGCTAGTATGCTGTGCCTGAGGCACGAAGGCAACTACAGATCATGTAGTTGGCGCCGTGACAAATATCTCTCTAAATATCTATTTATAAAAAGCTTTCTATTTTTATTTGAATTTTTTTTAAAATAAGTATACTATAAATATATAATAAAATTTTAATTTATTTTTAATAATTTTTATTAAGAAATGGTTAGACATTTTATAAAAATTTTAAATTTGTATATAATTTTTATATAAATCCAAAAATCGATATTATTAAGAATAGATACTAGTAATAAATCAATTAGATATAATATAGTATAAAGACTTTGTATTAATTCTCTAAACTATAAAAATTCTACAATTTATAATTATATAGACTAGTATCAGTCTGAAGTAGATCTATAGGACCTATTTATATATCTTTATTAGTTCTTACGCAGCTCGATCGTAATAGATATTTTAAAGATTTAGAAATCGATTTAGAAGAATTCTCAATATCTTAAAGTTTTGGAATAGATTAAAAATGATTCGAATTATATATAGTGTAAATTTTAATAAATTTTATTTCTAAATAAGAGAGTTTAAAATGTGATTTTTGATATAAAAAAATGATTCAAAAAGAGAATAGTTAGAAAATAGAGCATTCGATTTAATATTTTAATCTTTTATATATCTAGATATTAAAAGTTATAGTATAGCTGAGTAGATAGATACTTATGATATTTATTATATAATGGTTGATAATAAATAGATAGATAGATACTATTGATTCTTTTCATATTTTTCATATTTTTTATTCTCTGTATTTCTCGTCGTATATGAAGATCGTAGGAGAAGGTAAAGTGGAAGAATTTATGTAAGAGGGTGAGAGGAAGTAGATGATTGATTATTATTTTGAGGCTCACTGGAGAAGTTTGATATTCAATACCTACCTGTATACTCAAGTTATCTAGGTAGGTATTCATCGATTTACTCATACCGTGGACTGCCAATCAAATCGGTGGCTGTGTTATTCTATTATATTGTGGCGGCGGGTGTATCGTGTTATAAGGTTACTCAGTATTTACCTGCCTCCTCCTGGCACATCCATACCCCGGTATATAAAGTTTGACTCATTTTGTTTTTCCTCGATTAATGCATCAAGCTTACCTAATTCACATTCACATTCACATTCATATCAAATAGTTGAGTCATACTTGTACACGAGAGATGAGTAGAT
Organism: Botrytis sinoallii; assembly: GCF_014898435.1. Taxonomy (NCBI): domain Eukaryota; kingdom Fungi; phylum Ascomycota; class Leotiomycetes; order Helotiales; family Sclerotiniaceae; genus Botrytis; species Botrytis sinoallii. Next base: position 471,646 of record NW_024066029.1, on the reverse strand, counting down.
AGATACTTACATACCTACCTCGTTACCTAGTATCTCAACGGCACACTGCAGTTTGGAGATGGAGAGATAGAAGTAGGATATCCCTCGCATCTATGATTGGACTCGATGATGGATGAGCTTCTTGGATTTCGAAAGAATGTTTGGATCAACTGACCCGAGGTTACTGACCCCCATATTCTTCGATGCATTTTGATCTGTTTATCAATCTGTTTATCATTCAATCGGATGGAATCAATTCGATAGCCGGTGACTCGGTCAGGAAAATGTCAATGGATGGATGAGGGATCCTACTTTGGAGGAAGGTTCCCCTTTTTACTCGTTTTTGGTACCGTGGGTTGAATCAGCGATCCTGGGAGATACATGGAGGGATATGCAATGATTGCAGATATTTATGTAGGTAGACGTTGGGAAGATGTGTGTGTGTGTGTGTGTTGATACCTAGTATTTATATCGGCTTATAAGATGTACCTAGATGTAATTTGAGTTGTGATTGGAATACTAGATAGATGGGTACCTAGTAGTCAATAATGATCGAATGGATTAGTTCAAGTCCCAGAAGGCTGTGATTGTGGAAATGGAAATGGTTGTGCAAGTCCTTATTCTTATTGGTGTTGTGATTGTGTTCTTATCGGTTAGCTGATTCATCGTTATCGTTATCGGAGAAAGGATGAAGAGTCAATGAATGAATGAATGAATGAAAGCACTTTGAGTTTGAATGCAGCTTTAAATGACTACGTCGCACGGGAGATTCCTTCATCCGTATGTTTTCATTGGATCTTGGGGTTTTGGTAAGTGCATCCAGCCAATTGCTTAATTGTTCCTGTCAATATGTTACCTAGTGATTATCTACCTTGTCGATATATCTACTGGGTGTATATAGAGTAGAGGATAGAGAGATGAATGTGTGTATGATAGAGATGGATGTGTGTATGATAGAGATGGATGTGTGTATGATAGTAGATAGTATTCCTTTGAATATAAAGGCATCGATGGAAATCATAAATGGATAGAGTGCTTCCCTTATGTGTACTTACATATACACATATACACATACATACATACATATCTACCTACCTGCCTTACATATGCGCAAGCACAAGCACAAGTTCAAGAGCACCGAAAGGAACTTCACTCAACACAGACCTCTACATAGTATTCTAAAAGAGCAGCCTTCACTTCCAAGCTCGAGATCTTTGCTTACTAGGTAGTGACTAGGCAGATTTCATTGTTTCATCATTCATACCATTCATACTACTCATACTACTCATACTACTCATATTCATACCACCCATATCATCCATATAAAGTAAATACCGACCGAATTAACTGGTAATAAATATATCTTCATCTTTTCTTTTGATCCTTGACCAAGACAATGTTTTTACCTCACCTCTTCAATCTTCAAACTTTGAAATCAAATCTCAATAAACTTTATCAATTCCATCCCAAGCTACTCTTCTTATCATACACACCTCCCGCCTTCGTTTGATCTCCTCCATCCCTTCAATCTTCAATCACAAGGCGCAATTCTCTCATCAAAAGTGCTAGTCCTGTATGTACAGGGTCAGTACTAGGTCACTACAAAGTCAATCAATTACAGTTCAGTCATCGTACCCACCCTCATAAACCTGCATGACTCTCTTGCTCCCAGCCCCAGTCCACCAGTCCACCAGGTCTCCATCTCCATCTCCATCTCTCTCTTACTCTCTCTTAATCCTTAATCGCCATCTGAGCTTCAACCTCCTTGTACCACCACCACAACTTCGACCGGCACCTTGACTTTTTACTCCCTTCTCAATTTCCTCAATTTATTTTCCATCCCAACTGCAACTGACTGGAGCGCCATCTTTTCATCAATCAATACGGCAAAAGTCCTGTCAATATTCACCAATCTTATCCATTCCGATTCTCTCGATTCATCATTCTATCTTACGCCTTACTGAAAGCCTTATTCGCAATCATGTCTGTTGCTTGAATTTCAGTACCCACTTCAATAACCCCCTCCCCCAAAACCCAACAACCACCTTCTTTCCCACTTCACTGCCTGGGAGAATATCCAATACGGACCTCCATAATCTTGGTCCTTTACTACATCTCGAGATTTCAAAACTCTAGAACCCTCGAAAAATTTACTAGAATCATACTACGATGGATGCCCAAGTTATGTGGTATCTTGGAACCGCTTTATTTACCATCTAGAATCACGATTGTTGATGTGTGAGACTTGAGTAGGAGCATTATCTTTCTGCAAATACCAGCGCATCTTGCATTTGCTGCTGAACCGACAGCGTGCTACGATTCAACATCTACGTCAGCAATTATCATATAATGCATCAACATCCTCGTCCCTCACCTAGGACGGCCTCCCCAGCCTCGTCACCACAAACAAATCCAACTCGAACAAACAACCCTAGAGAAGAAGGTCGATCTGCCCATTCGAGAACACTATCAGATATGCCACACTATCAAGAAGCAGACGATGCAGGTGGAGATGGTGGATCCATGGTTGCTACTGGCCCAAGTCGAGAAGCGGTCAAGAGAATGGATCAAATCATATCAGTCAGTGATGCTCAATCATCATACATGCTCGTCCTCCATTCGAAACGGAGCTAACCTGACTTCTCTAGAATTTCCACACGAAAGCTGCAATCATCTTACTAGGATCGAGAGTAGGACTCCCGGTAGTCCTCAACAGAGATGGAACCGTGAAAGTTAGCAAATGGGTGTGTACTTTTTCCCTATCATGCGTTGCCCTTGCTGTTGTCATAAACTAACGATTCTCCCTCCAATAGTTTCAAATCGAAACCGATGATACCGATGCATATCGAGATGAGCTCAACACATGGCGAACGTGCGGTGGCTTCCAGAATCGACCACCACCACTTATCATAGAAACATACATCGATACTTCCCACTTGACGAAAAGTCAGAGATTGGTTATCGTAGATGATTTGGGAAAGCGATGGGATGCTTTGGATGCTCTAAGTGATTCGAGTAGTTCCGATGATGAACGTAGCGAAGTCATACTAGAACGTTGGAGAATTGAGCTCGGAGATATTCCCGGAGAGCAGCCCAATAATTTTGCTCCTACATTACCCCTTCTCTACAAACAGTGTGTTGTTTTCTTTCGCGCATTGTATTCAGCATCCAAATTATTGCCGGCCCAGAAATTCAAAAAGAACATAGGAAAGAGTGGAGCGCCAACAAATTCATTGAGTGTTAATTGTCGTATCACAACCGGTAATACTCAACCACGTCGAATCGATGGCCTTAAGCAACCCATCTTCGACCACAGTGGTCCAGTTACCTCGACGCATAACCTTGGAACCACTGAAACTCCTGCCGGTCCAATTTTCGCCGAAGTAACATATCGAAATGATTGTAACTTTCGTGTTGATGATTCTGAATCTCTTCTCAGCTCTCGATTCATGGGTGCCGACGAACATTTTTTCACTCCTTCATTGGCAGCAAGAGGTGATTTGAGTCGTCGAAGGTCAACAAAGCAGCCTGAGATTGGCTCACTCCCAGCACACAAACAACTTACAGATGATTCTGGCCCAATTCAAACATATGGAAGTTTATCAACATTCCACGGAAACGCTCCTCCACGAGGCTCGAGCCCAATATCCGCCTTGAGAGCTCAGAGACCCATAGGATCAGATACGAGCTCCCCGCCTATGGGATCTTTACCACAATCACGACCCTTACTGGGATCGAAAGGCTCGATAAAGTCATTGGAAGGTATCGCGATGGCGAGGAGACCATCATTATCGTTTCAGCCATTCAAAGCTGGCTCACTCTCTTCCTCTCCTAGCCGTGCCACTTATGCTGGTGAAACCTTGCCTGCATCTCCAGGGTCCTTGCCAAGGCCATCTGGAATTAGTGCACTTGCACAAGCAAGAAATCGTTCATCTCTCATAGCTGGAATGCCGGCTACGTTGAGAGGGGGCCCAATGGCCGCAGACAATGTTGTTCCCACATCTGTCTCAAGCTCGCCAAAACCTGCTCCAATTCGCTACAGCAGTAGTTTTAGTCATCGTCGTGGCAGATCATCTTATGGAGCAGCTAGTAAAACAGGAGAAGATGATCAAGGAAGCAGTGGTAAACAAAGTCTCTCATCTTCCGTGCAACCAGGTTCTGGTATTCTTGCAGAAGCTGGAACCGGTGGTAGTTCGGGATCCTTACAAACTGATGATGACAATATATCGGATTTTTTGAAACTTTTGGAAAGTAAGAAAACCTTACAGAGTTTCGAACCTTCTGGGGAAGCATCAAAAAAAAGAGCCACTGCACAATTATCCAGATTTCAATCAATGCGCGATTCACATAATGCTTTGACAGATTCCATGGCTTCATCAACAATGCTACAAAGATCATCAAGTTCTTCGAGTCGACAATTATCCAGTGTACCTCCCATGGTTGCTGCTACTTCAATTTCAGCAGGATCATCCCCTGGTAAACCCATCTCACCACACACTCCTCACACTCCCGCCATTCCTTCACGATTAAGTGCAAATTCAATAGCTGAGTACGATCAACCACGAAGACCAAGTCGACGAAGTAGGACTTCAGAAGCGAGATTAGATGATGTGGAAGATAGTGATCATCCAAATGATGCTGGAACAAATGCTATCGATATTCCTACCTCACCTAGACCGTACTACCCTCACGCTCGAAGATCAAGTTCTGTTGCTCAGCAACATCGATCGTTGGCAATTGATGATGAATTGGGTGATCTCCCATTTGGGGTGCACAGAAGTATAAGCTTAGGAGCCGATGATCGGGAGCCACCAAGTTTGAGTGCCCTTTTGAACATTGGACAAGCTTCTGAGGAGGTAGAATCACCAACTGGACAATCTTCATCTCAACTTCAACCTGCTCCTCGAATCTCCGAGGGTACCACTGCCATGTCTCGTCAAACTTCATCATCTTTGGAAGCTCATGATCCAGATGTTCCTCAAGTTTCTCGATTCAGTGGTCCAGGTTCTGCAAACTCACCATATCGACCACGCATTGGTAAAACTGGTGGCCGTGGAGTCACTCCACCACAAACCGGTTCCTTCTCTAGCCTCCTCGTAGATAGAGGAAGTGGAAGTGGTAGTGAACGAGCTAGTGGTGGCAGATATAGTTTTAGTAGGGGGCAATATGAACCAGATGATGAGCCATTACTCTTTGACATGAGTGAGATTGGAAGAGATCGAAGAAGTATTGATGAGGCCAGAGGCTACGAAGCAAATAGAGGAGGAGATTCTGGCTCATGTAGTCGAAGAGGTAGTCGATGGGGTAGGTAATTTATTTCAACATACGAAGCGAACATGGAGACTGGATTCTTCAAGAAGTTGCGTTTCGAACAATTGATGCATTATACGTCATTTACGATACGACTATAAGATATGTTGTATAGCTTGGAGATACATAGCGAAGTGCGCGTTGATTTCATTTATATTTTTATAATCATCAGATGGAGTTGAAGGTTTATTGAATCCTTTCATCACGATTGTTTTTTATCGGATTGATCCTTCACAGGATGTCAAATGAGGATATTTGAATTTCTCTTCTTTTTTTTGGCGCATCTCGTCTTGTATTTATTTATTTATCCCCATAAGTGCTTTGGGAACAAGGGGAGGGTGGGTCATAAATTGAATGGATGGATGGGTAGTTTAGTGCGCATGGTTGGATTTGATTGATACCTTGGTGTTCTTAAGAGTTGATGGATAGGTGTGGAGGGTGGCAATGGATATGGAGTGTGTAGGGCCAATAAGGAATACATATTATCAATTAACTACCTACATACTCGTATATCTATCTATATTATGAAGAAATACACTCTACTCTGCTTTACTTTTATTTTAGGTGTCTATAGAAATTATGTGAAAGGTGTTGATTTGAATGATTGATGAATCATATGGTTTTAATGCTTCGCTCGAGAGAGGGTACTTGGTGTACTCAGGGTACGTTCGGATCGATCTATTTCGATCTATTTCAATTAACGTGGTTTATCAGCATGTGGGCCATATCATCATGTGGGCCATTTGAAAATACACCAAAATTAGGGCTTTTTTTCATATTCTTTATAAAATAACTAATCATTATTTTGAGGGAAAAAAAGATCATTAAATAATAATAAGAAATTAGCTTTCTATAAATAAATCTTTTTAATGAATATTTTTATTAGATTTTGGAAAAAGTCAGAATTGTCACGATTTTCGTTACAAAAAAACTATTTTAATAATAACTCTTATATTAATTTGAATTTTCGAAAACTAATTAGAAATCTTAATACTTTTATAATCAAATATCATATATTAAATTTTTGAGAGATTATATTTATAAATAAAGAAAGTGTACGGTTACGCACAGACGAATTTTGTATGCAAAAAGGGGTGGCCCATATGATGATATGGCCCACATGCTGATAAACTACGTTATAAGATTCAAATTATTTAGTGAATAAGCTTAAGTAATAGGTTTACCGAACGCTCGAGATTGTGAAATAAATTACTAGGAATTTATTTGATAAATAAATAAATTTACTAATAATGCTTATCCTCTAGAATACGAGCAAATGACGTTTAATATAGTTTGTATACTAATCAGAATATTAATAGTTTTATATCACGCTAAAAGTGATATCACTAAGAGCATTAAGCTAATTGGGTTTATATAGGCATATTCTCTCGTGACACACCCCCGAGATTGCTGACTAGCTGGTTGTAGGCAGTAATCTCTGTACTAGTCTTATTGAGTTATACGCAGATCTCCTTCTATTTCCATATGATGCCAAATCTAGGTTCTCTTTTGATTGGATATAATTAGTATTAGGTTCTTTTTGGATATATCTAATAGGTTGAGTGGAAAATAGTGGGGCAACAGAGTAGAGTCCTCATATTAGCTTTAATAGGCTAAGATTAGATGACTAATGTGGTTTTGTTGAAATACTCTCTTATAAGTGGGCCTATAGAAAACTATTATAAGAGAGTACGGTAAAGTGAAGAATTATGCCACTGTGTTATAAAACGCATACCGGGCTCATAACTATCACGCTAAAAGTGATATCACCAAGAGCATTAAGCTAATTGGGTTTATATAGGCATATTCTCTCGTGACATTTTATAAATAGTATTATATATAAAGATTTCAATGTTATATTTAAAGATTTTTAATCTTATACTTAGAGATTGAAATTTGTTAGAAAAGTGATAATAAATATATCGACTATATTTCTATAATTTTTGAAATGTAAAATAATAATTAAATGATTTTAAAAATATTATTATACTTTATCTTTTTTTATAAAAGGATTTGTAAATGATTCTATACAATTTATAATTAAAAATGGTTAAAAATGTATATCGAATAAAAAATAATTCATTATTTATTAAAAATTAAAAGTATTAATAATAGATTATATAAACTTTAAAGAATGTATTATTTACTTATTTATATCAAATAATACGCATTCAATAATTATTATAGAAAAATGTATTGAAATAATGTCACGGAATTCACCGTATAGTGTAACCCTACGGTATTAATCCTAGTACTCCTCCGGAGTACTCATTCCCATGATTACTAAAACTATTTCACTCAGTTCATTTGTGTACCCTATATACCTAATTAGGCGACTCCATCGCCTGATCAGGGTATATAAAGCAGGTATGATCCTTATGATCACACCTCAAGTCAATCTAGTTTATTATCACTCTATATACCTATCTCCTGATCAAAGTGACCATTAGACATAGCTATTACCTCCGTGATAAATAATAAGAATTGTTAAGATTCTGATATTCTGATTGATTAATAGATTCTCGTTAAGCGAGGGCGTCGAATACTCGTACTCTAGGGGATAGCTATTAAATAATTTCTCATAATTTATTTAACAAATAATTTTTAAAATAATAAATACTTTTAAGATCTTTATATATTTACGTAAATAATTCCGTAATATAGCTTTTTAAAGCTTTGTTAAAGATTATTTATTAAATCTTTAATATATCTTTAATAAATCTTTATTTTTTATCTGTTTTTTCTACTATTTTTTCTACTATTTTTATTTTATTTTTATTATTTTTTAAGATTATTCGAATGTATTAGTCTGAATACCTACCCTTACTGTTTTAATATCATTAAGGATTTCGTTAAATAAAAAATCGATTCGAATATATTCTTGATGCTTTGCTTTATTAATGAATGATGGGTTCATCTGATTGGTGGTCTGTGACAAAGATTTCCGAGCACGTGCCGAGGTGGCTCGGTTCGGCTCGGCGGACATGGGTGGGGTGGGGGAGCTTTCCCCGCCTTTTGGTGGGATGAGAATGGAGACGTCATTTATTGCGTGTACTAGGTTATGTATGTATGGATACGTGTTTGAATGTTCGACTGTGAGTTGTGAGTTGAGTTGTATTTTACTGGATTGTTGTTGTTGTTGTTTCTTATATGTAAGTAAGGAATATTCAAGCAAAGGGATATATAAGGAAGGAAAGGGATATAGAAGGAAGAGGATTGATTGAGATTGAGATTGAGATTGTACTTGAGATTGAGAACAGGTGCCAGGCGACGATTTGTAGTCTGCGACGGATACGGGATTGAATTTTTGAGGAAGGTTTGAAAGTTTGAGAAGTTGGGATTTTGAGATTGGGATTGGGATTGAGATTGGGATTGGGATTCGAAAAGAGGAGAAGGAGAGGAGACGGATAAACGGACGGACGATCGGACGATCGGACAAAGGGACGAGAGAGAAAGAGAGGAAAAGAGAAAGGGATAGAAGAATAAGAATAAGGGAAAGAAAATACGAAAGGGAAGGAGAAGAACGAGAGAAGAGAAAGAAGAATACGAGATAGCACGGAGGATAGGGATAGTAAGAGGAAAAAATACTTGGGTATCCAGGTTCGGAAAGAGGAAAGATAGGAAAATAGGGGAAGGAACGAGAGTACACGAACGGACGGGAACGAAGTGGGAGAACGAACTGGGAGAACGGAACGAAATATAATAGGAAACGAAATATAGTAGGAAACGAAATATAGTATAAGAATAATAAGAGACGGACAGAGAGACAGGGAGACAGAGAGACGGACAGACAGAGAGACAGAGATAGAGATTGCAAAGATGTCGGCGATACGGGTTGCTCCTACGGTTAGTGGGGTTTTTCTTTTCTTACATCGCTTCTTTTTGATTTAGGGTCGGATGGGGTGAAGGGGGTGGAGGTTGTTTGATTCGGGTTTGGGTTTGGGTCTCATTTTGGGTAGAGTGATGGAGGTGAGGGGTGAGATTGAGAGGTTGAGAGGTGTGAGGATGAGGTGAGAATGAGAGGTTGTGTGATTATATGGAGTGAGAGTGTACGTATGGGAGATACTGGTGTATGGTAGATACTGGTGTATGGTAGATAGATAGAGGGAATTGGTAGATTGGCAGATGAGAGATGAGAAAGTTCGAGCGCAGGCGAGTTTTGGGGGTTTGGGGGCTTGCTCCCATGGCTATCGAGCAAAAAGCTAACATCCCTCTCCAGAAAGCCGCTCGAGCCATGAACCTCCTCCGCACAATCCAATACACCCACCCGCCCTCCTGCCCCTGCCACAACAATCCCTCGCACCATCACCACCACCCCAGCTCCTCTCTCCTCTCCCAAACCAAACGGAATCTCCAGCGTAACTATGCCACGCCCATGGACCCCACGCGCGAAAAAGAATATGCGTTTGAGATGGCGGCTTCGTCGATACGGTTTGGACCGGGGGTGACGAGGGAGGTGGGTACGGATTTTAAGAATTTGGGGAGTAAGAGGGTGCTTGTTGTTACGGATGGGGTAGTGAAAGAGTTAGAAGCGATGAAGCAGGTTAGGGAGGGTCTTGGGAGGGAGGGAGTGGAATTTGAGGTTTTTGAGGGGACCAGGGTGGAGCCGAAGGATACGAGGTAGGTTTGTTGGTTTTCTTTTTAGGGAGAGGGAGGGTTTCTTTTTTCGACCATTGGTCTTTGCACTCTTTGGTTCGTGTAGTTGAAGAGTGAGAGAAAATGCACAGCTTCAAGTGGAGCAAGCGTATTAATCTCAGAAACGTGATGAAATTCCTGCAAATTGCTGTATTCCAAATGAATACATTTTCTAACATATAAATAGTATCAAAGAAGCAATCCAGTTCTCCAAGAACTATCAACCAGATGCTTTTCTAGCAGTCGGTGGTGGCTCAGTTATAGACACTGCCAAACTCATGAATCTGTATACCTGTTATCCAGATGCCGATTTCATGGATTTCGTAAATGCACCACTTGGTAAAGGTAGACCTATAGATAAAACTCTCTTACCTCTCATAGCCGTTCCCACCACCGCCGGAACCGGCTCCGAAACAACCGGTACCGCCATCTTCGATCTCGTCTCTCATAAAGCCAAAACAGGTATCGCTCATCGAAACCTCAAACCCCTCCTCGGTATATGCGATCCTCTCAATACACGCACGATGCCATCTGCTGTACACGCTAGCTCAGGTTTAGATGTTCTCTGTCACAGTTTGGAAAGTTGGACCGCGATCCCCTATTATGAGAGGACGCCCAGACCTCAAAATCCAATCATGAGACCGGCGTACCAGGGGGCCAATCCGATTAGTGATATTTTTTCTCTGCAGGCGTTGAAGAGTACGGCGAAGTATTTGCCAAGGGCCACGAAAGATCCGGAGGATTATGAGGCGCAGAGTCAGATGTTGTTGGCGGCTACTTTGGCGGGAGTGGGATTTGGTAATGCGGGAGTGCATTTGTGTCATGGTATGTTGATTGGTTTCTTTTGCTTAGTTGGGGTTGGTAGTCGATGTTGGTTGGTTTGGTGTGTGGGACGATATAGATTGCAGTCTAGAGGACAAGAGCTTTGAAGGTTGAAGTTGTTTCGATTATTGAGTTTCTTTGAAAGAATGGACTTGATGAGATGATGGAAGCATTTTCAAGACTTCAAGTTTGAAGTATTTCGGCTCTGACTGCAGTCTGAAATTTCGGGTATACTCTATGACTCTCAAGTTATATCAGTGATTACCCACACCACATCAACTAGCAGTATGCTATTCATCTTCCAAACCATATACTAACAGACCTAGGAATGTCGTACCCAATATCCGGTCAAAATCCCGGCTACACGCACCCCGGCTACGTAACCAAAACCCCCATCATTCCTCACGGCGTATCCGTTGCCGTTTCCGCCCCCGCCGTCTTCCGCTTCACCGGTGCATCGAACCCGGAACGTCATCTGCAAGCAGCAGAATGCTTTGGTGTTGATATCTCGAATGTGAAGAAGGAAAGCGCGGGTGCGGTCTTGGCAGAAGCGTTGGAGGAGTTTCTAGAGGAGTTGGGGGATCAGCCGAGGGGTCTGAAGGATTTGGGGTTCAAGAGGGAACATATTGATGGGTTGATTGAGGGGACTTTGCCGCAGAAGAGAGTTTTGATGTTGGCGCCGAATTTGGCGGAGGAGGTGGGGGAGGAGAGGGAACAGTTGAGAGGGCTGTTTGAGGATGCTATGGGGGATTGATTGATGGGTTTGTTTTGTTAGTTTATCGGTTTGTGAAGTGTTTGTGAAGTGTTTTTTTTTTGAGAAGTTTTGTCTGTCGTATGTATGCATGTATGTATTGTACTGTACTGGACTCAAGTATGATTGTTCAACACAGTATAAAATTTATATCGTTCGTTACGTTACTGTTATTTGATTTTCTATAAAGGAATGGTCAATGAAACTCGGAGGTAGAGGTAGAATAACCTCTGACTTTCTGGTGATTGTTGATTGTCTCTTGAATCTTGAATCTCGACTCTTGAATCTCGACTCTTGAATCTCGACTCTTGAATCTCGACTCTTGAATCTCGACTCTTGAATCTCGACTCTTGAATCTTGACCTCCTCGCCGCTCTAAAGGGAGTTGAGAAGGGAGTTGAGAATGAGTTTACGCTCTTGTTCACTTTTTTACTTTTTCACCTTCGGGGTTGCATAATGGATATGGATATGGATGTTATGTTTGTTTATTTTTTTTGTGAAGGTAGGTGGGTAGGTTAGTAGGTGAATAGGTAGGTAGAGATTGAAAATTAGATGGATATTCACTACTTCTTTCTTCTCTCTTTTTTTCTCTCTTTTGCCTTCTTTCTTTAGGAAAGGTTGGAAAGGATTGGAAGCGATTGATAATGTAGGTGCTGTATAGTATCTAGATGTATCTAGGTGTATCTAGGTAGGTAGTTAGGGAGGTAGGGAGGTAGGGAGGTAGGGAGGTAGGTATGTCTATTTACTTGCTTGCTTAGTTGGTTAATTGGTTCTCTTGGGACAAATATAAGGACAATTTGAATTTGGATTTGGATATAAATAAATTTTATTATATTGTATTGAATTGAAACATTAACTCTTGGTTGGTTGGTTGTTTATCTGATGAATATTTGGGATTCTTTGTAAATCTTCGAAATAACAAGGAGATAATTCGACTGATCTTTTCATTCTTTACATTTTTTCTTATTTTTTTTGTGAACTTGAAAATTTCAATAAGAAAGGGTTTATACGGTTGAGTTCATGCTTGTTGAATTCACTTATTTTGATTTGATTATGAAAACTTTTTTCTTTACATAACGCTGACTTGGCTTCTACTTCTCATCTTTGAATTTGGATTTGGATTTGGATTTGGATTTGGATTTGGATTTGGATTTGGATTTGGATTTGGATTTGGATTTGGATTTGGATTTGAAAGTTTGGTTTCGACTTTATCCGACTATTTGATGATAGGGCATCCTTTACTTTACTTTACTTCAATCTTTGTTTTTATGCGAACTTGAGAATTCGAAAGTGAAGTTGAATTTGAACTTGAATTGAGTGGATAGTTAGTTGATCTGTTTCTATCCGACTTGACTTGATTTAATTCGACTTGTTGAATCTTTTCTACAACTTCAACTCAACCTCAACTTCGACTTTATCCGACGTCTTGAGTTTTTAAGTTGTTTATACATACAATCAATCAATTACTTACTTTAATTCGGACCGAACAACGACAATCAATTTTTTTTCACATTTTTCACCTCCTACGTGGGTGTATTGTATGAAAGGAACTTTTGAGTTTTTTTTTTTTGTGCAATCTGTGTTATTGAGGAATTTGTGGATTGGATTGATCTGATCTGATTTGAGAAAAGCTCGAGAATAGGAGAACTGGAAGATTGAGAGACTGTGTGTAAGGAGACTAAGACTGAGGATTGGATGAAAAGAGAGGTGAAGACGCAGATGAAAGGAGTCTGGTTTATTTGATAACTACTCATCTAGTAGTTGATCAGATTTAAGTTTGTGGAATTGGGAGAGCGGGAAAAGAGAAGAAGAGAGGAGTTGGGAAAAACTAAGACTGGACTGGAATGGGCTTTGAGTGAGCTTTGGATAACATTTTTCTATCAAGATTTGTTGAGTCGAGTCGAGTCGGATCACCATCTTCACCTTATCAACAAACGAATATCTTTCAAGTTCGAATCATCAATCAATCACCCTCACCAATACTCTTTCATCTCAACCTCACAACCATCAAAATGCCTCACCACCTCTCCTCTTTCTTCAAATCCGTCGGCAGCGTAACCGAAAATGCTTGGGAGAGCGCTACGAACAATCTTTCTAATAGTCCGAAACGAAATCGCGAGCGTGGTTTGACTGTTCGTCAAAGTTTTCAACAAGTTCAACCAAGACGCTTATTCCCAGCTGTAAGACCAGCGCCTGTTCCCACTTCTGCTACTGCTACTGCAGATCAACCTATTGGTCTTGGCTTAGGTCTTGGTATGGAAGTGGGATTTGAATCGGCTGATCATGAACATGAACAAGTTGGTATTCCAAGTGGTGTTGAAAATCAAAATCCAAACACAAGTTCCGCTGCGATGGTTGATACAATTCACACAACTCACACAAGCACAACCAACAAAATAGCTTCAAACACAACCATCCCACCACCCTCAACCTCAGCCCTCACAAAAACCTCTAGCAAAAACACTCAAAGAAGTGCGAATAGCAAGGAGACAAGCACAAGCAAGAGTGGAAATAGTTATAATCCGCTGGTCACTACAAGCTCGACATACACGAATCCGAGCGAGAATTTGCCACCGACGCCAAATTTAAGGGCGGTAGAGGTAGGGAAATTTGGGGATGTCGTTGGTGGTGGTACTGCTGCGATTGGTGGTGGAGATGATAGTGCAGGAGGAAGTGCAAGTCATAGTCAGAGTGAAACAATCAGTCCAGTCGATGGAATGGGTATGTTTGGTCCTATTTCTAATCCTATTCCCGGTTCTGGATTTGTTTCTAGTGGTGGTGGTGCAGCTAGTGCGGGAGGAAATGCTACGATTGCGCATGAGCGAAGCGAGCGTCATGGAAGTATTAATATGCAGACTCCTATTGTCACGGCGTCGGGAACTCGCGTTCATAATTATCGAGGTGTGGATCATGGTGCTGTTGTGATTCCTGGTTCTGCTTTGGCTTCGGCTTCGGGCTCGGGTATCAATACTCCAAGATTGATTGCTGCTGGAATTGGTGCTTCTGGACTGGCTACTCGAGGAAGAGAACGCGCTTTTACGATTCCGAGAAAACCTGTGCCAATGACGATTGTGGTTGGCAATACAGGTCTTGAAGTTATACCTTATGGACGTCCAATCGAAGACATCGGAACTGGCGCTTGTATTGTCAATAGACAGGAGTGTATGGACTGGAAAAATCAATTTGATGAACGAGGACGAGGACAAGATGGAGATGAGAAAGATGGTGAAGATGGAGAGGGAGAGGAAGTTGGTGAGAGTGAGGAGGAGAGAAAGGAAAGATTGGAGAAGGAAAGAAAGGAGAGAGAGAAGCGAGATCTGTGAGTTTTTTTATAACCTTTTTTATTTTCAAGTTTTTCTACAGTTCCTGAAGCTATCAAAGCCATTTTATTACACTCACCATCTATCCTTATCCAAGAAGAACAATAACTGACACCCCCAGCCTCCACGAAAACCCCCTGCTCTCCCATCCAGTCGAATCAACTACGATTGCCACCGGCACCCCACCCACCGTCTCTCCAACTTACATCGCTTCCACTTCTCTCAGCTCCAAACGTCGGGGGTTCCGCCGCTCATGGACCGCGCCAATCAATGGCTTTAATTTTACCAGCCTCGGTGGAATCGGCGTTATGGGTTTCGGAAATTCAAACCCAGATCCAAATATGCATGGAGGACTTGGCGATACAGGAATGGGAACGGGGATGGGAATTAATCAGAGAGGCACCGCCAGAGATAGATATTCCGGAAATAGTAGTGAGGGAATGGGAATGGGAATGGGTTCTAGACGGGGAAGTTTTCTGCGCAGAGCAAGTGTGAGTTTCAAGGGGATGGGATTGGGGATGCAGGGACTTTTGAGGGGTGCGAGTGGAGGCAGTGGTGCATTTGCTGGAGCTGGAGCAGGTACTGCTGCTGTGGAGAGAATGGGTTTGAGTATGGATCATACGCGTGAAGGGGGAGGAGCTGCAGGAAGTGGGAGACCGGTCACCATGCATTCGGAGTATAGAGGTGTAGGTGGATATGTGGGGGATGACGCTATGGCTCTTGCGCGGGAGAGAGTTGCGGAGGCTGGTATGTGTTTGCTCTTGTTTTCTTTCCTTTTCATTTGTCGATTATTATCTTGGCCTGAGTTCAAGTCGCTAATGGTTTGTTTGTGATGGATAGAAAATCAACGACGAAGAAGTCATCGCCAATCAATGGTCCTGCCAAAATTCGAATGGGAGGAAGAATTTGCTACTGCGGAGGAGGATGAAGGTGATGCTTGAGTTCTTGTGTTGCTATCTATCTAGTGCTAGTGCGTTTACGCATACTAGACGATTTTATAACAAGAAAGGATGGATATATTCAGGGTTGCATAGCATAAGACTCGTGGCTGGATAGATGGATAGTTTTCATTTTGCTAGGAGGTTGCTTGTTGTGGCGATGAATGAATGAATGGGGGGATGGGAGGATAGGACAGTCACAGTTAGGGGTTTTTAAGAGTGCAATGACAATGATTACGACTACGATTATGAAGGAATGGACGAAGCGGAAGAATTAATAAATACATGGATGACTATGGGTACAGAAATTAGTGATGAGGTCTAGCTAGATAGTGGGAAGTATGTAGGGGAAGTCTGGGTTGGGTGCTTGATTCAGTCACGCACTTTACTTACTTCATTTACTTCACTTGTTTCACATAGTAGATAGATAGTCACTTGAGAGATTTGAAATCGAGAGTTGCTTGCTTTTATTAGGATCTGTTTGGTCGTGATGCTGATTTGTTGTGAGTGTGTATGATGTGGGTATGAATGTGGCTCTGGTCGTAAAACCCATCTTGTAAAAATAGACTCATAAACATAGACCTGGTTCTCTATGAATACACGAATCCATATTCATAGCTACATCATATCCATCCGGTATTATAAATAAATAGCTCAGAAACAAACACAAACTCACTTAGTTTGGTGAGTATAAGAGTGCATAAGTGGAAAATATGTGAGATGAAAGAATTTGTCATGATACTATATTTCCCCGCCCTTGGTTGGAGAAATTTCTTGATGAAGTTATTAGCTACAGTACAAAGATGTGCTACTGTCCAATCAAGGAAACTGATTGGCTCCACAGCTTCTCTCTCTCTCTCTTTCTCTCTCTCTCTCTATCCCCTGTGCGTTGCTTCATTTGAAACTTTTATGCCAATTCTTTTATTTCTCCATTTATCTCCTTTATCTTGGATCTAAAGCAACTAAACATTGCAAACTTCAAGACATATCTGCAAGGATATCGAATTGACATCTAATCATTCTTGATCTACTACATACCAATACTCTGGATGTCAATTCATTCTTGATCTACTACATACCAATACTCTACGTATTTGAAGAAGAAAATTGAGGATGAAAGTCCTGACTCATCTTCTTCATCTTGGGGTTGAGTTCAAGACTAAAAACACGTTACTGAACGAGATGTCGAGACCAAACTGGAATCAAGAGCCACTGAACAAGTAGTGCAAGGAGAATTTCGTGTTATTCAAGAGTTTGAATCTTTCTGGAGAGATGGCAAGAGATTTGTTCATGGTCCTGGTATGTTTGACATCTTTGTATGTTGTTTAATTTCGATGGTCACACTACTGAAACTGCTTTAGACATTAGCTATTACAACACAAGAGTCCCTGAGTACAAGGAAGAATGGAATAGTAATAATTGCTATTATGTCTCAACCATGGACATCAAATCTCTATCTTATGTCGATACCCCAAAGACAGATCCAAACTTAGTTACACACATAAGTGAAAGACAATGGAATCTGCCTCGAAACCATCCACATCGCCTACTCAACTTTCCTCAAGGTATGTATGATATCATTTGAAGCATAGAAAGTTTGAATACTAATCTTACTATTTACAGAGGTTCTCGATCTGATCCTGGGCTTCACATTGGTCATCAAAGATCACACTATCACACCCGATGTCACTTCAAGCAATAAAAGAAATTCATATAAAATGTCACAATCGTACACATTGGACGGCAAGAGATATAAATCAGGCAAGAGATATAAACCACCAAATTTCTGTAACATCGACCATCCGGTTCCATTGAGTACCATCATCACCAAGAAACATCATGATTCAGAAGGTGCATACTTCATGCTTCATAAAGTTTACCGTTCAATGATAGATGCAACAATACTTCGAGTTTGTAAGGCTATTTCAGTTCAAGGGACAAAGATGTTGTATGAAAAGAATACATTTCAGTTCTCCATGACGCAGGTTACCACCACTGCATGTCCAGGATATCTGGTCTCTGGGAAAGTCCACAAGCCCCGTGTGGTACTGAAACACCGTAAACGAAAACAATTGGATTACATCCCTATCCCTGATATGCCAAACCATAATGGGTACCTTCCGATGGCATTTCGGGCAATCGAAACACAGTCATCATTATTTGATCTTGAAGAATATCTCTACCACGATCATTTCATCCGATTCTTACGCGTCATTGGTCCAGCCAAAGCTGCTATGATCAAAAAGTTACATTTTCACGGAATAATTGTCACACATGAATGTCAAGGTCCTGATCTTCTTCGCAATCCAGCCCAAAACCGTCAGGACGTCCACTTTAAATGCGAAGACGACTTGTATGACAGCCTTTTCTTATACATTCCGTTAATCAACAAGTTCTGTACCAGTCTCCAAACAATGGTGATTGGCATTGGAGAAGACAAAATGTACATGCCATCTTGTCTCATACAATCACAGACTATTATTAGATTTGAAGCTCTTGATGAGCTGTTGAAAACACTGAAGACGGTCCGTCGTCTTGAGATCTATCAATTGAAGGAAGCTGATCCAAACTACTTTATCGTCGAGATTGGATCGAATAGGATAGCTCACACTTTCCCTGAACTTTATAGTAGAAGAGTTGTAGAACTGGAAAGAAAGGTTACTAGGTGGTTCAAAAAGAGAGCAGATAAGTGGGAACATGAGGAGATTGAGAGGCAGAAGACTCTTATGACTTTGGAGACACCACCCCAAATAGGAGAAGAGTAATGAATGCATTGTATTTCCCTTGATAGAAATTCAGCATGGATGCTCTGGTCGAACAAAATCGTGTCACTCAAATCTCTAGTTCGTATTTTAGGACTTTAATAAGTATTCTTTGTGTAAAAGTCTTGTGGAAAGCAAGGGAGTAAGTTCAATGACGGATGAGTGGATTGCTGAGGATTCTATTTCTAACCGTAGGGGGTACAATCTAGATTAGATTCAACACCAAATTGCCTTGGATAGTATTGGCCTTCCTACTTGCTTAGCCTTCAATGCAATGTTTAAGAGCATAACTATGTGATAGAAAAACGAACAATGTTTGACTCCGTGATCATATTCTCAGGAACTGTTTGTCATGGCATGCTCTTCTTTATTCCGTTATATATACACCTCATCCACATTATCAAAATATCTTGAAGATTTTCATTTAGGTTTGTCCCACCATGACTAAATAAACAAATGTGAATAATGAAAAAACAATTTCGAGTACTTTTCTGACAGCCCATAGTTCTCAGTTGATATGAGGGTAAAGAATTTCAAAAATAGAATAAGATATATAAACTCTGAGCGAGAAGCACCAATAAACTGCCAAGGCTCATTCATCTCGCTAATGAGTGTCACATGCAGTTTCACCTGAAATGGAAGGTTCCCAGGACTTGAAGTCTGGTTTTTAACAACAGAAAGTAGCTTCCTTTTCAAGGTCAAAGCGGCTACTATTTTCTTGTGTTATTTTAAGTGCCGATAAACATATCTTTGGACAACCTTTGAACAACGCCATTGCCAAATCATTTGCTAAGCAATTTCGACAAATTGAGACTCGAAAGCTACTGCCAGATTACCAGATAAAACCATCAAGTGAAATTGTGTATTTCTATCAGGTGAAACCAGAAGGAAACGGATACAAACTCAATTACCACAAATGATGACAGAAGCTTATCAACCTCTATTTACTTTGGCTCTTGGTAAGTTTGAATCCACAATTCCAAGTACTCCACAAGGGATGCAGATTTAATCCATATGTCTAATAAAGTTACAGCGAACCTTAAACCTTTTCCACTACGGAAGTTCAGGTTTGGCTGAAACATCTATCAAATCCAAGTTACATCACGATGGTGCGACTTATCGAACCTTCAAAGTCGCAAGACATCAATGTGATCTCAGCCCGTATAACACAGAGCCCAGCCACTTCTTCAAGTGAGGAAGAATCCGATCAAACGAGTAGAATGGCTTTCAAAAGAGTTATTCCAGGCACAAAGGCTGCAAGAACCAACGCGAAAACCCGATTTCATCATGGGATTTGGATTGAACCATCAGTTGAAGAGTCTGACATGGATTGGAAACCTACTGATGAGCAGTTGATATTTGCGAATGGTATCGGCTGGGGAGATAGTCCAGTCTCAAAAACGGTTGAGAATAAGATGTTCAGGCTTTTACAGAAGGAAGTTAGGGGAACGGAGGGAGCAGAGGTGAAAGAGAGGACAACTGTTAGAAAGCGGAAGGCAATGAGTATACCTGCGCCTGTTCCAACAGACGAGACGCCTGAGAGTACTGATAGACGAAGTCAGAGGGTACGCAAACAGGTCAAAACATATAATGACAGGGACTTAGCTAGGATAGCTGTATCTTCCAGGGAGGAGTATCAAAGTGATAGTGATAATCCAGAGAAAGCGGCCCAGGAACAAACAATGTCACCTAAAAAGCCTCAAATAGCGGTGGAGGATCCAGTAGGCTCACCTGCTAGATCAGAGGCCGAGTCTTCGGACAGGGAGCCCGAAACTATCGAGAGACGAAGTCAACGAGCCCGCCCCATGGTTAAAACTTACAATACCAAGATTCTGGCCGGCACAGCTGTGCATACTCCGGCGAAGTATATAAAGAATCAGACTTGAGGGGTTGAAGCACGGCGACTAAGTATGTTATCTGGACGACGTCGAAGAAGGAAAAAGGATTAAAGTTTTCTGTACCGAGTTGGCATAAGGTTTAAAGCTTGAGAAGTGTGGATATGGGGAGTCTCGGGAAATACTGGAAGCTTATGGTACTCCACTGTCATCGGTGCCTTTTACCCTGGATGTTTCTACTACGGTAATCTGTGGCTTTCATGTATTCTGATAAGTGTGCGTAGAAGCGCAGAGAACTGACTAATGGATTGGAGATTAAGACTGGAGGAAATATATGTTGAAGGACTCAAAGACTTTTCCTGTACTATGCTAGCCGGTCACTTTCGAGGCGAGAAAGGAGTGTCACTGGCAGCACTTGATCAACAACTAATGTAAGAAAATGTGTTGATTCGCGTGCAAAGGATCTTAATACTTTCTCGAGATTATTTCAGGCTATCAAGGAACGATTATTTAGACTGCACAGCCTATCAAATACAAAATTGGCTACTCAGAATAAGACTTGAATAATTCAAGCTCGAAAGCTATTGGCTTGCAGTAAAGAAACTTCTGACAAATATGTGTGAGCCCAACTAAAATTATTGTAAAGCATTGGTCCATCCAAACTTTTTTCTTTCTGCCTCTTCCTTTTAAGACGACATGTGTTGATACATACGTAGACGATTCACCTGTTCTATTGATCAAAGACTCAGTAATAAAACCATTCTGATGAAATAACTGTGACCCATAGTTATCCCTCTAAACTAATTTCTACCATTTGAAAACCTCCTTTGATGTTTTCGAGTGCAGTCTACATTATTCGGAACCCTGCATATGATTCGCTAAGACTGATAATCACTAAAGAAAGTTTATTGGTGGGTAGGAAATGATGAGTTGAATGATGAGTTGAATACTGCGGATATTATCCCTTCTGTTATGTTTTTTTTTGGATTGTATATAAGATACGTTAGTGTCTGTTAGTATTACCTTTGTGGTGATTATGACGTCTTCATCATAGATCTATATACAATAAACTTGTGCACTACCGCGCGCTCACGTGTGAATATTCACTTGCATTGCAATAATACCACTGGTATGTTCGTGATTGTGTCGTACTAAGGATTATGAAGAATCAAGTAATCCATTAGAAGGACATAGATAACTTCATGTGGATCCTGTAGAAAGAAGCAGTAGATGTGCTGCTGAGTACGGTGTAAGAAAACAGGTGAGCAGATCTTGAGGGATATAAGATCGAATGTCTTTTGAGATAATAAAGACAGTTTTACTTTTTCATACACAATTGACTACCAAACTGCATCCCGATCTTACTGCATCCCTTCTCAAGATCGAATATGAATTTGCCTTTCTTCGGCATTGGTGGCACACCATATTCTGGGTCTGAGTCTGATGAACAGATACCAGTAGACTTGATAAGTATTGATGAGATCCAGAGAGCAGCTCAAAGAGATTACCCGAATGAAAGTTCCGAGATTGCTCTTGCGAAGTACACCATCGGAAACTTGATCAGAGATATAGAGTTCGAGAAGAGCGGTAGTCGGTTTGTTTTTGACCCTAGTATGTAGATTTCTACCTCGTACAACTATCTGTGTTAACAAGTACTCTAGATATAAGACTCTATTACGATAAACAACAGCGTCGTGGCGAGCTAGTTACCTTCTTTTTTAACTCGGAGTATCGCAAAGCACCTCGGCTCAATGAAGTCGATAGAACTTCTAACTTGTTATTGCGTTGTCGTCAGTCGCTTTGTCTAGACCCTGGAGATTCTTGGAATCTACCGATATCTCACCCTCGTCATATTCTGAAGTTTCCAAAAGGTACGTACGTAACTGCACTTAAAATCTACGTTGGTGATATTGTACATGCAAATTGTATTTTTCACTTGTGATTTTTCATGGCTGACTTTTGTGTTGCGTATAGAAATTATCAGCAGAATCCTTAATTTCATTCTCGTTCTAGAAGAAGAACAAGGCTCCTTGGTCCCAGACGCAATTACCTGTAACCTCAACAGCCAGTTCCTCTATCGAAAACCAGACTACAGTGTTCATTATTCCGAATATATTGGTCCTATATGTCAAACGGATCCCTGGCTTTACTCGCAGTACTCGATTCGATTCCGAAGAAAAACCCACAGCTTTTGCAAGCTCGAAACAGGCAGTCAGACATTGTTGAAAATGAATCATCTAGTTGACGATCGCTTCATCGACGCAAGTTGTTTACGTGTCTGTAAAGACTTTTACAATCTTTGTTCAGCGCTACTTTATTGAGACAACAGTTTTACTTTCACTACATATGTATCCAATATTCTAAGTTCAGGAGTTGGAAGCGCGTGCATGGTAGATGAAAGTAACCCCAGAAAAAGAAACCAGTATGCGAAATTTCGGACGCCTGATCCAAGTCTGCTCTCTCTCAGTGATTGGAATAATGAAATTGGTAAAGGCATTTCTCAAATCAAGGATCCTTCCTCGGTAGACCGAATGAGTTGGCTGTACTACGACCCATTTCTTCGATTTCTTCATTCTATAGGTTTGAAAAATGCAGCCTTCTTGAAAACGCTTCAATTTACTGGAATAGCCAGAACTTATACAAGCCATTTACCTAGAGATCATATTGCCGCCCTACCGTCAGATGACATACGACCTATTTTACAACTTTACGTCAAATTTATCAACCAACTTTGTCCAGGAATACAGCAAATCACTTTAAACATCCATCCAGAAGAAAGGGGGGACGGAAATCTCGAAAAGGATCTATCTCTACTCTTGGGAGATCATATCAGGGAGCTGAAGACTGTCAAGACATTGATATTACGTACTGCTGACAGTAGTCAGTCTGAGAAGTACGTTTCCATGAAATTTCCCCTTGCAACAGAGACAATGCAATGGTTTACAGACAGAACAGCGAGAAGAGTAGCTGAGGATCGCAAACTCGCAGGATTTATGCTTTAGGGTTTTATGAGGTAGGATTTGCATCAGGAGAAGATGCTTTCTGGGAGCGGTGTTGGGATTTCATTTCCCCATTTAGTTATGTTAATATTTCCATGAGAGTATATAACCCAAAAATATTTTGAGAGTTCTTGTGATATGGCGCAAGTGATCCACTAACAAGTGACTAATAGCTTGTTCCGAGAGTAAGAGTTTGGCTCAAACATCCTTGAGTGCTACTCAAATTCTATGACAACGAATGCGTCCAATACTTCACAAATTTGATTAAGTATGGAAAGATAAAGCATTTTTTGAGAGACTTAGAAATGTTTAATATTTTAAATTCATTCACGTCATCGCTTTCTATATAAGAGTGCATAATTTTCCAGACATTCAAAAATTTTACAAGTGATTTCTTAGGCTAAAACTTCAAGCATCGTATAGATTACTGCATTTGTTAAATCAGGTAAAACTCGCTATCTGAACAATACAGGAGGAATTGATGGTGTAGAAACCAAAGTCTAGGCTAGCATTTTTTAAGCGAGCGCGGGGTTTCTAGTAAGGGGGGTTTCAATTTCTCCCCAAGAAACGGTTTCGTATCGCAGGATTATAATATAACCATTACAGTCAAATTATTCTCAATTGTTAGCAGATTCAAGGATGATTCAAAGAGGGAAATACTATGCAAATGATACGGATTAATTGACCGCGGGTAAATTATCACCGTTTACCGCGCTCGGCGAAGCAAGCAAATGGCAGCGAGACATCAGAAATTGCACCAATATTCATGTGCCTCAATAAGGATAACATGAATCGCATGCTTATACTTGGTCGTCTAGCCGTACAAGTTGCTATTGCTATTCTATGATTCACGATCAACTAATAATCATTAATCACAATATGTGGTACATTGTGAATGGAGAGGTAGATTCTAATACGTCATCTTTATACAGATTGAATTATCTGCTTAAAGCTTGATATAGGACCGTACAAGTCCGTATTGCTGATATATCATTAGCATTCCGCCAATCATGAAATAGATCTATGATACATTGTTAGCTTTAACGATGATCTTTGTTAAACTCTTTTGCTACGGTTGTTGATGGTACCAAGAAGACTTCCACGAGTACTTATAAGGAAACTCACTTCCCACCTCAGAAAGTTCTCTTGCTCTCCTTCTCATCTTTCATCAATAACTTCTTTGATAAGGACTCCCTTCATCAACAGATTCAGCTACCAAGAACTTCATCTACTAAGAACTTCATTTATCAAGAACTTTATCTTACATACAGAATTTCAGATGGACTTGTTATGTTCAATACCTGGCCATTTCAATCTTCCGTCAAGACCAAAGATGTCTGCAAAAGAGAGAACATCTTATATGGAGAAGAACAATTCTCTGAAAGAGCAGCTCCGTGGATCTACCGAATTTCCAGATCTTACTCCTGAAGAGGCCCTTCAGAAACGAGTTCTTGCTCGCTGGATCCATAATCAATGGTTTATGAAAGATGGAATACGTCATATCATTTGCAGAGGCATATATATCACTGAAAAGCTTTAATCTTTCAACGCATACTAACTTGATAATCATTGTAGATATTGAATACTACTATTATAAAGCCCAGCCTCGACTCTGGAAAAATCTTTCACGTTGGAGATCAACGACTGAGACTCAGGTTTATGTCGATTATTGGGACAGTCCGGTTTCGCTAAAGGATGTGGACCGAGTAACTAAGGAGACACTTGCAGCTCGTGAAGCAATTGGAATTCATCCAAGTGAGGGAGGTTGGAATCTACCGAGACCTCATCCTAGACACTTGCTCAACTTTCCGCAGGGTAAGTTTGCTATCATTCGACTCTTATGATTTCCCAAGTAGATAGCGGCTAACTTTTGTTCAACTTATAGAAATTCTGGACAAGATTATTGGTTATAATCTCATTGTCGGCGAGGACGTGGGCTCTATAGCCCCTAGAGCAATGACTAGTAACAAAAACAGCGACTACCAAGAAGCCCATTACCAAATCGCTCGCCCTCCTTATCCTGAACCTGTTCTCCAAGACCTCCCATGTCATGGATACCGTGTGTATGCCTTTGCTGAAAGATATCATCCATCCATTGGAATGTTTGGAGATACGTTTTTCGAGAGAGGACCACAATCAATCAAGAAAACAGAAATGAGCGATGAATTTGGGCCTTACATTCAGATGCAAAATGTTTTGAGTCCAATGATTGATTCAAGCTGTCTCAGAGCATGTAAAGATTTCCACAGTTATGGTACGGAGATGCTGTACAGACATAACACTTTTACGTTTGACATTGCAACTTATAGGAATCCGCGAAAATTTATGATGTACGATCAGGATGGACCTCTCTCAAGCTCGAACGTCCTCAAACCAGATAGACACATAGAGAGTGTTGGAGTACGACAGCCATATAACGAATGGTTATCCGAAGTTAAAGACGTAGTGTCTCAAGTAAAACAATCTGTTGGCGTCAAAGACTTAGCAGGCTGGGCTTACCAAGATCCCTTCGTTCGATTCCTTTATAACATTGGCCCTGAGAATACGAAGCTCATCAAAACTCTCCAGTTTTCTGGAACTATGAAAACTCATCGCTGCGATCCAGGAAGAGATCATCATAAGAATTGTGGCGAGGGATTCATGTTGAACTTCCTTATCTATCTACAATTTATCCGTGAGCTTTGTCCGCACTTAGAAAAGCTTGTCTTGAACATCGCTCCGGATGTTCATCGTCGTTACGACAATAAAGAATGGTTGAGATGGTCTAGCTTCCTGGTAAATCTAACTCCGCTCCTGAAAGATCAACTTAGAAAGTTAGAGACAGTCAAAACTTTGGTTCTTTGTACCCGGAATGAAGCGAAACCAACTGAGCAGAATCATCTTTATGAACCAATGAAGTTTCCTCTTGCTGTAGAAACTTGTAAATGGTTTGAGGATAGGGCAAAAGGTTGGGTATCAAATGCTTAAGATTATTTGAGAGTGCTAAACAGATACTGTATGGATAAACAATTGAGAGACTCAAGTCAAGCATGATTTGATTTCATTGGGCGAGGTTGCTAGGAGTTCAGTTCGGTCTTTTGACCTGTGTATCTCCAGGTTTTTTTTAGCTAGTAATTAATGGGTTCAACTGATACATTATCATGAATCATCGAATATTATTTTACTCTTACAATCGTGATTCAACAACCTTATAGAGTTTACCTAAATAGTGATTTCACTGATAGCTAACGACCAATCCCGTGCACGTTTAACAATAGGTGACTTTGGAAAGTTTGCTTTAATTGTATTCCAATTTGCAAATGAATAACTCTTCCAAAATATATAAATACCTTGCATTCATCACCCTAACATTCAGTTCTCATCATTCAAAAACATGACTTTACTGAACTCTCCCGCGAATCGGATAGTATACTTTGAACGAGAGAGGGCATGGAATAATATAGTCGCTGTTACTGCGAGTGATAAATGCGCAAGTAAAAATTGAGCAAAGTGAATATAAACATTAGTATAGACTCCCATTGAATTACGCCATACGGCATCTCGAGTGTATACGCTGGGATGTTTCATTTGAATATTGATGCGCTGATGCGTCGCTTCATGTCTGCTGTATAGACTAGCGTCGAAACAAGCGAGTCTAACTCTTTCCCATGGCTTTATAAGCTCCCTTCCATCCAAGATCCATTCCTACAAAGTTTCTTTCAACATCAACATCAACATCAACATCAACATCAACTCCAACTCCAACTCCAACTCCAACTCCAACTCCAACTCCAACTCCAACTCCAACTCCAACTCCAACTCCAACTCCAACTCCAACTCCAACTCCAACATCTCAATACCCCCCTAAGCACATCGAAATGTCGGCACCCAGGTTTTATGGCCGCACTATTCCGTTTGGACCTTACACTCCAGAGGATCTAGTACAGGCACGCCGCGAGAATCCAGAAGAGAAGCTGGCGTCCAGGGCTTTGGAAAAATACGCCCACGCTAATTGGAACGGATCAAGCAGCAATAAATGGTTCTGGAAAAACAACTGCCGCTACACTTGCGGTGATGGTATGTT
Source organism: Botrytis sinoallii (assembly GCF_014898435.1). Lineage (NCBI taxonomy): Eukaryota > Fungi > Ascomycota > Leotiomycetes > Helotiales > Sclerotiniaceae > Botrytis > Botrytis sinoallii. The sequence goes on along the minus strand of NW_024066029.1, from coordinate 444,233 downwards.
AAAATCACAGTAACAACCTAGTAATTTTAAAGAGTTCTTGCTTACTTTGATCATTTCAGATATCATCTATAATCAAATTTGGGTACCCAGAACCAAAGAAGTTCGCTGTCCTTACAACGGTAAGAAGTACTTGGTTCCACTGGGTGGTCCCCCAACGCTGTCACAGATCGATGTACCAAAGCCACAGAGGCTTTCAAAGCTACTTGCTCACAAGAGCGATATGGAATGGTGTTTGCCTCGTGACCATCCCCGTCATCTTTTAAACTTCCCGCAAGGTACATTAACTCTAAAACTCCGATTGCAAACTGAATACTAATCATCTGGATACAGAAATTCTGGACGCAATTTTTGGGTTCACATTGAGGACTCAGGATTTCATTGTCGCACCTGATGTCTCTACCTCGAACAAAATGGACAAGTATGAAGACTCCAAACTCCATTCAACCTACACGTTGGTGGGAACAGGTTATGGTATGGCTCAACCAAATACGCCTCATTTCGAATCTCTCGCTATAAGCACAGTGATACACGAGCAACGATATGATGCACAGGGAAAGTACTTCGTTCTTCGCAGAGTTTGCCGCCATATGATCGACGCAACAATTCTGCGGGTCTGCAAGAGCATCTGTGACCAGGGAAATGAACTTCTATATGCAGGAAACGAATTCAAGTTCTCGACAACAAAGACCGGCAAATTGGGTGCCGCAGACAGCTTGTTTGAAGACGGGTTAATTCCAAGCCCTGGGTCGCATAGGTCATTTTGCCAGGGAAGAGACTGCCAAAAAGCCACAGAGATGCGACAAGAAATGGCCGATGATGCTATCAGTATCATCCAAAACAGAACACCAGTGCAAGATCTGTACTTTGATATGTATCACGATCTCTTTGCACGATTCCTTCGTGCCATTGGGCCAAGCAAGGCTGCGATGATCAAGACTCTGCATTTTAGCGGACCCATCAAGCAACACTATTGCTCTCAAGACTCCAGTTGTACGAAAGCTTACAAGTGTTGCGAAGATAACTTGATCGAAAGTCTTCTTTTATACATTACTCTCATCAAGAAGTTTTGCACGAACTTGCAAAAGTTAGTAATTGTCATGAGGAAAGACTTCGAAACAAGCGATAGCTTCAGGGGGGGGCGAACATTCTATGACTACGAAGAACGAGGACGCCAGGGCTATGCGCGCCTGCAAGATTTGCTAGAAAATCAAATCAGAGAGTTGAACACGGTTCGATATCTACAGGTCTATGAGGTTCACCGGGATGAAGTAGAGTGTGCGAAAGAAACAGAGGCATGGTTTTCTGAGAGAACTCGCCTGCGGGGACCTGAGGCACTTAAAAAGGCAAAACTGCAGAGCAGAATGCAGGCTTTGACTTTTAGTGATGATGACACTAGTAGCTCTGCAGAAACTTCTGTTTGATGTTTCGGAAGGAAGACCAATGTCCCGCAACTTTCAAGGGACAGGTGATGAGGCCGGAAGTTTGGCGTTCAGCAAGATTGAGCATTATATTGATGAATAACAGGTGCTGAGCTTACAAGAAACATGTCTCTCAATGGTTGAACCATCAAACTATACTGAGATTCCAGGTGCCTATGTCTGCAAAACATAACAAATCCACTGCTGCAATGATAATTTTGTGCCAACTGACTCTTTTCTCAACTAGAGGACCATTGATATATTCTGTTCAACGAGCTCTGACTAACAATCTACAAGTAATAAGTCTTCATAAGATGCAGATCAAGTACTTCTTGTCGTGTCTTTGAACTTACTCTCTCTTACTTCCCCGGTCTTATTCGAGTGTTGTTTGACCGTCTCATTGTTTTCTCTGCTCTATTGTATAACTCTATACCTATGCTGTATCGATAAACCATAGAGATTGGGCAAGATGTCCACTTGAAAGAAATAAGTTGACCGTTAGGGGATGGTACTGTGTTGTGACTAACCATGGATCATTTCCCGTGTTATCATTGCCCAAAGTCGGCACGTGATTTAACTTGTATCTTTAGCAGTACCTATCCGGCTTCACTAGATGAGATGCATGAATTGAGTGAAGCAGAGTAAAAGTGAATATGAAAGGTCAGGTCAGAACGGGAATTGAAGTCTGGCACGTGCCTTATTCTCAGTCTCATGCCTCAAATCTCAAATCGAATGTAAGTTACAAACTCAAGTTCAGTTTCCTGCGAGATCAAACCCAAAATCAATCACACAAACAAGAATGTTCGAATGGATTGATACTATAAATTAATAGTGATTTCTTCTCTCTTCTTTTATTTCTCTTCAATAAATTCTCTATTCTCTCTCAAAATTGTGTATTGCCAGAACAAAGATGCCACCACGATTTCCTCCCCGTGTTCCGCGCCAACATATCAACAATCTTCCGCCAATGACTCAAGACGATCTTGATGCCGCACGCAAAGAGTTTCCTGAGGAAAAGCTTCCATCAAGAGCCCTGAAGAAGTATGCGAAGAAGCATTGGATTGAAGGTCGTTACTTTTGGAAGGATAATTTTCGTTATATCTGCGGCTCTGGTATTTTGACTTTCCAATGCAAGCTCAAAAAGTAACTTTGATTGCTTGGGGGTGCAATGTACTTATTTTGTCAATCGCAGATGTTCAATACTTCACAGCGACCATTCCTAGATACGAAAGGAAAACTAGCTATGACCCGAAGAGAATATACCACGTTGCTAAAAATACTCCGACATTAGCTATGATTGATCGACCGAAGAAGAAAGGACTCCAGAAGCTGGTCGCACATCAGAGTCAAAGCGAATGGGCACTGCCTCGGGATCATCAGCGGCACTTGCTAAACTTTCCTCAAGGTAAGTTGTTCGTTCTTCAATGAATACATAGAAGATGAGCTCCTCTTCAATCCCCAAATATCATAATTGTTCCACACTTCTTTCATTTCTTTCCAAGAAGACATGGTTTTATTGTTCGATATATTATGGAAATAGGAAAATCGATTCTACAAAACTCCAGAGAGTCCAAAAGAACATTTCATGAGCAAAATCGCGCCAAAATATCTCATGGTATCATGAATTCATACATTCGTTGTTGATTGCTATTCTATTATTCACCGCTAATTGTGTTTGACAGAAATCATTGATGCTGTCTCCGGCTGGGTTTTGACAATTGAGGATCATGCAATAACCCCGGACGTCACAACATCAGATTGGGCACAGGTTTTTAAGTCTCATAAGACCTATTCCCTGGATGGTGAACATAGTCTTAAATCAGAACTCAGCTTTAACACTGTCATCACACACCCTTGCAAAGATCAAGAAGGAACATACTTTGAACTTCGAAAGGTATACCGCCCCAAGATAGACGCGACTCTATTGCGAGTGTGCAAAAGCTTCAGAGACAATGCAACCAAGTTGTTGTATAAGGAAAACGTGTTCCATTTTACAACCATGGATTGGAGTGCAACCGGAAGTCCCATTTCTTGGATTGATCACGAGAATACACGTAGCTGGAATGTACCCGAGTTCGAGGGGATCACACAGCGCCCGTTGCATGAAGTTCCATTACTGTTCACACGAGTTCACGTGACAGAGCCATTTGAAAGTTTCGAGCCCGACTCCTTTGCCGTTAATGACGCTATTCGCTTGATTGAAAGCTCGGGGACTCCAGTACTCGAAGACTGTTGGGCTGCATACAGCTATCACGACCACTTTTTCCGCTTTCTCCAAGCGATTGGGAAAGAGAAGGCTGGAATGCTAAAGACTTTAAAATTAAGTGGAACAGTCATCCTACACATGTGTGAGTTCAGCGGCTCTGCGCATGCCCCCAATGGTTTAACAAAATCGTTGTGCTCCAAGGACCTGGTTGATAGCCTTCGTTTATATGTTCCGATCATCAATAGATTCTGTACCGGTTTGGAGAGACTAGTGATTGAAGTGCAGAAAGACCCCCACCAAGACTGGTCGTTACTACTTAACTTGGACTTGGGTTCTTTGGACTCGGCCGAGAGTATTCACCAACAGTACATAACCTCCCTGCTCGAAGGAGAGCTCCGAAAACTCAAGGCAGTAAAAACACTGGAAGTGTATGAATTATTTGAGGTCGAGGACGCCGCCTCTGCAGCAGAACCTTTAGCCGATAACCTCGAGCCCAGAAAACTCATGAAAAGAAAGAAGCTTGATATCGCAGAACCGACGATGGTATGGTTTAGGAATAGAGCCAGCAAGATGGGTAATGGGAAAGGAGAAGAATGAAACAGTAGCAATGAGGATATCTGCAGGGCTCCTCAAATTGCAGGATGAAGGATATTTTATATATGTGACAGGGAAGGAACTGAATGGGGGATGAAGAACAGAGTTCTGAGGAAAGTGCTTTTGCTTTCAGGGATCGATGATGATCTTGTAAGCGGTAGCTGGAATGGAGAGAAATTGCACCTAATTAATAATAGCTTGTGCTCATCCACGTGAAGCTCTCTCAAACGGGTCTTCGCCTGTTTGTGTCAGCAATTTCAAGCATTCAAAGTCTCGGATTGTTGATATAGATATCCTGGGGCGATATACCTTTCGAAGCTCAAAGTATGTTCCTTCTTGATCTTTGCAAGGATACCTCAGTATTGGTGAACCAGGCGAATGTTCAAATATTGTTCGTAGATTGGTAATATGACATTGACAATTCAAACCACTCAGTCTGGTCTTTATATAAAACATAATGAGTGATTTGACACTGGCCCATGAATTTTTGAAAGTCGGAGATGCCTTGAACTTTTGGATCTTGTTCGTTCCTTCAATCGTACTTGGTGACCATTTGCTGCCCCCTTTTCACATACATCTTGCCCTCTTCATACCTCGTATCGTCTTTATTGAAATATTACCACGAACTCTAACATCTCAATAACTCATACATATCTCCGGACTCTCATCTCGTCACATGTTCTGAACACCAAGAGTGAAGCGGACTTATATAGCTCTTCATATCATCTCACTCCATCAATCTCATCGCAATGTATCATGAATATGAACCACTTTTCTTCGAAATCACGATTCGAAAAAGGACAAATGGAAGAATAAGTCCGCACTCACGTGCACCACCTGACTCAAAAATTGGAGCTAGAGCACTAGCGCCAACAGATCATGACGGCATCTTTGAGTTCCTCCCCACACTCCGAGACTCCCAACCTTTACTGACATCCTTCATATGAACATCAATTTGTCCTTAGAGTAAATTTTATACAGAACATTAACGGATAACCACTTTATAAATTATGTACCAATTGTGAAAATTCCGTCTCATATCGCAACGAGATCGCCACTTTCAAGTATAAAATCACAGCTTCCACGTGCAGACGTGAATCATGATCCTAACATCAGACCATCAAAACCCCAACCTCAAACTCTCGTGCGCCGCGTACGTCAACCACATCTTTCCACAATAGACAATACACCCCATACCCAAGAACTGGGTGAGGGGTCGCAGATGTCGATCTTTGACGTCGATCTAGGACATGCATATTCGGCACACGCGTTTGTATCGATGTGGAAACGTGGGGTGCGGAGAAGAGCGCTCGGATCAAAATAATGCTTCTCTGTATCGTCTCGCAGCGGAAAGAAATAAATTTCCGCGTTATTGTCACGAATGATATTCCTTCTGAGTGGAAAGAATGCTCCGAAGTTGATGGCTATCTTGCATTGGCGTAGATCATCACCATGTAAGTAATACAGCATCAAATAAGTATATCAACCCTTCTTTCTGTGCTTTTTTTCTGCTTCCTTTCATACCCCCTACCCCAATTCTTTACGCAAAAATGGCATCATCATCACACCATGACCGCAATCCCCATCCCGCCCTCTATATCGGTAACCCCTTAGCCCACGCTCATACCAATTCCTCCAACTCCATATACTTTGCCCCCTTTGCTGGTGCTCTCCAACCCGGTCTGTATCGAGCTCCTAAGAAAAACATAGCGAATCCTGCACCTTTAGGACTTGCTGCTTTTGCATTGACGACATTCGTATTAAGCTTGATAAATTGGCATACGAGAGATGTTTCGGAGCCGAATATTGTGGTTGCGTTGGCCCTTGGGTATGGTGGGTTGGTTCAGTTATTGGCGGGGATGTGGTATGTTAAATTCTCTTATATCTGTTGATTCATGTCTACTCAATTTATTGCGGAGGAATATCGGATTAGAGTGTGTGAAACTTTGGCTGATGAGGAATGACGCAGGGAAATGGCAGCCGGAAATACGTTTGGTGCCACGGCATTAAGTTCCTACGGAGGATTTTGGATATCTCTCGCGATTATCTTGACACCAGGTGGATTTGGAATTCAAGCCTCCTATGAAAATCCAGTACATTTTTACTATGCGTTTGGATTTTTCCTCATGGTAATTCCTGTCTTCTTAGTTATACCCCCTTCACCACATAAGTCCACCAACTAACATTTCTCCAGGGCTGGTTCATATTCACATTTATCCTTTGGATCCTCACCCTTCGCTCCACCGTCGTCTTCTCCTTTCTCTTCTTCATGGTCGTTCTCACCTTCCTAATGCTCGGTCTCGCCTACTTATACCCTGGAGAAGCAGGTCCAAATGTGGCTTTCCAAAAAGCAGGCGGAATGTTTGGACTCCTAGCAGCGTTTGCAGCGTGGTACGTAACGCTAGGTGGATTGGCAGATGATTCGAATAGTTTTTTCACGGTGCCAGTGTGGCATTTCCCATGGAGTGATAAGGGAAGAGAGACGAGAAGGGAGAGGAGTGGAAGTTTGGAGGAGGGGAGTGTTGGGGGGAGGAGCGAGGAACAAAAGACTAGGCAAGCAAGTGTATAGTTGAGGGTGGATGAATGTTGATGTGATGGGAAATTGATCTGAACGATATTCAAAATGGTTAGATGGGCGTCAATACTCTGTGGAAATAGTTGCGACGATGTAGCGAATGTTTGTAAAAGTTTGAGAAGTACATATACCATGCGTGAAAGAGTTGTAGAAATAGAAGAAATTAACAGTAAAAGAATTGATCCAATTGAAAATAGTGTTATCAATGGCCACCACCATTGCACTTGTCGTTCATACGTCCATGATATCAATCCCATTATGGACATAAAAGACTTTTCGCACTCCAGACTGCCGGGAATGATGTTCCGCTCTTGTTCCTAGAGGTATTTCGCATGGACCGGAGAATTGGTTAACTTCATCTCTTGGGGCCGTGATTAGGCTGCTCTGCTATTACAGACACCGCATATAACATCTTATTGAAGCATGACCTCGAATGGATGGCTTTGAAAGGACTGATAATTGCTAGGTGTCCATAGACCTCCTTCTTGGCTGGAGTAAATATCTTCGTGCTTAAAAATGGCAGATCGACAGCTCGATATTGAAAAACTTTCTCGCACAACTTGCGAATAGCTTCAATAATCAAATGACATCCCACGCAAGAATCCCACCACCACAAATTCTTCTTTACAACCCAGCCCAAGGCCAAATCTGCAATGAAAAAAAAGATTCAAAAACTGGTCAGACGTCCATCAACACCCACCCCAATCCAGACTCCTAAGAGAACCAAAAGGGGGTCGAGATCATCACCACTTTCTATACAATCAAGCCACTGTCTCCAGCCACTCAAACGCCTTCCTTGCGGAAAGAACGAAAGCAAAAACGGTTTCACTCTAGGGTATCGAGGATCGACTCATCGTCCCAGTTGGAGTCTGTGGCTCTTGTAGAGAACACAGAAGAAGGACGTTTACTAAAGAAATGATTCTTTGAAGTATTGTCGATACTTTTTTCCCTGAGGGTCTGGGGAGGAAGGGATTTTATAGAGATTGGGAGTGGTCTGTGCGTGGGAGAAGCGAGTGCAAATGGTGCAAACATGGATGGATTGGGACTAGGGTGGAAAAATCTGTAGGAGAGTGGGGCGGGAGATGGGTTTGGAGATGTTTTTGGGATGTTTTTGGGATGAATTTTTTGGAGGGGGACGGATTAGCCTTGCTGCGAGGCTGGACTTGGGATGTGCGGCTATGTCGGGTGCCCAGGTGCACATGGTTGTGTGGCTGTCCACGTATGGCTGTCTGTATGGCTTGATTGGTAGATTTATTATTATGTATCTTAACCTTGGAAGTTGTCTGTTATATCCCTGCTACTTGGTGAATGGTCTGTTCTGCTTTGAGTGACTTCAGTCTTTCTTCATTCCTCACTCTTATGACTTCGAAATGCTCAACCAACGTGTTTGAATTGAATTGTGAAATACTCGCTTGGGAAATGGCATCCAGACATTGCGAGCCCTGGAGGCTATCAGCATTCATTCCAGTTCTGGCAATCTTGGACACTTTCCCTCTATTGCTTTCATCACCTACTCGGTATATACTCGTAGGTATGTTCCGAATCTTAACAGAAGAATGGGCTCAAACTAAATGCTCGGGATTATTCGCCAATGGCATCAGTACGAAAGGTAGGCTTGAGTTGCGAAATGTTATTCGAGTCTCGTTGCAAGTTGCTCTCTGGCTCAGAATTGTGAACTTCGAAGTCGAAGATCTGGTCATTGATTCTATATATCTCTCGCAATCTTTAGTCTTGAAGCTTACTACTTGGCTCAATGTATTTTATTGGTGGCTTGAGTATTGATCAACATATCATCTTTTCTCAAACCTGGAATTGAATTGATCTTCAATGAAGAAATACTTGTCCTCTTGCTTAGCCCTCCTCTAGTGAGTTAGCTAACCTGACTCATCAACTATAAAATACTTCCAACTTCCAACTTTCAACTCTCAATTTCTAAGGTTTACTTCAAAAAATACTTCTACATATTGATACTTGTACAAGTATCAACATCTTCTTTCACAATCCCTCTTTGATTGCCAGTGTTACCCACGAAGAGTGATCACGCTACTTGAGTTCCTGAAAGGTCATCTAACAACGGTCGATGATTCATACATTCATTGTCCTCCTATCGTGGTTCATTTCAGCAGTCGCAACTGCAACTTTCATCCAATATCTTACTACTTTTTTCAAAACTCTATATACCACATTTTCATGCAACATGGCACCGAAACGGAGGTCTAAGATTCTCAAACTTCTTCCTTCAAGGGCCAGAAAAATAATTACTTCTAGAGCTGCTTCGAAAAATTCAGATGATAAATCGTCTGTTGCCAATCCATTTCCATTTCTACAACTTCCTGCAGAAGTGCGGATTCAGATATATAAGCAACTTGGTCCAATTTCGAAACCTAATTCCAAAAAATTCTTAGTAATCACACGGGGTCATTTAAGAAGAGATCCCGAGCTTGTAACATATACTACAAAAAGGTGTTCAGAGGAAGATGAAAGTCGTTGCTACCCAGAAATACTATGTTTGAATCGGCAGATTTATCATGAAGCCATGCCACTATGGTATGGGGCCGATAAATTACATTTCTGGCTAATAAGCCCAGCAAGCCGATTCCACAAAAAAACAAGTCTACCGCGCCATTTACCTGACTTCCTGAGATTTATGACGTCGCTTCGCATCGACATTTTTACTGAGGATGATGATACATCATTGGCGTTAAAATCACGGAGACCAAAGATGTCTAAATTTTTGACAGAATTTGGAAACCGTTTGGCTGAACATGGCAATCTCAAAGAACTTCACATTCGCTTCTCATTGCGAACACCAATACCACTTCCACCCTCCGCAGTTCCTTCACTTGTTCTAGGCAGTCTTTTGGAACCTTACTTGGAACCTTTTCGAGGAACATCAGGACTATTGAACCTAACGACATCAATCGACGTACGAGAAGCGCATGAAAGTAATCAAATCAACTGTGGGGGAAGGATTTATTCATCGGTAGAGGAAGATGCACGTGCGTATCTGGACACTTTCGAGTCTGAAATGCTCCAAACCACGAAGTCGATACATTGACATGCTACAACCATCACCCGTATCTCCACTTCCGCAAAATCATTGTAGAATTACATGTTTTGATACGAATACACCGTCCCTGAATACGATATATCATCTATCAGGATTTGACCACTTTCGGAAACTTTGAAAGATGGTAAATCGATCCACTCAGCAGTACTACATACATCTCAATATGATATTAATTGCTTCATATTGTCACGGCGCCAAGTACTCTACCACTAAGCCACGTAACCCAAAAGGGTATAAGTAGTTTGATCAACATCAAACCTACTAAGTAGAGTTATAACCAATCCGTGACACATATTTCCAGATGGCCAAACTTTTACATCACAATTTATTCTCCATCCATGCGACGAATGAATTTTTGTCATAATGTCGGTATAATATTCTTCGCACAAAATCAGAAGCCCAAGTCAGATGTCTTGTAAATACATATATATAAATTTTTATTAAATTATATTATATATTAATAAAGATATTAATAAATCAAAAAAGTGATTTTTGATATAAAAAAGTGATCTAAAACAGGGGTAGTCAGAAAGTAGGGTATCCGATTTAGTTATGAATACGAATAATTCACACGCCGCCTTATTAGAATCGAGTCGAGTCATGACATGTGATTATATAATTATCTAGAGAGTTATTAGATGTATGGTAGATTGTAATGTAACTGTGAGATATTGACATCATTCAACATATATAGGAGCTTTTCAGTGATAACCTTACGCATTTCGTGTGGAAAGTTGAGGATTTGCTCGCTTTCGTATAGGGGTGTTGTGGAGATTAGATGGGTGTATTGGTAGGATGAGGTAGATTTTGTGTATGTGATGGTTTTAAGTTTTCTGGAGAAGTTGGTGATTGTATAGGAATGGTTTCTAGGAGAGTTTGTAGAATGGGGAATTGCAAAGTTGGGTATTGGAGGGATACCAAGATACGTGATGTTTCGTGATCAGATGGGATATACTGGAGTTTACGGCAGTTGTTCGATTTCTCTGGCGATATATCGGGTGGATTGGGATACTTTGTTAAACACTAGGTAATAGGTATGAGTAGATGAGTAGCTGTGCCGATTATTGAATTAGAAGTAGGGCAATGGAATGAATGATCCTATGTGAAACCGGTTGCGAAAGTGGTTATTCAACATCATTTGGACAACAAAGTTTATATCGAGCTGAAGATGGAACATTAATGATAGTGGTTAAATACAACCTAGAGAATCGAGAGATAACAATATCGCAAAGCTTCCGGAGACTATCACCCCAAGACAAATAAAAGCAACATCCCAAATAACAACGCCTGAGTACTTAATCAAAGATAGAGATGAGCATCTAACCTGGAGAAAAATGCAAAAATCGCGTTTCTAACCCTCGGGATGATCTCATATGGGTGGATGAAAAGCTTGATCCAGTATTCCGACTTTCGATTCTGACCCTTTGTTGATCAAGTGTACAGTCGTGGAAGATGTCATGTTCAAATCAGTACTTCTCTCGTATCACTCTTCCCCGGGGTTTTTGGGTGTATCCTCGCTTAAGCCATACAAAGTGCCATTTCGCAAATCTTGTTCAATTCGTTGGATGTCTGCCTCGGTAACAAATGTACACCAAGCCTCGTCTAGTTCTTGAACCATGCTATAACAAATCTGAGGGGGCTCAAAAGATATCGAATGTTGAAGGAGCCTCATTGTCGTATTTGGAACCAGTGGCTCTTCCCATTGCCCAGGCATATTCTTGGAGAACTTTCCGTTTTCGACGAAAGCTTCATCGACTTGTGAGAGGCATCTACCCACACCAGTTCGATCGCAACGTGGCCGACCAGCTTCACATAAGAACAGGGGATCAAGATGTGAGTACTCCGGTAAAGTTGTAACATCTATTTCAATCGAAAGATTGTCTTGCTGATGCTCATGAACAACCGAATAATTTATGCCCTTACAACAATGGATGATGTGGCCTTTCAAATGCCTTTTTGGAATGTTCTTTTCATCGCTACCACCCTCGTCGCTGTTCTCTTGACCGTCACTCTCGGTACGTGGATGATGAGGAAAAAGATCAATTCCTAACTCAAAGAAGGGTTTCGACCATATTCGAAACACAGCATTGGTAATACCCACGCTCCAAAGGCATGCTTTTATGATCTCTACAACTCCCTCTATGTATATGTCAGTGATAGTACGCGGGAGGTGCTCTCCATTTGATTCGCGTAAATACAAGGGTTTTAGTATTTGCTTCAAGATAAGGGCAATCTTGTACTCGAATAAGATCACTTCAAATTTTTCTTTTCCAAAAAACCAATGATGGGACAATGATACGAGCCATGTGCCTACAAGATCGGATATCATTCGTTGCGCAATATTCCCGGAATGAAATGAATCGAAAGTCCCGAGTTGGAATAAGTCTTCCGCAACCCTGGCAACTGAAAAGTCGACAACTTCGGCATCTTCTGCTTCTACGATAACCCGTGGTAACATTGAAGCCGGATCATTTCCGATTGGTTGAGCTGGTTTATGCTGGAATATATAACGCCATACGGAAATACTTAATTTTCGGTAAAAAGGCCCACCTGATCGCGATACAAAGAACGGCCATAACTCAAATCCAGCTTCAACTATAGCAGCAAAAGAAGTCAATGCTGATGCCACCGATATAGGGGGACTGTAATAACATATGAGCGGGTTTCCTTGTGAATTAATTACATGACGAATAACTTACTCGCCATCATCAACCTCCCAGTGTACATCAGCCCCGAGATCAAGAAGCATTGTGCAAAGCTGCGAGTTGTCACGCCAGAGGGCTATCTGTAAAACAATAAGCAATGCCAGTTTATGTATCTTTTCGTGTTGCGATACCTACATGTAAAAGAGACTCTCCGTCCTCGTCGACATCATGAACAGATGCTTCACCGCGATCTAGTAATCTTTTCACACCTTGAGTGTTGCCGTGTTCACATAGTCGAAAGATTTCGGAATTATTTGGTCGACGCCGAACAACATCAAGTGTTAAATGATCAAAAGTGCTTGTCGTCGTGAATCTGAACCCTTTTCGACATGTCGTAAATCCCATTAAAAGTTCAACCAGGAAAGTCTTGGTGGTTGTCGAATTGTCGGCATCGTCTGTCCCATCGTCATCGTTATATCGGTGAGTGGTAGAAATAGTTCGGAAATTGAGAGTGCCTAGTAAGAAATTCGTCTTGTATTGATTAAAAGACTTAGAAACGCTACCAGCAGTACTTTTCCATCCACCTGAGGGAAATGATTGACTCTGTGTCATTTCTTGTGATGTTTGAAGCGCAATGTGGTGTGTCGAGTTTATTGTAGTAGCTATAGAGCTGATATTCGTACTTAGGACATCGAGCCTACTGCTGACTCGAATCAAGGATGCTCTGTACTCAGCGGGTCAATTAAATAATCATTTTATAGGCAGAGGGTCATATTACTGTTGTCTGCTTCCCTGAAGTAGGGCCATAGTGGTCTTGACGCTTTCAAGGTTATCCCTAAACCTTTCTATCTTGCTCGCTTTCAAGACCATCTGAACTTTTCTCCATTGCCTACCGAGACTCCCATTGGCAACGGATAACTTTCGCGACAAAACCGAGATAAACTCTGAGAGTTGATCAATATCGTCTTTTGCTAACTCCAGAGCGTCATTGACCATGCTTTCGAAATTTGTAGGTATGCTACCAGCTTCATATTCAAGTCGAATTGTATGAAAGACGCTAGCCACAAGTCGAAGCTGTTTAGACAAGCGGCGAATGTCTGAAGGAGCATCCTGAACAGCTTCCCAGAATTCAGCTGCTTTCCTCAGGGCATCCCCAAGTTGTACCGCTAGTGTGGCAATACCAATGACGCTTGCTGTGAAACCGACAGGATCCGCCATAATGTACAATATTAAGACTTCCCTGAGAAAACGAATGATGAACAATAAATGAATTAGTGTATGTTGGGAGCAAAAGAGGAAGTCGTGATAAACGTAGATTTAAGTGGTGTGTTACACTCAGCATCAAAAAGAGATAAGCCTCGCGCAACCAAACTAGCAAACAAACATTTGAGTGAGGCACTGCTGTATGACATTGGCTTTGGCTGCAGATGTCACAATTTAACCAGGATACAAGTCGCGAATAGTTATTGTAGGTGGTTGACCCTGTTATACTACAGTAATATGGATATCATGACATTCCTTTTAATTCTGCCTCGACCTCCTCGACAACAATTGCCCGAACATCTTCCCAAGAAGTACTAGGTACAACTCTGACTCGTTTCTCTTTTTCTTCTAACCCAACAAATTCTTTGGGGAGTACTGTATCAAAGCTGAAGCTCTTTTCATCCTTCAATGCAAGATCAACAGCATTTGCAAATTTGGCTGGGTGTGCTGTTGAGAGAGAAATGTGATATGCATTTGGTGAGCGGGAGACGGATCGTAATGAAGCAGCTACACCAATGGCTGAATGTGGATCCAAAACGTAGGAACCACTAGTATAAAAATCCTTAATTGTGTCGATGGTTTGCTTGTCGCTGACTCTTTCGCTCTCGAAATCTCTGTTCGCAGCCTTGAGGATTTCGTCTTGGACATTGAATCCACCGTTTGTTTTCAATTGTTTAAGCCAGACTTCGACTTCCTGACCAGCTTGCTTTTTATTCCACTCATCATCCATACCAGCGGCAGAGGCATACTCGTAGGCCAAAAACCACAGCAATCGCTCAAAATTACTTGAGACAAGAATGTCCATAGCTGGACTAAGTGTCTCCTTGACACCATCCTCGTGTGCTTTGACTCCATCTTCAACGAGTCCACCTTCAGCTTCGACACCATGAACCGCCTTCTTCTCGTAGTGTCCCGTTTTCCAGAAGCGGTATAAAATGTCATTCTCATTCGTCGCAATCACAAGCTTTTCAGCCGGTAGACCCATGCGCTTCGCGAAATATCCAGCCAGAATGTCACCAAAATTGCCAGTAGGCACCACAAAGCGGACTTTGTTTTCGGGTTTATATCCAGACGACTTTTGAAGAGAGAAGTATGCATGGAAGTAGTATGTGGTTTGTGCCAAAATTCTTGCCCAATTGATAGAATTGACAGCTCCAAGGTTCATCGTCTCGTTGATCTGCGGATCCGCGAATAGAGCTTTGACAGTATCCTAAGAACTATTAGACATGTCAAATATATGTAGATGTATGACTCACCTGGCAATCATCAAAAGTGCCTTCAACAGCCAAGTTGTGCACGTTGGCATCCAAAACTGTCGTCATTTGAGCCTCTTGCACAGGGCTGACTCTACCCTTTGGATGCAAGATGAAGACTGAGACATCTTTCTTGCCTCGAAGACCGTAGATAGCTGCAGATCCAGTATCACCACTTGTAGCCCCAACAACTGTAAGATGGTGTCTGTCTTTTCCCTCCTTGCCTTTGTTCCGCCTGACGAGGAAGTATTCGAAGAGATTTCCAAGTAATTGTAATGCAACATCTTTGAATGCAAACGTAGGACCGTGGAATAATTCTAAAAGGTATAGATTATCCTTTTCGCTGAGAGGAACGAGAGGTGTAGTTTCCGGAGCGCGAAATGTAGAGTAACTTCGATTGATGATATCTTTCAAGTCTGCATGTGGGATTTCGGAAGGAGAGATGTAGAGAGAAAGGATTTCGAATGCGAGGTCAGAGAACGACAAGTCCTTCCATTTTGACTCCCAGTTCTCAGGTACTGATGGAATTTGTTCAGGAATGAATAATCCTCCATCAGCAGCGAGACCTTTCAGCACGACTTCTTCGAATGATAATCCGTAGTCGCCACCTCTGGTCGACAGATATCTTTGTGAAGGGGTGTGGTCAGTCATGATGCGCAGTTTATATTGTGGTTGGATGCGAATAACTTCAATTGAAACAATGTTTTTGATCAATGCAAAGATCCGCTCCGATGTCGGGTTCTGTGCGGAAACCCCGCCATCTAGCGTATCCTCCGCAACCCCGCTGCCCAGCGGAATATTTTCAACATTATGATAAATCACTTTGTTCCTGATCGACAGTCTACTTCAATGTTGTATTTAACAATCCGTCATGATGGGATCAAACGAGGACTGGCTTTTCTTGAAGAAGGCCCATATTTGCACATTTTGCATCACACTGGAGAACGATAAAGTACCATATCTCAAGTATGGAGACCGCGGGAAGAGGTGACTTTTCTCCTTAATCGCCCATTTGCCAGGTAAGTTGCATATTGCGTGATTGTTAGGTTTCTACAGGTGATCATACACCTACAGTCCGAAACAGAAATATCAAGAACATCCATATTGCTTGGACTTTTGATCCCAGAATCACATCATGGCACAAAATATATACGATCAAGATGACTTCTTCAAAGCATATGCTCAGCTTCCACGCTCTGTCCATGGATTGGAAAAGGCGCCTGAATTTGAAGTGTTACGTTCTTGGTTACCAAGCCTTGAGGGATCGAACTTCCTAGATCTTGGATGCGGATTTGGCTGGATGTGTAGATGGGCGCGAGAAAATGGGGCAAAATTTGTTCAGGGTACAGACGTATCTGAGAATATGTTAGCTCGAGCACGAGAGTACCCAGAAGACCTTTCTATCAGTTATCGCAAAGCCGATCTGGAGACGTTACGGATATCTCCAAATGAGTTTCATGTTGCCTACAGCTCACTGGCTCTTCATTACATTGAGAATCTTCCATCCCTTGTCGAGCAAGTCTATAAATCACTGAAGCCTGGAGGAGCTTTTATCTTTTCTGTGGAACATCCCATTTGGACTGCCCCACGAAACCCTGACTGGATTAAAGATGTGGAAGTTCGAGACGTCTGGCCACTAGATGGTTATCCTCTTGAGGGCCCTCGAACGACAGACTGGTTGGCAAAAGGGGTAGTCAAACAACACCGTTCGATTGCTACATATATCACGATCCTTCTTGGTGCTGGCTTCATATTGTCTGCAATCGATGAATGGGGACCAACACCAGAGCAGATAAAGGAATTTCCAGACTGGGCTCGGGCAAGGGATCGTCCTCCGTTTCTACTTGTAAAGGCTACAAAACAGGCCAACTAGAGTACATAAAACACCATTATATCGAGGAATGGCTTGATGCCGCCCGTGCCGGCTTCTGGAATTGCAAATCCGGGCATCGTTTTAGTACTGCTTCAGGCGAACGCGATAAAAGGGTCATCTAAGATGTACCTTTCTTCAATATTCGATATTGAATCAAAGAACCAAGGCTTCGATTAAAAGACTATTTCGGAAACTTTCGACTCGTCGTACAATTTAATCAATATGTAACCTTATTTGAGATCACATTGCTATCATTATGTAATATCGAAACATCAATGCTTTCAATATCTGATTTCGTTTGAGTGATACCACTTTTTACGTCCCAATGAAGGCCTGCATTACAGGGGCATCAAGCTGTAAGCACAAGCCAGCTAATCCACCGATCATCAATCTCAAAATTCATCCGTTCTTAAGATGACTCCTACGACATCTTTCTGGAGGTCAATCGACCGTCGTATGCTCCCGTGATGTTCGAATCATCTCGCGCAGATTATCATGGCTGGTTAGAGTTCAAAGAAAATGCCCTGCCTAGCAATATATTCGGCTACCTACTCGTCCAATACTTCCTCCGGCATTTCAAAAGCAAACCTTTCGATATTGCATGCTACGATGATCCCACTGAGATCGCAAAATGCGGGGCACTTGGCCAACGGAGCTTTCTGAAACAACCATTACCAATCCGAGAAGGTCCCAGACCTGAGAAGGGCAAATGGGTACACTGAGGTTAATCCTCCAGACCTCCAAACGAACTACTAACAAGCCAATATAGGTAGTGCCCCACAGGCAGATCAACCAATTCGGTGAAAATTATATACACAAACTAATCGATCAAGCCATTATCGACCTAGCCAAAACTTATCCTGACCACATAATTCTGACTACATCTGCCCTCGAAAAACACGGCGACGCCCTCTTGATCGCAGAAAAAGTCCCAACACCTCATCTCCCAGCACGTAAAACGAAACGAGAAATAGCACATGTTCATACAGAAGGAAAGAATGTGGATTATTCAATGCACGCAGTACTCTCGCCTAGGGATTGCAAAGATGTGATTGAGAAGGGCTGGGGTGAAAGAATGACCTTGGCTGGCACATTAAAGATGCCTGCGGAATATCTGATGATATATACCCCAAGAACAGATTCGGAATTGAAGATTGTGAGAGATATCTTGGAGGCTGCGATTGGGTTTATGACTGGTGCGACGAGACCTGTCGAAGAGTAGCGAATAGGCTATTCGGCCGAGGAAGACACATCATAGATCACAGTTTACAGCCTAATCACATCTTTCTCGGTGTACATGTCTATATCTTTGTGATGATGGAATGTCTGAAACAGTCATTTCGAACAATTTTCAAACTCACTATCTTCAGCAAGAGTATCCCAAGTGGGAAATGCAATCACTTTTTCTATCCGGTCACACGCCTAATTTAATCCACAAAAAGTTCACAATATTCACAAAAATTTCCTGAAAGGTATTCATTCGAATATCTAAACATTGAGTATCTGGCATAAAAAATAATAGCTATCTAGTGTGTTTTTCTAACCTAGATTCATTATCCACCCAAACCATCCGACCGTTTCCATTCCTATCCTTCCAGGCTTGCGCCATTCTTATATGTACTGTGTGTCCTGTCCCATACCATTCCATCCTATTCCCTCGTTTCATTCATTTCTCTTTATTTTATAAGGGGTATTGTTTTCATCCATCCATAAGAAACCGCAAACCAATCCACACGCATATCGCACACAAGACCAAAAGTAAAGTACAAAAGAGAAAAGAAAATACATGTCCAGTTCGTTGACCCGAACTTTCCGTTTCCAACCATCAAACAATCAATCGCCCAAATCGCAAAGTCCAAGAAAAAGAATCCGATAAAGAAACCCACCATCCATCAATGATTCAAAGGATAAGGGTGATACTTCCCATCATTGGGATACATATCATCGTTCGCACTCCCCACGCTCCCACCACTCAATCTTGATCCTCTCGTTCCCGCAACCCCAGCGCCAACATTAACAGGTACCTCCCCCCTAATGTAAGGTATCTCATCTCTTTCTCTCCTTCCATAAGTACTTCCCATCGTCATCCCCGGATATCCTTGTGGCGCACTCGTATATCCACCTGGGGAAGTCCCGTAGCTAACACTCGCTCTTCTTGCTCGTCCCGGAACTGCATTTGCTCCCATGGAACTCAATGGTGTGAATGGGTTCTGCATTTTGGCCGCTGGCGGAGTACCCGAGTTGCGTTTTTCGCGAGAGGAGGGAAGATCTTCGTCTCTGTATCGAGAGCTGGGACTCATAGGATTAACATCCCTTTCTTCGTCGCGATAAAGTGGTGAAGGTGGTGCATCTCTGTAGCTTGTTCTTCGCTCTCTAGCCTGATGTTGTGCTCTAAGTCTTTCGTCTTCTTTCCTCCTAGCTTCGGAATCGCGTTCTTTTTCGCGGCGTGTCATGGGTGGTGTGTTTCTCTCCACTGTTACTGGAATTCTTTCTCCTCTTTCCTTCTTCTCAGGTGTAATCTTAACATTGGTGTCGGATCCACGAACTCGAATCCCATCACTCTCTTTCGCCTCTCGTCCATCTTTGGCTCGAGACTTCTCTTTCTTCAAATCTTCAATTATACGGAGAGACTCATCCCTTTCACGACGGAGCTCCCGTTTCTCCCGATTGCTTTCTACTAATGTGTCTTCGAGAGAGCGGTTCTTCGATTCGAGAGATTTGATGCGTTCCTTGAGTGTACTGAGTGCTTCATTGAGGGCATGAACATTCTGTCTTTGCTCTGCGCGGTCGGCGTCGGTAAAGAAAGATGCCGAGTTTACTGGCGCAGTAGCGGAATTGGAAGAAGAGGAACCGATTCCAGAATCAGAGGGGTGGCGTTGATGAGAGAATGAGGGACGACGGGGTGTAGAAGTGGTTTTAGATGTAACGGGTGGTGTTGAGGGAGTTCCGCCGTGGACTGAAGATCCTTTGGTGGAAGAAGTGTAGTGCACTTTCTTGACGGGCTTGGAAGACATGCTGAGAATGCTGTGTTTGTGTACAAAGGTACGTTTATGTACCACTGTAACTATTTGTGTAACCTGAAAGGTTTGCTCCGAAGCAACTCGTACCAATCGTACGTTGTGTTTCTGACCCGACGATGTCAGATTGCGATTGATAAATCAAATGAGAGCGGGAAAATAATTGGATAACGGGTATGGGTATTGATGCAGTGGGAAGTAATCTATTCGTCGCTGATGTGAAATGAATGGATAAATGAGACCAATTCTATTCGAGAATTATTCTTTGCAGGTAGGATGAATGTAGATGCAGATGTAGATGAGATGGGAATCGAATCAATAAATATAAGGCTGAACAAGAAACACCTCTTTTTGATTCCTCATTCCTGGCCGGAAATTTACCAGATATATACTCCTATTCTACACCAATTTCCAAGCCATCCGATACATAGCCATATCATTCCAATACCATAGCCAACCTGCCCCATGAAAATGAACACAAGAAGGATCAATAAACATATGACTCTTCTTCGAAACCGGTGTCTATTATCTATCGTTCTTGTGCTTAGCCTAGTACCTGCCTACAAAGCATCCGGGTTTCGAAACAATCATGTACCCTTTCTGCCTTGACTCGATTCGAGCTTCCAATCACAGCCTCAGTCCTGATGGGGTATTTGACATTTCGCACTTTTCCTTCGCGGCTCATGGCGTAACCGGGGTTTGAAAAGGGATGGTTTCCTAATGATCTCACCGAAGTGGATCCTGGTTGATCATCCCGTTGTGCATATTTCTGGCGTAAATCCAATCGCCAGATGATGTTTTGTTTATTCCTTCCTCATTTTGTCATCTTCTACGCATCTAATTACTCGGAGAAGACCCATTTGCCATTTCCGATGTCTCGAAATCATAATGTAAAGGGATGGAGGAAGAATAAAATTACTTTTTGGGCCCCCAAACTTACTGTATTTTCAACCCGTAGCTAAAATCCAAACATCCCAATTCCATGTCCGAATCTTTCGTAAACTATCAAATGATGATGACTCACTCTCAAACATCCCTTTCCTCAGCTATCTCCTCGTGGCTTTTCCCACATCTAATCACGCTGATTGGTTAGCGAACGATCGAGAAAATTAAGCCCTTGTTCTCACAACCCATTTGACCCCAGGAAAGGGGCAGTGTTGAGATGTTTCTCTAGCCTTGTCTATATCGTTTTCTTCTTCCGGAATTTTGAATTCGCAAGAATCGTTCGCAATTAGTCAAAAAACGCCAGGGCAGACCGCTAATAGGTTCTTCCAGGGATGAAATTTAGGCTGTGCCTATTCCTTGACAAAAGATTCCTCGATTGTTAATCAATGAGTAGATTTTTAAGCACATCTTATTGGGTACCTCGAGTACTGTATACGGGTTAGGTTAGAAATGCCCAATTCGGTGAAGATCGGAATTTATTTATCTACGAAGTAGGGTGTCGAGAAAATAGGTGTTAAGGATAAGAATCAAAGTATTGTCCGTTGGATCGACGTTGTACTTACAGATGCTAGTATTGTGGGTAGGACAATTGGAGTTGGAGGACAAAGTTACGAAGGCTTGAGCCTCAAAGAGTGGAAACTTTCCTTTTCTTACTTGTTGAAAAGACGGAACAACGATATGAATAAGATGATGACAAAGTTATGTACGCACAAAATATCAAAGAAGAAATTAGAAAGTGGCATGGGAATTAGACAACATGTCGGTGCGTGAGGTGGTGATGCGGGGTGGCTGCATGAAGGGGCACATTTCGATTGAACAATTCATTGTTTTTTGTTTGTACATGCAAAAGCCCTCCCTCCAATACTGTCGAGATTACTCACACGGTATACCTTTAATTGTTTCTCTCGCTCGACCAATCTTTTGCATTCCCAATTCCTCATTTCCAACAAGTAACCCACCATTCGTCCATAGCACGGGACTATATAAAAACACGTACAGTTTTTATGACTCTTCCCCCCTCCTTTTCCCCTTTCGCACCCCCGTCCTGCCTATTCTTCACGTGTCAAAAGTCTCAATTGTCTTTTCGAATTTCACGAATCGATAGGCTATGGCAATGTAACCTACGCTAAGAGACCTAGACAGGAAACTAGTAAACTGCCGAGACGCGAGTTTGACGTCAAATATGCATCGATTAATGACAGTGTGATAAGTAAAATGCATTTCTTATCGTTTATCGTTTGTGAAAATTAGATGGAGGAATAATGACATGCTTTGAAGCCATTGCTTGTACTCGGTGTATGGTTCATTGTGATTCCTGGATGGACGCTGGAAATCGGCGACTGGAATGTCGACGTGTGAATCAGAACGAGTTTCTGCGAAAACCAGGGATTAACCC
Source organism: Botrytis sinoallii (assembly GCF_014898435.1). Taxonomy (NCBI): domain Eukaryota; kingdom Fungi; phylum Ascomycota; class Leotiomycetes; order Helotiales; family Sclerotiniaceae; genus Botrytis; species Botrytis sinoallii. Next base: position 421,978 of record NW_024066029.1, on the reverse strand, counting down.
CACGATATCTATTCTTTCTTTTTGTGTGTATCTCTCCAAAATTCTTTTCCTGTACATCCATAATCCATATCAAACTATTACATTACACAACCAGCAACTTCAAGCAAGATCCCAAATTAACCCGTCTGTCCATGCCGTCTATGTGTAGAAGTCCGAGGGCAGAACCGTGTAACCCCTCTTGATCCCTCACCTGAACTCTAACGATCATCCTTTTTTTCGATTTCCTTTCTAGGCGACTTTTTTGGGTGGGGCAACGGATACTCACATATCTTATACCATGAAATGGGTTGAGAGTACATCTGCATATGCCAATTAGCGAGAAGGGAAGTCATCAATCTCTGAATTCAATTGTACACACATAAAGCCCCCGTGTATAGGATACAAAGCCAAAGGAAAAGCACCAATGAATAAGCGCCGATATCATTCGAAAACGTTCAACCATCTTTCTATCTCCATCATTCAAGGGATTAAACTAACAGAAGTAGACTAATATCTGGCGACCAAGAATTAGACCAGTGTACAAGAGCAAGTGCAAGTGCAAGAAATTAAACTCAATACATTCATTTTGAAGAAGAATAAAAAACAAGCAGACTAATTCTAAGCAGCTACAAGGTATCAAAAATACTAAAGCATTCAACAGCATCGTGAATAAATCCTCCTCTCTTTTCTTGGGTTTTTTCTAAGGATTGTTAGTCTGGGAATGTTGGTGTATAGGTGCGGCGTATAGTACGTACATATTATTCGCCACAAAAGAACGATCTGTGGCCCTCTTTGGTACTGTCATTCCCAAGGCTTGGTATAAATTGACGCCGAAAAAATCATGGACACCCGCCTCTTTGTCGTTGTCGGTGAAACGCAAAAGATCGACGTGCTCTTCGATGTTGAATCTGAATCCGTAAATCGCGAAATAGACATCGCATCTAGAATACAACATCACAACTGGCAATCCCCTTCATACCCCCTCAACACGAAATCCTTTGCTCACAATCCACCTTTTCAACTGTCCCAACTTATTATCCTTCTCCGCTAACCACCGGTTCCTCTCACTAAGCTTATCATCCATGACTTTGATCAACGCGCTCAACCTCTCGATCTCGGCAACTTTATCCTCAAGTCTTTCTTTTAATCCCCCTTCACTCAGAATTCCTCTCCCAGTCAACCCCCTTCTCATCAATCTAACTCTCTCCTCCGCTCTCTCACCCCTATACTCAGCTCTTTCCCTCTTCCCCTCCAATTTCGCAACCCTTTCTTCAAGATATTCGATATCTCCACTCTTTTCTTCACACTCTCTCCTCAGAACTTCTTTATCTCCCTTAAGTACCTGCACGATATCTCGTAAAGCACTATTATCAGAGATCAATTGCCAGTTCCTGCTCTCTGCAACTGCTAGTTCTGTTTTGAGTGATTCGGCAACAGCTTGTAGTTCTGCATTGCGGTCTTCAAGGTCGCTTGCCATTTCATGAACCATGGTGCGGGATTGAGAAGTGGAGCGATGATGAGAATTTGAATTTGAGCGGAAAATGATGCGTTCGTGGCCGTGACGATCGCGTTCGAAGAATCCGCGAGAGCGAGGACGATCGTAGGACATTTATGTTGTAAATTTGGATTTTGTGAATTGGGGATTTTGGGATCAAATAGTAGACGAAGAAGGATTTTTGATGTATCAGTAGATTGGTGAAAGATGAGATGTGAGATTGACTATATTTGACAACAACTAGATCTAGATGTGCTTAATGGGTCCTTTCTTAAAGATATGGAGAAAATTGATTGGAATGGCTGAATATGCAAGTAAGTATGACCTGCAGCTTCAGAAGCGCGTATGTATGTATGTGTAGAAACAGTATTGGATGATGCACTTCTCGGATTGTTCAATAAGAAGGGAGAGGTTTACAATATATGTATAGCTGCCTACATAGAGGGAACTCACGCGTGTAGTAGATCAGGCATAGGCAAATTGCAAAATTTCTCTAGCAAATCTCAAGAATATCGAATTTCCGCACAGCCTTGTGAAACATCATGTGGCAAGACGATAATATTTTTGTCATAATCTAGATCCGAATAGAAACCCCATAACAAGATTAACAAGGCTATGAAAACACGACAGAGGATTTCGGAATATTGTAGAAGAAATTCGCGGCTTCGGCGTCAATTCTTTTTCATGAATTGTGAAGGCCGAGATAGAGAAACGCCTCGTTTGGATTACTTCATTTCGCATCTCATCCGATCTGATTCATGCTTGACAAAGCGATTTATCCGTCCGTGTGTCATATGTGAATCCATTTGAAGAGAAACTTCTCGCCACATCTTCATTGAAACGTCTAAAATTGGGGACAAGGGACATGGTAAAGAAAAAAGTCTCACTTGCCTTGTAATGCCTATTCTCTTGTCACTTGCTCCACTCCCCCTCCATGCCAAAAAAATCATGCATAACCAAAAATCGTCTCCCCCCATACAGAAACACAACTCCTGTCGTACGAAGGTCCCCAAAAGTACGAGCCACTCAGCTGTCCAAGGATAAATGGTTCGCTCAGAGGATTTTACCCCTCCTGTAAACTTGCGGGAACTAAAGCTTTACCATATCCAATAACGCATTTTCCATGACTTTGACTCGAAACAAAAAGTGTCAGAGCATAACCTGCTGTGTGACCAACTTTCGAGCCTCTCAATCACTACAATGTGGAGTGGCTATGCAGCCCCCAAATATAAGGCTGAGGCGTAATCATTCTCGAAAAGACCCGATATCATTTGAACAATGTCTTGCAAAACAATTTCCCAGGGAAGCTTGGCTTCTCAAAGTGCAAAACGCTGATGTCAGATTTCCCATTGCATCATTCCACATTCGGAACTTTCCAAACTAGCCACTTCACAAGATAAATCCTAACTCTTTCAGCCACATATTGGTCTGTTGTCACGATGCAATCGTAACGTTATTGGAGAAGAATTTAATGGTTTGATGGCTTGAGAAAATGGCTGGAAATGCGGCGAAGTCATCCAGACCCTGCCGCTCATGATGAACTCAGTGGTCAGAACCAAAGAAACACACGGACAAGACATGGAAAACGTGGTATGATGGAGGGGGAAATCTCTGCAAGGCAGAATTTGTGAAGGCTGGATGAATGTGACACTCGGATATGATGACGAATAGAATTACAATATTTCGAAATATGTGATGGCGTTTCCTATGCTAGAGAAGAGCTTTCGTTCGGCGTTGAGTAAGCGCGAGAACCATCTTTGCTGGGAACTTGTTATATTGGGCACGAACCGATTCAATCAAACACGTGGATCAAAAGGTTGCCGAATGAAGAATATCTTGATATACCCGTTCCGGAAGCATGGGAGGTGGATGGATGAATGAGGCTGTACTCTTTTCTCAGCGCGTCGGACACGAGTGGGAAAACCTGGAGATCATGGAACAGGTCGCACGTGATTGAATAATTATTATGCACAAGCAAGGCACATGCAACGATTGCATAAATACCTCAATGCACCGACAGCACAACAACACAGACACGAAATTTTGAATCTTACATACATGGAATACTCCTTTTCAGATCACCCACCGACTTCCCATTGTGAATATCTATCCCACTTGAACTTGGTATATGTCTAGCGGTCAAGCGGCTAGTTATGCAAAACAAACGCTGAGTATCGGATGAGATGCGGTGATTCTGTATCCTATGCTATGTAGATTATTAATGCTTGCGCATTGTGGCGGCATCCTGTCATCTTATATACTGTAAGACTTGAGAACATGCGGCCGCAAGCGGTCATCATCTAGACTGAAGCTTTCTTGAAGAGGCTCGTGTTACCATGCGGGGAAGCCAGCTAAAAGTCATGAAAGTCGATCTTGTTGCCGCTATTCCACATTACTAACGCCGGTACCTTGATGCGGACTAAGAGCGGGCGGATTGGAGACCGCATGCACTTCGCCCTGATGACGATGTCACAGATATTTGCAATATGAGTTCGCAGCAGTTTTGCATATTAGTACGCGGTGAGTCTATGTATCCTATTCGCCCATGACGTTTCCATCTAAAGTCTAATTGGCAAGCTCTCTTTTTACCCGGGTGCACGTGTAAGTTTGAGTAATGATACTCTTGATTGGACCCAAAAGCTAAAGGGGCTACACGAGAATTGGTCTAGGATATTTGAGCCAAGACATCAGAAGCATGAGTGGAATTTCTCGAGCGTTGAGCAGCCTTCAAGATCGAAAAGTACCTTGGAAACGAAGTAGTTTCCAGTCTAATGCATCATAACATTTATCGATATTTCAATTTAATATTTGCGGGGATCAAGTATTCTACAATCACTATGCTCTCAAAATATTGCTAGGAAGTGTAGATTTGACGATGCACTTGCAACAGCTATACCAGCCAAATCGATGTACTCCACCGAGCATCTCGAATTTCATGCATCATTCAGACGTCTTTTGATCCATCCATCCACAGCTTCCTCACAAACCCCCAGTAAGTCTCTTCACCACCCTCACCTCTAAACATCTGCGCATGCTTTCCTCCAACCATCTTAATCCTCTCAACCCTATATCCCTTCAGAGTACCTACTTCCCCGTGCTCCTCGACGTCTTTCCACTCAATGACTTCATCTTCCTCGCTATAAATATACCCCCTGGTAGCTTCCTTCCTTACCAACCTCTCATCATTCAAACCCTCCAATGGTCCCCTCACCAAATCTCTCCACACCCAATGTGGACAGATATGTACGATAACGTACAATATAGAAGCAACTATAATCGCAATGACTGCTAGGGGTATATACAACAACCAAGGAAGTTTGGCTCCAGGCACATGGAGGAGCGCGTGCAAATCTCGCTTAAACCACGGGAGGGATGGACAAGAATCATATACGATGCTGTATATAGGAAGCGGTTTTCCTTTCAGAGATTGATATAACCCGGCGATTCCGTAAAATCGTTTACCACCTCCGTTGCTAATGCAATGGACTAACAACCTTGCTTCTTGATCTGATGATTCGGAAAATAAAGCATCAATAGCAGGAGCGGCGTCTTTGCGTCGTCGGGTTTCGGATTGGAGGAGGAACTGAGAAGTCTTCATGGTGCAAAGGACAATGCGAGAGAAGGGGAAAAGATTGGTATAGTAGGTGGTATAGTAGGAGATATGCTTTGGAGCGGCATTGTTCCAGCTGCAAAGGAGGATAGTTGACGGATCGGATGGAGGTGGTGCAGTGGTGGTGGTAGGTGAGTACAGATAGACACAGGGTGATAGTCTATTGAAAGCAGAGAGGGGTTTTTGTTGCACCATTTTTGTTGCACTTGCCATCGCAATTGGAATTCCTGATATATCACAAAAATTTGAACGAAGAAAAGAAATGAAAGAGGATGAAATTTGCAGGATGATAAATCTTTTACTAAAAGTTTATATCATTCCGCGAATCCGCCGACTGGGCAATTGTGCAGAAAACTTTCTGAAACCAGTCCAACCAAGACTGCCAACGCGGCAGTTTTTACTCAAGGGATCCTCATGTTGAAAAATCGCGAATCTGTTGAGCAACGGGTTTGCCCCCGGTTTGGTGACAATCCCGATACGTACGTATCGCCGGCTCGAAAGCGGGTCTTTTCTTGTCATACCGAGGTCCGTGGTTTTGTTTCGGATCAAATGATATGAGAGTTCATCAACGTCCACACTGATATCGACGCTGGCAATGGAATAACTTTGACGGTCTCATTCGTTCCTTCTAGCCGAAGATTAATCATTTTGAACATGGCCACGGAGTCACTCAAACTTTCTGCTATCACAACAAATTTCTTGAAAGCTTGATTTCCGGATATCACACAAACGGCCATCCTTCGAAATTAACTTGAAGACTGCCTGGATTCTCTCAAGGATGATGCGGAATTATCAAGCAATGTTAATTGTATCTCTACTTTTAGAAAAAAGTTTGGCGTTGAACTGGGAAATGTCTAAAGCTTAAGTAAGCAATGACATAAGCAATACTCCGATTTCGTGGCCATTGAACGTAGTCAACTTCAATGACAAAACAATCAGCTAGAACTCACGCCTTTTCAGGGATGAAATCTGGTGGTTGTATCTATGGTATCCTAGAAAACGACCTATCTGGTATCTTGGAAGTTCAGATACAAGCCTGTCGCATACCCACATCATCTCTTAATTTTAATCCGAATCTGCTTACATGAGCCCTCAGACTGAAGCAGAAAGCTGTTCAAAATGACACAATGGTGAGAGACATGCAGAAAAACAGACGAGTAAGAATAGGGAGATCTATGAGGGCTAGCGAAACTTTGATCGTGGCTCGATATCTTGCCATATGTCCATGTATGCACATAGATAGACGATACTTTCTCAGATAAAGTAAAAGTATACGACACAACCCTTTTGAAAAATTGAAAAATCGTTATTCTATATCAGTGATGTCTGTGGTATGAAAGATCCAGATGCCTATTTCCTGTCCCTTTTCGCTTGTTTTTGACACCGATGAGACTGGTGAGTTCCGAAATCCCGTGACTCGGAGTGAACGTTTGTTTCGAATATGTATTTCAAGGCCTGGAAGACTAAATGGCCACACGAGTGGGACACTTTTTTGCAGGAAGAGATTCATCTCTCTTGATCTTAGAAGGCCGGAAAGACAATGCGGTCTTATCTTGGCTAAGCAGAGGGAAAACTTTAACTTAGATCCAGCATGAGTTATTGTGGTACACACGAGGTTTCGAAGTACTTGCAGGGTATTGACTGTTGTTACCGGTATATTGACGTTTGACTTCCTCATTTCGAGCAATTGCCTATCAATACAACTGTCATGGCTCAGATTTTGCTGTAAAACTCCAATCGAAAACGCGGATTGCACAATCACGAGGAAACTCTTCTGACTCTGGCATGGCCGGAACAAAGTTTTTCAAATACAGTCAAGCTCTGCCATTTCTTCACCTAGATCGTAGATGGGCTAACCTAGTCTGATGAGAATTCCACAGAATTGTACAATGAAGTAGATAAATGTAGCGAGTAGAATAATGGATACGATGAAAGGTGACGGAGAAATATATGAAGGCATTACTTTTGTGACGATGAATCTCGCATATAACAATTTGGTGAACTCTGAATCATTGAAAAACTATAATACCATCATTACATATCAAGGGATATCATACGGCGATGATGTGTCCATCAGGAAGCTGTACTAGCTAGGGAGGTGCTGGATTTTCAGAACCTCAGTCGTAGTGCTATCCTTTCGTAATTTGGGAGATTTCAAGGATTTTGAACATGCCAATACTTACTTTGGCTAATCAACAACAAAACTTCCGAAATATCAAGGGTAAAGCCGTATCTAATGATGCCCTTCGAAAAGGCGTACTCGCTCAATGAATAAAGTTAAATTTCTAGACTGACCGGAGATGATGTTAACAACTCATCATAGTCGTTATTATACGGAGAATTACAATGTATCATGTAGCAAGCATCGTGATTGACAAGATTGAATATCACATTGGAAGAGATGTGAACATGACACCGTGAATGCAATCCTCACAAGGAGAAATTCCCCAAAACTATTGTCCGGTCAATGAGAAGCCGTCGCTTATTTCACCTCAAAAGAATCGTATCAAGTAGGTAAGAAACTGATTACTCGCATTGCCTTTTATGTCTCTCAGCTTAATTCTCTCAATGTAGAAAGCTGCCGTCTCACCTCATTATAGTGATGGAGAGTTCGCCGCCGCTCCGCATTATCCCGTCTTTTTTCGTTGGGGAAGGGCTTCGACAACAACGAACAAAAGACCAGAGTAGAGCTCCTCTCTTTGAGCTCGATACTCGATCTGGTTGCTTATGGCTATTCACATGATTACATAGGTATGTGACTACAGTGAATATTTGGCCTCGAAAACTGTTATAAATTATCTTCCACAGGTCAAGTATTTGAAAGTGCCAGAAGTATAAAATAATTGCTCCGAGGGGCTTGAATGGAGCAGGGCCGAGAAAACGAGTCACTCTGAAGCAATTGCAAGGCAAAAATTCTCCATGACTGGACCAAGCATTGCCTTCCAGACGCCGTGTACTCATATGGATATTTGTAGGAGAAATTCGCTCTTACTGTATCTCGTCTGTCAGCCTTTATATTGTCAATTTTGAGTTAAGAAATCCAAAATTTAGCGCCAGTAGCCTATCTGGCAGTGAAAAGCACAGAACGGCAGCGATAGGAGTTGATCTAGGAGTTAGGAGAGTACAAACGATAGGATAAGCTTATCAGACAATAACTTTCACTTCAAATTGTACAGCTGATTAAGTAGTTATTTCCAAATTCGCTTCCTTGAAATGTGTTTTGAGAATTCTGTGAAATGTATATTTCATCTTATCTTTCAATAATATCTCTTATATATCAACCTGAAGATATTTTTACCAACTCCGTAGGGATGATTGAAGAGGACCCCCGCATAGGGTTGTGGTGAATGAATCTCGTAAGTCCCACCTCACTCTAGAAGTCTTTGCAAATGATTCACTTCCCACGCAGTCAGAATATCATCCATAATCATCAAAAATCTCATGTTTCCCACATAAATATAGATATATCCATAGCACTCCTTTCCCTCACATGGCCGGCCAAGAAATGGATTCACCATTTAAAAGACAAATGAGGTTCTGGTAATCTACTTATGCATATCTGTACCCTCAAGAGACTTCCTCAAAACATTCAGTTTCTTAGGATAAATATACAAATGCAAATGCCTGACGCAACAATGGGTAAGATAGAACGACAATGACTCCTTGTCAATGGGGTCTCATAAGAAATGACGACAATATTGAACCACCAACAGCATCACGGAATTTTCTATTCCTCACTATAAATACTGATACTTATCGGTTACAGTTTGTTAATCACAACTCCAGAAGATAGTTCTGGCCGAAAGAACAATAAAGTCTCCAATGCCCATATCAAGGTTTTGCAAGGGATCTGTATGTTTTGGTGAAATACCAATACCCCGATTTTGCAACCCTTTTATACCTGTGAAAACCCATGCACAACAATCCTTACTCCCCAAGCCAGATTCAATTCACCTCACCCCATCTTTCACCCTCCATACCCAATCCATATCTGGTGGAGTACCCTCATGATCAAAAACCCCCAAAACGATGATTCACTACCAGCTCCACACTTTGGACAATCCTGTGTTCCATACGCTTCCTTCAAAAAGGCTCATAACATCCTCAATCCAGATGCGGGCACTTCCAAAGTCAAACACATGATTTACGAATGTGGACTGTGGCTAACAATCTACGTTTCGCTTTAGCACCATGAACACAGTGATTTCGCCGCTTCTTAGTCCCAGGGGAAACTCTGCTTAGTGTTGTTCAAAAACACCAGACGACAGTATGGGGGAAACGACAAGAAGAATACCAATGACAACAACAATATAACCAGATGACAAAGATAAAACTCACACATCAGATAATCGAGCACCCTCAGAATCTACATACCATAACCAGTACAAAACTTTGCACCATCCTACCATTATTGGCCGGGCCATGTAAAATATAGTGCCGCGAATGTTTTCCATTTATTTGTCAACCTACAGAAAGAAGCTAGAGGTAATTATATAGGAGAGAAATTTCGCGTAGCATTTGAACATGCCAGCTCCGGGGTCGGGGTCTAGGAACAGGAAGAAGTGTGAGAAGTTCAGGCAATGACCCCGAGCAGATAAGAGCATGTTATACATTGGATGATAGCCACTGCAGACGACACGGTTCGCTTCTTTGAGCATAAGAATTAGGCAGTTCAATGGATGCATCCATGGGAAAAGGATCAATGAATAATCTCAAGATTTTACTACGTAATACTAGATCAGACACGAAACCCCGTTTGGGGAGTTGTGTAATTGTATTCAGGTCAAAATCTCTGGCCACTGCAGAACCAATACTCCCTGGTTCTTCCCTCTCGCTATCACGTATGACCTTGCGCGCATGCTCGTAATTTATGCTTCCTCTGCACATAATCATCCCATCCCTTTGAGCTTCAGACCAAAATTGGGCAAGCTGGTAATAAACCCAAGTTCCATTTGGATTTCATCCTTGGGCTTTCGTAGCTCTTGAGGCATTTTAAATGGATACTTTCTATGACGCATTGAATTTTGGTATTTCCGATAATGGCTCGTATTCTCGATGGATTGGCGAACCATCGTTAATCACTTTTCGAGAATCTGCTGAACCATCATTCTAAATCAAGAAAATCTCACTTGGAAGCTGATCCTGCTGGCGTGACTGGAGTTGATTTCGAAGAATCCGCGGCTGAAGAAGATTTTGGGGAGTCTGCGACTGGAACATCCACGCGAGCTCTTCCACCTCCATTTCTACCACCCCTCCTACCCATAGTTCCACCTCTACCACCACGCGGAGCGGGATTAGCAGATGGTGGTGCAGGTGCTCTTGGGGCCGGAACAGCACGTGGTACAGGATTTGCAGTATTCCCCTTTCGTGGCATAACGTGAACGGTGCCTTGGGCCACGGAAACTGGGTTCGCAGCCATTGCCTTCTTTAAGCCTTCTGCATCTTCAAAATCGGCATATGCAAAGCCTTTCTTTTTGTCTATTTCAACCATAGAGACCTTGCCAAACTTCTCTAATGCTTCTTTTAGCAATGGTTCGGTCACGCCTTGAGACGGATTGGCATGTTTGATGAAAGCTTGTCGGGAAATTTTGGATGAAACATCCACCTGAGCTTTTGACCCTCGGTTTGAAGTAGCCTGTTGAGATGCTACCGTAGCTGAAGTGGCTGGAGTAACTTTTGGAGTTGGTTTTGATTGAACTTGGGGAGTAGATGAGGGCTGAGAAGTGGCGGTACTTGGTCGTTGCTGGGGTCTTTGATTATCGGGCTTTCTTAGCAAAACCATAGGTGTGGTTGGGGCAGAAGTAGTGGTAGTTGATGGCTTATTGGTAGACGATTCGGTATTGTGATTTTGATTACCTCTCCTAGATCTTCGGCTACCTGATTGGGCGCTAGGCTGAGCGGGAGGAACTTTTGGACCTGTAGGTGTTGTAGGAGTAGCTGGGGAAGATGCGTTGTTGTTAGAAGTTGCGGTGGGCTTTTCAGTAGACTCCGCCTTTACTGCACTAGCTGTATCACGTTTGATACGACGATGCGCCTGCGAAGGATTGAGTCCGAGATCACGTCGAAGCATACGAACATGAGCAGCGACAACGGCTTGTCTTTCATTTGCAGGAATTTTAGAAGTATCAAGCTTAGGTACATTCTTTTCAGTACTAGATTGAGAAGATGCGGAGGCTGCCGATGAGGTTGATGCAGCTGCTGTTCTCTTGCCAGCTTCCCTGTTCAAAATCTTGACAGCTTCTTGTGTGGTTGCAACTTTGTCGGATTTGGAATCCTTGTTGGACTTTTTCCCATCACCTGTAGAATTTGATCCTTCACTTGTCTTGGACTTTGAAGATTCCTGTTTCTTTGCTGCTTTGGCTGCTGATTCCTTCGACTTATTGGCCTTCTTGTCTTTCAAAAATTGAACCAAGGGAGTTACTGTGACCTTCTCGGCCTTTCCTGTTGAGGGATCTTCGCCCTCTGCGCCAACTTCTTTTGTGGTAACTGGATTAGCTAGGCCCTCCAGAAATGCCATGAATTCTGGGTCTTGATCGATTGTACCAGCCCGGGCATCTGTACGACGTTTGAGACCTGCGGGGACTCTGCTGTATGGCGCAAATTCGACAGTGGGTGGTCCAATAAGACAAGAATTTGTGTATGTATTTTTTGCATCTTCAAAACTGGATTTTCGCACGACGTCGGAGAATGGCAAAAGATGATCACTATTCGTCAAGTGAAGATATGCTCGAGAGGGACGGGATGGTTTGGAAGGGCTGTATATATTTGTAAGTAATGTCGGCGCATTCTTCGCGAAAGAACATACTCTTTAGAATCCTTTCCTGGTTTGTATTGAAACCAATCAACCTTCCCTTGCCCTACCTTCCATTCGTCACCAAGCAATGAGCAGAATTCAGTCTCAGTCAATCCGGGAGCCAGTCTGCGAACAATGAGTTTCGTTTTGGAACTTGCTGGCTTGCTAGCAGATTGTTTGGATGTATTTCCCGATGTCTGAGTAGTTGTTACAGAAAGAACACCATTGGTATTATTGCGAGATCCTGCTGTGGTAGCCATTCCGAATGGTAGTTGTATAACGGATGAAGCTTTGAGGTCGACTTTCGATCAGATTATTGCGCCGAATGATCTGGGGCCTGTGGGTCTGAATAATTGATATTCACGTTCCTTAATTTGTACGGGCTTGCAGATTCATGAGAAGCACATTGATGTAAAGAATTGCGACGCCCATCTATTGGAGAAATCACCAACTGGCTTGTATTACGTTTGTGCAAGTAGGAAATAGCATTATTGTACTCGAATATATGATTGCTGATAAGGTTCAACGTGGGGCATCACTTCTGAGGGAATGCCCTTGGGTCGGAAAGCCTAACCACCGAGAATACGGTCACCATTCACATAATCTATGTCAACTTCTTCGGTTATACTACGATATCGGGCATAGCGCAGCATGATTCCAAGTGCACCCTCAGATGAGGCAGTTGAAGAGGTATTCTATCAGGAGGATTACGAACCATCACATTAAGACGACTACGACAACTCCCAGAAAGCCAATATCAGCTCTCAATAGGGCATTGAACAAACCAATTGCGACAATTCCAGAGTTAGAATTGTTGAAAAGAATTCCATACCAACAAGCTATACCTGCAACCTCGAGACGGTTTTAGAAAACCCGGCAGATCTCAAAGAGGATTCAGGAACAGACTCAACTCTCCTAAAGTCGAGAAATTTTGAGTCGCCATATAGTCCTGCTTGTTCACGCATCCAAAAGGAAACTCAAGACTTCGCCATCACCTTATCAGAATACACAACATGAGTCCCACGGTACCCCGCCCTGGAGCTGCGAAATTGGGACCTCGTTCCGGTCTGGAGGAGTGGTTAGCAGAGGCGAAACAATGTCATTATTTACCAGAGTGGGCAATGAAACAACTTTGTGAGATGGTAAAGGAGTGCTTAATGGAAGGTAACACCCTTCCGAATCATCATTTTGTATCTTCTTGTACTGATCCTTCCCTCGACAGAGTCAAATATACAACCTGTCGCAACTCCTGTTACCATTTGTGGTGATATCCATGGACAATTTTACGATTTACTCGAACTCTTCCGTATCGCTGGTGGTATGCCGGGCGAGACAAATGTTCAAGCCCCCACCACTGTGATCAATACGGATGCGCTCGAACCACCTACCGAGATTACAGATCCAAAATTGAAGAAGAAGATACGAAGTAGTGACAGTGGTGTGGAAAGCGCAAGTGGAGGAGACGATGATGATGACGATGATGAACCTCGAGGACGACCACGTACTGCAGGTGGATTAAATCGTAGTACGAGTTCTGGAGTAGATTCTGGGATCAATGTTAACAACAATCAAGTCTCTGGAAATGGGAACCAAAATTTTATCTTCTTGGGTGATTTCGTCGATAGAGGATATTTTAGTCTGGAAACTTTCACATTACTTATGTGCTTGAAAGCTACGTAAGTGAATCACTTCATTTGGTCTGACCCATCTCTAACGATATTAGATATCCTGATAAGATTACTCTCGTTCGCGGAAATCACGAGTCTCGTCAAATCACGCAAGTATACGGGTTCTACGAAGAATGTCAACAAAAATACGGCAATGCTTCGGTTTGGAAATCTTGCTGTCAAGTTTTCGACTTCCTCGTCCTTGCAGCAGTTGTTGATGGAGAAGTTCTTTGCGTTCACGGTGGTTTGAGTCCTGAAATTCGAACAGTTGATCAAATTAGAGTTGTCGCACGTGCTCAAGAAATTCCTCATGAGGGTGCTTTCTGTGATCTTGTATGGAGTGATCCTGAGGATGTTGATACTTGGGCTGTTTCTCCTCGTGGGGCCGGTTGGCTATTTGGAGATAAGGTTGCTAATGAATTCAATCATGTCAATGGTTTGAAGCTTATTGCCCGTGCTCATCAACTTGTCAACGAAGGATACAAGGTATGCTATCTTACCTGCTAAGATGAGAACGGAGATATGCTAACATTTTTCAGTATCATTTCGCACAAAAATCTGTCGTTACTGTCTGGTCAGCTCCTAACTACTGTTACCGATGTGGTAACGTCGCTTCGATTATGAACGTTGGAGAAGATCTCAATCCTAAATTCAGCATTTTCAGTGCCGTACCAGAAGATCAACGTGCAGTTCCAGCTGGTCGGAGAGGTGCTGGGGATTACTTCCTTTAATTATACCACACGTTCTTTACTGTCGATACATTCTCCAATTTCAGGAGATGTATACTGGATATCCACTTAGGCGTTTGTTTTTTAAAGGTCGGCATTTTATGAAGGCGTCTGTTTGGTCACATTACCCCTGTACAACAATAGTTGAATCTGGTTTCTGTCTTTTGCTTTTTAATCTAAATCGAGATGATGGGTTTGGCTTGGCCTGATCTGGCTATTTGACACGGAATAGGTGTGGAATGAAAGGTATCTATGGATCTTAGACCTTATGAGTTGATGAGTTGATGAGAGATGGTTCAAGAAATACATGGCATGTTATATGAAGCGTAGCATAAGCATACAAGATGATGATACAAATTCGAGTCGTTGCATTTCGAAATTCTCAAAGTCATCTCTTGCAAAAACACATGTGAAAATGTGAAAATGGTCCAGTTCACCGCCAAGCATGTAGAGTAAAGGGCCTCCAATTGAATATCGAGGAAATTCGGGGACTTTTGATGTATCTATGCGTGCTAGCATCTACCTACCCCGCACAACCGTGCCGTTCTTACTTTGTGACTCAGGTTGATGTATGGATAGATGAGTCTTTTTTTGTTCGACATCAATTGTATTGTTAAGTGTTTTTGGGTTCGAACCTGGCTTTCTCTCGTGAACTTGTAGGATCACATTATATTACATTATCTCCTTGGGCAAATCAATCGTATACATCACTTCTCCCACCTACCTACATATATATATACATATATATTCCTCATCCATCTGACCGGAACCCTCGATTTTTCATTGACTTATTTATCTTTGGCAATTTTCCTCAGTTCCTCAGTTCCTGAAGTCCGATTCATAGAAAACTAAAGAAAAGAGAAAAAAAGCTAAGGAAAATGGTTAAATACTTCCCGTCTATCTCTCCAGAATTAGCGGAGTGGGCAATGGCTCAGCCGGTCTTCTTTACAGGCTCAGCGCCGACGTATGGGAAGCATGTTAATCTTAGTCCGAAGGGGTTGCCGTGAGTATCTGTTTTTTTTTGGTTTTGGGGAAGCTAGGGTGATGGAAAGGGGGGAGGAAGATGAGGTGTTGGAGACAGACGTGATATGGATGATGAGATGGAGGGAATGGGAGGGGAAAGCGGAGAAAGAGTAGAGGAAATATTTACTGATGTTTTGGTGATTAGAGACGCGACGTTTAAGATTTTGGGACCGAATAGTTGTGCTTAGTGAGTTGTTGTTCCCTTTCCTGTTTCTTTTTCGATGGGGAAGTGGAAGATTCGAAATTTTTGGAGGACTGCGATGATGTGTGACTTTAGTGGTCATTGATCTTGGTGATACGTGTGGTGGTGGGCTTCCTTTTTCGACTCGGAACTTGTGTTGTGGTGTTTCTACTATTTGTCGATTTCATGCACCTTGATATCGTCATTGTTTCTACTCGCGGCCTCCAAGTTTGCGGATGATGAATCTGATGCTTCAACAGTATCGATGCAACTGGTTCGGGCGTCGAGACTATCAGCCATATCTATGGTTCGTTCATTATTTTCCTTCTCCTCTGCTCTCCCCCTTCCACAAAAAGCAACCTTCTAAATTCACCATCTGCCCCTCACTAACTTCCTCCAAGAGAATAGTCGCGTAACAATCATGTTCTGTTCTTTCACCTCCTCTCCCCGCATTATGCGATTTTTCTGTACGGGACGTGTAGTCGAATGGAATACACCTGACTTTGCACCTCTATTGGCTAGAATGGGAAAGTCGAATGTGGATGGTGCGAGAGCTGTGATCTTGTTGGATGTCTGGAAGGTGTGTTTTCTTTTTTCTTCCACTGATTCTCATGAATGCATCTTATGATTTAGCGCAATGGAATTCTGCTCTTGACTTCAAGAAATGGAGTGTTCGAGACAAATGGGAGACATTCAAAAGAAAAGATTATTGACAGGAACATTAGGTCCAAACATCTTGTGGCTACGGCGTCCCCCTTCTTACGCCGCTTCCTGTTCAAATTGACAATCCATCATCTGGTCCCTGGACCGATCGTAAAACTCTAGGCCACTGGGCCGGTCAAAAAGTAGAGAAAAACGAAATGCATGATTACCAATTGTTGAACAACAGTTACTCACATGATGCGCTACCTGGATTGAAAAGTGCGCGCAAACAGAAACTGGGGAATAGTGCTATAAGAGTCAAGGTTGATGAGGCGATGTTCTGGGGAAGGAGAATTGTGAAGGGGGAATGGAGAGGTGTGATCTTGGGAGTATTGATGGGTTTGTTTATGGCGTTGCTAATGAGAGTATGGGGCAAGGAGGGAGGACTCGAAAGTGTAGTAGGGAGAGTAACAGAGGTCAGAGAGATGATGGGGAATTTGACGGGGAGGAATCATTTGGAAGTTGAGCTCTGAGGGAATAAAGCCGCTATACTTTCCTTTTCTCTAGTTTCGAACTTTTTTTGGAGCTCAGTTTGGAGATAGTCAATATGATTAGATACTCAGGTGATCTTACATAAAGAAGTTGCTCAAAGTTCAAATTGTATATCGATAGTAGACAAGTCCTTCCGTCTGCCGTTACCCATGGTAGACAAGATGTAACCTTACACGCGTCACCAACCAACAATCTAATCTCCCCATCCCCTTGAAGCCTTACCTCTTTCCTTCCACACCATCTCATCTTCCCCAGATCTCTCAAACGGTTTGTCATAAGCACACCGTCATTTTTCATTTTCCATCCCTTCCCATTGCAATTTTAAAATTGTCTGGTGATGGTGGCGTTGGTCAAGCTTTTTCGCCAAGCATTGCTTATTTGTCTATCTGGAACATTTTTGTCTGGGATTTCGCGGATATTTGTTCAAATTTGATTCAGATAGGTTTTTTGAATATTGATTGATTGGCGATGCTAGGCCTTATACTCGAAGACATCAGAGCCCACGATGAAAAAGGGTGCGGAGTTGCTGATACTACCTGAATACGGTATCAAGCTATATATCGATCCATCAAACTCGCAGCTTTCGTGTTTATCCCTGACAACGGTATCAGAAACAACATGTCGAAAGATAACATCAGATTTCTTCGGTCCTGTTTGCAGAATCAGAATTCTCTATACGGGGTCTTTCATCCAGGAGTTCATTTCATTAGATCTTAACTTTATTTTGATCCGTCCAGTACGAGAAGTCGGAGTGCTGCTTTGAAGGGATTCTCGTATTCAAGTTGCTGTTCCTGGTATTGAGTGGAAGAGAGAAGTTCGGAGGGGTGATGTGAAGGAAGGTGGACGGCTGGACGGTTAATGCAGCATGGTTGATCTACACTTAGTAATATTTGTTGATGGCTTGGCTATCGAAAACAAGGATGATAGATAGACTTTTCGGTACGCATTGTGGGTGTCACTTTAACTTGGTATATTATTGTTATTTTATTCAAATTTTAATAGGCGAAGTCAATTGCTCATCGGGCATTGTATCGCTCTGTTTCGAGGTCTTGTGATCTTTGTAATTAATATCTTCATCTCTTCAAATCATTTATTGTCATCTCGAGGGGGAAACGAAATTGCCGTTCACTGGTGTTCCTTTCCTATGTGGTTACCCCCTCGGATGTTTGTACAAAGTATAGTAAATGTGCAAGTGCTAAGTATGCCCTTTTGGTTAAAGATCCTCAATACATGCATGTAACCTTACTCATCAATCGCCCCAAAGTTCAAACGCCTTGATGCCGTCCGGATATCATCAGGAGACTTGTTCCTGACTGGTGGCTCAGGGTGGCTCACCCTAACATCTCGTATTCCATATCACAACCCTTACACTTACACTTGGGGACCATGAAAAGTATGGATATCTTAATTGGGGTAGGATATGGTATGCAGGAAAGATCGGGGTTGATTTCGGTTTATATTGGCTCTTCCTTTTGTTTTGATTTCTTTTGTTTTTGACATTGTTTACCCTCTTTCTGTTTTGCGTCTTTTTTTTTTTTTTACATAATTGAAGAGCTTGTGATTATTTCATCATCTTTTGATTCATACATACATTCAGTCTCTCGTTCTGCTTGTATCGTACGCATTGCACTTGTATTTCGAGTAGTTTACTCTTGTTCCATACCTCCATTCGTTACAGTCTTTTGCCCTCGGCTTTAAACAACATCACGATGAAGTACTCACTTATTCCACTCGTTCCCCTTTTCGCGGGTTTATCTCAAGCTGCAAGTAGTGATGATTGGGCTGGGAGATCTATCTATCAGGTTATCACAGATAGATATCATCGATCCTCAGATTTAGATGCTCCTTGTAATATTACAAATTATTGTGGAGGTACTTGGAATGGCATCACGGAGAATCTGGATTATATCCAGAATATGGGATTCACGGCCATTCAAATTAGTCCTGTCAATTTGAACATTAACAGTACGACGATTTATGGACAAGCTTTCCATGGATATTGGCAAACTGTAGGTTTTCTCTTGGCCGAGCTTCTCTCTGTTTGCATGCAATTGGCTTGCTATTGTGATAGCATGGAAAGTTCTAACATCAATATTCTAGTCTCTTTACGATCTTAACCCAAACTTCGGTTCAGCAGATGATTTGTTGAAACTTAGTGCAGAACTTCACAAGAGAAAAATGTACCTCCTAGTCGATGTCGTCGCTAGTGAGATGGCTGTTGACATTGGAGACCACAACATGACAGCAGGAACCAAGATCGATTATTCTGCTTTCTCTCCCGCTCCATTCAACGATGAAGCATCATACAACTCATACTGCCCAATCATCGATTGGCAAAACCTCACAGAATATCAAAATTGTTGGTTGGGATACACCGGAGTCGCAACTCCAGATATCAAAACGGAGAATAAAGAAATTGCAGCTGCACTAGGAACCTGGATTAAGGAGCTCGTCGCCAATTACTCCATCGATGGAATTCGAGTCGATGGTGCTAAACAAATCACATATGATTTCTTCCAAGATTTCGTCGAAGCGGCCGGTGTGTATCCATTGGGAGAAGTAGATGATGGTGATGCTGCTTTCACTTGCAATTATCAACAGTACACTGAGGGATTGGAGAACTACCCAGTTTATTTCTCAACCATTCGGGCCTTTACCGCTGGAAAAATGTCCGATTTAGTCGATATGGTCAAGACTGTGGGAGCTTTGTGCAAATCTCCACAATATCTTGCCAATTTCATTGAGAATCAAGATCAACCGCGTTTTGCATCTTACAATGATGACGAGACTGTAAGTTTTTTCCATTCATCATCTCATACCGAATTACTGACGCAAAACAGCTCGCAGCCAACGCAATGGCCTTCACAATCCTCGCAGATGGTATCCCCAAGTACTACTATGGACAAGAACAACATCTCCAAGGCAACTATTCTCCATACAACCGTCAAGCTCTCTGGGAAAGTAAACCAAGCACAACTGCTCCTCTCTACACTATGACAGCTACTCTCAATACCCTCCGTAACCACGCTATCTCCATAAACTCAAACTACATCACCAATTCATCCATCCTACTCCACAGCGACGATTCCACATACGCAACACGTAAAGGACCAAACGGTGTTCAAATCGTCTCAGTACTTTCCAACCAAGGTTCCAAAGGAGGAGCTTACACCCTCGCCGTCAACAGCGCCGCAGACGCTGGAACAAACATGACAGAAGTCATCACATGTAAATCATACATCGCAAGTGAAAACGGAACGCTCTTCGTCGAAATGGACAAAGGAGAACCAAGAGTCCTTTTCCCTAGCTACCAGATGAATGGAACAGGTGTTTGTGGATTTGACGTCGATGCTAGTGCGGGAACAGCAACAAGCACAGGAACGGCAACTGGAAGCGCAGCTAGTGCTTCGAGTACGAAGAAGGGAGATGCGAGTGGATTGAGGGTTGCGGGATGGGTGTTTGCGGGTGCAATGGGTGCATCTGCTTTGGCTTTTATGTAGAGGGATTCTTGGGGATTGAGTTGTGGTTAGGGGTCGGGCTACTACATGTAATGATTACTAGGTAGGTATCTGAGTGATAAGCTTGATGTCTTATGTGTGTGTGTATTTGTTTCTAGTTCGATGTACTGCGTGCGTGCATGCATGTATGATGGGATTGGATTGGATGATAGATATCATGCCGATATTTCTAGGAATGGAAGGTGGATTATGTGGAAAGGAAGAAAGGAAGAAAGAAGAAGAAGAACCTCGGAAATAAGATTATATCGACTTTTATTTACTTAACAAAAATTAATCAATTAATTATTTTCACATGATTGTTTTGTGAACTTCTATGTTATTTATTTATGGATGTTTTTCTGTAGATCTTCATAAAAGTGAAGAGGATGCATGCTTCGTTGTTTGCTTGTAGGTTGCATATTGACATATTCATGGTCGTCCTAATTGACATATATACCCGCATCTTACACTTCCAAGGTTACTTGTATGCTCAAGCAAGTCAGAACACAAAGCTCGGGATGGATGAATGAATGAAGAAACCATGACCTTTATCGTGTTATTCATCCAAGTAATCATTCCCCATACAGATAGAAAAGCGAAAAGAATTCGTTGTATTCTTACATCTTATCTTACCTACCTATGTAGATACGCCCTACCATATCATATCATATCATATCTCTACCCCATCTCATCAAGATCTCCAGACCACCCTAGCTCCTCGATAAGATCAAGGCACGTGAAAGGGTAACCATGGAAAGGAAAGAAGATCTTAGCGTCAGACTATCAGCGAAGCTACCTACCTCACCATCTCCCGCTTTCTCACACCCGTCTCCTGATTTGACATGACGTGATGTCATGCGATGTGATTGAATAGGATAGGATAGGTTAATCTCAGATCACATGAACGAAGGAAGGGAAAATGAAATGATTTTTGTTGCGTATCTGCAGTAGGAGGAACCTGGTCCAGCTGAAGTGGAGTTCTGGGAGGCGGGATTGGGGACTGGACTGGGGTGTTTACGTACATGATGTGTGTGATTTTTCGATTATGGTTGGTTGATGTTTTGTCTTGTTGAGTGAGTACTTGCTTGTATGTTGGTCGCGGTCTCGGATTAGAGAAGTGGTTAGATGGATGACTTTGTTCTTGGAATCGCGCTCGGTTTGTTGAGTCTGTTTATTTGGATTTGGTTGATTGGTCGATGGCGAGGAGATTGGAATTCGTGCGGGGGATTGATATTGATGGTAGTTCTATCGTTTTTGTTGCGAGAAGGGATATGGGGATTCCGTTTCAATTGGGGTTTTTGTTGTTGATTGGGAGAGTTGTTCGATATCGAGAATTCCTGCGAGACGGGGGTTTTGGATATATGGTCCAACTCTGAAGATTGAATCTTATGTTTTCAATGTTGGCGGGCTGCTCTTTGTCCATTTAATTATGTGGTAGAGTCTGGGCACAGTTGCATCTTACTTTTTGTTCTACATCCAGATTGTTTCTCATTACTATTCTGTACACATTTATGCTACCTCGAATGTTAATAGCATCTATACCTAGGGAGAAGTTACACAAGCCATGCTACCTGAGTAGTCTGCGGCTTTCGATTGGCAAGACGAAGCTGCGGATTGATGAATCAGATGGGTGCATCTGGACCGAACATGAATTGGAGAGCTCTTTCATCTATTCTTACCATTCGATAAAACTCTCTTTCAAATCCCTTCTCTTTGGAATTTTATTTGGAATTTACCCCGCAATTACCCCTCATTGTGTCTTTTATGGCACAATCTCATCTTCTAGCTATTGTTGTTATTTCCCTACCTAATGTGTTTCTCGACATAGAAAGAGAGCCGGTACTTTCTGTCATTCATAGTTCCCTTGAACTCGCAAGTTAATTCGACTCACAACTCCCAAATAATTCAAACCTCATAACACATCATCAAAATGACATCTCTCAAACCTCGCACCATAATAATAATCGGCGCCGGCCCCCTCATGTCCCGTAGTCTCTCTCTCTACCTCGCTTCTCACAATTGGCAAATCATTCTCATCTCTCGCAATCACTCCTCTCTTCTTTCTCTCGCCTCAGAAATCAATGATCTCAACCCCAAAGCACCCAAAGTCCTCGTCCACCCAGGCGATGCTAGTATCCCATCTTCTCTCCACAAAGCTCTAGATTGGGCTGCGGAACAAGTGGGTGGAAAAGTAGATGTTCTTTGCTATAATGCTGCACATGTGGCTCCGAGTCCTATTTTGGAATTAAAACCCGAGGTTTTGACGCAGGATTTTAACATTACGGCGATGGGGACTTTGGTTGCTGGGTATGTTTATTTCATATATATCACAATATCAGAATTGGATCACTGGAAGGAGAAACACTAACTGCAACTCTGCAGACAATGGTACATTAATCACGCCAACACCTCCCATATTCCCCAAGGCGAACATCCTCTTTTTCTTGTTCCCGGTGGCCTACTTGATAAATACCCAGATCCTAACATCTCCGCTCTTTGCGCCACCAAAAGCGCAAGCCAATGTCTTGTCAAAATGTTTCAACAAGTTATGGCGCCAAAGGGAATCCTAGTCGGCGCACCAATTGTAGGAGGAGAAGTGGTAAAAGAGGGGAAGATGTCTCCAGATCGTATCGTGGATGGGGTTTTTAGGCCATTTTTTGAGGAGAGAGAACGGTATGGAGCGAATGAGGGGAAGTGGGTGTTGGAAAGAATTTGGTTGCCGGAGGGGGGGTATGGAAGTACAGGGACAGGTGGGATTGGAGGAAATGAGAGTGGGAAGTAAGGATTGTGCTAATAGGTTGACAGAAGTTTGATAAGGGGGGCTTTGCGTGGAGTTGGAGGGACGGGGGAGAGGAGAGGAAGGTGCGGTACGAAATTGTGAGTAGTGGTATGATTATGAATTATGACTAATGTGATTTTTCAATTTGAGGTCTTAGGGAATTAAGCATGCTATAATCAGCAATGATGATGATGGCAATTTGTTTCCCAGACAATTGGAGAGTACCTGGAGTCGTTCTTATTTTCAACAATCTCCTCGCTCGCCATTTCAAGGGAAATGGTAATATTTGTATCTAGGATGAATGGGTATAAGGCCAAGAAGAAAACACTTCATCCCAGAATTGATGTGGGTATAGAGTTATGGAGTTCTGTTCTCATAGTTCTGCAGTGTTGATTTGTTACTACAAATTCATGAACACGATTCTTGACGTGCAAGATATCTTTCGCCCCTCCGCATATTCTCTACAACAATAAACAACAAGGCTGAAGATACCCGAACTGTTCTTGGCATGGAGCTTGTCACTAGTCTTGGTGAAACAATGAAATCTTCGTGACTAAGTGTTGAAATAGAAATACTCGAGTACTTGTTTGTACGATATCATGACATTATATTTATCAGTAAGATGAACCAGGCTTTTTCACAAATACTCTCTCTGATTCTATCATACACCTGTTTCTAATCAACAATCAATCGATCTGATATCAAAATTTAAAGACATCACTCAGTAGCCGTTAGTTTAGAAAAGGGTTTGTCCCTTTACAATGCCAATATCAGCACAGAGTCACAATGCTGCTAAATAACGTAAGATCGGCAGAGAACCACTGTATGTAAGGGGAGCGGGAGCCCCAAGATTACCGTGTTCGGGCCGTCAAACGAGCTTGTAACTTTTCTCCACATGATAAGCTTTTGAGTATTTGCGACTTTTTAAGGACGACATATCATTGTGGCTCTTGGGAGGGTTTTTAGATCACTGGGTATCATCTCATCAAGGATGTTTGATTCTTGAAAAGAAAAGATCTATGATTGAGAGTGGCTACGCAACCAAAGGATTATTATCGATTGGATATAAAACTCAATGACGAAAATGCAACGTCTACATATCTGTCAGACAAAAGCAAATGCAGATATATCGGCTTGACTTGCTTTCCAGATTGATACTTGGCATTGACGACATCATCCGATAGATGACTCCTTCGAGGTTTGAACCAAGCAATGCCCAAAGTTTCTTGAATCAGGGAGAAGCTGTCATTGATCATATATCACACTTTACGATTCCTTGGTTGATGAATTCCAAAATGCTTGATCTGATTTTTATCCTTGCCGTTTCATAATTTTCATTGGATTACCAACGTCGTTTCAGCATCGGACGTCTGGTGTCTGATCAACCACGGTTAGATTCTTCCTTCCTATATATCTACATGATGAGTGGGAAAAGAATAGAGCAAGACGTCAAAACATGAGGTCAAGGATTCCATGTCGTTTCAAAGAATGAAAATCCTAGTGGATTTGTCGATGATTTGGATATCAGATTGCTGATGAGCGGTATACACGTATCGTTCTTGTGAAGAATGGGAAATATTCTTGAGAGATCAAATGGGCATATGTTGATATTTATGCTGATCTTTAGTCCTGGGAGTTGGGCACTACTTGCTGTTTGAATAAAGCCAAGGGATATGTTCATGTATCATAGTTGATCTAAGAAAAGAACTCCCCATCTCTCATATTTTCTCATCTCCCATTGATTTCAGAGCTTTTCTTCATGAATTATTATTTCTATTCCGTAATTTCATGAGACACTTGCTCATTATCTCCTACATGAGTTTCTCCGATATTACGATCCTAATTCATTCTGTACTCCGATTTCAATAGTCCAATGAAGTCCATTTGTTGACGCTCCCTACAAAAATTCTTTCATACTCTCATTTATATCGGCCATCCAAATGGGTGGATTTTCTCAGTCGAGATCGTTTCTCGGCGATGCTATATCGATAGCATCAACACCTCTACGAAATAGTTTCGAAATAAGTTGTCGATCTCCTGTTACACCACGACGACCGTATTCATCGAACAAAGATGGGGCAAAAGGATTATATGTTGATGTCGATCGGTCGAGAGGGAGCTCAATATATGGTGATTCGAAATTTCTTCAAACACCCCGGAATTATCTATTAACACCAAACGGCCGGGGAAACATGAAATCAAAAGAATCAGATGATGAGGATGAACAATTCGATTCATATTCAGGTACAACTTTAGCTTCGCCAGCCGAATCGTTGACCTTTCTTCCACGAACTCCATTATACAATGTAGATCCAAATACACCCGAAATCACCAAGCTCGGCACTTTTTCCACAATAAATATAATAGTCGGCAAAACCGTCGGAGTAGGGATTTACTCCATACCCAGTTCCATTCTCCAATCTGTAGGAAGCGTAGGAGCCAGTCTTACATTATGGGTCATCGGATCTCTGATTTCCTTCTGCGGGCTCGCAGTATATCTCGACTTGGGGACTGCGCTACCAAGATCCGGTGGCGAACGCATATATCTCGAGAGGATATTTAGACAACCGAAAATGTTGGCAACGTGTGCATTCATGAGTTATGTTGTGCTTCTCGGATTTTCAACACCCAATTGTATCGTTTTGGGAGAATATATAATGTACGCCCTTGAAATTGATGCAAATAGGTGGAATGTCCGTAGTATTGCAGTAGCAGTCATTACACTAATATGTTTCATCCACGCTCGCTACCAACGAACCGGTCTCCGCATAATCAACATTCTGGGCGTGGGAAAAATGTTCTTCGTCCTCATCGTAATTCTCTCCGGGCTCGCCGGCCTCCTCATGCGCATCGGATCCTCTTCCTCCATCATCCCCCGCCGTCTCAATCTCATTTCTACAGAATACATCCCCGGAGCTCCGCAACACCTCTCTACCGCCCAACGAAACTTCTCCCACCTCTTCGCAAACTCCTCTACCCAACCCCACGACTACGCCACCGCGCTCCTCAAAATCCTCTACTGTTTCCGCGGCTACTCAACCGCTAATCAAGTCCTCTCCTCCATTCGAAATCCCATCCCCACCCTCCGCACCGCAGCCCCTATTGCGCTTTCCCTCGTTTCCGCTGCCTATATCCTCGCCAACATTGCGTATTTCCTCGTCGTCGAACTCGACGATTTTCGCTCCGCGGGAGTAGTCGTCGCAGGGCATTTCTTCCGAAATATTTTTGGGAAAGTGGTTGGTGAAAATGTATTACCGATTGCGGTAGTAGTATCAGCCTTTGGAAACATCGCCGCGACAAGTTTTGCACAGGCGAGAGTTAATCAGGAACTTGGGAGAGATGGACTCTTACCCTTTTCTAATTTCTTCTCGGGAAAAGAAGGGGAAGCGCCGATCCCGGGATTGTTTCTTCATTGGTTTGTCAGTGTGTTGGTTATTGTCGTGCCTCCGCCGGGAGAAATATATAACTTCTTGGTGGATATTGGAGGATACCCCGTTTCGGTCATCTCGGTTGCTATTAGTGGCGGTTTGTTGTATTTACAACTTACACCGTCGGAAAAATACCAGTCGCCTTTTAAGGCGAAGAAGGTATATATTGTGATTTTTATGCTGAGTAATTGTCTTTTGTTGATTTTACCATGGATTAAACCGGCGGAGGAGAAGGGCGATGAAAGGTTTCCTTATTATGCGTATCCCGTGACCGCATTGGCGATTCTGGGGAGCGGAGTGGTTTATTGGGGATATTGGAGGTTGAGGGGAAAATGGACGAGAGGGGTTGAAGGGGGGTATAGAGAGAATTTGTTGGGGGAGAGAGGGTATGCGGAAATAGGGAGGGAGGGGGGGAAAGGACTGGGGACAAATGATTGGAGGGAAGGAAAGAGAAATGATGATGTGGATGAGAGTTTGGGGGAGAAGCTGAAGGTCAAAGAGAGTGGGAATGCGACGGGCTCGGGCTGTGCGTGTAATTGTGCGTGTACGACGAAGAGAAATGTGGTTAAGCTGGGGGATGGTGAAGAGAGTTGAGTTGGTGATGGGTGTTTTGACTTTGATCTATGGGAGGAAGAAGATGGCATTTGCTGAGGATTCGGGATAAGGGTACATATACATAGCGTCGGCGTTCTGTTCTGCAGAGGATAATACGGAAGGAAATGGCATGGCCGGGGAATGATACCATAGACTATATTCTACGATCTTATACGTAAACCTCCTTTCTACAAACTTCGCGCAGATGATACATTGTGCCATCGTATTTTCTTGTCGGTATTCACTAATCGCACCAACGATCTTTCACATCTGTCATTGTACAGATGTACCACTAGGTATCTAGGTAGGTATATAAACTCCTCATCAACCCAGCTTTCCAGATTCCAATAATGTGCAATGCGCACATACAAGGATATATGGCGAGAATATCTATCCCGCCATCTCCCATCCTATCTTCACATTCCCTTGAATCTCAGCTTCCTCCATTTTTCGACACTCTCGTTCCGTATCCTCCTTCATTAGTATTGTTGTCGCTGTTTTTATTGTTGTTATTAGTATTGTTTTTATTGTCAGTTTTAACTCTAATCACGCGCTTTCCGACAAATCTTGTCGTTATCCCATAACACTATTCTGTTATTGTCAATCTCTTTACTATTGCCATTATACACTCGTCGCTATCAAAATTGAATTTTCGTAAACTTCCATATCATCATACAAAAGCTACCGTCACATTAATTCTCCAAATTTCAAGCTCGAAACTAGAGAGATGTTATGATCAGCTCATGGAAGAAAAAGGAAAGAGAGTACACAGACCTATCGATGTCTTCGTAGCCAGTAGGAAGTATAGTTTGTTGTGTTGGTGGTAAAAGGGAGGGGTGCTTTTACAATTGTTTATGGGGATTATTTTGCCGGACGGGAAGGATCACGGGTGATAGGAATGGAGAGATGGTGGATGAAAGATGAAGGTGTTGAATGTGTACATTCGATATTATAGCTCAGATAGCTTTATAGTTAGGGTATATAATGATCTCATTGCTTCTATGGAATGAAGATAAAGATGAAGATAGGGATTACCCTTCAGTGCATGGCGGCACGGCTGCTTGGCGGGGGACTTCTGATTGGAATTGATCTTTTTCTCTTTGCTTTGGAGGTTTGTTGCGAGCTTGGATGGAGATTCATACACTAATAAATACGGATCTTTGGTTTCTACATGTTTGTTGTCTTATCATGAATGATTATTGTCATTCTCCTTCACCAAAGCTCGCAAATCGGAAAACAGACGACATGTGAATTAAGGTGACAGTGATACTTATCTCACCACTGAAGCTTAAGAAACTTCTCCTGACCTGTCCATATAGGAGTTAGTATGCCCTCCCAGAGTCTGGATTTGTTGGACTGGGAGTTCTACATTGCTTTTGAGGTAATTTCATGCTGCGCAGTTGTGTATCTCGTGTCTGCTGTGTGGGTTCTTATATACAGGGCTTGGGAGTAAAAATGAGTACAGAATACCTAGGTAGGTAGGCATGCTCATGTCTGGATCAGTGAATGAGTGAATCTGTGGACGATGGACGTACATGAAAAGTGGGAGTTTGTATTTACTCCTTACTCCTTCTTTACATTTCCATTCACTTACACACTCTCATCTTGGAAACTCTGTATCTATATAAAAGCCTTGATAAATTGTAAAAAAAACTTTCATACGTAAAAGACCAATGGCCTCAATCAAGCAATTCATGTCGTGTCATTGGATAAATTTATTCTAGGAAGTAATTTTTAAGGTTTTGCGCGGAGTGAGCTGTTTTCCTATGGGAAAGAAGTGGATATCAACTAATTTGTGTCGTTTAAAAAACCTATAACGTGGTTTATCACCGAGTGGGCCATATCACCGAGTAAACCACTTTTATCTCAATTCACACCTTCAAACCTATATTATTCAATAATGATTGAATCAATTGATTAAAACTATTAAGAATCTAATAATCTAGAATCTATTACATTATTTTGACAGATTCTTATATTATAACCTGTCTTTCCACATTTATTATAATACCGAATAAAAAATGCTTCTTTATTAGAATTCCTTTCTTTTTGATACTTATCATATTGAATCTGAATATCAACCTTTTGTTGAGATAATATATCAAAAGCCTTTTGTTCAGTGAATACTCCTCCTTAATGCAATTGGGTTTTTTTTGTGCATCGATGCTTGCTTAATATCTCATTTGCCTTTCGAAATATACAAATCTCTACACTCAAAAGTATATTCTTATAAGCTAATTTCTTTGTACCTTTAGCTAAAGCTAATACAGTCTCGAATATAGATATAGGAAAACTTGATTGATATTGAGTTATTCGAGATTTCATTAAAGTTAATTGAGAAAAAGCTTTAGTTGGATTGTGAGGGGTTTGAGAGATCCATTGATCTAAATCGAAAGAGGGGGGGATAGATATACGAATTCGAATATCCAATTTCGAAAACACAGCATCAGGATCAAAGGGTATTAAACCTACTCCTCTGAACCCTGATTTCATATTCTGAAAAATAATTGATTCTTTGTATACAGCTTTAAAAGCTATAAAGAATTCAATCTTCGAAATATGATTGATATATATCTTGATAAACTTATCAATTTGACCACCATATGAATGTTTTAGATTCCTAAAACAGTCTATATCAAGTAGTTGAGTTAAATAACTTGAATATAATAGTAAATTCAAGCATATAATATTATTCTCTTTATAATATACCTGAAAAGTTTTTGTTCCATAGCTTTTATACCCATCTAATATCAATATTCAATATCTGCCCTTTCTTTGATTCTTAATATACTTATCGAAATATTTCAACCATTCTAAATCTGTTTTATTATTTGTTTATTTATTAGATATAGGTTTAATAGTTCAATCCACAGAAAGATTGGTTTCGATATATCAATTGGAGAGATAAACTTGTTCCTGAATTATTAGAAATGGGGGAATAATTTTATCCTTTCCATTTCCACATATTATTACTGTAGTTCATTCTCGATTGCCTAACTGTATTGATTTATTTCTACTGTATCTTTCGGTATTAATAATAATTATTGCTGTAGATATAATCCCCATTATAAAGTCTGTTTCGTTGAAATTGTAGAAATCGCCATCCAAAATGCTATATTTCATTTGTATATTTACAATTATTCAAAACCAATCTTCAATAAGCTTAGAATTTTTGTAAAGAACTTTTTGGAAATTATAAATATAACTAAAACATATCTTTAATTCGATTTGACATTATACAAATCGATATGCCCAGAGTTTTTTAATACATTTCAAACCCCTCGATTTAAGAATATAATTTGCTATATCTTCTATATTCTTGATATTGAATGGAAATCCTCTTGAATCTATATCAAGTATATATTCAATAATTATATCCTCTTCCAATTCTATAATTTTATAGTAATTCGCTCGAATCTTTATACATAAAGTTAAATTGTTTATTCTATGACTGATTATTGTGCGAGGTATATTATATAGTTTAGTAATCTTTTGAATACTTAATTTTTTATCTTTTTGAAGAATTTTAATGGCTAAAAATAAATTTGCTTCTTTATTTATAGATTTTATAATAAATAATTAATAAAATGTGTGTTGAATATGAAGAATGCGAATTGAGGTGAAAGTGGCCTACTCAGTGATATGGCCCACTCGGTGATAAACCACGTTAAAGTTTTTGTCATCGTTGGACTTGATTTCCATCATTCTTTCTTTAAATTATTCAAACATTTTCATCACTTCAGCATACACCAGATAAAAGGTGATATGAGGCATGATCCTCAGATTTGGTTCACTCATTGCATCAAAGTAGTGGAAGATAGGCCCCTAGACCCTTGTGAGGTCCTGAATATAATTTGTAGAGCTTTAATGATCTCCGCCTAAGATTATTTACAGATTTATATATCAACGATTCAGATTCTAAATCTGAAATCCACTTCCCGTCTACTCCAACTTGAGTGCGGAGATACCTGTGAATCTATCGCTTGGGAAGTCAGCATTTTCTTGCTGAGTCAGAGGAGTATCAAGTGCATGAACCAGTGCATTCTTAGTGAATCACTTTCAGCTCAAAGC
Source organism: Botrytis sinoallii (assembly GCF_014898435.1). NCBI lineage: Eukaryota > Fungi > Ascomycota > Leotiomycetes > Helotiales > Sclerotiniaceae > Botrytis > Botrytis sinoallii. The sequence continues at coordinate 390,939 of NW_024066029.1, read as the reverse complement.
CTAGCATCTCGCTTACAGTTCTTCTTGCAACCAGTGAGCATAAAAGAGGTTTGTAGTTGGGAAGGTAAACGAACCATATGGATAGATAGGCTTGATCTCCCGACCAACGATGGTTGAGTGCTGGGTAATTAGATGTGGTAATATCAGAGATATAGTTTGAAATGGCTATCAGAGAATCGATCCATGGAAATGGGAATGAACGAGAAAGAAATCGTTGTTGTCAAATCCTAGAATCGTTGCAATTTGGAAAGTTTTTATTATCATTCGTGAACTCCAGATGACAATGTCTTCTTTGCTTCTTTTGAACATTGAATTTGATCAAAAGACTTGAGAATCATGAAAACCTAATTGGAACTTCGCACAGATTGATACTCGAAGAATCAAACAGTTCTCCACGCCATATCCCTTGCTCCTAGCATGCTGCAGGTGTTTAATCATCTTTGAAAATTTTAGAAGAAGCCTATAAATATAAAAAAGACTTCAAGATAATGAGAGGAGTGAATGACCAACCTTGGAGCTTTTCGATTCAATCAGAGACTAGAACAAGGTTTCTTTTTCACTACGGCCATTATTGAGTTAAGTCCATCAACAAGCTCAATACACAGCTACTGCATAATATGAGTCTAAAAATGCCTCCCATGGATATAAATTCTTTCAGTCCTTCAAACTGGATTCCTCGCACTTCCCACCGTGCGCTGTATTCTATCCAGGATGGTCAAATTGTTTGGATTCTGAGTAACCAAGATGTCTTAGTGTTTCTATAATCTCTTTCTGAAAATTCTTGAACCCGGCCGACTTTTGCCCTGCAGGTGATGATAGTCGTGGCTGTTTATGAATGTTGTCAGACTTCTGTTTTACTACCGAAATCACAAATTTCATTGGAATTTGTACTACATGATATTGGAGGGAGTACATGTAACTATCTCAATGTCTACAGCAGTATCAACAATGTTGCGGAACAATCCAGATTTAAAGATCCCTTCTTTGCCTTTGGCTTAAATCTTGTCCGGTAGTCAGTGAGAATGGAAAGAAAGCTTTTCATTCTTTTTATATCTGTATCTTGGATTTTCAGACTTGCAGAGACTCTGAAAATGAATTAGCTCTTGAGTCCTGGGGAATCAGTATTTCAAATGTTCAGCAGCACACTTCTCGGAAGAGCTAACTCAATCTCATACGTGACAGTGCTTCTATCTCTCGGGATTATAAGTGAATGCCCTAGAGAAACTCGCAGTAATGTTATCGTTATGACGCATTGAACTGCTCGCTTTCACTGTCTCTATCTCAATTTGTTGTCGGCGGTATTGATGTTGTCACTCATTTTTACGACATCTTAATTTCAACGATCGGAGATTTTGTTTCTGTACGAGAGGGACACAATAGAGGCTCCGTGGGCAAGATGATAAGCGATATTCGACATAAACCTTGCATGAATCCGGAACGCTACTCTTTCTGTTGCTTTAAAAATTGAGAATCTCATGATTTAAATACCCACCGATGATTTGAATTGAACTGGGGTTGGTTGCGAAGATGACGCACAGGGGAGGAACTAAATCTAATATGGCCATACTGAGGTTCTTTGTTGTAGTTTAGGTGTATAAATTAGAGTCTTCACAAAATTTCAACGCTAAATAGCAAGAATCCATTCAAGACGACTACAAAGGGGGAGTGGAGGAGAGGTTGAGATTGCTTACGATGATGATTCAACTCGGATTAACTTACAAATAGTCAATGGTGCCCGACAGGAACATCCATTTCTGCAGTCTTATTTATTGCATTTGTCAATTATATTAGTCACTGCTGTCTATTCTAACACTTTCCTTATCCTGTATATACTATTATGTCTATGTGTATAATCAAATATGCCGGAATTGAGAGACTTTCTGCTTAATGATACGAAAACAGCTTCACTGACATAAACTCTTCTGTCTGGAAAACTCCAAGCCTCTTTTTCCAAGCTAGGATTTAATAATATTGGCTACGGTTCTAGGTAGCAGTCATTTTCCTATCTTATATAGTTGTTACATAGGGATGGTCAGAAATCATTCTGCAAGAGGTGCATAATTTAAGCGAACACGATCTCTAATTTAGGCTTTCATAAATCCTTTGGTGTATAAATGGGTCAGATCAGAATGTGTTCGCTAGCAGAAATTATTGAAAATAGCATTTATGCGTTTATGAGCTCGACCCAGCTCTTTGAACCGAATGAAAGCGTATTAACCAAAACCTTTTCTCGACAAGCGAAACTTTGTGAGAATCCATGATTTCGGACAAGATCTCGCAATTTCGAATTTTTACTGCCATTTGTTTCGAATACTCAGGTGATGTCTCTCAGAAGTTTATCATCGTCATCAAAATATATCTATGAAGTTGATTGTTTCCATTCACAAATCGTGTACATTCCTCGAAGTGGGTTTGTTTCCATGTTCTTTTCGGATGCACCGTGACGTTCCAAGAACACCCCCTTTCTCGTCTATTAATTGATAGTTCTAACTTAAGCTACAGATAAATAATACTTGGCCATATTTCCTGTTAAATATGTTAAAATTTATAAATTCTCAAGATGAAATGCGCAAGATGCACAAATTGGCTCTCTAAAGCTGGATGTCTGTGGTAACAGGAGCAGGGCCTGTATGAGTCATCGATTGTATCTCTAGTTAGACTCATCTTCGAATAAATAAGTTCAAATTTCCGGGTCTTCTCAGCTTCCAAAAACCATATATTGAGTGGATATACCACTGATACTTTGAGCCCCAGTGTCACCACTGGGAATTATACTTCACCAGACTTTACGGCAGTTGAAGTACTCTCAGGTAGTCGAGTCTGATTTAAATAGCGATAGAACGGGATTTCAGCGTTTTTGAAACCGTGCCTGGGTCACTGTCATTTCAATCCGTGTTATTAAGAACACTATCATCACTGTCACACTTGCGTTTCAATATCTACCCACAGATATATTTGTGCCACTCAATCTTTCACCATACGCCTTGAATACCAGTATCACAAGCAGATTTATACTTTCATATTAGTCAGTGAGGTCAATGTGAGGTCATTTCTTTTTCAAACATTTCTGGTATTCAATATTGCAGCTTCCTGACTTCAGAAATTTAGTTGTCTTAAATAACCGAATGACACGCGACATCGAACGAGCTTTTTCAGATCAGATGGATATTATAAGAGTCCGAATTGACATGTCCGGAATGTTTAGTTCATTCTTTTGAATAAGTTATCTTTTTAAAACCAAGTCTAGCTACTCGTAAACATAAAACCACAAAATTTCAGTCCTTTGCTAGGCTAGAGTTGGCAGGCTAATAAATGATTTCCGAACGCATTCCCTTTCTCCATCTCCATGGCTGCTTAAGTGATTCTAATGACTTTGAATGAAGCTTAGATTTTTAAATGCCAAGTGTGAAAATGGCTTTCAAGTCATTGTATGAGGCCGGAATTTTGGAGATACTTTTGACAACCTGACTATGATGTGGTTTAACAGATTGCTCTCGAGATATTTAAGAATAATCTATCTATCTTCTGATCCTCGAAGAGGGGAAATGAAACCATCTTATTATCAGATGATTAACCCTATTTTCTTTTACTGTTATGTTTCATGAAAATCTGCGTTTTTATTATTATTTCTCGTAACTGCAGGTTGGGTGGACAACAGGAGTTAATGTTCTAGAATCCACGATTTTAATCATGTTGACCACCTCGCTTAGAGAAACCACAACCTGTCTGATATGTCGTGAAGTCTAGAAGAAGAAGCGGTATGCAGATGTGCCGCAATACAATCCGATAGCTGAGAGTGGGTAAGAAGTTGTATGAGGATCTTGCGGGCTGAGGGTGAGCTCGACCTCTTAAGTAGGCCAAGATACTAGCGAGACGTTGTTAAGTAGTCTTCAATTCCATGCTATATAGAAGAAATAAATTGAGGAAGTTCGATGTCACCCAGAACTCAAGAAATAGCATTGAAATTCTTCGACACGGAAAGCTGGTGCTTACCCTTTTTAGGATGGCGAGGAGCCGCTAATACAGCAATGATGTATATTTCCCATTGAGGTATCATCCTGACCCTGGTTTGGCTACCACCTGAGGCTTTCTTGCTACCGATTTGACGTTGATCTCGTGTGTATGAGATGATAGTGTAACGAAGATGACTGTCCCCATCGCTCTCCATAGCACTGAGTTTGGATAACCCTACATGAACGTAGCGTGAGTCACAGGATCGACATGTAGATAAGTATCTAACTGCAAGCACTGAATTAAAACCTGATAGTGCAATATACCATCTTACTTTATCCATAATCATGGCGATCTCGATTTCTTATATAACACTATCTAGAAAAACTACGATCAAGCGCTTACCTCATTATTCCACAATTTTTGGAGCAGAACAGCTCAGAGTCCATCCGCTTAAGTTTTTTGTCCAGAGCTCTCTTAATTCACAATAATCTGCTTATTTAAACACCCACAAGCTCTACACGTCTTTTCCGATATGTGAATTTTATGAACGTTAAATCTGCTCCAGAATTTGGACAATCTCTCTCGCCGTAGCTTAAGATTCCTAACAGTTGATTCCGCCATTCAAGGGCGATAATGTTACATGATCTTTGACCATATCCCATCACGGAGAATAGAAGTATCGTATAATAGAACAGTCCCAACGACAATGAAGACTTGATAGCCGTGTTGTTATTTCTTTCGACCGTTGTTATCTGCTAGACTGTGGACACAGATAATTTGCAACCTAATTGCCGACAAATTTGGCCCATATAAATGCTTTACAATGCCCATAGAATCGACAACATCATCAAGGACACATAGCAGCAACATTTCTGGCCTTTTCCACTGATAAATCTGCAGCTCTAAATCACAGGCTATTCTCGTATTTTATATTCATCCATCCTGTTCCCAAGCCCAACTTTGAGATCTATTCACTCCCCAGCAATTTCATAGAAACATGTCCACGCCTCTTTGTTCATAAGATGAAGTGTGCCATTCACTTACGAACTGTTGCCCTCTCATAATACTGCGCATTCTCAAAATTGAGCTTCCTTTAGACCCACTGTGATATCGAACAAATCTCCTCTCACTTATATAAAAGATCTCTGTATGTTCCTTGTGATATCCATAGACAACTTAACAGTTACATGCACACTGGGAAATGATTTTCCACTTTGAGCCCAACTAAGCCTACAATCACAACTCCTATCCACGATTGGAAAATCACGAAAGTCATACTTTTTTAGGGAGGGTATCATACTCTCTGGACTTCAAAGTTCTTGAGACGATAACCACATTATTGTTGTCATTACTTGAGGTTTCGTCAAAGTCAGAATGAGAGAAGGAAGCAGAATACGCAGTCCCTGACATTAGAGCGATGAATACAGACGAGAACTATGGAGAAGGAATACTTGCTGTAACACCTCCAGTACCAAGTCATATGCGTTCTCCTTTCGGATCTTCTCGCTCGGAAGCTCTGGATGAGAAATGAAGATCTCTAGGAGAGAACCTTTTTATAGACGCGAAATCTATCCAGACTCAGTTTCAACGGAATACAGATTCACCAATCCATTCAGACCTTTATGTTTTCCCCCACATGCCCGCAGTTTCTTTAGGGGTCCTGGGCTGTAATTAACCACTCCATCTCCTTTCATGCTCGAACAATCCACGGATTCTCACCCCTAATAATTACTTCTCCATCTATAATTGCTCCCTTCTCCTCTCTATAGAAAAGATAATGCTCATTCAAAAATTTCACCACCGCAGTAGGGTGAAGCAACTCCCTCCAGCCCAGATTTACGAAGTAACCTGGTCTTTCAACGTATGGAAAGTAAGTAACGCCTGTCTGTTATTAATCTAGATGCTACAATACGGAGATATTCCTGTATCAGAAATAACAAGTAACTTTTATCGTTATATATCTTTATCACTGTCAATTTCATATCAAAATATCGCAAACTTACAAGCGACTATTTAAACCGCAAACCAGAAATTCAACGCGACTGTAGCGAAAACAATCATACTTTCTCGGGGGCCCCTGGACAAAGATTAGTTCCTGGAATTAGTCGTAGATACGAAGAGCAGAACAGATATCCAATATAGCACTTTTATATACCTGGGTATCTCGAATCATAAGATCGCTGAACATTACGTCTCCATGTTCGGGTAGAATATCCACATTCCATAACTTCAGATCTTTCGCTCCCGAATCTCATCATCTAGGAGTTCTCCCCCCCTCCCCCCTATAAAGATACGATGATCTCCCTTCCAAAGAAATCAAAGAATAAAGCGAAGCATGAACAAGGAGCACATGGGATAAATACATCCCTCAGTTGTGATTTCATTACTCTCAGATTTTACAGGGCATTGGTTTGAGATAGGCACAATTTCGAATTCTGGGATTCCGGGGTCAGCTTGGAGATAATTCTCATTGTTATTTAGTTGAGATTTTGATTATCGTTGTTGATACTCATGAGTATCATTTCATAGATTTTTAACAATACATCATAAACAGATCAAAACAACAACAACTCACTACCTAAACATTCAAACTCCTCTAGACACAAAAAACAAAAATATAATCTACCAGCTACCATCCAACGAACATCCTATCCCATAAAAATATCCATACGACCAAATTCAAATCCTATGTCCAAAACACATTCGTCGAGAAGATTCCTCATTCTCGAGCGTGTGAGACTCTATAATTGCATGAAGAAAAGAAATCTCCGAGACTCACGAGAGAGATCTTTTATAGATATGAGAGATACGTATACACAAGAATCAAAAACTGCACATAGGGGAATTTTAAGTTAGATATTCTCTGCGGAGTGTATTTGGAAGTAGATACCTATATGGAAAAATAAGTAATCTTACATCAGCCGCAATGAATAAACTAATTCACCGCCTGACTTCCACCCAACTTCCCTTTGCAATCCCTCCAACTAGGTAGATAGGTATATAATACCCTCCGAATAGACGAGTTCATCTATCCATATTCTCCTCTGTCGAACAACTCAAGATGGCATAGGTCTGCTTTTCGAAAAGGAAACACAAATAGTCCTATCACCCTGTCAACTTGCTGCTCTAGATAATACCAATTATCTTCAAGGATACCCGTGGACGTAATTAGGTATACAAACCCGCGCATTCCCACAAATAGAAAAAGAAGAGGAGGGGTATAGACTGTAATCTTATAGTTTCCAATGACAGTAAAAGTCAAGTAAGATCAAACAACAAATACAAAATCCTTTTTCGCTATTAACTTCCTCCGTCCCTCCCTCTTTATCATTATCATCATCAAGACACGAGTACTCACCGAAGAGATCAGAAAAAGCTGGGTGGTAAGAGAAATAGGGGAAAATAACCAAAGGGAACAACCACCATATCAAATCTCACAATGAATAGGTAGGTAGGTAGGTATACCTAGGTATCCACAATCGTCCCAGTTCTTGATTGTGCCAAAAGGTGCTCTTGTGAGGAGTGGGTGGTCGAGGAGAATAGAAGAGGATGGGTGGGGTGGTATTTATATTGTCCACGGGTATGGTTTATCTTTTGGGATAGGTACCTAGGGATTTGATGATGCTATGATGGGGGGAGAGATATTGGGAGGTAGTTAGGATGATGAGTGAATTACGATTAGGTGATCTTCCTACTTGAGGATAAAACCAATATCATCCATCTACCACTCGATTCTTTGTCACTTGAAAATTAATAGTAGTGAATACTCAGGTAGCCAGCTCTAAATACCTAGGTATGCATGACATAGAATCAATCCACCAAAACCAAAAAATGCAAAGCGCTCAAAAACGAATCTTCAATTCATTCCATTCATTAACCTACAAGTCATTATTTGGCACGCGCCACTCCATTTATTTTACCCATTCCATTATGCAAAAAAACCTACCTCCGTGTGTATATGCATCCAGTGCCCAATATGCTCATCCCTCAAATACAACCTCCTCTCCCATAATTCTATTTCACCCCTACCTAGGAATCAACCCAATCTGCACGCCCTTCGCACTACAAAGCGTCAAGGCAAGTTGTTCTCCCCACGCCGTCCCATCTCTATCTTCTATGCTTCCAAACTCCTGCAACAGTCTCACAATCGTATAGCTCGCTTCCGCCAGCGCAAATTGTTGTCCTACACAGATTCTCGGTCCGCCGTTAAATGGGAGGTATCCCCAACCGGGTCGTAATCCTTCTTCTGGGGCCCAACGCTCTGGTCGGAATTCCTCTGCGTCGGGACCGTATATATCGGTCCGACGATGCATAGTGTAGGTTGACCATGCGACGGCTGATCCTTTGGGAATAAAGATTGGGGATTTGCGATCTGGTCCGCCGCCGACAGGAAGAACGGTGTCGCGGGCGGCGAAACGGGCGTTGGCTGGAACGACGGGGTAGAGACGGAGAGCTATTGGTGAGTGTTAGATAAGAGTTTATAGAGAGTCGGATAATGTAAACTTACATTCGTTTAGAACGTATTTCATATACTTCATTCCCTTTATCGTCTCGTAATCCGGTTTTTCGCCACCCAGCTCGTCAACTTCAGCCTGTAACTTTTCCCAAATATCCGGTCTGCGCGCAAGAACATGAAAAGTATTGCTGAGTAAACTTGCAGTTGTGTCTCGACCAGCGAGTAATATATTAAGTAATTCATCCCTCAATTGTTTAGGATCTCTTGTTGCTTTCACCATTTCTGTAAGGAAAACGTATCTACCAGCTCCATCACCTTCTACGGCCTTTTCTTCTTTCGCATCAATTTTAGATAGCGCATCGTGGACGATTTTGTCGACGAATGAATGTACGGTTTTGCATGCTTCATCAAGTTCAGAATCGCGCATGAAACTTGATAGCTTGCCCATTGAAAATCTTTTCTCTACTTTCATTTGACCGAGATCAAACGATGATCCAAAATTTTGTTGTTCGGAGCCTTTAATACTGGTGAGTGAATGAACTGATTGACCAAAAAGGAAGTCTGTGGCCGTGTCAAGAGTTAATTTGAAGAACAATGTCTGAAGATCGAATGTTGCTCCATCTCGAGGAATCTGCGAGAAGAGAATTTGGACGTGTTTTTCAAAGATGTTAAGATCTGCTACTTGAGACTTATTGAAGTTTGGTCGTACTAAAGCCTAATATTGAATCAGTATTTGGATAATCTGGATAGATGCTTCCATATCATACCCTTGAATGTTCCCACTGTGGCCCATCTATACAGAGGTTAGTTATAATACGGAGATTATAATCATCACATGACAAACCTGTGGTAAAAATTCCTTCACCAAGAAGAGGTGCAAAAGCTACCCGTCTTCCTCCTAAGTCATAGTCCTTGAACTTGATTGAAAGTAGTGTCTTGATATTTTCCGGTTCGATGGTGTTGTAGAAATTGAATCCCATCATTGATAGAACGAAGGTATGTCCATTGTCCCTGTATCTTTCAAATCCGGTCTTCAGCCTTATTTTCTGTTTGGATGAATTGATCTGAATTTTGTACATGTCCCATCCTATAATACGTTCGCGTTGAGGTACTCTGTGAACTGGCTTGCAGCCATGTTCCTTCTGAAATCGTCTTGCAGAAATATACTTTGTGATTCTGTTGATAAGAAAAGCTGCAACAACAACAACAACGAAGAAGAGGCCATGATAGGCCATTGGAGGAAGAGTCGAAGGGGTGATTGAAACGATGAGATGAGGCTTGAGATGATGAAGCAATGAGATAGATTTGGAGATATTTCTCGGTATTTAGATGGAGAGATTGAAGAGGTCGAGGCTTATTGAATGTACATTGATATAAGCATTGAAAAGGCTGAGTTCCTAGAACAGCTGAGATTGTGGAGGGGGCTGATTGTGATTGGAATCTATTTGACGGGTTCGGACCATTCAACCAAACGTTTGCGTCAAAGTCTGAAGTTTGAAATTTGAGAATTGAAGATGTTGAAAGAATTGAAAGGATTGATTACGCAACCAATGCTTGATTTGTTTCTTTTCATTTTGCTCGTCGACCCACAAGACGTTGTCTTTCATATGTCAAGGATACTCATTCGTTCAATAACGAGTGATTCATGATCTGATCATGGGTTCGAAGGGATCCTTGTTTTGATGGAATGCCATAAACGATGCATCAAGGGAGAGTGATTTGCCTCAATCGCTTGGAAGGGGATTAAGGTATCATTGAAGAATTCCAACAATTCATTTGTGTATCAGATCTCATTTATCATCCTAGCTGGCTTACCGGTATCTGTATTGTGCAACCATGTTGAGCATCTTTAGATCTCACGTACACGTTTCCTACTCTTCCTATTGGTGTTGTTAGGATTTCGTTTCATCCCATTTTGGTTATGGTAGTAATCCCATCTCCACGTTGGCTTGGTTGAGGCGAACACATCTGCGTATTCTGCTATCCGTAATAGTGGGAGACAACATGCACTGATCATAAGCTGGCGCCATCAGAGTGAATCTTCATGTTTGATTGTGTACGAAGTTACGAAGTTACGAAGTGGGATGTAAGATCTTTGTTATTTGGTTGGTCAGATTACGAAGTTATGAATACAAGATTACCTCGGTTGCTGACTAATTTAGTTTCAAGTTTCTGATTCGTGAATTTCCTGTTACTTCGGCTCCCTGACCAGGAATAGATTATGGCCGAGATCTGCTTAGTTCTTCGGACAAAAAATATTGCATCTCACATTTTTTACCGAACGAACGGTGTACTGGTATATCTGGGTATATTCCTTTATTGCATAATTCCCTAAGGAGAAAGATTTTCATCATGAAATACATAAAATGCATAAGACTTCCCGAGACTAGGTTCATACATATACGTAGCGGGCGTCAATTGACGATGCGAGTGGACAACAGTACGAGTTCATTATTGGTTTCTTGGTGGCGGGATTCATTTCTTCGGTAGTGTCAAACTAGCAGAAACCATCTTTCTTCGAGGCGAATAAGATCAGGGGTTTCATAAGATTCGAACATTTCGCTCTTTCTGAAGATTCTGATTCGGTTTCTTACGCCAGATTAGTTGTATTCGCAATTCACCTTTGTGGATTTTTCAGCAACGGCCGGGTTGAACTATAAGATTCGATTTTCTTTTCTCGTTGGCCGTTCGGACAGTCCGGAATTCAATAGTTAGAATGAAATATGGATTACTGCTGAAAGACGATCATTCTCCACAGATGTCATCCGGGACAAGGTTCGAGAGCAGTGGAAGTCGATGTCTTCGTACATGTTTGATTTAAGCAAAGCTGCTTGTCTATATGCGATTTTCCCCCTGGATTGCCTGCAAAGCTGTACTTTGATTTTCCGTTTCCAGCATATCATGTCCATGCAATTTGGGTCCGGCGTGAGGCCAGTAGCAAAGCAGATGCAGGACAAAATCGATGGATTGGAGCTCAAGAATGGTTTGTCCATCACTTTTTTGGAGGAGAACAATTGCAACTGTTATTTTCCGGATCGTCGCATGAACTGTGTTGTTGGGATCGGCGAAGTTGCTTTTCAATCGGTATTGAAAGGCGTTCCTTCACTCGGGCCCTGTGAGACATTTAGAATTATTGCCGGTATTCTCTTGCACGAAGGGACCGAACTTACCGATAACACAGGTAGGCCGAGACTGTCAATTTTCCGTCTGCAAACGAAAAAATGGTCGTCTTGGAAGAATTTGGAAGATTCTTTGAAAGCACAGTCGACAAATTCTCCAACACTTGAAATGGGAATGGAATGTTTGGTTACAGCCACTGTTTTGTTGAGTCTGAGGTGTCACCGAGCTGCAGTCATTATCTGGGTGTGAGATGTGAGATGTGAGTATTTCTCCGATTTAATCAATGTAGCCAATGTGCAGATTTCATCCAGTCGAAACGGCGGTACACCAAATCACGCAAAGAAAACCAGACATTGAAACACTGATATTTTGGTTTGATATTGGTGTCAGTGTAGGAGGTAGCCTTCAGTATTTAGTACTCAGAATATAAAAACCGTTACATCCAGACATTTTAGAATATCATTCAAAATTCGAATATAAATGATTGTTGTTCAATTTGACATCGACTATGAAGAGAATACACATGCTTGATGGATCAAGGGACGTGCGTTAGACCAAGGTCAAATCAGAGCAGAGGAACGGTTTCACTACATTATTATAGCCAATTAAAACAACACCATTCACTCAGAAAAGTGGAGAACTACCTTAGCGCTTATCGTGATTGACTACAAATGGAGTCAACTTCACTCTCATTTCTTGATCTTCTTTCTTACTCCAACAACGACAATTATCATCTTTCGATAATCCAAAAACTTCACCTACGGGTCATAAGGCCCGTTAAAAAACTATACAACAATGCCGGTCGCCGCTACTACAACAGCAACCACCGGACGTCAATCCACCATCGGATTCTACGCACCACAGCAATCAGTCTAGTTCGAGTAGTCTTCTTGATCTCCAGAGTTCTTCGCTTTGGGATCAAAACTCTACTCAATTATTCCATGAATATGATTTCGGTTTCGATGTAAATGCTCAATGTTCTATTTCCTCGGCAGCAGATTCCTTGTTTCCTCTCGATGCATTTACTGCCCCAGCCCAAGAAGTACCTTTCCAGAATTCCCCTGACTGGTACTTGCCACAAACCGATTCTTTCGAATTCCTCACATGGAATGATCCGTCAATAGGAGGAGATTTATCACTTGATTCTTCTTTTCCCATCGCCGCTGGTGCCTCTATTGGTAATGATAATTTCCTGGGTCAATCGGATGTTGGATCCATTGACAATATGTCTCAATCCCATTCATTTCTTGATAATCAAACTCATCGGGGTAAGTTCTGATTCCCACTTCTAACATCATTTAACATTACTAACATATCTCCAACAGCAATATCCACCGATCAATCTTCCCCTGCCTCTTCAAATCCCAAATCAACTTCCTCGCCAACTCACTCATCTCCACCTTCACCCCCCTCTCCCAAAACTCAAACTGCAACCAGTTCTTCATCCACCATATCACGAGTTGAAAAACGCAAGCTAAACACTTTAGCTGCTCGTCGATATCGACAAAAGCGCGTCGATCAAATGAGTAGTCTCGAGGCTGCACTCAAAGAAGTCGAACGAGAACGAGACGCCTTGAAAGTTCGTGTTGCGAAATTGGAGGGTGAGACGGATATTTTGAAAAGTTTGTTGAGTAAGAAGAACTAGGATCCGGTTTGGAAAGGATGGATGGATTTCTGACGTGCTATTTGCTCCCATGGGCGCGATTATCGAGACTTGAATTGAATTATCATACACCACTATTAGTTTGCCATTCGTGATAAAAAAAAATTGATATGTGAAAGATTTATAAAGTGAGACATTCAGACGATGTCGGTTCGATAGTTCATGGACCAGCAGATTGATCACTCATATCGGCAAAAAGGATTTGAATCACAGTCTCAGATGCATTGGGGGGTTGAAGTAATTTGGGAGTACTCACATCTTCTCATAAGTTCTCATATATCATTTCAATGCAATCCATTTGGATGCTCACACTCTCACATCTTTCGAGCATTGGATCACCATGATATTCTCTAGACTTCAGTATATATACCAGTCCCATCACATACATACATACATCATCCATCTTACACACAATAACTCATATTTACAACTACAAGAACCACTCATGAGAAATATCTCATCACTATTCCTCAGCATGAGTCGAAATGAATACCTAGGTATTCATAGCTCATTATGTTGAGCATATATCACGGTATTCGCGGTGTCGTATTTCTTCTCGTTTATGTAGTGTGTGTGTATGTAACTATATGCTATGTATATCAAATATTTGCACATCCCATCCTCGATCAATGAATGATAATATTCTATTTATCAACTCGTAACTCTATACGTAGGTAGGTATACCCAGAAAACATATTCATTCATTCATTCTGTCTGTAATCTGTAATGTGTAATGTGTAACAAAACAAATCTCATCAAACCCTCACCCAAACCCTCACAAAATCCCCCTCACTCCATCTCCCCCCTTTCCAGCAAACAATATATTACAATGACGTTCCTGGAGAAAATACTGCGTTTTGATTGGGTGTTCGATAATGTGGGGGGGGGGGGGGGTAGGGAGTAAAGATTCATGATGAGGAATTGTGAGGAAGTGTGAGTGATTATGAGTGATTATGAGTCATTTTTGGGGGGTGTCACGTGTGATGAGTGGGGTGGGGAGAGGAAAGGAGGGGTCTAAAAATAGTTTGGGAGGGGATCTATGGATGGGGTTTGAAGGTTGTATTTGCAGAAATGTCTATGTGATGGATCTTAGAGGATTGCAATTTTATTAGAGATAGAGATAGAGACTTGTATTGTGGGGTTTCTTTCGAGTATTTTTGGGTTATGTGATGTTTTGATCATGGGAGTTTCTGTCATGTGATTTGAATTTTAAGCTAACTAGATTAGCTTGAGAGAGGTACTGCACGTGATGCAAGATTCGGTCGAATTATTGATTTGAAGTTGAGATCTTACATGTGCTGAGACTCTTTCACTGTTGTTTCTACTCGTATTAACATAGCATTAAGCATACACCATTCAACCTCATATCTCACATCTCACATATTGAGCGGTTCGTGGTATGTATGTATCACGCGGTCGATAGATCTTGTTTCTCTGAAGGCATACCATGAGGTTCTTGTGTGATTAGGTTTTCCTTCCAATTGCGGTCAAACTAGGACCTTGTATAGGAACTTGGGGTCCAGGAAAAATCTAAGGTACTAGGCATAATCGGGAGGAACTTATTGCCTTCGTATGCGGAATGACGACAAGGAGTCCCAGGAACAGCATCAAAGTCACGATCTGAAAGTCACCTGCGGTAGATGCACTTCGACTTTGGGGACCATTCTTTCATTATTCCATTTTCTTGTTATTCAATCGTTTCAATCTTCAATGATATGCAGAAAGATTCATTGATCTAGCCGGCTCAATGTTGGTCTTATCTACATATATTTTGTCAAACGTGGGTGACGTTACAGTGACGGAGGATTAAACTCCGTGGTATCACAATGTTTAAACAAGCTGAAAAATCGATGCTTTAACAAAATGCAATACACAGCATATATGGCAAACGATAGACATCAGAGACTAAAAAAGAGCATCGAATTCTAGGCGATGGCCTTCGTCGGGAACGCGATTTCAAAAATCGTTGCTAGTGTTGCAACGCTACAGAACAAGACCACCTTTGCTCTTTCGAGCTTAAATCTAGATTTCACGTTGATCAAATTGGAGGCCCCGAAAGCATATCGAGTGCACGGAAGCACAATGCTGAGAATGGCGGACTTCACAAGACAGCACGAAAGTTAGGGGCGCTTTTTGTTGATAAGGCCTCTCTGGCTCCAGAATGATCCGTAATTTTTGGAAAGACGGTTTCGGTCGATGTGGATAACTGGGATGAGATTTTGGCATTAAATAGAGGTTCTCCTTCGGCAATGAGAGCTACGGGAAATTGGCTCGTAATATCATTAGCTCGTGCTACTTTTTTACAGACTCAAAGATCTACAGTTTTAGTGCCTAAGGATGTTTTTTGGACCTACTGAAAAGAGCATTTGCAGAGAAAAGTCTTTGGCATAGTATATAAGGAAATCTCGTTTAGCTAAGGTAATTTCATTTGGATTTTGCAGTCGGTGGCTTTTCTTTCCAGATTGCAGATGCTATGCTAGCTCTATTATAGCAGAATGGGCGATCTTGAGAAGTGGGTAAACAACTTGATGCCACCAGGAGACGAATCCTGATGGAGAATTCTTGGAATAAGAAGAAATGCGACTCAATCATTTGGTCTTTGTTCAGTCAAGATCCGAATCATATCAATATTTTCGCAATCTCTTATACATACTCGCGGGCTAACGATGAGCGCAGCTGTCTGCTAATCAAAATATATTGACAATTCAGATTAGAAGACACTTTTCCTTGGGAAGGATCTTCTGGATGATGTCCTATCGCCATTCCAGATATATGATAGGCTCATAGTAAAAATAGCAGCAACAGCGGGACAAGTAGCGTGTTTTCTAGAACCCACATAATGGAGATATGTTCCTTTTATGCTAGTGTGTGAAATATTTTAGTAGAAAGTCTACCGTTTCAACAGTTTGAATCATAAATTGTGATGTTTGACAATCATTTTTTTAATGATATTTGGGTTTTTGATATGTAAATGGCGTTCGGATTTCAATTTGTGTCGGGAATACTCAGTGTTACTATGTCTTTTACATAATTCAAGACTGTTCTGCTAAGGTATGATCGAATATGAATAGGATACGAGTTGTATGATCAACACCTGACGGATGGGGATTGGTTTTGTGGTGATTCCAATCACGCAAGAAAAACTGGGAATGACTCTTCAATTTCCTGAGAGAACTCGTATGAGTGTTAGATGTATAGAATATTCATATGGTGGGTTTTGAGTAATATAGATGAATATATTCGTTCGTGATGAGTATTGGGATCATATCTCTCTATGAGTCTATCCATGGAGAAACCACCTATACCCTTTCCTTTCCCTTCCGGCTTTAGGATTTTTCCTCTTTCGTTTTTACATACTTAAAATTGAAAAGTTGCATCGAAATACACTATCACTCAGTACATCACAACATCAAGGATAGCAAGCTCAACATCTGTTACACTACACGCTTACACATTCTTCTACTATCGCCAAATTCTAAATTGGTATGTGGATGCTCTATACATTTAGTTGCCGGTACTGACACAGAATATATTACCAAAGACATTGGAGTAGTTACGTCTCTCAAACCATAGACTTTTAACACTCGGTGACTAAGGTCAAACAGCAAATTCGCTTCATTTATGATGGCAGGACATCACCACCACCACGGACATTCAAGCCATCGGCGCGGTAAACACGATGGCACGAAAAGAGCTGAAGAACAACGCGATGACCAGGAATACCGAGAGAGAATGATTAAGGAGTTGAAAGAGCGTAGAGGTAGAAAAGAAAGACGCAGAAGGGCTCGAGAAGCGCTTGAGTCTGAGACGGGTAAACCATGGTGGTTTGAAATGAATGATTCGGAGGATCAAGCCCGGAAATGGATGGTCGAAGAAAGAGAAGACAAGGAGTTACGTAACGCTGACGAATGGAACAAGGCTCAAGAGTTAAAGAAGATTACTGGATTCTTTTACGATAAAGAACGGAAACGTTTCGCTTTGGCTGAAGTGGAGAGCAAATGGAATACTACTAAGGCAAAGAGAGATGTAAAAAAGAGAGAAAGAGATCAAATACTTGAAGAAGCATGGAATCGCGAGTTCTTCCGCTGGAACGACGAGCTGGATATTGCAGGTAGCAACGACGACCGATACGAAACACCTGATGAAGACGGTGTTATTTGGTCCCCTCAAAGCCTTTTAGATATCAATAATGATATTAGAAAGAGGCATCTCGCAAGATGCATGCCAAGTCTTCAAAAGCCTGATTCTAGAGGTACACACTGCAAGGACTGCGAAGATGAACAAGAGGTTGGTCATTTCTGGGATGAGGTCCGCAGGCTCGGACTCTAAGGGCATGGAATATTGTACTGTTAGCAATCCTTCCACTAGGAAGTAGATAACCAGAAATTAATGCGTGACTTTCAATTCAGGAATTAGGGTGATAACATGCCACATGTGACGCTAAAGTGACTACCTGAGAGGATGATTACAGAATAAACGAGTTTTGGGTAGAGGAGAGGGGACATACTGAGTTCATTGTAATGAACTTGTCGGTACAGTAGGTTTCTATTGTACAGAAATGGTCTGTACAGTAGGAGCCTATTAAAAAGAGAGATAGAATTGATGGATGATTAAGTTCTGTACAATGAAGATGGATTGTTCGAAAATGCTTTATAAATTAGAGATTCATTGCTTAGATATCTCTTGTACAATAAAGACTGACTGTACTGAAACTACTTGCATAATGAAAGCTGTTTGTTCAAAAAGATCCCGTGGAATTATGATTCATTGTATAAAATTCGTACATACAACAAATATTCATTGTACTGCATTGATTCATACATCTTTCTGATCACGGAACACTCAACGAATAACATTAACAATTTCTGACTCGAAATGATAAATATGCACATTCACATCCAAACCTACTCATGCTTCAAATAATCATAACTTGCTTGATTACTCAATACTTAAGCTTCCAGATCCCCACTTCTAACAAACTAACTCCAGTCCACAAAGCACTTCGAAATATCAAACTTCTCCTTACCCACAACAGTACATCATGGCCAATAGACATCGGAACAACTCCCGATCATCCAGATCCCTCGTTCCAAATATCGACATGGGTCCTATTCTAGGCACCCAACGCTCATGGAACGATATCGAGAAAGCTGTGTCAGCAGACAAGCAAAGAGAGGAAGCAAACAAGTCGCCTGCCCAGAGAGCCAAGGAGCAGCATGAACGAGAAGTAAAGCTTGCTAGACACGCTAGACGTATGCAAAATCGTGTCACGATTGAACATATGAGAAAAACACCATGGGATACCGAGCTAAAGGCGACAGATAAAGCCGCGGAAAGTCTACTCAATTACATCAAAGCACAAAAACAGCAAGCCCGACATTCCAACAAATGGGGAAGTAAGATTGCATCTAAACTCCATTCGAAAGCAACACAAGAGCGAATCGAAGCGGATACGAAACAACAGATGCTAGTGTTGGAGAGGAACTTTGAGATGGCTAGAAAGGCGGAAGAAGAGCGTTGGCTACAGGAAACTAGGCGAGGATCGTAGTGCGGGAAACGCCAAGATACATGTTGAGAGTTG
Organism: Botrytis sinoallii; assembly: GCF_014898435.1. Taxonomy (NCBI): domain Eukaryota; kingdom Fungi; phylum Ascomycota; class Leotiomycetes; order Helotiales; family Sclerotiniaceae; genus Botrytis; species Botrytis sinoallii. The sequence goes on along the minus strand of NW_024066029.1, from coordinate 372,165 downwards.
TATGACATCGGAAAGAGGTCTACAACGAGGAGGCTCTTGTTGCGAGGACTGTCGGTATGATTCTACACTTGCTTTTTATGCGGAAGAGAAAGAGCAAAGTAGGCTTAGGGCTGATTATTATTGAAATTAGAGAGTTGGGTGTGTTCGTACGTGATGATTTCTGTAGGCTCGTCCTATAGAAATGCGGAATTTAAGTGTACTTTAGCTTTCTTATACCGGATATGAATTTTATTATTATTTTTAACTTTTGAAAATAGATCGTGAAATGATTTTGATATGACTGTGATTGATAATTGGTATGGATGAGTCTTGTGAAGTGTAAATGTGTATCATCATCTGTGTGAATCACCGACAAAATTATGGCTGATTTCCATGAATCCAATGCGAAAAAACGAGTAATGAATTATTTGGAGTTTCTCGTACTCAAGCGAATTGCCTCCTGCATATTCGGGCTCTCTTTCTTCTTAGAAATTTTGAATACTACCTACACGAACACTTACTTCAATATTGCAGATAATATTGATTATTAAGTCAACCTTCTTACCATCAGCTCTATTTTGATATTCACTTTTTCCAATGCTCTGCTCATTGCTCATCCAAAGCCTCAATTTGAATAATTATCGTGATCGTGGTCTCGAACCCTATCTGATGGTTCTGCTTTCCGAATCCTAAGCTTCTATTCCAATTATAGGGCTTGACGGCTAATATTTTCTGAGAAAAAACCTATCTGTATTTAATCTCAATGCATAAATTCACAGTTTCTGCCAGGACAAATAAAATACATGAAGACTAGTTGATAGTTATCGAAGGTCTTATGTAACGACACATGCACAGATTTATAGACACAAGCTGAGATGCATAACATAGCAGGACGGGAATTCTCCCGAACCGAACTTTAAGTTTTGCACTTTTGGCGCCTGCCATTCCAACTGAGTCTTCAAATTCATCATGTCAAGATGCTGGAATCATCAAACTGAGAGTATCATCGATCAAAACCTGTGTTTGGAGGGGAATTCAGAATTGACAAGCGGCGTCAATTTATAGAAGCACGGAGAGGAACTGTTGATAGGAAGCGAGAAGCAACTTGAGATGCAGCAAGAAATGCAACAGACGGGTTGGCAGGAAAGTAAATATTGGAGCCAGAGCAGTACAGAAGATAGCAAAAAAAGGAAGAGTAGTTACTGGCACACATGCAACGTGAAGTAAAAGAGTGAACCGATCAAAAACGTAAAGCAGAACGTGTAAGAGAAATTGGAATTTCCGAGATAGGACAGCGGGAGTATTCTCGTTGGAATCAAGAGGTAAACCTGGTATGGAAGTTGATCCTGCTCATGTCGCTTGGACTAGTCTCTTAAACAGAGATGATTGTATTCGGGTGGTATATCGAGAGGGTCTCCGAGAAGGATGAGGCGCGTTGCAAAGATGATGCTAGTGCCATTACTGAGAGTTAACGTTTCGCAATTTTGAAGTCCTCGGAGGAAAGACGTTCACCTGTAAAGTCGGGATAATAGCAGAAATGGTGTCAAATGGAGGGAGCAGAGAGAAACTAACAAGATTCTTTTCATAATCTTTCTTGTTGGCCCTATAAGAATGCTATATTTGTAGTGATGGGTGGCTAAAATTTTAAATGATATACTGAGAAAGCTGTGTTTTTGAAGTACTAGTCTGTACGGGTCTGAAAATGTATATCACAGATATAAGAAAAGAGACAACCGAAAATCAGATCAGTGATGAAACTTTCCAATCGAAAAGCGTGTGATGAGCCAGTGCATCTCCTATCTATCTTCGAGCGGAAATGGTAGAGGAAAGCACGAGGGACGAGTTCTCATTGTGCGTTTCCTTTCTGTTTCTATCACTCTTTCCTCTCCCAATTTCTCCTGTTTTTCTCTCTATTTACTTCGCATCTTTCAAACCAGGCTCTTATACTCGAACATCAAGTAAACAACATCAAATTATCCAAAAAGCATTCTTCAATCGTTGGAAACCAGTCTAGTATACATTTTATATAATTTTACACATTGCTTTTGCACCTCTTATCCTTAACACTTGAGCATTTATCTCCCAATAACTCGACCGTCAATCGAAATACCGCAGCTCATTACTCTATTGAACGACAGTCGACAGTCCATTCTTCACACCAAATATCGTGCAGGTCATTACATACGCTTCCAAGCATTTTTTGAACTGATGACAAGGAATTCTGCACACTTGACCTGATCTTCAGATCCACTGCCGTCTGATAACGTCACGATATCTTTATCCAACTACAGCCAACTACAGCCAACAACATCATGGAAAATACACGTAAGAGGAAAAGTGTAAGATTTTCCGGACTAGATTCTGATTCTGAGGAGCCACCTTCTATGCCATTGGCACCAAGGGATGGAACCTCTCAAACTGTATCTAATTCTCAGACACCAAGGGTTGGCTTATCTCAAACTGTATCTAATTCTCAGATACCAAGGGCTGGCATATCTCAAGCTGGATCTAATCCTCAGATACACCGAAGAATCGAAGCTGCACTTGCCTCAGTACATATCATGGACCCGATTCCACTTGAACGCCGACGCCACAGACGTATGAGAGTGCGAGAAACGATGGAATCGACAAATGGACCTTGGGACAAAGAAAGAGAGGAATTAATTGCATACGCGAATAAGCTATCAAGGTTTGAGTCTACAAGACTTCAGATAATCAGATCGAAGAAAGAGAATTTGACGGCGACAGAAGTGGAAGTCATTGAGGAATTGAAGCGTCAAGATGAGAGGAGAGCAAAGAGTGAGGAACGATGGGAAGAAGAATTGAAAAAGAATTCGGGTCTGATCAAAAAAGTTACGAGGACAAAGAGACGTAACTCAATCAGAAAAACTCTCAAGCAAGAAAGAATTGCTTACGAGGCTGTCAAAGATAATCTCAGAACGCAAGCCAGAGATGCTGAATGCGAAGTCGACAGAGAATATTTGCGGAAAAAAGAGATGGATTATGAAATCAAGAGATTATGGGAAGCTGAAGCGACTAGATGGGAGATGGAGCTGGAGATCCCATCCCTTCTGAGAAAGTCCGAACTCCCGACAGAAGAGCGGGACTATTTGAATATCTCTATAGGTAATTCTTATGTACATAAAAGGTGGTGTATGGCTGGTCCAGTTGATAGGGAACCGTGGTCTTATCGTAACAATGAACGGAAAATGGTATGTGAGGATTGTAGGGCTGATGAAATTTGGAAAAACAGAATGCAGGAGAGCTCAGAATTACCGGGTACTCCAGTTCAGGATGTCAATGAACTTGTATAAGCGTGTGGGCGTTATGATGTAGTATTTTTTTTTTTTTTTTTTAACCTCAGCAGCGTGCTCATAGAGAAGTTGGCTAGCGGAATATAAACATAACTTCAACTTTGTCAAGTGTTCATAATCCATGGAATGATATTTTTACCGCAGACTTTGATTGCAAGACTAAAATAATTGATAACCTTGAAAGCTCGCTAGTGATCTCGTGGGGCTTGACAAGAGTTCAATTTTAACGACGAATGGACTAACACTCTAGCAACTTCAAATTGTTCCTGCAAAACTTCTACTCTCTCCATACTCTGTACTTCAGTACATAAGTTTCGTATCCCATCGCTACTACTTCTTGCATGGCACTATCCATGAAAGGAATCGATGTTGTTCAGTTAAAATTGCTTGAAGATCCTGTTCAGTAATATCGCAAGAATGGACTTGAGAGAGGCATCCGAAAACTGGATTTATCATTTTGTTGTTGATGATGATGGAATATACAGCTAGGTGAATGATCAGTGTACGACGTCTGAGGAGCAACGAGGTTATGATCTGGGACTTGGGGAATCAGTGTTCTGATAGGAGGGAGGAAGTTCGATATAGCGGGTACGGATATAGAGCTGGTGATAGATATTTTTGGATGTTTTGGGTCGAGGATAAGTTCCGGCTTGATGTTGCTGCTGTACTCTGTTGCTTCCTGCTGCTCAGGCACAGGGCATTTTGGGGATGGAGATGAGGTTTTCCGAGATGATGATGTGGGACCTTTCGCTCTTTTGTTGACCTTGTTTCTCTGGACATCGCTTATTCCACCTTCCTTGGCTTTTCTCTTCCTTTTTTTGCTCTCCGTCCTCGAAACATGCTTTCGGGACTCTTCCGATCCCATAGTACCGGTAACATTGAAACTTTCTCTCGCATCATAACCAACTGACTTCGACATATTTGTGGGCCCTTACACTTGTCAGCTTTATATCCTGCCCCAGAATTCCATCGATCTACCCCCTCCACAATGAAAAAAATAACTTACCATCAACACCCCAATCCTCCCCAGCTCCACCTAATCTCCCACAAACACAGCCTTCAAGTTCATGTGCACAACTCTGCATGGGACGACCTGGCTTGCGTACTAAAACCAATAGTCGATTGGTATGCATACATTTTGTTGCTCTATGCCCGCGGATACATGGTTCGCTGATGATTCTTGGATCAGTTGAATGAAGGTAAATAGTATGAAGGTAGAGAGATAGTTGCAGAGAAACTGGATCTGGGAAAGCAAAGAAGAAAGAAGCAAAAGAAGAAGTGGGGATACCAGGAGTATTTTTTGGAATTGACGACGGGCATGTTGATCGGGTGCGGTGAGATTCGAGAATAGGGAGTTGTGCTTCAATGAGTATAGATTACTGATCTACTCATGATAGTTTCGGACGATTTTCGCGAGCTGAATATGACTCAGTCGTATTGCGGGCAACAAAAAGTTTCAATGAGTAGAAAACAACAACAAAGTGTAGCTAATCCAGGAAACAAATCCACAATTACAGTTTCCCAATACCTCAACTAACACCCATTGCGATTCAGAAAACCTACAAAGATATAACACCCATCCAAAATTCCACATACAGCCCAAACTACACGCAGACGCGTGTACTTACTTTCTCACCTCCTCTCCAGAACCATCGCTTACTAAGAAACCTTCTCAACTCCCTCATCACTCTCCCATTTCATCAACCCATCTCACCAATCCATCTCATCCATCCAACTAACAAGTCAAGTATCCACCCAGTACAAGCGATACATTTAGTATACCCAATATGCAAGCCAAGCATACTATGAAAGTGAGCACATTAGCGCAACTTAATTGCGCGAATTTGAGCGCATTTTCGTCGATTGGGGAATTTCCTATCAGGGGATTGAGAGACGTTGTAGATAGGTAGATGTATAGCAGTACCATTACTTTTATCGATAGTTCCAGAGTGAATGTGAGATTTTTCATGATAGTCCATATTGCCACATGACACAGTTCGCTCTGATTAATCGGAATCTGGAAAATTGAGACATTGGACCCCGATTTATTTGATTGTCGTGTGTTTGTCGTGTTTGCGCATGTTTGAGCAGTATGTAGGTAGTGAGGTACGAGGAGATCCTAACTGTTGATCATAGAATGGATTGAAAATGAGAAAGGACGTATCATACCATATCTTGCATAAAACTGCTCCTGATTTCTCCGATACACTTTGCGTTTCGATACAGCAGGCGGTGATTTGGGTCAAGTTATCGAGGCGATTGAGAAATTCAAAATGAATATGGACATGGATATGTCATCCAGCGCTGCGAACACATCTCTATCCCATACTCCCTGTAAGATGTCCGTAAGTTGCTCCACGTCTCCTTCGTATCTCCATCACATTTTCATACATTCCGCAACCTCAAACGACCAACTCCCATACTAAACGAGCCCACCCTAGATGCTCCTCAACTTCCACACCACATCAACCTGCTACCTCCACCCCTCCCTCCAAGTCCACACCTCCATTCAATTCCTCCTCGTCTGTCTCTTTTCCTTCCTCCTCCCTATACTCCTCGAAACAACCCGTCGTTACCAACGTACCTGCGATCGGTATCTGCGTTCCAAGAACGCACATCGTGCACAGCAGAAGTCCCTTGAAACAGCAGATGAAGACGGAGAGGACAAGCTTCTCCTCGGACACAATGACAATCCAAAGCGAGCAGATAAAGCTGGAATCTTGGAGTGGAAATGGATGCGGATTCCACGGATTTCAATTGAGGTCTGGGAGCAAGTTTCAAGGGCAGTGATTCATGGCGTGCAATTTGCGATTTCTTATACGATGATGGTGATGTGGATGTATAGTAACGGTAAGACTTTTTAAAATCCCATCATCCCAATGCCGCCCAGTTCCACTAAAACACCTTACTCGCGGAGCCCATACTAACTGCAAAAGTATATATCATAATCTGCATCCTACTGGGTGCAATGACGGGATTCGGAATGTTCACGCGTGATGTGCTGGAGGTGTCTGGTTATAAACATCTAGAAGAGGGGTAAGTTTGTATCCTTGGAATATGAATATACTTTGCTGGGTATTCGAAACGTAACTAACAATTGATATAGTGAGAATGACGGGAGAGGAGAGAGTTGTTGTTAGATCGGGAAGAGAAAACTTTGGATACGTTATTTGGAAAGATGAAATGACGGTGAAGTGATTGATGAGATTGAGATTCGGAGAGACTGGGTAAGGAAAGCAGCCGGCAAGAAGTCGAAGAGGGGACAAAGTCTTATTGAATAAGGAGTGCATATCTAAGTGTACATCAATTTATGTCTCCCTGTATCGACTCTGCCTACCCATCACACGGGGTGCTGGAAATACTAAGACTAGCTGGAATAGTGATGATTGGTTCTCTTTCAGAACAGATCCTCATGTGGATGCAGATGCCGATTCTCATAAAGTTTAATTCTTGTGGTGGTTGCAAGATGCTGTGGGTAGAGAAGTGTCCCATGAACCTCAATTTTGAGGACTGTATTCGACGAAACCATGATTCCCAATTTAAATCCCATAATCCAATTTCACATTCCCATTTCGAATGACGCTAAAATTCAAAGATTGATTCCAAGTAATGACTTTTTATGTCGTGTATCTTGAATTAATTAGGAGGCTTCCCCCTCCTCGTTTGCTACAGGTTCGACGATCTGAGGTGCGGCTTCGTTACTACTTGGGACTGCTCCGCCATACATGTTGGCCAATCGTTCTTGCTCCTTCTTCTCACGTAATGCCTCAGTCTCTCGTCGCATTCTCTCCATATTCCATGCATCATCTTCATTATCATCGCCTTCATCCTCATCTCCACTGGCTTCCCAATCTCCCTTCTCAAACATAGCACGACCAGTAGCTTCTTTGGCAAGTCTAGCTTGTTCTTCACCAGCCTTCTTGTCCATACGCTCGGCTTTCCATTTAGCAAATGTCTCTGGCGTGACTGGTGTTAATGTGCCAGTAAGCTTGTGTCGTTCAGACTCAAGGAAATCCTCAAGGGTAAGTGTCTTTAGAGGTGATTTATCCATAAGAGCCTTTTCTGCAGCACGTTGTTCTTTGGTTTTGAGGACGAATCTGGATAGTGGTTAGTGATTGCACAAATAATTGAATAGAGCGATGTAACATACCCTGGCGGTAACTTATGTTGGTACATACACTTGTCCCCTCCATTTGGACATGTCCAAAACCAACCATATTTTCCCTCCTCTACAGCATCGATAAAGAATTTGCAAACTTTCTCTGTTGTAGTCTTTTGATTTCCCTTTTTCGATAATACAACGGAGCGCAGTTTCTCCTCGTCCCAATCGTCTGAAGTTTCCTCTTTTCTTTTCTCTGCTTCTGCCTCTCTGGGATCTTGCGCAAGATCAATTTTTGTTGATTTGCGCTCAATGTTAAGGTCGTGTGAGAATTTACACTTCCTACCCTTCTCACAATGGCCCTTCTTATAAAATTGACAGAGAACTGTTTTGGGATCGACACCAAATGGGACTTTCTGAACTTGTACAGGCTTGAATAATTCAGCTGCCTCTTTCTTCGCCGCTTCTGATGCTATCTTTTCTCGTTCTCGCTGTTCTTTCTCGGCTTGTCGTCTCTTTTCATCGGGAGTGCCTCCAGCTTTATACGAAGTTTGCATTCGCTCGATTTGTTTTTGCGCCTGGGCTCCCTTCTTGTTTTTCATTCCAAAAGTCTTGTCTGCCACTGTGGCCGGTGCCTTTTTAGGCTGATCCGGCTGGCCTTTTCCCTTCTTTGGTGGCATTTTGTCGGATTGTTGATCAAGACTCTGTGTTTTATATAGATGACTGATTCAATCGATAATCAGGTACGCACCAGACTCAATGGAAGGGTATCGATATGCGGAAAAGACTGTGTTTGTATTCTCCTGATGTGGGACTAAAGAAATAGTACGGAGTAGTAATTTTTAGACTGGTGATGAAATCAAAATCAAAATCATCATAATCAAGGACTTGATTGATTTTGGTGGGGTTAAAATTTAATGGCTACTTTAGCGAATGGGGCTAGTAGGGGAGTGAAGCTTGGACTTTGGCTCCATCAAGCTGGCCTTACATGAAAGCCGCGAAGCTGTTGCGACACGACCGATTTGACTTGCTTGAATCAACAACCTCAAAGTCAATCACAATTAAGTACAATTGATGTAGATATCGAAGCTTCTTGGTATGTTCCCCTCAAATCTATTGTTTGTTGATTGAAAGGAAAGAAATTCTAATAGTTATTTAGTCTACTCATCGTCTCTCTCTCTTTAAGACCTTACGTGGCCTCCTTCAATACTCTCTTCGAATCGCAATTCGCATAACAATTATACAAGATGATTTCGGACGATGAACTTTACCGCCTCGCGATCTTCCTTGGCTCAGCTGCAATGCTTTTGATCGTCCTCTACCACATTCTCGAAATCAACTCGGTAGAAGAGCCCAAATCAGACAGCAAAGTTAGCTCCACTTCCACATCTCAAGACAGCAAAGCAAACGTGGCAGGAAGATGATTGGAGAGGATAGTTTTGATTTGAGAGGATGACTGCTTTTGCCATAGAGCAGGATATATGTGGCTATAGGGAAGCTGGGACTGAAAGGTGACTGTGTATGACATATTTCCACAACTCTCTGGGCATTTGTACTTTCTGGAGTTTTATGGGCGGACCGCTGGACAGATGTTGCTAGAAAGCTATATGGAAAACCATGCGGAAAATTCTTGGGCGTTTCATTTCATACTTTGATCCTTCTACTCATAGAGCCAATGTATCGAATCTATTACAAGGTTGTACTGAGCTGCATTTTTCCGCGCTGTATTCAATACATGGATTTCAAATATGAATCGAGGATCGTTCTGGTAACTGGAGAATTGGTCGATCGAGTAGGAAACCGAGTGCTTATTTGAGTGAATTGCGATATCAAGGAGGGACAGGATATTCGAGGAAATAGCATCGAAACCTGTTTGGACCAGTCCCAATTTCGCTGTACTATATTTATCTTCATGTATGAAGATATGAATAAGGTCCTACATACCGTATCCACCTATACTGTAACAATGTATCTGTCTCTTATTTACCAGGTACCCGTAGCCTGTACGTGATTGACTGCCTGCAACCCGTCAACCCGTCGAATCGAATCAAACTTCAAAGTCATGTATGGAAATGTGATCAAGAAATCATCCAAAGGTTGTGGTAGAAAGAATTCACTTTGGGCACAGATTGGAAGCTACGCTACTTGAACTAAGCTCAAATTGGTTAGAGAAGTCATGTGTTGAGAGAAATGATGACTCAACCATGGACTAGCGTCAAATCGTGTCGCAAAGTAAAGTCAGCCTCCTTCCTTCCAACTCCTTTCAAGAACAAACAAATACTTCGGACACTTTCGACATAATCCATCGTCAACTCGAACTTCAACAACTTTCTATTCATAACTTTTTAAATCCGCAAGTTCTTCACAGAAGTTAACTTTATTAATCTGCGACTCTATCCAGCTTTGGATAATCGCAAATTACCCTTGCCATAATAACAACACCTTCAGGCGCGTCTTCAGCTATAGCCTGATCCTCATAGAACGCATTTCAGCGCATCAGAAATCAAAGTCAGCTAGCTTCTTTCCCATCTTCGAAATTTATTGATCAATTCATACTCGGTCAATACTTTTTCTACATTATTTGATCCTAACGTTGCGAACAATAATCAGCCAATTTCTCACTTCCCAACCCAAAAAACTTCACAATGTCTTCTGATAAACTCGGTCAATCTCTCGATGAGATCCTTGCTACTCAAAGAGCATCAGGCACTGGACGTGGTGGACGTGGCGGCGGTCGTCGTGGTGGACGTGCTCCAGGTGGTCGCAACGCCACTGCAGCTCCAGTCGGAGGTGTATCCAAGAGCAAGAAGCCAATTAAGGGTGCAGTAAAGCCTGCTCCAGCTGGTCCTTCGGGAGGAAATGCCCCATCTCGTATTGTGGTTAGCAACTTGGTATGTCTATCTCAACACATCTTATTGGAGGCTCAACTGCTAACGACTCTTACGTCAGCCATATGATGTGACAGAACAACAGATTAAGGTATGTTGCCGTTAAGGTCTATGGCCTTGAAGGAACTTTTATCGATATTTTTATACGCCTCTTCTTGATTCGTCGAAGTGGTTAAGGCTTTGACCATACGAGGACCTATCCCTATTACCCATCACAAAGTCTTTCTTCATACCTTTGCTCGCAAATCGCTTGATGCATTGGTAGGATTGAAGTTAAGCTCGTCAGATTGCATAAGACCAATAATTCTTCAGGGTGCCTGGCAAGCTCCTGATTTCGAACTTGGCGCAGGCGAACGATGGTGTAAATTTATGACTGGCATGCCATTGCATGGCAAGAATAATGGAGAGTTCAGAGGGGTGAAGGCAAGACAGAAAGACCCAGCGAGCAGAGTGGTTGAGCGAACACAGCACAGCAAAGCACATCACAGCACAGCATTCATCTTTTTGGGCGTTTGTTCCGAGACGGTGCTCTTCATTTCATGGAGAAGCAGTCGCACCTATCTCGTGTTTATGAGTTATGGAGTTTATGATTCTTTGACGTGTTGCACCTGAACACCTCTCACACAGAGACGCGTCGATGGGATACGACAATCAATATTACCGATTGAGCATGTTGACTGTTCCTCAGTTTGAGTCGATTGAATTTGTTCTTCAAACAAGCATACTGATAGTATCACTAACGCTGATCGCTCGCTCGCTGGCTGTTTTCCATGGAGGTGTCGGAACGGAAATTCTTTTGGAATATCGCGAATGCCCTTTTTCTATGTGGACTGCCGACTTCGAAGAAAGTTCCTGCCGTGCATCTTTCTCAGTAACTAATACCATGTGTTTTCAATGATTAGGAATACTTTCACGAAGCCAAATTGCACACCAAGATCGTTCAACTAGTTTATGGTCCAAACGGAACTAGCCGTGGCGAAGCCAATATCACCTTCCATCGTCAAGGTGATGCTGCTGCTGCTGTATCCAAGCTTAACGGTGTCAAGGTTGACAACAGATCGTTGAGGGTAATTTCTGTCACTAGTCATCGTACTCAAGTTCATTCATTTACTATCAATAGGTTCAACTTCTCGTTGATGCCGAGGCTGCCAGCATTATGGAGGAGAAGCTTGCTAAGAGACTTACGGACCGAATTACAAGCGCGCCAAAACCGCAACCAAAATCTGCTGTTTTTTCAAACAAGCCAAACAGCAAGGATCAAGCTGGGAAGCGAGGAGGAAAGAGAGGCTCCCGTGGTGGTGCCGGTGCCACTACTGCTCGCCCAGCTAAGAAGAAGACTGCCGAAGAACTCGATTTGGAGATGGCCGATTACTGGGAGAGCGGAAACGCCGCGAATGCAGAGACCGGTACCGATGCTCAAGCTACAAATGCTGCTGCTGAGCCAGCTACCAATGGAGACGCAAACATGGATGACGAGATCTTGGTAGGTGTCAACATCTCTTCATTTGAATCATAGCATGCTAACTACGTTGCAGTAAAAATGCTCTCAGCTGTCTGTAGAGATATTTACGAGAATGAAGCACCATATTGAGAATACTTCCACACCCTGCACCAACTTCCCTCTTTACGCTTATGTCGATTGTATTATTGCTACTTCCTCATGCTTTTCTTTCTGCGATTTTCTAGCTGGGGTTTCTTTTCTACAGATGGGTGGGGTGGTTGGGGCATAGGAGTGAAGTGGAGAGATGACCAATGAGTTCCACAAATAATGGTTTTATGATGAGAGTGAGGATGGGTCGCTCACCTTCCAAATTGTATTCGAGCAATAGCGTCACAGAAATGGATATTTTCCTTCAAGCATTCTGGCTTTGGCAGCTTTTTCTCTCCAATGTTTGTCAACCAGATCATAAACTGCCTAGATGAAATCAATACATTGGCTGTACACTTAACTATAACATCGTTGAATTCTATTCCATGTCTTTTTTCCAACCTCGTGCAGCACTTTAGGTGAGTCTCCAAAATGAGATTTAGACATCAAAGTTTTCATGACATCGATACACATTCAGTGCTTCCTCCACGACGATGAGTCTAGGTATGGGGTGCTGGGCCTAAACATTCAGGATCAATAGATTGATTGGTCCTTATCTGTAGATACTAGGTGTTAGTATATGTGTGTGGATGTGTGACTGTATGGAGTAGGCATGCGTCCTTGTTCGACGAGATGAATGGATGCGTGAATGAATGCGTGAATGGATGGGTAGGGTTGGGATATGTAGGTTTTTTTTTTGGTGAGTTTTGACTTTTGAGTGGGAATTTGTGAGGCTGAGATGTGCTGGGTTGTGATGTTTGGGGTGGGAGTGTTCGGGATTGCAGTGAAAATTTATGTCTTGATGGGGGTGAAGAGATGTGCTGGGGATTGAGAGATGATGATTGGGTGGTTTTTGTGTATATAGGCAGGTGTTTTTTACTTTATATTGGTGTATTTGTAAATTGGGAGGTGGGTTAGAGTTATTTTGCGGGAGGTGAGTTGATGTTTAGATTTTGATTTGTGGGAGAGCGCGATTTAGTATGTATGCAATGTGGTGAGATTCGAGGTGGATTGTTGGGGGACTAGGAAGACGGAGAGAGGGAGGGGAAGAGGAGGATAATTTGTGAGTTGAGGGCTTGATGTGGGCTAGGGTTACTGGGGTAGGTAAGTGGTTTGGCTTTGGGAGTTTTTGGGAATGGGAATGGATTGAGGGAAAAGGGAATTTTTGGATGGAGGTTTCGGGGTTGGAGAAGAGGGGGGCTTGAGATGTTATGGGAGGTTGTTAATGTGGAGGACATAAGGAGAGGAGTGAGACTGGACTTGTGATGGCTTCTGGTATGTGATATTACATGAGAGGAGACTTCTTTTCGTGTGTTTTGGGGGTGGAGATTTGTGATGCTTGAGGTGTGTGGTTGGTTTTATTAAGTAAGATCCTGCAATTTGTGGTAGAGGAGGGTAGAGGTCGTGGTATAGAAGGTCGGATCTTGGGGGTCTATTTTGACTCTTGAAAGACGGGGTGATATGAGTGGGGAGAGAATGAGCGATTGGTTGATTGGAAGTTTGGAATAACGTGTGTAATATGTATACTAGAAAAGTAAAATGCGAGGGCACCAAAATTGGTGGAAATGATATGATAGTTGCGATTTATTGATCAAAGCGGACTTATGAGAGAGATAAAATTGTGTGTGAATAATCCGCGGACTAGGTGTGAAATATAGATTGTGGTGTATGGGATCGTGAATCAGTGGCAGGGTGTAAGCTCTGCACTGTGGATCATTACTGTTATATGAGGTGCTCGATCTAGTTAGATAGTATCAGTATTGAAGTCGGTTACTACAAGACTTGATTGTCCAATATTCACCAGCAAACCCGTGAGTACATTAATGACTGTTTATTCCAAGATTTCCTGTCGATTCACAAATCTATGTGCACTGCCTTATGCTCAAGTCCTTTTCCACACCCCTTCGCGCTTTTTTTTCTCCCATCAATCTTCAAACAGAAAATATCCAAAACCAAAACGATAATATACATACCAAACATCCTGACTACAAGCTGTTCGCAGTCCGCAATCTTTACCCAAGACTATCAAGTTGTCCTATTCCGACTTATTCATTCGATCCCCTCGACAGCACTACCACTCGATTCAATCATACAATCCTCGATTATTTCTAGAAATCCATCTTCTCGAGAACATCAAATTCTTCAAGGGCGTCATAGCTCAATACAAAAATTATAAGCCGTTCCGATTGTGTATATGCTTTTTAAAAAGGCTTAGATAGACACAAGCGAATTTCGATCATACGTCGAGAAACAACAAAACACGCCAACTCAAATAGTCCTATTTCGAATCAAACTTGCATCGCTTCTCATTGTCACCTTGACGTGCCAATACGATTTGAATCAGCAAATCTTAGTTCGTCATGCCATATAATCTAGGGGGGGGGGGGGAATATGGCAACCAGCTGATTATGCACCTGACGAAAAGTACCTTATGACAAGCAATCAAAAGAAGCGTAACTTGGGAAGATGGTTATCAAGTAGAACACCGGAAGATAAAGAGAGATACAGACTGGAGAAGAAACAAGAAGATCGTGAAAGGACTGAATTGGAAAAATTAAGGGGGGAAAGCGAGAAAAATAGAGAGAACAGAGCAAGAAGTCGCGAGAGCGCCCGTGAGAAGATTGAGAGGAAGCGAGGAACACCGTGGGATAGGGAGAGAAAGGACTTGGACGAGGCAATACGGACTTGGATACGAGAAGAAGAACTTGAAAAGGAACAAGAAGTTGAGAATGAGAAGCAATGGAATAGAAACTTGAGGTTTGCGACATGCTTTCGTGGAGATAAATCTTCGGAAAAAATTCAAGCGTATATGAAATTGGAGCAGGAGACTGAAAGAAAGGCGAACGAAAAGGAGAGAACCCGAAGGAAGCAAGAGAGGATTACGAAGTTTGAAGCAATGGTAAAGGCAGAGGCAGATCGTTGGACAGAGGAGTTGGACCTAGCCAACGCAGCTAGAGTTTATCCTTATGACGAGACTTCTGAGGACAGAATCGATCTTGTCCATAGACATGGCTGTATGCCAAAAACCTATACTTCTACCTCCAGAAATCAACTATGTGCAGATTGCAGGGAAGATGAAGATGCAGCAATGAGGATATACTGGCAAGAAAGGCGGGAGATGGAGAGGAGACTATATCAACTGAACACTTAGTATAATTCTAGTTGACCATCATGCTCGACGTAGCGGTGGATGTTTGATGTATTTTTAACCTAAGAATACTCTCCTTTCAGGGAGAAAGACTGGGAGCTTATCTTCCAATAATAGAGCGTGACTTTCAAATCATAACTTCCCCTTTTTCTTTGGCTAATCGTGCAGAAGAGGATATCCGTTTGATTGGTAAGAAAGCCAGCATGAGACGCAGATTGAGGTGTCGTTCCTTCCACATGTAAACAAACATACATACATTAAAAGTCCGTGCACCGATGGCCTACACTAGCCTTGAGCTCACCCTGGCCAGCCTTGTGTTCACCGAAGGTATTCTATACATTCAACTTCAACAATCCGCTATGAACGCGATGAAATGTTAACATGGCTTTAACTTCTGTATGTCAATTCTTCCATCTCGTTTGGAAAACACTAACAAAGTGCAGTGGAAAACGTTCGATTTCTTCGAGGTCAGCCAAGTCAAACCGCCGGATGATGAGAGTAAATCCTTCTTCGAGAACAACGAAATAAGCTGCGTATGCTCCGGTTCCGAGAATCTCTTCATAGGGAGCTATGATGGCATTGTGCGAATCTTATCCTCGAACTTCAAGATCCTGCGAACATTCCAAGCACACGATGTTGGGTCGATAACTCATATGAAACAAGTGGAAGGCACATCGTTGCTGGTTACAATAGCTGTGCGTGTCAACGTATGGTGATACAACATCAAGAACTGATGTATTTTAGGAAGATTTATCAAATGAACCGATTCTGAAAGTATGGGCATTGGACAAACCTGTGAAGAAGACAGGCTTACCGACATGTCAATCGAGTTTGAGTATCCAAAATGGGCGGAAACAGTTTCCTGTCAGTGGCATCTCCGCAGATGTGGATCGATCGCTAATTCAACCCAGATATCTGCATTTACCGCAATGGACGATCTTTCACAATTGGCTGTGGGATTCGGAAATGGTGCAGTGACCGTTATAAGAGGAGATTTGATCCATGATAGAGGAGCGAAGCAAAGAACAGTACACGAATCCGAGGAACCGATTACCGGACTTTCATTTCGAGAAGAAGAACGACTTGTTAATTTGTACATCGCCACGACTTCTCGTCTTGTGAAGCTCGTCATTTCAGGAAGAGCGCATAATCAATCAGCAAGACCGGTCGAAGATTCTGGATGTGGTGTGGGATGCATGACGGTGGATAAAAAGAATAGTGATATATTAGTAGTCCGAGATGATGCTATCTATTACTATAGAGTCGACGGTCGAAATTCGTGTTATGGTTATGATGGCCCAAAAAGCCTAGTAGCAGTTTATGGGGATTATGTTGCGATAGTCTCTCCCCCCGCAACATCAAGTGCGACGAAATCCAGTGCCATTCGGCGGTTTGGTGGGGCTCATGCAGATGATTTATTCAACACGTCGACATTCACCTTATTGGATACAGATCTAAAATTTGTGGCCCACTCGGAGTCATTAGTTTCGCAAGTCAAAGACTTGTTTATGATTTGGGGCGATTTATTTACGTTGACACAAGATGGAAAGGTTGGTAGTATTGGTCGATATCTTGATGCAAGCTAACAATGTAATAGATACATCGTTATCATGAGAAGCCGTTACAACAGAGACTTGAGACTCTGTACCAAAGAAATCTCTACGTTCACGCAATCAATTTGGCTCAAAAGGCTGGTATGGACTCTAAGCAGCAAAACATGATTTTCAGAAAATCAGGGGACTTCTTATATCAAAAAGGAGACTACGATGGCGCCATGCAACAATATCTGAAAGCGATTGATAGCACTGAACCATCACAGGTTATCCGAAAAGTATGTCGCACTTGTGAATTCTTGTTAGGCTGTGGCTAATCTACTTAGTATCTTGATACTCAACGTATTCATAATCTGATTGAATATCTCGAAGAGCTTCATGAACACCACAAAGCAACAGCTGATCATACCACTTTACTTTTGAATTGCTATGCTAAACTAAAAGATATTGATAAACTGGAGAAGTTCATTAAATCTCCAGGTGATCTGAAATTTGACCTCGAAACCGCCATTACAATGTGCAGACAAGGTGGTTATTATGAGCAAGCTGCTTACCTTGCAAAAAAGCATGGCGAACATGAGTTAGTAGTGGATATCTTGATAGAAGACTCGAAACGATATCCGGAAGCTCTACAATATATCTGGCGATTAGACCCTGATGCTGTAAGATTATTCACGTCGTGACTACAAGATATACTGACTTCATTAATAGGCTTATCCAATTCTCATGAAATATGCTAGAGTTCTTTTGGGGCATTGTCCGAAAGACACAACTCAGGTCTTCATTGACTACTACACAGGAAGCTACAGGCCAATGAAAGACGTTGTTATCACTTCGGAAGCCCCTGTACAGCATGCTGGGTATGCGGCTGGTGCCGCGGGTGCCGCTGTCAATGCTGTTGCAAACATGAGGGATTTGATTCCACTCCCTTTCATGAACAATTCGACTATTTCTTCACCTGCCACTGTAGGCAATGTTAATGCTACACCAGCCGACGGCCAAGTAACTGAAGATCTTGAACCACCGCCACCGGCTTACAGCCCGCCGCAACCAAGGACTGCGTTCTCTTCTTTCGTTGATCATCCTGAGGAATTCATAGTATTCTTGGAAGCATGTCTCAAAGAGCCGGGCCTGAAAGAACGTGATAAGATTGATCTGTATACGACCCTGTTTGAGATGTACCTACATAAATCGAATGAAAAGAATGGGCGTGATCGCGAAGAATGGGAAGGTAAAGCGAAAAAGCTTATCGAGGGTGAAGATATTCCCATTGATATTTCTAACGTACTTTTACTTTCCCATCTCTCGGACTTCAAGGATGGTACTACGCTTGTTCGTGAACAAGCTGGTCTACGTTTCGATATCTTCCGATCATATGCTGCTGCAAAGGACACTCGCGGTGCTATCAAAGCTTTACGAAAGTATGGCCCGGAAGAGCCTCAGTTATATCCAGCAGCCCTTGCATATTTTACATCAGACCCAAGAATTCTCGAAGAAGCCGGGGACGAATTGGACGCAGTATTGGAAAAGATCGACACCAATGGACTTATGGCACCTTTACAGGTGATTCAAACATTAAGTACCAATGCGGTAGCAACCATGGGTATGGTAAAAACCTACCTCCAACAGACAATCGAACGTGAACGCAAAGAAATCGCCACCAATCGTCGTACTATCACTTCTTATCGTACAGATACGGAAAGCAAACGTCAAGAAATCAACGAACTTTCGTCCAAGCCTCAAACTTTCAACGCCACACGCTGTTCTTTCTGTGGCACACAACTAGATCTTCCCACGGTCCATTTTCTTTGCAAACATAGTTTCCATCAACGATGTCTTAAAAATGATGACGAAGGAAATGTGGAAGGAGACTGCCCAACTTGCAAAAAGGAAAATGACACGATTAAGGCAATCAGGAGAGGCCAGGAAGAGACAGCTGAGAGGCATGATTTGTTCTTGGATATGCTTGGTAGGAGTGGAGATAAGTTTGGGATGGTGGCGGAGTTTTTTGGTAGGGGGGTTATGGAAGTTCCGGGGGTGGAGTGAAGGAGGGATAAGAGATGAATCGAAAAGGGGTGGAGAAATTGTGGATAGGATGGAGTGGCATAAAACGACATAATAAGTTTGGTTGATATTAATACGAAAGCAACAATCTTTCTTCTATATCCCTCAATATGCCATCTCTTATTTTGATTCTATCTACTTGTCGATGTGTCTGTAATTTTCACTTCAAACTTCTTTGGTGCCAAGGTAGTACCACAATTCCATGCTTGGAACGCTGATCTCTAGAGCTAAGTGCAATAGAGGCAGACAATCAAGCTTGTTTCATCTTGTGTGGCTTGATAAATATCAAAGTTCGATTGTTGCATGACTGAATTTCAGCCACAAAGTCTAAAGCTTGGATTCTCGATGGGTGAAGGTCAGTGCTAAGCTAGGACTGTGTCTAACCTTGGAAAGTATTGCTAGTTGGGAGGCTGTGGCTAGTAAGGGGGAGTAATCTATTTTTAAAACTCGTAATGGCGTAATTGAAGGTTTGATGCGTACGATTATGATGGAGTTGATGATCTTTTTTTTTTGTCGAGTTGGGATTGCTTGGTATGTGTGGTGATGAAAAGAGGAGAAAATTTTCTGTTGGATTTGGTAGGTGTGGATACCAAAGATGATGATTAAATGAACGGGAGTGAGTGATTTTGATTGTTAGTTTGGAGGATAGTTGTTGTCCTAAATTCGTGTTGTTAGGGGAAAGATGATGGATGTATCACCTCGGTTGTAATTCGAGTTTCTTTGAACTGGTCCTGCTCGGCTGGAAAGGGGGGGGATCGACTGCTTCGTTCGGGTTCTTTTGAGAAGAAAGATATTCTTTCTCCCAGCTCCCACGCTTGTGCCTGGATGTAACTTAGAACTTACCCACTAAGAGGAGAAAGTAGCAAAAGTTTTGTTGCACATCTACATTTGTGTTCTTACGGGGGTATCCTGACAAGTGGAGGATCAGTGTATCGAAATCTACAAGCCGGTACTGATAGCTCCCTCGCTAATATTGTTAAGTGCGACCAGTAAATTTATTATCATCCACTGATAGTTTTGAGATGGAATGGTATCGCTTTTGTTGCGTATCTGTAATTGGAATCTTGTGGGGGTATCCTGACATCGTTGGAAATAGTGGGATAGGTGGTGTGGTTTATGTTGGTTATTTGAAAGTAGAGTTCGCTCTAGAGAGTAGGGAAACCTTTTTATTTCTGAAGTTTCTTGGCAAGGAGGAAGGAAATGTATTTTTACGTCTTCTCGCGCTCAGGCTGGTAAGAGATGAGTCCATGCTCCTTCGGATGAAAGATATATAGAAGTAAATTCAATAGATTGAATGAATCTAGTCGGTCAGGTTGGTGGTTGATTTAAAGAAATTCAAATACAGAGGAATGAATGAAGGGAGGGAATAGGAGGATGAGAAAAGAGAGAGTAGGGTTTTGGAGGAAATATCAAATGGCTTGAACTCTATTACCTGATAAAAAAGTACGACCAGGGTCTGGAACGAATGTTAGAAAAGATAATTCAAGCTCATTCTTTCTTCCCTATGTTATTAATTCTTTCTCATTTCCCCAGGCAAAGTGACCGTGGAAGAATCACATTTCTAATTAACAGTATATTGGCGATGTCAAGGCCTAAGATTATATATCTTACTTCAGTAAACTCACTTTACTAACTGAACACTCTACGACCAATAAACTCTAAATTACTATCATAGAATTTCATTTCTAAAAAGTTTTGTTGCAGATCTGGATAGTACCCCAAAAGGAATAGAGCATATAATAAATCGATTAGCGCTTGAGAATACTCGATCCGATAGGCTGAGAATAAGGACTTTTAGTTCATAAGGTAGGGGTAAAGCTAGAAACATTGAAACTCTTGAATTTAAGTATTTAGTGAATATGTTGCATCTCTGCATACTACCGGATGAAGTTAGCTCTATGAAACGATGAAATGGGAGACTTCAACCGAGATGAGAGAGGCAGCTGAAGGCAGAAGTCACAATTGAGGCGGGGGCCTAGGTTAATCTAAAGGGAAATTCTGTGGTTTGTTGCATATCTACATACTACTCCATTAAGTTAGTTCCGTGAGACGATGAATTGGAATATTTTTACTGGTTGAGGGGAACCCAGAGATAGGAGTCATAGTCGAGGCGGGGGCTCGGTTAGTATGGTTCTAGGTTCAATCTAGAGAAAGATTCTGGGTTTTTTTTCATCTCTGGATCAGAGATAAAAGTGTTAGTATGATAAGTAGATCTAATGGTATGGTGTTGGTATGGTCTTGGTGTGGTTCTAGGGGCATCTTTTGGGAATTGTTGCTTGTCTGGATAAGTGATAGGGGAATTGGTATGATGAGTGTCTTTGTTAGTGTGATCTTATTAGTGTGGTTCTTGGGACATATTCAAGGAAGTGTTGCTTGTCTGTATAAGAGATAAGAGGCCTAGTAAGATCTAGGGGGAAAGAGTAAAAGTTCTCAGCTTAGGCGTCTAAATATCTGGAAAGCGACAACGGGATTGGACAACCGTAAAAACGCTTGGGGAAAAAAAGTATATCTAGTCTCGGTAAAATAATCTTACTCGGTAAAGTGATCTTGGCCCTGGTGCGAAAAGTCATCTAGTCTCACAGATATACTTACTTAGCACATCGCGCTAGCACTAGTGAGGTAATGACATCAGATAAAGTAATGTCAAAAAGAAAAGCCACCTGTCACCTGTCACCTGTCACCTGTCACCTGTCACCTGTCACCTGTCTCCAATTATCCATCATCAGTAATTCTTCATGATGACCGTAATCTCTCGTTCACCGTCCATTACTAATTTACAACTGGATGATTTGAAGCCTACGACAAATTGATAAAATTCATACTCTCCAATCACCGAAACACTAGATAAAAATAATATATGCCGAAGGTATACTTTGCTTCGAGTCTCGGTGTATACCTTTCCCTATTTTCAGAATGAGTTGACGGCCAAGTATGATCTTGAAACTTTGGCTTTCCAATTCTGTCCACATTCCTTGTTTCTTTCCTAAATATCGAAGCCTAAAATTTCCTAATCCAGTCATACTCTATATTCTGCCCCAAAACGGACTAACTACTTAACTTTTACCCTAACATTTGATGATCACTTAGTAATACATATTCAAAATTATCGGAAGGAAATGAGTCATCTCAAATCAATTTTCATCCAAATAATTCCCAATTAATTGGCATGGGAGCTTAATTCATGATGTCTGGAGATTAAAGCTAGAATTTCAATCTTGTAAAGTTAGATTGTGTGACTTCTTAAGTAGGAATCAATGACTGCTGTACTTGCTATCGATGTAGATGATTTGACCATGAGACTTCACAACTATGATATAATGCATTGTTCACTAGTCGACAGATTTTCTGCAAATAGAAATAATTATCGTTTGGATAGAAAATGTAACTTATACTGCAGCTGCTACTTGACAGTTTCTCGGCCCAGCCTGTAATCAATGAGTGACAGAGAACTTATTTACATGCGTCTACCAGAATCTGGAATCGGCCTCTTCACTGATAGGTCTCCACTACTGGCTTCCTACTTCCATCAAACCCACTCTGCACACCATCATCTGTAGTTTGTAGGCATGAAGCTTGTAAAATAGGATATAAGATGTGCAACAATCATAATTCCAAGATTGTGAGTGGCTGTATTGGGAACACCGGTGATGTTCTACTTATTCAAATTCGGGAGTAGTAAGTTTGCCAATGAGCCGGATCCTATTGACCTGAATGTCAATTGGTCAAACATGAACTTGTAGAGATACAGTCTGTCGCACGGAATATCAGATATGCAACATAACCTTTTCAGACACCATGAGTGGTCAAATCCTAGAGGACGTTTGAAAATATGCTTTAACTAATGAGTCAAATGTGAGCCAACTCATGAACTAGATTACTCGTCTTTGACGGCCTATATTATCTGGTTTCAGCTTGTAAGGGTGAAGCTTGTAAGATGAAAATGTAGATATGCAACATAAGGATTCGCAAGACTGCGAATGGTCAGTTCCGCGAGTTAGTGCTGAGTCGGTATGGATTCGTTAGCATATCTCCGAGACAAGAAACATGCACAGCTGTCGAAGGCAGACATGCAACATAGGGGTGGCTAGAAATACGAGCAGCTTTAATTTAAAGCTGCTCTAATCACCTATCCGTACTGTGAAAAACTGGAATCTTGAACCATCTGCCATCTGAATTGTGCTTGGATAGCATTAGTCTTGCGAGAACGTAATCGGTAATTATAGAATATAGATCTGAAAAGGTCACTTAGGAGAACTATCATCCCTGCTACTATCGACCTATCTCGGACTTCCTACTTGGCAGAATATACCCTCCATCAAAGATATCCATACATACATCCAAAAAATATCAAAGTCTTTGATCTGCATGTAAAAAGAGCCAGGTTCACCCCGTCTGATTATTCATTTTCTGTTCCTGGAGCCGATAGCCTTAAGTCCGGCTTTACAAAGTCTTCTTCAAGTTCGAAATCAGAAGATCGCGGTATTTATTTCCTTACCGAGGGACGAGATCTCTTAGAAGACTTATGATGAAATTCGTGCGGAGACATCTCGTATCATATAAGTCTTAAAAATAGAAAATCATTCCAGGTCTCACAAGAGCTTACCATTGAAATTTCATCACTCGATCTATAATAATAGACAATTGAAATAAGCCGAAACTGAAAAACATACCAAAAATAATCATTTTTTTATTTTTTTTTAAAATTAAATATTCTAAATATCTTTGAATTGATTATTATAAGATTTTAATGTAGTATAATAATTCATATAAATTTTGATAAAAATTATAAAAATTATTTTTAGTAAACTATTTCGTATTGATTCAATTGATTAAAATTAATCAAATTCAAAAATTCGATTTTATAACAATTTCACTAATTAATTTAATATATTTTTATATTTTTTTTAAAAACTTTAACTTCAAACTATAAATTCAAGATCAAAGAAAATCTTAAAAATAATTGATATATTTTTTATCAAATAATTACTGAATCTCTATTATATATAAAGTTTTTAGATTCTTATATACTTTATATAAATAATTGTATATTATTAGAAAGGTTAATAAATGATCATTTTAGATGTGTTTTTGAGCTATGGCTTTTTTCAATTGTCGGTTACTGTACCATTATATTCATCCAATCTCTTGTAACTCCTTTGTATTTTTTGTAACTTGTTTACCTCAAAACTCATGAGGAGAACTGTTCTGTCATCTATCCCTAATTCTCACCAATCACTCAACAATGTAGTTTATCTCGATATTCAATCTTCGCATCTACGGAACCTCTATTAAGGAATACAAATGAAAGATTTGTCTCTGGAAATTTGAAAAGCCAAAAAGAAGTTGACCTTTTAGTGTCAAACTTAGATCGTATAAAGAGGGTTTTCAGTCTGTCTATTGCTGTGTTAAATGGATTGTTGAAAGGAGTGTGGGTCAGGGCATGAAGATGAAAAGGGGAACCGGGGAAATGCAGATGCCTGCATATGCCAACGTGGGTCTGAGTTGGCGAGGTAAGGTAAGGAGTGGATGGAAGGTGATTTCGACAGGAAATAGTTGACAGACGAAGATCAAATTACTTTCAACACCCATGATTAACACTTGAGGCTGAAGGGGTGCGGCTGGTTGCTTGCACGTGTGAAGAGGGGATGACGTCGATTATCATATTCTATTGCTTTGTTGCTCATTATCTTCGACCTTAGTGGGAGGTCGAAGAGATACTGGAAAGTTATTCTCTTAAAGTTTTAGCCTTTCTTATGGCCAAAGAATTTGAAATTATAATACACAAATACGGTAAGAAAGATCTGGGACATCTGAAGTGAACATACAAAAGCAACGCCTACATATCCCGTAAAACAGAGGCCCTTGCCCAGAGTAGCACCTCGATCCATTCTGGACGTTTTGCCTCGAGTGCTAGCGATAATTTCTCTACCAAATGCTTTCCGGCGCCTTTCGAAAAACTATGTAAGTTACATAAATATAGTGCTACTCCATAATGCATAAATATTAGCATTGCTATGTCATCCCCGTTCATTAAAAGGGATACCAGAAAATCGCTGGCTGCCAGTGGCCATGCTATGATGGTAGCGCCCTGTTCTATTCGAAAAATTTCCATGTACGATAAGAGTGATGTATAAGCATTTATGTATTCAGTCTTATGTTCACTTTCAATGGAAGCTATGTATGTAGCCATTTCATTCGTCTTATGCAGTATCGTCCTGTTTTTTGAAGTCAGTGAACAGCCTAGTCAAGTCCTACATTTGGGACCAGATAAACTTTATACATACTGGATGAATTCTTCATTTTTGGATTGATATTCTGGAAACTTCTCGTGCTGGCTCAAAAATATACCCATGTGCCCAAAAATGGAATTTGTGTTATCAATATGTGTGAGAAGGTCCCTATGAACCGTGTCTTTCGGATTGGATGATTTCAGGATCAATTGATCCCTCCAAGCCTCGAAAGAACCGCTCCACAAGTTACCTCCTATTGTTTGGTCTAAGCAGACTGAGAGCCCCTGAAGTAATTTGCGTATTTGAACCAACTCAGCCACAGGATCAATTTCTTCGCCCCCCAATCTCTCTCTCGACAAAGATAAAGAATTTATAACCATGGTCAGGGAACATAGAGATATCGCATCTGAAGCAGATGAGTAATTCTTTAAAGCTTCATTGAGACCAAGTGATGCACGACTGTGATACTGCAGGGCAGTAGCAACCCAATATTGTGATTTGTCAGTCTCAATAGTCGACATGTGTATAGCGGCGGAGGCTAAAATTGCATGAAGCAGAAATGTGTTTGAAATTGCGTGATGAACCATAACATCAGAATAAAACATTATATCTCTCGAGTCTTTGGAAAGAATGACGGATGTAGAGGTTGAATATTGATGCATCAATCTTAGCTCTAGAGCCCTATTGTTATCATCTTCGAACTCAGATGTTGTGGGTGAGGTCTGAGCCGAGAATCCAGCAAGCAAATTGCCTTGTGTCTGATTTGATGGCTGCGAAAGGTAACTGCATGGTTCACCTCTTCTTGCACAAATTGCACATGACGGCCGTGTTTCGTCGCACTGAAATTTTGCATATCAGCGACAGCTCGGTGTAACAATGCAGCAAGTCAAATGTTTCATCCGAACATTCCGAACAGAACATCCAGTAATCCCGACTAGACTGAGAGGAGGCTTTTGGTGCCAGAGGTACCTCGATGTTTAAAAGCAGTTCACTGCTCAAATGATTTAAACAATTCATGCCACTGGAACGTGCTGTTTGAATTCTGAAATGTCAAACATCTTGTTATCGGACTGCAGTCTAGACTATTGGAACTCTGGTACAAGCATAAATTGTGCTTCAGAAGAACAGAAAGCGAAAATTAAAAACATTGTCAGCAAGTAAAGAAATGAGACCGACTGACCTTTACCCGTCTCCTTTTGCATTGTGCGCAGCCATTTGAAGACTTGGTATGAGCTCGTCGTCTGGACATAGAGTTGGGTAGCATTAAAAGTGGCAGATTCAAGCCTATTTGTTACCAAAATTCGTGATATGATATACGAAGAACACGAAGGAATGTAGTTGAAAATGGACCTTTATTTACATGGGACGGAAATGATTGCCGGCGCTGGTGGTTAGGCCAAGGCAAGTATTAGCTGAACACCGAATACCCACACCGGCGGTGGCGAAGCCAGTCTAGCTTTAGCACTAAGAGGCTGTGCTTTGGTAATGAAGGAAGCTGGCGCATTGCATCAAATATTAAATTACTTAAATGAACAACACTTCGTACATATTCATACATCAGACTGCGAATTTAAGGTACGCTTACCTCTAGCTATGATGGTTCTTGTAGAAGCGGGCTGTATTTGTGATATAAACCTTATATCTTCGAAATTCGCATGTTCACCGCTTCCTTGTACGGACATTGACGGGGAAGTTCTGCCTGTTAAAATCAGCGGTGAAAGACGGAAACGGAAAGAAAAGACTGAAGGGGGCTCTTTCCATAGAATTAGCTGTCTAATAAGTGGGGTTATAGGAGACCATTCCTCGTATCAACCCTCTTCTCTTTGAGACATGGCAGTATCACGTGGTGATGAGGAATATACCTTGGTCAATTATCCAATTAGAAGCTGGTATTGTCTTAGCTCTGTTCACTAGCTTCACGCTACTTCAAACGTCATATTTTCACTTCGTATTCAATTTTATCATGTGAATTTGAAAAATCTGCTTAGTAACCCTCTTCCAATTTACCCCCCTTCGTGCATTCGGGTAAAAGCAAAGAAAGAGAAAGAAAGACGATCCGTTTTCACACAACTAAGTAAGTCACTATGAAATGTTGCAACAGTTGGAACCATTCACTTGTCATTTTTGACAGTTTAAGAGCTGAAGAACTGAGTCGAGATAAAAAGCAAATTGAAACCTTCTCCGAAGTTTAAAAGGAGGCTGAAATACTGCCTTCAACTAAAGATAGGGTTAGGATTCGATCTAGTTTTGCATCAGGCTCAATTCAGACTGCGGTCAGATTAGGATCATAGAACATAAAGCTTGGTTGACGCCATTCTTGAGCCGGTGGAATGACACCTATGAAATATGTTTTCTTTATAACCTCTTTTTCCTCCCTTGATCAAAATCCTAAGGGAGTTCTGATAGTTCTATTTTTGCCCCATGGTTCACAACACCAAGACTACAGAGTAAAATTTGAGGGCTGAAAAATTCATCCATTGTAGTCGCACTGGGGTCCAAAAGGCTCCTAAATAATGCCGCGAACCTCTCTTTCTCCTCCCAAAATCACTACATATTATCAAGTCAGCCGCGATACACCTGCTTCGATATCATTCTCTAGAATCCAGCAAAGCTACCACAATATCTTATGGTAATAATACACTGCACGTCACCAGAAACCATACGTTACTACTACAGCGACGAGCCCCCTTGAAAACAACGGCCCTTTCCTCACTCTTATCCATTCATATTTGACCTGAGCTTAAAAAAGCACTTGTCAACTTCCCGAAGGTAGTTCACCAGGTGGTTGCAGAAAGCGTCTGTCCCCGGGAAATTTGATTCGTTGGTGTGGAATACTAATCTAGATCCTAAAAAAGTTTTTAAACTTTTCAGCAAAGGTGGGGATGGCCCAATTAGCTTTGCCCACATCTGTTGATTCCCAATGGAAAAGTCGTACGATCAAATGATGAGCGCTTGGATTGAGAGATGCGGAATTCAAACTTCATATTCTAGCGCGCTGTATAATGACGAAGTCGGAAACTGATAGCAATCAAAGACTCTTAGCATTACGGAGAATTTTGGTTGCTTCTTCAGAGTGAAAACGAACAAAGTTACATAAACTTTTCCGAAGACTTCTCGCATAAACTCTAATGACGGAGTATAAATCACAGAACTTTCACAGAAAGTTAAACATGAAGGGGAACACGAAGATATAAAAGTACTTAACAATCAACATCCATGAAATAATCTACAGTAGTCCGTCTCTTTCCTCCCTTCCCTGCTGTGAACCATTGTGCCCTTCCTTCTCTCACATTATTTTCAAAAGCACGGGAAATCCCCATCCGAGAGTGAAAACCATGTTCAGAATTTGATTTGTGATGAATTGATATTAATAGAGTAAGGGAAGACTAAGATAACAAAACAAGCTATTGAATAACTAAGAACAATAACAGAAGTACCATCCAAACGCTGTAACTCCAGAAGTGTCAAAGAACCCCCACCCTCAGGGTACTGCTTGGCCAACTCCCTCTATGTGATAACTCCGCCGAATTTACAACTAGAGACGTAAACGCTTGGAGATCGATACCTCCGAACAATGAAACGCTAAAAGATTGGACGTATCTCTAAGAGATTCATCGATCAATGTTATAGAAAACATGACTCCTTATCCCTGCAAGCCCCCCGAAACTCCCTAATGTCTATCATGTACGCTCCAGCCCCTCAGTGCCTGGAACGCCCTAACAACTTAAAACCTATCACTCAAACCAAGTCCCTCGCGATCCGCTTATCTATGCCCATTAGTGCCATTGGTCTTACCATTGACCTTGGTAACCTCCTGGTTCTCTCCGGGTACAGGACCCAAACGTCCATATTGCCACTCTGGCAAAGTCATGCCAGTCTGCTCATGAATGGTGGACATGAGTGGTGGAAGCATCTGGTACATATTACGAATACTATCCATACCACCCATACCGATTCCTTGACCTTCAGCAGAGCTGCCTTCACCATTGCCCCCGGCCTGTGCACCAGTATTCCAGATCGTCATCTTGGGGTTCAAACCACGAACAGCCTCGGCGTTGGCTTTGGCAAGATCCTGGTAAGTACCACTCTCGATCATGAGGTATTGCATGAGGCCTTGTGGACCACCCATAGCCTTGCTCATATCTGCGTATGCGGCGGCCATGGCACTCATACCAGCTGCCTCTTTTTGCTTCCTCAAGAGGGCTATCTCGGCTGCTTTGGACTCGGCGATAAAGTTAGCTTCGGCTTCCAATTTGATTCTGTAAGCTTTGGCTTCAGCAGCTTTCTGCTCGCTGTAAAGCTCAAACTCTGCGCGGGCCTTCTCTTTATATGCCTTGGCGTCAGCCGCCTTCTGTTCACTGTATACTTTGGCGTCGGCACTCTTCTGCTCAGTATTGGCTTTTGCAAGTGCGGCCTGTTTTTCACTGTACATCTTAGCATCAGCAGCCCTTTGTTCAGCGTTGGCCTTTGCTTCTGCTATTTTTTGCTGGCTATAGTATTCGGCATTTGAGCGGGCTTGCTCTTCGTAGTTTTTAGCATCAGCAGCTTGTTGCTTAGCTTCACGGGCAATCGTAGCCTTGACAACGTCACTGGCACGAAGACGTTCAAGCTCTGTGAAAGCGCGTTTGACTTCGACATCTTTGCGGAGTTCTTCGTCGCGGACTTCAGTGGCACGTGTGGCCTCTTCAAACGTTCAATGTGTCAGTTTGTTGCATGTTAAACCAATGGAGTCTCTCTCGAAGATTCTTGATCTCCTTTTCTCTTTGCAAGATCTGTGATTCAAGATTTTGAATTGCTACTTTAATGACCATTCTTTCGATATCCTCAGGGAGAATTCGAGCGTCAGGGTCTTCAAGCTTCAGACTTTTCAGGGCATTGGAGATTTCTTAGAGGAATGTATTAGGAAAATGGATCCTCCAGAAAACAAAAATAAATGTCACTTACCGATTTGAGCAACTTTAACATCACGGCTGTAAACAGTTTTGCGGGTTGCAAGTGTAGCTTCAGCTCGAGCCTTCTCACTATCACGTTCTGTTTTTTGAACTGCGGTCTCGGCTTGAACCTTGGCGAGCTCTCGATCCTGTTCTGCCCGACGCTGAGCCTCTCCAACAGTACCCAGTCGTTGAGCCTCTGCTACATCGATACGAGCTTGATTAATGGCACCCTCGTGGGCTTTCTTGCTGAGAGAGGCAAAGTAATTAGAGCCTGGAGCGTCTTTGAGTTCTTTTACGTTGGCGTTGTAGATTCTGAGGCCGAATTGTCCCAACTCAGATTGAATGTTCTTGAAGATATCCTTCTTGAATGCTTCTCTCTCTGTAAAAATCTTCTCCATTGACATGGAGCTGACGAGAACACGTGTTTCACCTTCGATGATACCGACAACAATCTTTCTGAGATGTGCGCCAGCATCACCATCATTGCTTTCGCCTTCAGCCAACAGCATTGCGAACTTCAAAAGGGCGTCGTCGCCATCCTCTGCGGCGCTCTCATGATTAGAGTCGGCAGTACGGGCATTATCGCCTCTGCGGTTGACGTCGGGCCCAATGGTGAATACAACAGGAATTGCCAACTGAAGTTTCTCCTTTGTCATAGCTTGAAGTGACAACTCATAGTCGCGAGGTTGAATGTTGAACCTTCGGACCTGGAAAACATTAGCAGTGCGGTGTGAGAGAATGAACATGAACCTACCTTTTGAAAGGGCCAAACAAAAGCACTCTTGCAAATTTTGACAGTCGCGATCTTCGCGCCAGTGATGGCGAGGTACTGTGAGTAGTTAGATACGTCGTCTTTAAGCGAATTAGGAACAAGTTCAAACCTCATTGGGAGAAGCAATTTGATACATGATGATTGATATCTGATTTTTCTTTGAACAATTGAAACCCTATCGAGGGGGATCTTGACAGACTTTATAGACTTTCGAAGAGGGGAAGATGTTTTCTGTATCATGCAATCAGTGGTTAATCTAGCACATTGAACATACTGAACTATGCCTGATCAGTCGATAAATGTGAGTACTAACTTGAGTGCGGGGTTATAGTGCTTCTGGAATACTCCTAAAAGTTCTCCAAGATTGCCTAATTCGCCGATAGTGAACTCTCAATTGTTGGTGAGCTCGTGATGCACTGCCAAGACGTCTAAGATAATGGTATAAATATTGATAAATGTGCTGAGGAAATTGATGATTTCTGATAGGTAATTGTAGATGTAGAGATGAGATGTTGTGGTTTGATTGGGAGAAAGAGATGGTCTGATATATCAGTACCTACCTAGATACCTAGGTAGTTCCTTCTAAAATGGTCTGATTCTTATTTGCCCAACACTAAATTAAAATGGTGTAGATCAGCTGATCAATTAATCTCTCTCGGAATAAATGAAGCTGTAACGGCGAAGACACTAGTAATTAGACGAGAGAACAATATGGAAAGAGCAATTGATAAGTGATGACGGAAGAATTAGCGAGCAGGAAACGTCGAACGGAAGGTTAAGAGTGACTATATATACATTGATTCCAAATCGCCAAGCTGAGGGCGCCATCAATAAGCAAGACATGTTCAAGGCGTACAGAACAACCTCACTGAGGTGTTTTCATGACAATTGTGGTGAATACTTCGTGAAAAGGCAGGGCGATAGCGGGATAGGATGCATCAACAATTGAGGAGCAATTTGATGTCAAACCCTTTGGGTTGACAAGGGACCCTCGTCTAACCAATAGCGTTAAGGTCTCAATCCTCTCGACTCAAGATCAAGATGTTACACTGCCGCCGTTCCGACGGTGTAGAGTAAGAACTTGGCCGTTTAAGACCAATCCCAAACATACACATTGACAGTTCCCTTACTTACGGATTAGGAAAAAGTGGGATAAACAAGAATGCTGTGGTAGGAAGTTTAATCCCCGCAATATCATAAAACCTTAATAGTGAAACCATAAAGTACCTAGACAGATAACATTTTAAGCTTATCAGCTGTTTGACCGCAAACAGGAACAATGTTGCGAAATCGGCAAAAGAGGAAGGTGCTAGCCTAAATAGGCATATATCATGCATTATAAGTTCGATGCCAGAGCCCTAAGGGGTATGGCTGGTCCAATGGTAACCATGTCCATTAAAATAAAATCCATTTTTCTGCAAACGGCAAATTTAGATGCAATCTTGACATCTTGGCAAGGCTTGCTGGGACAGCCTGGGATGCCGAGCCCCTAAGTTTGATGATCTTCCCCGGATCCACTGAGGACTTTCTAGCGAGCTTCTAGAAAGTCTCACCTGATCTCAGCAGCCCCACACAGCCATCGTCATATCTTACCTATTAAACTCTAAAAGTGTCCATCCCTTGACTAAGGCCGACGAGGCAGACAACTTTAAATGGCTACCTTATTCCCGCATATTTCAAAGCCTTGCTGTGCATATTAGGCAGCTAAATAACACATGTTTCTTGACACGGGGTGTAGCACAGCCGAGTGAGTTGTCCGAATACCCGACTTAACCAATCCGTGAGATCGCAATTTTTTTGGGTCCCGAATGCAGATTCCGAAATTTTAAGGAGATTTTGAGTCACATCAGATATGATAATTCGCAAAAATCAAAGATTAGATCAAGAGAAGTCACATACATCATCGATTGTTGATAGGCTTTCTTCCTAGTGAATCCGGTCTCGTGACTATTGGACCACTAAAATCTACTAGCACTTAGTAACGCTACTTTTGAGTCTACCAAGATTGCGAATTGCTGCAAAAGCAATAGAGAGTGCGATAATCGGATTTAAATAATCGGACGTACGAGAAGGCTCGCTCACATATTCTCGGCAGAGAGAGAACCAATACGTTCCTTCCCACAACCAAACCTTGATCTCTTCAGCCGCATCAAAAGTCATCATACTTTTGTACCTAGCTGTCAGCATGGATTCTAAAATACCAATACACGATCACGACGATGAACCGGCTCCCCCATCATACATGGACTCTCTGTCCTCATCATCGGTATCTCCTGCAGCATCGAAGACTTCGGGACCCTCCGCCCTCCCATCTACGTCCATCTCCTACGGTACCCAAATTCAATCCCAGTTGAACCACCTAAGAACCCAATTCAGCTCCATCCAAACCCAAAAGTCTCTTCTCGAGCACGCACAAGAAGAGAAAATTCTCTCTCTCCTTACAACTCAAATCCAAATCTATCTGTCCGAGTTTGCGAACACAGGTTTGAGAAAGGGAACATTGCTTTTGATCCCCGCACATTGTATTCAAAACGAAAAGGCACAACCGCTTGAGTTTGATAGAGAGAATCCTGGATATGACGTGTCTGCGGAGATAGGAGATAAGGAGAGTCTTAACGGTGGATCATGGTTCTGGGAGGATGAAGACATGGCAAAACGACTCGCAGAGGCTTTGAAACCCCGTCCGGAGCTACCTTCCAGACAAGTTGTTGCGAAAACAGATCCTAAAAAGGTTGCTCCCAGCCCAACAGGAAATATCAGCAGATTTTGGGGCAGGAAATCAAGTTCGAAGAGCGACGAAAAACCTGTGTTGGTCGAGGATGTGAAAGTTAGTTCAACTGTTCTGGAGCCGAGAGATAAAGTACATATGAAAGTGGATGCAGAAGAGGTTGTGTTTGAATATGAAAATAGTTTTGGCCTTTTTGAAACTCAACGAGGATATGGCATTATATTTCATTTCACAATTATCACCACCAGAGAGTAGGCAATAATTCATAACAGAAAGATTCAGAGATGCTCTTCTCCAATGTTTTTTGAAATCACGATTTGAGATATCTAAAATATCACAGACAGTATATTATCCACTATGGCGTTACCGTTTGTTGCTCCCGAAATGTTTACGCTAAAACAACTTTGGTACACACCCCAAATTTCAGGTAGATACAAGAATTCTCAACGGCACCGAAAGATTTTGAGCGATTAAAGGGTAATTTGATTCAGTGCATTATTTCTACATGTGATCTTAATGAAAATTGTCGTCATATCGTTATGTGTGTTGATTGAACCCAGGCCCCCATAAATAACATGATGCATAAAGAGTTTGTGTCAGTGAAAGTTGCGAGACTTCAACATAGTCCCATAAGTACAGTGAAAGGTATATGGAGTATAAGCCCAATTTGTGAAATGAAATTTGAGATAACATAGTTGACAAAAAACACAACCATTTGATTGATGAGATGAATCAGGTGACCCGAGTGGTTGTGGTGACTTAAATATTCGTCCTGAATTTCACGGTATACGCTGAGCGAGGTTCCCGAACGCATGAGAAAGGACCAGTGGTTATAAGAAGTAATACTCGGAGCTTTAATGCGACTGTCAACTTATTTGAAAACCGCACTCTGTTCTTGCCTCCGAGTGTATGTGTTGGGAGGGGAGGAGTGTATGAAGCTCCCAATTATTCGAATGATTGATCTGTCCCAGTAAAGGCACATAAATCATAGTTGAGCTATGGTAAATATACATAGCATCAATATTGATCCTTAAGTGATTAAAGTTGGTGAGACTAGTCGATGTATCAATCTTTACATTATCGCTCTGCTCCTCAACTTTTTCGCCTTTTGAACCCCAATTGAACATCATTCATTCCCTCTTCTTCCAGTAAGCGATCAGATCCTGTCCCTTGGCAAAATTAAAATTGAAAGAATTGTACGTGATCCAGCTCTGAAGACCTGCACTTCGTCGGCGTGAAAGTGCTTGTGGGTTAGACATTTCAAGTTTTCCCTTGAAAACCCAACGAATTTGTTAACGCATGACGACGAGCTTGATGATATAGATCCGACGTTCCCAGTGACTTTAGATTGCACATTTATAATGCTCCACGTCTCAGCAGCAGAGATACCATTTCTGTATAATGCATATCCTTTGCAAGTTGTAAAGGTGTGCGTTGGGTATGGTCAACGATGTTTATGTAAGCACCGAGATCGAGCAAGGCGACTACGACCTCTATTTGTCGATTGAATATAGCTTCATGTAAGATCGGGGGGCCTTTTCCTACAATGTCAATATCTGCTCCAAGAGATACGAGAAGTTTGACAATCTGCACCTGCCCGTTGACAGCTGCTTTTTTGAGAAGAACTCCATGGTCATTCCCATGAAGGTTCACGTCGGCATCGTGTTCAAGTAAAGTTTGCAGGATTCCAACACTGTCCCTCATAATAGCAAGGTGAGAACAAGATGCCACGATGGGACCATTATGTACTTTGTAACACCTAGGCCCATCAACGTTTGCACCTTGGTTGAGAAGAATCTTAACAATCAATGATGCGGCCGTGGCACTTTTGCATCCCCAAATCGTTTCCATTAATGGTGACGAAAGAATAGATTGCTCATTCTGAAATCGTCCATCAACATCAGCTCCGTGGTCAATTAGCCATTGGACCCGATAGACATTCCCGCAAGATGCCGCATATGAAAGAAGATTTTGACCCTTGATTTTCATATTGATATCAAAACCATGACCGATGAGCTTCTGAACTTGCTGAATTGACAGGGTGTCAAGTAATCCTCCTTTCACCTTGATTTCAGACATGCTGTCAACATTTCCATGTTCAATTGCAGTCAAAATAGCCGAAAAATAATCTTCTTCAAAGCAAGGTAATCTGAAGCTGAAACTTCGGTTGATATTCGCACCGTGCTCTAAAAGACACCTGATCATATCAAAATTACGATTGCTGGCTGCGAATTCCATAGGCGTCACATGAAGTCCATCTCCATTGATATAGAACGTTGCTAATTTAGGATTCCCTTGGATAAAAACCCGAAAATAATCAACTTGGCTATAACGAGCTGCGTACAAAAATGTCGAACCGTTATAGTGTCTATCGAAGGATGCACCGCGAGCCCCTAGAATTTTCAGGAGCGCTACTTCATTTGGGTACTGACGGAACTCAAGCCTGCGGGAATAACAGCGGCTAGTAACATAATGAACTATTGACTGCCTACTGCCAGTACGATCGTTGAGTTCCCAACAGTTGTCAATGTCATGTATTGTCGGATCGTTAATGATTAATGAGCAAATGCCGACATTAAGAACATGCCCCGTCAGTGCCCAATATAAGGGCTCTTGCAATGTTTCTTCCACACTCTGCTCGTGAGGGCATTCTAGCACAAATTTGACAGCTCGTATACCATTTTCAACATTCTTGTTTGATATTGCAATTTTCAGAAGTCGGACCCTCAAACAGGGCGTAAGTGGTCCATTGTGCATCAGTATGAAGTCGAAAAGTTCAGAGCTCCAGTGGAGAATATAATCTTCCAGGGCCATAATTAATGCAGCATGTGTTTTAGCTTCGTTGTTCAATAAGACAGTCAAACGACCAGAGTTTTTTTGCTTGAGAGCAACTTCCAAAGCGATTCGAACATTCTCGTCGGAACTATTGCTACCTGTATTGGCAACGGAGGATTTGAGGAAATCTATCTGCAGGGTGAAGAAGCGTTAAAATTTTGTAATCCAAAGGGTAGATAAGAGTTATAGGCAACATAAAGATGCTTGCGCAGAAAGAATTCAAAGATTTATTACTCGTACCATTTTATAATCTTTCTTGTGTATTGCCAAAGATAATGCGGTTTCTCTTTTACACAATTCATTCGCTTCAGAATGTGACAATGGGCTGGCCAAAAGAGCTCTAGAAACATTGATAAGGCCAAGACATGACGTTATCATGAGCGTTGACATGGCGTTTACTTTATCAAAATCGTCTAGTTTCAGTAATTCCGAAATTGTACAGGCGATGTCCTGGAGGTGTTTTGGGGGGTGTTTTCCTCCCAAACAAGCCCGAAGCCAGATTGAGCGCCGAACTGATGGTGAGCATAATTCGATGATTGTTGGCATATCGATATCAGAAGGAGATATGTCCCAATGCTTCATCCAATAATCTGATGCATATTTGAGAAACATGAATCGACCTTCATTTGAGATGTGTGGCTGGCCTTCGGGCGATTTTATAAAGCACTGGTGTTTAGTGTTGTTTTCTGAGAACATTTTCAGATAGAGATAAGAGACACAGATCTCAGCTAAGATTGAATGAGAATCTAGTCGACTCAAGCTATGTTTCCAGCCGGTCGGTGCAGGACTTGAGTCTTTCGACCTGAGGAACTCTTTTGCGGTCTGGTGAATGAGATATACTCTCGAATTGGATATGGAAACAAAAAGACCGCAAAGTCTTCGAATCCGTCTGGCGAATATTCCGGGGTCTTCAAGCTCAATATTTTCGAAAGATTGAGATCCGTCGTAGCACTTGTCTATATTGAGGGCAATATTAAGCTCGTTTAGTGTTAAAGGTCGCTCGGCCCCAACTACAATATGGAGTAATTTGGTAGCTTCTTGCTTATCTGGACTCTTACGCAGAATCGCCTCATAGCTGGGGTAATTTACGATCAGCACGAGAAAATGCAAAATATGTAGAACGAAGCAGGCAGAACGACATCAATTTTGTTGGCCAACACAAGATCTAAAGTAGAAATTACTTACGCCTCGTCAATTGTAGAAGGTAATTCAGCGTCTAATATTCTTCTAAAGATCTTTTCCTGACTACAAGCTATAGCGCTATGGCGTATCGTATCCATGATTAGATATAGCCAGAGATAGGTTCGATGTTCTGTGTCTTTTAGTCGAGAGCGGAGCCAAGTGTTAGTTTTCGGGGGAAGTTTGAGCTTATCCACTTCAGCATCAATAACAAGATTGATTTCCTGTTTTATCATTGCCGTAGTATCCTCACCCGCCAAGCGAATTCCTGAAAATGTATTTGTGAGACTTTTAAATTGCTCTTCAATCTCATAGTAAGGCCTACTGGTGATGAGAAACTTCACCTTCAGTGGTGGTAAGTCAGTATGGTTCGCCCAAGTCTTTGAATCGGCAGTCAAATTTGAAATAAGCGAGTCAGTGGAGAGACCGAAATTAGACGACCGAGTGACTCTGTCATGTACACTAATCTTATACAATTTTTGTAGTCGTTCAAGAAAGTAATCTCGCTCGGAAGACTCGCACTCGTCTAAAGCATCCAGCACACATATCACATTTCTTGCATTTGGATCCGTAGCTATGTTCTCCATGATAGCCCACATTTCCTGCACTGAATTCGCGATTTCAATATTGTTTTTTGCCCAACTAGGCTCTGTATACTTCAGGAGGTGTTTTTGAGATGAAAATATCTGATGAAGTAGGGCAGCAAGGGCTTTCGTAAGGCTGCGTTGCTCTTTCGAGATATCCTTGAAAAAGAAGTAACAT
Source organism: Botrytis sinoallii (assembly GCF_014898435.1). Lineage (NCBI taxonomy): Eukaryota > Fungi > Ascomycota > Leotiomycetes > Helotiales > Sclerotiniaceae > Botrytis > Botrytis sinoallii. The sequence continues at coordinate 334,092 of NW_024066029.1, read as the reverse complement.
ACGTCCGTGGTTTGTTCTGTTGCGACAAGGTTTTCATCAACAAGCGCTCTCGAAAGGACACTTTTGCCATAGCCTGGGTCTGCCGAAATCCAGAGAACACCCGGCCCATTTCCTTGCTTCCAATCCATAAATGTAGGATGTTCAAGCACCCATTTGCACGTTCCTGGAATGCGAGAGGGATTTTGATTTTTTTGCAGTTCATACAGATTTCCTGTCCGGAATGACTGAAAACAAGCCTGGTAATCCTCGACCTTCTGCGAGGTGTTGAGTCCATTCGAAACCTTCTCTAGTAGGGTGCGTTGTTCCTCGATCGCTTTCCGGTGTAGATCACGATCAATGGCATGGATCATAAAACAAATGGAAATCTGTATGTGCATCGATAGCACATCGGTGATATGGGGAATGAGAGGCACAGCCTCTATCACATCACAATGGGCTTTCCTCAAATGTCACAAACTGATGCAAACGCACTCGATCCAGATCAAATAATCGCCAGGTCACACAGGAATCAAAGGGAATAAGCGTGTGGATGCACTTGCTAACAAAGAAATAAGAAAATCAGCCTCAGAACATGCGAATCGATCTATAGCAAGCAGCATCCGCTCTATAGCAAAAATTGCTATGGAATCGGCAATACAAACATGATGAATCAAACAGATATTAATGCTCTCCAAATAGTACCAGAAATAGGACCCAAAGAGCACAAACAAATACCCTAAGAAACTAGAACTCTTACAAGCAACTCTTTATCGCATACTAGTAATCCACTCAGTACATAGCGATTTCGAAAACTATCATCAACAATTTAAATACGAGAAAGCAATAATCCATTATTTATGTGGAGCATTCAAATCCTCCGAGTATATTATATATTGCCACAAAGTCCTTGCAACCTATAAAACCTGGCCTCTAGATATCAAGCCCAAATACTCATTCTGTAATTAAGCAGTTTAAGAACGATTACTGAAACAGTTAATGTATATACTAGCCAAATTCGCTAAATTCATTGCTATAATAGATTTCTATAAAAGCATATGCTCTAAAACATTATCAGAAAAATAGAAAGAAAGAAGGAAAGGGATCGATTGATCCAGGCGAACATAAGCAGGGAGTAGGAGGGGATAGATTTAGAAAAGCTACATGGAAGAAAATTGAAGCACACAGCATACCATATTGTAATAGAATATATACAAAAGCTATTCTTATAGAATAAAGCAGCTTTCAAACAAATATTATATAGAAGATCAGAAAGTGCACACAAAGGCGCTTAGAGAATTGGAGACAAAGGTGCAAGTGCGTTAGCCATTGCTTAGGAGGCTATTGAGGGTATTGAGACCCCATCCCTAGGAAAAGGGAATCATATAAACTAAAAGATCATCCTGCAGTTAGCCCAACTGTAATGCCCCCTGGGAGGCTCGTCTATACGGCCCGGTTGAAAATTACTAATAATAATAATAATAATAATAATGGCATGGATCAAGACTTCACATTGCAGGTCGAGCTTATTGATCTCATTGAACATGTTCTTCCAGTCGTTAAGTTTAAAGGTATCTCGAAGATGTCTAATGACAAACTTTCCAGAAAATTGGACAATTACTCGAGCTTTATAAAGTAAGATTTTGGTATATAGTTGAAGTATAGTTTTCTTCAGCTGCTGTTTCACTTTACTGCTCCGGTTTTCATTCGTGCTGGTCGGGTCTGAAACAGACATTTCGAGGAGAGAATATCGATCTATGAGTGGTGGGATCTTTTCTAATCCTTCACGACATCCCGCTTTCTCTGTGATGGGATTGATCAAAAGCTAAAGTATTGTTAACATGTTGGCCTGGGCTAATTAATCACTTTGCACTCTGAACAAGAGACCGATTGCCACATGCCTAACACTGTTCCATACTAACATTGAGTTATGACTTAACACAATCAAATATAAACAGCCACAAGTGACAGAACCAAGGGATATTTTTCCAATCTTTGAGAGGATAGATTTTTCCTAGACGTGGTGACATGTTTTCATGCATTTATAAACAGATATGTCCACTTACAGGGAGAAACATGGAGACGCCAGCCCAAGCTACAGCAGCATGTGGTTCACTCTGAAAAGCGAAATCAATAAAACTCTTGGCTGCCATCAGAACTTTGACAACTTTCTCAATCTTATCCTCAGATCGACTGGAGGGAATTGAAAAACCATCCAGCTTTTTCCTCATTAACTGTACTAATGTATGGTTGGAGATTGGCGCATTTCGGCTATTGTTTCCCCCGAACGTTGTATTTAATTCATGGAGAAGGATTCGAGTGTAATCTTCCATCTGAAAATTGCGGGGTTAGCAGCGATCGAATCTTTCTCACACAGATATCGGGAATCGATTCCACCACTGTACTCCATGTGAACCAGCTGATATCAAAGAAATCGGTCTGAAGAAATGAGAACGCTCACCAACTCCGGCTCCTGGACTTTCGAAGTGATATATGCTTGTAGCCAAAGGTCCTTCCACTCGTCTGGTTTTATGGTCCCCCTGAGTTTAGTCTGGACAGTTGGGATGTTCGTCGGATACGCTGGAGCGCTTGGATATTTGACTCCCGCATCCATGTTAGCTGGGTTTTCAGTTGGCTCCTGTAAATTAATGGCGGCAGCAGTTGAAGGTGCGATGCTCCATTTTGCTAGCTGTTCAACAACACCTGGTGCTCCATGAGGATCATATCTGGACTCCCCCCGCAAATAGCCCTTTGCTCGTTCTATTTTATTCCTGACGCCCATGATATTCGCGAGACCTCATAAATCCGCTTACCGATATGTGCCGCAAGCTTGTCGAAACGGTGGCGACGATGGTGTATCATGAAAACAAACCATTGCGATGTGTGGTGGGGCTAATAAACAAGGCTGGTTTTGGCCCCCAACTATACAAGATATAACCATCGCGTCTAAACACCAATGACTTTGAAGAGGCTTCAATAGAAATTTGCCTTTCACAGATATCAATGTCGTGAATTATATTTTATTGTCTTTGAGGTTATTAACAATCGGTTCAATTCCGCACATCGAAATGCACAGACCGTCTCTTTAAATTTATAAAACTACTGAGGTTAGGTAGGTAAATGACAAACTCTATTTTTGAACACATTCAATTCTTGGCAATTTCCAGGCTAATGCAAAGAGCGAGAAAGTTCTCGTGGCCATGATCCATACTTGCTGGTTCTTTGGATATGCAAGGAGATATAAATTGAGTCCCGCAGTATGATACTTTTATAGCATGGATCGGGTACGTAAGTTACTGCAACGACAGCGTCAACGGCCGCGTGTGTGCTTCTCCACAATTGGGACATGGCTGCCATAAGGTTTGCAAGCTTGTGACTTGGGGGACTCAGCTTTTTTGTATAACCTCATGTTTGTCCTCATGATGCGATCCTTTGTTTTTGATCTGTGTATTGTCTTTTTATCGCCGAACGAGCCGTATCACCATGTGGAACTCCTTGCCAGAGAAACGCCGTTTTGTTGTGATCTTCTCATCCATCACAATCATCGTACTTTTTGGCCTTAGTTCTGAGTACCGGTACTCATATCTTGATCGTCAAACGCTTTTCTCCACATTCGGAAATCCAGCTCTACCGTGGATTGCTACTTCCAGTACTTTTTGGGCTTCGTTCGCTCCACTATTGGCAGCTGCTACACCGCGATGCACACCCCCGGAGCTTAGTGGCAAAGCATATTCGATGAGTATTGGCAAGAGAAGAGCCGCGGAGCACATTATCATGGATGAAAAGGATGTCGAAACGATGCGACGATCCCATACTTGGTTCGTTGATCAACTTATGCAAAATGCCCCGAAGTTGGAATTCAAGAAGGGAACCCAGGGTATTGTAACATCTGCAGGAGGTGATTATTTCCCTCCACTTCTCGTCAGTCTTCAATTCCTTCGACGCACCGGATTTAAACTGCCCATCGAAGTCTTCCTTGCCACACCGGATGAATACGAACCATTGATGTGCGAGACAATTCTTCCCTCATTGAATGCGAAATGCCTCGTTCTTTCCGATATCATCGATCAACACGAGCTGCCATTTTCTTTCTCCAGATACCAAATAAAAGCATTTGCGATACTATTCTCATCTTTTGAATCAGTTCTTTTTCTCGATGCAGATAACTTTCCTGTCTATTCCCCCGACGATTTGTTCACATCCACACCTTTCACATCAGAACATCTTGTCCTGTGGCCAGACTACTGGAGCCCGACACCCTCGCCAACTCTTAGTAAGATAATTGGTCTCGAAGGATCCATCTTAAACAATCGCCCTACAATTGAAGCTGGACAAATTTTAGTCAACAAAGCACATCGAACTGAGGCCTTGTTACTCGCAGCATACTATAATGCCTACGTTGATTATTATTACCACCTTATGACTCAACGAGGTGTAGGAGAAGGCGACAAAGAAACTTTTTCAACGGCTGCCCTCGTTCTTGGAAACAGTTTCTACACCGTATCTCAGTTATCTCGTCCCCTTGGTTCACATGGAAATGGCGCAGCCGTTCTGCAAGCTGACCCCATGGAAGATGTGAGCTCAAGAGGAGAGGAAATCCCAAGACCATTTTTCATCCATGCAAGCTGGCCGCCGAAGCTTAATCCGCTACACAATTACCAAGGTTCGAGGCAATGGGGTAGTGAAGAACACTCATTGAGTAAATTCGATGGTTTAGACGTCGAACTCTCAGCGTGGGAGTATATGGTACAAATGTCATGTGATGAAAGCATTGTCTTTAAGAGTTGGGGGAATAAAACAGAGAAAAGGGTTTGTGAGCAGACCAGGCAAAGCTTCAAAAACATGTTTGGAGGGGAATATAACAAGTTGGGCGGGTGAATGGAGATTGAGGAATCTAGCTCCACTATATTTATGATTTGCCCATGGTGGCAATCCAAGCAATCTCCCAAGCAATCTCCCAGGCAATGTGAGAGATGGCATAAAACTTCAAATAATGATTGAAAGTTCACTTGTGTAGAAAGCCTCTAGACTTCGGATGAGCAAGTCTAGTCATACAACAAAGGTAATGTCTATTGGCCAGCGATGGGCTCTTATTACAACCAGACTACTTGAAAGCTTTATCTAATCATTTCGCTTGCGAAAAGGTATACGAAAACGAAACGCTCAGAAAACCCCTTTTCATGTTTGCTGATTAAGCTTTATGGATAAAAAAGTTTAGAGCATCTTTTTCTCGACTTTGCTACTTACAGGCCGTCCGAAAATCCTTGAACCTCAGGAGATCCAGTGTTGGAATCACTGGCGTCAGATATCAAGGAATTCGGGAACGAAGCTCAAGACCCGGGTCCAAAACTGAGACCAAGAGATTGCATTCATATTCTCTTAGCTATATCGAAAGAGTGGCCCGCATTTGCACTTGTGAAGATAGGACATCCTCATACCATCTGATCCACCAGATCTTTTATCAATCTTCAAGTTAATCTCAGAGTCCGAACTAATTCGATTTTCATTATCTGTAAAGAGTATACTCTGTGGATCTCATCTTTTGTTGGCGCATATATCGTATTTCAAATCATCTGCTCAAGTTTCATCTGAGTTCATCCACCAAGTGATTCATACTTATCATTCTGAAGAACATTTCGAAAATGTCAAAAAAAGACCTAGAGGCCCAGCAGTCTCCTATCGTAAGCTATCGGAATGATAGTATATGCATTGAGCATACACCACACTACCTTAAAGACAAGTTTAGCATGTCGCCCTCGTGTAATTTTCCATGTCTGGTGCTCAAGGAAAGTGGCTCTTGCTTATAACAATCTCTTTATACAATGCTACAAAATTTCCATCACTGGCTCGCAAACACCGTCGTACTGAACTTTCAAACTAGACAGCTTACATTCATTATCTGGATCTTCCCCTCTCATTCTATCTCCTCACTACCACCTACCTCCTGTCTTGAATACACCACAAATAGCATGCATGAGGCCGATAGTTCCACAGCCATTATATCTCCTCATTGATACTCCATACTCAACTTCCACCCACAATACTGGAAACAAGCCACTGGAGCGATTTTGAAGAAAGCCTTAAAACCTGACTATTCCGTTCTGAAAGCATATAGAGTCATTGCACTTCTAAACTGCCTTGGAAAGATAAGCGAAAGGATATTAGCTCAAAGATTAGGCTATTTAGCAGAAACTATTAGTTTATTACACAAAAGTCAAATTGGAGGCCAACAAAAGAAATCAGTAATTAATACAGCTTTTCTTTTAACTATGGAAATCGAAAGAAATAAGCAAATTTACAAAAAGACTTCAATTCTATTTATAGATATAAAGGAAGCCTTTGATTATATCTTAAGAAATCGATTATTAGAAATTTGTAAGAAACTAAAACTACCAATAAATCTGATTGCTTGGATAACCTTATTCCTTTAACAAAGATAACTCAAATTGTCCTTCAACAATCAAATTGAATCTTTCAAGTCTATTTCGACTGGAATACTACAAGGTAGCTCTATTTCTCCAATCCTATTCCTAATATACATCAGAGATTTATTCTTTTCAAAATCAATCAAATTCCTTTCTTATATTAACAATATGCTTTGATTATAAACTCATCTTTTTAAAAAAAGAATATTATATCTCTTGAAAAAGCTATAAAACAAATTTACAAATTTAGCTCGAAAAACACTATTCAATTCGATTTAGCAAAAATGAAATTAATACACTTCTCAGCTTCCAAGCTAATTAAAGATTACTTAATCAAACTACCTAATTCCAATATCATTACACCCCAATCCCTAATCAGATAACTAGGTATATAATTTGATTCAAATCTCAAATTCAATCAACACATTAATATTCAAATCACACAAGCAAAAGAAGCCTTTTATCGAATAACTCGACTAACTAATATGGAAAAAGGCCTAAGCCCGAAAGCCCTTCAATAGCTATATATAGTCTGTATAACTAGTATAGCAGATTACGGATTAGTGATTTGGTGGAGAGGACAAGCCTACTTCAGGAATAAAATACAAGCTCTTCAAAACCTAGCTTTTCGAAAAATACTAGAAGTCTTTAAAACCATTTTAATTCTTTTAATAAAAATCGAAGCAGGATTAAAACTAGTAAATATTTGATTAGATTTAAATATCAAGCAATATACCTTTTGATTAACAAAACTCTTACCCAAACATTCAATCAACATCGAAAAAGCTACTCTAGCATATCAATACGCTAATCGAGAACCAATTAATACTCCTCAAAGAAAGCTATATAAACCAATCCAACTTGATAGAATAAGAGAATCAATTAATAAAAAATTCGATTCGTTCTCTCTCGAAAAGATTACTCATTTCTACTTTCCACCATGGAAAAAGGAAATCCCTTTCAAAATCAATATTAGTAAGACTTCAAAAAAAAATGCAGCAATACTTCATAATATTATTTTCAAATATAGAGATCAAGATACTATCTATATCTATACAGATGCCTCTTCTACAGAAAAAGGAATAGGCATTGGTGTAGGGATAGTAACAATACAATTGAATGATCAAGTTTTATATCAAGAATAAGTGAATATTGAAAGCAATCAACTGGTTTATAATAAAGAGCTATATGGAGTTACTCGAGCTATTGAATATGCTAGTTCAATTGCTAGTAGTAGAAAGAAATTCAAGGTTTATTCAGACAATCAAGCAGGCCTACTACGACTAAAAACACCCTCGGATTACCCTGGTCAAGCCTATCAAATTCGAGCAATCAAAGCAGCCAAAGCTATTATAGCTAAAGGAGCGGAAATATCCTTGAATTGAGTACCAGGACATACTTCAGTAAAGGAAAACGAGCTAGCAGATAAACTAGCAAAGGAAGCAACTACAATACGATCTACTTCGAATGAAACTAGTTTCGGATTATTAGAAACGATAATCAAAGAATCCTCCTTTGATTAATGAAGCTCGACTCTCAATCAATATAAATTCAGATCAAACCAAACAGCATTAACCTATTCAAAGCTATTTCCATAGAAAATTGAATTGAAAATCAAGTTATCAACTAAAACAAGGCGAAATACAGTTAGCGCTTTTTTTTAATTGAAACTAGATCACAGTTACATTAAATTATACTTATATCGTTTTAATCATTCCAATAATAGATGTATATATAATAATATTGAAATACCTCAACACCTTTTGATCAGTTGCCCAATATACAAAGCGGAAAGAAAAGAGATATTCCAGAATATACCATTTTCTAAAATCACTCTACAATTTCTACTTCATACGAAAATAGGAATCGAATTAACTATCAAATTCATTAATACAACTAAAATTGCTACAAGAGCCTGGCATTTATCAAGGGCTCAAATGGAAGAAGAAAGAGAAAAAGAGAGAGAGATTGAAGAAAGAGAAAGAAAGGAAGAATACTCCACAGAGTAGATTTCCTTATTGTCTTACTATATGTTATACGTATAGTAAGTGGGCTTAGGTCCCCAATGTTCGTTTGCACTTCCCCAAATTGTTTATTCCTATTATTGTAAAATAAAAAGTTATCTACTAGGCCCTTAAGGCCTAGTCGTCCTATATAGTCTTAGACTGAAGGTGGACGTAAATTCAATCAATCAATCAATCAATCAATCAATCCATACTCAACTTCAACATCATTTACCGCCAAGAAAGAATAACTTTAACGGCAACAATTAAATTATGCAGGGTTAAATACATTTACTAACAGTTCATCTTCTTTGGTTAACTTCATGAAACGGCACGGAATGGGTAAGGATGGAAATGAGAGTTTGTTTGAAAACTTGAGAATTGCCAAGGGTGAACGTATCATAGAAATATCACATATCAGGTACATTAGACATGTTTTATTTGAGTTGTAGTAAACTATTGTTGATCAGAACCGTAGCTAATATCGGTAGTCAGTCCATCGCGAACCATGCAATTGTCTCGTTGTCTTCCGCAGGCATGGAATGAACCGCTCTCAACCGTTTCCTGTCCCCAAATGCCGTGTCAACCCTTTATAGTCTGCTATTCTACCCCTAACCTGCATTCTGCTCTCTGAATCAAGACTGTGCCAGTATGCGATGAAGCCATGTAACTTTGAAATATTAGCCAGTTCCCACAATCTTCTCTCCTGTAAAAACATACTTATGCCGAATATGCAGGTAGTCCATGATTCTCAAACAATCCAGATGATCCCGGTAATAATCTTTGTCGTTCTCCTCCAGTACTATGATTATCTTGCTTCGGAGCACGATACGCATTGATAGACTTAAGCCAACGTAGCAAATAAGAGCCAGTTACTACAACGAGCATGGCCATGGCGGTAGCAACAAAGGTTAAAGAGCCGATGAAAACTACACATGTCAGAATGGCGACTAGTATATAGAAGACATCTCTCAAAATTTCCTGTACAGCGGATAAACTCTGGTTGGCACACCATTTCACGCAGTCGCAGATGTCTGGGGGAGTAGGTGACATGTTTTATTTGTGAGTTGAATAATTTGAATCTTGTTGTGTTGAAGGTCTCCTGATGATCGTAAAGTATCGAGGTTGGAAAAGCTTTCGTGTTGTTTCGTAGTCGAAAGTTAGTGACTGAAATCGTGGAGTCCTTTTATGTAGAAATGGTTGTGCTTGTACTGTTCAAATTTCTTGAAATTGATGAATGAATAACCGAGGTATAGAGGTATAAGGTATCAAAAATGTATATTTGTATCCAATATAGTCCGATTTAATCCAATAAGTGAGCCGTATGAACTTCCTTTTTGGTTATTTCACAAATTGTTCTCATGCCCCTCAGATTCTGAATGAACTCTTCTCAAATAATGGATTCAGTCACTATCAACCACATTTCAAAGAAGGGGAAATATGTAATAAATAAAAAAAGAAACAGCCACCTACTTAAACAAAACACTATGTAACTCAACCTCCTGTACATCTATTCCAGAATCTAACTTCGATATATCCTAACTCTTTGAGCACATGATCAATTCATCACGAAACTAAGGGACATCATATTCCAGAATATTTCAGGTATCAACTCTAATACATGAGATGAATCAATTGAATTATTCCGGACATGAGAGTGATTTGCTAATTTTCATATGTGTATCTAACCACCTGAAGCCGTTTCCACTTTCAAATATGCCCTCATATATACCTCTATTCCAGGTCAAAAACGCGTCATCAGTCCCAAACCACCTCTCCTTGTCTCACGGATCCACGTTGGACCTTTGCGAATATTCTTTGCCTAGGTAATCGTCAGCAAGTTGTTTCACCATCTCCTCGAGAAAAAACAACCTTACATATCTAACCAGAATTTTTAGTCAACAATGACTGGCATTCTGCCTTGATTCCATCCTCTTTTCCATCCTTTTTTGCCAACAACTGCTTGGATTTTGCCTTTATATTGTTCTCCCATTCCCGATTCTCCTTGCGCTCCTGGATAAATGTGGCTATCAAGGCTAATATGGTGATGAATGAAGAAATAATAGTAAGTCCTATGATGATCCACGCCATTATAATGAAGAGATTATACCAAGATTCCTCGCTAGCACTAGGTATATGCTCCAGGTGGCTTGAGCAGTGCCAGTTGTCAGAAGGAGGTGGCACAGTGCTATTCTGTAGGCTGCTAGAAAGCGGAATTCGTGCTTTACAATGCCAGATGGTATTGACTGGTGGCATGATGAAGCTCTTTGAATTGATGCAATATTTTTCCCTGGTTGCTGTCAGGTTTCTTCCTTTAGCATAAAGTGTTGATAAAAAAGAAGAGGTTAATTGTATTGGAGTTGCAGAGTTTGTAAACGGACGTCTCAGTTGTTGTTCGTGATAGCTAGTGCCTAGACTTGATGATGTTTTTGAAATTTAAGAGGTAGTAATCGCTGATTGTTGATGATTTAAATATTGAGAATCTTAATTGTACAGCCATCATAAAGACTCATTCACTACGTTTGATTAGCAAGTTCCGTCATACGGCAGAGAGCTTCACTCATGACAGTCAGGTGAGTCGTTTCTATCTAACAACTTCTACTCACTACAATGAGGAGCAATCTCCAGGAGGCTGCTTGATTTTTGCCCAGTACCTGTTATCTCATAATACAGCCTGCAAGTATTCTCCGGGTCGAGATTATATTTCGTTAGATCTTGTAATTGAAATTTAAAGTTGTCAAAACCATTAGTTCATTAGCTCAGATGTGTAAACTGATTTTCATCCGACTCACTCCAAGATCACAAAGTCAAGGCTTGAACCATCATGATAGGTCTCTCATTTATTGATCACATTGTTTGACAACTTATGGATACCAGCCGCCAATCTCTCTCCCAAAGTAAACGCAACGCTCATTCATCATCAACAGCCCTGAACTCTATGACTGTATCAAATTTACTAGCGAGGCTCTCTTCCACAGATCCTCATGTGGTAAGTCTGTCCACGTACCCACTAATTTTTAATATGAGCTGTATACTTGTATTAGCAACTTTCAAGAGCTCAATGTAAAGTGATAATTACCGATTCATATTCTTTTGTCAACAGCAGCCTCTGATCCTGTACCTTTCATCTGCTCACTGTGGTGTGGGAGGGAAAATCCAACTGTGCGGTGATAGAAAGCCACGAGACCAGCAGTAGAGAGAACAGGAACAACAACATACAAGTGATCCTTATTGTACTGATAGAATTTCTGTGTATAATATGCTCTCTTGAGTTGTCCCGTACCGGTGCTGGCTGCGCGACGTTGTCTAGTGATTTGTCGGAGGAAACTCATCTTCGGTTATGATGAAGGGCTTTGACTTAGTAGGAAGAATCAGTGTCGAATGAGGAGAATTATTTGTGATGTGGACTTTGAGGGCAAATGCCTTTCAGGTGTGGCTCGTTGCAGTAAATGGTATGTGGTGCGCAGAGTAAATTAGTCTTGAAATTGTCGTTGAGTAATTCAGATGTGCATTAGGGTCAAAATAAAATATTTATAGCTGAATTTCTTAGCTCTTCAAAGATTCGATCCAAATGAAAATCAGGAAAAGACTACCAGCTTTGCTTGGGTGTTTTTCTTTCATTTTGAGGAACGCTGTTTAATTGATTGTCATTTCACTCAGAATCACTTTTTTCAAAGAATGAAATCATTTACTTGACCGTATTCATTGCGGTGGGAATGATGTTTTTTTGTTATGTAATATTATTCAGATATAGTCTTGAATAATTCACCAGCAACCTTTTCCAGCCCTAGAATAGGTTCCTATTCAAAGACAGCCAGCAGCAACAAAAAGTCGCCCCGTGTCCGTACCATAGCTCTCGGAAAGAAGCTGTACAACTATATTAGCAGGTTCCAGGGAGATACTTTATAAGAACACGGACCTTAACCAGAATCTTCCATCAACAAAGGCTTGCATTCTCCCTCGGTGCCTTTCTCTTGACGCTTTTCATTGAATTCCTCTTGTGGTTCGTCCCGATTTACTCTTGCAAACAAAGCTCTTCCGATGAAAATAAGTAGTATGGCACAGCCATTGTAGAAGGCAACTGTCATCGAAATAACAAGCAAACCAAGTTCGATGCCAACCAACGTCCAGATTAAATAAAGCGAGATCTTATAGGCTCTACTGGTCGCCTCCCAGTCACCCTCTTTCCACTCAGGTCCGAGGAGAAATCTAGGTGGCATGGTTCCAAAGCTTTCAAGATTTTCGATCCTTGAGCTGGAGGATTCGCTGATTAGTTTGAAATTATGAGGTCGAGAAGTACTAGCGTTCGTGATCTGTAATCGTGTCGAGAACTTTTTATTTGAGGGTCGTGAAAATCTTGGGCAAGCTTGTGTTTATGTCGAGTTCAGGGTTGTAGTATATTGTGAGTCAAGAACTGTTGAAGGTCGAAAGAAGATGTTTTATTATTACACTTTCAATGTGAGCTGTTATATAGGATAGGGGTATCTGTATGAGTATACTAGCGCATAGGCTAGCTGGGAGCATAGTAGGTAAATACGGCACTTTTAGCAAAACAATCCAACACTGCAGCCGAAGCCCATCCAGGGCAATCTAACTTTCAATTCGAGTGAAGGCCAAGTTTTCGTACCATGTTTACAAAACAGCCAGCTGCAACCTTTTTCCATCCAGTACTGCGTTCGTACTCACTCTTTATCAATACCCCTATCCTCTACGCAATTTCTGATACTTATAATACGACAGTCAAGAAATTGAAACCCCATTCTAGTCTAGCCATCCGTAGCTCGCTGAGGTATCCAAACGAATTCCGTTAGTCACTCCTGTGCGAAAAAGGATTACCTGTTCAGATTCTCAAGCTGATATCGGTATCCATTCTTCCTTGCTTTGTCTCTCTGGGAGAGATGATATGAATTTTTCCTCGGCGCTTTAATTTATTAGCCTTGATTCCAAGCTGGTTTAACGAGTTTTGTGCTCCTTGATGTCTTTTTGCCGCCGCAATATTTCATCCTTGTGCAGAATGCTTTCGGGGAAAATGAACAACATAAAAGCTGTCCTAAAGCCTTCGAAATAGTCCGAAAGAATTCTGATACTCCGAAATATTAAAATGGGTAGAGCTGATAATATAATTGGGATGGTACGGTATGGACAAGTGTTGAGGATCCGGCGCATGCATTTAGGGTGAGGTAGATGTGAGATTTGCCACACATTTACTATCTTGATATTTCATGGAGATATTACGTGGTGGCTGGCTGACATGAGGAATATTATGATAGAAAGGACAGAATAACTTTTGGCAAAATCCAGATTCCTGAAATAACCTTGGAAACTAACAATGATGCGAATGACCTAGTTAAAACAATTAAGCGAGGTTCGTGTTTTAGCTAAGTTACATCATATTAGATGCTACATCACTCCATGGTTTCGATTAGCACGTTATTGAAACCTTTTAATTCAACTTATAATGGCAAAATAGTATTCATCATCTTAGCTAGTGACTAAATGACATGATGAACTAAGACCTCAGATGATTTGGAATTCAACGAAGTGATGAACCCCGCTACACCTTTGCTCCACCGTCCCTTATTTCATCGCTATCGATAATCACAAATGTTGTCCTTCTGTGTTATACAATCCCTAAAGTAAAGATTCTCCCGGCGATTGAGTGAAAATTGATTTGCATTACGGCTTAATACCTCAATAGTTAGGGAAAAAGGCACGGCTTCTTCTCTTCAGATCTTTATTCGAAATCAGTTTAACTCTCTCTTCGAAAATAATCGTTCTCCACAGTTCTTTCTGTCGCTTCTGGTCCAACAAGTTTTGTCCTTCAATCTTGATTCCTGCCTGTCTTCTATTTTTCATCTCTCTCCGAATCAACAACGCCATTCGTGTTATCCTGGCATTTTCCACTTGTAGTTTTCGTTCGAATCTACTATTTGCAGCAATCAGGGCGATATTGACTAATTTGAAGACCGCTAGACAAATGACCAAAAAAAGGAAGATCTCCAGTTTTTCTGCCCAACTAGTCCCGGTGTACAGTAACTCAGCTCCGCTGCTGAATCTTATTTTGATAATCCTAGGCTTGAATGACGGGATCTTGAACATCTTCTTGTTGTAATATTGAGATTTTGATGTATTGCTGTTTGACCAATGTCGAATCCTGGTGAGGGTCTAAATGATCGGGAGGATTGAAAATTAAGGAGTTACTGTGAGACTTTCAGATACTAAATCAAATTTTTGGACGATTTAAAACCAAGACAGGTTCTAACAATAGCCTCTTCCAATACATCTGCGTACTAGCTAGTGTTGCTTCCTCAACCGTAATATAAGCAGTAGCAATCCCCGCGAATGTACTTCTATGGCACGCACATATTGTATATGGACCCGTATGACGGCACGTGCTGGGGTTCTTCAAACCTTTGAGGATGTGTTGTCTTTAATCTACTCATTTCCCGGAGTTCTGATATTCCTATGTTATGAGGCGCAAGACTTACAAGTCCTAAGTAGTATCTAATCTCAAATTTTTTAAAGTAAGCCTGGAATGTTCTACTTCAGCCTAAATTCACTGAAAATTCGGCTTGAGATGCATCGCACAGGAGTTTACAATCTTCATCTGATATACATAAATCACGGTAGAAAGAAATCAATACACGCTTCACACACACTCAAGATAACTAATTGAACAAAACTCTCAATTTCCATTTACTTAAGATTAGCACTAGCGCTTGAATTTCGTGATATCCAGGATCCAATAAACTAATAAACCACCGAGAACCATTTCCCATCCCTAAAAGCGTTGTTGCCCCTTTATTAATCCCAGGTGTAGTATTGAACTTGCCTAAATGAATGCTTCCCAGAATTCTCAGTCAAACTGGCTTTGCATTTTCCTTCGATGACATGAAGCAGATTAGATGGTAATTGTACCATAATTTGTCTGTCGCATCTCGATCGGAAACTCCTGATACCCCTCTATAATGCCTTTCTCCTGCTCGCCTTGCAACTCATCATTCGATATATTCTCGCCTTGTCTCTCGTGAATTTCCTCATGTGCGCCCTGCAAATTCGGTGGATCCAACGGCGGCTGGTGTTCTCTCTTGGCGGCCTCCTGTTTCTTTTTTCGATCCTCCAGACAGGTTTCAATTGCAGTGACAATCCAGCCTAATGAATGTATAAAGACGACAATGAGCCCCACAGTAGTAAACGGAAGGAGAAAAGATCTCAGCAAAGTGACCCAGTCAATGTTGCGATTACAATATTCTCCCATTTCTAACCGATTTCCGGCACAAATGGTTGAAATAACGATAGGCATTATGCTGATGTGTTGCTCTAGGTATGATTCAAGTATTTTTATTGTAGTAAGGAGTTGATATTTGATAAATGGAAGTCGGAGCCGGAGATCGAGATCGATAAATTGAAAATCTTGAATTTGATATTGAAGATTCCAAAAGCTAAACCAAACCTTTAGATGTTTTGAGTGATATTAAATAACCGAGCAATACAGATTTTCATCTGCTAGCATTTCACCTTCAATTCACTTACGATTACTACCGAGGCTTCTAATACCGATACTAGCATTATGCAGGCTTCATATATCTGGGATTGAGTGGTATTTGAGATATTTCATACAAGTCCCGCTCTACTAAGACGTATGTATTTTACATGATACATCTATTTGAATAGATGTCATTGAACTCTATATCATGAGATCTTAGAGACTGGAATTCAATAAATTGCTTCCCAGGTATACAATTTCGAAGACAATCTCTCCGAAATCGATTGAATTTTTTAAGAAGCTTGAGGAAACTTGAGGGAGGTGAGACTGAACTCATTGAAGTCTTGTTTTTGCATATTACTCTAGTATTTCATTTAATGATGCTTTTTATAATAGGAAAAAACAATAATTTTAGCTACTATGACGCTATTTTCATTACTGCATGAGTGAATCATTGAAACGAACTGAATCTCTGGGAGATGTTTACATATACACTATTGTTTCACGAATCGAGGGTTTCATTATTCGAGCAAATTTGCTTCGGATGTATAAGTTTCTAGTACATATTTAGAAGAAATTTTAACGGTAGATAGTCAATGTAAAAATTTCTTTAGGAGCGCTCATTGATGCTCGCTCATTGCTTATTGAAATTTACAGATTATATAAGTTCTCACACCTCACTCACTTGATCAATATGGTTGTTAGAAGGTAAAAATTTATATTCTTCGAACTCAAGAGTCGCCGCTCAAACTCCCTATCCTAGAAAAGCTCATCACTACCCCATAAAAACTCTCCGAGATGTAACCCAGGTATCACATATCGCATTTGAAAAAAACCGAAAAAAAAAACCAGTCATCAAGCTGGCAACCTGCGCATCTGCGCTCAGTCCATCAGACTAAGCTTTGCCCTTCTGCGCCTTTCCTTTTGGGGTCTTTTCGAGCTTCCCTTGCTGACATTCTTTCGCTGTGTCGCAGTCCATGGGGTGGAATATCCCTCATAATCGAAGTCATCTTCTGATGACTTCTCAACCTTTTTCTCCTCTGGCTCATTCATGAAAGCCTCATATTCGTCAAGCACGATTTGCTTTTCTCTACCCTTGATCACTTTCCTCTGGCCCGTTGGATTTGGAACCGGCTCGAAAAAATCATCAATGGATTTGTTCTTGATGCTCTTCGTCTTGCCTTTGCCCTTGGCCTTGGCACTTCGCATGGGTGTTGTCGGAGTCGACACAGGTGTGAGAAGTCCATTTCTGGCTTCTCTTTCTCTGACCCTGCTGCTTCTTCTCAGCGTTGTTGGTGTCATAGGAGGCTGTTCATCCTGAGCCTTCCTGCAGCCTCTTCCCCTGGGATTTCTTCTGGGTACTGTCGGTGGCATCATGGGGAGTGAGGTTTCATCTGAAGCCTCCTGATCACTCTCAATTGTGATATAATCCTGAGGCTCTAGAGGTTCGTAGTTTTCGGGGCGTGATTGGAGACCCAATGCGTTCCAAAATGGATTGATGTTATCCAGTATTCCAAAAACAATCAAGACGCCCAATGTGACGAGCATGGTGTGCAAGATGCTGGAGTTGTCTCCAGATTCCCAACTTGTTCTTGTTGCGATGGCAGTTGCATTATACCACGAGTATGACATGGTTTAATAGATGGACAAGATTTACTCTTTTGATTGAGTGATGAAGAGAAGTCGAAGTCGATTGAAAACTCTTGTCAATGACGAAGAGTAAGAGGATGGAAGTTTTAGATTTGTGTTCTAAAATTTGAAAAGAGAATTGTGCTGAAGTATCTGTAGAAAGACTTTCTGATGTGTTATAGAAGGATCCAGATTGACTGGGAGCTTTGAGATGCTTATATAGGATCTGGTCTGGGTTTGCTACTTTTCGATACGGTCAATACAACCGTATCTAAGCTAGGGCATCATGTTAGCAAACACATCGATCGAGTTTGGGACCGTTCCAGATTAGTTACCATACGATATTAGTTACGGTATTTGATTATCATTCTTGGGCAATACAACGGAAAGGAGGAGAGCAGTACGTTACTGCTCGTTAAGATACTCGACGTCTACCTCCCAAAAAATCTGTGACACGTTCTCGGAAACGCTTCCTCCTGTTATTGCCAACATTTGCTTTGTTTATATGAATTTCGAAGGTCCCATCAGTTCTTTACCTTTGTCAAATTTATATAAAGATGCACTCTACTACATGCTTCTCTAAAAAAGTACTTCCTAAAGAACTCCACGGCCACAAAATGTAAATGGAACGATGACCACCAGGACCTCGCTTGGTGATTATGTCATCCAGTAACGAAACTCAAAACGATTTCAAAAATCCATTGTCATCTGAAATTATGATCAGTGCAATCATTTGAAAATTCCCATAGAATTTATCCTGAAAACTTTCCGACCATGTGGTCGAAAATCCAGCCAATCCAAAGTAATAACTAAACAAGTTATGCAATTCCTGTTTTGAGTTCACCAGGTTCGCTCGCTTCAGCTTATGATTGGTTCTTGAAAAAGCCATCGTGAACTTCCCGCGCTGACATCACTTTCGAGAAGAGAAAGATCAATAAAGCATATCAACACCACGATTCCTTGAAATGAATAGGAACAAAAATTTACACAAGAATTTTTGAGTATACATATACAGTCGTCAGAATAATTTTTCAACTTCCTCGCGTTTCGTGTACAAAAATCGCTAAAGCTACATTGAATAATACCCAGTATCTACCCCCACCACACAAGCCCTATCAACAACACAAGTCAAGCTCATCCCACTTTGCAAAATGGGTATTCCCTACAGTAAACAGATCCACTCCGCCTTCGATCAGTCGCAAATAATGATGCGACGACTCCAAACCGAAGTCACTCCTCTCGTCGCAGCCGGATATCCATTAGTAGCATCTGGCTTTGAAGTCCTCAAGACGACTAAAAATATTGCCATACTGCTAGCAGTAGTGCAGGTTTATACGGCTCTTATGCTGACGGTTATTTTTGGGGTGGGCTGTATGTTATTGGTGACGATGAATCCAGACTTGGAAGATGAGAGAAGCAGGATGATTAGTCCTGTTGTGAGAGGAGGAGTGGAATGGGTTGAGAGATGGGGAGGGTGGGTGAATTGGGGTGTCAAGTTTGGAATTGTGTCTGGAGTGGCGGCGATGGGAGTAGGGATTTGGAAAGGGGAGAGAGCGGGAGAAATGGAAAGGGAGATGGTTGTTGAGGGTGAAAATGAGGAGACGGGGAGTGAAGACAAGGAGGAGGAGGATGAAAGTGATGAAAAAAATAGAGTGAATGATATGGATGATGTTGGGAAGTAGGAGGCCCATCCACACCATTTTTTTCTTTGAGTATCATGATTTTATGAAACCTCTTCACAATTTTGTCATTGGGCTTTTACCTCTCGGAGGGCGAGATACCACCATGGAATTTAGGAGTTGATGGATTATCTGGGATCTGTTTTGAAAATTCTTATAAAGTCCATGTATCGTTAATATCTCGTAACTGATGCAAATACTATTCTGCTTGGAGTTTGAAGTTCAAACAAGACAATTGGTGCTAGTATGCTCTTGTTACGTATATGCTTGTTGAGATTACATATTGACCTCCAACCCCCCCTGGAAACTATATGCAATTAACCTGCGTGAATACTACTTGACTCACTCTATGTCGAAAGATTTGTCTTATCTTTCTCACAGAAATCTTTAACGACTTCGCTAGACTCTGTCTGAATCCCACCGTTTATCACACTTCGCTAAATTCATTAGCAGGATATTCATATTTTTGTAACTTTAAACAGCGTTGTCAATATTCTCCCCTGGCCAGATCAACCAGAGTGATTATTTAACCTTTCATCGCTCATTCGAATATATATCACCATGGACTCCAACACAGTGTCTGGGAATGTCACTTCTAATCACAAAAAGGAAGAAATTCGTCACTTGTTATCAGCATATATCATCAAGTAGTACCACATTACGAAGAGAGTCAATTGGGGTTCATCGACGGTAGCGTCGAAAACCTAGATGATTGCCATCACAAGGCTGAGAAAATGAATTGTATACCAATGATTAAAATAACCGCGGAATTATGATCCTTCGAACACAAATCCCCACAGCAACCAAATCCCTTGTAAACACTCAAAATGAGTGTCTTATCCTTCCCGTCGAAGAAAACCATGTGAAAATTTGTACCTCATAACCCATCGACCCCACTCCTTTCCCCGAACACCTCCTTTTCCCTCCGTCCCCCCCATTTCTCATCTCCACCCCAGCACTAACTAAAAACTACGAACTAATCTCCTGGACGGAGTATGATCGCAATCGCAAGTCCCCGCATATCTCACCGACGGAAAACTTCCCCAAGACTGCGCCATAGCAGTAGCCCACTTGCCTTCCATCATGGTCTTGAACATCTCGACATAGTGTTCCTTGGGATGTTGCGTTCCTCGTATTCCGAGCGAGGTTCGAGTTTCATTGCCGTGTATACAGCAGTGCAAGTGTTGAACCAGCACGATGATTTCTTTGAGCGACGTGTAATTCAACAGGACTGGTCGACGACCAATATCGTAATTGAGAGTCGAGAAATACTCATACGGAAGGGCAATGCGCTGGATCAGTTCTTTGTTTTTGAAAGAACTAACCCTCGGGCCCTCTCTCTTGTCTGGAGCTACGTATATCATCTGTGATTTACCGTACAGAATATCGACTTCGGGATCAAAATACGCGCGGCCGATTGGTTTTTGCGAGGTACCGAGGAGATTTGCTAAAGGTTGCTCCAAAAGCTTGTACTTCTCTAACGCATATTGTCGAGTTGCCCTATTGATGGATAGTGCTATTGGTGGTTTAGCACGGACATTACCCTGACCATTAGCTGCAGCATGTGCAGCGGAGTTCAGGTTGCGCTGTTCGGTCGTCTGATCATCGATAGCGCTGCGAGCAGCAAAACTTGGATCGATCAAAACGCAGGGCCGAAGGTTCAAGTCGAACATTCTCTGGCCAGGGAATGTAAACTTGAGGATCGAGAATCGCATTTCGTTAGGGATCTCCTTCCATGCGGCTCTGGGTCTGAAATTGATGTTGAACTTCAATATCAAGCTAGGCTTAGCCGATGGATCAAGTTCAGCGGCAGGTACTCTCAAGATAACCGTCTTGCTTTTGTGGGCCAGCTCCTTTTGTGATTCGCGCTCCTCGCGATCCTCTCGTTCTGCTTGCTGGGCGGCGCGACGTTCGTTAAAGGCTTCGATAGCCAATGATGAGGAAGGGCCAAAAATGGAAAGTTGATTGTTGGAATTCATTTTGACAATAATGTATGAGTTGACTGGAAATGGTGTGAGTAAAAAGAAATTTCGTTGGTGGTCAAAGTGTATTCGTGGTATTGAGACGTTTATAAGAAGTAGAAACTGATCTGATCGAAAAGCGAAAGTAGTGAATGTCAAAAGTGCGAATTGATTTGTTCACAAGTATCTTTTAATCAAGTTGTCTTTGAAATGAAGAAGAACCAGATGAAGATGTTGTCTTCAAGAGCAATCATTCTGATCCTGAAATACCTTTTAGAATTTCTCCTAGAAGTCTCTCTCAAATAAAGCTTCTTCGAAACGGTACTGAATATCATTAAGAATACAGCAACGACAATGACATGAAGAGCCGTACAAGAATCCCAGACTATCCATATAGACGTGCAGATGTATGCGCATCATTGGTACTGGTATTGGTTGAGCCTGAGTGAATACTGTAGATATAAGAAACAATTTGAATTTTGGTCAAGTCACTTACATTGCTGCTATTAGAGCCCGTACCGAGTTGTCTAGCGCCTCAATATCTCTGCGCTCCATAGGTAGCCAAAGATAGTATCATTAAGCTGTACCGCCATCCAAAATATAGTATAGACGCTATTTCTTTGTAAATCTTGGAGCTGTAGCGAATATCGTGTTCAATAATGTACAGGCGATGAACGTTGAGAGATGCCGCTAGTATCGGAAACCGTATTACTTCCTCTATAGCTCCACTCCCCACCTTGTCCCAGTCAGCAAAAGTGACATCAAACCGTATCTTCTTGAAAATGATCAGGAAAGTAATAATGAGTTTTATTTGCTAGCCCCAGATATATCCAAACGATCCAAAATATCACCAAAAACGAAAATAAAGCGAAATGATCATCGAGAACCCCATCTACCCACGATTTCTTTCCTATCTTTCCAATGCATTTCTATCTACCCATCTATGAAAATAGAGACCGATCCTATCCCAAAATACCATCAAGCAAAAATTTCATGGAGGAGACGAGCACGCTTTATCTTGTACCTTAATCGCCCTAGGCGGAACTGCCAACTCTCCGTCTTCAAACCCTATCCATGCGATCCACTGGGATATTTTTAACACACACAGACACATACACACTTCTTATATATTCTCATCTAATAAGCATGATACCTTCACAAGACCACACATACATGCACATGAATATCATTGTTCCTATTCCCCATCAGCAAACTAGTGATTTGATATACAATCAATGATTACTCAAACCATGCAAAACCAAGCAAACCAAACCAAACTTCAAGCAAGCAGAGATAAACGCCTTAAAATGAACATATCTCACGATCATCACCTTCACAAATTCACCTGTCTTCACAACCTCAAAAAACCACAGCTCATATTTTATTCAACTTATTTATTCTCCAGGCATTTTTCCCCCCTCAAAATACAAACGGCGCCATTAATAGTGTGAAGTAAGCCAAAAGAAAAGTAAAGGTCACCACCTCCGATATTATTTGAGTAACCTGAAGTCTTCCTACTGACGAGCTTGACCGCAAACTCCTGCTAAACGGTACATGGAAATGCAAACCCCAACCATGATGGATGCAGAAATGACGTTTGAGTGTGCAGAATCCCATCACATGTGCACATTCAGTGCCAATGAAAAGAAAAGTTATGAAGTAGAGAACAGATGACTAACATGGACGTGGTCTCTGTTTCTTCGGAGTTTCTCTGGAAGAAAATGCTTCGGGGATACGGAAATTTTGCGGGTAGGCTGGCTGCGTGGAGATGACACACGAAACCAGAGATAAATGATCAGTCTGATCGGCTGGGAGATATGAAATTTGCGAAGACCTGTTTCCTTGCTCGCTCACAATTGTGAGATGCCCCATTTATGATTCTTCATCAGTCTTTTTGAAAACCCTGTGATTATGTTAGCGTGGTATGTGAGAGGAGTCATGTGAAGGGGTCGCACAAATGTCTTTCGTAGAAACTGAGCATCTGTTTTTCTGGTTAGCTCGGGACACTCAATTGAACAATTGGAGACTCTACTTTCTGTGGGCAACGTTTGTATACTTGGTGTAATGGGTGCTGTGACTTAGCTCCACCCTTCCATGTCAAGTATACAATAACTTCCGCATTGGGTCCTTCCATAGCTTCAATAGTGACAACATCATCCTCCCAACTTCCTTGTGGTGGTTTGAATGTAGCTGCTTCTCGGGATGCGGGTGGTGTTGACGAGGCGGGGTGGCCATTCTTTCTTGACCTCTTTCCGTTAGATTGAGGAGTACTAACACCAGTACTTGGACGACCACGCTTCTTTGATTGCTTCTTTTCCGCTGCTTCCGCTGCCTCTGCTCTCTTCTCATTGTATTGTTCGATCAATTGTTCTTTACCACCTACAGTCTCGAGATACGCGTTCAGGATGTCTTGCGCAGTCTCTCTGAAGAATCAATGTCAGTCAAGTAATGGTAGAGGGAGTGAGTGAACCTTACAAATTCTCTTCCGGCTCCCATGTCATATCCGACTTCTTCTCGTAACCTTCCCACTTAACCTGGAACCTCAAAACGCCCTTCAAAAGTGTTAGAAATCTTCATCATAGCATTGAAAGGTGGGTTCACCGACTTCCTCGTCAAAAGAATGTTTCAAAATCTTTTCAACCACGTATCTGCCCATGGGTTAGTGACTGAATGTAAACATTGCAAGTAAGGGCGTCGCATACTCATCTTCTGCTTGCTCCTCATCGCCTTCTTCATCCGACTCAACCCTCAACTCCTCTGCAGGCTCTGACTCTTCTTGCTTGCCCTGTCCCTTTACTGGTTTTTCAAATTCTTGTTCGCTGGCATCGGAAACCGAACGCTCGTCATCGGTAATTTCTGTAAAAGGTGAGCGCGGGTCATTTAGTTATAACAATTCAAAAGATATCATTCATAGAAATCCAGCTGGATTGTATCTCCAAGACTCTGTGATGAGATATGATTTGTGCGACTTACGGGGAGGCATTATTGCGACTAAGCTTCAAATATGCGCAAAATAGGTTGTGATCGTTTCTTGACAGTTTCGAAACTCAATTGAAATATAAAAAAATCGCAATAGAAGACGAACTTGACTTAGAATAGTTGAAAATGAATGCGCAGCTCCTTGAAGGTGGTGAGTATTGAAAGAGCTGTGGAAGTAATTAGAAATGTGAAGGAGACGCGAATCTATCAAAAGATAAGTTGCTTGGTGACAAGTTCGTGTTTTCACCAATCATGAAATAGTGGATTAGATAGTCACGGGGAGTGCTTGTTTGAGCTCGGATTAATGTCGGCCCGAGGGGGTAGTCCAGATGTCATCCTAAACGATTTCAATATTTTCAGATCTCATCTTCAACACTACCACATAAATCCATTCAACAATGGTACACAAGACATCTCAAAAAGAAGTCAAACATTCAAGCACACCCAACTTGAGCCAGAGAAATGAAAAATCTTTGTTCCTCATGACAGGAAAAGGGGAGGTGTGGTTTTTCAGTCACATAAGGTAGAATTTCAGATGTGATTGTTTATTAGTTAACTCTTCTAGATTATCCAGATTCTTATGTATACAAGACAAACAATGTAATAATAGTAGTTATATACAAACTTTCAGTATCAACTTTGACTTCCATATAAATCTGCTCTGTGTGGATCTCAGACACTATTTCTATCCTTTCATAACCTTTAAGTTCCAGAATACTCCAACACGGTAGAGTTTCTACCCAAAAGAAAACTGCTAGCACTCATATCATGACTCGGAGCTTGCCTACGCTCCTCCCCGCAATCGACCTCTTTGCCCTCGTCACTCCCTGAGTGCTTCTTCTGTCACCCTCCAGTCTCTTTAGCCCCTCCGCGATGGCCCCCTTCCTTTCTTCCAGCCTCCAAAAATCTCACATTCTCTAGCTTCGTATACGGACTCTGCATGTCCATGAATCTCATTCACGCGTTAGATATCCTACACTTATGTCCCCTCACTAAATACGGAATCGTCGGACACCCCGCATACTCAACTAGATCTGCACCAACAAATTGTATAAAACAGACGTTGCGCCTTCGGTTTTGGGTTTATCGGTGACTTTGGACTAGGCCATTGAGGAATAGCCCGTAGCAAATTCTGTTCGCGTTATAGAATATCATAATCACTCGAAAGGTGGGCTTGTGGGCTCGTTTCGTATACCGATTCCTGGTAATGTCGTTTTTCTATTGCTTACCTCTTCTAAGTCTAAGTACAGGAAATCGATGATAGCGGTCAAAGTGATACTACTGGCAAGAGTCATTTAGTTTGCAGCATTTTAGTGTTTAAAGAGCTGTGTAAAAATTGTGTATTGTTCAAAGGGAGTGGGTCTGACGGTGGTCTTATCATGTTCCGCTTCAACGTCAGCGGCACGAAGACTTTCGTCGTCCAATTTTACTCAGATCCGGCGTGTCAGGTATAATCAACGGGACATTAAAAGAATTTTTTCATTTCAAAGTCCACTGTTAGGCCTGGTCAATGTTTCTTTTCTCTTCCCGCCTTCATGACAGATTTAGGATATTCAGAACGGTCCCAAGCACCTCAATGAGAGGCTTAGACGATGCACGAGTCTCCTCGTCATCAGGAGCTACTCTCTAAAACCATTTCAAGGATATTTTGCGCTCGTGAATGTTGTATATAGCACCACGATGAATGATAGAAAGGTGTGCAATAGTAGTAGTCTTCTGCTCGGCGGAACTCCTAGCCTGTTCGTCCAATCCTGAGTGTTGATGATGTCGGTACTTGAACCATGTAAGATCTTACCTCCGTGGCTGGATTAATAGCAGAAATCTTTACTTTCTTGCCATTTTTCTGGCTTTTCATTTGAGACAAGCTTTGGAAAAGTCAATTGGTGGAGAGCTTAAATAGAGAAGATAGGTGCCGAAGAGAAGTTCATTGATGAACTTGATGCTTGAAATGATGAAATTCGGATAAAATAAATCCACTTCAAAATCGGCTCACTTGAGCATTCGCTGGGCCTCTTGTCCCACCTGGCAAGTCTAGATATACACACGCACTGCATGGTGGTACCAATGTATGAAGTTATTCGTGCGATTTTCACACCCTTCCAGCTCTCTGAAAAGCAAATATATTGGCCAACTTCATGAGCCATTTCCATTCAATCGTATTACCTTTTCGGAGTAAAAACCCTTGACCAGAGAGTAGAGATGATGTTGTAATAGTAGTAGTAGGCGGGAAAAGCAGAAAGGAATTTGACAAGAAATAGCTCCAATCCTTCGTTTTGTTACATTGCTTGAGACTATTTCCAATCCAACTTTTCTTTCGAATCTTCGATAAAGTAAGAGAGAGCAATGAAACATGGTTGTAGACTTTTTTTTTCTTAATTAGTCCGATTTCAGTGATGCTTTTCATTTCTAAGCTTTACTCTAGGTTGACTTGAGTAGAGTTTAAGATCAACCCCAGCTTAGTCATCCAATAACTCACCAGATCACGAGGTTTCCTGCCCAATGCGTGTTAAACCCTGACTTCTGCCTGGATAAAAGTGGGGTATTTCAGGCTACCTCCTCCATTGCCACACCTCACACGTCTCTCTCATTAAACATTTCACCTTAACATACAACAAACGAGGATTCATCACAGACTTCACGTTTTCGATGTTTCAATGAGAATCCCTTTCTCAAAAAGTATAAGTAATTGAATGGTTCTTCATCGAAATTCAAACATTTCATTGATTCCTTTTTCATACTCTTCATACACATATCTATTCCTGTCACGCTCAATTCTACAATTGTATCAATCATCAACTTACTCTACCACTTCCTTGAATCAACATTCCGTACTTCCTACAAGAAAACTCTTTCATCAATTCATTATGCCTCGCGCCAAACGCCCCGTTGTAGAAGTTGAGGAAGTCGAAGCAATCGATTGGAGTCAATATGTTGTCACTCACTTGAAAGCTGAACTCGAGCGTCGTCAACTCCCAAAGACTGGCAAGAAAGCAGACTTGGTAGCACGTCTTCAAGCATCTGATGAGGAAGCATTGCATAATGAACCCGAAGCTCCTGTCCTTCAACCCCCTCCTGCTGAAGCTGGTCCTTCTACCACTTCTGATGAACCACCAAAGAAAAAGAGAGCCAAGAGAGAAAAGAGTCCTGACGTTGTGATTGAAGGACAACTTGCATCTGATGTCGTCATCTATCAAAACGTTGATACTCGTACTGGAGAGAGACGGGAGAGAGAATTTGTTGCAGAGCCTGATGCCAAGTTCAAAGATAAGGTCAAGCGAATCAAAAAGGAGCGTATGTTCATGTTGAACAGGAAAAAAGTTACTGAGATCAATGGGAGAGATCATGAGGATTTCGATATTGCGGGTAGTACCGGTAATATTTATCAAACCAAGATTGGACGTGTTCCAAGTTGTACCTGTATGGATGCAGTGAGTTGTGCCACTCTCTCATTTTATGAATCAATACTGACCCAAAATCAGAGAATTCGTGGTCAAAAATGCAAGCATATTAACTGTAAGTATCTCCGCACTCCAGTTCGCATCTAGCCATATTCTAACAGAAAATAGATGCCTTGATAATCATTTATAAGGCGCCCATGCATCTTTGTTACCAACAAGCATTCTTATCCCATGAACTGGAGTTCATCTGGGCCAACGCACCCGTCACCCGCGCACCTGACGGACACGACCCCAATGCCGGTCCCGAGGATGAAAGTAACTACAATGGCAAACGTAAACCCATCGAAGGCGAATGTCCCATCTGTGTCTTCGACATGGATCCCGCCACCGAAGACATCGTTTGGTGTAAAGCAGCTTGTGGTCAAAACTTCCACAAAGATTGTTTCGCTCAATGGAAAGCTAGTAAGCATGGTGGACCTGTCACTTGTGTTTATTGTCGTACTCCTTGGCAAGACGATGATGCACCTTCCAGACCTGTTCCAGGTAGTTTGGCTTCGCTGAGTGAATCCGCGCCCAAGGTGGGCAGTTATAAGAATATCGGTCACATGGACATGTATTCTCAGGCTGCTTCCGGAAAGAAAAAGGGTTAATATTGCTTCACGTCGAATCTTTTCCACACTGGAGGAGAATTAAAATGTGGACGTTCTTCAAAAAGAGTGGTGAACGTATAGATGCATTCTTGCAGTGTGTAGCTACGGGAAAGGCAAATTACAGATAGCTGGAGGAAACAAGGGTGAAAATGTATTGCCGGATGTTACTACAGGATTTCCAACACGGAAGACACGATGTTACGAATTTTCTTTCGGTTTTTCTTACAATTTACAATCTAAGAGGACAGGAGGGTAATGATATACCCATTTGCTATCTGCTGTATGTATGTAGCTTTTTAAATCCAAACTAATTTTGCTTGTTTCACCACCTATTCCATCAATTATGTATTTCGCTTCTGATCGTGTGGTGACATAGTACGATATGATATCATTGAAAATTTATTGCCAGGTACCGGGTATTATAGATATATCTGTAAAAAAAGGGGATGTTGGGATGTACTACAATCATACATACTCGTTACTCCTAGATATTTACTCTTTCTTGATGGTTAGATAGATGTGAAGGATTTGGGATTTGGGATTTGGGATTTGGGATTTGGGCTTTGGGATTTGGGCTTTGGGATTTGGGCTGTGAAGAGGTGGGAGGGAGGAGGGGTGGAAGTGGTTGGTGGAGGAGATGGAGGAGATGGAGGAGATGGAGGAGATGGATGGTATATGGTATATATTACATAGTATATGATGTTGAAGAAAGACACATGGTGTTAAGGCCGAGAGAGGGGAGTGAAGAAGAGAAGAGGAAGGGGAGAGAGGAGTAAAGAGAGGAGTTTTCGGGGTTTGGAGTTTAGATTGGATTGGATTGGATTGTAAAGCTGAAGAAGTAAAGGACAGGAAGGAAAAGATAGAGAGGGAAGGAAAAGATATGAAGGAAAGAGAAGGGGGAGAGGAAGGGGAGAGGAAAGGGAGAATAGGGAGGGAGGGGAGATTAGGGAGGAAAGGAAAAGAAAGGAAAAGAAAGGAAATCAAGGAAACGAAATGAAACAAGCAGAAAGGTATGGAAAAAATTTGAGAAGAAAGGATAATTAGGGAATGTATGGAAAAGGATAATACATAGAGAGGGATATAATATATGGAAAGGGATATAAAGCATGGAAAGGGGTATAATGTATAGCAAGGGGTATAAAGCATGGAAAGACATATAATATAATGAATTTGAATGATTCCACTATATCATATCATATTGAATTACATTACATTAACCTCATAGCACAATAGGTAATCATACATCATACGAATTCACATCCTTTCGAGTCCACAATATTATATTAAGCATAGAGTAGAGAAGAGGGAGATATTCGAGCACAAACGCATACCTAGGGTGAATTTTCACATCATGAATTAATCAATAGACAAACAGTGAGGAGAATTTGTAACCTTATGATTTATTGTCCATGCCATGCATTCCATACGAGTAGCTTAATACCAACCACGAAGACAGAATTTTTATCTCCGATGCATGAATGAATGAATAAATGAGTCAATGAGTCAGTGAATGAAGTAAAGATAGATATGAGATGACATCTCTCCCATTTGTGATTGTAAGTGTCTAATCTCTCTTTCATTCTTCCAATTTTAAAGACAGATACATGTACCATAAAACGCACCAATCCCACGATTTTCTTCCCATCCTTCGACTCACTTCCTCAATCCCTCAAGAAAAGGTACATTCAATTTCGAAATTCATCCTCCATCTGCATCTTCATCGCTCCCGTCCATCGTTTAAAAACAAGTACATGAGGTTCTGCAATTTTTCCACCCACTCCTCGCATTTCCTTCATCTTTTGCGAGAACATTAAAACAAGTACAAACTGACTGGTACAAAAGGAGAGAGAAAAAACATGTGTATTGCAAGAAGCGAATTTTGATAGTTGGTGATGACAGATGTGGTGGTACATGTGCGTGTGACTCGATTGAGACCAGTACATCGATCAATTCCTTCTAACCGGGTAGACTCTAAGTGGAGAAGGTCGAGGTGTGACGAATTGGAATTGTGCCTCCTTCCAAGTTCTCTGGTGAAAGTTGTGTGACCAGGTGGCTGTGAAAAGAAAAGATAGCAAAATGGTGGCGAAGGGAAAAGTCATGCAGTCCGTAATGGGTGACCGACCAGTTACTGAATCATCTTCATCTATCTCGGGATAATTAAGAGGACCTCGATGTTGAATAAGCAAAAGTACTAGAACGGACAGCGTAGGCCGCAAGTGAAAAGAAGATAAGAAATTGAGTGGTTATCAAGCGAAGTGGAGCGAGGTATTGACAGCATACAACAGAAGATCGAGGAGTCAAAAGAAAAGAGGCGCAGACAACGAGGTCAGAGCAGGAATCCCCGATATATTCAAACTTCGTCAATCTCTAGTGAATCATTGACGTAATGTCTGCCTCTATTCTGCGCTTGTCGCATCTCATCATCATAGTCGTAAACACCAGCGCGTCGGTTCATCATATCCTCAACAGGGCTTTGTCCGCGATATCTGGGTTGCTCATTCTCTGGGGTTTCTGAACGATTAGCTTCTTCTGGGGATGTAAGACGTGGATCACTATACTCAGCAACTTCACGGCCATTACAGTCCGCAACAAGTTTCATGAATTGCGTCTCGAAGTCTGCAAGGTTTTTGACCTCCCTCTGTAGTCGACGACGTTCTTCAGCCACTTTGTTGTCTTCCTGCATTAGGTCTTGACTTTTTTGCTTTCCTAAATTTTGATATGAGCTTCTCTAAGGTATACGGAATAGCGGGCTTACTTACCGTTGCTAGGATCATTTGTACCAAGATGCATTTCGAGGTAGTTCTCAACCTGTTCCACTACATTGCGAAAGTAACAATTATTTATGCTGATACAAACACTATCCGCAAATCTGTTGGCGGCAACAACATAATAGCCACGGACATAGGCCGCAACATCAAGTTGCACTTCGAAAGGATCTCTATCTAAATCTTCATTCTTAACAGCTTCCACAAGTGCTTGTCTCGCATTAATGTATTCAGGAGATTGCTTTTCAGCTTTTATCTTCTTGAGGCCAAGACTCAACTGTTTATCAACCAGACAGCTAGCACGATGCTTGTGGCGGCCTTGCTGGAGCTTCTGTAGCTCAACTTTCTTGCTTTCGTTGATAGCATCTCCAAGCAAGGTGAACGGGCGATAGATTTCGGTCTGATATAGATTCTCAATTGCAGAAAGTTGCTGCTTACAGAGATCATCAATCCACCTATCAACTAATATCTTCGAATCCTTGTACAAAATGGTTTGCTGGTATATGCCTAGATTTCTCTCCACAACAGTGTGAACAGCAGAACGGAGCAGCTTCGTCGCAGCAAAAAGTAAATCTGTGTAAGGATCTTTCCACACACTCACGGCCTTTCTACAATAAGCCTGGTGAATTCTCGGGTCTACTATTTTTGGCAGACCTAGGCTGCTATTCAACATCTCTTTCTGAATATCGCCAATGGATGCGAAACCTTTGCCAAGCTCAGCATGCCTTTCGAAAACAGTGCCTTTGAACTTATTTGGTAAATTTCTAGCATTGCGAATTGGTCTGGGAGTTCTTGGACTCGGTGCTTCTGATTTGAATCTTAGTTTAGAAACGGGGGTCACATTTTCTGAGTTCCTCCCATCTTGCTCAAAGGATTGATCTTTAGTGATATTTGGGTATTTGCGCTTCTTACCAGATGTATCAGGGGCAGGGACAGTTCCTGGTTCCTCGTCATCACTGTCGTCCACACTAATGACAGGAATCTGGTAGGTATCTGATGGATGCGAACAGATGATCATCGGCTTGATGTGTAGCAACAACTTGTGGAAGTTTTGAGAAAGCTTGGTCCAATTCCCATGGAAGTTGGTGTCAGTATGCTCACTGGTCATAAGGCCCTTCACTTCTCGGCTGAAGTTTTGTAACAGTCGCTGAACCTCAAGTTGAACATTTTGGTCGGGCAACTCTGGAAGGTTCCGAAGATCTTCGGTGATCTTAGCTCTATGCGCGCTAACCTTCTTCTTGATATCAGGAATGCTATGTAAGGTGTTAGATAACGTCAGAGAAGAAAAGGCATTCAAATACTAACTCTTCCTTAATAGAAGTCACGAGGAGCTCAGAGAGCACAGTTTGGATTCGACTAGTACCACATTTATTTTTAAATTCGGACCAGGCGCCATTCCACAGTGGATCACATCTAAAGAACTCTTCCTCTTCTTTGCGAGCTTCTTCATGATACTTCGATTCGTCCGCTCGAAATTCTGGCCCAGGCTGTCTGGCAACTAACCAGCCATATCCCAGTCGATGTTCCTTTCCTCTCAGAATGTTCTCGAAGTCTGCGTTACCTGTTTTATCTGCAAGAGTATCTGGCTTCGTCAATACTCCGACACAACGTTTCGTAGCATCCAAATCTTCGATGACCTTTTTGGCTCTCGACAATACCGGATCAACGGTCATACTCATTGCAAATATGATCAAAGTATTTGGTTCCTTGATATATCTGTAGAGTGTCAGTGTGATTGCAAAATTCACAGAGAAGCGAATTGAAAAGAAGCAAATTTACTTACTTTATTGCAAGGTTTTCGAAGACATCAACCAAATATTTCTCTTCTGGGTTTGGCATATTGGAAATGATACCAGGCAAATCATAGAATGAGAGAGCAGGGAGCTCGGGTCCAAATATGTCAACTTTGACAACATTAGGAGTTATCTTAGCCTCAATATCAGTGTTATCTGCCAGAGCTCTTGCACCAGTGCCAGGTATAAACTGCCTGTAATCCTGGTTATGGTTGAGTAGAGCGATTTGGGCCCATCTCATGTAATTCGCGAGTTCTAACTTCTCCGTAAGTCGAGCGAACTCGACCTGAACCCGCTCTTGTCTTACCCAAGGTGGAAATGGTTGATTCTTATTGATATCCTTAATTGTCACCCGTTGTCCTTTTTTCGCGTCGTACCTATAATCTTGTACGAGTGAGATAGTGCATGACCAGTCCGCCGATGGTGATGTAGTAATATTGGCAGGACATCTAGTGCAGCAACCCTTGTCACGAGGTACATGTATTCCTGCTAAGGCACACATCAAGGAAGATTTTCCAGCACTCTGGTCTCCAATAAGTATCAGCCTGGCAAGGCTGACAACATGCGAAAGGTCGAATTTTCCCAGCTTATTGATATGATCAATCAGCTTTTGGGGAAGCTCGCCGATTCGCTTGATACCATCGCCGTTCTCCATGTTGATAGTTGCGGATTCGCTTCTGTCTTTCTGATCGGCGATGTAGTGGAAATCGGTTGAGTATCCTGTGAATCATTGGCGATTAGCTAATGTACAATGAAGCATATGGATAATCT
The DNA here is from genome assembly GCF_014898435.1 of Botrytis sinoallii. Classification (NCBI taxonomy): domain Eukaryota; kingdom Fungi; phylum Ascomycota; class Leotiomycetes; order Helotiales; family Sclerotiniaceae; genus Botrytis; species Botrytis sinoallii. Next base: position 300,577 of record NW_024066029.1, on the reverse strand, counting down.
AGCTCTCACTGTTGTCAAAATGATGATCCGGATCAGATCTAGGCTGTTCTAATTGAGCTTGAGACTCTACAGTGCCTTGTAGATCTTTAGTGGCCGGTCTTTCCTTCTTGACTGCCCAAGGACCTGGTGGGAGTTTTGTGCTTGAAGAAATTGACAATTGGCCGTTCGTGGGAGTGAAGTTCTCTTTCCGATTTCTGGGCACCCGATAAGCCATGATGAGGATAGATTATACAAATTTTGGTAGTGTTATCCTACATCAATTATGTATCAGCTACTGCATAGATCGATAAACTTAAAGGCATGCGAAGTTTTAAGATCGTGGTGCGCTGCATTCCATACATGTGAAGATTGAAAGTCGGAATACCATACCGTGCAAGAGTAAGAGCTAGAAGTATCAAATGGGATCTTGGTTTGATAAAACAAAGGCAGAAGACTCTTCTATGAGATTTAAGATCGTTCCAACCAGCCAGCAGAGCGCTGTGAGAACTGCGGGAGAAGATTGTTGCAAGGCAGCAACTTGGAATTGTATACAGAAGTAGAATAATGGCGATTAAGTTCGAGGTTTCTGCAAGTAGCTTTGCAGAAGTCGACGAGGACTTAATACAAGGGACAAGAAGATTGGATAGAGAAAAAGTTGATGGTGAAAGGAAAATAGAAGGAATCAAATATTCTCAGAATACGCGAGCGTGACCGCGTAAAGTGTTTACATATGGTCTTGAGGGCAAGTAAATTCCATCGAATGAGAGACAAAAGAATATGAGAGTGAATGATAAATTGGAAGGAAAGGCTTAGGAATCGGCGATGAGAGAAAGCTGAATAACCTCAATTCTATATCTTTGTTTTGTTTTGTTTTTGTTTGATATCACTTTGGTATATTTCAGACGACTATCAGATTTATATGGCCCTCCCTATCAAGACTGATAGATACCTACCAAATTGCAAAGAATGGCCAAACTAATTTCACAAACACTAGATAATCTGATAGAACTCCAGATATGCAGCTGTACCATTTGGATAGACCTTGATCCTGTACTCACTGCCAGTTTGGGGAATTCAAGCAGATTTGAGTGATGTTTGGACTCAAAATTGACAGACTTCACTCTAATCACCCCGCGGTAACGGGTAGTTGAGTCTTGATCCATGTTGATGTGATGCGCCTATCCAATGGAATGGATTGTGGTGGCTGAGATTCTTGAATTTGCTTCTTTGACTCGGCTTCTCACATTGACCGAACGAGAAGCTCTCTTTCCTGTAGCTGTATGATCGAGTCTCATGGTTGAATGTTGTGAGTGAGGTATGATAATAATAATTCTTAGACTTGAAGTCTGATTGAAGTGAAATATATCGCTGGGCTGGAATGAGGGGAAAGAAAGTGGAGTCACGAGCTGCGTACTAGCTGGCTTATCCTCTTATCTTCACGTGACTTGTGTATGTTTTATGTGTTATATGCACGTGCACGGACCATTGAGGCCCCTGATTCCAACGGAACAAGCCATATTATTGAAATTCCACAGCTCTAGAACCAATGCCAGGTGTTCATGTTCATGTTCTTGTTAATTTTGCAGAATTATATGAAAAACATCCATAAAAGAAATATCCTCAACACTTCAATCATTCAAAATGTCCTTACAGATCCCTCATAGAGCAAGACCAGGTAGTGCTGCTCAAGCAGCAACAAAGGCTGTCATTCTGGTAATTCTATATTCATGAAAGTGTGCAAATGCGCAAGGAAGAAGGCTGACGATGAGGCTACTAGGTTGGTGGACCATCCAGAGGAACCCGCTTTAGACCATTGTCCTTGGATCTTCCAAAGGTATATACAATTATATCCTTTTCTTTCGATGCTTGACTGACTCTCATTACCTATAGCCACTCTTCGAAGTTGCTGGTCATCCCATCGTCTGGCACTGTCTGACCGCCATCGCAAAAGTCCCCTCCATTGAAGAAGTATGCATGATCGGTTACTACGACGAATCCGTTTTCCGCGATTTCATCAAGGATGCCGCACACGAATTCCCTCAAATTAAGATCGTTTACCTTAGAGAATACCAAGCTTTGGGAACTGCTGGAGGTTTATACCATTTCAGAGATGCTATCCTCAAGGGACGGCCAGAACGTTTCTTCGTTCTTAACGCAGATGTCTGCTGTTCATTCCCATTGAATGATATGCTTAAGTTATTCGAAGACAGAGATGCTGAAGCTGTCATTCTTGGTACCCGCGTCAGTGAAGATGCTGCTAGCAACTTCGGTTGCATCGTTTCCGATTCGCACTCCCGCCGAGTTCTTCATTATGTTGAGAAGCCAGAATCGCACATCTCGAACTTGATCAACTGCGGTGTTTATCTCTTCGCAACCGAATGTATCTTCCCTTCCATCAGAACTGCCATCAAGCGCCGTACCGACCGTCCACGACTTGTTTCCTACCCATCCTCCGAGAACCTCGACTCCTCATTCTTCCAAGATGATGAAGATGTACAAAAGAATGAAGTTCTTAGATTGGAACAAGATATTTTGAGTGATCTTGCCGACAGCAAACAATTCTTCGTTCATGAGACCAAGGATTTCTGGAGACAAATCAAAACCGCTGGCTCAGCTATTCCAGCTAATGCCTTATACCTCCAGAAGGCATCGCAAACTGGTTCTAAGGAATTGGCCAAACCATCTGCCAATATCCTCGGACCAGTATTCATTCATCCAACTGCACATGTCGACCCAACCGCCAAACTTGGACCTAATGTTTCAATCGGTCCTCGTGCTGTTATTGGCCCTGGTGTCAGAGTAAAGGAGTCTATTGTCTTGGAAGATGCTGAAATTAAGCATGACGCTTGTGTTCTCTACTCAATTATTGGATGGAACAGTAGAGTCGGTGCTTGGGCTCGTGTTGAGGGAACTCCTACACCAGCTAATAGCCATACTACCAGCATCATCAAGAATGGTGTCAAGGTTCAAAGTATTACGATCTTGGGTAAGGAGTGTGGAGTTGGTGATGAAGTTCGTGTGCAGAACTGTGTCTGTTTGCCATTCAAGGAGTTGAAGAGGGTACGTTTTTCTATTCCGTGGTACTCTCGTATTTTTACTAACAAAAATAGGATGTTTCCAATGAAGTCATCATGTAATGGATTGATGGGATTTGTGTATTCAAAGGAATTTACAATTAATACTATGGCGTTCTTACTCAAGGTTTCTACTCACCGCTCTCCGTGATGATCTAAAAGAGAATGGTTCAGATCATAGATCAAAATGCATCTTGGTTAATTTAATTTCATTCTCCGAAAACATCGTGCCCAAATGCTCGGAATGTAGAGTCCTAATCGTTTTCAATGTGTATGTCGGACAATACTCGGCTCGGTAGCACAGGAATGTATCGGGGATCCCACGGGAAGATGCCAAGTCAATTTACTATTTCCATAACAGCCTTTTCTCCTTTCATCAAAAAGTATTGGTCACTGCAGCAAGATTACTAACCCTCAATACAACATACCGGAATGGTCGAAATCTCTCCAATCAATCCCGATTGTTTACAGCTGTGGTACGATGAATTAAATCCAACAAATAGTAGAGATATGTTAGGAGGCATTTTGGTAGACTAGAGATGTACGATACCGAAAAGGGATCTCAAACAGAATGCGAGTTTGTTATTCATCAAAGTCTGGAGCATGCATGGAAGGTTGGCATGATGTCATGCGACGATGTATCATGTAGGTGCGGGGAGAAATGCTTCTTTGTATGGAGTGAATATTTAAGATTGAGAAAGTCCTCACTGTTTTGCAATAGACATATACAGTTCAATCTGTTTAGTTTTCAATCATAACGTTACAAAGTACAATAGTAGTAAACGACAATGTCAACGTCAACGCCTCATCCCCAACATGGTGTTCAATGTGGTACTAGTACTCCTCGACCAGGTCTTCTCAACACACCTGCACCTGGTGTACGTTCTCCAATGCTCTCTCAAAAATACAAATCATTGACATCATCTAGGTCCCCTTCTACACCCCTCTCCAAAGTCCTCCTTCAGGCACAGCCCTCCATCCCAGCCCTTCAACACCCAAACTCTTCACCCCTCTCAAAATCCGCTCTCTCACTCTCCAAAACCGTATCATGCTCTCTCCAATGTGTCAATACTCCGCTTCCAACGGCCACTTTACTCCCTGGCACATGGCTCATCTAGGCGGCATTATCTCCCGGGGCCCAGGTCTCTCAATGGTAGAAGCTACCGCCGTTTTACCCGAAGGAAGAATTACTCCTGAAGACAGCGGATTATGGTTAGATTCTCAAGGCGACAAGCTAAAAGAAGTTGTGCAATTCGCACATTCCCAGGGCCAATTAATCGGAATTCAATTGGGCCACGCCGGCAGAAAAGCAAGCATGGTAGCCCCATGGCTCGATCGCGCCGCCATCGCCACAGAGGCCGCAGGCGGATGGCCCAGCAAAGTCAAAGGGCCAAGCGCTCTTCCCTTTGACGAACATCATTGCACGCCTTCTGCCATGACACTCGAAGATATCCGAGAATTTAAAGATGCATGGGCCGCTTCTGTCAAACGCGCACTGAGAGCTGGATTCGATGTTATTGAAATCCATAATGCGCATGGGTATCTGCTTCACGAATTCGTGTCTCCGGTTTCCAATAAACGAAATGATGAGTATGGAGGGAGTTTTGAAAATCGCATTCGTCTCACGCTTGAGATTGTGGAACTCACGCGAAGTATTATTCCCGAGGGAATGCCGCTTTTTGTGCGGATTAGCGCGACGGATTGGTTGGATTATGAGGGGTTTGAGGAGGAGAGTTGGACGGTGGCAGATTCGGCGAGATTGGCGGGGTTATTGGCGGATAGGGGAGTGGATTTGATGGATGTTTCTTCGGGGGCGAATCATCCGAGGCAGAAGATTACGGCGGGGCCGGGGTATCAGGCGCCGTTTGCGAAGGAGATTAAGAGGGCTGTTGGGGAGAGGATGTTGGTTGGGACGGTGGGGATGATTGGGAGTGGGAGGCAGGCGGAGGGGTTGTTGAGTGGGAGGGGTGGGGAGAGGGGTGTAGATGTGGATGTGGATGAGGAGGGAGCGGGGAAAGGGACGGAATTAGATTTGGTGATTGTAGCGAGGGGGTTTCAGAAAAATCCGGGATTGGTGTGGGAGTGGGCGGAGGAGTTGGGAATTAGGATTATGGTGGCGCATCAGATGAGGTGGGGGTTTAGGGGGAAGGCGGGGGGGCATTAGAGGGGGTTGATGGTTTGATTGGGGGTTGGTGAGAGGGGAGGGGCGAGGAGGGGAGATGATGATTATGGAATTGAGATCTGCGGTGTTACTTCTTTACTGGCGTACACGTATAATTCATTCTACCAAAATTACTGATTCTTACATTTCTTCCCTTCTCATCTTTTCTTTTTCGATTATCTCCAGATTTCTTGTTCTTCTTTTGAAGTTGTGCTCTTCATACCCATTGCAGCTTTCATAATTCTTTCAAATCACGCATCGGTACATTAATATCATAAACTTCCAAGTTTCGATCCATCTCAACGCACACTAGGTATCTAGTATTCTCACTCGTAGTCAAACTCCATCCGATCCCATCTCTTGTCACCTGACTCTTTCCTCCTAAATTAGTAGTCACACGAACAGTGTATGAACTGTGAATATTCATTTTCTTCTTACATCCTCTTGATTTCCAAGATAGCAAAAACTTCTAAAATTGGGGTATCATTTAAGCTAAAAGATAGGAGCCAAGATTTGGCATCCTTTTTCTTCCCTTCCCGACTTCTGCCCATTCTGGGGGGGGCTAATTCGTTTTCTCCCTTCGATATTCATCTGTTAATATAAAAAAGATACATAAAGCCTGTAGGTACATTTGATCTTCATGAGCTTCCAATATACCCAATCCAGAAGCTAGTCCAGACTCGTCCACATTTCTGTCTCTAACGACCTTTCTCTCAGCAAGCAGATCACTCTTTCCCATCACCATTCCAAACCCAAACATAACAAAAGCACACTAATGCAGAAAATCCCGTATCACATGGATGCAACTCTGACATGTCCATCTTTTCACAATCCAACTATTCTCATCCATCTTAACAGTGGAGCCAAGATCTCAGACATCAAATTTGAGTTTGTAGATTCCCGATATCAATGTAAAGTGAGACAGGACATACATAAAGCAGACGACTAATAATTACTTTATGAAAACTTTAATCAACACTCCGAAATATTCTCATACTAATTAATTAGATGGACTTGCAAAAGAGAAATATCATTTCATCGTCTGTTATCATCGATACTTTACTCCTATGCAAGAACCCCGCGTTCTCCATTCCCCACGAATACTATCACGCGGATACAAATCTGCAACAAAACCTTATATAAAGCTTATTATACCAAAGCATGGCATAGGGACAAGACGAGATGAGGAAAGAATGGGATTTTTACATGTGCGGAGATCTCGTATCACCCAAGAAATAAACCTTTATCCGCATCGCTAAGATTGTCAAAGTGCACGATGTCGCCATATCCCGGTTTTTCTAACTTTTGATTGATGCATACGAGATACTCTATTGATGTATGAGGGGTAGAAATGTATTGACGTGCACGAATGCTTCTTCCCCTCGGAAAGATTCTCGCTTATTTTGTAAACGATGCAAAGGTGACTTGCATTAAACGTGGCGAGCGTGGGAAGATCTGTAAAGTATAGCTGTCACTTGATCAGGTGAACTAAACCCCGCAGTCATATCTCTGCTAATATCTTTACGGTGTGTGTCTTGTGCATTGAAGCTCATTAGCTCTTCCTAATATCACCAAGCCCATCCCTCGAGTTGAGATGAATTCTGAAGTCAGACTAGCAATTGATAATTGTCTTCGCTCATACGGCTGCATCTAATAATTCGTACCGAACCAAGATTTCTAGCTGCTCCAAGAATTTCCTACGTCTTGTCTTTAATTTCGTTATCTATCACATGAGCATAGAAACCACCAAATTGTCGTCAATGCTTTGAGCATGATTCGCTGGCGTCAATTATCTCCTTAAATCTTTACCCTCGGAATAAAAGCTTGGCGTGTTGAATTTTTGTCATTCTCTTCTGCCAATGAAGACGGGCGAGGGGATATATAACTTAAATTGAACGTGCCGGTGGAATAAAGAAGCGGAATTAAAAATTGATGTCGTCTACCATGTTCATTTGGTGAGTTCAATTTCCGCAAACCAGGCTAATTGATTTTAACTGTAATCAACTAACGTTTCGAAAAAGCAAATTGATGGAAACATAAAACAATTGGATATGAATATTCGGCATTTGTCAATAATGTATCAAATGAACGAATGGCGCAGGTATTGCGTATTCCACCACCTACCGACCTGAAGTTTATTTTTGGGTTCTCTAAGTGAGAGCAACCTAATTCACCAAATGAATTATAAACACGGTGTGTTACTGAGAATTAAATCTCGTGTGTGAACTTTCAATGCGAAACACGCATCTAAACTTTCATCACGAAGATAGAGTTCAGCACGCGGGTTCAACTTGAGCCGACGAAAACCCTATTACACCAGGACCTGCATTTACTAAGCGGAAAACTCCTTAACTCGTAGAATGACTTTCTTAGACTATTACTCAATGCCGATATCACGAATCTTAAAACTTCAAGTGCCATTCAAAATTCAAATCTTATGACTGGCCAAAAGAACATCGAAAGGCAACAATCAGACACCAGGCAACATTGTCATGGTCAAGCACCAAACCCCAGATTACATTAGCGAAACTCTACTCTTACTCAGAGTCAAGACGGAAGCTAGAAAACTCTGAATGCTTTGACAAGTGTGATTCTCGAGTCAGCGTTTCGGTGTTAAGTTTATTTTGAGAAGAGGAAATAAAAATAAAAATATTCAATTGAATATTTTGATTCGTTCGGACAATTATCATAAGTGTCAAACCGGCTTTTCTTCACTAACATTCGAATCAAACACAACCACGACTCTTCCAACGGCAAAAGGTTTTACAGAGTTCAATGACACGGGGTGCATGAGCATTTGAACACCTTTTCCCATACCTCCTGTCCAAACTCGACTCCTTGATCCTCCGCACATGACAAAAATTGGAGCAACCAATCAAAATATTCACAAACCAACATACCACATAAGTGGAATATATTTTTGAGTTTACACTTGAATTCATACACTCGCATGCATACATCTTCTAGAAGGAGGACATCGCTTTTCAAATACCGGTATCTTTAGATATGTCGGATCTTGGCAAGCATCCCAACTCCAGTCTTGGTACATTGACATCATTGATTTTTTGTCTTCTGGTCTGTTGGAAGTTTTTCGACCCTGCAAAGCCCCCGAGCCGCAATATCAATCGTGGTGGAATTGTCAACCGTCGGACCGAGACCCTCACTGGTATACCTGTTTGTTACAACGTCCATTACCCCTGATGAACATGAGCTCCTCTTTTCCGCCCATGAATGAGAACCCATTGGCATGGTCATGACTCATCCCTCTTCTCATCTTGACACATTTTCGTGCACACCATATGAGAGGAAACTGCCAACTTCAAAAGCACATTCGGTCGAATTTTTCGGTGCGCCCCACTTGAGGAATTTCGCCGCGAGAGACTGCAGCAGACAGCATTTTCTCCTCTCAAGACGAGGAAACTCCCGTTTTGGGTTTCGGTACATGCATGAGCGTTGCATGTGATATGTATCTGTATGGACGACAAACCTTTTGCACTGATTGCGCCCGGTCGTTTCCGAATTGCCCAAGTGGAGCGCATCGATAAGGTTACCACAGCGACCGAAAAAAGTTAATTGTCATCTCGACAATGGAATTTTGGAAGAAAAAAAAAGTCGCCTCATGTGACTTTTTTATTAAAAGGCCCAAACCCAATGTGCGGTTATGCTTCGGCTTGACTTTACTCCTTATGCATGCTGGTCTTGCATAGGCGGTGCACGCTAGTGACACAACACCACTAGAGCCATAGAGTCAAGCGTGTGACTTGCATGGTGGGGTAATTTTTACAAAGCATCCAGATAAGTGGGAATTCAAAAACCAATAAAGTCAATTGTCCTATCATGTCACCAGCAGTACAAATGATCAATGAGAACGCTAAGCTAAACATCTGGATCTCCTGAACTAGAAGATCTAAATTCTAGTTCCCGGCAAGCCCAATGAAAAATCCACCTAAAAGACAAGGAAGGAGAATGTAGAAATCACGTTGAGAAAAAATGGAGAGGCGGTTGAGTGTATGTGTACTTCGTACAATTTTTTTTGGAAAAAGGGATCCAGTTTACGAGAACTGGATAGTGGAGTGGTGGATTCCAATTGTCCGAAGCGAGTTTGAGAATGTGAGATCTGTGAAAAAATTGGGATGATCATCTGGAGAATTGGAGCTGATCGCTTGGTTTCCAGCTGGGGAATTCCGGATTCTTGGGGCACCCTCCATCAATCTGACATTTGGAGACTCCAGTGATTAGGTCGTGGAAATACCAATGCGTGTGTGATATCAAAAATTGATGAAGGATGATGAATGAGGAGGTCGATTTCATTTCTTTCACATCACACGCTGTCAGCCTTGTGTCACTTATGTGATTTTTGAAGGCATCCGAATGGATAGATTTTCGATCGACTAAGCATTATGACCGTTGGTTACATACACATATATTCTACTCGGTGGGCGAATAGTAACCAGGTCTCAGAAACGCCGATATGTGTATTATTATAATGCAGAAGCAGAAATTTGAAGATTATCACCTCCTTCAATTTTACCGAGCATGGCCAAAAGTACCCTGAATATCACCATCTCCACTTCGTCTACACGTTAGTAAACTGCCTAATGCAACATCGCAAAAAGGATTTACCAATTTTTTATCTTCTAGATTTTAAATATACATCTGCATGTTGGTTGGTTCGTGTACATGCATACCTAGACACACACGCACACACACATACCTACCGGTGCAACTCCACTTTGTGGAAAAGTCTCAATTGTAAGCTCGTTCGTAAATAGTTACATGTTCGTTGGACATCGTTGTTGGCATCTTCATCCACCTATTGTCCTCTCAACCGTTTTGCTGGCACACATACGAAGTTTCAGGGCGTTATTTAGTATCGACTGACCTTACATACCGTTGTCCTTACATCTGCATCGCCGTCTACATTTCCAGCCCTACCAACACTTAAGCTATCAACCATGCATTCACCCTGACTAACTCTTTTTTTTCTCGACGGTGTCGTCTCTGCGACTACTAAGTGGATCTTTTACCGCAAAAAATGCAATGATTATATAAAGACGATAATTAATAGGGCCGTGAAGAATAAATTTTTCATATTTGGTGTAATATTATTGATTTTTTCCACAGTGGTCTGTGCTTACGAGTTAATGAGGTAGGGTAGTCATGACGAGTCTATCCCCTATTTTTACATGAGGAAAATACAACGAATGGATGAGGATATTCGTCAACTTCGTATCTTCTTCTTTGGTTCTAGTGACGGATGTCGCCGTTTCAGAAGTTAGATAGATCTAGGAACAACATGTACGCTGTATGTACAAATCTGTACAATGAATAAGTTGACTTCCACATTTCGCTTCAAATGACTTCTCTGGAAAGGAAGAGGAAAGAATAGACTTCATGTAATTCCTTCTAGAACAAAAGAACAATTCATTCATCATGTACGGTCTATAATAGTAACGATTTGGATCTTGGAATATATATTTAGTGTCAAAGCTATTACTGCATAAGTTTTCTTATGCTTGCATATCTTAATACTGATGTCGGTATTTAGCATTAGAGTCGGCTTTTCATTTTATGCTAATCCGTTCTCAATATCACGAATCTCAAATACTGCTCCAGCCCGTGAATTCATGACGAAAGGAAAGACCGTCCACGGAAGAAAAGAGTTAGGTTAGATTAAGATTTGTAGATATGAGATAGTGATGGTACCTACAGTTAGTTCTAAACTATATATTTTGGGTCGGAGTTTAATTTCTGTGCCGATTGTATGGGATCGGGATTCCTTTTTGGTGAGGAAATTCTCTACATTATTAGATATGATATGGATATATATGAATTGTGAGGAAATAGAGTTTCAAGATCACAGTGTACATTTGTAGACAAAGCAAAGTAAACAGACTACAGTTTACATACACACAGTATCTTAGACCAGGATTTTAGAGCCTGCAAACGAGCAAGCGACAGGGGGTCATCCCACGTCAACATTGTGAGAAATAGCGACAACAAGAACAACAACTTCTACAAATTCACTTCAAAAAATAACAATCACAATAAAATAATATTCAATTAATAAACCATTAATTCCCTCCCAAATTCAACTCAGGTCCCCATTCTCCTTCTCCTTCTCCTATCAATCAATCCCATCTCTCCCTCATCTTTATGCACCACACCATCTTCTTCACACCATAAGCAAGCGCCCTCTTCCCTTCACTCATAAGCGCGCCGTTAATATATCACTAGGTAGATACGGAGGATATGTGAAAAGTCAGCCCAACCAATCTTTCTTCACATTCCCCCTCACCACCCATCACTCATTTCTCTCCCAAATCAAAAAAAATCCCCCCAAAATATCCAACCAATGAGAAAAATCAATTTTCATCCATCCCGCCACTTTTCGTATATATGTATGTATGTACCTATGTATGTATATTCTAGATGAATGTATCTACCATCACATCTAGAATTCCCTTCCTTCCTTCCATGACTTCCAGATCTTTCTTTCACCGCCGTTATGCATGCATGCACAACACACGTTGTTGTTTTTTCTTGGAAGATATTGAGGATCAGCTGTACATACACATAGTATACATAGGTACCTGTTTTCAAAAATGGGCGCTGCACGGCGTACAGAGTGAGTATCGCGAATAAATGAAATATAATCAACAAAAATAAACAAGAATAAAATAAATATTACTTCTTGCTCTTGAATTAATAATATAATTTATTCGTGTGTTTATTCATCGATTTTTCCTTTCTGCTCTTTATTCACCAACCCATCTATGAATAATTCTTCCGTACATACAAAATAGGTGATATCTGAATATCTACACAACACATATTATTCCAAGTCCCCCTCCCCCTCCCAAGCGAGATCCTATCCCATCCCATCCCATTCTTAAAATGAAATATAACAACGAATAAATAACCAATGATTCCATCAAATCGAATTTATCTTGAACACTTCATTCTCCACGGGGCTGAGAAATAAGAATTGATTAATTAATCATGAGCTTTTATCTCACAGCTAGAAATACAAATTTCTTTGTAAATAGAATTGTTCCGTTTCGTGCGCTTGTAAGATTTAAGTTAGTTACGCGCCGTGTTGTTGGGGTTGGGATACTAGGTATGTGTGTGCAGACAGACAGACAGACAGACAGTAGGACTCACTTACTTGAAAGGAACTGGGTATACTTTATTTAATTCAAGACAGGGAGATGGGTATTTTTCTTCTCGAAGTGCAGATTTACTGTTGGTGCTGGAGTCACGAGATGGATTATTGACGTGTATGTTTATAGGTTATGAGTGAGTATACGGTAGATATCAGGGGACAAGCAAAGGTTTTGAACTTGTTGGACAACCATATCTCGGATCTCAAACTTCGGAATGGGATTATGTAGGTAAGTAGATAGTCTACAGATGTCTAGGTACTCACGGAAAGGAGCTGTGCCTTGTGGGATTGAGATGTACATACCAAGCCGGTTGATAATCAAGATATGATGGACTGGTAAGGTGGATTGCTACTTTGTTTTAGATACCTAGGTGGTATACTCTACTGTATGCCGAGCTGAGCTGAGTGATAGGTAACCCTAGAATATGTGTGAATATGTGTGGTATAAGGCAGATACAATTTATTTTATATCATTTCTATAGTATGAAAGCCGAAGGCTGAATCAATGAATAATATCTGGGTACCTAGTAATAATGGGGTGGGTTACCGAACGTGGGGAAAGAAAGGAGGTAGCGTTGCGCTTGCGTTGCGTTGCGTGACTGATAATTTGATCATCGATATCTGCCTACATAGTGCACAGCTTACCTTTCTTACCACCCGTCCATCCGTTCATCAGTCCTATATCACATACAATTATAATCCTGAAACATCTTCATATCACGAGTTTTTCGATCATCCTTCCAGAAATACCATCTATCTTTGGTCTACATTTTGTACACTTACCCCACGCTATCATTGTCATCATCACAATCCATCTTATCTCATCTCATCTCATCGTTCATTTCATTAGGTAGCTAAGCATCGTCTGTCATCTTTCTTACTTATTTTCAAGAAATAGTAGGAGACATTAGGTAGGTAGTATAAATAGTAATTAAACAATAATCAAATAATAAACAATTTCCATCCATTCCTCAATCCCCCATCTCACAAGATCAAATCAACCCATAAAATCCCATCTCACACGATCAAAAATCCTCAATCTCCAAATACATACCTACCTACCTAAATCAACCCTCAGCCAGCAAAATCCCACCCGGCGAAGTAACCCAAACTCAGGGGTAACTAGGTCGCGTGGTTAACATTTGGAGAAGGGGGGTGTGGAATCTTACATGTGTGTGTGTGTGTGTGTGTGTGTGTATTTATAGTAAGGATGGGATAGGATCGGATGTGACGAATTTGACGACATGACGGGGAAAGGAAGGGTCCGTACCGGAGGGATGGCATGGCGTCAGCAGAGATGGGAAATCGGAGGTCAGATTGGAGGGGATTGGAAAGGAAGAGAGAAGAAGAGAGAGAGGTGCTGGGATGTTTAGATTTTAAACGGCGAGGAGGATTGGGCATGGGGGTGGGGGTGAGGGGATTGTGGAGGGAGGGGGATGGAGATGATGGTGAATGATGGTAAATATATGTTGAGTATTTGGGATGATGATAGTGATAGTAATGGTTACAGTAATAATACAAATACAAATATACCTACGTATTCCACTCTACCTATTAAAAAGAAACTCCATAATACATCCGCGATTCAGCTCAAGAGCATTTAGTATGAGTAAAAATAGGAAATAGGAAATAGGAAATAGGAAATGGAAAATATAATATTTAGACGATAGTAATGAACGATGAATAATAAATGATAAATGATGAGATAGATGTAACGATGACTCGTCTGACTCTTATATTATATTATAATAAAGAATTAAAGAAATCCAGAGAGGTATAAAGAGGGAATGAATAGATATATTCTAAGTAATAAAAAGATAAGTATAATTCGATTCGATCTATATATATATATAGGAATTCAATTCGATCTATATATTTATAGAATGAATGAATAAGTCGGATACCCTACTTTCTGGCCACCCCTCTTTAGGGCCACTTTTCGATTACTTTTTATATCAAAAATGGAATTTTTAATTTTCTTATTTATAAATAGAATTTAGATTGATTTAAGTTTATTCTGAAATTTTTAGATTTTAGGACTTTTCTATATTAAGATCTAAAACTTTAAAATATCGATTTTTAAATTTATATAGAAGTTATATATAAATTTGAAACTTTTATAAATTCTTTAATAACTTTCTAATAAAAATTATTAAAAATAAATTATAAAATTTTATTACAAATTTATAGTATATTTATCACGGAGGTAATAGCTATGTCTAATGATCACTTTGATCAGGAGATAGGTATATAGAGTGATAATAAACTAGATTGACTTGAAGTATGATTATAAGGATCATACCTGCTTTATATACCCTAATCAGGCGATGAAGTTGTCTAATTAGATATATAGAGTATACAAATGAACTGAGTGAAATAGTTTTAGTAATCATGGGAATAAGTACTCCGGAGGAGTACTAGGATTAATACTATAGGGTTACACTATACAGTGAATTCCGTGACATATAATTATCAATATATTAATTAATAAACTTTAATATATCCTTCCAAAAATATCTTTATTTTAGGATTAACTTAATTTTTGTTTTATTAGAATATACTGAAGAGATTTGAATATATACTTTTTTTATAATATTAGTATGTAAATTGTTTGCATCTAGAATTACTAAATAATTTTTGTAAAAAAAGAGTCTATTTTTTATTAAATAACTCTTTCTGTATTTGATTACGAAATCGCGTTTGGGTTAAATGGATATATGATTTTGGTTAGTATATAGAATTTTATTTATTAAATCTATTTTGTTAATATTAATAGATAATAATTTTGCTATTTTCTTCTTTTTTATATTAAGTTTATTAACAATCTATTAATCAAGAACTATATTCAATAGAAGGGTTTAGATTTATTATTTTGAATATTTAATCTTTTATTTAATAATTTCTTATTTTCTATAATTTAGAGTATTTACTGTAATATTGTTTATTTCTAATCAATAAACAATCTCAAACTAGAAATTAAACAGAATTTCAGTTTACTCAACTTAATGTTAATTAAAAATTCTCTTGATTATAAAGTATTCTAATACTTTATAATTAATATAAACCTTAATATAATAAAATAACATTATATATTTAGTATACCAAATCTTAAAGGTTTTTATAATAGTTAATATTTCTTTATTAAATATTGTATAGTTTATTTCTACTAAGAATATTATTTTAATAAAAAATATTACAAAATACTATTAATCATTCTCCTGTAGTTGGGAAAAAACTCTGTTTATTATATTATTAAATATATTTATTTCAATTATGGTTTATTTATTGATATAATAGTACCGAAGGACAGGTGTTTATATAAGCTTGTGTTTTAGCTTTTTAAAGCTATCGTTATATTATGAATTCTAGACAAATTGAATGTTTTTCTTTGTTAATTGGATAAGAGATTTAGCTATTCTTCCGAAATCTTAGATAAATTGTTAATAGAAATTATAGAATTCTAGGAAAAATTGTATCCTTTAAATATTGTTTGGTCATTTCTATTCTTTAATTATATCAATCTTTTCTGGATTAACTTCAACTCTATTAATACTAATAATAAAGTCTAAATATTTGGTTCTTATAATTCCAAATTCATATTTATTTATATCGGTTTGCAATCCGGCTTTCCGTAGCTGATCAAGAACTTAAATAATATATTATTCATATTCTTATTCACTCTCAAAGTATATAAAGATGTTATTCAAATAAGTAATACAAATAATATCAAAAAGATCAAATAGTATATTATTCATATATCTTTAGTAGATAATTAGGCTGTTTATAAAGCTAAAGAGTAGAACTTTACATTTATATATATTATAACAAATACAGGATATAGTCAGATCTTCTGAATTGGGGTATATTTGTATTCAATGGAATGCCTAATAGATATCGAGTTTTATAAATATTTTTGTTTTAAATATATAGGCTAAAGTCTTATTAATTAATAATAAAGAATATTCGTTTTATTTAATAATAATATTATGTCACGGAATTCACCGTATAGTGTAACCCTACGGTATTAATCCTAGTACTCCTTTGGAGTACTCATTCTCATAATTACTAAAACTATTTCACTCAATTTATTTGTATACCCTATATACCTAATTAGATAATTCCATCGCCTGATCAAAATATATAAAATAGGTATAATCCTTATGATTACACTTCAAATCAATCTAGTTTATTATCATTCTATATACCTATCTCCTGATCAAAGTGATCATTAGACATAGCTATTACCTCCGTGATATATTAAAATATCAGAAATCTATATAAAATCGCAAATCACTGTTTGGTTTAAATATAAATAATATAGGAGCTATAAAAAAAATAAACTTAGCTTAATAAATCCTTTTTTTAGATTCTTAATAATATATTCCTTTATTATTAATAATTCTTTTATAAATATATTATAAATAGAACTTATTTTGAATTACGTGTTACTTGGGATCTTGATTTAATAATTATAAGAAATATATTCTGAAAGTTTATTTGATTTGTTTTTAGAAAAGATATTTAATCAAGAATAATATATTATAGGTATTTTTAAATATAATTTTTTTAATTCTATAGATTCCATATTATTTAAATAATCTTTTAATATATTTTCGATTTTATATATATAAATAGCAAATACAATATTATTATAACAATAAATATATAACTTAAAAGCCTTAACAATAATAACTATGATATTTATAGAATGATTCGATACAGGATTTGATAATCCATTTTTAGAGAATAAATAGTTAAGGATAGAGGTTTTGATTCTATTCGAATTTTCGAAAAGGATCAAGATCTTTTAAACTTTTTATTTTACAATTAATTTATTCATGAATTTGAGGTTATTCCTAATATTTTAATTATATCATATAACAAACCTAATTTGGAATAATTGGAAAGAGTTAATAGAGCTAATTGTCACGGGATCACTTCTGGGAGTATTCAGAAGCTTTATCGCTAAGCTAAATGCTCAAAAGACTAGAAGGTAGAACTTTCAGTTCTACTTTACTCTTATATATATAGCAGGACAGGATAGGATAGAAAGGGCTTAGTGTTACTCTGTGACACTAATATCGAAACAGACTTTATAGCAATAAATTATTATTATTATTATTAGTAATTTTCAACCGGGCCGTATAGGCGAACCTCCCAGGGGGCATTACGGTTGGGCTAACTGCGGGATAATCTCTAATTTACATGATCCCCCTCTCCTAAGAGTGGGGTCTCAATACCCTCAGTAGCCTCCCAAGCGATAGCTAGCGCGCTTGTGCTTTTGTCTCCAATCCTCTAAACGCCTCTGTGCACGCTTTCCGATCTTTTATATAATGTTTTGATTGAAAGTTGCTTTATCCTGTAAGGGTAGTTTTTGTATGTATTCTAGTGTAGCGTAGTGTATTGCATATATCGGTTTTGTTCTTTATAGCCTTACTATATCAATCACCTCCTATTCTATATTTGTATTCACCCGGATCGGTTGATCTATTTCCATTTCCTTTTTCTATTCTTCTGGTAGTGTTCTAGGGTATATGCTTTTGTAGAAGTCTGTTATAACAATAAATTCAATGAACTTGGCTAGTGTATATATTAGCTATTTCAGTAATTGTTTTTGAGCTATCTAGTTGCAAAGTGAATATTTGGGTCTGATATCTGGAGGCCAGGTTTTGTAGGTTATAAGGACTTTATGGTAGTACACAATATACTCGAGGGATTTGTATGCACCATATAAGCAATAGATTATTACTTCCTCATATTTAAATTATTAATAATAACTTTCGAAATCGCTGTATATTAAGTGGATTGCTAATATACAATAGAAAATAGCTTGTAAGAGTTCTAATTCATTAGAGTATTTGTTTGTACTCCTTAGATTCCATTTCTGGTACTATTTGAAGAGCATTGGTTTCTATTTGATCCACTACACCTGTACTGCCGATTCCATAACAGTTTTTGCTATAAAGCGGATATCGCTTATTATAAATCAATTCATATATTTTGAAACTGATTTTCTTGTTCCTTTGTTAGTAAATACATTCATATACTCATTCCCTTTAATTCCTATATAATCTAGTAACCATTTGATCTGGATTGAGTGTATTTATATTAGTTTATAATATTTGAGGAAAGCTCACTATAATATAATAAAGGCTGTGCCTTTCATTCCTTATATCACTAATATATTATCAATACATATACAGATTTCCATTTGTTTTATACCAATAATATTTCTGATTACTACTTGAAGACTTTGGTATATCCCGATCGTTTCTATATCGAATATATAAGAATTGTAATGTAATCTACTGTTTCCTTTATATACTACCATCTATTCTCTATATACAATATATCTATATTCTATTTACCTACTATCCTTATCGATCTGTTCCGATTCATTAGAAAATATAGTAATCTGATTGTGTATATACTTATTCCACCATTTCTGAAACTACTCTATCGCTATTTCTTTTGTAAAGCCTCTAATAGAATCCATTTGACACTCTAGTATATAGTAGAGCCCTATTAAAATCGTCTCCTTGATTTGGGGAAGGCATTGGCTGATCACCTGAACCTTTGTTCTGGCTGGCTGTAATTAGCCTTCCCTGTTGCCAGAGAAGTAGGTGGCTCTTATCCCTCAATGATAAAGAGGATATTTTAAATCAATAGTTTGGGTACAAAGGGCTGCTCTCCATTTTATTTGTTTTAATACTATTTCTGCTGGTGGAAAAACGCTGTCCCTTATTATTATTGTATTCGGGATCGTTTACCAGATTGAAAGGATTTCTCTGATTGCTATTCGAAGGACCTTATTAATAACTAATAGAAATGAATTATATTATAACTATTTTCTAGAATATATTATAATATAAAGTAGATTCGCTATATCTATAAATGCTTTCCCGATTTACTTGTAATAAAGTCACTAATACTAAACTTCTATAGAATCTTTTGATTACATTAAACTACTTATTATATGATTACCTTCAGAAATTCCGGCCAGAATTAAAACCATTTCTTTATATCTTTATTTCTGTTTACTCCTTAAATCTATCTGATATCTCCATTATACTCTTTGCCCTATAATATCCGATTATAAATCGATACACATATCCATCCTCTCGAGCTATATAGATAGTATGGCTATCGCTATTATTATATACTATATCTCACAACTAATAGCTATTTCTTATTACCTTACCGAATCTCTTCTATACAACAAGACCGACTATATCTTGCAGGCTTGCTATTTCAAATCTCTAGTCAGATAATCCTTTTATAGTATTTCTAATCCACTAATCAAAGCTCTACTTGTAAAATCCATTCCTCTAATGTATAGTTTGTAATCGAAAGTAGAGTGCTAGGAGTATGTTGCATATATATATTGTAGGATTAGCCTCTACCTGAGATCCTCCATTACTATAATACCAATCGAGTATTGTTGAATGTGGCTTGCTAAAAGTGTTCTTCCTATACCAAAGCTTCTTTGCCGCTATGCTGCTCCTATACACTCGGAGATAAGGTGCTAAAAACATCCCTTTTTCTATTCCATATATGCTTCCGCTAACCCCAGTAGACACTATTCTAGCCTTTATATACTTTTTATTATTCCTTTTATTATTTATAAATATCTGATTTAATATATCTGTAGATTGTATATATTGTTGGATTATGAAAACTCTACACACTAACACTCCAAAGATATTCTATTGATTTTTGTTTATTAAGTTAAGGATATTAATTCTGTTTTCAATATAGACTTTAGTCAGATTTAGCTATATTATAGAAGCTTCATTATTTACTATTTCAAAAATTAATTCCATTTTATAAATACTCTGTCATGATATACTCTGGCTTTACTCCCCACACAGATTCATAAAGGTATGGTTTTGCATCAATCCCGCTTTTATCTCCCTTTTACCATTGAATAATTTTCATTTCCGTTTTGCTGGTAATCCTCTATTCCGAGTATCTTTGCGATTATCCTTTAGTGATTAGCTATGTATACCTTCGCTCTTAGTATAGCCTTTGATTAATATACAACCACCACCCAGCTTCAGCTGACTCTACTTAGCTCTCTGATTGCACGATTGAAGGTTTGTAGGATACACCACGTATAGGTGAGAGTCATTGTATCCCTTTATAGCAATAAAGATCTATCTAATATTCAATGTTATAGACTAGCTCTAGCTAATTTAAAGAATTATAGGGAATATTAATATTACTCAAGAAATTTGGTATTATAGAAAGACTATTGAGCTATATCAGTATATGGTTATAAGATTGTAAAACAATATTGTGAGATTTTAGTTATTTATTTTTTAAGATTAGATTTCTTTTTATATTAATCAATAAAAAAAATACTCTAAGGAAAGTTCTACCATCCAAGCATAAGATAAAATGGATAGTATAAATAACAAAGACTCCTAGCCATCTATTATAGTCCTAGATATCTATATAGTAATCCAAAGCTTATATTGAAATACTTATATACTTAGAGATTTAGTAAATAAATCAAGCATTAATAAGAAGATAAGTATTAATACTAATATCTATTAATATATAATAACAGATTTAGAAACTATAAGTTTACAATTAATAAAAAACAACAAAACTATCTCTTTCTATAAAGCTCCTAAAATCAATATTTCTGTTACAGGGTGACACTAAGCCCTTTCTGTCCTGTTCTGTCCTGTTATATATGTAAGAGTAAGGTAGAACTTCTAGTTTTATCTTCTAGTCTTTTGAGCGTTTAGCTTAGCGATAAAGTTTTTGAATATTTCCAGAAGTGATCCCGTGATATTAGATAGAACTACCCTTAGTTATAAATAGAGCTGTATGGGGGGCCCACTTATAGCTTACAGGCCATTGGTCTGGGGGCTAGCATATATAGATCCTGTTTGCCTATCTGAATGCCTAAAGCATTAGAATCTAGAATCCTGAAACCTCCTAGTAGGTAATAATATAGAGATCATATCTTAAGGAGGGGGATAATGTTATAGAGTGATATTAAGCCCTTTCTATTCTGTTCTGTCCTGTTATATATGTGAGAGTAAGGTAGAACTTCTAGTTCTACCTCCTAGTCTTTTGGGCGTTTAGCTTAGTGGTAAAGCTTCTGAATATTTCCAGAAGTGATCCCGTGATATTAGATAAAACTACCCTTGGTTATAAGTAGAGCTGTATGGGGGGCCCACTTATAGCTTATAGGCCATTGGTCTGGGGGCTAGCATATATAGATCCTGTTTGCCTATCTGAATACCTGAAGCATTAGAATCCAGAATCCTGAAACCTCCTAGTAGATAATAATATAAAGACTATACCTTAAGGAGGGGGATAATGTTATAGGGTGATATTAAGCCCTTTCTATCCTGTCCTGTTCTGTTATATATATGAGAATAAGATAGAACTTCTAATTCTACCTTCTAGTCTTTTGGGCATTTAGCTTAGCGGTAAAGCTTCTGAATATTCCCAGAAGTGATCCCGTGACAATTTCTTATATATTAAAATTCTTAAATAAAGACTTTTCCAAGGATTAGTCTTTTCCCAATTCGTATAAATTATATTCAGAGATTTATTCCAAATCTAATTAATTATATCTAATAAAGAAATTTTCCTTTAGTTTATTAATCTCATTAATTCTTATTGAATACTTATAATCTTTACTCTAATTAGAAGCATTATACATAAAGCATTTTCCTAAGATTTTAAAAGAATAAGATTTTTAATTAAATAAAATTCCAGAAATTATAGAATTCTTTTTAGTGAATTCAATAAAAGCGGATTTTTCTTGATTAGGTGTTTTATCAGATTATAAAGAATTTAAAAATAATCTTTCTGAATATCGGAATATCTACTTTAATATTGTTGAATTTCTTAGATAGCTGACTTATATCCTCGCATCTATATTGATTAAATAAAAAATATATTTTTGAAATTCAAAGTAATTATTTATAGTAATAATAGTTGTATTTTTCAATAATAAGAATATCTTTATAATTAGTTTTCTATAAAGATTTTCCTTTGATTAATCTGATTTTGTAATTAGTTCTAGAAATTGGATATAGAATTAATAGAATATATTATTATCTATTTTCAAAGCTCAAAATTCTTTAATAATTAATTCTAGTTAGTTATCACGGGGGCAGGCGGGCGGGATAGGGTTCTAATAACTTTACCCTAATCTGGCAAAGTTATACTGATTTGAGTAATAGGTTCAAATTGAGGATTAAGATGTAGCTCAAAAAGCTACAATACAGGATCTTCTAAATTAAAGATATACGGAATTTTCACAATGAACTAGCCCGATCAGGCCCTAGCTTGCTTGTGCTCCAATACAAGCATTCCTTTCAATTCTTTCCAATAGGACCAGCATATCATATAAGCTTATACCATAATATTATCCTTCTCTTAAAGATCAAGCTCTATCAAAACAATATATCATGGTTTACAATCTATAAGTAAACAGGATCCGGTCAAGCGGGACCAGATTTGTTAGAGTATTTACAATAGAAGTTGCGGATCAGTTCTTGTATATCTTCTAGATAATTTGTAGGTTTTTTAATTAGCATATCGTAGCCAACCCAATGGACAATATATTTTAGACAAGGTCCTTTACAACCTCTTCTTTTTTAATAGGAATTCAGGATTTTGATAACCTTAAAATACTTGAGGCTATCTACTTCTATAGAGAGTGGTGGCGGATTATGCTGTTTAGAAATAGGATTATTGTATGCAGGATATAGTAGATTGATATAGAAAACAGGATGAATCTTTATTGAGATTGGAAGCTCCAGTTTATAGGTATAGGGGCTTACTGGATTCAAGATTTCGAAGGGTCTGAGGTTCTTCCAATCAAGCTTCTTTTGTAGGTGTAGGGTCTTAATATTTCTAGTGTTTAGCCAGATTAGATTGCCGGGCAAGTATTTATAGATAGGGGAACAATGGGCATCAGCATTCTTCGAATATCGAATTTGACTAACAATCAGTTCGATTTGTAAGTACAAGGAGATGGTTTTCATTTTAGTAATGAATTCTTTAGTATCTTATACAGCAGAACAATTACTCTGGGATAATATAGGCTCAAAGCCCAGATGAAGATGGAATCTGTAGTTAAGAAGAATGGGATTATCCAAATGCTTTTGGATTAAATATTGTTAATAAAGAATTCAATAAATAGAAATTATTTTGCTTAATTATTCTATAGATATGCTATATACAATTAGAGATATTATTCTAGTATTATATTAGCTCTTTCGATTTATTTATTAGTTTTGGGGTGGTAAGTAGTCGAGAGCTTGGTGACTACACCCAAGCGTTTATAGATATGTTTTCAGAATTCAGAGACAAATTGAGCTTTGCGATTAGATATAATAGATAGGGATAAGTTATGGAGCTTTCAGATATTTTTTTGGAATAGGTGGATAATCTCTTCGGAGTTGTAGGTATTATAGTAGAATAAGAAATGTTTTATTTTTATTAATTGGTTGATTATTATTATAATAGTATCGAAACCAATATTTTCGAGTAGGTATATAATGAAATCTATCGAGATATCTTGTTAAGCTTTTTGCGGGATCGAGAGTGGGCAGAGAACTCCCTTCTAATCTTTATGATTCGGGGTAGTGTAATGGTAATTATAGTAGTTACGGATTTATTGTGTAATATAATTGTAGTATTCAGATTAATAATAGTTTTGGAATAGTAATTTGAAGGTTCGAATATAATGTAGATGACCGGCAGCAGGTGATTTGTGGTATAGATAAAGTAAGTAGGTTTTTAGGGGATTGTAATTGGGAATATATAGTTTCTCTCGATAATATAGTAGATTATTGTTTTCGGTATATTCAGCAAAAATGATTTTCGAATATTTTGGGGATTTCTTTTGTAGGGATTTCAGGATAGATTCGGGTATAGGGTTGGCTTGGTAATCTTTGTGGAATAGGGTAAATAGGTTGGTAGAAAGGTTTAGAAGGGTTTCTGAGTTTTTTAGTTGTATCGTGAAGTTGGGTATAGATATAGCAAATGGAATTGTAGGTTCTATAACTTTGCCATTTTCTAGTAAAATTATAATATCATCGGAATCTAAATGGTTGGTAGTATTGGTAGGATCAGGGTTTCTCTAATTATGAATAATTATAGTGAAGTGTATTTTCTTAGCAATCTTGGATTTGGTTAGAATAATAATAACGGGAAACAAATCGGGATTCAGGTTTTTTTGTTTTAGGATAATATGGTTTTGGTATAGGAAGTGTTTATCCTTTTTTTTAGGGAGATTTTCTAATTTTTTGGTTAGTGTGTCGGGTTTGGCATCTAACTTCCTAAAGCGATAAGTGATTCGGAAATTAAATTGAAATAGAAATTCGGATTAGCAGACTTAACGATAATTCAGTAGCTTTGTAGTAATAAAATACTCCAGATTTCGATGATCAGTAATAACTTGAATTAAGAAGGCAGTGCCTTCCAGCTCCGAGCACTATTTTTCGAAATAGTAAATAATAGCTAACAGTTTTTTGTTATAAATCTTGTAATTATATTCAGCTACTGAATGTTTTTTTGAGAAAAACACAACAAATCTCAATACTCTCTTATCATTATATTGGGAGAGTACTTTGATAGATATATAATCGGAGGTATTAGTTTTTAAAATGACTTTCTTTTTCTAATTGAAGAAAGCTAGGATAAAAGTTTGATGAATACTTACTTTAATTAATTGAATACTTTTTAATAAATAGGGCTTTATAGGAACAAAATATTCTTTTTGATTAGATTTATTATTGGACTGATAATCTTCGAGAAATCTCTAATAAATTGTTGATAGAAGTTTGTAAATCCAATAAACATTTGGATATTAATTATAGTAATAAACGGTTTTCAATTTATAATGATTCTGATTTTCTCTGGGTTTATTCGGATACTATCCCTTCCTATAATAAGGTCTAGGAACTTGATTTCGGATTTCAGGAATTCGTATTTTTCGAATTTAGTAAACAAACCGGCTTCCTGTAATGCTTGTAGGACCTTCTGGATATGATAGATATGTTCTTTTTGGGTTCAGCTGTATATCAGAATGTTATTCAGATAAGCAGTGCAAAATATATCCAAATATTCTTATAGAGAATTGTTGATAAATCTCTGAAAGATTGCGGGTGCTTTTATTAGTTCAAATGGTATAACTAGGGATTCAAATAGTCTAAATCGGATATGGAATGTGGTCAGATATTTTTACCCTTCTTTTATTTTTATATTGTTGAAGATAAAGATAATATTAATCTTATTGAAATACTTTATTCTCTTCAGATTGTTTAGAGATTCCTTTGTTAATGGTAAAGGGTATCGATTCTTGATTAAAAGATTGTTTAAAGTATGATAATCTATATAAAATCGGAGATCTCTATTAATTTTTTTAATAAATAGAACAAGGGAAATAATAGGGGAAAGAGCTTGGCTAGATAAATCCTTTTCTAAGATTCTCTTTCAATTATTCTTTTAGGATTTCTAATTTGGGGTGGGATATGGAGTACAAGGTATTGAAAGGAGAAACAGCTTTTTCTTTGAAATGGATCTTATGATTGTATGATTGATGAGGGGGTAGCTTTTCTGTGTTCTTTGGGGAAAAGATATCTTTTCAATTTCGGAATTCGGGTAATAGATCTTTGGGATTGAATACCTTCTTTTTCTTATTTAGAATATCATTGATTTGTTTGATCGATATCTGGAACATTTCATATTTCCGGTGGGCGTAAGCTGAATAGACTCTCAGGGAAATCATAGCTATATCCTTATTCTTTAACCCTTCGGGGCGGGCAGGTAGGTGTACAGGTCGGGCTTTTGGAGGAATATCTGGCAGAGCTTTTATACGGGATGGGTGGGATGGAGTGTTACAAAATTTGTAGCAAAACGAGCTATCGAACTGGAACGAGTTTGTCGCGAAGTCGACACAGGGGTTGTATTTCTTAAGTTAAGCTATTCCCAGTATAATAGGATAGTGGGCTAGCTCGGTTACATACAAAACGATCTTCTTCTCGATATGATTGTTGATTCTGAGTCCTACTCGAATGTAGGAGGTAACTCGATTGTTGGGCAGGGTGTTTCCATCGAATCCTATAACTTCGAATGCTGTAGATAGTTGGTATATTGGTATTTTCTGGGAAGACATCTAGCTTCGATCTGCAAAGGCAATTCCTTCACATCCGCTATCGACTATAGCGTATATCAGGAGGGTGTCTTTTTTTAAGAATAGAGTGATAGGTAGAATTATCAGATCTGTATGATTGTTTAATTTATCTTCTAAAGGAAGGCTATGAGTAGTAGCAGTAGATAAGCGGAGGGTATATGAAGGATCGTCCTGATTGTGGTTTAGGTCAGGCGTATCCCGTTTTCCGAATTGACTGAGTTGGTTGGCAAGCGGGGAGGAGAGCAAGGTGGGAAACAGATAGGGACTCGGTTTTTTGAAGGACTGTTTGGTATAGGGCTGGTTCTTATAGGGCTGGTTGTAGTAGTGGTAATTCGAAATTGAACAGGACGGGTATCGGGATACGGGCAGTCTCATATCAGGTGGCTGGCAGAGTTGCAGCGATAGTATTCGCTGTATTCCTGTTGCGAACTCAGGTTCTTAATAGTGTATTCCTTTTTTCCTAAGCTCAGGTCCATTAGGTCTCTAGGAGTAGACTTCGGGCTAGCAAGTCGTAGAAACGGAGCAGCGATTATTCTTTAGAGTGAAGTTTCGGAAATAATAGAACGAATACAGTGGACTTGTTGTTAGTGTTGATGGAATTGGTTATCAAGTTGTTATAGATAGTTAGTATATTAACGAAATTCACAAGTCGGAGTAGGGTTATACAACAATATATCTTATAGTTCGCGAGAGATTCCTTGAAAAAGGAATGGGATTAAAGTATTATTAGATATTTCTTCTTTTAGAGTGAGTCTCTAAAATTCCACAAAGAAAGTATTAAAATCGAAATGTTTTTGCTTCAATATATATAGTTTATTCTATGCATTTTATATTCGATCAGGATCCCCAAAGATATTTTCGAGATATTCGAGGAATGTGGTATAATCGGTGAATTGAGGAATTCCATAAAAGATCTTAAATAGTATAAACTCATATATCTTTCCAATAAATCTTCCAGCAGTATAAATCAAGCAGACAAAAGTCATCGGGAATCTATCATTATTTGCATTTAATTTTCTATATATTTATTAAACAAATTTACACAGATCGGAGCGGGTGTTATCAAACTCTTTCGGATTAGGGATACACTCACTCAATCGAGTGATTGGAATAGGTATAGTAGATTCGAGAACAGAGTTAGCAGGAGTTTCAGAAGATATGGTTTCCAAACGAGCAGATATAATAGATGTAGATTTGGCAAGGCGATCGAATAGACAGATGTTTTGAATAGCAATCTGTTTGTATAGAGTAGCTTGAATACATTTGCAGACTAGGGATTCGGAAATTTCGTATTCAAGCGATTTGTTAATCTTTTCTAGCTCGATATAATATATAAATACTGATTGAAGGTATTAATATCAAACCTGGGGGTTCTCCAATACAAAAGCACCAAATTCTGAGGAGTCCCCAAACCAGCCAGGCAAATACAGAATAGTTATCGCGAAAGCAATATTTTAATAGGTAGAAGCTATGTAATATCACAAGGGCAAACGGATAGGATAGGGTTCTAATAACTTTACCCTAATCTAATAAAGTTATATTGATTCGGGTAATAAATTCAGATTAAGGATTAAAATATAGTTCAAAAAGCTACAATACAGAATCTTCTAAATTGAAGATATACGGAATTTTCACAGCGAACTAGCCCGATCAGGCCCTAGCTTGCTTGTGCTCCAGTGCGAGCGCTCCTTTCAGTCCTCTCCAATAGGACCAGCATATCACGTGAGCTCACACCGTGACATTAGTTAGAGATTAAGTATATACCTTTGAGATAATCTAAAGGTTTTGTAGATATTCAGAAATCTTTATATATCATTTTGGGCTTAAAGTGTTTCTAAGCTTCCCCTATAATTCATTAGAAAATAGCTTTTACTTTAGAATTTTTATCCAGGTAATAATTAGTATTATTAAGAAGTTTTCCTTTAACAAGCAATCTGTATATATCAAATATAGGGTTAATTCTATTATTCAGGAATTCCGAATCTTTTATTCTAATATTTAATCTTATTCTGAAAGCAAAAGAGATTATAGAGTTATTATATATCTCAATTAAAAGGAGAATTCCTGTAGGATTTTAAAGGCATTCTTGTGCTGTAGATAAGATTCTAATAGATTTAATATTATAGTCTATCTAATTACTTGTAAACAATAGCGGCTTCTACTATATATTCCTTATTCCAATAACTACTCTAAGAATAGCTCTTGAAGTCTAATTATTATAGTGATATTGATATTAAAGAGATTCAAAAGGTTTTGTTTTAACAAGTTTAAAAGAAAAGGATCGAATTGATTGGATTCCATCTTTTTATTATTCTTATACAATATATTTCCTATTTCAATTTCTTATTCTTAATAAAGCTACTAATTTGAGTTTTAGCTTTTCTCAGATTATTAATATGTTAATATACAGCAAGAAGATATTTTGAATTGGTAATAATAAGATAATAAGAATTAAAATAAATTGTTAGTTTAGGGATTTAAAGTAAATATAATTAGCTAGATATTATAACCTTTTCAGGAAATATTCTGTTCTTTTTAGAAATATTAAAAGTTTGTTATAATATAACAATAATAGGTTTTATTAGAAGATTGGGTGGAAGAGGCCTCTATATTGACTATATAGTTACGCGTGTAAGTATATTAATCTCCCCATAGTATTATATAAGGGGATCAATATACCTGTCTATAGTTCATCTAATCTAGCCTGTTTAGATAGCCGTATTACTAATCACTATACATACTTAGCACCAATAACTTCTATTCCTTTTAATACTCCCCTATAGGAATTACTACCTTTGATCTTCCTGATCTTTCATACCTTTATTATCTCAATTCCAATATATTTTTGAACCTTTCGAATACTATTCTTATTAAGGGTTTAATTATTCCATTTGCTATTATATCCAATATATTGATATAACTAGTTATTATCTTTTCTTTTTCAATAAGATCCCTAATAAAGTGATAATATATATTAATATACTTTAATTGTTTATATAAATACAAATTCTTAATTAAAGCAATTACTTTTTAGTTATCGCTTAACAATTAAACAGTATCTTCATATGCAAATATATATTCAGTCTTTCCAAAATCTTTAAACACTTAAGCTAACCATTTCCCTTACTTGATAAACATCGCTATTGATATGTATTCGAATTCAGCACTTAATATTACTATTGAATTCTACTTCTTACTAGCCCACAATATTGATCCACCATAGAATATAGCAACTCCTCCAGAAATACTTTTCTGATTATATTAATCATTTGTTTAGTTTGTATTAATAAAGACTTTTATAATATCTTGTCACGGAATTCACCGTATAGTGTAACCCTACGGTATTAATCCTAGTACTCCTCCGGAGTACTCATTCCCATAATTACTAAAACTATTTCACTCAGTTCATTTGTATACCCTATATACCTAATTAGGAGACTCCATCGCCTGATCAGGGTATATAAAGCAGGTATAATCCTTATGATCATACCTCAAGTCAATCTAGTTTATTATCACTTTATATACCTATTTCCTAATCAAAGTGATCATTAGATATAGCTATTATTTCCGTGATAGTTATAAGCCCGATTGACATTCATATTGTGTTCTTATTATTTATATACATCTTTTGATCATTTTGATTTATATATACTCTTTCCTATTTATCTTTACAAACTCATCATATCTAAATCCAATTTCTCAAAAGTCACCAGACTCGTTATCTGTGGACACTGGTCAAGATGGTTCCTGAATTTATAACATTTTTATATATCGAAAGGTATCTGGAAGGATGTCAAACTATCTGATTCCAAAACCATTCCGATTACTCTGATCAATTCCAAAGAATCCTTGGAAGATGGAAAAACTCTTTATCAGTTGATTCCTATCGATAAAGAAGACTAGCTCATCAAGGACCCATTTGAGCTCATTACGATTGTCGATCTCATGAGAAAATACGATTTGAACAACAATACAAAGTACCTCACTGATCTTGATGCTTATGAATAATCTTAATAAAAGAATTTAGAAGGAGATATTAAGATAATTTCATTACAATCTTTTAAAAAGCTAATGTTTAAACCTATAAAGCCTAAAGCAAATACCTTTCAAGATATCTCAACAGAACACTCTGCATTTCAAGAAGAGTACCATTACCAAAAGGACAAGTATAATATCATACATAAATCGTATCAGGATGTTTACAAATGGATTACAAAAACAATAGACTCATCCCATTTTATGAAACTTACTTTTGATAACAATAATAAAAAAGCTTTATTATTCAAAACAATCATTCAGAAACTACAGGATAAGCTCGTATCTACCATTACAACAACAAAATCTACTATTGCTTAAGAATATCGAAATATTCTTCAACAAACAATTGTAAATCGAATTGATTCAATCAAATGATATAACGAATAAACTAAAGCTTATACTACCACAAAATCATATTATATCGAAGTAGAGGATAACTTAGCAATCATCAACTTCCTATAAACTGTAAGAGTATATATGCTTCCCACTTGGGTAAACACTATATTCATTCAAATCGAAACCAATAATCAACTTGGAATTCCCAATTACTCTTTGAAGCAATTCGGAGATATCTTTGATAGCTTAATCTATCAGAACTCTTTAACACCCAAGAATAAAGATATATTCTCAATAATCAACTCTGAACCTAAATATAACCCTAATAATCCACAAGGAAAGTAAAACAATACTTGGAGAGGAGGCCTCAAAAAGGCAACTAATCGATATAAATACCCTTATAAATCGGAATCTGATTGAAAGAATAAAAAGGCAGGTGGTAATTATTATTCCAAAACATATTGATTAGTTGAATTCGTATTTACTGGAAAATGCGATTCCCGGAATTCAATCTCATTAATAGAAAAGGAATGCAATGATATATAAGGAAGAATCAAGGAAGATTGATGGTTGAATATATATAAAGTCTAGGAGTAGAAAAGATAGATTAACTCAAGAGGTAGTACCTTTCAATTATATAATTCAATAGACCCTGGATCGAAAACAATAACCTATCTCATTCAAGATTCTATGAATTACAGGATTTATACTATTACCTCTAATCCACTTCATCAATTCTCTGATAATATTATACTTGATAGCAATAACGCCATACACCTTGTTAACAATATTGATCTTTTTGACAAATATGAATATATATCTTTACTAGTATCAGATTATATTGAAGTAGAAATAACAAAAATTCAGGTTATCGAACAAGGCACTCGTATAATCAAGAATATCCTCCAAAGACTTCAAAATTCAAAAAGTAATCTGGTTTTCTCAAATGTCGTATATATTCCTGGATTTCATATTGTTACGGATTGGTTATAACTCTACTTAGTAGGTTTGATGTTGATCAAACTACTTATACCCTTTTGGGGTTACGTGGCTTAGTGGTAGAGTACTTGGCGCCGTGACACATATCAATATTGTTTCGGAAATAAAGCTCTTAGGTGCAGGAATATGGTTTTTAGGGATGGATTTTATATTACAGAAGGGCAATCTTGAGAATAGTTATATTATTGCTTATTGTACTTATAAAGATAACCTTTTGTTCTTAGAATACAAATCACTTTCCTCCTACTTGATTAATCTAAGTATAATACTTGTGAATCCAAACCTTCTGATATATTTTACAATTAATATCAATATCAAACAACTATTTCGCCGATTAAGAGATCTATTTAAACCTTGAAAGGATTCTATAAAACTTTGGTATAAATGATCAGAATATTTAAGTAAAGAAATACTTGAATATTTTGTCTTCTCAATAAAGAACATAAAGATAAAAGGACTCTCTAGAATTGAGTGTATTGATTATTCATGTATATATATTAAATAAATAATATTACAAGCTCCTAGTGAATCCCAATCACTATATCCTTTTTATAAAATTCAATAGGATTTATTCGATTTTCCACACATATATATCAGAGCATTCTGGCTCCTAGTAATTAAGGATATATTTAATAGAAAGATCTTTAGCTTTCTATTATACCAAAAGACTTATTTTGAAGTATTCGACACAATCCAGAACTTCCTTGTTTGGATACTTAGAAAATATAGTTTTTCAATAATCTATATCAAATAGAATAACAATACTTCAGTCATTAGTATCATAGAAAACACTATATTCGAAAATTGAATTAAAACCGAAAATATTGAACTTGAGTTATCTCCACTAAATACATACAAATCAAATAGAGGATTAGAATAAGCAGAACAAGAGATAATCATCAAATAGATCAAAATGTAGATCTTCATAAGTATATCTGATCTTTTATAGATTGAAATAATACAAACTGCTACTTATTTATATAATATTAGTTCTCTTAAAGCTCGATTGTTTAAATCCCCAAATAAAATACTGGATACTTGATTTCATGAATATCTATAATCATCTGCCCTAGCGGTCACGGATTATTTAACTATCGATCTCTGCTCAAACTGGAGTAGAATATATCGATACAGGTATAGAGCATACCCTTTGGATAAGGAAAGAGAACTAGGTATAAACAAGAGAATTTACAAAACTAACCCTAGAGCAAATATTGGATATCTCGTCGAATACATATCAGATTCTCCAATCTACCGTATCTGGATACCCAAGCTTAAGTGGATTATTGTTACTCGAAATATTACTTTCTTTGAGAAAAGAATATACAAAATGAATCAAACAAATAAAACCATCGATATATATACGGATCAAGAGCTACAGCAATTTGCACTAGCTCTCAATATTCAGTAAACAATTGATATCGATAATACTATTGTTGATCAAGGTAATAATATAATGACTTCGACACACACTATTACTAGTTCTGTTAATATCATCATATACACTTCAGATATACCTCAAGACAAGCAGAACTCGGAAGTGTCTCTGGGGGATAGAAGCTCATATATGAATATCGAAAATAGTAGTACACACAAGATTCTGTACTCTGAAGAAGCCCTAGAAATAAAAGACCAAATTCAAGAACAAACCACCACTAATCAGACACAGGAGTCTACAAATTCTACTTTGATATTACCGAGTAACCATAATAATCAATCAGAAAGTATAGATTATGAACACACTAGTAATACTACCCAAGTCATACACAAGGAGTATAAAAACGATCTAGATACTTATTCTACTAATACTATAAATACCTACATTGTAGAGGAAATAACATTACCGGAAAGATTACCTCCTCCAACACGTATAATTAATCAATTCAAGAAAGATCAACTTTCATTTCTTTCTAATCGAGAATCTAAAAGATAAAGAATTATAAGAATCGAAATTCCTTATTTAACTCTCAATCCATCTAAATATCAATCCTTTGATTTTGATGATATAACTCCTGATATCAATATATCTATAAATTACTACCATCAAACTTGATAATAAAAGAGATTGCAAAATAATCTGTTAACAAATAATCACACGCTTATAAACACTCTTATTACAAACTTATCACTCGAAAGTAATTCCCATATCAAAGATTTCTATTCAACATTTTGATCTAGCTACCCAAATATAGATATACAAAGGGAAGAACACTTATTTGTTATCATACACAATGTAATCGCCTTCGCTATACAAATAAAACCTAGCCTTCCTAAAGTACCTGAAAATAGAGCCTTAGAGAAGCTACCCAACTTGCATCTATCAGAATTACCTAAACTATCTCAGCATTACTATCAACTCAAAAATCACTTCTTAAAAAAATAGTTTAAATACAAATATGAAATCGAAATCAATAATCTAAAGGATTACAAAATATAGTATGAAATCAATACACAAGATACACCAACTGCCCCTATATCATTACAATAAGTATTCATATATAAATACAATGAACAGGGATTCTTAATATAATATCGAGTTAGGCTAATTGTTTATAATAATCTTCAAGCTAAAGATACAATCAAATCAATCTATATTATAACACTTGTCAGAAGATTATTTAGGATTATAATAGTATTGATAGCAAAATACAATCTGGAAATAAAGCAATTTGATATTGTTAATGCATTTATCAATACTCATAGGGATTTATTAGGTATACCTATAGTTTGCTATTTATCGGATAGATTTAAGGAACCAAATAAGTATATAGTTCTTGATCGCACACTATATAGTCTCCAAGATTCTCTTGCATTATGGTTCAAGGATTTTAGCAAGATACTAAAGAATCTAGATCTAAATTAATGCAAAAAGGAACCCTGTCTTTTCATAAACCTAGATCAGACTGTTTTGGTACTATTCTTTGTGGACGATATATAGATCGTATATTATCGCAAGTATATATCAATAGCTGATGATATCATCTCTGGTATCAAGGCAGCCTATAAATTGAGAGATCTAAACGATACAAAATGGTTTTTGGGTATCCAGATCATTCGCGATCGGAAAATGGGAAAACTTTAATTAGCACATGATACCTACATTAAGAAGATTACAAAGAAGTTTAATCTCAATCAATAATGGTAACGCATGCACACCGTTACCAATCATAGAATTCGTGAAATATAATAGAACTGCTACTATCACATTCATACAAATTTATTAAGAAAAGATAGAATCAATGCTATATACCGCAATCACAGTTAAAGCAGATATCGCATTCACAACATTGCAATTTAGTTACTTTCTAACTAACCCATCTCCAAATCACATGAAAGCAATTGATCACTATATTCAATATTTCTGGAATACGAGATACTATTTAATTGAATACTATCGAGAATAGATCCCACAGCTTTTGTCATTTTCAAACGCCTCATTCGCCAACGATAAGGAATCACGAAAATCATCTTAAGGTTTTGTGATTTCATTATTCGGTAGATTAGTAGTATGGAAAACTTCAAAACAAAATATCATCACTACTTCCACCATCGAAGCCGAATTACTTGGTATCGAGTATACATCAAAAGAGACACTTATTACCCTTCGATTTTTCAAAGAGATTAATCTTATAGTCAAACAACTAGTCACGATTTTCTACAATAATCAGCAAATAATCAGATTAGTAATAGATAAGAACAAAAGAATCACTACTAAGCTAAGACACATCGATATACAGAATATATGACTATATCAGGAATATTCAAAAGGGAGTTTCCATCTCACATATTTGCCTATAACAAAGATGATAACAGATGGATTAACTAAAAACTTATTACAACAAAAGTTCAATCACTTTATATCCCTCCTAAACCTACAAGATATAAGTATTAGGATCAACAAGATTAAATAATATATTTTCCTTCAAGAACATACTTCTTTGTAGTGAATTCAATCTCAAACTATATCAATTCAAGCTTTCGCTTCTTCTCAGCAAGCTTGTTATCAAAATCAACCACATCCCCTTTATCAACAATATTATACTCGTTATCAAGATCATTATCATCATACATATCAAACTCAACCTTTTTCTCTTTACCCTTCGAAGCAGTACAAACAGGCTGTGACCAAGTCTTAGGACTTGCCGCAGGAGCCCTCGTATTAATCTTCGAATACTTTACCGCAGGAGATTGAGGAGCAGGAGAGGATCTCCGTTTCCTAGTTGGAGAGGGAGGTAATGATCTCGTGGCAGGGGAAGGACAAATGGATGATCGCGACGATCAAGCAGGGGGAGGAGATATAACCTGTATTGGTGATGAGAGAGAGTCAAGATCGATGAACTTGCTATCCTCTTTAGTTATTGTCAACATAACCGTTATCGTAATACAGACCGATTTCTGATTTGAAACAGTTCTCTAAAGAGTATATCAGCAGATCACAACAAAATAAAAAAGATCAGAACATACCTTTCCAGAAAGTACCACAAACTCAGGATTGCAAAGCTCCAATAGTTGAACACCCAAAGGTCTCAAATACACTGGGAGAGGTGTATAAATATATATAATACATTTCCAGTATTAAAGAGAAGATACATTTCTCTGCTTAAAACACTTATCATATTCCTTATAACAATCAGAAAGAAAAGAACGAACATATTCTGTACAAAAAACAGCATTTTGCATACCCTTATTTCTAAGATTACACTTTGGGCTCTTTTGCTTACACTCATCACAAGCTTTGCAAATAGATATCCAGCTCTTACTTGATCTAAAAACAGGAATAGGATTGATAGAAGAAGAGGAAGGTAACTCCAATAAGGAACTCTCGCCATTGGGAGGAAGATCAGAAAGATAATATTCTTTCTCGCTATTGATAAAAGGATTACTATGATCCGCAGGAGTTATCATTATACAACTTTTATTTATATCAATCTGGCGATCTCGAATAGCTTCAACCTTCTTCAGAAAGCTATTATCGAGATTTTGATGATATTCATTAAAGAATAATCTTATCTGTGAAAACTGTTTGTTGGAGGGCGATCGAACCTCAGCTATAAATAATAACTGATCAGGAGAACACTAAGCATTAAATCCACTAGATTGAATATCACCCTTTGGTAAGGTATGCGGGAAGGTGGTTGTATATCGATCAACAAGATTAATAGAGGCTAGGGACTCTTTGACAGAAGAAAGCATAATGAAAGAACATATTAGAATTATCGAATATAAATCTAAGGAAGGGGAACTATCTTCCTCTTATAATCATATCGATCCACTAAATTCTCTTAAAATCCATTGAATTCCATTCAATTCCATCTTCGCTATAGAGTGTTATATACACGGATCGATCAAATCAATTGATACAAACACTCAACCGCATAACAATCAAAATGACTCAAGCCTCCTGATATACAACAATCCGAAGGATTAATTCCCTCATTCGAATATTGTCACTTTCTTATAGGCTTTCCTGATTAATGATACAACTCACTCTTTTCTTTTCTTGAAAAATCATATGCTTTATACACCTCACGCTCCTTTATCTAATAAATAAGCCTACCCAACAGATAAAATCACAGCAACTATCCGAACAAGGTGCTCACCAACACTTACACCACTCACAGCCAGAAAAAATTTTCCTTTGTTTGCTATGCAAATCCCTCAGTATAACCATCAAAGCATTGAGCGATCTGGGGGGTATGTCACGAAATTCATTGTATAGTGTAACCCTACGGTATTAATCCTAATACTCCTCCAGAGTACTCATTCCCATAATTACTAAAACTATTTCACTCAGTTCATTTGTATACCCTATATACCTAATTAGGCGACTCCATCGCCTGATCAGGGTATATAAAGCAGGTATAATCCTTATAATCACACCTCAAGTCAATCTAGTTTATTATCATTCTATATACCTATCTCCTGATCAAAGTGACCATTAGACATAGCTATTACCTCCGTGATATATCTACTAG
Organism: Botrytis sinoallii; assembly: GCF_014898435.1. Lineage (NCBI taxonomy): Eukaryota > Fungi > Ascomycota > Leotiomycetes > Helotiales > Sclerotiniaceae > Botrytis > Botrytis sinoallii. The sequence continues at coordinate 262,677 of NW_024066029.1, read as the reverse complement.
TAGATTATATTCCTTTGCAATTTAATATTATATTTCCTCAGGTCTATATTTGAATTTCTGAATGATTGTAACTCTCAGATATTGCATTAAATTCTTTACTCTTATTCCATAGCATTTTGCTGGCTTTGCTATATACTATAACAATCAGCTTAATACAAAGAAAATGTTTAGTTTTGTATATACCATTAAATGAATGAGACTATCTATAGCTTGTTGGTATTTAGTAATATCAATCAGTTTGTTATCTTTTGTAGTAGATTGTAAATATGAGTAATTAGTAGCAGATATTTTCTTAATATAGTGCTGAGTATATGAGATTCCGAATTTTATAAGTATAGCTTTCAGATATTCTTCTTAATTCAATATGAGAAATCTGTTTGCTCAATCTCTTATAACTCTAATACCTAGAATCTTGCTAATCTCTTTCAGATTCTTAACATTGAAGTGCGATAAGAGTATTGTAGAAAACCAATTGAATTAATCTTTTAAGATCAAAAAAACAATTATATCATCAATATATATTAGCAAATTGAGTTGGCAAGCAGCGTATATATAGAGATACAGATCAGCGAGATTTTGGGTAAAGCCCTAATTGATTAATTGAGATTTTAGAAGTTAACTTCAATCTTGTCCAGCTTGTTTAAGACTATACAAGCTTTTCAATATGTGTAAAACACATCCATCTGATACCTTGAGTCCCTGAGGTAGTATGAGATATATCTCTTCCTTGAGATAGGATTCTATAAAAGTATTCTTTATATCGAAGTATTAGCATTCCGAGTTCTCTTTCATAATAATCACTAAAAATAAACAAAGCATATCAAATCGTACTATAAAAGCAAAGATTTCGTTATAATCTTTTCTGAGAATTTGATTAAAACTTCTTATTATTAATCGTACCTTGAATTTCTTGATCTTATTGTTCTTCATCTTTATTGTGAATACCCATTTTGTTGAAACAAGGTTCCCTTCTTTCAATAGAATATACTCTTTTTAAGTGCTATTTGCAATCAATAAATTAATCTCTTCTTCAATAACTTACTTTCATTTTTCTTTATATTTGAAATTCGAAACCGCTTGATAATATATAATAGGAATAGGGATTCCTAAAATCTATTCTACAAGAAAGGCTATATCCTCGTCTTGTCACGGGGTGACACTAAGCCCTTTCTGTCCTGTCCTGTCCTGCTATATATATGAGAGTAAGGTAGAACTTCCAGTTCTATCTTTTAGTCTTTTGGGCGTTTAGCTTAGTAGTAAAGCTTCTGAATACTCCCAGAAGTGATTCTGTGATATTAGGTAGAATTATTCTTAGTTATAAATGAAGCTATATGGGGAGCCCACTTATAGCTTACAGGCCATTGGTCTGGGGGCTAGAATATATAGATCCTGTCTGCCTGTCTAAATGCTTGAGGTATTAGAATTCAGAATCCTGAATTCTGAAATCTTCTAGTAGGTGATGGTATAGAGATCATACCTTAAGGAGGGGGGTGGTGTCACAAGGTGACACTAAGCTCTTTCTATCCTATCCTGTCCTACTATATATATGAGAGTAAGGTAGAACTTCCAGTTCTACCTTCTAGTCTTTTGAGCGTTTAGCTCAGTGATAAAGCTTCTGAATACTCCCAGAAGTGATCCCGTGACACAGGATTAGATTCTTCATTTTAATAAATATACAAATTTTGTATATAGAGATCTTAAATAAAACTTTGATTAACTTTCCCAATATAATAATTTTATAAAGATTTCGTATTTTCTTTGAGCCAAGATAATTAAATTGTTTGTATTATAATAGATAAGTTTCTAGATCCTTTTTAGTCTTATTTGAGGAGATATCTAGAGTGATCTCATTTAGCTTAATATCACTAATGATCTCTATGCTCGATAGAGTGATATCTTTGTATTCTTTTGTGATATCCAAGATTATATAAATTCCTCTATCCATTTTTGCTTTAATAATATTTATTTTATTTTTTCGAAAGTATATATAATCTGAATTGAATTTGTCTTTGAATTCAGTTTTACAGATCTTTTTGTTAAAAAGGAGATTAACTTCTAATCCCGGTATATACAATGTTTTTGAAAGTAAAACCATATCCTCATTTTCCAGTTTCATTGCAGTAGTACCTATCCAATCATAGTATATAACTCCCTTATTGACTTTTATTGTCTTTCTCTTTATTTTCTTAATATTTCTAAAAAGGGAAAGTTAATTAGATATATGTGAGGAAATACTAGTATCTATATACCAATAAGAAGGGATAATCTTATGGATAAGCTTTTTAGATATACAACACTTTTCATTATCAGATTCTTCTTTGCTTTCTGATAAATCGAAATCAACTGAAAAGCTTTTGCTATCTATAAGATAAGCTTGATTATTCTTTTTAGAAAATAATACTTTAATTATCTTTTTAAATATTACTCTCCATTACTAGACTCTATAGTATTTGCAGATCAGAGCTTATACAAGTAAGAGATCTTTGTAATTATATAAAAAATGTCCTTCTTATTTATACAAATAATAAACAGAAGATTTTACATTATTATTTTGTTTTTGCTTTCCAAATAGGCTTAATTCTTTATATTCTCTTTATTGATCCAGAATTATATATTTTCCACTAATAATATAAATTTGTTCTGTCTCTTTAATACTGAGTTTTTTAACTATAAGATACTTGATCTTATCTCTAATTGCTAGTGTAGGGTATTGAGACCTCATTTTTAGGAGAGGGGGATCATGTAAATTAGAGATTATCCCGCAGTTAGCCCAACCGTAATGCCCCCTGGGAGGTTCGCCTATACGGCCCGGTTGAAAATTACTAATAATAATAATTGCTAGTGTGTTTTGAATACTTATAGCATCGATTATTGTTTAGTAATCAATTAATAGGCTTTTTGTAAGAATTAAAAAAAGAGCTTAATCTTTATATAAATCTTTAAATACAGAATTAACTGTATCAAGCTTATATCGATATTTCTTGAGTTTGTTCTAAGCTTCAATAATAGTCATCTCCAATTGATTTGAGAATTTGAAAATAAATATCTAGATCATTATCAGATATAAGTTTACTGTAATATTACTTATTCTCAAGTATTTGGATTTCAGATAATTCTATAATATATATATTATATCATATTCATCAGCTAGTACTTTATTGTTATTGCTAAGCAATCTGTATATATATAAAAATGCATTAGCTTTATTCTTTAAATATACAGTTTTCTTCTCAATATTAAGTCTAATATGTATTATTATAATATTTTTAGTAATCAAGAAGACCTCAATGCCATCAATCTCTATTCCAAGTTCTCCGATTCTCGTATAATCCTGAAATATAAATTCAATTATATAAAACCAATCCTTTCCTTTCAATTATATTTTTATTTATCGGAACTATTTCTTGTAAGTTTTTTGAATAAAAGTTGGGATACATTTGGCTTGCTTCTTGATATTGTCCATTTTGATATCTGTATAGAGAATTTACAGAGTTTTTCCTTTTTCTCCCCTTTTTCTGTATAAACAATGCCATATAGATTTGTGATTATAAATATATAAGTGTAGATAGCATTGTATACTCTTCAACTCTATGAATTAATAGTAATAATCGATTGTAATACCGCATACTGATTATAAGATAGTATTGTGTACTCTTCAATTTTGCAAGTTGGATATAAGATAGTGCCACACACTCTTCAGCTCCGCGAGCTGGATGTAATATTGATTATATCAATTCTATTCAAAGGCTATATTAACCGGATCTTATAACCTATTAAAAGATTGGGTGGAAGAGGTTTTTATATTGATTATATAGTTACGTGTGTAAGTATATTGATCTCCTCGTAGTATTATATGAGGGGATTAATATGCCTGTCTATGGTTTGTCTAATCTAGCCCGTTTAGATAGCCGTATTACTAATCACTACACGTGCTTAGCACCGGTAACTTCTATTCCTTTTAACAGGTTTATAATATAATAATAAAATGAATCAATTATCGATATTAAAGAATAACAAATTATTATACAAAAAGTGAGCCTGAAGAGAACTTTTATAGATTCTATCCAATAGGACCAAGATAGGGCTAAGAAATAAACGAAATGATTTGCCCTGCCGGGTAGGGTGAATAGGTGACTAATCAAGACTTAAGGCCGAATCGTCACACCACTAGTGTATTATCATATTAAATATTAATATACTCATCATTCATCAATTTTAAATTATAAATTCGATTTTATGTTTTGAAATAAATAAATAAATAACTAATAAATCTAATTCAATTCAATCTAATTCATTTCAAATAGCATAGTTCATAAACCTCTTCTCCGAGATTCTCATCTATATACTCATTTATTTATTTTATTTATTTATAGTGATTAACGTCTTGTGGAGGACCTCCCGAGGGGTATGAAAGACGTGACTAGATCTAGAGTTACAAATACAGAAAGGCGCTGATGCGCACGCTAGTAAAACCTCATAGGGTAAACCCAGTTCCTTCTATATATCCTAAACAAGCCAGTGTAATGTTCGCAAATAGGGCTATTTGATTGGCCCCATATTCCTAGCGCTTCCTTCTGCTCATGGAGAGGAGCGCTCTGATTGTACAATTACTTCTGTCATAGAACCATGTTTATGGACAGGAGCGGTGTGTACAGGTGTGCCGCTTCAAAGAAGCGGGTGTGTGTGTGATGGTGCTCCAGAGGAGCGGAGGGTTCGGCTATTAGGCCGCTCAAGAGGAGCGGCCGGAACGGTGGTTCTGCTTGATAGCGGAGTGGCGCATAGGCGCAGTGGTGGTGGCTGGAGGGGGGATCACTAGTTCCTCCTCAGCACTCGATCGATCGCTTTTGCGGCCCATAATAGAGAAGCTCTATTAGGGTTAGCGGTAGATTGTCGAAGCTCAGAGGAGCTGTGTTATGAGGTCCACACTAAGGTGGCCTATGAGGCGGCATATAGAGTGGATCCATGTGGATCCCAAAGATGGGGATTGGCCCATATATACGAAAATTTCGTCGCTATAGCCTTAAGTCGTAGAACAGTGGGAGAGTGGCCCGATCACTTTACCACTGAACCAGCCGGGCTCCTTGCGGAGGACAATGGTCCTTTTTGTCTATATACTCATTTATAATAGATATAAAAAAAAAGAACATCTAGATTCTAAATAAATATTTAACATCTAATATTTATTTATTTATTCAATTTCTTATCTTATATTATATCATCTTATATCATATCACCTCATTTATTCTATTCTATTTTTATTTAATATACTATTAATTCTCCTCTTCCTCCCTCTTTTCCTCTCTCTCCTCTCCTCTCTTCTCCTTTCTCCTCTCTTCTCTTCTCTTCTCTCTCTTTTTCTCTTTTCTCTTCTCTTCTCTTCTCTTCTCTTCTCTTCTCTTTTCTCTTCTCTCTCTTCTCTTCTCTTTCTTCTCTTCTCTCTTTCTCTTCTCTTTTCTCTTCTCTTCTCTCTCTTCTCGTTTTTTCTTCTCTTCTCTTTTCTCTTTCTTTTCTCTTCCTTCTCTCTCTTTTCTCTCTTCTCTCTTCTCTTCCTTCTTCCCTTCTCTCTTACCCGCGATCCCACTATAAATATATCCAAAGCATTTTATATAGTTACTTTCAATACCAAACCAGCTACACAACCTAAATAATCAATAACCTAACACCTACCCAACCCATGCAATCAATAGAAATATACTAAAAGACCCAAAGACCCAAATACCCAAATTACCCAAATACAAACACAATACTCTCCAAACTTAACTTCGCCTGAATTAATCTATATTATAGTACGTCCCTTTCTCCTCCTCACTCTTCCCTCCTCGTCCCGCCTCTTCCCTCCTCTTCCCTCCTCTTTCCCTCCTCTTCCATCCTCTTCCCTCCGCTTCCCTCGCTTCCCTCCTCTTCCCTCCTCTTCCCCTCCTCTTCCCTCCTCTTCCCCTCGTCCCTCCCTCTCCCCTCCTCTGCCCTCCTCTGCCCTCCTCTTCCCTCCCTCTTTCCCTCCTCTTCCCTTCTCCTTCTCCTCTTCATCCCTCCTCTTCTTACCTTCCCATTTCTATCTCTCTCTCCATCTCCCTCCTCCCCTCCTTCTCTTCACTCCCTATCCCCTCCCCCCCTATCACCTAACACAATAACAAGCCTTCCTATTTGTTCTCCCCTTTCAGACACCTACTTCTCCTTATATTACATTATCATCATCATTATCATCATCATTATCATCATCATTATCCTTCGTCAATCCCTACAATCGAATATTCAATATTCAACATCCAATATCCTCATCAAACCATCAACAATACATCAACTCATTCGCATCACCACAATTAATCAAAAGAATCAAAAAGTTTTGTATCAATATTTTATTTTTTTATTCTCTTCTTCCCCCCTCCCCCCCTATCCTCTCACTAAAAACTATCTAATCTGCTTGCTTTCATTTTGCAAGTCATAATACAATTGTTCCCGTATTCCCATTCCCATTCCCCCTAAACTTTTATATCATCCACTGCCTATCCTTCCATTTCAGTTCCCATCCATTCAGATCATATACAAAGATTCATGCTTCCTCTCGAAAGTTCATGATCTTATTCTCTCAAAAAGAGGAAAAGCTTGAACTGAAAATAAAAAAATCCCAAGGACTTTCTCAAAAATCCATCATGTGGTATCATCCCAACGCCAGTTGAAATAAAATCCGCTGGTATCAAAACATTCTTTGAAAAAGAAACCATTCAGTTTTCTTCATAACACTTTTCCTCGAAAAAAGCTTTTGTGTAAAATGAAGAAAGACGCAAAAGACGCAAAAGAACACCGATCCATAATTTCCCATTCCATACCAGTTTATTCCCATACCAGTGTTCTTTCCATCCCCCAAATATGTGTGGAAGTTGTTGATCTTTTTCTTCCAAGTCGCTATGTGAATATGTAAAAGAAGAAAAGTAAAAAAGAAAGGAAAAAAAAAAACAGACAAATATCCCACCCCTCCTTGATCCTGTGATTGTAAAAACATTCGCTATAATGCAAAGTAAAAAAGCAAAAAGACATTAATTCGTGCCCAATGCTATGACCATGTAAAACTTCCACACGTCTTGTTTCTATGCCAAGAAACTCCATGACGATGAATGCAGTTTTGACTGTGAAGTCGATGTAAGACTTGTAAATTACCAAAAGGTAATACAAGTCAAACGTATAAATTGTTGTATACTGGTGTTGTTTACTCGATGCGCAGATAACCCATTACATTATGCGACTAACACGTAGTATTGTTCAGAAATTTACCATCCCTTGGAATGATATTCTCCCAACCCTTGACTGAAATATTGATTCCAGCTTGAGTTAAGAGCTTGATCATCCTTATCCATATAAACATTCTCTGGGTATTGTTTAAGGTTTGCAACATCATGTGCAGTATGTCTTCGTTTGAGAGCTGCAGCAGCTTCATTGACTGATGACTTTTGTCTTCTTTCCCAAAGGAGGTTTTGTCGAAGACTGACAGTCAATTCAGTTGCAAGCATGTTTCTTCTGGTAGTTCTTGGTGAAAGTGCTTGTTGATGTGCGGTAGTGTTGGTGGTTGTCTTGATAATTGGTTGAGCTCCACGAGGAACTTCAGCAATTGGTCTGAGTCCTCTCATCATAAGAGGGGTCTCATCGGATTCCGGTGATGCTGCGAGGGAAGGACCATTTGGTGAAGAGTTGCGGGATCTTCGAAGAGCTGGAGTCGATCGAGAAGCTTCGGTGGCAAGTGCTTGAGCACGATCGTTTTGGTGAAGCATTGTAGTGATCAATGATCGTCTGGAGGTGAGTTGAGGTCTTGAATCAACTCGTTGAAAGAAGGTCTTGTCATCGATACTTGCGTTTCCAGAATCCTCAACTGAATCTTCCCAATCAGAGGAATCATCGTCATCGTCAATGGCAGATTCGTCGACATCATCCTCATCATCTGTCTCAAAGACATCGTCATCGAATGCTTCTTCTTGAATGGTTCTAGTGGCAACCTCTTCTTGGAAAGAGGTTTGCTTCTTGGCCAAAGGCTTTTGAAGTTTGTCAGTTAATGCACTACGTGGTTGCATTCTGTTTGGTAGAGAGCTCTCGTCTTCGTTTGATGATCCACCAAAGCTGAATTTGGCTGGCTTCTTCTTTTGTTGGAGTGTTAATGGTTTGTCATCCATAGAAACTGCTTGTTCACTGAGTGAGTCTTCACCGGAAGATCCACCAAGAGCGAACATTTGCTTCTTCTTGGGCGCAAGTGCTTTTGAATCTGTGGCGAGAATATCGGCAGTTGGGATCGACGATGGTACGGTGTTGAGTGGGATGGAACGCATTGAACTGCTGACGTGTGCGGGGGAGAGAGAGAAACCTTTGACAACTGAAGTGGCACTCTTTTCAGAGTTACTGCTTGATGATTCCATGGTGGCAGATTGATGTGGTGAGTTGATTGAGAAAGACTCATTTAAGGGCATGGCAGGTGATTCATACTTGGGTTGAATGAATTCTGGGATTCTCTCGGCGAGTGGCGCAAGGTAAGGTGTAGAGATTGTAAGAGGAGCCAAATCTTTCTTCTCCTTGATAGTGATAACCATCTTCTCAAGGTCATCCGGTGTAATGTGACGTTCCTTTCCTCGACTTCTGCTATTGCAAGAATCTTGTCTGTGAATTTGTCGGTGTGAGATATCGAGAGGAGAAGAATCGGAACCTTCTTCGAATTCGATGGCCTCTTCATCAACGAGCGAATCCAAACTTCCACTTAATTCCGGGACGTTATTCGAGTCGAGACCTGCGGAGCTTCTTGAGGATCGTGAAATGATGGGTGTGGTGGTGTTTGCTTCTGAAGTTGGTTCACAGCAAAAGGTTTCTCTGTTCCATAATCTCCAACTCAAGTTTTCTAATCTTTGACCTTCTTCTAAGGATCCAGCACATCTAGAGAAAACTGTGGCAAGGGATGTTAGTCAGTACAGTGAATGATGGGAATGTCATGACGCGAATGATTTCACGAGTGAATGTTGGCAGAGAGAAGTAAACTTACCCGTCCACATGCTGTAGAGGTTCTCGACGTTTCTGGTGTCGACTTTATGGATAAGTCCGGCGTCAACGGTCAAGACCGGCGCATTTAATCTGGAAGGCATAGTGATTGTATTGTGGAATCGAAAATTTGCTCGAACGCACGAGCTGTTATGAAAGTGAAGGCACGACTGCGGCAAGGAGTCGCGATATGATCGCGAAATGGTGGAGGAATGTTGGTTTGTTATGTTGATGATTGAATTTGTGTAATCGTGTAGAATCTCTTGACAGTGATTCAATTTGGTGGAGGCAATATCGAAGAGTGAAAGGTTGAATAAACGGTCGGTCGAGGGAGAAAAGTATTCGAGGGATTGATGCAGAAGGAGGAGAGAGTTGTACTTGTAGGTTTAAGTTGGGGTTGAAGACGTGGGGAGGAAAAGAGGTTGATGGACCGGATGTGGGTGAAGTAAAGTATAAGTATAGTGTGAAATAAGCGTTTTCGGAATCAATCGCCTTTTTTTCCTTCTGGGTCCGTTTTAATCGAGATGGGAATTTCTGGCGAGGTGCAGGAAGAGGTAGAGGAGAGGAGAATGTTCTTGAAGATATTCTTCTTTTTGGTAGATGTGAGTGTGAGTGTGAGTGTTGAATGAGTTGATTGATGTTGAATAGGAAGAGGGTTGATTATGTTGTTGGTAGGTAAAGTGATGGTGATGGTGGAAGTGGAGGTGGAGGTGGAGGTGGTGGTGGTGGTGATATTTGATAGATATTATATCCAAGTAATGTCATGTAATGTAATGTGCTGGTCGCCTTTCTTTTAGACTGCCTGACTTTGACTGAACTTGAACTACCTTGAACCTTTTTAGGTTTACCAGCAGAAAGGCGGAAAAGGAAAGAATGGGAAGAGAAAAAAAAAAAAGATTAAAAAAATAATAATCCAGTAGTGTGGATCCGCTTTGAGTAATATTCTTTTCTTTTCGCACACGATTTTCCTGCTTTCCTACTTTCCTGCTTTTCCTCTTTTCTTCTTATGGTCGGTGAATTAAAATCCAGTCAAGTTCAAGTGGTGGAGGAGGGGGTTAATGATCGGTCTAACTAGGGTGATGAGGTTATGAGTAAGTGAGAAAAAGGCTAGATCTCTCCTCTTCTCTTCATTTTTCCCTTCTCTTCTCTTCCCCGGTGGGAGTGGATCTCAATGAGGATGGGTGGGTGAGTGAGTGAGTGGGTGAGGGTTCTCGGTCTTGGAGAGAGTAATTAATTCCTTAGTGTCATCTGGTAATTACCCCTTTGAAAAGAGTCATATCCCATTTAGTCTTAGATCCATTCCAAATTCATGCCACGATCTATGACCGATCGGTCGATTCTCGATCATTCAGTCATTTTAGTTTATTCCTTCATTGGGTTAAGTAAACGGCCCTTTTTCGTATGGAGTCCAATGGCCCTAAGCCTATTTGAGCTGCTTTACATGAGTTTAAGTGCAATGGGGAAATTGTCAAGGAGTTCAATCATGTGCTCAAGAACCTGAAGATCGGTTCCAAACTTTCGCCATCCTTGTCTCCATCTCTTTTACCCCTGGTTCGGATTGAAAGAAGCCATGAGGTCCAGACAAGATAGTGGATGGGAGTTGAATCGTGATGGGGGAAATTGATGCTAGAGGAAAAGGAGTAATAATTGAAGGAGACTAAGCACAATGAGGATATAATGTGAGGATTGATCCCAAGGACTCCTTTCCCTTTCGAGTATCTTTTGATGGAAAGCCGATGAAAGGTCATTGCTTTCATATTCCATGACTTCTCTGGCGATGGCGATGGTTCTGACTGTGACTATGGATGGTATGGATATGGCTATGGTATGGATATGGATATGGCTATGGTATGGTTATGGCTATAATTATGGCGATGGCTATGGCTGTGAGCTATGACTATAGTTGTTTTGAGTGAAAAGGTTCATCTTTGTACCTTACTCGTTCATATCAAATCTCTCGAGAACAATTGGGCAAATCAATCGGTAGATGATGAGTACGTAAGTTTGAATGAGTATGAGTATGGGTATGGATGATATGAGTATGATTGAGTATGGATGGTATTACGATAATTGAGTATGATTGAGTATGATTGAGTATGATCGAGTATGGATGGTATAACTATAATTGAGTCCCGTTCAATCAATCAATCAACTCAAATATACACGCCGAGGCTTTCCCTTCACTGCCCTCCTCCCCCTTCATCTTACTCCACACAATCATCACCCCAACCAACATCCATATCATGAGGACGATAAAGTATCAAGACCTTCTTAAACTTCGCCTCAACTCGCCTCACCTCGCCTTAACTCAACTCACCTCAACTCAATTCAATTCATAAGCACAGCCATCAATGCATTATTGACAAGTGGTTCTGTATCTCCTCCCCTCCCTTCAGCATTACCGCCCTATCCCAAAAGCACATCACATGTCCATTGTATCATGAAAGTCCTCCCTCCCGGCTATCTATTCATCCATCCACCATCCAGAGACCGAAGTGTACAAGTATAAACCCTATCCTATTAACCCTATCCCACCCTCTACGCCCATTCCGTGGCGATGAACCTCTTATCCAGGATCCCCCGTTCCATTCGTGATAACTCTTCTGAAATCCATTAATTACCTAGTAAGTAAGTATCACTCTTCTACCGACGATGAATCACATCACCGAGATCCGAGGATTATCTTTTGGTTTGTATGGTTTGCATGGGTTTCACGGTTTTCACGGTTCTATTTCATAACATCAATCTAGTAAATGTAGTAAATGTACTACTAACGGACTGACTGATGGACGGACGCACGCTGACTGAGTACCGATGGGAGAAGACCAGAAGAAAAGTTAACCCGCATTCATCAAGCACATGATATGATTCATTGGAACACGGTACCCTTTTCCCAGCCTCTGGTATTGAGATGTGACACTGGTGAGAGTAGTGAGAGGAGTGAGAGTACCTAGTGAGAGTTTGATATCCGTTCAACGTGTCTTGCTTTACTTGTCTAATGACATGGGATTTTTTTAATGGGGATGGAGATTGAGATGGGATTTGATGAGGATTGAGATGGAATTCGGGATCCCCCAATTGTTCAGATTAGATGGATTTTCAATCATTCATTGATTCATTGATTCACATCCTATATCCTATATCTCATTGCCACGGTCCATATTTCCATTTTTCAATCCCATTCATTCATTCAAAAAATGAGTATTCTCAAGTATCCTCATATATCCTCAAATAAATATCCTCAAATAAATATCCTCAAATAAATATCCTCAAATAAAATATCATACATCTACAAAGAATAACTACCAACTACCAACTATCTATCGAGTAATCTTTCTTCCACCTCTATAAAATCACCAATCCAATAACCCTTATACTATCATCCTATCCCATCATCATTCTATCCCATCTATCACCTCCCAATCCCCAATCCCAATCCCATTCATCCATACACCTCATCAACTCTCAATCATCCAATCCATCACACACATCACCTATGATCCCCTCCTCCAAATGACCTCTCTTATCCCAATTCATCTCCTCACCTCGCCTTACCTCTCCCCAAACATCACCCACCAAACATCACCCACCAAAAACACACTCTCCTCCTCTCCCCATTCCCAACTCTCCCCAACTCACAACCCACAACCCGCACCAAAATAAAATAAAATAAAACCCGACGATCTTCCTGCAGGGACTTCCCTCAGTGCATCGCATCAAATCAAATCAAGTCGCATCAAATCGCATCAAATCGCATCACATCACATCAGCTGATATACACATACACATATACAATACACAATACACAATACACAATATACAAATCTATATATATAGCGAGCTATAAGCGTATATTATGATTTACGAGGCTCATTCCATTCCATTCCATTTTACACCATGCGATGCGTCGCTTATTCATTTTGTTTATCTTATCTATTTGTAAGTACAAATGAACCTGGATATAAGGGCCTAAAAATTTCAAAACTTAAATACCTATATATAGGGATTGCTTATATATACAATTTCAGTTTTGGCATTTAACCTTGTTTTATACCTTTAGCCTTTTCATTTTCATTAAATATATTATATGAATTTATGAATTTATTATATAATAAATTAAAATTAAAGTTTAGACGATTTCTATCAATTTGTATAAAGATTTTGGAAAATTTAGAACTATATACTTTTATAAATTCGGGGAATTAACGGTACTCGATTTATATCACATTATATAAACAAAATTATCTTTATAATCAAATCATTTTTATAATATGTAATTATAAAACCCTTTCTGTTTAATTATAAGTAATATACAAAACTTTTAATTAATTAAAACTTCATTTTTCTAATCAAATAGAGAAGAGAAAGTTTATTAAATCAAAAGGAAAAACCCACAAAACCGTTTCAATTTAATATATAATCTCAAAAGAAAAGGAAATTGTTGGTTCGAGAAAGATACAGAAGACGTTGTTCCTACTATTAGTAGGCCCCTAAATGTCTGTTTGTATTCAATTTAAAGAGCTAGTTAAGTGGGAAAATAGTAGGCCTTATATAGGCACTACTGAAAGAACTAGTCTCTTTTGCATTCGCTTAATACCTTTGATATAGTAATCATTGTATTGAAGTTATTCCTTTGAAGTGAATACTCTTATTCACACAGAAATTCTATTAGAAAAAAAGCAATTAGATTAAAGCAATTAAGAATTTTTGAATACTATTATTAGTTTTAGGATAAGTCTTATAATAGTAATGAAATTAATTGATTGAATTGAAAAGAGATATATTTAAAAATATATTTATAAATAAAGATATGAATACTTAAGATATAATTACTTTAAATGTTTTTTAATATTAGAATCTATATTAGAATCTATATTAGAATCTATATATAAAAGTTTATAAAAAGAAAATAAATTAAAAATTATATAAGAGATTAAATAAAAGATTAAATAAGAATTTAAGAGAAACTACTATTCTATTATTCTATTATTCTATTATTTACTAATTAATGAGTTAAAATATTAAAAAGCAAGAATAATAAGAATTAAATTTAAATTTAAATTTAAAATCTATATGAGAAAAAACAGGAAATTAAAATAAAGAATTACTATCTAATTTATTTATTTATTTATTTATAGTGATTAACATCTAATATCTGACCTCCCAAGGGGTATTCTAGATGTACTAAGGAGCGGGCCTACGGGCCGCTAGTGTTCCAGTCACTTATAGTAGTATAATGTTAACTAATCAGGGGCTTGTTGCCTCTAATATTTCCCCGCTCAGTATTGCTTATGGCGATCCTGCGGCTATTCTGTTTAAGGGTTTGTGGTTCTGTTTTAGAGGGCCTTGTTTTGTATGCCATCCGGGTATTGGTGGATAATCAGGTCGATCACTGTCAATCAGGAGAGTGCTCGGAGCGCTTATGGCTGTTCGGTGCGGGTCTTAGATTGATTAGAGTGGAGAGCTTATCCTCGAGGTATTAGAACAGGTTGGAATTTGTATAGTTTTATATAGTTTGAGTATATTCTAGTATAGAATCTGGATCTAGCAAAAAGGTTAATAAAGCTATATTATATTTATAGGATATGGTTGATATATGCTATTGCATCCCATTCGGATTGAAATCGATTTGATATAAGCGGTCAATCGCTGTGCATTTGATTATTGATTGAATATTGAAAGAAATATAATGGACTTTTCTCAATCCTGTATATACAGGTATTTGTACTATTTTCATGATTGAATCTGATATAATAAACTATAAAGTCACTATATCTGGTCTGTATTGTTATGAATTTGTATAATACTTTACAAAAAAGCTTGAGGCTTTTCAGTTTCAAGATATTATATATCAGTTTCCATATATTATATATTTCGGAAATCAGGCCTTTTTTTTCCTTTCACTATCTGCTTTCGGAGTGCCGACATTTAGCATATAGGACAGAACAGGAGCTACTGACTATAAAAAGACAGAATAGGCTAGGATCAAGCGGCCCAGCCGTATCCTGATTAGCGAGGCGATTGGCTGTCTTGTTGTCTTCAATCTCAGTATATCTAGGGGACTACTTGATTACAATATTGTAGTGTTGTATCGCTTGATGGTATTTGTAATATGCCCATTGAGAGGAGGCAGTAGTGTTTCCTTATATTCCCTAGATTACTGAGGTGCTATTAATGTATAACTATATTCGTTTCTGGTAGGGGCGATCAATGATGTTTAGAAGGTGTTCTAGTCCCCGCCACACGCCGATCGCCTCAGCGTCAAAAACATGCGACTGTTCGCGTATACGGCCGTAGCCGCTATCGATCTGTTGCTTGCTGTGGTAGATTGCAAAGCCGTACCCCACGCGGTGACCGTGTTCGTCGTATTGTTCAGACCCGTCTGAAAACACAGAGTAGTCTTCTTGGGGGATTAAGTCCCACCATTCCTTGAATGCTTTCGCGGCGTCCTCTTTGTCCATACCATTCGTTGGATCGGTGCGGCACTCGGGAGAGAAGTGAGGCCGTAAGAGTCTGGGGCGCTCGGTGGCAGGGATCGCCCGTCCCATTCTTTGCAGTTTTGTATTGGGACCTTTCAGAGTACCTGTGCCTCGTCCTCTCAATTACTATCTAATAAATCTAATAAATCTAATAAATCTAATAAATCTAATAAATCTAATAAATCTAATAAATCTAACTAAAAAAAAAAAAGATAGTAATAATAATATTAATTATATATATATATAGATTTAAACTCGAGCGTAGCAAGGATTGGGGACTTGAAGGCTAGCCCTCATATATATCATATATTATAAAATTAGAATTAGAATTAGAATTAGAATTAGAATTAGAATTAGAATTAGAATTAGAATTAGAATTAGAATTAGAATTAGAATTAGAATAATAATAATAATAATAATAATAATAATAATAATAATAATAATAATAATAATAATAATAATAATAATAATAAGCTTTTAGTAAGTTATTAGTAAGTCTTTAATATTAAAGGATTAAAGATAAACTTTATTCTTTATTTTTCCAATTCTTTATTTTTTTTAATTCGTTATTAAATCTATAATAAAAGATATTATATGATTATATACAAATTGAATTCCTAGGTATAGAAAATATGATGTGTATTACGTTATATAAAAAGTCCGTAAAATCTGATGTATAAGTTTTTTTCGCTACGCTCCGAAACAAGAAATCAAACACTCACTCAATCCTCTACTCTCTATATCAAATTCAATCCCCCCCTCTAACCCAAACCCAAACCCAAACCCAAAAATAAACGCACCCATCCATCCATTTACTCGCCCTCATCATAAAAATAAATCGAGAACCCCATCTAACCCGCTAAGCAAAATGGCGAACACATGCACACACACACACACACACACATACACACCAGCTACCTCCAACCCCAACTGCAAACGTGAAACATGAAACATAAAACCCGGGGATCGCGAACCGAACTGAACCGGTTGGATGGGATGGGATGGGATGGGATGGATATGCATGGGGTTAGTTTAGTTGGCTTGCAGATGATCGATCACTCATTCATTCTTGGTTTGCAGGTGGTGATCTTTATTTCGTACTTGATGTACGATATGGATGGATATGGATATATAAAATTTCAGGATAGGATAGATAGGCTGAACAGGTAATTGATAATAAGTGAGAGTGAGTAATAAATAGCAAATAGTACTCGTAAATAAATGAATCAACAAATTAATGAATAATCAATCCCGAAAATGATCACGATATACATATATAACACATAACACATACATACGAGTAATTATTGTACAACGCATAAGATATCTATCATTCACTCATTCATTCATTTGTCTACCCAGGTATTTATTCATCATGCGATCTTTCCAGCTCTCATCAAGACTGGGGGATCTGATTCTCAGCCCTGTTGGGTTTTCTTGTGGATTCTGATGTGTGTGTGTGTGTGTGTGTGTGTGTGTGTGTGTGCGCGTCTTGTAATTATTGTGATTGTGATGGTGAGGATTATTTTATATCCATATCCATTTATACCTAGGTATCCAGAGCTAGCTAGCCATAGACAGATACACACCCAGATCTACATCTACAACCCCCCATCCACACACATCAGAAAAGAACCCTATCTCCCCATCTCCCCATCTCACCCCATCATCCTATCCCAATTCCCATTCCATGCATACCCCAAAACCATAGTACACACAACCAAGCCCTGACTGACATCAGCTCACTCCAAAGCGCAAAGCTGACATGTTACACCTGGGAGCAGATGACTTGACTTTAAGGGTTTTCTCTACAGTGTTGGGTTTTCATTTATATTTAGTTGATACTTGGGATTGATGAGTAATATATATATTATGTGAGGGAAATGGTATAGTAAGTAAGTATCTATGTAAATAAGTGAGTATAAGATTATTTCGATAACATGGTTTATTATTATGTGAGCCATATCATTATGTAGACCACTTTCATCTCAATTATTGTATTCAAATCCATATTATTTTATAACTATTAAATTAATTAATTGAAACTATTAAGAATCTAATAATCTAGAATCTATTATATTATTTTGATAAGTTCTTGAATTGTAATCTGATTTTCCATATTTATTATAATACCTATTAGAAAATGCTTTTTTATTAGGATTTCCTTTATTTTAATGCTTATTACATTGAATCTAAATATCAATTTTTTGCTGAGATAATATATCAAAAGCCTTTTGTTTAGTAAGTACTCCTTCTTAATATAATTGGGTTTTTTTTTGTATATTGATATTTATTTAATATCTTATTTGCTTTTCGAAGTATATAAATCTTTATATTTAAAAGTATATTCTTATAAGCTAATCTTTTTATACCTTTAACTAGAATTAATATAATTTTAAATATAGGTATAGAGAAGTTTGATTGATAATAAGTTATTCGAGATTTAATTAATATTGATTAAAAAAGAGTTTCAATTAGATTATAAAGGATTTGAGAGATCCATTAATCTAAATCGAAAGAGAGAAAAGGGGAAATAAATATATAAATTCGAATATCTAGTTTCGAAAATACAATTTCGGAATCAAAGAGTATTAAACCTGCTCTTCGAAATTCTGATTTTATATTTTGAATTGTGATTGATTCTTTATATATAGTTTTAAAAACTATAAAGAATTCAACCTTCGAAATATAATTGATATATACCTTGATAAATCTATCAATTTAATTATTATATAAACGTTTCAGATTATCAAAACAATTCATATTAAGTGGTTGAGTTAAATAACTTGAATATGATAATAAATCTAAGTATATAATATCGTTTTCTTTGCAATATTCCTGAAAACCATTTGATTTGTAGCTTTTATATCTATCTAGCACTAATATTCGATATTTGCTTTTTCTTCGATTTTTAATATGCTTATCGAAGTGTTTCAATTATTCTAAATCTGTTGTCACGGGATCACTTCTGGGAGTATTCAGAAGCTTTACCGCTGAGCTAAACGCCCAAAAGACTAGGAGGTAGAACTGGAAGTTCTACCTTACTCTCACATATATAGCAGGACAGGACAGGACAGAAAGGGCTTAGTGTCACCCCGTGACATCTGTTTTATTATTTGTCTATCTATTAGATATAGGTTTAATAGCCTAATCCATAGGAAAACCGATTTCGGTATATCAATTGAAAAAATGAATCTATTCTTGAATCACTAGAAATAGGAATATAGTTTCACTTTTCCCTATTACTATATATAATCGCTATAGCCTATTCTCTATTGCTTGATTGTATTACCTTACTTCTGCTCTTTTGTTTAGTATTAGTTACTATCATTCCAGAGCATATTATATTCATCATAAAGCCCGTTTTGTTGAAATTGTAGAAATCACAATCGAGAATACCATATTTCACTTACATATTCGAAATTAATCGAAATCACTTTTTAATAAGCTTAGAATCTTTATAGAAAGCTTTTTGAAAGTTATAAATATAACTAAAATACATCTTTAATTCGATTCGATACTTTATAAATCAATGCGTTCAGAGTTTTCCAATAGGCTTTATACCTCTTAATTCAAGAATATGATTTACTATATCTTTCATATTTTTGAGTTTAGGCGGAAATCCTTTATCATTTATATTAATTATATATTGAATAATTACTTTCTCTTTTAATTCTATAATCTTATAGATTTTATATCGATATTCTATATAAAGAGTTAAACCATTCATTCTGTGCTGAATCGTTGTATTTATTTATTTATTTATTTATAGTGATTAACGTCTAATATCTGATCTCCCAAGGGGTATTCTAGATGTATTAAGAAGCAGGCCTACAGGCCGCTAGCGTTCCAGCCGCTTATAGTAGTGTAATATTAGCTAATCAGGGGCTTGTTGTCTTTGGTATTTCCCCGCTCAATATTGCTTATGGCGATTTTGCGACTGTTCTGTTTAAGGATTTGTAATTCTGTTTTAGAGGGTTTTGTTTTGTATGCCATTTGGATATCAACAGATAATCAGATTGATTGTTATCGATCAGGAAAGTGTTTAGAATGCTTATAACTATTCGATACAGATTTTAGATTGATTGGGGTGGAGAGCTTATCTTCAGGGTATTGGAGTAGATTGGAATTTGTATAGTTTTGTATAGTTTGAATATATCCTAGTATAAAATCTGGATTTAGTAAGAAGGTTAATAAAGTTATATTGTGTTTATAGGATATGATTGATATATACTATTGTATCCTATTCGGATTGAAGTTGATTTGGTGTAAGTGGCCAGTCGCTACGTATCTGATTATTGATTGAACATTGAAAGAAATATAATAAGCTTTTCTCAATCCTATATATACAAGTGTTCGTGCTATTTTTGTGATTGAATCTAATATAATAGACTACAAAGTTACTATATCCGGTTTGCATCGCTATAAGTCTGTATAATACTTCACAAAAAAGCTTAAGGCTTTCTGGCTTCGAGGTATTATATATTGGTTTCCATGTATTATACATTTCGAAGATCAAACCCTTTTTTTCCTTTCATCATCTATTCTCGGAACACCGATATTTGGTATATAGGACAGAATGGAAACTGCTGACTGTGGGAAGGTAGGATGGGCTAGGATCAAGTAGCCCAGCCGTGCCCTAATCAGCGAAACGATCAACTACCTCATTGCTTTCAATCTCAGTATGCTTAGAAAACCACTTGATTATAATATCGTAGTGTTACATCACTTGATAGCACTTATAATATACCCATTAAAAAAAGACAGCAACACTTTCTCGCATTCCCCAGATTACTGAAGTGTTATCAATATATAACCATATTCATCCCTGATAGGGGTAATCAATAATGCTTAGGAGGTATTCTAGTTCCCGTTATACGCCAATTGCCTCAATATCAAAAACATACAACTATTTGTATATATAGCCGTAGCCAGTATTGATCTGTTACTTGCCGCGATAGATTGCAAAGCCGTACCCTACGCGGTGACCGTGTTCGTCGTATTGTTCAGACCCTTGAATCGTTGTATATAGGATATTATACAGCTTAACAGCTTTTCGAATACTTAATTTTTTGTCTTTTTGAATAGCTTGGATAGTTAGAATGATTTGTACTTCTTTATTAATCGTTTCCATAATAAATTATTAATAAATCGCATATTAAAGTAAAGAAATAATAATTGAGGTGAAAGTGGCCCACATAATGATATGGCCTATATGATGATAAACCACGTTATCTCTTTTTTATATTTTATGATTTCTTTCGATAGGTTAGGTATTGTAGATTTTGTATGGATGGGTGATTTATGTATAGATTATGGATTATGTATTGTATATTATGTTTTATAGAATAATACGGACGATATTGATATACGATATTGGTATACGATATATGTAGATATGATATCTACAAGCCGTTTCTATTTCCATTTCCACAAGAAGACGAGGTTGAAAATGATGATGCGAGATGAGGAGGCCAGGGTGGACGGGGAAGCAAGGCAAGGGAGCTGAATGGGTACATATGATGTGTTTATATAAGCTTTGCCACTTTCTTGGGTTTCTCTCAGCCTGCCATGGATGGATGGATGGAGATTGAAGTTCCGGATTTGTGTGGTTACAGTTATCGTTACAGACAGGTACAGTTACAATTACAGGAACGGATAGGATTGATGGGGAAGAGAGGGGAAGAGAGGGGAAATGAAAGGTAATAAAATGAAAGGGGAGCAAGTCGCTATTCCGGGGAAGAAGAAGAAGAAGAATACGATAGTTCATTCGTTCGTTCTTGTTGAGTACCTAGGTACAATAGAGAGTAGTTATTATCCCTCTATTCGTAACCTGTAACTTGTATTCGGATCTACTTACGTATAGGTAGATAGATAGATCCAATTACTTGTTCAATTTATTCGTTCGTTCACCAGTTCTATACTCGTATCTAGGGGAGAGATCATCCATTTCCAATTCAATACCTAGATAGTAAGTCTTACAATCTACAACCTCCAGCTCCTCCCACCCCTCTCCATCTACATCCATCGAATAAAATCCAAACACAACATTTTTCCCGCGCAAATCTCTCTCTGCTAATATAGTATAGTACTGTTGATCGACATACATCTGTGTGCATACATACATACATATATACATACTTTCCACCATCGTAGGTTAATGTACAAAGGGTCTTTTTCCCTGTTATATTATGTTATGTTAGACTTATTTTTAATATTTGATCTATCTGTCTTGTCCTGTAGTAGTCTATCTCGTAGAAGAGATAGATACTCTATCTAGATATCTTTAAACCTCCTACTAATACTATCAATATCATACTATTATCATATCATAAGTACATACCTATTTACTCATTTATCTAAGTATAATTGTAAATCTCTACGAGTAATTAGTATGAACACTTTATCTAGACGTCTGAATAATTCATAGAGAAGAATTTTACCCCTTTGTTTAAATCTCTGTTAATTCATTTAAGCCTTGAAAGTTTATACTAATACTGATTGATATTGAAATATGAGGAAATGGAACTTTGTATTTATTAGGTACGTATGTATTTTCAAGCTTGGTATACCTAGGTATCTAGATAGCTAGTTAGTTAATATGCAATTATATCTCGATTTCTCACTTTCTCCTTTCCTATCTATCTTTCTATTCAGCTCTACGAAATCATCCCCACAGACTACCATACCAGATCCGCTCTCAACCTTCATAAATCATTTTCGCCCTCGCCCCAACAACCACAGCCGACCTTCCATCCGAATACCCCAAAAAACAACAACGCATCTACGGAGTATCTATCCATCTACATTCGCCACCATCAACAAGGTACTAGGTAGATACCCAGCTACACATCCCCAACAAGGACCATCCATCCATCCCCATCTCGTGATCATCACTTCCACAGCCCCTCAATTACTCCGTGTAAGTAACTCCCCACCCATATTTATTCCTAGCTATCCATACTCTGTACAGTATATTCGTACAACATCTCAACCCCGCACCCCGTACCCCGCCCGTCCACACAGCGTAACGAATTAGTATCGAATTACTAGGTATTGTAGTAATCTTACATAACTAACTAACTAAATAGTACATTGCAAAGAACCACCAAGCTAGCAAATGGAGAAAAATAAGGGTTCATCTGCATACCGGTACAGTACCTCTACCTAGGTACTCCACACAAGGAATAAACAAATAAATCGCACAATGAAGAATTGAGTCTCGCATGTGAGCGGAAGAGAATTTATGAGGTATAGGGGCGGGGAAGAGGAAGATGTTCGGGGGTTGGGGGGTTGGGGGTTTGAGTTTGGATGACGAGAATGATGATGATGATGAAGAAGAAAAGAAAAGAAAAGTAAACAAGGAGAGGGGAGGAAGGAAATTAATTAATCCGAGGTTCAGTTCGGTATCGGGGTAGTGGGATGGATGATCGGATCTGATCTGATCATCTGATCTGCGTTTTTTACCCTTGGATGGATGATGGATGTCAATCAGTCAGTCAGTCAGTCAGTTATTCAGTCAGATGTCAAGTTAAGACGGGTCGGGGCGAATCGAGAATGACATGACGTTGTGGTTGGGAGGCTTAAACTTGGTAGGAGGGAGTCTGGGAGTATGGTTGACGTTTGACACGGGGTACTAGCAATATCTGAGTTTTTGAAATTGAATTTGAATTTGAGATGGAGATGCAGATGCAGATGCAGATGCAGATTGATGGAGTGAGTGATTGATACGCAGTACCGGTACCGTAGATCTCGCAATGGAAAAATGAAATACTGTAGATGGGAAGGGTAATGGAAATGGAAACGGATTCCCAATTGGTTAGTCATCTTGATGATTTGGTGATTGATTGTATCTCTTGGTTACTTTGATATTCATTTATTCATTTGTATTTTAATTATTATTATTATTATTATTATTATTTCTATTGCCATTACTCTTGTATTTCTATTTCGGTTTGTTCTTTCATTCATTACTAGGTAGATTGGTAGATTGATAAAATACCTACCTAGGTATGTATCTAGATATTGTCTTGTCTTCGAGAATATCATATATTTCGAATATACGTAATAAAGAAATCGATCCATCTATTCATCACATCACATGGCTAACAAGTAAACAAACCAACAAACCCAAAACAAAACAAAACAACCCCGAAAAAGAAACACGGAATTTCCCATTCCGCTTTATTCATCCATTGATTCATCCATCCATCTGTAGAGTTTTTGCCTTCGAATCCCCAGATGGAAAATCATGAGATGGGATGAATTGGGACGGATGGGATTCCCCGCATTCCTTTCGATTCATTCATGAGGTCGCTTCTAGAAAAAGAAGTAAGACTAGGTAGGGAGGGAGAAAGAAGAAAGATGGCACGAGGGTGTGGAGATCCCCGTTGCGATATGGATATACAAGGTATCGGAATAGAAGATGGAAAAAGAAATGAATGAATGAATGAATGGATGGATGATTGTATGAATGGAAGAATATATGAGAAAAAGAAACAGAAACAATATGTAATCACATGATGAGTTTTTATTTTATTTTCTTTTCTTTTCTTCAGAGTACGAGTATATCATACGTCAAAGGAAGAGAAAGCGAGGAAGGAAGGAATAGATAAATCCAAAATGGGGTATATTTATTTATTTCTCAATTGATTTCTCGATTTTAAAGAATGAAGCCTTCCTATTCGTGCGCATCGAATCGACTCGTCGCATGTAAGATCTTATATATGTACACGATGTACGGAGCATGTATGTAATCTACACACGACACTATCCACGGTACATGGGATTTACATACCAAGTACCTCGGTATGGGATCAGAAAAGCACTCTCTCCGTATTGGTACGGAGAGACCGTGAGTGAGTGATACGCCTCGTCTCGGATGCGATGAACTCCTAGTGAGATACTGGGAGGTAGCTGGGTAGACACTGGATGGCCTTGCCCACCAGTGATCGCGCGACTTGATGATGGGGTTGGGAGGGGATGATATGATGGGGATGGGATGGGATTGAATCATGAGATGTGCAAATTATGTATGTACATTCATTCATATACGATGTATATCTAGACATGACTTGTTTACTATGATTCGTGTGGATAATTTGAGGGGACGGCGACTGGTACTGGTACTGGTACTGGTAATGGTAACGGGCAAGACAAGGCGTAATTGTGATGTGATTGGAAGTAAAACAAATACCCAAGTATGGAGTGGAAATATACCCAGGAAAACGTTGATCCGAAGTATGGATGGCGAAATAATAGAAAAGCAAATAAAATAAAATAAAGTAAAATAAATAAATAAATACATATCCCTGCATCACTCATATCACATTATTTATTTATTTAATTATTTATTATTATTATTATTATCATCATCATCATCATCATCATCATCATCATTTAAATATCCCCCTTCCAAGCTTTCCCATCAACATTTCCATCCCCTGGCACTTGGAAATTGAGAACATGGGATCGAAGCGAAAAATACCCTTAACAGGCGCCACGGGTCGCTTGGATCCTCGTACCGGCGGTTGAGCACCGGGAGATTCGAGGAGATTGGGATACGGGGGTGTGTTTATTTATTTATTTATTTATTTACCTACCTGGATGGAAAACGCTCGGGGCAGGGCGCAATACTTTGGGGAGGATGGGTGTGTGATTACTTGTTTGTGTGCTTGTGTGCGTGATGAGTCTGTCTTAGCCTGAGCTGGAGCCGGTGCCTGAACCGAAAATTGGGAGAGCTGGAAGAATTGAATTGGGCTGTTTTATTTGTTCTGGAATAGGTACCTCGTAGGTGGGAGTTGGGAAGCGGAGATGGGAAATGGAGATGGAGATGGGGAATGGGAAATGAGGGTTGTGGATGGAGGATGGGTGGTAGGTATACGTTTGTATGGCTTTGATAGAGAAAGGGAGATGAGTAAATGAATCGTTAATGAAGGATATCACAGATTTGATTCAGGTGGTGAGCTTTGATGCATTTGTGATCTTTTGAAGGATATCATAAATGGATGGATGAATGGATGGATGGATCGTCGTCGTTGTTGTTGTTGTTGTTGTTGTAGTGGAGTACAAAGTCATGGAATGGAACGGTTATGGAGCAAGCGCTTGGGGTTTTTGCGTACGCTGTTTGCGTAGCTGGTGTACGCTACCTGATGAGGAGACGAATTGGGAAGTATACGTGTTTTGGATTTGGGGTTGGGGTTTGAAGGTTTGAGGGTTTGGTGGATGGGTGTGCTATTTGTGTGCGTGCTATGTATGTGCGATTTGCGATGTGGGTGCAATGTGGTGGGTGCTAGGTGTGTGCTAGGTGTGTGCTATGAGTGTGCTATGTGTGTGCTATATGTGTGCTATATATATACTATATATGTGCTATGTGTGTGCTATATATATACTATATATGTGCTATGTGTGTGCTATCTAATATAATGTGCTATGAGCTCTACTACTACAGAGAAGAAGTTGAATAGAATGTTTGAGCTTTGTGAAACTTATCTGAGGACTCAGGATTCCCTGTTTACTCCAGCCGCACGCAGAATATTGTAACTATAATTATCTTATCATATTTCACTCTGTGCTAGCAATATGCCATGTGTTATGTACTATCTATGCGTCTACCAATGTGTTTGAGAACGCACGTATGGGGAGATATATTGACTGAGTCGTGAATTCAGGATCAATAGTATCACTCGCATAAATACACTATCAAATGTATATTTTCCATACCATTGAATTCTAGACCGATTTGAATCAATTCAATGAATGCATGATATCGATTATCAGTTATTCATTCGACTCATTGTTACATTCCAATGCATAGCATAGGATACTTATTGCAGGTACTCTGTATGAAATGCATACCTCGTGGAATTTAGAGGTTCATGCACTCCACAAAAGCACACCACCCCTTTTTCCCAAAATAGCCAAAAGGCTCCCTAAGCAAGTCAAAGACCCTGGGTCGTCCCGAGAACGAAAGCTTGTCGGTCCTCTCATTCACTCCATTCAAACTTCGCTCCAAAGTATCTGTTACCCAGTTCTTCCCAATTCATTCGTGGATAGTTTCACATTCCCCAGTCATATGTAATGTATACGCAAACGTCATTTATATCATCTCATCCAAAACATCACATGAATCTAATCTCCTTTAAACTTTCGCAAGCACCGAGAAATAACCTTTTTGGACCTCCTGGTGCTCTCTTAGACTTTTCCTTCCCGCGGTCGTGGCGTTTCTAGTCTCCATCCCCGGATTCGATTCTTCCCCTCCCCGAGTCCCTTCGAAACTATCCGGCTCTAACATGTCCATTTCTCATGCACTTTCAGTATAGCTTCAAACAAGCTCATCTCCCACCTATCCAGAATCGATTGGGAAATCTTCTAGAAACCCTTCCTGGAGGCCCAATTTGGTTGGACTTGCCATACTATGCTGGGTACGCATTGATGTGATTTTGATTCTATTGATTAACGAACCGGTATCACTGTTTCCGCGACCCGTGGATTGCTTTATGGATGGGAAGTGGTTGATCTCATTTCTTTTCGGGGATCTCTGTAAGGGAATGATTCAAAGTCTACTTTGAAATTGGGGATTGAAGGTAGAGATGAGAAACAGGGGTTTTTCTTTTGTCTTTGGGTAGATATTCATTCTTTTCCTTCGGATTATTATTATTATTATTATTATTTATTTATTTATCTTCGAATATTTTCGAATATTTTTATTCGATATTTACTTGGGTTTATTTTCATCTACGAGAGTACGAGATTTGAGTCGGGATCATCAGAAGTGGAGGATTTGGAACCACGGAAGAAATACTATATCGAGTATTCCGACACGATCAATTCCCAGCAAAATTGCACGCGTTGCTCACTCACTCATTGCTTCCAGATGGTTACAAAAGTCCCTGCAGGTTATAGAAGTGAATATAGCCTGCGAAAGACTACTACCCTTTGTGCATACGGACCTACCTGCATGCAGATATATAACGGTTTTCTATTCTCAAGGCGGGTTCAAGTATATCATCGGAGAGGATGTCATATATGTTAGTATCACGCAGGTAGAAGAATTGATAGATGTCAATACATGTAAGACGAACAATTGGTAAGCAAGTAAACAATAGATAAGATTGCTACCCTTTGCAAAGCATGTTGAGCGGGGCTAGATGGGGAACCCAAAATCTCACCCGAGACGATGAGGCGTGTAAGCAAAAGATTTTATCACTTCATGTGATAGAGGAGGATGATACGGGCAGTGAGATGAGATGAGCTGAGCTGACATTCTTCAACGGGTAGTAACGGGTGATATCGCTCGGTCATTGAGTACTTGATGTGGTAGTTTGCTTGCGCGATGTATGTGAGGATGAGGAATATCACCGCGGAGGTGGATGGATACGGGGAAGAGAAGATGGCTCGCGGATGGGGATTTACCGTGCCGTGAGTAAGAGGGTGAGGGTAAGATTTTAGAAGGGGATATTGGAGGAATTGTGTGTACTGGACTGGGAGTAAAGTGTTCTCGCAATGATAGTAAGTATTCGATAACAACACAGATCTCTTTATTTCATAATGTGATGACAGCCGGTACTTCACTATATCAAGATACGTGATTGAATACAATATCCATCTACAGTACAATAGATAATATCTGCCTAAGGACTCCAACATCACCACCACACCAGCTGATTACTCTTGCAAACCTCCAAACCTTCCACTTCAAATCCCCTCGTATTCATTGGACGGAAAATTATCGGACCAATTTATCCGAGCGCCGGTAAAATGTGAATGAGCCGCCTGGCCGCAACACAAACACGAGATCAAGATTGGGTCTAGAATTTTTCACTTGATTTTTACTTTTTATCACCAGGGATCATTTTGCGGTCTGGACTTTTGCTCTTTACTCGAATCATGAGAATAAGACTTCGGGACAGAGAATAAGAACCTCACCGTCGTGTGTTTTAATGAAGTATAGTAGATTTGCGAGAGTATATCACGCTTCACTTCATCTCACATCACACAAGAGTCTCTTTGGATATGTTTAAAGGGTAAATAGACTTATGCAGGTACCATTACGAAATTGTTCACTATTTTCTCGATAGTTCTCTGACAAACCCCTCCCTCCTCGAATTCATTCAGTGATCCAATCATTCATTCGCTTGAAAAACATAAAAACACATCCGGAATCATCCAGACCATCCATCCATACCAAAATACGCATCCCAGAAGTTCACACTTCACATTAACTATTCATTCATATTATCCCAACCAACCACGCGACTCATATCAATTTAACCACACCAACACAATAGGGCATCAATACCCCGATTCTAAATCATGTGTCAAAACCCACGCGTGGTAATTGGCACCGTAGCGAAAAAGCGTGGTAGCCCTGTTTGTTTGCCCTACCAACCCCTGCTTCTCATCGCTTCCCGTTCTACAGATTGCCAATGGTGGACGATACTCCGGGATGAGGTCGCGTAAAGGGATCCCAGCAGCCGGACCAGTATCCATGTGGACTTTCGCACGGCGGTTTTTTTCGTTTGGGCCCATCCTGGGAGTGGGGATGTCAGGATGACTGGAGCTGGTATTCGGGCCGGTAGGGACTTCAAGCGCAATGTGGGATGCCTCCGAGGAATTGGAGCTGGAACTTTGGGCGTTGAGAGTCTGGATGCTGGATGCGTGTAATTGGGATAATAGAATTGCAGGGGATGGTTTGGGGATTGGGAATGGCTGGAATAGGAAATGCGGAGGGAGTGATTTGGGTTGGGATTGATCATGTGATTTTAAATCACGAGTGAGGAATTCCAGAGAGATGGAATACCTAGGTGAGATAAGTGCCGAGGTCTTATTGTTCACAAGTTACTCTCCGCTGACGACAAAGGCCATATCTGGATATCATGTGAGGTGCTTCTGGCTTCGAGATCAAGTGCACAGGAAATCATCGTCGTCGCAAGATTATCCATCGCAGAATACAAGGCAGCTAAATCTAGATGCAATTTATCTAAATCCCCAGTTCCAAACTCTTCCCTTTCATCTCCATCTCCATCTCCATCCCAATCCATCTTTCTCTATCCCACGAGGAACACAGGTTTGTGCTCCTTAATTCACGAACCGACATCTAGGATTTGAATCCCCCCAAGAATCCCAAGGTTGTCAAATTTCCAAATTTCCAAATTCCCACGCGAGTCATACAACATGCAATCTGGAAAATCCCATGTATAAACGTTACATGCGCTTTATCGCGATACAGAAGCGAGGTGTCAAAGGTGTACATGTTACATCAATTTCCTAATTCGATCTATCTCTCTACCGATGTTACGGGCGAAGGTACTCCACTCTCACGTTTATTTCGTCGGTTGGAAAGTTTGATGTGAAATGGGGGTTGGACCTTTGATGAAGGGATTGATAATGATAATCAATGGGTACTTGATACCCGTTATTGGGGGTCCGGATAAGAGATTATCGGGTAGGGGAATTGGTTCCAAAACGGAAGGTAGAGACTATGAGCGAAATCCTTCATATGCCAAAGCTGATTTGGTAGGTATAACCCCCACGAATATGTGTTGTAAAATTGATCATCGGCGGTAAGGTTATAGCACGTGTTCTAGGATGGAATGGACTTCAATTCAATCAAATCACGGGAACCCGAGTTTTCTCATGATGCCTAAAATCTGCTTGGGAACATAACGAAGGAATATTAGAAGACAAGACACAGTAAACGGTACGTGCAAACCCTATCTAGCTCTTTGCCTATCCCATAAATCACAATCTCTCATCGCAGATTCCCGAAACAAGCCAACACAGACAAATCAATCAATCTCAAAATGATCACAATCCACATCACACGTTTCTAGATAAAAATTACCTATCAAGCGATGAGCCCAGATCATCTGTCTGTCCTTACACCGTCTCTTCTATCCTTTCATTTATCCATTTATCCTGCTGATCCATGCTTCCATGTGTTCTTCCATCATTCTATCTACCTTCCAGACTATGTGTGCTAGGCTGGCACGGCTGGAAACACATCACTTAATTTCTTTCTTCCCTCCCAGAAGTAGTTTTCCGGGCTCTAGATTGTCTCACCGTGCTCAAACATCTGTGTTATTTAGATGGATAGGTGGGAATCAAAAATTGATGTCACATCACATCACGATGCATACATACAGGTAGACATGGTCCCCGGCGGTATTTGCAAAGAGCAAGGGGAGAAACGGGTTGGAAGTGAAAAGTTTCGCTTCCGAATATGCAGATGTGGAGTTTGGTGGGGATTGAATTGTTCCGGAATGATTTTTTTTTTCTCTCTCTCTCTCTCTCTCTCGGGTTTTCTTTTTGTATTACGATATTTTTGAGGATTTTGGGAGGAGGGGCGGACAGAAATCGAGTACCGGTCCCGACCGTTGGAATTGGGCTGCGCATGGGAGATGAGATGAGGCTAGGAATTTTAGCAAGCTGGACTGTGCTGTTTGGTTCATGGGACATGGAATTGGTGGACTTGGTGGAGACGGTGAGACAAGACATGTTAATTATACTCTGGCTCTTTGAGACAGACGGCTCGGCTGTACCATTTCACTTTTGGGTGGATTGACTTCCTACTGACGTATGTATTCTAGTGGAAAGGGAATTTGGAGTTGATTTAGAGTTTTCATGGAAATGAGAGGGGGGGATGACAATGTATTATTCCCATTGGTAGGAGGAATCGAAGCTGTTATATTTCTTCACTTGGGATGGAGTTTTTCCATACCAACCATGTCAGTCGCATGGTAGATGTGGAAAACTCAAATAAAGTATTATGTGTTTCTTTCATGCTTTCCTTCTTTACGGATCCCGAAATTTGGTGGGCGGAGGTAGTGGGCTGGCTGCATGTGCAGCATCGAGACTCGAGAAGCACGGATAGTGCAGCATGAAGTTATACGCATCTCGTGATTGGGAAAAAGGTATGGGTATGAGTATCGGTAATCTACATCCATCGAGATCGAGCAGTTTGGATTTGAAACAGAATGATGAGGTGGTATCGTTGTTTTGAATTTTCAATGCATGGTTGATGATTCTTTGATTGGGAAGATTTTGTATCGTTTGATTTACTTGAGTGAGAATATTGGAAATAATGGAAATGTTAGAAATATATTTAAATACCGTTTTTCGGGAAAAGTCATGTTTTCTTTCTCTGGTTTGGATATCGATTTCTTGGCGATGGTCTGATACTGGTGAGATTTCCTCGTAGAGATCACATCCATGAGTTTGAATCCCTCCTATCGAAATCTGGGTATCTATACATGCATGGTAAATAATACATGGTGTTCAAGAGATTATGGTCTTGGTGGATGATGCATGTATTACCGCGCAATTAAGTATACACTAAACTTGTCTTTTCGTTTGTGGTGTGTTGTTTATTTATTCATTCATCTATTCATCTATTCATTCATTCATTTATCTATCTCTTCATCTATCCTCTCAGGTCAACAATGTGGATGAGAAATCGAAATCAAATTTGGGACTCGGGAGTGAGATGGTGTTGGAGGAGAGAGATGATGTAGTGTAGTATATTGATTGTATGATGTAGAGTTTGAATGGATGAGAAGGGTTTGTAGGTTGGGTATGTATATAGAGAGAGAGGGGGGGGAGAGAGAGAGAGGGGAGAGAGAGAGAGGGGAGAGAGAGAGAGGGGAGAGAGAGAGAGGGGAGAGAGAGACTGTGTGTGTATGTGAGAGAGAGAGATATATATGTATGTGTGAAGTTTCTGACGTTGAGTCGGTCGATCGAATCGATTGATGTGATGAAGGTGAACGGATGGATGTTGACTGGTCGGTGGATAATGGGGGTTTGCGTAACGAGGGTATTGATTTGGGTGTGGGTTTGTGGTTGAGTTGGGAGTTAGAATGATGTGGATGGAATCTGTGTATTCTGTAGGATGTAGCACATGATATCTGCCTCCATTTTTCATCTTGGGATATACATATGTGTGTGTGATGATTACTTGCAGATATATATACATACATACCTATACATACGTAGCGATATCTTTCGATTTTTGGCGACGGAGATGTCTCCGTAAAGGTAGGTGCTTGTGTACTTATCTACTCACTCATCGATATTGCGAATACTATTTGGAGTTTCTGCATGGGTGTGTTTGTGTTCATATATTTTGAACTATGGGAGAGTGGTTAAGTGATTGCCGGATAGATGTTGTATCGTTGTTTTAGAATTTATCTGATGTATGGATTGAGGATGCTAAGAGTGTTTATAGAATATGGATATGATGATGGATGATGGATGATTAGGATCAAATTATACTGTGTCACCATATCTGCATCGAGTATTGAGAGGACCATACCTATCTATAGGTTCCAGTTTGTTCATTAGCTCTAGCTATAGGGTATTGTTCATATCGCGAAGATAATACATGAGCATACAGAATCAATCTATGTATTTACATCCACATACAATTTTCCTTCGCTCCAAAATCCAACGAGATTCTCATTCTATGATCTGGTAAGTAGATACTTACTTATCTACCTAGCCACCTATCTAAACACCCCCCAAAAAGATCGGTACCACAAAATCCACGCCGTGTACCTATCCATCATTTCATCATCCATCCACCGCTTCCGCAAGTGGGGTTGTGAGATATCAATATGCACTCCCACCCTCCCTATGCATACCAATATGCATGTGGAAAATCAAAAATGTGTGCATCTGTGTGTGTGTACACACTCAATCAATATTGTATCGCGTCCAGAGCTCGCGTTGTGATTCGTGCGCGTGGGGATGAGGGGAAGGTCCGGGGAAGCGAGGGGATGGATAGGAACATGAGGGGAAGGGAAGAGATGGCTTGTGTGTACCGGTAGGTAGGTGTGGATTACTTAGGGAATTGGCAAAAGTTGATTAATTGGTGATTAAATCTATTTGATTGAATAAATGAATTAAACTAATGTGTGTGGTAAATATTTGATGGATGAATGAATCGAGTGTATGTATGTGTGTATGTATATCTGTACTCTATCTACTCCATCAAACCCCCAAAAAGCAATATGAACCCATTAAAATCAAAAGTCTAGACTGATAAGCCAGGTCCAGCCAAGTTAAGCATACAAAAATAAATTAATTCATGAATTTGTATTGTTTTTTTATTTATTGGTCTATGTTGTTTTGTGTTGTAACATATCACCAAACCCGCAAAACAAAATAAATAAAATAAAATAATCCCTCCTCCCTCTAGGTATACAGACCACGATAATTCACGATAAATAAATAAATAAATAAATAAGTAATTTTCTACAACATACATATCCATACATTCATCCCCGGTTCTCGGAAAAGACACAACGCCGCCAACACGATTAATGAATACTTCACAAGGACTGTTAGCTAGCCCAGCCCGATATCTTGGCAGCGTAGAAAAAAGCAAGTAGAAAGAAAGGACATTCCAACACGAATTCGGTTTCGGGATTGCGTGCGTGTGTGCGTGCGTTTCGGATCGGGATCGGGATCGGGGTCGGGATGGATGGGTAGGTATTGGTAGATGTGAGAGGAAGGGGAAGAGTTTGTGAGATGTGATACCGAGGTGTGATGGTTGGGTATAGGAAAGAAAGGGGTGTGTTTTATTCAAGGGATAGTTTGGGTGAGATTAATATTTGTATACTTGTTTATTAATTATAGTTTTGCGGGGATCATTGCTAAAATGCACTGAGCTGGGTTGTTGGGATTCGTGGCTGTAACTTGTGGTGTGCGGAAAAAAGAGTGTGTGAGTATGTGATGTGAGTCCAGATGTTTTTGGTTGAGGGTCTATTGAGTCTAGATTTTTTGACATTTCGAGAAATGTATCGATGCATCAAGTGAACAAAAACGGTATCAAAATGATTTTGCAAGTACTAAAGTACCGTCAGAGTCTCAACCCAACCATTCCTCAACCATCTCAAGTCTTCTTCGCAGTCCCACCACCAACCCTCCTATACTTCCTCTTATCCTTTCTACTCATCCTCGTCTTATCTCTCGTTCCCTTTCCTCCCTCCCAGAAACTTGCTCCTCCCCTCCTCCGACTAATCACCCTCTCTCCACATCCTGCACAATCTTCTGGTCTATAATTCCCCTCCCTACTACACCATCCACAGATCATTCTCTTAGCCCATTCATTTACATGTTCTTCTGCCTCATCATGACATTTATCACATGGATATACCTTTTCACAACAACTAAAGCGGAACCAGCGGTAACTTTTACCGTAATGGCGACAAAGGCCATTTTTGGGCAAAGGAGTACCAGGGACAATGCCGAGCGTTTCTTTCTTCTTTCTAGGGAGGAGATTATGAGGAGTTGCTGAAGAAGAAATGTGAAGAAACTTGATAGTAGGAATTGAAAAGGTGAACTTGGAATGACATTCTCGACAAACATTTGTGGTTGTTTCACCGCGGATAGAAACGATTCCAGGAGATGGATATACGGTGGAACATGTGGAGCATGTTGGCGTGAATGTACTGTTTGTGGTTAGTTAGGCATTGAGATGGAGAAAAAAAATAATGTGACCTGCCTGGGCAACATATCACTAACTACACATCCTTCCAAATCCAAAAATCCAGCTCGGACATTGCTTGCGTGAACGAAATCTCGACGGTAGCAAATTGCAAGTGCAGTTGCACATTTCCTACATGTCTCGGTCTTCTGAACTCCAGTTTTAAGACCTTTGATCTCTGTAATCTCTCTGCAGCGAGAACATTTGACAGTGACGTTCAAGGTAGTAACCTCCAATAATTCAATGCCATAAAGTTCAATAAAGGGGAATGATATAGCTGTACCACGTTCAGGATTAGGTGTTGAGTTTTCAGGTTCATGCTCAACTCCGACTCCTCCTTCATCGGTTTCTGATTCGTCACCGCTGTCATAAGAGTACATCGAGTCAGAGTCAGAGTATTCCGCATCCTCAGCATTGACAATCGTCCATTCGGGTGGTCGAGCAATATATTGGATGTGACTCTTCTCTCCATCTTCATCAGTGGAAACACTTTTTCCCTTGACATCCTTTTGTTCTTCAACAACAGGCGACGGTGTTCGTACAACAGGAGTAGGTTTTGGCTCTGTATTCAAAGCAGTCTTTGCAAGAACGTGCATATTTTGTGCAAGGTAATTAATATAACCCATCAAGTTCAAAGCTTTTGCTTCTTCAGCTTTCTGCCCAAATCCTTTCTCTACAGATTTTGCTTCCGGAGCATCTACTCCTTCCAATTTGATTCGACAAGGTTCGAGTGGATAGATTGTGGGCACGAAAAGTTGAATGGCTTTAACAGCTTTGATCGACGGTGGCAAATCTCCTCGTTTCCGGGGTTCAATTGGAATGGTATATGCAATCCCATCACTAGATTTCTTGTAAAGGGGTAATCTACCCATTCTCGCTTCCAATTGTCTGGTTTCTAGTTCTCTCTTTTTCGATGCCTCAGCTTTCTCAGATTCTGTGAAACTTACAATTGCTTTAACTGGAGTAACCTTGGGTTGTTCTGATTCTTTCGTTGCAGATTCAGGCTGAGGCGGTGGAACCACAGGTTGTACTTCTCTGCTCGGAATGGAAAGATGTCGCGTGTCTTTATTCATGACAATTTTAACTGTCTCGGCTTTTTGCGCAGATAGAAACTCTTCTAAATGCTTATCCAATGATTTCATCAAATCTAGCAAGGTAGCATTCTCCTTTTTATTGACCAATTGATCGAAGCCATTCTCTACATTGATAGCAAATCCTCTGGGAACATCCTTATTCTCTACCCTCAAACTAGGTGGGGAAGTAGGATATCGAGGAGGTACTGTAAGAGAACATTCCAAAGCAGTCATCTCAAAAGGGAAATCGGGATCCGACGGTGTGAGATTGAACTTTAGAATAGTAGTACCCTCGGCATTTCCAGATGGTCGAATCTCCTTGGGAGAAAATCGTCTTCGAATTTGTCCTAGCTGAAATTCTCGAGGGTTTTCAGTTTGTGCTTGTGGTACCGGCTTTGATACCACCCGTGATGCTGGAACAGGATTTGTGATGGCTTGTGATGAATGATTTTGAATCACATTTTGTCTTTGTGTAGCGTCCGATACCGAAGCCTGAGAAACCTCGGGCACTGTTTTATTTACCGTGGCACGGCTAGGAAGTTTTGTCGGGTCGTGGATGAATGAACAACTGTCACCAGCTCGACAATTCCCTAAAGTGTCAATATTAGTACCTTGTCATCATCGCATAGCTGATTCCCTCTTCATGTGCTTTCACATGTGTTTCCAATATCACGTGGTGTAACCCAAGATATACCCAATGGCAATGGCAATTGTAATGATACGAACGCCTCATGACAAACGCCACGGTTCAACAAATAGGTAACCCCCAACCATTCATCTCCATGATCATATCAACATCCCACGCTCATTACCGATGATCGGTGAATCACGGGATCTCCACCATGACTGCAACATCATGCAACTTTGCATTACCCCATATGCAAGACAATGCCCTTCTCCAATTCTCTCTTCTCCCCAATTTCCGGCAATCCAATGAAAATATTCCAAATCAATTGATGGATGAATAAAATAAAATGAGAACTTACCTGATTTACTGAAATAACGACATATCCTTGTTTTCAGCGGCTTTGGAGGATGAGGTTCGATAGCTTGTGAGGCGGAATCATGTTCGTTTGTAATATCTGCCAACGCATCAGTTCAATTGAAGCAAGCAGATGACCCTAGGCAGAAAGCCATGATATGCACTACAACCCGGGTTTTAAGGTTGATGCATAAGGGGAAGATAGGGAAAATCAAGCAAAGATGAAGGCGGTGAATATGTAAATAGAGCTTCTGACCTGTTGAATTTGAAAGATTGGATGTCATGGTATCTAAAGATTGAGGAGGTATTGATGAGCTGGGCATAAGAGGTCTCGGAGGGTTGTCACGAATAGGTATAGAATGATGTTGAAAAGACGGTATGGAATGTTGATCTAGATAACGAAATACGACTTTTTGGTGTATGATGGGTGAAGTTAATTGAGTCGATTGTCAGCAAGGTTTTCGTGTAATCAGTCGGTAAGAAAGAATCGCAGATGATATGTTTTCTTCGTTGTGCGTTGTTGATGTTCTTGTCTGTTGATGTTGACAGTGATATTGATGTTCTTTTTTTGATATCACGGGGAACCCGAAGGATTTGATACCGAGTGGTGGCCAATTTATCAAAGTGGAAATCTTCATAAGAATGAGTCGAAATCAGCCACTCTGACAACGTTATGTAACAATGACTCCAACATGCCTCGGATTTGAGTCATTCATTGTTTACGATTGAATAGAGTTTTTCGATATCAAACATAATAATAATAACAATAAAAATAATAATAAAATAATTATTTATTGTATTTTCTTTATTAATTTTTATCTAATTATTTCTATTTCTATTTTTGTATTTCATTATTTTCAACTATGATATTGATTCAATTCAATTCAATAACTTTATTCCTTTTTCTCATAATGTTTCATCTGCCACACACACCCTCCATTATACAATCGGGACATAGAGCCGATGTCGTCACTCCCCAACGTACAAGCATGCAAGCATACTTGAAGATTTTCTTGATTGATCAACATAAAGATTGATAGAAAGGTCGAGACCATCGAAAAAACAAACAACCCTTGAAGCTATCCTTATCATCTCTTCATCTCATTCATCAGTCAGCACACGAGGAGATTAACAAATCGATATATCAACATTTTCACAAGTCAATACGTCAATATGCTAGACATCGAGATCGACAATCTACTCGGGCTCCTTTACCGAGTCGGTACTCTCACATGTTATAGTTAACATGCTCGACATAGTATCAGTATATTGATATCTTCAAACTAACATTCTCTTACCATTCTATTTGAAGATTGGGCATGACTTACCTAAGTTTTTCTAATCAACGTCCGCAGACACGAGCAAGCCATTCCCCCATTCCCCCACTTTGTTACTCATTGCAGTCTTCTACCTGGTGGCGTATGTATGAAGGTTACTTTACCATCAATATTCAACGCCACAATATATGAATCATCTAGACTGGCATTACCTAAGATTCAGATGTTCGAAAAGGGGATTTATTGCGAAATCTATTGGTTTGGGTATTATATGGTGATTATAGATACTTTATTCCAATATCCAGGTTTCGAAGTCGTGAACTTGGGGAGGAACAATTGGTTGGTTGCTTGCTTCAAGCTAGGATTTATAGGCCGGTTATTGGTCGCAAGAAATGAATGGGGTAGTGACCATTCAAGAATCAATGCTCACTCACGTGTGTTGAGCTTTCTGTACAATTTATCTTTCTTTTTAGGGGATAGCGGAGTCTATGAAAGATTTACAGATGATGGGCTCTGGATAGTATTTAGTATAGTCCGCTCTACTAGTGGTAATTGGTGTAGATTTAGAAACCTTGCTACGTTAAATCCAGCCCTGAATTATCAGTGAAAGAACTCTGGAAGAAGTATCTCATGAGAATTCCAGGATTTGAGAACCATTCAATATTCAATCTGTTGATGGTACTCTATCGTTTACTAGCCCCGATTTTTTATGATAACTTCCTGCTCATCGGTTCGTAGCTTCAGAAAGGGCGTTCTCCCAAAAGGTCGCTTAGTAGCTACAATGTTGCTTTAAGGTCAAAACATAAGATAAAAATTAATCCACAATGGAAAGAAATAGACAGCATGCAGTGTAGTAGTATGTATTCAATTGATGGACATGCAGGATAGAGCTGAGATATACTCTCTACGTTCCCACGAGTGAGGACCAGGACTTGATTCTGCAATGTAATCCCTTTCGCGACAACCATTTAAGCTTCATCATGAGTATTCGGGAGTATCTGCAGTCTCGCGGTTATTGAATTCACTCAGTGACAGATTTCGATACCTGAGATACTAGCTACTTAGTAACAAGTAACAGCAAAATCCACCATGATTACTTCAGGTACATCTCGATCAACCGAGTTTTGAGAACTCCATTTCAGAACAAAATCATTTCATGAATTTCTAGTGATGAATCAATAAATGATTGTGAATTCTGTGGATATAGTAATACGATAGGATGGAGTCTCAAAGAACCATACAACTTCCCCATCTCATCGCGCTGCAATAAAGCTTCTGCATTAATCGGTAGTCTAGCACTGATAAAAAAATTACGCATTGAACGACTGGCCCCATCTTTACGTTCCCCTGCCGGGGTGGAATCCATAGATGATATATATTACACGCAGCAAGCAAGAAATCAAGTAGCTCCTCAAGAAATTACAAGGACACCATCATTCCCGCGCCACGAAATCATCGCACTCTCTCGCCATTATGATACCTATCGACATTAACAACAAGCACCTAGGTTATAGATATACCTGAATTGCGTGGTTCACAGATATTCACATATAGTATACCAATTTCAGCGAGATCAAGAATAGTATGAAAGTTAGATATTTGGATTCTGTATATTGAACACTGGCCTGTATGTGCGGTTATGTGGTATACTATGATATTAGTTGAGCTGTGATTACATGGGTTAGTGAACTAACTAGGTACCTATGAGATTTGGAAATTTCGGTGAATGGGAACATGGGATTCGCTATCACTTGATGAGGAATTTGAAGTAAGAAAGCTAGGTCTACTGGAATTTAAGAACTTTTGTATCACTCAAAGTTCACAGAATTATTATGTCTAATAGATGCTTCACCAATCCCTCTCAATAAAAATGGTCGCATGTTTGATATTTGTTGGGCAGAGAAGGGGATAAGATGGAAAGATAGGAGAATGGGAATAGAATTGGAAATTGGGTTCAAATTTGATTAGTCTGGTGGATATGTGGAGGAATTGTATGTATGAATGCTGGATTTATTGTTGTATGCGATTTTGTTGACCAGCATGATAGTTGAGAGTTGGACTTAGAGGCAGAGTAACTTACTATGAGTGACAGCATAGGTATGGAGAACATCGTCTTGTATGTTCCATCTCTTTCAATGGATAGTGATGAAAAGAAGTGTCTTGCGTGTTGGGCTCCTGGAACGTTGTTGTTCGCAAACTCAAGGATAATGACCCACACTAGATTTAATATCAAGAGCATAATAGTCCCAAGAGGAGGGATTTTGAAGTACTTTGCAGCAATTGCATTGTGTGGTCCGAGGTTTTCAGAGGGAATATTTGAGATACCTTTTCGTCTGGCTGGGTTTAGCACTGTGGTCAAAGTTTCTACAATTGGGGTAAAACAGCGTGATAACATCACCAGGATTCGAGTAGGGAACAATCTCAAAGCAAAGAACATTCTTGTAGATGATCGTTGTGCAGAATCTATTGCACAAAACATCACTATGCCTCTGCCATATGACATGTTCATCGATCCAACTAGCAAATTATTAGTTTGACAAAGCTCTTTCTCTTGTAATGGAGTTAAACAAAAATTAGCACCAAATGTGATTGGATTTGCATGTATGTACAGCAGTACACGACCTGTCGGTTAGAAAACCAATCATAACCCCGAAATTCATTAATCTGTTCCCAACAGTCCTCAGACTATCCTCCTCCTTCATTTATTTACATTAGTAACCCCGCAAAGTAGCAATCGCATCATTATGAAATTACTTCGGAAGAATCGACTGAAGATGTAGTCTGCAGTATCGGGCTGGAGATGCAAGAGTACACTCTGGAAATTACCACATGCTCTCGAGAGATCGTTCAAAGATGTTTGCCAATTCGCGACTTCATGTTTTCTCTTTTCTGATA
Organism: Botrytis sinoallii; assembly: GCF_014898435.1. NCBI lineage: Eukaryota > Fungi > Ascomycota > Leotiomycetes > Helotiales > Sclerotiniaceae > Botrytis > Botrytis sinoallii. Next base: position 221,476 of record NW_024066029.1, on the reverse strand, counting down.
CTTCTTATCTCATAGTTCTGGGATATTAGGCATGTCATTCTGTGCCACAGGGATTATCTCCATCAATCAAATGTATCAAAGATAATTTCATTCTTGCTATTTCGTCAGGTCTGCGAGCTATATATCTACTCACATGATCAAAGTTTGCTGCAAAAAACACGTCTTTTGTGCTTGAGGTAGTTTGATAGCAGCCCATGTCTTGCCAAATGTTCACAGTTAACATCTGCACTTACGAATGTGTACTTAAGATTGTTACGTAACGTTTGCCGAGCCTCATGTGATAATGAAGTCACTCCAATGGGATCTGAAGGGACAAATGCGCATCTCACGAAGTATCGTGAACTGCTTCTCATAGGCGTGACAGTTTCGTGTAGTTTGAATGCCATTCACCAGACCAATCGACATGGTGGCCATCAAACCTGTGCAAAGCATGTGATATGGATCTTGCCAGAGAGAAGGGTTGTGACGCGGAGAGGCTCTCACAAGAAATCCGTATAAGAACGTGAACATTTCCTGTGGAAGTAGGTAATCATTAGTGTTCAGGCGCATTCCAGATCTGCCCCTTTCACTTATCCATTCTGATCCATTCATTCTCAAATTCTGCCTTGCTGAAAGTTTCGCGCACACAGATATCAAGATGCAGCTGTACGTACGAAATTGTGCCCTGTGCAAAGGCGGAAAATCAGAACATCAAAGAACTCAACATTGTTTGTTGGATCCCGACATTAACCCTTACCGGAGATTTGACGCGGAGCGACAATGCGACTTCTGTACAAAAGATCATGAGCCTCATCAATGCAAGGAAGCTAAGGCAAACGCTTGTAGTAACTGTGGTCATGGATGGCATGACAAGCGTGAATGTATGCTAGATCAGAGTTTTGACTCTCATCTTGAGCAATTTACTCTCCCTAAATACAAAACTGCAAGTCAGATTCAAAAAGCAAGGCCTGAGTCTCGGAGAGAAGAGTGTAGAGATAATTACAATAAAAAATTCAAGAAAGGACGCTACGCGCAGTCCCTGCCGTCTGCGACATTGACATCTACTCCTTCGGAATCCGGCCCATCTGAGACTGGTACTTCGGTATCCCGTTCTATAGAGTCTCATCCTCTGGTACCTAGTCTCCCAGCACCTGGCCCTGTAGCATCTGGCTCAACCATAAGTTTGTCTGAAGCCAATGCGAGCCTGCCAAGCCAATCGAGTCAACCACATCAGACAAGTCAGGCCTCGGGTCAAACCCAAAGTCAAACTCAAGTTCAAGCTCCTGCAGGTGGCAGTGATGATGCAGAGACAGGAGAGAAGGACAAAGCGACCATCAGGAAGAAAAATCGCGAAAAGTGGACAAGTGCAAGTCTTGAGCTCCCTGGATACCCTCCAGAGAATCAGATTCCACCTATTAGTAGCAACAACCCTAACGCCAAAACGAACTTCTTTCAAGTTAGTATTAATCCCAACCCCGTCGATCTTCGGAGATACCGCATCGAATTTGGAAAGACACCCAGCTATGACTCTGCGGGAAAAATCACCCACAGAGATGTATTTAAGCCTGACGTGAAGAGAACAACGATAGATCAGATGCTGACAGCAAATCCTCCAACTGCGACCGTTTATGCAACTGATTATTTCTGTTACATAATTTCGGTCGGAAGGCTTTACCACGAATGTGGGAATGATCTAAATAATAGTATCGACAAAAGTCATTCGATAACTTCTGCGGATTCGACTTCACCTGACTTGACCATGACTAATGGAATTGTCTACGAAAGCAATGTAAACCTTGCGGAATTGCAACGTTTCGTGAACCGTGATCCAGCAAGAAATCCCAATTACAATCCTGGTGAGGATCTCAAATCTTTAAACATCATATCTTGGCAAAGGATACATTCGAGTACCTTTCAGGGGGGTCGGTTAGGGAACAAGTTTTATCCAGATAGCATGGAAAATCACAACTTCAATGTTGTACCCCCAGGTTTCAATTCAGAAAGCCAGAAGTACCCACTCTGGAACCTTCGCTCGGGATTTTTCAGTTCCATGCGCCCTGGGAACGGGTGCTTGCTTCTGAATGTGAACTGCACAACCTCGGCATTCTTTCCAGATATTATCCTTGAGCATTGGATTTATGCCAAATTTGGAAATGGAATTCAGCCTACAGAAGTGTTGAGGATGTTGAGAGGAGTCAAAGTTACTTTCATAGGAGATCCTAAGCGAAAGAAGCGGGCTATTTGTGGCATAGATCCTCTAACTGTCTCTCAAAAGATGTTTATTCCAACAGGCGGAAATCCCATATCCGTCTGGCAGCACATGTTCAATAGTAAGCTTAGCAATCCGATATTACAGTGCTCCCCATATCTCATTGTCCAGACGTAGCTAATTCTCGTGATACTTAGCATATCCTAAACACCAGCAAGACTGTTCTCAAAATGCTTGGTGTGTCAATGTAGGTAGTAGCATTAACGGGGGTATGAAAATATGGTACCCAGCAGATATGCTCAGAATTTGCTTGTGGCAACCCGCTGGAAAAAAGGCCGGGGTAGAAATCACACAACAAATGCTGACGCAGGCAACGAAGACCCCTTATGAAAACCAAAGGGCTCTTATGGTCGATTCCAAACCTCATTTAGCCTTGGTGCCACCACCAGAATGTTACGTGGTAAGTTCATTCAGATTCGAGAGAGGACTTAAACTAATCATAACAGCCGTTTGGCATTAGAGTTTCGCCCGATCTTTTGCTTCTCAGCAGAGTTCGCCAACTAGCTCCACCTGAATTGAGGTTTCGAAACCCCAACCCTAATAACCAAGATCGTGTGCGAGGCGTGTATCCAAACCTGGCGACTTGGGCCCTAACTAAAGTTGCAATCAAAAGGCCTCAAGATACGTTGAAAGGATTTGACGTGGTTAGCAATGTTTATCCTAAGTTATTTGTGATCAACCTCACGCAGCATCGCAATGCAGTGACATTCATAGAAACTTTGATGGGTCAGTTGAGAAACTATGGTTTCAGCGCGCAAACCTACAGTATGGCGCCTGCCATTATAGGTGCAGGTCTAAATGCAATGATTTCTCAATCGCGTCGCGCAGGTGTGACGACTATATTGAATGCAGTAGTCACTAGGTGGGAACAACAATTCAATCTCACCGGTATCCCACTGATTATTGTTTTGTTGCCTAATTCAAAGAAGTCGAATCCTCGTCTGTACTCGGATGTCAAATGGTGGGGTGACTGTGTCCGAGGCATACCCACAGTGTGCATCAGTGAGGATGCTATCAGAAAGGGAGCGAAGAAGCAAGGTGGAGACATAAAGATTGATTTCAATCTCATGGCAAATATCGCGTGAGTTCATATGCTAGTAAGCGGAATTATCTGTTAACTAAGGCTAACCATATTTTTAGTCTTAAAATCAATTTCAAACTGGGAGGGAGAAGTCATCACGTACAGGATCTCGGAGTCGAAAATGGAACCATGATAATGGGCGCTGATGTTACACATGTTGGAAAAGGTCAAGATGATGGCTGTCCATCTCAAGCTGGCGTTGTTGCTACTCGGGATCAACACCATATTCACTATTTGGCTTCAGCACGTCTACAGACGCACAATACTGAGGTATGCATAAAACTTCTAAAACCAAAGATTTTCACTGACAAAAGTGACTAGTTCATCGAGGATCTTGAGGGTATGGTCGAAGAGCGCTTAGAGGCGTACTATCAACGCAATCGCCGCCTCCCAAAACATATATTGTTCTACCGTGATGGAGTTGGCGAAACTCAATACAGAATGGTGCTCAGAGAAGAACTCCCTCAAGTTCGTGTAGCGTGTATGAGAATGGCCACCAAATATGATGGGAACCAGCCATTGATCACGCTTTTGATAGTAGGAAAGCGTCATCATGCGAGATTCTTCCCTGAAATTCCGTTGAATGCACCAGCTAATGGCAGAAATCTCATCGCCGGCACAGTAGTCGACCGAAACGTCAATGATCCTAATCGTACAAACTTCTATCTACAGAGTCACGATAGCGCATTAGGAACTGCGAGAACGGGTCATTACGTGGTAATTGTCGATGAGTCTGCATATGGGCTTGACAAATTGGAGCGTGTTGTAAGTAATCACTTTGCGTTTATGCACCGCAACACTTTCATATCCTCCTGCAGCTACAATTTAGATACTAACAATTTCCTCATAGACGAACAATATCTGCTTTACGGGATCTCGCGCTACAAAGGGTCTCTCGGTCTGTACACCAGCGAAATATGCAGATATCTTGTGCACACGCCTCCGCTGTTACATGTATCCTGCTTTGCACAGAGAAATGGGAACTACTCTAACTAATGCGACGGTCACTCAGTATCGACAGAACGCCACAATCTGGAACAGTACCGCTGGTAATCCATGGCATCCTAATGTCAACAACGTAATGTTTTATCTTTAAGAAATGGAACAACGAGAGCGGCGAAAGAATTATTGAGCCGCTGAGTTTTTGATTGGGAGTTTGGGAGTTTTGCGGGAGTTTGATGAGATTTTGGGCTGTTTTTTGGTTTGTTTCTTCCTTTCTCTCCCCTTAATTCATTTTCATACTCGATCCTGTCTTGCGGTTTTGTTCTTGGTTGTCGGAGTTTAGGATATGGAAAATATGAAGAAGAAAAAATGATCTGAGAATTTTGAATGGGGGTTTTGAGTTGGTGTTCAGGATTTGATTTGTTACAAATGTTTGGCTTTGGGATGGAGTATGGGGTTTGGTCTGCTTTTTGGGTGTTCGGTTTGGGGTTGATGGTTTTATCTGCTTTCAGATGGAGTCTGCTGAAGAACAGTCAATTTAAATGGCAGATATCCTTGCATATGGCCTTGCTAATATGATAGTCTCCGCGTGTTCCGTGACTCATGTTATGGTTTCACCGCAATGAAGAACGTGAAGTGATCTTGCCACTTAGCAATGGCCGACCGGTGATGGATTAGCAGTTCACTAGCCGTACTCTAGCTTGTCTCTAGTCTTCAATTTCAGGACCCTTTTATATCAAAATATTAACTTAGCTAATAAATTCGTACTTTTAACCTCATTCTTCTCTCTCAAAGAACCAGAATTTAAATTCCGCGGCTCCATCCAAGTCACAAATGTCAGAATCATTGGAAATATCAATCTCATCGCTAAAACAAAATTAAAAGTAAATGAGCAACATGAGCGACTATGCGAATATGTAAAGAAGAATTAAGATAAGTGAGCAAGTAATCAAACTGGGTATAACCACTCCACCATTCACCATTCCGTCCCACCCCTTTCCTCTCTTCGCCCATAAATCCATTATTCGAATCGCTGTAAATTCTTTTCCCAGTTCAAGTCTAGCTCATTTGGATCTCCACGACCAGTAAGATATCACCAGATCCCAGTCTATCTCCCAAAACCATTGTAATATTCCTTCTCTCCGCTCTCTAAATCTTTCTTTGACTTCTTTCCCTTTCAAACGCCATCAACCAACAACAGTGCCCCATAGTATACCACCGCCAAACATAGCTGCCACACTAATAATACTACTAACGCTCAATAAACTCATTCCACTAATACCATGTCCACTCGTACAACCACCTGCTATGCGTGCACCGAGGACCATGGCTATGCCTCCTAGAAGTGCATGTATTATTGATATTTCTGGGATGGTGGGTGTGTCGAGGGATATTTTAGGGAGAGGGGAGGTAGGAGAAGATGGTAATGTAAAATTATGAGAAAGGATGTAGGAGCCGAGGAGGATACCGAGGGTAAAGAGGTTTGAGCGGATGGAGGGGCGTGGTCTTTGTTGAGTGATTGCGTGGTGTTTCGATACACCGTTCCCATTTCCATTTCCATTCTCATAAACCTTTTCAGAAACAACATCACCACCCCTCAACCTCTCCAACCCCCACCAGAATAAATCTCCAATCTGTTCATACGCAGCACTGGTCCCCAATGTGTTCCCCGTCAACCAAAGACTTGCTCCCTGCGCACACCCGATACCAATACCTCCCCACGTCGCACTCAACAAACTTTGTTCCTGAGAATTTGAAAGCCACGAAGCAAGAAGAATGATTCCCCAACAGAAATTTTGATAAATATAAACTGCTTTTAGCTCATCGGCTTTGGGGTCGAGTTTTTGATATAGTGTTGGCTTGGAATCGGGAACGATTGGACGAGTGCCGGGAGAACGGATGAAGGGACGGATAAAAGAATATATAATTCCGCCAAGGATTCCTCCGAGGAAAGCGTAACGTCCGGATGAATAACCGGTTACGATTTGAGGGAGAACGGTCCCGGGACAGGCACCTGTAAGTGCCATACCGGTACCGAGGAGAAGACCTCCGATGAGATTTCCATCGTAGGGAAACAGGGATAGGGAAGAGGGTTGCCGAGGAGGAGCGATAGTTGGTGAGAGACGATGAGCGATGAGGAATATCGCTCTATGTTGTGTTAGTGAAGCTATTCTATCAAAAGAGCTTTGGAATACATGGAAAAGAGAGGGAACTTACGCGCTAGTAGCACTTGCTGATAGAAATACTTTCAGCATATGAAAAGATTCCAACTTCATCTGCGATACAATCACAGTAGGAGAATAAACTCCTGCTGCAGTAAGTGCTGCACCAAAAAGTACACCACTTAATATTGATTTTGCTCCTGTTGTTGAAGAAATTGAAATCATGGCGAATTCGTTATTCCGGATCTCAATGTGAACCATCTTGAGAGAGAATATGGTTGGAAGTTGAAGTATATGTATATGGAACAGAGACGATCTTCATGAACTAAAATTTAAGTTCATTCAAGAAATTGAATCGTGTCTTTCATAGCGTCTTGAGTTTTGGTACTAGTATTTTGATATGTGGGAAGTAGCAACTTTGATACCTCGACCATGCTAGAAGGATTTGTTATAATCATATAAAGAAAATGATTCACTCCTTTAACTACCTAGGTAATAAGATACGATTGAACAATTCTTTGATCCATTCTTCATTCACTCAAATTTATCAAACTGAGGATGACCTCCACTTGCAAGAAACTTCGCAAGCTTTCCACAAATGTGAAAAAAATACTATGAAATAATGTACACCTTGTGCATGAAAATGACAGACCTATAACGGTACATGATCGCGAATTCATTACTTGTTAGTACTTACGAGGTACATAGCTATCTTCCTACCTTCCTTTGTTTGATGAATTCTCCGTAGTCAGATTTGTTCTTTCACCCGTATTTTGAAAGTATTCATCCATGAAAGGGAGGAAGCCAGCCCCATCTAAAAAAAAAATTGAGGTCGCCGATTATATTTCCCCCTAACAAAGAAGCCCGTGTGGTGGACTATTTTTCTAAAGAACTCAAAAAATCCTTCTAGAAACTTTCCACTGCTAGAGTGAAGTTAATTATGGAACTTCTCGAAAATATAGAGAGTTTCAAAGTAGTACAAAGGAAAGTAGAGACGAGAGTTACTTTTTTCTTGAGAGATCGTTGCATATTAGTGAGATTCCCGAGATCTCTCGGGAAATAGATAGCCGGGTCTGAGGTCCCCGAGTAAGCGACTATAACACCCAAGAATCCTTACTTGTCGGCGAGGATGCTACTGCACCATTTTACTGCCTTTATAATTTGCGGGGATGCGGGAATTTGATTTAGGATGATGCCCGATAGGTATTTAAGGAAAGGAGGTACGGGTCGGAGGGAATATGGTTACAATCCTATGAAATGAGGAATGTCTTGCCCTATGCAGATTAAATGAACTCACCTTGGCTCTCCTGTCATATACGGATATGTTGATTGATGGATTGAATGATATGGTGATGGGTAGGACGGGTACGAGGATACATGAAAAGTGTACTTGAGCAATGTAACTTTCGCATGTTGACTAGGAAGTGAAGCGTGGCTTCGGAGATTCGGGGACTTGCAAGATGGAATGTTTCGTATAATGGACATTCGTAAAGAAGCTTTAGAATGATTAGAATCGGTGAGTGGTGCATTTGTGAAACTTCCGCCGTATAACAAAGTTTGTCGTATATATCTGTTCGCCGGTTTGCGAGCTAGAGTTTCTATCAGGATGATGGAAAGGCTTTAGAATGATTAGAATCGGTGAACTGTGGATTGTACTACCCCGGTTGTACATCCGATGGGTGGCTACCTTCGTTGACTTGCGAAGCTTGTGGAAGCCTCAGCATTGATAGATATATGATCAGTAAATTTTCGAGTATCAAATGAAGGCTGTAAATATATTTGAGTTGACGAAACCATTCTGTTATGCATCAATAACTACGCCGCGGTGACCATAGATTACGCATTATCGAACCAGGCTCTTGGCTAGAATTATGAGGAAGAGGCCAATGAAGGGGGTTTGATGATGGAGTACCAGATGTATTTTCGAAGATATTTCAAAAAAAAAAAGCTACATGCACACAGAATATGCAATGCAAAGGTACGAGGAAGATGATGCGAGATTGAGAAAATTGGTTTTGCGGGAGAGTTTGTTTGTCTTCTTCTCAACTTTACCCCTTCATCAATCGGTAAATTCACGGATCCTCCCAGATGGCTCAACTGGGGTATTGTATGTTGATATCCCCTCTCACATCCTCAAATAAATCTCGAGGCTCTCTCAAGGTGTCAGTGAGATGTCGAAACTCTTGTACTCCGTACTCGTTCGTATATGTTCGTACATGTTCGTACCATCAATTGATACTGCATCCCCGCCATTGTCATCATCCAAAAATAAATCCCTGTCCCCACACACCTTGCACAAATCCTCCTCATAAATTGCCCCTCCCGAAAAAATCCCGATAAGCACTCCCGTGCCCCTCATTCTCATCATGCCACTTCCATAATCAATCCCCACACTCCCCACCGTCCACCATTGTCCATCTCCCGACTTCCTTTCCGACTTCGGGTTATGGTACGTATGAATTGCTTTTCTTGCTTCGTATATCTCTCTACCTTTGAACATCTTTTGAATTCATCACATTGACTTTCAACATACAAACATACACACGCATTTTATACCCTCTTCTTTCATACAACACACATTCAAAATGGCACCAAAAGGACCCTACAAGCTCGTTACAGTTAACAAAGTCCCAGCTCGGGCAAAGATCTTGATTGGAAGAGTGGTCGAGGATGTTAAGGAGAACTATACCATTGAATATGTCAAAAACGCTGAACGTGAGTTTGATCTATAGTCTCTTCTTTCCCTATTCTGGTTTTTGCTATTAGCTTCGGACTTGGGGGTGGTGTTGTGATACTAGAGAGGGACAACAGGGCATATGGAATCGCAAAGGAAAGATGGTATGGGATTTTGTAACTCTGGCACAACTTTGAGCGGGTAGTTCCCTCTGTCAAATGCCCAACAGTCATTCGCTACCTAGATGAAGTCTCACTGGCCCCAGATCCACAAGTTTCATGAATGAAATCTTCATTTACTTCATGTTTGAATCTGCAAGCAATCGACGGCTCAGAAGAGAAATGAAGCACGTGAAGAAATTAACAGCTAAACCGGGGGACTGAGCAATGATACTAACTACCTCACAGGAATGGAAGATGTAAAAGCCATGGTCGAAGAGCAACAACCAGATGTTCTAGTACGTATCGATTCTCTCATTTTCTCCATAACTCCCAAACTCCCTTACCACCTACACCCTCCATCTCTTTAGCCTCCCCCTTCTCCCGAGTTTCTTCTCCAACCCCCACTGACACTCCCCAAGTTCGTAGCCTCAATGTGGACCACCGAAGAAGCAAACGAAATCCAAGAAATCGCCAAATCCACCAAGCCAGGTATCAAAACCATGGCCATACCACACGGATTACAAATCGAAAAGGGTCCTGATGCTGTTGTCGAGTTTTTGAAGGAGCAATGGCCAGGACTTGTTGATAGTGAGTTTTTATTTTCATTTTCACCGGATTTGATAATGGTAAAGCTAACTTTTCGTAGACTAGAAAAGAATGATTAAGAAAAGTAGGATAAAAGAAGAAGGCGGAAATAGATACATGTATACATGCATTTATGTATGAATATTTGATAATACCCATAGAGAAATCAAAGTATAAAAATAATCACAATATCTACTTAGGTAGTATTGAATTATCATGTATAAGAAGGGGAAATATTATTGTGCCATAGTAGGCACATCATATATAGAATCAAAACCCACTCACTGTATTTGCTCAGCCGAGTTATGAAGAAATCCAAAAGCAAGAATATCAAGTCGTATATCGTCCCTTCATCCTATTTATACATATTGTTACCCATCCTGTCTATTAATCTCACCATTACACGCCCTCTTCTTCTCTATCCTCCCGAAATCTCAAACATTCTATGAAATCTCTCGATATATCCATCACATCATCACATCCTCTCCCTCATGCCAACCTCCATCTAATTCCTCTTCTCCTCATAACCCCCTACCCCCCTTTCTCTTTCCCCACTCGCCTCCCTCGCATACCCATTAGCCATCAGCACAAAAACCGTCACCAACAACGTCACAAACGCAATCGCGATGAGCAATTCTTTCTTGCGCTGCAACTTTCTATCTGATGAGTTTGTGGAGGAGGTGAAACGCACGCAGCAGTTATTGTGGCCTTCAAATATTGAGTTATTTTATTAGCGATGGGGAGCAGGAGAGAGAGACTTACCATTCATGACCAATGCTTCCTCCATATCTCTCGATGCATCGGTAAATACAACGCAGCAATTCTGTCTGTTTCCTTGGATTTCGCCTCCTGTATTGATACCTGTACCAGCGGCTCTTAATCTGCGGAGTTCTTCATTTTCCAACTGCTTTGTATCGTTAGCTTGATTTTTTGATAATTTAATCCTCCCATCCTGCATCATTATCTCCTCTAAAAATGAAATTAAGGGGAGCAAGAGAAAGATATTTCGGAAGGGTAGGAAATTAGAAGAAAGAAGAACTAACAAGCAACCTCCCAATACTCTCCTCCAACCTCTCCATTCTCCTCTCCAATCCCTTCACCATCAATAATCCCCCCGTCCCCTCTCTATCTTCCCCTGATTCATCACCTCCAGAAGTAGTAGTCGCTACGCCCCAAAGTTCCACTCCACTTCCTCCACTTACACCACTAGCCCCACTGACATTACTAGCCAGTGTCCTCGTACTTGGCGTTGGGCGAGGAGTACTAGAGCGGGAATGAAAAGATGGTGGTGCGGAGTCCGAATAATTCGTAGCATATGAATTGTTGAAAGGAGGGAATGGTGTAGTCCCTGCTCCGCTTGCTCCTCCTATCGCGTTTCCATATGTGTTGCTAGAGGTAAATTGTGAAGAGCCTTGACTATTCAGATGCGCAACCTGACTGCTGTGAAAGCTAGGCGGTGGGGTACGGGATGAGATACTAGTGATGGATGTTCGATGGCTTGAAAGGGCGGATGAGGGAACAGATGTAGGAGTGCCGGAGTTGTAGTTGTAAGAGGGGCTATTGTGAAAGATTGGGTCGAGGAGAATCGGAGGATTTGAGGAGGGAGATGAGGTGCGGGGGAGCTAGATGAGGGGTGGTTAGTTGATTGGTGGGCTTTGCTTTGGGAGTGAGGCAGAGAATAGGATGAGATATAAATGGGTATGAAGTGTAGAACGTAAGGTGTAGTGCCTTGCGGAGGTAACGAAAAGGTGGAGAAAAGTGGCTAGACATGAGAATAACAAAAGCAAGGCGAGGAATAGCAATATTCACCAATACATAAACGACAGTCTCCCCTATCTACTAGACGCTCGATGCATACATAGCAACTCCAATCAAGCATCACGAAGCACAATACAAAAGTAAAAGTTTCCAATCCTCAATCTCCAATCTCCAGATCCCTCCGAGTTACGCAACCCTCATCCCCTTCCATTGCGCATTGCACTTCTAGTCCCAATCAAACCAAAGAAAAAAAACTCACAGCTTCATAACGCGAGCGATTCATCTTCGACAGTTCCGGGACTCCCGACCTAGAATCTCTTCCGTGTACCCAAACTCTAATTCTATCCGCGTACCTGTACCTGAAAAGTGTGGATCAAAACCAAACCGTTTGCAAATAGACTTGACAGGAACCAGAAAGCGTACGTATTTCCTTCCGCGCATTTCAATCGACAAACTACAAAAATGAACAAAAAAATTCCAAATTTTAAGATCTCAATTCTTTCTGCCTAGAACCCAAGGGAAAACCGCAGCTATAATAAAAGGAATCCTCTCTCATGAAATTTCGCCGCGTCATCCAAACTCGGCTCGCAAGCTTGGGACACTGCCACAATAATGGGACGGAATGTTATTTGCTCGTGAACGATGACGGATTGCGATAAGACTTAGACTTGCATATGCGGGGTCCAGATTTCTGCCACTTGACGAATTGAGGAATTCTGATTGGTTAGTTCATAGCCCCGTAGGGCTATGCAAATCATGTGACGAATAGGACTTTCTAGGCAGAAGCATTTCGACTTGATCTAACATTCAAGTCTCAACGTCAAGCTTCTAGTATGAATATAAACGATGTGTGTAAATTTGTTTCAAAAAGTAGAATTGTATTGACGTAGCTAAAGATTTCAGTGTTAAAGATGCCATATCTGCAATGATTAGTTCTTTCTAAATGTTAGTCTGCGCTCTTCTAGATCAGCAACAATACACAGTAAGTAGTATGATAGCAATGATAGCAAGATCCTCAAATATCCATATCAGGCCATCCCCTCTCACAAGTTAGCAATTGTAGCAGTAGTCTTTACATCGACTTCCTCTTCACGCTCTCCACAAACAATTCTCTTCGTCCATCTTATCTCTTCCCAATCCGTCACTCTCACATTGATGATATGCAACAGCCAAGAACCATTTTTTACGTCCTTCTTAACTCTGCCCAGACATCTTGCCATCAACGATTCGCTTGATTCGATGAAAATTCTACTTTCACTCTCCGCCAGTCCCGACGTCTTAAAGTTTGCGAGAATACCCTTAGCAAATGGTGGTCGATCATGAAATAAGTCTGAAAATTGAAAGTGCTGTTTAGTAGTACCAGGTTCTCGAGATGAGAAATTAACACGGGCAAAGAGCTCGATAATTGCATCTTGACCTAACGCATTGCATCGACCTCCTTCTTTAAGCATCTCACCAATCCTGAAACAAACACGAAGAATGGTTTGGGACGATAATCCATTGATTGGGCATCGATCTTGAACTATTTGGGGAAATTTCGGCCGAGCAAACGGTGTGAGGGGTAGATAATCATCACTATCATCCAGCCACATTTTCGATATGTTGGTTTGAATCGATTGAACCGGTGTAGACAATTTCTCTAGACGTCTGTTTTTCAATGGTTGGATAAGAGCCTCAGAAGATTGAATGACTGGAGCTTTGACCGACCTCAAAGCCGTCGATGTAATAAACCTCCAATCTGCATCTTCTTGTGTCGCTGGTGGTTTCGATGGACTAGATTTATCAGTGGATTTGACCAGCGCTATTCCGTTAGAATATGGTTCTCGGGGCGTAGGTGAAGAGAATTGAAGATTATCATCATATACTTCCCTGTCAGTATCATCACCGTCACGCGGAAGAGTTAAACTTGATGGTGGTTCAAATGATTCTACAACTCCTTGAAATTGACTTGTTCCTGCGAGTCGAAACAATTCTTCTTCCAAATCAGTATCCATTGGAAAATCGTCCACCTCATCTGCAACGATTGGTGGAGATGTAGCGCGAGTGACTTCTTGCGAAAGAGTGACGGGATCATGTAATTGCGTTGTCCTCGTGCGTAAAGAAGAAACAATATGTGAAATGGAAGGTGAACATGGTTGCTTTGGAATGCTTTGGATCACTTCGTCTCTCATGGGACATTCGAGAATAGCAGGATCTGCATCCAATGCTAACAAATCTTCATCATCAATGTCATCGCCAAAGCTATCGCTGTCAAAACAATCTAGGGGAGGATTTATGATCGTTAGCATGCCTTCTTCAATGACTGGTAACTCAGAATGATTGTCGTTGTGATAAGTTTCGGCACTAATTGTTGGCAAAAGTGCCAGTGACTGTTGAGAATTCTGTGGTTGTTCTTGCTCGAATCCTGTGTTGGGCAGCTGATCATTAACTTCTGGAAGATGTTTATTGTATTCTGGCAACTCGGAAGTCATATCTCCAAGCTCAGTGGTCACACTGTTGTCAATTGTTGTCGGAACTAGCTGCGATTGCTGCCTGTCGACATCATTATTGGTGGGGTTTTTAAGAGCATCCTCTGGTATTCCTTCACCAAAGGCGGAAGATCCAATGGTTTGGTTTAGCGAGTGCCCAATTTGGAACACCTTCTGCTGCGTGACAGAGGCCAATAGATTTTCAGAAAAGGGACGGGTTTGAAGTTGGTTAATTCGAATAGTGTCAGGCTCGTTGCTATCGACAGATTGTTTTGAGATCCACAAAGCTTCCTCGAAAAATGAGCCACTTGATATATGCCCATATTCTGATGAGGTATGATTTGACTCTTCAAAAACATATCCATCACGATGCTTATCCAGGGTAAGATGAGTGTCATCTCCTTTGCTCGCAGTGATCGATTGATTCGCCAATAGATTCTCCTCGCGAGGCACATATCTAAAAGCTGCTAATTTCTGTAAAGTTGTGTTCGCGATTCCATTCGAGTTACGTTTCATCTGTTCCTCAGTTGTCGTGAAACCTTGTAGCCGATTGATGGGCTGTGATTGCTCTCTCGAAGACTTTGAGGTGAAGCAAGACAATGATGGTTTGGTAACTGTTGAGTTCTGAAATAACTCTGAAGATTTCTTCCGCTTGGTAACTGTGGCAGAAAGCGCTCTCTTCTTAGATCTCTTATGAGTATCAGGTGGTGTAAACAATTGAGAAACAGAAGGCCCGTCGCCTAATTTGTTGGGTGGTTTCTCAAGATCTTGATGAGCAGGTATTGTTTTTACTCTAGAAGGGACCTTGAATGCGGGTTGCGCTCCTTTCGTAAGAATTTTCCTTCTCTTCGGCGATGCTACCTCAAATAGTTCAGTATCACAATCTTCAACAGTAGTATTTGTATGCGATTTGGCATTGGGTAAGATTTTCGTGGGGCCATTCTTCGAGCGTGGAGTTCGTCGCTTTTTACCACCTGGAGTGGGAGGACTCGGGACGTCCTCTGGTAGGTCGTAGACATCTGTGTTGCGCAAAATTCTCAATGGATCAATTGTGCGTGTCAAAGGTGATATTGGGTTTAGACTTTTTGAACGGTTAAGATTGATTGGAGTGAAGGATAAATATGGGCGCATTGCTGTTTCTGGCGCACTGTTTGTTGATAAAGTATTAGTACGAGAGGATTGAAATATGACAAAATCCAGACAAACATATATGACAGATTTTCTTGACTTCTTCCTTCTCCTCTCAACTCCTCTTGATTCAAGCCTTGATACTGCGCCATCTTGACCATATTTCAATTCATCAGCAACTCTTCCTCGATCCATCACTTGTCGCACCACCCCCGTCATGCCCCTCCTTTATCAATCTCCCCTCTGCTTTACGTCATCAATTGAAAATTGGCGAACGACTGAACTGAGTATTGATATATCGAGTTCAGACGGTAAGATGAATGTCTCGCGAACCACGGGTAAGAACTAACAATTGATACTGTGTAGTTGAAAGTTGCCGATAGAAGTCCTGGAGGGTGTATGGAGCCTAAGGCTCATATGCCATTAAAGTGGGTACCTCGGACACTAAAGAGCCGTCCCGCCCCGCTTTACTAGTCTTCTTTCAATCCCTTTACACACTCCGTACATCACATGCTTCACTTAAAACATAACCAAAACCAAAACCAAGAAATACTTTGACTTCGTCTGAGTAATCTAAATCAGCAACTCACTCAATATTCATACCTTCTGGCTCACTACTTGTCGTCGACTCATTATTGAATGTCTTAACTTCACTAATATCGATATACTGTACTAGATACACTAGCTACTTCTGTACAGAGAGAGGAAATCAGTCAGATATCACCAAAAAAAAAACATTCACAGGTCATCCAACCCAAACCCAAATCCCCCCTCCCCCCACCTTCCACTTTAAGACGTGGCAGGAGAGCATTTGACATTAAAATCTGATAACTTCCTTCCTCGACAACTCACACTACGTACATTTTGAATCTCATCAAATCAATACAGACTGCATCCACTTATTCTTGGTTATCCCGATATATTTGCTCGTCCTTCCTGCACTCGTACTATTGGTCTCTTGTTAGACATTCCGGAAGAAGCTTGTAGCGAAGCCAATCCCTTTCGTAGTCAAGGCTCCTGAGATTCGGGTAGCAAATATGTTCTCTTCGGTCAGTACTCCATAGCCATTCTCTACTGTTGATTCTTGACTTTCTTCACTCCTCTTATTTACTCCGGAATTGCCCCATTCTTAACAACTCACATCACGAGATTATGGAGACATATTCGTGATTTGTGAGATTTATGACTGATGTCCTCCTGTCATGGCGAGCATGGTAGTAGGTCTGCCAAGAGAAAACTTCAACGTCGCCATGCAAGATCTTACACTGCGTCATACATTCCTTCAGAACCTCAATCCGACTATTTCCATAGAGGTCATGTGGGAAATCTTCTTTTTGGCAGACAGAAAACAACAAAGACAGAGGAACTAATATATGTTCGTCGTAAACAGAAGAAACCATATTCAGCAGTTACCGTCGCTATCGAGCGTCTCACTAGTGAAGAAAACGAGGACGATGCCTATGGCGGTATTCCAGATTTGGTAGATGTTATCAAACTTCAAGCTACCGGTCCTAGAGAAGCCACTCGAGCTCTTCGAAAAAAGCTCAAATATGGTAACGTACAACGTCAGCTTCGAGCTTTGGAAATTTTGGATGGCCTTGTTCAGAATGCCGGCCCAAAGTTTGAACATGTTTTTGCCTCCGATGATACTTTCCTCGAACGTCTACGTGTCTGTGGTGTTTCAAGCACTTCGGACCCTGCAGTGAAAGCTAAGTGCAGGGAGCTATTTCGAGGCTGGGCAATTAAATATAAGAAAGTTTCTGGAATGGAAGACGTCGTCAATCTCCTTCATGTATGTATCATCTGGATGTTGTAATATCACTTACTAACGCACTTCGAGGCACTGCCTGATACAAGGAAGGTTGTCACGCAAGATAGATCGAAAGTTCTCCGTGAAACAGAGGAAAATCCCTTCCAGGATGACGAGATTGAAGAGCCATCTACACCTGTTTCTTCTAAACCAGGTCCCTCTAAAGTTGGACCTTCTCACTCAAGACAAAGCTCTTTAACAACTGCATCTGCTAGTACCAGAGAGCGGGCATCCTCAATTATGTCTGGATCTGCTAAGAAGGTCAAGAAAGATGATAAGAAGGACAAGAAGAAGAAACAGAAGCCTTTCAACCTAGAAGCCGAGAAAGAAGCAATGAAGGCTGCTATCGCGGAATCAACTGTTGCATCTACCAATCTCTTGAACGCATTGAGACATATCGATCGAGAGAAAGAGCGAATTTCTGAAAACAAAACAGCCTCGCAGTATTTTGATGCCTGTAAACTGCTACGAAGGAAGATTCTTCGATATGTAAGTTTGAAGTCAAGATCAGTGTGTCCAGTCGACCATACCAGTAGACTAGATGTAGACTCCAATGATCCAATTATATTGGAATGTTGAATCTCTCTGATTGTCAGACTGCAGTCCGCACTGTGGTACTACCTGGTTAATACATACTTGGATTTGCTAACCGTTTTCTCAGATCCAACATGTAGAGGCCGAGGAATGGCTTGGAGGTCTTCTTCACGCAAACGATGGATTGGTCAGTGCCTTAATGACGTTTGAACAATTGGATAGGTCGATAGACGCAGACAGTGACTCTGACGACGAAATGGCCGAACAAGCTCATCTCTTCAAAAGTATGTGTATTTATCCTCAAGATTACCTTCGATTTTCGAGAATAATTAAAACATTGAAATGTCGCATTTAAGCACGTACTAATACCATGCAGTGGCGGAAATCAATAATGCAGAACGTAAGGCAGGACGTAGAGATAGTGATTCAACAACACAACAATTACATGATCTTACACTCGGTACAGGCCCACTTACAGGCCCACATAGTCCAACTAAACCGGCTCATCGTCCTGCACCACCTACTCCCGTTCAAGCGACTCACCCGAGAGCACAGGAATCGGAGGACGAAGAAGATGAGGAGGATGAAAATGACCCGTTTGCTGATCGCAATGCTCTTGATTGAGCGTAGGTTTTGGATGCTTTGTTACCGCGGAAGACTACTATCTGGGGTGATGGATTGTGGTGCATTGGATTATGTGGATTTGTTGATTTGGGTTGGCAGTTTTGGAAGCAAATGGGAGTTGTTTTATTGGTAAATCATAGCATGGATGGAGGAATATCGTTTGAAGCGGTGCGGTGCTGTGCAGTGAGGTGTGAAGCTTGGCGGTGATGAACTGAGGCCGAAAGAGTCATGGATAATGAATGAATAGATGGGGAATAGGATAATCAATTGCGAAAGTGTACTAAAGGCATAGTTTAGGATCATGATAAAGCTTTACTACTCTGCAAATTGAATCTCTATCTTCGGTGACTGAAAGACTCACCAACAATTCTCAACGTCTGTGGAAAACTCTGGAGCTTTTGCATGAAGACTTTGGGATACACGGGGTGTATACTCACCAAGACTTCTGATTTCTCATCAAGAGAGACTATGGTAGTATACACTAGGTATACACTTCAAGAGGAAGCAATGGAATTTGATATTAATTGTTGTAGATGAAGTTGGAGTAAAATCTGCCAAGCGGGGTCGTGCTATTTGGGAGTTAATATCCAATAAATAGGATGTATAATGAACACGTTATGACTTTCAGTGGAGCATATACTATACTTCTCCCTTTCAGCTAATATTTAGATGAAGCAGCGATGTAGAATCTATTCTAATTTGTTGCCGTGTCTTTGAATAGGTTCCGAAACTAAATTTCTGGTTGCAGCTCATCCAGTGTACAAGTTCGACATGAGGAAAATGCGGTATGTTTTTTTTTTCATCGTTTGGGACTCACGACCAGCAATCTCTTCTGGGTTTTGATGAAAGAGCATACAGGACATTCATGCAAGAGATAAATTTATGATATCGACAGTAAAATGAGAATCGACCTCTCGATCATGTTCAGAGTTACGCATTTCTTGTTGAGCTTTCTCGTTTGCTGTCTATCTCATATTTCTAATTTCGTAATAACCAATGGTTTGGAGATTGGCTGGAATAATACTAATAGTATAGGTTTGCACATTTGACAACCCCGGCATGAGCTATGTTCATTTACTTCGTTCTTTGGCATCTTCCTCCCTCGAAGTTATTATGCTATACCTAGCCACAGAGATGTTTAAAAGAGTTATTATTCATGACTGTCAGACTCAAGCGAGCAGGAATTCTTTCGCACAGTGCCCCTTCACTGTCGAAACTTGATTCTAAAAAACTGCTTTTGTCATCTCTCTCTTCGTATGCTGAGCCCACTCATACTCATACTTAGATTCTGTCGCTTGAAAGGTTCATTCCGACCTATACCAAAAAAGAAAAGTGTGTTCTAGTGGTGTATTGGCATCCTCTTTCATACCTTTACATAATTGGGAATAGAAATGTGGTATTTCACACCCAAAGTACCGCGCTCTAAAGGCTACTGCCTAGATATCATTGTAGCAACTAAATATCTCAGACACTTCTACGCCAACAGCACCCTTGTCTATTTGATCCCGTGATGGTATTTCCAACCCCATCAATTGCTCTTCCCTCAATCAAACTTATTAAACGAACAAAGTTGGTTCCTGAGATCCATGATAGAGGAACAAGTGTACGTCACACTCATCCAGCCCTTTCTCCACCATGATACACAATGGGCACGGGACTTCCACCTAAGCCGGAACCCGGATAAGTTGTCCAATCAGATCTTACAGGGTTGTGGAAATACCTGGTCCTCCATGCATATAGGGTCAGCCTTATAGGTTGGACTTACGACTTGGGATGCCGTTCGAGCCTTTTTGAAGATAGGATATTCGCCGAGTAGGTAATCATGGCACAAGATTCCTCGGTTGGAAATGATTAAATACTTCGATGCTCGCGGCGAAGAATGAAGGTGGAATGTGTACAATTTTACTTGTATTCATTCCGAGGAACTTTGACAAACGAAACGTGTCAGATTTTAAGAACGATAATACGTAGATAACGATATCTGCAGGATTCCAAGAAAAAGAGTTCTGACATTACTTTTTGTATACTTATTCGTTTTGAGGTGTGGTGGGACCTGAGTGAACGCCTTTTTCGAGAAGTGACCTATCAACTGTTCCAAACCGAGTGAGCAACTCAACCGCATATAAACCAATATCCCTTCATTAGCAATCGGTAAACATGAAAAGATCACCACCATCATTGTCGTCGTCATCGGCATCAACAGGAAGAGAAATGGCATTGGACGATTACGAGAGTTTAAACTCTATCACCACGTTGGATACCCAAAGCAGCGATTCTTCCGATATCAGAGTTGCAGGGAGAGGAAATGGAAGGGAGATGGAGATGACAGAATTGACTCCTACATTTATAGGAAGAGAAAAGTCGCCTACTCCATCGATGTTGATGAGGAGAAGAACGGAGGAGGAGTCTTTGCGGAACGGGCAGACGGAAAGGAAAAGATTTGAGGAAGCGAGGAGCGGAAGTGTGAATAGAGGGAAGGGAGGGGAGAAGAAGGATGGAGTTAAGAGAAGACATTCGAGTAATGAACATGCTAATGTCTATACTGAGTAAGTTTTTCCAAAGGCTTTGGTGTTGTTGACATTCTCGGCTAGCATCTTGATAGTCAAACTTTCTGCAACAATAACTTCCACATTGCCATGTGCTGACTTGGAGTATTATAGGTGCGGAAGACATTCAGACGATTGGCTATTCGGAGGATTCTCCGTTACAGATGCAGTGAAGAAGATTTGGCACAAGGATGGAAAAGATTCGGGATGAACTTTGAAAGAGTGGGCGATTGAAGTAAAGAAACAACAGCACAAAGAGTTGCGACAATCGAAGGACCTACGTTGAAATGCTCCGTACATATATCAGAATTGAACAGCCAACATGTCGGCTTTGTTGAGGTGGAGGGAACCTCCGCGGCGTTTTTATTCTTGTCGAATTCCTATTAGGAAGAGATCTAGCTGGTGTTGGTAACGGGAGGTTGCTTTACCCCTCGTGTTGGGTTGGAGAAGATGTATACGTTGAGCACCAAGACAATCTGAGGAGGGTTTTGGTTCTGTCATATAGTTTATAATTCCAATTCGACAATTGGTCGATGATTTAAATCTCCATATATAATTCCCTAATTGATGTTTATTAATGCAATGAATTTTGGTGGAGTATCATAAATTTCACATGAACGCTAAACTTCCATTGATCATGACGCTAGACCCCAAGCCAATTGGCCCTAGGAAAAAAAGTTCAAAGCTCGAGGGGATCGAAATTTTGACTTCTAAGAATAATCGCAATTTTTCAGTGAATCAAGTCATCCTCTGCGCTCTACATTTTGAATTGGATTTTTTTAATGTTGAAATGCTCTAGGAATCTTTCAAGAGCTTTCATTTCAAAACCTTTACTATATAAATTTACCCCAATTCGATCCCATAACTTCTTCGCAATGACTCCATCAGCAGACCAAGGACCGGATCGCAAAAGAAAGCAGCATCAAGGCGGTCGAGCTCCTAAAAGACAAAAGGCTTATAAACCAAAGCCAGTCAAAGAGGGATCATCTGAAGAAGTTTTGATAGCAGATGTGCGAGCATTGTTTGAGGCGCAGAAAATCTCCAATGCTTCTCAGGTCCCAATCGAAAATGGAAATCCCGAGTCTGCGAAGGTCGAAAATGGAGCAGAACAAGAGGAATCAGCATCCGCTGAATCAGCGCCTGTTACGGCAGACATTCAATTAGAAGCAGCATTAACAGAGAGATTCACGGAGATCGAAGTCAAGGTCGTTGAGATATCATCCACAGGAGACGGACTTGCGCTTCACCCACCTACGAACAGAATATATGTTGTGCCGTTCAGTGTGCCAGGGGATATTGTAAAGGCGAAAGTCATTACACATTTTTCAAGAGACAATTACTCTTTAGCAGACTTTGTTTCCGTGGTTCAACCATCTCCTCTCCGAGATGATAGTCGAGTAAACTGCAAATACTTCAGCAAATGTTCCGGATGTCAATTTCAGATGTTAGATTATTCTGAGCAATTGAAACACAAGAAATCGATTGTTGAGAAGGCATACAAAAATTTCTCACAACTTCCATCGGAACTAGTACCGGCTATCTTGGATACCATTGGAAGTCCATTACAATATGAATATCGCACAAAGCTTACTCCACATTTCGATGGACCACCAGGTTATAGGAGTAGGTCAAATAGAAGGAGTGATACTAAAGCTGCTTTCGATAAGGTTCCAGAAATTGGATTTATGCAGAAAGGGAAAAGGGCAACATTGGACATTGAGGATTGTCCAATTGGAACAGACGCAGTAAGAATGGGAATGAAGCTTGAGAGAAAAAGAGTTGCAGAGGAACTCCATAAATACCAACGAGGAGCTACGATTTTATTACGAGAGAGTACCAAGAGGATTTACAAAGGCGATGCGGAATACCAAGAAGATATGGAAACACCACCTAACACCATTAAAGTCACAACTCCCGAGTATACTGATCTGAAAACTTGCATTACGGATAACAAAGGGGAATCGACAGAATACATTGACAAATTCCTTTTTACCAGTATTGCGGGATCTTTCTTCCAAAACAACAATTCCATTCTTCCCGTTTTCACCCAATACATTCGAGACCATGCTTTACCACCTCCAGGATCCTACTCCCCAGACCTACCAAAAATCCAATACTTAATCGATGCGTATTCCGGCTCCGGACTCTTCACCATTACACTCTCATCTCTCTTCAAATCCTCAACCGGAATAGATATCTCAGACGCTTCCATCATATCTGCTCGTCGCAATGCTGAACTCAATAATTTAGATGCATCAAGATGTAGCTTTATGGCAGCGGATGCACCAAAACTCTTCAAACAAGTCACTTATCCTAAAGATGAAACGGTGGTAGTCATTGATCCTCCAAGAAAAGGATGCGATGAGAGTTTCTTAAGTCAGTTATTGAAGTTTGGACCGAGAAGGGTGGTTTACGTTAGTTGTAATGTTCATACACAAGCGAGAGATGTGGGGGTATTGGTTAATGGAAGCGAGGAGGGAGTTAGATATGAGATTGAGAGCTTGAGGGGTTTCGACTTTTTCCCACAGACAGGGCATGTGGAGGGGGTGGCGGTGCTCAGCAGAGTTGATGGGGAAGTCAAGGGTGGAGATGCGGAGATGGTTGATGGCAAAGAGGAAGTGGCTAAAGAAGTACCGGCCGAGCCCGAACGAGCCAAGGAAGAACCGGTTTTGAATGAGGTCAAGATGTCAGAGTAAAAATTGAGTTCTCTAAATGGAATTTCGCCTATACCCTTACAAGGCTAGATCTTGATATTCGACTTCATTTTCAGAATATACTATCAACCAATCAAAATATTATCAAAAATTTATTTACTTCCCTGCTTGATTTCTTACTTGCTTGCCTGCCAAGCTGCTCAAACAACCTCCTTCCAATCCAAGTTCTTCAAGATATATCTCTAATCTCCCCGCATATATTGTGGAAACTCCACTCCACTCCGCCTCCACTCTGGCAATACTTCGTTACATCTACCTACCATCAGCCGATAGGAGGAATAATTGTTATCTTTTTTACTTCATGATATCTCGTACTGCATTTCTCTAAAATTCAAATTGGTGGGATCGTGGGATTGTCAGATCTTGGATCGTTACATTGCATGCATGGTCTGCTGAGTGGTGGATAGGTGAGAGGTGAGGGTGAGAGGAAAATACAGGATTTTATGGAGTATATGCATGCTCAAGAGATCGAGCTCGGGAGATTTCGTAACGGCAATGCGTATGTATCTTCTGGGCAGTGCTGTGCTTGGGCGTGTGGATATGGGGATGAGAGGGAGAGGGAGGGGTTGGGGTGGAGTGGGGATAGAGATGGGAAGGATAGGAATTTACCTGGAAGGTGGAAGGTAGAGATTGGAAATTGAAAGTTGGGGGTTACTCGTTGGGCTGGAGGGAATTGGAAACAGAACTTGAAAGTTGGTAATGTAATGTGGATCTGGAGGATGGTTGATATATGTATGAAGATAGCATCAGCTAGTTCATTGATTTGTTGGAAGTACCTCCGAAAATAGATTCATTACAATCATCTATTTGTTTGAATAACCCGAGTACTGGGGATTTTTAAATGAACAAAAGTCAAGGAAAGGATACAAAAGTGGAATGAAGGATGATGAGGAACCGGAGGGGTTGGAGCTGGCGATTTGCGGAGTGAACGGTGAGAGGGTAGAAGATAGGTGAAACCCCGAATGATGATCAATTTGCCATAATATAACCTAGAACTCTTTTTTCATGTGTGGGTATGAGTATAGATATTTTATGAAAATGCCATACCAAAGTTGAAGGACTGAACTGCGATTTGAGTGATGGAAAAACCAGACAACAAAATGGCAATCATGATTTCCCTTCTTTTCCGTCGCTCTACCTCGTCAAAACCCCTCTACTAAACCCTAACCCTCTGATCTCTTTCTCACACAGTGAGATCATTTCAAGATTACATATTTACTTACTCATCAATCTCCATTCCCATCATCAAACCTCAAACATGAACCTCCAAATTCAATTCAAACCCTAAACCCTAAATCTCAAACTCCCATGAAACACATCTTTTCTGCCATTCTGCCATATTCCCCCTCCCTATCCACTACATTGAATACTCTCTACCTACCCCAGTACATCCTCGTCTCGTACAAATACACACACAACCCGACATGCAATGCAGACATGCAAAAGTAATGCATTGCGCACGTCCTCCTTTCTCCCTCTTTCTATCCTTTTCCTTCCGCTTATATAGATGAAAGAATGAATGAGTGAGTGTACTACATACTATACACTGTATAATATGTAGTATGCATCCCGTAACATGCCGTGATATACATGTCGTGAGCCTCGCAACGTACGGGCAGAAAGGAAGGATGTTTATGTAGCATGTACTTACAATAGTCGTAAACTCCTAGTCTCGTAGCACCTACTTGCAATACTTCGCATTCAACTCGTAGAATTCACATATGTACATTACATAAAGTATGCGGATGGGTATTTTACGGGCAAATACTCGTGGGACTCACTCGGAGGGAATACTTACTGTACTCTGTGTTTACCTGGTGACTTGAATACAAATGCGAATGCGCGGTGCATGCAGCACGCAGTGGAATAGTGGAGTGAAGTGGAGGAATACATATATACAAGAGAGAAAATGCAGTGTAGACCCAGAAATATCCGTTTGTAACCTTTGCGTGCTATTCTTGAATTGTGTGCGGTGCGGATGAAGATGATGGGGAGGAAGATCATAGTGAGCATGGCGATCATAATGGGGGTGGCGAGAATTGATCACTGGATGGAAGCTTGGCTCTTTTAGGGGAGATTGAACTAGCTGGAATGGATGTGAAACTGGAAGATCTTTGGAAGGCTAGAAGTCGCGTACTCACTCCTTCAATGGTGATCATTGTTGTATTGAGTCATGAATTTTGATGATAGCTATGAGAAGGAAGGTCGAGTCTTTAAGTTACGCTGCATGCGTTGGATTTGGACATTTACAATAGCATGTAGCGTACAATTTGAAGCATCTAGTACCAGTCTTACCTCCTAGCTTTCCTCTGCCTACCAACCACCCATCAATACACTCAGCTCAGCATGCAAACTTTCTCAAATGTTTCTCTTTTCCATCCTCTGTACCTAAAGAGCTACACCCTGGCCCTTCCTTTGAACCCGCAAAACCACATAGCCCCTCACCTTGTGCAATGCCTCTTCTTCATCTATTACTTTCCCAACAGCAACTTTAGGAGCTTTCAAACTCTCGGGACAATATTCATGTATGTACTTTAACGTACAGTACAAACTCCGAAGTATGTACTTATGACATGTGCATATTCACGTATCGCCTAAACACATGTATGTATCATGTACTCTTACGCGGGAAGAAATTGGCACACGACATTCCTCCCAAGTAACTAAAACTAAGGTTAAAGTTACCTCCCCAAATGGTTCGCATTCATGGTGAAACACAGATGTACGAAGGGCCTAGTTCCTGCACTCAAGGTATCCACACTGTGGATCATTGGTACTCTATACATAATACCAGTCTACAATACTAGCAGCTTGGCTCGAGAACACACCTACATACATATATATACATGATCAAACTTCAACTTCCAAGTACTTGATATGAATATGCAAAGAAGAAAACTTTTCGCCTGTCTGCCCGCTCCTGCTGGGTCCTCAACCGTCAGCTTCGAGAAGCATGTGGAGATTAGGTAGTTCTGTCAAAAGGAGAGGGGTTTTCTTGAAAAATTTGTGCAAGTTTGGAAAGTGGTCGGTACATTGTGGAGTTGCTTGGAGGGGCAAGCGCGTGATACTGTACATATATTGTACATATACCTCTCAGGCTCGAGAGTGGATAACAACTTTGTAGCTCACACCCACGGGAATAATGAATAAGCTGGTACTGGAAGGTAGGTAGCTACGACATGATACATGCCCCTCATTCCTCTTACCAAACGGCAGGAAAAAAAGCACAAAAGTTCCATTCAAGGCAATGAGAACGATGGTAGATTAGTGGGATGAAAGGTTGGATGTACAACATATCTTGCAGTAGTTCTAAAAGCTTACTTCTCAAAACACACTACTTATGTAGAGAAGCCAACGCGGCTCAATTTTGCCCAGTCTACTTGTAATTTTGTAAGAGAAAGCTTGTGATTTTGTTATTTTCCTTAGTATCTGGACAATAAAAGCGCATGAACGAAGTACTACTCATGTTACGAATACTTCTGAATAATACTTTTATGCAGGTTTAATGTATGAAGGGTCGAGACTAAGAAATTTCGTCCGAACAACTTGAAAATATGAGGTCGGGGAGGAAGGAATAGGTTGCAATGCAAGTGGATAAGAAAAAACAGTAGATAAAAAAATGGCAGAATTCGTGCAGGGAGGGAAGAGTGGAGTAGAGGGGTAAAAAAAAGCTGACTGTGAATTTCAATTTATTACATTGGTACAACATATTAAATTATTTATACACCACAGGAATGGAATATCGCTCATTCAACTGTTATACTCAAAATAGATTGTTCTGATTTGTGGGTTAGGGTTTGGGAAGATGATAAGTGTGGTTTCGCTACATTACGCCTGTTGAGCTACAACATTTGCCAACTCTCTCTCGGCGAGGATAGTTGAGGCGATTACTCGAGTAGATAGATATCTTTTGATTTGAAGTTGAGATTGGAATTGAAATTGCCTCATGCCTCAACGTTCCAAACCCAACCCAGACGTTGTGATTTTGTGGTAATCACATACGTTGATGTTGTGGGAGTCAAGGTCAACTCGCCGACGTTGACGAATTCATATTTGGCGAAACAAATTCATCCGTTGTGTTGTGTGATATGAATGTGAGTCATTAGTTGTCGTTACAGTCTGTAGGTTATTGAGCTTAGCCACACGGAGTTTGTTGATGGAGGTGTGCCAGAATGTGTCACCTCAGAGGTGATAGGTGAAGATGTCACAAGTATCAAAATAGTATTGGATACTGAGGACTGAGGACTGGTGATGGTGATGAGATGAGATGACGATTAGTTGTACAACCCCAATTTGCCTTACCTAGGCAATCTTTAGACGGAGTGGAATGGACGCTCCGGGATTTGTGTGATGACAACTGGGGAATTTGGGAATTCTAATTCGAACCTTGGAAACCTATCATTGTGATAGCGACAGTATAACAACGTACTATTCGTGAGACCAAGCGGGCGATGCGACGGTGATGAAGTCCAATATGTGATAGGGCTTTAGATAAGATGAGATGAGATCCAACCATACGAACCAATCATTTTATTCACACATTCCCATAGATCACCCATAGATCACCCTAAAACTCCCTATCAAATCAAAACCACTTACTTATCTCGTACATGTTGGAATTTCACCTATCCCATCGATATGTACAGTAACATGTAACCCCAGAATTCCTACTCGGTACATCGCCGACGAATAAGAAAATTCGATATCCCAAATTCCCACCATCCATTCCATTCACACA
The DNA here is from genome assembly GCF_014898435.1 of Botrytis sinoallii. Lineage (NCBI taxonomy): Eukaryota > Fungi > Ascomycota > Leotiomycetes > Helotiales > Sclerotiniaceae > Botrytis > Botrytis sinoallii. Next base: position 193,303 of record NW_024066029.1, on the reverse strand, counting down.
TACGAACATTGGAAATAATCCCAAGACTTTTCTTCACCGTCACTTATTAACCCGACATCGACTCAGCATCAAGTTAATAACGTTACATTTGGTTCTTGGGCGCTGATGACTTTGCACAGTAAAGAATCCTACTGGGGGCAATTCTCGTAAAAGCCATGTATACGATTTGCTGATTGATGAGATTGAGAATGATTACTATTAGTTTACTAGGCAGAACTGTAATGTGTTGTACTCCCTCCTATTTTTGTCTTCCAGCTCGCCAACTCGCCAGCTCGCCAACTCGTCGCAGAGGAGCAGGAGGTATTCGTCTTCGGGAGCATTTCGGTATTGTAATACAAGGTTTTGAGTTTTTTGAGTTCATTCTACATTCCAAGCTTGGAAAAAGGATTCGATAGGGAAGACCTGAGTTTTATCGCGGGTTTCTTGTTCGTGGGGTTTCTTTACGAAATGTCTTACTTCCAAAAGTTGGAAATTCGTTCTAGAAGAAGTGGATGGAATGGATGAAGCGAAGAAATGTGGGTTATGTTAAGCTGACTCGAGCTGATAAATCCTTATCCGTTTCTTATCCGTATTTCTTATCCATGTCCTTGACCTCTTATCGTTGTTATCCCCATTGTCCTCGTTATCCTTCCTATCCTTCCTATCCTTCCTTTCCGTCATTGGCGCGGGAGATCACATTCACATCATCGGGTAAACCTAGGTAAGATCTACTTACATAACATACATTAGTACACATGTGTTTCCGTTGGTGATGTTGACTTGAACTCGGGCTTGCTTAGGACTCGAGAGTAGACAAATGAAACAAATAGACTCGAGTCTCGAGGTCAAAGATTATCACAAGATCTGCTTTCATGTGGTTGATCTGTTCTGGCCCCGCGATATACGGGGTAGATATGGGGGAACACTCCTCGAACGAATCTGAAACGACATATTCAAAGGCATGTGTTGTTTTCTTTTGATTCAGCCAGCAGACCTCTACGCATATCAAACCAAGCCTATTGTACACAGATACATACTATTTCTTGATCCGACCGTTTTGTGGCTAATGTGCGTATGGACCCTTAAAAACTTGGACCAAAATCAGGGAATGCACCGCGGAACAAGAAAAAATCTAATCCTTTAGAACTTGACAATTCCCCGAAAAGCTTCCGACGAGGTAAAACTTGAAATCAAGATCTGTGTATCAAAAATATTTGATGCTGTCAAAGTAGGGTATATTTGCGGAAATACGAGTCATATTCAAAACTTAGCAAAAGAAAAAAAAAAAAAAGAAATAGAAAAAAAGACGCTCGTTCGCACTCGTCAAAGCACATACCCGTAACCGGCCGGACCGTTCAATTTGCGGAGGCGAGGCACCGAACACCCTACGGTATCTGGCATATGTATGATGAAAGAGACGAAACGAGGATATTGAGGAGTCGAGACGGAACCCGGGTGATATATGAAAATGGGAAAGTGCAGGAAATATAATGAATTCAAATCTCACCGACTTCATTTACCTTGTTTCCGGCTGAGTTGAGATTTCATGCTGAAAGCGTTGACGACATCCATGCTTTGAGTTGTATTTTGAGTCTTGTCAGTTCTTGACTGATCTTAACCCAAGTCAGCTGGAAGATGATTCTCCGGCATTGAACTGTCACGTCAAATATCGAACTCTAAGACCCTGAAAATCCGCGATCAACGAAAATAGTCATCTATCGATACATATCAACACTATCAACACTATCAACACTATCAACACTATCAACACTATCAACACTATCAACACTATCAACACTATCAACACTATCAATACTCGAATACTAAAGCGGAAGGCTGACGGAGCGAAACCGCAGATTCGAGAAATAAGGTTGCAGTAAAGATACCAAATAGGAATTTGTGAACGGTAATCAAAGTTTTATGCAAGGTAGATCAATAAAAAACAGAGCGGTGAAAGACGTTGCTTGACGCGAGCAAGACGAATAGAGCACTTCCGATAGGTCTTGTACTCTTTGGCGTGGGGTAGCTACGCTGAAATGCTTCACCGTGTTACCTCTGAACTGTTGACCGAATGGAGATGAACGATCTAGGCAAATTATTCACTTTTGTTCCGGTAGGAGGATTTGGCGGTCAGGTCAATTAAATTTCTGAAGTACATAAGACCCAGTTGATTATCACCGATTGGGTTATATATTCTTGTCTAGACGATGTGTGATGGAAATATTCGTGATGAAGGGGTACTTATGAGAAGCGAGAATGGTTGGTGGATATATCTGTGCCCTCAACATAAAGGCCCCGTTGAGTACTACCGTTACCATAAGAATCAAGTACCCTTGTAGTTTAGTTCGTAACATGAATAAGGAAAAATTTAAAATGTTTCAAACTTTCAATTATTACTCCGTGGTTTTTTAGTTTAGGCTTCTCGTTGCCCAAACTCATGGCCAAAGTTCTAGTCCTCATCCATTTTGACATTTTCCCTTGCTTTTTTTCTTTGACATATACATGGTAATGAGAATGCCCATGAAATGCCCCATAGTGCCCACCAAAAGGCCCTTTCTTGAAGTTTCTTCCTTCATATGCCCCGCGCACATGCTTCCTTCCATCGAGTTTCTAGTTCGTGATCTGTGATCAGTAGCCATAATTATCAAAGTAATCTTATACACCTGGTAAGGCGAACCGAATATGTGTGCGCACCAACGAAACCGGTAAAATTATGGATATCCTGCTAAGCCTAAATCTAATTCCCCATTGCATATCTCCCCGTCCCCGTCTGTCCATGTCCAGAAGATTGTCAGAGTCAGTAGTCCAGCCCAGTCGTGCCCCATCCATCCATCATTTCTCAGTCACCGCCTTGAAAACTCTTATTTTCAGACGGGAAGAATACATGACACTGGCGAACTAAACAGGTAATCTCCTTGTTTGTTGCAACGTGTTTCTGCCTTCCGGAATTACTAAAAGCCACAGATCCATTTTGCCCCTACACCGCGCGTGGGGAACTAGGTTTCTTTCAATTTTTCTCCATGTTGCAAAAATTATGCGCAAGTGTTGTAAAAAAGTAAACAAGGATTAGAATGAAAACATGGCAGCCCACCGCTCCCCAAATGCAAGTAAAATGTTCGTTCGCGACTCAGGCCTGCTTCCGGAAGGGGTCTATCATATATGATTCATTCCAAAGGACGTACATACTTTTTTTTTTTTTTTTTCGTGTTTGACTACATATAATTTTATATGGCAACGCTACGCTGTACTTTGGTACCTACATATAATTATTATTATTTTCGACATATCCCAACGCATGCACCACAGCACAACGGAAAGGAATAAAGCAAACCTACCTGAGCTATATCCTGCATACACAACAAAAAAACAAAACGAACAAACAAAATTTGATATTAATATAACAACGGAATTCTCGTTTCATCCATCATCATTCTCGAATCCAGATTCAAAAAGTTATATTACTTGCTGATATCCGCCTCCCTCAAACCAACTATTTTCAGAATACAAACTTCAGTACCTCCACTACCAACAATAACAACTACTTACTCATTCTGACCTCATCAAATCTCATATCGTTACATCCGAAGCTCACTCATCATCCCTCGATTACCATCTACTACCACGTTTACCATCCCTCAAGCCTATTTCTCCAGACCCCGAGATACTCCGGACTATATTTATATATAAGCGGAGTTTGCCCGTTCGATCCATCATCCCTTCTTATAAATACTGGGGCTGAGTAAACTACCGAGTTGGCGAATTCTCTACGACTTTGACATTCATTATCGCATATCGATACGGTACTTTGCAGGGCTGACGCTAGACTTATCGTTACACTTCCAAAACGAGTCATTGCACACCAACAGTGTAACTCGATACCGAGATTCCTTTGGTGCAAATTACGAACGGGCTTTCAGGTGTTTAGGCTCCGAACTGACTCGGTCTGAGAATATCTAAGGAATATTTCCGTGAGGAGTACTTAGAGTGATTCATATTTATATCTCGAATCGACCCCGAATTTTTTTGATACTTCAGACTTAACTCTGAAACGATCAAGTTATTCAAATACACACAACTATACGAATACATAAATACAAATACAAACAACTCAAAATGTATTTCTCATACACACCATCTCCACCCTCAACAAGCTACAGCACCTCCTCCGCAATGGAAATTCCCTCCTCCTCCAGCTCGCGTCCACAATCTCCTTCATGTGCCTACCCATCCTGGCCTCGACGCTCCTCCATGAACTCCAGCGATTCCATCGATGCCCAAACCCAAAACTACTCATACACCTCCTCTGCATTCTCCGACGAAGAACTCTCATGTGGTCTCTACACTTCTGTCTTTGAAGAAGAAGATTGTTCACCGCTCGCCACACCCAATGTTCGTTCTCCATCTGGATCGATGTGCGAACCTCAATACGTAGTTGTCGACAACGCAGCACTCATGAGAGAGTTAATCGCACAACACGCTGCTGAGAAGGCAAAGAAGAGAGAAAAGGCAGCTGAGAAGAGCAAGAAGAAGCATGGATCTTCTTCCAGAAAGTCAAGACACAGCTCTGGTGCACACTCAAGCAAACACATGACACCCATCTCCGAAGTTGGTGAATGAAAGACTTGTTTGAATATGTTCTTAGGATAGGATCTCTTTTTTGGTAAGTTCCCTATCTGCCAACCTTTGATATCAAAAGTTTAGAATACAGTAACTAACCAGTATGAATAGATCAGAATACTTTATACCCAATAGATAGATACACTAGATAGATATCATCAGTTTCAACAGGCGACTTTCGAAACGAACAGATTATAGAAGGAACGATAGAGGCAACTCCATGTCATCACTACTGAGCTGCAACTTGCGCGCTGCTCATCTCGTCAACTCAAACGACTATCGAGATTTGGATGCGATGGAGATTGGATAGGAAATGGATTGGAATATGATGCGATACCCTGATGGGTGTTCGCTTGGGATATAGCAAATATGCATGGATAGGATAGGATAGGGCATCTCTTCACCGGGAAGATCGATGATGGAATCAGGGATAGGGCGCATAGCGATGATGGTGAAATCAGACACCTCAAGCATGCATTGGACTTGCTTATGAAACAGACATGGCATGGGATTGTCGGCGGGACTGGCTTGGATGGACTCTGATTTTGGGACGGCACGTGTGTGCATTCTTGGAATGATATGGAACGCATGGATAGGATGGATTTCTTTTGTTTATTGATGATTGATGATTGATGATGAATATACCCCAGGAAGAGTCGAAGGATAGGAAAGGAGGGAGAAGTCGTTAAGCATTCGCTTAAGTTGTTAGTGTATTGGGGATGCTAGTTAGTTTAGTTGTAGATCACTATGATCTCTTGTTGGAATGAATTGAATTCTACTCTCAAAACTTGAATTTACTTTTTCTATCTCGTGCTTTGAATTTTTGCGATGCTTGTGGTATTACTTGTCATACATATATGATGTTGAGTTGATAGCTTGGTGTTGGTAGAGTCTTTTACGTGAGGGATGTGATGAGAAGTCATGTATATCTGAAGTGTTTACGTCAAGATTCATCGTGTTACTCCACTGTTCTACTGAAAGTAGCACGAGATATCAAGAGATACCAACACAGATCAGCTAGACCAAATAGCTGAAATCACTTCGAAGCTGAACAGGTATCGTATACATCAAAACACAGCTGTTGATCCGCCACCCTATTCAGCTAGCAACTGCTTGTTCAATCCAATCTCTAACATCTATCACAAAAGAGTAGAAGTTGCAAATCTTGCTTCCAATCCTACCTTTCGAAGGAAGAGATCAACTTTTCAGAATTGAAGTGACGCTCCGCTAGGCCACTGCCGTGGAGGCCTTTTCGCTTCGCTCTAGTTTAATACACTGAGCAGGCTTTCAGATCTTCGATATCAAGTTGGTTGTTATTATTTAATTCTAGGTATATATATATATGTGTGTGTATTGGCTTGTGTGTGCGAGTAAAAAAACGTGATGCCATGTCTCTGAGGTGGTGGATACTGATGGAACAGTTGGAGGAACTCTCTAGATATAGGAAAGGAATCTGTTCAACACCCAAGTTATGTATGATTTACATGCTGTCTTGCTTTTAAATGCATTAAAAGTTGAAGTCTTGAGTAATCTTCTCGGGCCGAAAGCCACGAAGTAGGTATTTTGCTATTAGGAATTGCGATGGAACATGGTCATTTCAAATTGAATTTTAATTGTTCGATATCTAGATAGGTAGGTTTCTTGCGCCGTTCTCTTACTTCTCTTACATTCTCCTGTATCAATATAGAGGTAACATTTTTCTCTTTATTCTAGGTGGTTATAATCCAAATTGATCTCCTCAAGTCTCAAGATAGCATAAATGAGAATCTGAAATTGTAAGTAGACTTACTGATTAGCGAAATCTCGACACCGAGATCTCTTCTTGAACACTTGAGCAATCATTTACTAGTGGAATATTGTTTAGACTTTGATGTCTCACTGTCGCGTTCTATGATACAAACAAGCACGCACCCCTTACTGTCGCAACGGCAAGACATGAAACCACGCATGATCTACTCAGGATCTTATGTGGTAATGGCTGGAGGACAAATGTCGGACTTGTGTTACGCAAGATGAAAATAAGATGGAGGAGCAAATGAGAACCAGAAGAGGATCGAGATATAATTTCCTACTTTAGATCTATAATTTTGACGGAATGTTGGAATGTATAGTATCAAATCACATCTTCAGATCTCAACGCGCCAAAGGAATGAAAGATGGATTTCTGGAACTGGAAATCATGCGAATAGGAGAGACTTAGTACCAATCCATTTCCCGAGGGTGGTGTGGAGAACTACTATTCAGGTACGATTACTTGTGTGTGTGGAGAACAACGCTTGCACTACTGCATCTTTTACTTTAAGTAGCTTCATTCACTGGATAAAACATACTTAATGGATCGAACCGACGGATTGGTAAATTTAGCCTGGATGAAATGCAGTGTGCGATGAATTTGGAATTGAACGAGACAGGGGAAGAAAAGAGGGTGTGATGAATTATTAGGAACGAGGAAAACAAGGTGTGGCTGCAACGTTGCTGAAGGTTTTGGATTTGAAGATCTTGGGGGCGGGTTGTCAACTTAAATGAAATGAAGGATGAAGGGATGAATATCGAGATGAAGAAATGAGTCTTATTCTTACTTGCCGTGCCGCATGATACTTTAGAAATATAAGGATTTGGCGATACACGAGTTGGTGGCAGTGTTAGTTAATTCTTGCGCTTTTCTATACCGAGAATTAGCGTTCTTAGTCGGATCCCATCCGAAGCGTTGAAGATTATGAGCTGTATATGTGCCTCAATTGTACAGTTCGTTTCGTACGTGCTGTTCTATTGTAAGCTTTGATTCTTGAGGATTCTGATACGAAAGCCTGTGCAACCTATTGCTGGCAAGAATTGGTGAGTAGGACTGGTTATAAGTAAGGTTAGCTGCGTCACCAAAATCGGTGTCACCATAAGGAAAATGACGGAGCAGCTTAGAAAGAATCTCGGGAGTCGTTAAGGAACTAGACCTTCTCCACTCCCGCGGGTATCTTTCCCCGTAGACTAAGCAATGATATTGAGTCTTGACAAGCTGGGATAACACAAACGATGCCAAGTATCGGACTGTCCCCGATATCAATGGATGAATCGGAATTCGACGTGGTCTGGCTCAAATACATATATCCATCACTTCTGTGATTCTATCACCAAATACTTACCAGTAGGAAGCAGTGCCTTAGGTTGAGTATGCAGTTGAATGCTGGGCAGGGCGAAGGCTTGATTTGATCAGACCTGTTGACCGGTACTTTGAACTTGATCCGAAATCGCTTTCGAGTAACTACCTAGGTAACTATTAATTGAAAACCTAGGCTTACAATTTATGCGTGTACGCTTCTTTATAGAGATATGACATGGTTAAGATTCCTAATTGCTATTCCTACATGTTTCATACTGTACAAATATATCATCATACATCAGAAGAGGCGGTACATATCGTTTCGTACCGTTTCGACCTGTTCTTCGACCAGTGGGGGCTAGAATTAGATATGATACGGTGCATGCAATACGGAAAATCCTCTCTCCGCAGTAAATGTAGGTCAGATATGTGGTCCTATCGTACATATATACATAACAGTACAGTAGCCGCAGTGTAGTGCAGGAAAATGTACTGTGCCTTTTTCTGCGGCGAAGGACATCTATATTATACAGTGCATGTTGAGCTCTTGTAAGAATTACATTACACAGTAGGTAAGGTAGGATAGGATGTATACATTACATTGAAAGATTGATTTTTGTGGTCCTCATTGACGATAATTTGATAATAGGAATTCTCGATATCGACTTGGCGAGAGTAGTGAGGAAGGGGATGGTACAGGAGTAGCGATAATGATAGGAGGGCATTTCATGGAAAATTAGGGGAACATGTAGAGATGGTTCTTCAATCACACTTGGGCACCCGCGTGAAATGTCTCAACAGCATTCTAAGAGGTAGAAAATGATATCGCATACTTCCCCGATAGTTAGATTAGCTAGACTCTTTAAAATGTAAAAGAACCTATAAATATTCGGAGGAAAAGTTTTCACATCACAAATGTCTTAATATGGACATAGCAAATCATATACGAAATCAAGCACAATCCCGTCACTCCTCATGCAACCATTATTCGTGGAATGAATACGACATGATAAAAGACTTTCATCCAGACGGAAGGATGCAAGCTGTTATACTTTCAAGCCATCACCTTTTCCCTTGGATACTCATTTCATTTGTGTGTGATATGGGATGGGATAGGGACGGGGGTGGATCTGTTATCGGACTCGGATATGCTCAGAGTTTCCTTCCTCTAGATTAACCAGCAGCAAGCAACAACATCGCTAGGTTTGCACGGATTTAGGAGAGATCTTTTACAGTTCTCACGTACTACCTACCCGAGCTACCCTCTTACCCGAGTTAGATTTTCTCCAAATCCTTTATTTCCCCCCCCCAAATACAGGAAGGATTCTTCAAAGCAGGGGAATGGGAAACTCGGAAGGTGCTGAATCCATGTTCGTTCGCGCAATTGCAATCAAAATCTGGCCACGGACGATGATCTTTCCGTTGGTTTTATTTCGGCTCCTACTGAGTTTGGACCAGAGATTGACCATAGATAGATAGATCAGAGATGAGGATGGTGAATGGATGGACGTAAGGATGGACGGACGGATGAAAAATACCTGGAGAGCCGGTATGTATAGCTTTGATCGAATTCGGAAGATTGACACGATGCAAACTGCAAGTAACGAGAATTGGATGATATTCCGTGTGAGTAGCTTGAGTGAATAGACTTCAGATACTACCTACCTACCGAGCTACCTGGGATATAATCGTACATAGGCTCAAATGTAAAGTCGGAATGAAAATCATTGAGAGACGATATGTCGCCGAGGAGTATAACGAATACAGCGAACTGTTATTGAATTCTTCAATAAAATTTCTTCTTTAAGTTCTTTCGTGGTTGTACGAAACATGCCATGGGAACAATACCTTTGTTGGCGCCTCGAGTAGATAGATATGACCTGACGGAAATCGGAATTGATAACAATGAATTGTTCATATTTAGACATGTGGAATTTAGTGGGACTCGTCTGATCCTCTCATCTTTTCAATTCTCTTTCAATTGTCTTCTTTAAATCTTTTTTCTAGTCATTAGTTACTCAATTCATGTACAATACCAAGGTACGAGTAGTCATTTAAAAGTTATACAAAGCCGCCATTCAACCATCCATATCATCTCAACGACTCGATGGTCAAAAAAACGCCGTGCCAACCATGTACCGTTGCCCATTGATATGGCGATTACCTTCTCTGATAGGATCAACTCTGGGTGATGAATGGCATTCATCTTGCATCTCGTACATATCGCTAAGAATAATCCCGTACTGCTTTGACCAGTAATGGCGCTTACGTGCCTTGAGATGAGAGAAGCGTGGAGCATCGTGGAGCAAAAACACAAGGATCAGATACAAGGGCCCATCCGATGCTAATGGTGTTAGTGGAATGGTGGAATTGTAGAATGAAACTAATTGAACGAATAGAATCATCAGATTCAACTATTTTCACCAATTTAACCAATCAACCTTGAATCTTTCAAAATCTAATATCACCAAAATCACCAATATCACTTCTCATCAGGGCAATCACTCGAATCAAGACATGAGTTCAACCATTCCTCATCTCATCACCTTGTACAACACAACATGAGCAACATGAATCTGTGTCTAACTATCTCGGAAGATCTTTCTTTCATAGGGTACCTATTCGATGTTGGGTACATATCACAGAAATTAAGAATATCCACCCGTAGATATCATCTCGTCCAGTACATATTCAAGAATCATGTACACCTAAGAATAACTTTGATACGTGACTGCCTAGTACTTATCTAGTACAAGGCCCTTTCATGTCTCTTTCTCACAGCCTCTCTTGGAATAGAGGTACTATACACTATATACTAATCATGATTCGTCTTACTGCTTTCCAATAGATGTATACGGCGTGTACCAGGTATTGTTACTATGCCGAGATATTCCATTTTCAACGCAACTCGAAGAGTCAGGTGAGGGTACATTGCACCAAAATGTCAACCCGAGTATCCAATTAATGATCGACCAGGCATGTTAACGTTGAATCTTCCCCTCTCTTTTGATTACCCCATTGTAAGGTTACCAATTACTTCCAATCATCTTCAAAAGACGGTATACTGTTCCCAGTCATCAAATCTCGTACTATCTCTATTCCGGGTCCTTCATATCAAACCTAATTCTTTTTCTAGTCTGAATTTCTGACATCTGAATGAATGCAAAATACATGACCCACTTGCTGTGACCAAGAATACAGTATGTGGTCACCATCACAATCATCACATCTTGCCCCCCTCTATCAATACGTTTCCCAGAAAGGTAAATCAAGTAACGCATGTCAGCAGCCTCGAAAAGGGTCGCAAAAGCCCTGACAGAATGCATAACGATTTGACAGGGTATAAATGGATTGAAATACAAGCCCGAGCACCATCCATCCATTGAAGGGGGCGTCAACCCTTGAATAGCATGCTAGAAGCTTATTTACTAGGGTTTGCTTTAAGCGGTATGTAGACGGTATAGTGGCTTGTCTATCTTGACTTCTTACTTGGTGCTAGACACATGAGCCGGACCGCGACCGCATCACTTTCCACACCACATTCTGTATCCCATGGTTCGGCTGGACATGCGTATCGAACAAATTCGCAGGTGCCAATTTCTAATTTGGTCTCCGCATTATCCACTGATAGCTCAAAGAATCTTTGATTAGCCGCTCTGTCCCATCGTGCCCTATAAACCTTACAACGCTCTCGGACTTAGTAACGAAAGCTATTAACCACCAAAAAAGCCATATACGGTTATTGTGCTCATTTTCCAGGTTCAATTTGTCTCCAGTCTTTTTTATCTTTTCATATAGCGTGTAGTGATCTTTTGCTGCTTTCTCTGGTACCCATACAAGCGCCATATCTGCCGTCTTGCGATTCGGTTGGCTCCAGGCATGAGACGAGGATCTTTTTAGTGCTATTGATGTCTTGTAGTCTGCTTTCGTACCACTTCAACTCACTTCAACTTACTTTGGAACATATTCTCCTCATTCCAGTTGTACATTCAACGTTCTTGACCTTTTCCTTCTCGACCATTGCACAAAGAATATTAGAACGAATCCCCGGAACACAACCACGCATCACAGTTGTTCACGGCGACACTGCAGAACGCATCCATTGATTCGGTAGCCAGAGTTACCCACTGCTATTCTTTACCGCCCGCCATACAGAATATCCCATGGGACAACCGATATAGAATCGGGCGTGGATAGTGATCAGCCCTCTGTACTGCAGAAAGCACAACAGCGAGGAAGAACGGCAAGAGGCCTGAGTTCCAGCTGATATATCTGTAAGTGACATTCCCTATTATTAAAAGTAGAAGAAGCATTGGACTCCCAAGTTTGTCGAGTCTTCATGTGTTCATGTAGTCAACCTTTGGACAGAAAAATCCTCATGCAGCGGTCCGACTAACTATTCCGATGCTCCATCCACAGGTATTGAAGTTATCACCACCATGTCTGTCGCAAGGACCCGGTCGATATCAATGAGATCCAGCCACTCATCCAAAGGTACTGGAGCCACATTGGCCGAAGTCAGTATGCCTCCAATCGCCGTACCTCGCGATTTTGAGCCGTGTGCTGCGACAGCATCGATGTTCTTATATGTGCAAGGAAATTCGGTTGTTTGCGCTCATCACGATACCCTTAAGATCGAAAGACGGTTTTCGAGACACACAGAAGAAATACAATTGTTAGCGGTGGATAATATTAGTGAAAGAGGAGCTGGAAGATTAGTAGTGAGTTACGATGCTGGCCAAACTGCAATTGTATGGGATTGCATGACGGGAGACGAAATTGCCCGATTCGCGAGTTACGAAAATCTTACAGTGGCAGCTTGGATGCGCAACGGAAATGTTGCATTTGGTGCGTATGGCGGGGTAATGGAGGTCTGGGCTTTGTTGCTGATGAATTTCATACAGGAAATGCTCAAGGAAATGTTATTCTTTTTGAACCGACCACATCAGAGCATATATCCTCAAGAACTTTAGATCAAATTCCAATTACAGCTTTGGCACCAGCAGCAGATTGTAGGACATATGCTATTGGGTATGTAAAATTCCAGCGATACATTTTTGGGGCATTTTCGCTGATTCAGTCACAGATTTTCAAATGGATCTCTATTGATTGCAGCATTGCAACCAAGATTCATAATTCTTCACAACTTGACAACCTCAAGAGGGCCATCTCCGATCGTCACACTATCGTGGCATGCATCATCGTCACGCCAGAAGTCGGACATGTTAGCATCTCAAACGAATGACGGCGATCTACGGGTTTGGAGTATTGCAAAATCACCCACTAGCAATGACACAGCCAAAGTAGTCCGGGTATTGAAACGATCCGATAATTTTCAAACCGGTCCTAATTGGCTGGGCTGGTCAAAAAATGGTCGTATCATTCAGTTTTCCGAAGGGTAAGTAAACCTAGTGCTCTCCCCTTATTTGTCCCCCACATTGCATAAGGCCATGGGCGCGCGCTTAGCAACAACCACTTACACAAGGTGTGATACAGGGAAACATCGTCATGGGACGTTCGAACGAAACAGGTCACTTTCGAGAAAGTTCCGACATTGGACATTGTGAAAGGTCTAGCTGTTTATGGACCTGGAGCAACCCTCTTCACACTGGGACCGAATAATACGGCACAGCAATTTGATCTTAATTCTCCACCGCAAATGGTGGCAAACGTTCAACATCCAGCCAATTTGTTGCCACCTTCTCCCCCTGTTTCTATCGAAGAGCAGAAACAACAGGCCGCTCAAGCGGTCGCAGCTGAAGTTTCAGCTGTACCAATAAATATCGACATCTCCGAAAGTGACTCCGATCGGATGTCACCGCTGGCTAGAATTGCTAGACGTGGTGATGAAATCGAACAGCAATTACGTGTAGAGGCCATGGAGCCTGACCGCTCCGAAACATTATCGCCTGTGTCATCAAGAAGTCGCACGTCAAATTCTACTAGGTCATCCGCAGATTCAAGGCCACATAATACTCGGCATCATGGAAAACATTCTTCAGGCTTATCGGCTATATCACGTGGAGGCATGAGTGAAGCAACAACCATGTCATTTGGCTCGTCGATCCACACTGGTACTGCTCGAGAACCTTCTGTTCTATCAAGTAGAGACTCGTATGCTCATAGTAATACCAGCTCAGCACGATCATATCGTTCTCGACAACGTGGATCTCGGCTAAGACAAGAAGTACTCCGTAGTCCCGATGAGTCAGGAAGTCATGTCGTGGAGCTATTCAAGTATACCAAATATAGGTTAAGTGATATTCCCTACCGTCAGCCACAAGTCTCAGAAAGTGCACATCTAACAAACGATGATCTTCGAATCCAAATGCTCAGTACAATATTTGGATGGGATGGAGAAGTCGAAGGGTTGATTCGTGATGAGATGAACAGAGCACCAATGGGATCAACTCATAGAGTTCTTCTTGCTAAATGGATTGGCGATCTTGAGCTGGATATCATGGCTACAACCTCCGAATCAATGACTTCTTCAGACTGGATGCTTCTCGCTCTAAGTGGAATTGGAGGACAAGCTTCGCAAACCAAAGTCGCTAGAGCTTATGTTCAACGACTTCTAGAAAAGGGAGATGTTCACACTGCTGCTACAATCATGATCGGTATGGGTGATCAAAATGATGCAATCGAGATATACGTCTCCCACAAACGTTTTATGGAAGCATTAATTTTGACGAGTCATGTTTTTCCATCGGACTGGTCTCGACAAGCAGCATTGATCCGAAAATGGGGTGAGTGGGCTGTTCAGCACGGTCAACAGCAATTGGCTATTCGATGCTTTTCCTGTACAGCATCTGAGTCGTCAGAGCCTTGGACATCACCATCTGCTCGAGCTGCAACTTTCACCAATATTCATAGCCAAAGTATTCCCGAATTATTAAGCCCTCCTTTGTCGCCTCCTAGCCATAGAGGTCCACAGCGCAGTATTGCGAAGACATCGGCATTGAAACTAATCACTGCGTTCGGAGATAAACAACAGAAGTCAAAGTTCTTTGGTGTTGATAATGATAAGACACCAATTGGTCCTGGCCCAACACCAATCGAGGAATCTGCTATTTCTCCAGGTGGTGATACAGCACATACTGCTTTCTTGAGACCAGGTAATCGTAGCGCATATCATACACCAGCCTCTGCACGAACGGCAACACCTGGTGGTTTCTCACGTCGACGTCTTCCATCCATTGGTGAAACACCTAACGATGTCATACCTCGTGTCAGGTTAGAGCCATTGAATCCGTCAACGCCTGGTGATTCTGGTTCAGACCGGGAGCGAGTTGGCCAATACGCTCGTGATGCTGAGGCGGAACCATTACAACTAAGCTCGGCAACATATACTCCCATTACAAAGAACAGACCTACGACACCCATGACCCAAAAGAAGATTGCCAATCCATTGCCATCACCATCGCCAGATACATTTACTTTAAAGAAGCAAGACGATCGTACGAGGAATGGATCACGACATCGTAAGCCAGATGGACTACAGATCCAGTGGCCACCGATGGAATCCATAATCACAGGCGATTACATGTCATCTCCAGAACCAACTGTGTCATCCCGCCACGATCATCGGACTAACCGCTCAATTGGCGACCCTTTGAGCTCTGCTGCTCTATCATCAGCCGCTTCCGTTTCGGCCTCAAGTAATGCCAGAAGCCCTTTAAACAGCGAAAGAAGTTTTAGAACAACAAGCCCAGTGTTGCACGGCAGAAGCATTGACCAATACATCAATAGCTTGGATACAGCCACGTATCATAAGAAACAACAAGGGAGTCGGCAAGCTAGCCGAGATCGAAGCGGAAGAGCTCGCAGCAGTAGCCGAAGGCCAAAGGCTCGGGAAACTTCGGAAGACAGAGGAAGAAATATCGTCCAATACATCAAACCTGCAAAGCGTTCGCCAACCTCGCCCATTCCAATGTCGCCTGAAGATCTGAGAGATCTTGGCGCCGCAATCTCAGATAGTGAAGTCATGATCCAGGACAAGCAGTTCAGAACGGACAGTCGAACCGGATTCAAATCATCAAGACAAGCAAGCCGAGTCCGAAAACAATCTCCTGAGCCACGCAAAACATCTAGCCGTCAAACAAGTCGCAACTCCAGTCGCCGACCAGCCAGTCCTGATACTAGACTAAGCGGTCGAGATGCCCGAGGCCGAAGCGCAGGACGTTCTGGATCAGCAGTTCGCTCCCCTTCTTCTCCGTTGCCATTTTCTCCTCAAGCAAAATTCTACCAGGAAGATGAGGTTGCTGATTTTGAGGACTTGAGGGCGGCAAAGGCAGCTCAACTTGCATTCAGATTGAGGAGCAGTAGCCGTATCAGAGAGCGTGGTACAAGTGCTGTTCGAGGGTCTTCACCAAATGGAAGACGTCGTGAGAGATCTACAAGTCGAAGACCCTTGGAAGGTCAAAGATCGCCATACCTAACTCGAGATGGTACTGAGTCTCAATCTCACTTACGAACACAATCAGAGTCAGTACAAAAGGCCTCTGGACAGCAAAAGATGGATCCCAAAGATGAGCGAGCATTAAAGCGAGAACTGGCTGCACGAGAGCTTGAAGAAAGACGTAAATCTTTAGCTCAAAGGCCATTGGCGCCACCCATCATTCACCCAGGAGAATTAAGCGGCTTGTCACCACTAGCTTATCGTCCTTCTACCAATTTCTCCGAACAAGGATCAGCGGCGTCGTATTCGCCCCCCAAAGCAAGTCCTCAAGCCCCTAGAAGCCAACAGACTACACCAAACAATACTTCTCCAAACAGCGGTTTTGGTTCAGCTCCAGAGTCATCCGTGCAGATTGGTTTACCAGCAACCCCAAGGGCTATGCGTCATCCTAAGTATGATCCCGAAGGTAATGGTGCAGATCGTATTCCACAAGTTCCTCAAATTCCGAACAGATATGATACGGGTCCATCACAAGCAGCAGCAACATTGAGCGCAGCAGTTTTCAACAGTTCATCTGATAGCCTGCATGATACCTTTGGACCTCTTCCGAAAACTGTTTACCAGGCATCTCAACCACCTCGCCGTATGCCACCTCGATCTGCCTCAGCTCCGATCCCAGAAGAAAATTTCTACAAGCCAAATGTGATCCCAGCAGGTCTACCACTACATCCCGCATTTCAAGCCGCAATTCCATCCAGTTCTTCAAGACGTACACCCGATACCAGAGAAAGAATGTCACCCACTCAATCTTCTCGTAGACAAGTCTCCGGAGATCCCCATGGTGAGAGCGGAAGTAGAAGTGGAAGTCCGGTTTACGCAAGTGGACCTGTGAATGTGTTGACTGGAATCGACGAAACTATCGAGGCCAATCAAGCAATGCCTATGCGCCATCCAAACCATGATCTGATTCCTCCACCACCCCCACCCCCACCAGCTCCTCCTCTTCTTCCGCAACTACAGCATTTGGCTCTGCCCCCACCACCACCACCCGCTCCATTGTATAGACCAAATGCAAACACCAACTCCATGGTGTCGGGTGTATCATCAGGCTCTGGTATCTCTGGCGTCTCTTCCGGTTCCGGCGTCATCGAAATAGTAATGGACGACGAACCAATTCCCATGATTCCCAAGAGCAAAACTCCCACCATCTTATCCTCATCAACAATGAACTCTGGTTCCATAATGGAACCACCTCCGATTCCACCCACCCTCGAACGTCGCCGCACATCATCTGTCTCCCACATATACACACATAATCGCGGTCGTTCAGAGACGGACAACTCACTGTCGAACCGATTTTCACGAGCCGCAGAACGTTTGAGAAGCGCTAGCCGTGGTAGGAATAATTCGAGTCCTATTGTTGATAAGGGAGTTACAAAAAGTCCAACCGAGAACGGTGGGAGTCCATATGAAAGTATTCCTCCTCCAACTTGGTCTGTACCACCCCCACTTAGTAGGAGTGTTACAACTACTCCTTCGAGTGGTATGCAGATGGAGAGACATCCTATGGAAGTGCGAGCTGCGTATCAAGGGACTATGGAAGGTGGAATGATTTGATCATCTCTATTTCTTTCGCATCGTGTGGCGTTTTTATTCTGCTTTCGTTTATATTCTTCCTCGGATGTTGAAATTGCTTCAATTTTTTCATCTTCGAATCTCGATACCCTTTCTATTATTTCTTCAACGACGACTTTCATTCCTTCTGATTTCAAACGCAAACAAACGCATAACGGCCTCTATTTAACATTCTCATAACATTAATTTGATGAACGAAAAGGTGGGCTGGATTGGAAAATTATTCACATAACATTCTTGACTGTCATTTACAAACAAGAAAAACAAGATTACATAAGAAGCAGAAAGACAAAAATTGGCTCAGGCTTATGATGATATTATGAGTCTTTATAGTAGATGCGACAGGCTCTACTGATTTGATGGATATTCGTGGTGCTTTTTTGTTGATGAGAAAGAGAAATTTGTTCATAATATTGTATATCTACTTCTGAACTATCCTTGAATACATATTTACTTTTGCAAACTTATGATTTCTTCATTTGCGTTTTTTTTGCAGTTGTTTGGTGCTGGCATGGTATGATGCTTCCTAGCCCCCCCTTTTGGCACTTGAAATTATATTCAGTCTTTTTTCTGCCAGGAGTGGAGGGCTAAGTACCACACTGTTCCATTGATTTGGAATCGAGGAATTGAGAGGGCACAATGAACAGATTGAGGAGAGTTCAAAGAAATGATACGGGGCTTGAAGAAGAGTAAAATGAAGGCAAGACAGCATAGACACCAGGGCAAAAAAAAAGATGAAACATTGAGGAATAAGGACAAGAATTTGAAAGCACAATACCTAAAGTAGCTTGATACGAGGCAAGAAAAGGATAAGATATAAGTATAAGCATAAGCTTGGAAGTGGAAAACGAAGATTACAGGAGGAAGAGAATGCGGTTAAACAAATGGGCGTGTCTTTCTTATACTTCTTGCCTCACGGCTGGTTCATCGTTTGTTTTTGTCTTTTCTCTGAGGCTGAGTAGGAGATAATCTTTGATTCGAGGCTTTATTTAGATTTGCTAGATTTGAACTTGAAAGTAGCGATTGGGATATGGGACATGAATTGGCAATTTAATGATGAATATTACTTTCACCTGTAATGTTCTTTGCGACGTGATGGAAAGTGGCTTAATGTGGTGGTGGTGATGTTGACGACTGAGACGTATGTGCTGCGATAACTTCGTGAGGTATACTGGAGGGAGCCTTGAAGTATTTATGTAGTTAATCTTTTCTGATTTCAACGGGTTACGAGACGATATGTGGACAATCGACTTCTTGAGAGAAGTTTTGACAGAGTACGTTTCTACCACTTGAGATCACTCGTGGCCCCGCGCACGAAACTACGTGCGCCGATGAATATCTGAGTACTAGAGGTTATATATAGAACAGTATTTCCAATTCAAAGAAGAACAAAATTCCGTATGGCCTGACTACCAGTATCATCAGATGGCTGTGTAGTATTCAACTTTGAATATTAATTAGAACGGCATGCTAATAAAGATTGTGTATAAACTTTCCAGGATGAAGTCAACGAAACCCCCCTCCAAGACCCCTGCAGGATCGATCACGTGACTCTCAAAAAAGTGTCCGAGCGATTAATTTTCTCACCAAATGAATCTCGAACTGAATCTCGAAATCCAGGAATTGGGCTCCGAAAAGACGTGCAGTGAACCTGCAACACCCAAAGCACCTCACAATGAGTGTCTCCCGCCCAGCGCGATGTCTCTTCAACGCGCCTCTCCCCTCCCTCCGACCACTCACCCGACGACAAAATTTCCACGCCTCGACTCCCCTCCCCGCACGACGTCGTGCCCGTTTTGCTAGCATAAAACAGTCGGAGCTCGATGCTGCTCCCGCGAAGGAACTTTACCCTGGATATAGCGATAAAGAGAAAGCTTTGTTAGGGAAACGATATACCCCAGAGCAAATTGCTGCTATTGAGGCTGCGGAGGAATCGGTCGATGCAGATGATCTGAAAAGTCATGGAGTGATACGGACTGATTTGGGGAGGTTGAAATATATGGATGATTTGAGTATGACGCAGCCGGTAATCGACAAGAAGATCATGGATTATCGAATTGACCCAAATTGGACGCTGGATCAGGATAAGATCGGAGACGAATTCGTGGCGTACATGGATAAAGTTATGGAGGAGAATACTGAGGATATAGATCCTGAGGATCCAGAGTGGGAAAAGAAACACAGGCCGAATAGATTGGATTCGCTGAAGGCGCTGCAGAAGGAAATGGGCGATCCAAGCACTTTTGCGATTGCCCCGCAGGTTCCTGGAGATTTTACAAAGGACCCGGGTCAGGCTGCGGAGATAGCGAGGGAGGTGGATGAGGAAGATGAGGACAATCTTGATCCTAGGGATCCCGATGGAATTTACACGAAACTGCGCCACCAGACTGGACTCACCATGAACGAAATCTTCGAACTTGACACCAAAATCCTGGTCAGTCACCGAGTTGTCAATCAAACTCGTCTGGGTAAAATCGACAGTATGTACGTATTGGCAATTGCAGGAAATGGAAGAGGTAGATTAGGTATAGGAGAGGCAAAGGGTCAGGAACCGGAAGATACGAATAATAATGCAAAGATTGCGGCTATTAAGAATATGCAACCAGTTCCGAGATATGAGGAACGAACGATTTATGGAGATGTCGAAGGGAAGGTTAGTGCGGTCGAAGTTAAGCTTATGGCAAGACCTCCAGGTATGTTTCAAATATTATATCGCTCTGCTCACATCGAGTTTCTGGCAATGCGGGGCAAGAAGAGGAGCTAATTCATTCTTAACTTATAGGATTCGGTCTCCGATGTCAAAAACTTATCTTTGATATGGCAAAGGCAGTAGGGATTCATGACCTGGCAGCGAAAGTACCACGCTCGAGAAACAAGATGAATACTGTCAAAGCCACCTACCAAGCATTAATGAAACAACGGATACCGGATGAGATTGCCAGGGGAAGAGGAAAGAAACTTGTGGATGTGAGGAAGGTATACTATGGAGGAAAGGTATAAGGGGTATACGATGGGCGGATACATTGAAACAAAAGAGAGGAAATATGTACATGTATATTACATATTGTATGAGTACTACAAGATGGATGCGGAAAATGAATGTGCATTTGCATGGACTGGCGTAATGCTGGGAATGAGCACAAAAGCATATGGAAAAGCAAACATGGCATGAATTCATGATATTGCATTGGGGAAAAGATCTTAGATAAGAAAAGATTTTGATATGCAAGTTGCATTACACATGTTATGTGTGGGTATCTTAGTCCAGAACTCCTAAACAACAGATGAAGCAATTCCTCCCTTTCGAGTTTCTATCTGACAACTGTAATTCGTGATATCTCGTAATGATAGACTCTGCCATGCCATCAACGGTGTAAACCTTGCCGCCATAGGCTGATCTGAAACTCCAATCATGCCCACCTACCCTCTGTCATGTCCTATTCTACCTCTCCATGACACATCCCATTTCCCACAAATCGAGCCGCCTCAACACATTTCTTGAAAGTATCGGAGCTTAAGTTGGTGTGTCCTAGTCGAAATTCCACAGTGGTCAAGAGAAATACTTCCCACTCCCTTATCAAATGAGTGTGAATATCCGGCCTCTAAATCATGCAGTCGTACAGAAAGCAACTCCCTCCAAGCGATATCCACCATTCCTAACACTTTATTCATAATCTCCCTCCTCACTCCCCTCCACTCCACCATCATCATTCCTCTCCTCACTAATCTGCTGCTGCAGCACAATACTATAAACACTCGCTTTCAACAACGTAAAAACCAAACTTGTTTTCCGCTCCAACTGGCGCAGATTATCGAGAATATAGGCCGTGGGATTATTAGACATAGTTTCGAGAGTGTGCGCAAGCTGTTCAGGGCGCTGGTAAGCTTTGTGAACCTTGTTGTAGAATTGTGATTGAGAGAGGGAAGGAGGGGAAAGGGGAAAGATGAAGAGCGAATAGGGGAGAGGAGGAGAAACAAACAGTCTTCATATTCTCTGCCAAGCGCTCATACTCATCCAATAAATCTTGCTCTGTAGGTGAAAGATCCTCATTTGTAGGAAGAGGGATATTGGATGCGTCTGTCTCCATGGTTGCGACTGTCTTTTCAATTGTAATTCAGTTGCGATTGTAACCTGTGTTTAGCAATCTTTGGTTGTGAGAGTTACAATCGATTTGGCGATATCTAACAGATGTGCAGGCTAAAACTTTCGTAAATGGATGTGGTTTGGGAAATGATCACGTTTTGAGTTGATGTCGCGTCGTAAAGTTCAACGATTGTCAACCCCGCAATTACAACGGTCACGTGAAGAAGAGACTCAGACCGCGCGTTGGGTAAGGAACAGCTCGAAGGCACCTAGGCTCACCGGGAGATGTGCACTGTGATACATCCCTTCATGGCCTTCATGTATCTTGACCAAGAATTAGCGACATGGAGTTGACGTCGCATTACTTGTTAGATCAGAGAATATCACACAACAACGGTCAATTGTGCAACAATTTAATCAATTTTCATCGACTACATCTCAATCTACGTAACTTGAGACGTCTTGTTTCGCAATGATCGCTTCATTCATTCTCCCAAAACTCCACTTGCTCTTCAATATATGTATAGTTTTCACTCCTTCAAAAGCTCTATCTTTTCAACCACTTGTCTAACTCCCTACGATCCTCCTGGTCCTCCCAACAAAGCGAATCTTCGGACAATGCTTGGACCTATCTCATCATACTCTGTTTGATATTAGCATAACATACTCAACAGACAGGAGAACAAAAAGTATAACTTACCTGCTTTGGTGTGACAATAAGATCTGAACTCAGGGGTCTGACCCAAAAGACTACCACCGAACCATGGACCATGTCGTTGTCTCTTATGGGAAATGACTTGAACTTCCAAACCTCCACTTCTTGCGCCACCACTTCGTGCTTCGCTGGCTCTAATTCTGTCATCTACTAAATGTTTGATATCACGTTGCAACCTGCGACCAAAATCTTTGTATAATGTACTTCCTCCAGACAAGACAATATTCTTGTACAGTCCACGACGAACATCAATAGGCGAAGATTGAATGACGCCGTCGACCACTGTTGGAAGTGGAGTCAAGAAATCGGAGGAGTGAATTTCTGGGTTGAAGAAGATTTCTGGTGCAAGGAACCTTTCGTAACCAACATCAACAGTTACTTGACGCCCGCCGGGCTGTGTAACGGTATGCTTCTCGAATCTCGTAGGGTCGCGGTCGAAACGACCAAATTCCTTGACAATATCTGGGCAGACGTAACAATATTTTTCTTTAATTTCGCCGGCAGTCTTCAATGAGGAGTCCGGTTCGCCTCTATCTCGAAGTAAGGATTGAATGAAATATGTAATGTCTCGACCAGCGATAGGAATTGATTTAATTGATGATCCAATAACGTATCCTTCCGCAACAGGAATTACGTGTGTTACACCGTCTCCAGAATCAATTACGGTTCCAGTCAAGGATCGATCAGAAACTTTGGATGAAGTCCACGACGCAGCCAATGCGAGTACAGCTTGGACGGCAATGTATAGACCAGCACAATTAAAGGATTCGAACATAATTTCGGCAGTATTCTCGCGGTTCTCGGGTGGATTGAGTGGCTGGGAAATATCGGTAAGTGGAAATTTCATACGGACTTGAGAAACGAGCACATACAGGTTCCGTTAACAGAAAGTAATGATCTTCTGGCTCAACGCGGAGATATTTGAATATCGAATTGGACCAGAATCTTTCCATGTGATCCTGCAGATTTAATGTTAGCCACCTCGCCTTAACCATAGCCTTTGACCTCCTTACCCAGTTGTCAATTTGTCCGTGACGAATCGGATAGTTTATGCCATAACCTGCAATGATCAGAACGTGTTTCAATTCCATATATTCTATAGTTTATTCGCACCTGGTCCACTTGCGGCTGCTAATGCCTCGTCTCCGATAAAGAAGTCCAAATCTTCAGTTCCACGTTTCATTGATAGATGACCTCCTGGCCCAGCACCACCTGTAAGATATGAAGGCTTGTTGGCAACTGCAGGACGTCCAGATCCAGAGCCTGCACTAGCTCCTGCGGCATTTTTGGTCGCTATGGCGGTAGGGAAGACGAAGGAGGGAGAATCGTTTCCAGCGAAACCTATAATTGAGGCATTATTAGTTGTGTGCCTATCTTCTCAGAAGAAGAGAACAAACCAAGCTTGGAGTAACCGGTACCGCTATCGTTAAAGTATCAGTAATTGTACAAATAGATAACATCCCTTTCCTCGGGACACGGGGATATAGAATGCCTTGTGGGGATCTCGAACGTACTTGTCCATGACAACGGCCGGAGTGTGAGAAGCCATATTGAAATAAAGCTGCGCAATGCAGACCCAGAAGTGATGAGAAAGTTATGCGACAGCTTCAGAGATTGTAAATAACTTGTGCTGATAATTAACAGCTTGTATTGACCGTTGGCGTTTGAATCTAAGCTTCAAGATGACGACCCATACCTAGTGTAGGCGGTGCGGACCTAAACGAACTAACCCCACCAGTGCCAGCGACAGCCAGTCAAGTACGGTCAAAATGCGGATCACGTGCACGCAGTATAAAATTGATATTCCTGACTTCACTCTGGTCACATTGCTCTTCCTCATGGTATGAGAAGATAATTGAATAACCAAGGAGGATGGGGAAAGAAATATGAATTAAATTCTCTTGGGAGAAGGAAGAGATTTTGTCCGGTGAATTGAGGATCTTTTGAGTAAATGAGATCATTTTCATTATCATTATCATTATCCTTTAACTTTATAAGTGAACAGCTCTTTCCCTTTTCATCTCCAACCTCACTGCCTGTTCAATCTTACTATGTAATAGTGTACTAGGTACACATCTCAATGTCAACAAGACATATTTCTCTACTCTACATCCTAAGATTTCTTCCTCCTCAACTCTAAACATTACCACCGCGTCCATCATTTCTTTCTTTTACGGAATCGCACAGTCAATCTCTTTCACGCACGCATTCACATACACTCGTTTTCTAAGCATACTTTGTAAAGCTTTACCTAAATTATTGTTTGAATCTCAAACGTCTCAGCCGTTCTCTTGTATCTCTGATATTGAGTCTACTGTCCGAATATATCTTCGAGGTTAACCGAAGTCTCCTGTGACAGAAAAGCTTTCGGTTCCTGTATAGTCAAGGGCAGTCATTGCAATCAGAGATATTTCTATGGTATATCCCATAATGAGCTGTATCTATGACAATTAATGGCTGACTGATGTATAGTTCCAATAGCCAAATTGTTTTTGATATAAATTGCCACCTCGACAGAAACAGAGTTGGAGAAAACACCATCTTAGACGGCCCTCATCAAATATCGTTCTCGCCATCCTGTCCTATCCTTCAAGTTCGTCAACTGGAAACTAGATATCATTGCGAAAACCATAGGAACACGTTGTTACTCACGTATCGGTTCTCTCAACTGCAAGTTCCTGCTAGTGTCCCGTCCTCCCTGACACAACCTTCGAGTATCAATATACTCATATTCACTTGAATATAAACGTTTCACCTTTACCCCTCACTTGAGAGACTTCATGTCTGAACTCGCGCAACGATCCACTCCTCTACCTCAGCAATCTCTATTCGCTAACAAAATTGACATTGCGCGAGAGCGTTTTTGTCAACTTCGTCGCGAACTCTCTAATCTTTCCAATCCACTTCGCAAGTTTCAAAGATATAACATCGAAATTATCCCGTCCCCATTCTTAGATCGTGAAGGTCCATGGTCAGGATCCCCACCATTACTGGCCCCAACTCCTCTTTACCAAAACATGCAGACCAATAGGATGCCTGCCATGAGTTTTGATCCAATAATGGATGGATCAGCGGACACCAGAAGACCTCGTCTAGCACAACCTCAACCCTGTGTATCTGCGATATTCGTACACGCTGGTGCAGGTTATCACAGCACTACGAATGAACACATTCATTTGGGAGCTTGTAATGAGTAGGCTGACTGAACCAAGAATTGAAGCCTCGAAAGTTTACTTGAGGCGTGTGAAACTTTGCTGACTCTGATTTAGTGCTGCTCGCGCAGCAATGCGAATCCTCAAAGCCGGTGGTTCAGCCGTTGATGCAGTCGAAGCTGCGATCAAGGTTCTTGAAGATAAGGAAATCACCAACGCCGGATACGGTAGTAACTTATCAATCGAAGGTATAGTTGAGTGTGACGCAACAGTGGTAGATCATTTGGGTAGAAGTGGTGCCTGTGGTGCAACTGCTCGTAAGTCAATTGCCATTTTGCCACGTCAATCCATTGACCAACACCTTGCTCCCAGAAATCAAGAACCCTGTCAGTTTGGCAAGATTGATTTTAGAAGCTTCAAGTAGACCATTATCTTTACGAAGAGTCCCACCCAACCTTCTTGTCGGGCAAGGAGCGACGGATTTTGCATGGGAGCATGGAATACCAGTTGTACCACATGATATGATGTGCTCTAAGAATGCGCGCGAAAGATATATTCGTTGGCGTGATGATTTACGTCGTGCCGAGGGACAAGGTCGTATGACACCATCAAGTACTAACAGCAGTCAAGCTGCTGATGACGAGGCTGCCGCTCGGGAATACGAAGAACGTGTAAGAGCAAAACAGCGTCGGGACCACACCAACGCGCTTATGAATGGTACATGGAATGAAGGGCAACCTGATTCTCCTTCAACAACATCCCCAGGTCGAGCATGCCCTCAGGAATCTGGTCCATACTCTCCACGTCCTGGTACTCCTCCGAGCCGCGGATATTTTCAGATGAATGCGCCAGGCCGAGGAGCTTCTCGCTCTCCAGTAGGAACAACTCCCGCGAAACGAGCACGACTAGCAGCACTCAGTGATGGCAGTCCGGGGCGTGTTCAATCTCTTCTATCTCCAAGTGTTACTACCAGTGGTGTGTCCAGCGAGCCAGGTATATCTGCAAGTACTGCTCCATCCACAATCGATAGGCCATCTAGTACAGATGGTCATCTCTCTCCAACAGACCAGGAAAAGGTTATTGAAATGCATTCTGCTTCACTGGATCTAGCCCAAGAAGGAACAATCGAGTGCCCACATGAGTCTACTCCAGAACCTCTTACTCCCAAGAAGGCTGACGTGGACTTAATTACTGATACCGTTGGAGCTATCGCCATCGATATGTATGGCCGTATTGCTGCAGCATCTTCATCTGGCGGAATTGGGATGAAACATCGTGGCCGGGTTGGACCTGCAGCTCTTGTAGGTATTGGTACAGCCGTGGTTCCTTGCGACGAGAGAGATGAAGATCAAGTATCAGTTGCCGCAGTTACCAGTGGCACAGGAGAGCATATGGCGACTACCATGGCTTCGCAAAAATGTGCAGACAGACTCTACCACAACACCAGACGAGCTCGTGGTGGCCAGGATATGGAAGCTAATGAAGACGAAGCCATGGAGTCATTTGTTCAAGCAGATTTTATGGGCCATCCTGGTGTCAGTGGAAGTAACTCAGCAGGCGCAATCGGTGTTATGGCGGTCAAAAAGACACAGTATGGATATTTCCTTCACTTCGCTCATAACACCGACTCATTTGCCTTGGCATCTTATGCTTCAAACGAAAAAGATGCCAAGTGTGTTATGTCTCGTCTTGGAGATCATGGAAATGTTGTTAGAGGAGGTCGAAAGGTTAAGATCGACAAAGAATGACTTCCAGCGGCACGCCTCGCGCGAATTACCAACCTTCTACTCTAAGGTGTCGAGTTTGGTACATGCGTGTGGCTACTTGGTTCATCGATCCCTTATCATTTTTACTGGCGTTGTTTTGGAGAGGATGCATTATTGCTTACGGAGAAAGGGGCCTTATGATTTTTATGATTATGACCAACAAAATAGGTAGCGTTGAAGAATGGAATCGAAGGAACAGGATGGGGAGGAACCATTGCTAAAATGAACGAAACATCATATTACCGTTAACCTAGAAGCACTTTCCGCTTGGAAATCAGATGGGTTGTGATAGGAGGGAATGGGAAAGATGGATAGAGATGATAGTATTGCTTATGCTTTATTGCTACGCCGTCAACAGGCGATATTTGATAACCTAATAGAACCTAAAGTTACTCTTGACTTTAAGTGAGATATGCTGCAATAAAATTCAAGTGTGATGGTGTTCTGGATATTTGTGTGTAAATTTTGATAATTTTATAAATGAGCTCGCTCATGCTTTTGCTCATGTGATATGACATTATTTTATAAACCACAAATACAGTTCATTCTCTGAATCTTTTCATCCTCCTCACTTAACTGCAACTTTAAACAGTATTCTGGGAACTATTGGACAATATATCACACCACCGTTTTCCCACGCCGTTGTTCCATCAATTTAAACTTCATGTTGTGTTCCTTGGGCACACATTTGATGCAAAAATCCAGGATGATCATCTTTTATCTTCCTTACGCTGATATCCCCAAAACTTCAGGCTTGCCGTCCCCGTGCCACTATGTGCAATTTCCAGCCCCTACTCTCTCAGATTCCCTGGAACAACGATCCTAGATTCGACCGAGTGACCAAAGTGGAGAATCTCCACGGCCGTCCTGTTCATGTAAGTGCCCGTCTATTTGATTGATGATCACACCGCTAGGTAGCTCAAATATTTACTCCCCTGGCGCAGGAGTACCCCTGGCACTACCCGTTTCAACACCCGTACCATTAATCTTGCGCTTCTTCTTCTTTTTGCGTGGAACAACGGCAGGTTTAGCACCATAATTTCCGAGGGAGAGGTGCGTGGAACATGTTAGACAGATGGCGCCTTCGGGGGGCGAGCAGAAGACTAAATTGGAGAGAGAGAGATTAGTCGGATTCTTTGTATTGATAAAAGGGAGAAGGGAGGGGGAGATATACTGCTCAAACATATACTGCATACGAAACCCACATCCACCACCTTCCTATGACAAAAGCACGCAGCTCTGAAATCTACCACTTCCTGCGTTGGCGCTATTAAATCTTTTCGACTTGTTTGATCGGGCAAGAACGCCATCATTAGATATTGTAATAATCCTTGTGGATTTTTCAAATGCATATATATCCCCCTAGTAGTATCACTAGCTTGTTGTAGAAATACAGTGTCACCCGCGAGTTTCAATATATCGATTGGAATCCGCATGCGCTGTGCAGCGAATGTGGTGTTCATGATTGGGATATATTGATGTGCGAGATCACCAGACACTGAGAGAACGAGAATTCGCGATTGCAACCCGGTGGTAGAATCGGAGGGGGTGACATCGGAGGTAGTGGGTTTAGAGTCAGCAGCTGAGACATCGCTGTAGGCTGATAGTTGTTTATTTATATATGAGAGGGCGAGGGTGAGGGCACCGGCCATTTGGGTGGTGGTTGTAGTAGATACTTCTTGCTCGGTTGTACTATCTATCAAATTTCGTACAGAGTTTAGGAGGGTATTCTCGATGAGTGCGAATTGTCTGTATTTATTTGCGTCATCTGGCGGGCCGTGGGTAGTCGAGCCTCCCATTTCTGTATCTTCGGACGCAGAAGGCGGCGCTGGGTAAAGCCATACTGCACGATGACAATGGCTAGCTATTATGGCTACTTGATTGGCATTGTTGACAGCGAGATGTGCGTTTACGAAAACGAGGAGATTGGCTATCGCTTTCGAGAGAGGAAGAGTCGATGAGAGAATTTCCCACGCGTGCGGATTGGTATCTAGGATGATGACGAGGCATGAAGGAGAAGGACCTGTTTCTGTATTAAGATGACATGCAATTGCCGCAATGATTATTTGATCATACCTTTGACGCCTCCTGTGAAATGATCTGTACCATCTATACCATCCATGGTGAAAGCCTTGCAGGCATGACAGCCTGATAGGTTCGAAGTTCAAAGGATCTATCCGTTTTTCCGACTTTATATGTGACTTGCGTTTCTACTACAGCCCAAGAGGTTAATTCCCTTTCCTAGATGCTCAGAAAGTCCGTATGATCGCGATTGATATTAATTTCCCTAAAGGCTGAGAGAATTGATGGAATTATGAGCAAGGCTAGATGATCTTCATCCAGGGTATAATGCGGAATGCGGGTACGGTCACCCTTGCTGTCGCCTGATCATGTGACGCGACCGTTTATCTTCGGTACTTACTCAGAAATGTGGGGCTGTTAAGCTTGTGGTTTCACAAGGGAGGGAGGGGCATTTGCTCGTACTTCGTATAATTTGGAGCTTTCCCCTCATCTTCATCTTGATCTTCCCATTCATGATTTCGTTTCCATCAGACTTTAATTATATTTGATACTTCTTCATCATGTCGAACTCATTTGATCAATCCTTCGAAAGAAGAGGCACTGATCCAAGTGTTCCTCATGCTACAACCGCCGCAAACGATTCCCTTGAAGACCAAACACTTCTCTTACTTGCCCGTTTGACAGAAGGTGGACAAGAAGATGAGGATACTTGCAAGGAATTGAACACTCTCACCAAAATTCTTACTGATGATTCCAACGAAGAAACAAGATCGAAGGAGCCACACAAACCTCTTTTCCAATTGATCGATCAAGATATCCTAGAAACTATCTTGGGTTATCTTGATATGAGACAGTCTCCTTCGGTCCGAGGTCACGCGACTTTGACCACTTCTGCATACCTCAAAGTTTCGGAACAACAAGGTGTTGACTATCTTTCTCATTTCTTCTACGATCGAGTTGGCAAAGGCACATATGACGATCTGATTCTTGCCTTCTCTGTTGCAGCATCGATATTTCCTGTGGTTCCAGAAGTCATTTCCTCATTTTTCCTAAGTGAAGGTTTCATTCCTAGCCTTGGTACCTTAATGAAGAGGAAATGGAAAAGTCGAAAGGTTGAACAGGCTGCTCTAGAGTTGCTTAGTGCTGCTTGTATGAACACCCCTTGCCGAGAAGCCATCCAGAAGCATTGTACGAAATGGCTCGAAGAGATCGTCAATAATACTCCACCCACAATTTCTGAAATTTCTACAACACCTATCGATAGCAATGCAGAAGACGGCTCTATACAACAGCGAATACATTCCGAGCAAGTGAGGAATCTCGCAGCTGTTGTCTTGGCCAAGATTCAGGTACGCTTCTTATGATTTTACCTGCATTATCCATTTACATACTTTCATATCTAACGTATTCCCTCTTCAACCAATTGTTCTGACTGACCGCAGAAGTGAAGGCTATCCCTTCAGCACCAACTGCTGAATCTGGGGAAGGAGAAATTTCTGGAAGTACAACTATTGAAGACCTTTCAGACATGTTTAAAAACATGCTTTCTACAGACACATCTCAACAAAGTTCGATTGAAGGTCTCGCTTATGCGTCGCTGCAATCAAAAGTTAAGGAGAAGCTTGCTTCAGATAAGAAGTTTCTGGCCAATCTTGTCAAAACTATGAAGGACGCTCCGCCCAAATCACCGGCAACTTATGGATCTCTCACTATTTTGGCCAATCTTACAGCATACCAACCTCCCTTGACAGAAGAACAAAAAAAGCTAGGCCAATTGAAAGCTTATGCTAATGCATCAAAATCCTCCCTCAAACCAGATCCTCTCAACGACGATGATCACGTTACGAAGAGATGTCAAAATGTATTCGACGCTGGTGTTATACCTGTTCTCGTCACCCATAGTCAGCATGGATCGATAGCATCTCTCACACTCGTCACAGCAATCATTTTCTCACTTTCCAAGATAACTAAAATTCGAGGACAAATGGCCCAACAAGGTGCAATCAAGCTCTTATTACACGCGGATTCTGTTTTTCCCTCGGATAATATACCGGCTCGAAGAACCACAGCTCATGCCCTTGCCCGCATTCTCATATCCAACAATCCACAACATGTATTTGGCGGCACCAATCCTTTATCACTTGTCTCAGCTATTAACCCTCTTCTTCTTCTTCTGGAGGATGACCCAACAGTTGAACACCGCGATCTCCTACCTGTCTTCGAAGCTCTCCTGGCCTTAACAAATCTCGCTTCTACGGATGATTCAGCTCGTAACCCTATCATTCGACTTGCTTGGTCTCAAATTGAAGAATTGCTTCTTTCCAATAATACTATGGTAACTCGTGCAACAGTAGAGCTTATCTGTAACCTCATGCAATCGCCAGAAGGCGTTGCCAAATTCGCAGACGGCAGTAAACAAGCTTCACAGCGTACAC
Organism: Botrytis sinoallii; assembly: GCF_014898435.1. Lineage (NCBI taxonomy): Eukaryota > Fungi > Ascomycota > Leotiomycetes > Helotiales > Sclerotiniaceae > Botrytis > Botrytis sinoallii. The sequence continues at coordinate 161,406 of NW_024066029.1, read as the reverse complement.
ATATCCTCTTGGCCTTAACGGATGCCGATGATTTCGCCACCCGAAGAGCAGCAGGTGGAGCATTAGCAAGTCTCACGGAATGGGATACTGCCGTAACAGCTATCCTTGACAGAGAAAGAGGAGTCAACCTTCTTCTAGCTCTGTGCACAGAAGAAGAAGAGGAAATTAGACATAGAGGCGCAGTTTGCATTCTTAATATACTGACGGCACCGAATAAAGCTGGAGAAAAGGGAAGGGAAATGGTGAAGGAGAATGCGGGATTGGAATGTCTGAAAGAATGTTTGAAGAAGTCGAGGAGTCAGCAGGTTCTAGAAATAACCGTGGAGGCGTTGAAGAAACTCATAGGTGATGGGGAAGAGGCGAAGCTGTTGGAGGGCTGAGTACGTAGGTATTTGCGGGTAGTATCATACGATAGCAGAATATCAAACAATCTCTAAACATCCATATACCTGGAATAGATTGCATTCATGATTGGTCATTTGTGAAAGTCCTGAAGATTTTCTAAAACGTAAATACTTCCAAAATCACACACATTTACTCATCATAAATACCTAGGTCTTTTAATCGTCTCTGAGATTTCATTCCATTCCTGAACTTCCAATTTTTCATCGCACAAGGAGGAGTTGTATGCTGAACTCAATCTCAATCCCAACTCATATGCCACGGAAGACAACACGGTCCCAAGATACTAGATATGCATACATAAAACATCTACTAGCTGATATGGTAGTTGTCCTTCCAAAATAGAAAACGCGATTCCCAATCACGAAATCATGCTTTCATACCTTATCTTCTTATCTGATGTCTACTCCGAGGATGACCCGGACTCGCTCCACACAAACTACCAATCACACTGTCGATAATTCTTACACCATATATCTAATTAAAACTTGCGATTTTTTCTCGACTGTAATGGTCATAAGGTTAAGGCGAGCTCACGTTCCCTCTTCCTTCTCTCCAAATTCTTCAATCTAACGATTGAAGGCCACCAACAGTGCCCAGTCCGAACACCACGGTGGCAACCCACTCGTGCAGGAAACACACGATGCTGCGGTTGTCCTAAGCAATGAAGATGATTTCTTGAGGGAGGTCTCACTCTGCAGAGAGCTCTTCACCGTGGGGTGGCGGTGCAGGATTACATTCGTTGTGTGGTTTGGAGTGTGGAAGAGGATTGAGTTTCAACTTTTGCCTTTTTATCGTTCTCTTTGGTTTTTGGGATTTTTCGGGAGTGTTAACTAATGTACAGGAATTCACAATGGATTGATTTGCTCATGTCATTTTAGGAATATTTGAAGCTATCGCGAGATCGGCCCACTTTTATGTTTTGGCCCATGTGAAGCTTCTTCCCTAAGCGATACATACAGATTGCAATTCGCAACTTATTAGATAGACGATTAAATTCGTACACATATTGTATTTGATCGTTATTATGCAATCTTTCGGCCACACATCATATTCTCTCTTTCCTCACCGGACGTGTCACAATCATCACATTGATATACTTGATCAGCAATTGTGAAAGGTGACCATCACTGACTCTACTTAGAAAAGAAAACACAGTCATGATATCGGTTGCACTTCAGCTTGTTTATATCATAGTGCAATTGAATTATTCCTCTCAATGAAATCGCTCGAGTTCACTTGTTGCACCTTGTCATACAAAACATTTAGGAGACATTGCATATATAGTGGGCATTAAGAAGTACAACTCTAATTAACATGAATCACTCTCGCTCTACCGGAAATTCCATGCTCTCATGATAAACACCCTCTTGATATTGATAATCCGCCAAAATAAACTCCTTGTTCAGCTCTCCGTCTCATCCCAGACCGTGTGCCATCTTCTTGACTCACAATTCATCATCATCCGGATCCGGAGGCACTGGCATACAAGATGACTCCATTTCTACCCATCGCACAGCAGCTTTCGGAGCAACATCTGTTGGTGGCGGTGGCGGTCCCACAATCTCCCAATCTATCAAACTATCTTGTTCGCGCATCATTTGGCTTCGGGACATGAGTTGTGACGAACGAATCAGAGAGTAAGGGGCGGGCGTTGAAGAGGGGTGGTGTGACTCTTGTTCACCCTCTTCTTCTATTGGGTCGTTATCTGGAATGCGTTCGTCTTCGTTTTCTTCATCTCCTATATCGTGGCCGTCTTTTCTTTCATTGTTTTTTTCACATTCATTTTCATTCTCATCCTCGATCTGGCTCTCAATCTCAATAACCACACGCTCTCTCCTCGTCGCTACAACAGGCAAACTATCCTCGTCCAAGTCATCCTCATCATCACTCTGACTTTCAATCTCAATAACCCTTCTCTCCCCTCTTCTCGGCACAATAGGTGTCAATATCTGCACCGGACTACTACCACGCGAGGAAGAAGGAATAGATTTTGCCGGTGACTCCGGAATTATCTCTGGAATAGGAGTTTCCTTTCGTCGATTTCGTAGACGATGTGGAGTAGCAGGTGTTTGGGTTTGTGTATAATCAACCGTCGAAGCTTGTGATAGCCTCACCAACTGACGTTGTGAAGATGGTACGTGAATCACAGGAGTTTGCGTTGCGATTGGGGGTGAAGAAGGTGGCGACGAAGGGGGCGAGGAAGAGGGCACTTGCGTGTGTGAGAATTGTTGAATGTTATTCGTGATCTGATCATGTACCTCTTGAGATTCAGTGCTCGTGCTTGATTTCTTGTGCAGTGTGGATGCGGGATGTATATTATCGACAGCCGAAGAAGATTGTGTGAAAAGAGGTGGTAATAAATTCGCAATCAGTTCTCCTAAGACTGCGGGTGGGACCTTATTATATTTCTGTGGAGCAGCCTTGAACCATTGTCGACTCTTCAATTCTTCCAAGGTCATCGGATTTGCGAGCGCATATAGTTCTAGGATTTCATACGCAAACTTGGAACGTTTCTCACCCTTATTGAACTCACTGTTACCAAGCCCATCAAGATTCGTTATCTCTCCAGGTGCTTTGGGCGGGCCAATAACGGCCATATGAGTAAGAGTCGATAGAGGTCTGATTTGGTAAATCCAAATACGGGACACAGTAGCTGGAAAACTATAAGAACGAAACTCGTGGTTCTTCTCACGGGAGATTATGTTTTCCACGTGGGTTGGATATATAGAGACGAACACATCAGAAGAATCCGATCGCGGTGCCATGGCATCCAGATGTTGTGTGGAGAGGCGTTGGCTCTCAGGATATTGACTTTTACCAAATTGGGTCTGCTTTTGGGTGTATTGAGTTCCAGTGCGGTGGATTTGAGAATATTGAGTTTGTGTGTGCTGGGTAATGGCATATTGGGTTTGTGGTAACTGGGTACTACCGTAAGATACAGTTCCCGCCGCGTCGTCACCGAATGGAACGTTCTCTTGGAATTCACTTAAACTCGACGAAGTCATGATCCGCTCAGCCTGGAATTGTGTGTCCGCTCCTATATCCCCATAAAATGTTTCCGGAAGTTCGGACTCCTCCTCAGCGTCCCCTTCTGTTTGTCTAGTAGTATCATCCGTTGAGCGATCATCGTCCTGCTCTGTCGTCCTAGCTGTGTTTTCAACCGTGTCTCCTTCATTCGTGAGACCTTCATAGCCAGGGATAGTTCCTGGCGGGGTGTCCGCCACAACTTGGGATTCCTCATCTTCTTCGTCCTCCGCATCCGAATCCAAGATTTCGAATTTTATATTCTTGGGGGCAGGGGTCCCCAACCGGCGGGTAGGCGATGGCGAGAAGTCACGCTGAGTGTCATGCTCTTCTTTTATGGGAGTCTCCTCCGCAAAAGATTCCTGACTAGAATCTGGTATAGCAAAGCGTACCGTTTTGGCCGGACTCGAATGCTTTGAGGGGGTTCGAAGAACTTGACTTTCATCTGTCCCAGTCTCAAAAGTATCCTCAATTTTCAATTTTGGTATCTTTTCGGCACTCGTGATTGTATTTGATCGTAGGGAGAAGGGTACTATGACATTTATAGATTGCTCTTTGAGTGGCGACCGCTTCCGTGAGGAACCTCCAAATTGACTTGACGTTGGAGTAGCCGGTGATTGTGATGATGGAATTTCAAGAATCTTCCTATGTCTTGGCGTTTGTGGTGGAGGCATTAACTGAGCTGGATCAGAAGTAACAGGTTTGGAAAACTTTCGCGGACTTCGTCGAAGTGGTTGAAATGCTGGAGAGCTGGATACTGGGACATCATAGATTGATGGATCGTCTTCTGGTTCTTCTGGTTCTCGTGCTCCGGAAAGTGGCCAATAATCAAGCTGGGTAATCGTCTGCGTCGAGAAACTTGGTGTCTTGCCTTCCTCTCCTAGAGTCTTCCGTCTGTTTTTCGATCCTTTCTTCTTCTTTGCCTCCTGTTCATCGCCCATAGTCCTCCGTCGTTTCGTTCTTCGTTTCGATTCTTCTTGCATATAATCTCCTTCACTATCCTCAATATCATCCTCCATTTGTTTTTCCAGTTCTTCTCTTTCATGCATTTTTATCCAATCCATCTGCGTAAGTGTGTCCTGATCCTCGAGCTTCAGCTTAGATTTCTTGCCATAGTTCCTAGTTACACGCTTCTTCGTTTCTGGAAATGTAGTTTGATATAATGGTTCGACTGCTTTGTATGTTCGATTTGCAGGCGCACTACCTTTTGGTCTGGACTTCTGCTTTGGAGGCATTTTTCTTGAAGTTTGTATCGTCGTTGACTGGATTATAATGTATTTTGTTATATTGAAGATAGGCAGGCCATGGTTGCCTCAACACGTCAATTCGCGCTCGCGTTCCTTATCTGTTATCTGTTATCGGACGCGACATTTCGCACGTGATCTGCCATTAATTGAAAAATCCGCCGATTAAGTAAGCACACTCTTATGAACACCAGGTGGAACATTCATTGTGCATAGATAATATAGGTACTCTTCAGACGGTTCCCCCACGTCGAGATCATTCATCATTGAGCCTCATCGTTCTCATTACGGTATCATATTGACAAGATGGAGACAAGATTGATCCGAAGATTTTCGTACCCGTGATATGTCGGACAGCTGTGGGTAAACCTATGAATCGCGAGCTTGGGAAACGTTGTGCTACGGTGACATTTTCATGAGTTGACTAGGACTCATCCAATACCAATTTGTCCGGGTAATCGTCAACAGTGACATCCAGTGACATTCAAAGACTATGGTGGCTTTCATGTGATGCAGCTGCCAGCGCATATAAGGTTACACTCGCAACGACATGGTATGCAGAAGTGGCCGCGGACATTGATCTTTCCCACAGCGTAGCGGAGACGTCTCCTGGACCACGCACTATCACCGATCGAACTCCGACGCTTTCGATATCACTTTTCAGTAGCGATCGTCAGAATTTATCCGAGCGAGGAAGTAGTTCTAGTTGTCCTCTCTCTTTCTTCTACGGATTGAAATGCGTTTTGATATGTTTGGCCATAATATTTGACGAATCACCTTCCTTAAGTGCGGAAGGTCCGCTTCCTTCTTTCTTTCCTGCGGGTATCATATCACCCAAGAAGTTTTTGCTGTCTTAAGTTTGAAACCTTATCCCAGTTAGTTTTCTCCGATTCTCGCCCGTGTGGTACTGAGGTTCACGATCTCACGAACCCTTGATATGATATATCATTGCCCCATCATTCACCCCACTTTGACCAGAACCCCCAAGACTACTCTATGTTTTTAAATCTATCTATACACCTTGTGCATTCTTTCACGATATTCATATACGCATGAATGATCATGTTTGTCACAGTTTGACACGCATGACCTGCTCTCCTAAACCAATGCTATATAATATGGGGGTGCACTGGGCCTAAGCATATGCGTCACTGACATTTTCATCTAGATGGGATAGGCAATGATCGTAACACTTCCTCCTTTACTAGTACATACATTCTTGTCCCCTTAGTAGCCGAGATATATGACTTATCTACGAACGGGCTACAAAGAAATCGTCAGCTCTGTACGCTGATTTCAGCAAGGATTTGCTATGTGCTTTTCCAACACACCTACCCTAATGCTCTGTGAGCTCATATACAGGGCTGTATCATTCGAACAGATGCCATATGAGCAGTAGGTGCTGGCACTTGTGTTACCTGTGTTGATTTGGATGAGATATGCAACAAAACGCAAATCTTCCTCAGAAATCTGCACGACTTCACTCTCATCTCTATTGGTGCCGCATGACACTCTTGTCTGTACCAATCCTAGATGTGTATTCATGGGCCTTATGCTCAAGAAACTTGTGTTACATGTGTTGTTTTGACTGAGATGCGCAACAAAACATGCAGCAGACCATGGTATACGCCTAACTGGCCAAGGGCTAGCAATCGAGGCATGCAGTGATACACATACATACTTCCAGAATCATATTAGTGGATGTCAGTACCACCTGCTATGTTCGGAACAATTATGTTGCTTGTAGTTCTTTCTTTTGATTCTGTAACAGAAGAATAATGATTTATCCATCAGACTCAAGAGCCGCTAAGGGGTGCTTACCTCAAACGTTTCCCGAACCAATGCTAACTTTCTACGGCGAGCACAAAGTATATTTATTGTATTACCTGTGGTTCTTGAAGTCAGATGTGCAACAAAATGTGCTAAAATATTACACAATTCGGGGGCATATAGCGTGGCGTACGGCCAGTATTCAGCACTGGTGGTGCAAAGAGACACTAGGTTATTAGTATACGTGTCACTGAGATGATCCGAATTACAGAGACCTGTCCTGTGTTACATCTGGTGGACTGAGAAGTGCAACAAAAGACGACAGTCATCTTTCCATCCCGTGGCTGCATCAGTCCTACCAGTGTTGGTAGGACTGAGACATGCAACAAGAGAGCAAATTCATTCACCCGAGTCCATGGATATGGAAAGTATGATTTTGAACACATGTGGCGGCGTGAAAAGACAATAATGATTCTTCTCTGGATCGGATTAAGTTCCAATCTATCTAAAATGTTAGGTTCACGCTGGCCAGATTATCAGTATCTTTGCTTCTAGTGATCAGAGCAATTCTAATTCAATATCACAACACTCGTGTGTCACCATAGGACTACAGTCTCACACGCTTCCATTGTAGAGCTTGAAATTTCATTTCTTCGTTCTCATTGCTACAATGCACGCTAAAACACCAAATTGGTAATTTAATACTTAAGTAAAGATCCTGCGAATCCACTCATAAAGCCTATTGATCCCTAGCTTCACGCCGTTAACCTTTCCATTCCATTTCCCAAGAAAATCAACCCAATTATTTGCTGGTATCAACTACATATCTTCCAGCAATCTTGCCCTCGTGCATCAAGTCGTAGACTTTCTGCAACTCGCTCAAACCGCATGTCTTATATGGAGCCTTAATAAGACCACGTCTGAAGAACTCAATAGCCTCAGCAGAATCTTGACGGTTGCCAACGTACGATCCCTTGATGGTAATCATCTTGACAACTGACTCGAAAACAGGCGCACGAAGATAAGCACCAGCTGGGAGACCGATAGCAACGACAGTACCGCGGGGTCGAACATACTCCGCAGCTTGCTGGAATGGCTTCTCATTGACCGCAACCAAAATCACAGCATGAGGTCCCAATCCATCGCGTGTGCAAGCCTTGACATCGTTGACCAAATTGGTGCTTGACATGAAGTCAACATAATGCTGCGCTCCCAGCTCTTGTGTCATTTTCTTCTTTTCAGCACCTCCGTCAATTGCAATAATATCTAATCCCATAGCTTTAGCATACTGACATGCAAGCGAGCCTAAACCGCCTCCAGCACCAACAATAGCTACAGTTTGACCTGGGCGAACTCCAGATTCTTTAAGACCCTTGTAAACGGTTATACCAGCGCAAAGAACGGGAGCAATGGCTTCGAGGTCGCATTCCTTTGGAATACGCGCAATGTGTGCGGCTTTTGCAATGCAATATTCTTGAAATGTTCCATCGACTGTGTATCCTGAGAGGAGGGCTTTGGCGCAGAGTGGTTCGTCGGATTGTTGACAGAAACCACAGGCGAGGCAACTTCCATTTAACCACTATACTTCAATCAACACTTGACTTCCAATTTCCCAAATTTTCCATGGGAACAGAAGGACGGACGCAGCTTACCTTGACACCAGCATGATCACCAACCTTCACATCCTCAACAAGACTACCAACGGCAACGACAATACCAGCTCCCTCATGTCCTCCCACAAGTGGAAGCTTTGTATCTAATGGCCAATCACCATTTACAGCGTGTAAATCAGTGTGACATACACCGGAAAATTTTATGTTTACGAGGACTTCGTCAGGACCGGGCTTCTGGACGGGGATTTTCTTGTAGACGACGGCTAGAGTTGTAGGTTAGTTTTGAGGTCGGAAACGAGGAATGTGGAGAAGGGAGACGAGACAGTGATGATAAAGGAAGGAATAAACATACGTTTGCCAGTTTCTTCGACTACTTGCGCCCATTGTTCCTTGGGAAGATTCTCCATTTTTGATATTTGGGATGATGTGGATGTTTTTACTGAGAGTTTGTTGAGATTGTTCTGGATAGGTAAGATATGTAGGTGTAATTGTTGAATGATATACTGATGGTATGACAATAATTGAATACTAAATAAAGAATCTTCTTTTAGACGCTCGGGAATCAGTGAATATATAGTAATGGAACAATTATACGATGGTAGTTATCCAAGCTCTAGCCCCTCCAACAAAGATAACCCCACTCCTACGAAGGTGTAATGTCTCGGATGTCTAGTCCTGATCTACAGTCGCGCATTTGGAAGCTTGCGTTTCTTTGTTCGTTCACTTCATGCTATTGGATCATTCTAAAATTGAGTTTACAGCTCGGATTCATGGAAGGAACTAATCAGCATACCTAGGTGTAATTCACCTGCTAATTGGTCAGATCATCGAGGTACCTGTTCTTGTTGGAAACGGCGATACCCTAGAGGCCGGGATTCACGGCGGCGGACGTGTGGAAAAACACCGGCGAGGGGCTAAGGACTATTGTTATCCACAGAATAGACGCATTGTGCATTGCCCCTCCTCCCGCCAGAGAGGGGAAATATACAAGAATTTGCTCGGGAGGTTCAGAAATGGCGTGGTTTTGCTACTCAATTCACTTTGTGTCACTTTGTGGATGAGCCACTATGTCATTGATCATAGAAATCCCTGCCAAACGTGTCGTATGGGAGCTACCAATACCGTGATTTTGGAATATGCTATGTAGGTAGGTATGCTATGGAAGCTTTCCGTTCTCGGTCAGAACAAGGTTTGAGGTCGTCTCCGCATGAATGCGGGGAAAGGTGTTTTGACAATCCACCACGTATTCTCTAGCTTCCAGCTACGCGTGTCACATCAATCAGGATGCGGGGTCACATAGCTACCTAGGTATTGATTTGGTTACGAGTAAATGAATGTCTCTCGCCCTACGAACCTAGGTAATTACCTAGTAGAATTTACCTTTGATCCGAGAGCTACACGGTACCTACGGTCTCCGGGAACAGGATTATCAAAAGTAAGATTTCTGATTATTCCACGCCATCGTCCACGAGGGTCTTTCGTCTTGGAATCTCTGTAATTAGGCCGGTCGCGATAGATATTGTGACACCACAATCATCCTGTTATATTCTTTCCCTAGGGAGTCTTTCATTTCATCTACTAAGTAATACGTGGGTGATTATTTGATGTGATACGACGTTTTATTAAGTGAGCTGTTTGAAGGTGGTCTGATTTCTCGGGTTTATTTTAGAGGCTGAGACGGTTGAAAGATAGCCCAATCCATGCTTGGTGGTTGGGCGAAGGAATGCACGATTTTTGCCTAGGACGCTGTTGGACTAGCTTAGAGGTGGGGTTTGAGGGGGATATACGTCGGAGAAAAAGGAGGCCAGCATATGTAGATTACTCTAATAAATTTTATAACGTCAATAATAAACCAATTACAAATAACTTTGTAAGAATTAATAGCATTAAAACAAATCTTTAGATATTACTAGTTATAATATTATTTGAATTCCTAATTCTCTCGATTGAACTTGAACAATTGGTCTATTGAAGGATTTCGCAATGGAAATTGTATATCATCATGTACAAACAATTTGATTGAAATATTCATCTATTCGAGTAATTTTGTTACATGCATTGTGGGATTCTGATCACATACCTTTCATCAACGAGGCGATACAGTGAGGCTAAACGATGAATGCTCGCGAAACAAAATGCGGTTCAAGGGGCCAGGGTGAGATGTACTCCTTGCCTACTTGTAGGACCAAAGAACATCTCGTTGCAATTCGTCCACAACAACAATTTGTCCAATTCGAAACATGGCCCAATGGCGAAAACACATCCGGAAGGATGCTTCCAATGAAAAGCAAACCCTCAATCTGTTGTTTTCGAGATGTCGATGCTACTCAGAGAGAAAGATTGATTGAAGTACAGAAGTCCTCCCTTGAGAGCAATCCAATACATATTGACTGTTCAAAAACGAGAGATCCATCCAAAAGAGAGAATTGACTTATGTGAGATCTGCGCATAGAAGAACACAATGATTCCGCATGATAGACGATGCATATGCCAATAAGGTTAAGCGGATAAATAGTCGAAAAATTCCATCAAACCCAAGTGGATATTCTTGCAACGACAGTTTGTTGTATTTTTTTGTGACGTCGTGATGGGTTCCCAATCACGATGCACTTTGCTTTTTGCCAGCCTTTCCAGCTCAAGTGCTAAGGTAATATGTAGTCCCTCAAACTATTAAATAAGTGTTTCCGGTGTCTCCTGCTCTAAGGGTTGCAACATGTGGCGTAAGATGCGGAGATGGAGATCTTCTTAGCTTCTTTCAGAGCTTGAAGAAATGTTCTTACCATAGAGCGAGTGTGATATGACGAGATTTGGATGTTAGTACAATCTCCGCGCCGCATTGTTAAGAGCAGTGTACTACGAAATGGGCATAGTACAACAGGCCAAGGTTAAGGTTGAGACCTCAGGATATGCTAATTGGTGGATTGCATCGAACATCACGCTTGACGAGAACCGCAAAGGTGTATCGAGTACTCTTTGTATCAGGGGAGAAGATATACTCAAATACAGTAGCTTCGAAGTTCTCTAAAGCCATTATGCTAAGGAAAAGACTGGCTATATGGCAATATTTTGGCTTTGTAACCCAATCACCACTTTTAAATGATAATCTCACCACCCTGGGATTTTTTTTCTTCCAAAATCACTGGTATCTATCATCTCTTGCTACTATAGTCTAAATGACTTTGTTGAGGTCACAAAGCCATTCCGGCTTGTGTGGTATATTTCGAAATTTAGATCATCTCAACGCGACTCTCCTCCTTTAGTAACATATCACTCCATGGATACTTGCAATTTCATATCCGAAGTACAATGATGGACCGAGCAGTTCTTGGAAGAAAAAGACGGCAAGCCTTATTCAGCGATTCTAGGTTCTACCCCAATGTCCCCATCTTCTCCAGGGATCCACTGCAGAGACATTCCGAGTCTTGACTTGTCCAGATTCATAACTCCACGTTCATAGAAGCTTCACATGTTGCAAAATAATTCCGGTCAACTCTCAGAATCATAACCATATAGGAGAGAACGCAGTGGTCTAACGAGCTTAAGGGTTGTCCCATGGAATTGAAAAGTTCTGTAGAGTTCCCTCTCATGCACAGTCAAATAATCAAGACTAATAGTTGCGAGCTTCTTTCAGAAACAACCACTCAGCGAATTGTGCTCTATGGAAGAGACAATCAATATACGAATGCTACAGTCACCTTTGTGGGATCGTCCTCTCGAGCAACACGAGTTTGATATTTGAAACTTTTTGTATGTTTCTTGCAGGCGGAGATGAAAGACTTCACAACCGGCTCGTAGCGGCTTTTTTCTCCAACTGGAGACTCATGTATATATAAATGCTTCAACAAGTCTCGTACAGAGATTTGGGACCTTCTTTGATTTTCAAGGCAAAAAACTTTAAGCATATTAAAGATATAGAATCAAGAGATCAAAACCAACAGTAGATATTTACTTTTCCAGTCTGAAAATAGTAAGTCTGGGACTGTTTTCATTAAAAATGAAAAGAGCCTGTAACTCTTGATGTTCCATGAGCGGCCCCATTACCCATGGCTCGGAGTAGCGTTGATATTTAACTGGACTCTTTCAAGGCCTCTTAGAAACGTGAAGTATTTTGGATCATTATTTATCTGGTCAAAAAGTTCAAGATGAAATAAAAATCACCATATTCGAAGCTTGAGAGAGAGCCTTTGAATGTATAAAATAGACAGATAAGCAATGTAGTATTGTTTGCAAAAGAAAGGACCTAAATAAACACATACACAGATGGTTCACGGGATTGAGTGTTAAAAATAATGTAGTTTATTCCAGATTCGTTTGATCCAGTGAGAGATTACCGTTTGATGAAGTGAAGACAAGAGGTCTAGCAAACTTGAACCTTCGCTTTAATACCAATATTGCACAAAGTCGGGCCGAACTGCCCGACTTTCATTGACCATAAACAGTTAAAAAGATTTCTTTGGGAAGAATAGCCGAGTCTTTGTCTGCCCTCTTGGATTTTTCTCACAAATCTTGATATTTTCCTCGAATATAACTTCTTGCAAGTTCCAGTTGCTTGTTGCTACATAAACTTATTCTTCCAACTTCAACTTTTTTCGTTGCACATTAACAACTGCATTTATCCTGCAAGGTGTCAATTTTGTTCTGGTAAGTTGATGATCTCTTACTATCTCCTCAAAAGTCTCTAGGAATGTCGCAACAACTTTCATAGATTGAGTGCCTTACAAGTTGCATATCAAAATACAACCAACCATCCACAACAGCACACCGATGATATGGATGAAAGAGAACTACTCTATGAACAACTTACCTCTTCAACTGTCCAAATCCTTGATCGTTGTTGTCTTCTAATCTCTGGTCCATTGATTTTCTCCCATATTGATAAGGTTCAATCCCTTTCAAGAGAAGTAATGATCAAAGACCGACTCCTTATGCAACAGACATTGAAGGTTACAACAATGCTAACACGTCGCATCGCAGATCAACTATATCAACACAAACAAAAGTCAAAGCCTTCTTCGATTACAAGAGGTCTTTGATTTCTCGTGAGGTGCCGAACGAGTCAAAAGGATAACATATCCCAAGATTGTGCCAGGTGCGTTGCTGAAGGCTGTAGGGGTCTCGGCCCCTCACCTTCGCACCACCTTCAACAAGAGCTGCGGCCGTCGAGTATCGTGCATCAGCACCATCAACAAGCTCTTCTGAGGTATTTATTCTTTCTCTCGTATGGTTGTTCGTGGTAGCTGACATAGTCTGCAGGATTAGTAACTAGTTCAAGAGCTGAGAACTTGGCCTATCTATTGACTGGAGCTCGCTGGACCAAGTCTTAACCATCAATTTCTGGGCCCACGCGGTGTTTAGATCAACGAGCCCTGTGGCGGAGTATAAGTCACAGCAAAGCATGCTAGAAACCAGGAAACTATCTGTCGGCTTATCCTCCCATTACTCAATCTACCTACCAACATGGTACCTTTTAACAGCTGGCTTTGAGGTATGGGCAATACTCTGAAGCGTCATACATTTTCGGAAGATATTGGTCATTAACACGGAACAATGCAGACATTTCTTGATTTGAATCAAGATCCGCCGCTGTTGGTCGTTGAAATCTGAGCCTGGCAACCTGTTTTTATCTGAACCATACAAAGAAGAAGAGAAAGCCGGGGAGAAAGGCCATGCCAAGAATTGAAGAAGTTCTATCGGATATCCAAAAGAATGAAGATTTCCAGTTGGTTATCTGTTCACATGCGATATCTGATAGTATATCTTCAATTCTTGGCAGAGCCTTTCTTCTCGACTTTCTCTTCTTCTGTGTATGGTTCAGATCAAATCAATTCTTGCGGTTAATTTGTACATTGGTGCTGCTAGGGATGCTAGTTGAGGTTCCTGTCAAGGTATCAAAGCCAAGAGTGAGTTTTCTAATCGAACATAGAAACCAAAACTAACTGAGCAGTAAAGTGTGCCCGAATCACCGATATATACAACAGGGTCATTGAAGGAAAGCTTCTGTCTACAGATCCACCCAACTCAGCGGAGACTGGCTTGCGTTCGTCGGAATACCCCACCACGTGTAAGTTTGGTCAAAACTATCAGACGAAATCAAACAATGAACTTATACTAACAATTTCTAGTATCTATCATCGAAGACTTGTCCAGAAGGAACATTTGAATGCCTCCTAGAAAGGTGGCAAAACCCAGAGCTAGGAAGGCTGAGGTTGTTGAGATTGATCCAGAAGTCTCTAACAATGACGATGAGGACCCTGGCAATGTAAAAAATTAGTCCAGAGGGTCATGGACTGCCTGAATATTGACAAGTGGCGGAACGTCGCAAGCCAGAACATCATCTGCTTTAAGTAGTACTCGCCTTCAAATTCGAGGGCACGCATGGGTGCTGAAAACTCCGACTCCGGCTCCTTCAATTAGGAGATTTTTGTAATAGAATAATGATAGTAATTAGCTACTGTGTAGGCACCTATTGATGTGTATCTGTGATTACTCTAGATCTTCAGATATTAGATTCAAAGAATGTTTGGTCTGTGTGCATTTCACAATTACTCTTCAAATCCCCACTGCCAGACATAAGAGCTCTAAAACTATGCGTGTATTCTCACGCCCCAATGAGCAAATTGTATATATTCCACTAAGAAAACGAACACTGAGATTTTCAGATATCAGCTTTGTGTGAGAAGCATCTTGAGAATCTAGTTTTTGCAGCATTGAGTCTTAATTGCTCCTTCCAAACCAGAAGCGTCAGGGGGTTAGAGAAAGATAACTCAAGAGCAACAAAATCCGATCAAGGACAAGGAAAGAATTGTTTCTCTGCCATATCAGCAGAAAGAACGATCCAAAACTTTGAATCTGCCAGTGTCTAGGACAAGATAGTTGTGTCTTTTCACAACAACCCATTTTGTCCTTCATTCTTTTGGGTGGTTGTGTGATTACGTAAGCACTGGTCGCACAAGCAACACTTCAAGATTCACTCCTAGCAATATAAATACGACCAGAAAATTTCAGAAATCGACATCAATGCTACCGACAAATAATTCATCCTTGAATAGAGCCCCTTATCAATATTGGATGGCTGGAGAAGATCCAGAGCAGCGCCATTATCATCAAACCCAACCACAAATGCACGTGCAAAACCCTCAACAACGAAATCTCCAGCAGCAGAAATTCGAGCAGAACCGACAACACGTGCAAGCGTATCAAAACCAACCACCACTACCGCCTCCTTATTTTCATAACTACCCCTACAATCAAAATCAAGTCCCTTATTACATGAGCAACGATAACAGAAGCCCTGCGCCACAACACCCAGGGTATCTCCAAAATCAGAGCCCATCAGAATATCGGCCATTTACTCCAGGGCCACCAAGTATGGAACATTCCGCTCGGACGAATTCTGAACAGCTAGCAGGAAATTTACCGTCACGAGCTATTGCTGGAAATTTGGCCCAGGTGGTGATCAGATCCCCAACCGCACCTCGGCGGGGACGTCCACCAAAGAATCTTTCCGATCCTTCACATCAAAAACCTCAAAAGTCGACTATACCAAAACGACGAGGCAGACCACCTAAAGATCACACGGCATTAATCGGCAGTAATGGCTCGGATTCATTCACGGCAAAAGACCAAAAGCTCAAATCCCTCAAAAATCAAAATCCCCAATCAGATGACAATCCACCAAAGAAACGAGGTCGCCCACCAAAGCAACCTTCCCCTGAAGTAGATCTTGAACCCCCGAATCCAAACTTCCTTGTTTATGACTGTGAGTGGGATAAGTGTCCTGCTGAATTACACAACTTGGCTACGTTGAAGATGCACCTCTTTAAAGTTCACGGTAAGAGGGAGAACGACAAGTTTCGATGCTTATGGAAGGGGTGCACTGCTGCTGCAGAAAATACTGAAAGTGGACATTCTTTGGCATCAGAACCGGCAATTAGGAAACCACGAGAGTTTGAAAACGAAGACAAGTGGAAAAGGCATGTTGAGAAAAAGCACATAATCCGCTATGCTTGGCACATGGGTGACGGACCTACGAATTCATTAGGTAAGATGCATTTCGTGATTTTAATGCAACACACGATGATTAGCTCTGAATCTGTATAAGATAATGAACGTCAATTCTAATAATTTTCCACTAGATGGCCTCCAGGAATCAGAATCTCCAACAGTCCCGTCATATCTGTTTGATAAAAATGGCAAGCAAGTCACTCCGTCAGTTGATGACCAACAGATTGAGGATGGAGATCCCAAGCAGAATAGCAAAAAGAGGTTCAAGCGAGTTATAAGTGGTCTTGATTTTGTCTTAAAGCCAATTTATACCTCAAATTTTACGTCGCCAACTAAACCTGGAGAAGACGAGGTTCATGATGAGAACAGCGAAGTTCATAATGAGAAAGAGGATGAAAAATTTTAAGAAGATGGAGATGAGACGGATAAGGAGGACATTAGACCAGATTTTTAGTCATTTTGTCGGGGAGGGGGGAACTGGAGATGAGCGCTCTCCGTTGGTTGTTAGTTCAGGGAAATGTATTTCTCGATTTTCAAGATGCCATAAACCATCTGGGACGGGTTATTCGGCTGTTTGATCAATTTGGATTATTCTGGCGTGTAGATACTTAATTCACAGCGAGCGACTCAGTCGCCTTGGCTATCGTGAGCGATTAGCAAAATTCTTTTAATTTTCACATCTATGTTGAGTCTTAACGACTGGTTTGATACAGTTGTTGTAGAAGAGGAGGACATTCCATTTTATTTACGGGTGTATATATGTTATATTTGCTACGAGAAGGGAAACGCTTAAGCTGAGTGCTTTTGTGGACCAAAGAAGAGCCATATTTATAAATGACCGCGAAATTCTGTTTATATTACACCAAATAGTTTGGCAATATCATTGAGCTGGTTCTAAGGAGAAATCCTAGCCTTTGATTCCAAGTGGTATCGATGGAGTGTCTGGGAATTAGATATTTGACGTATCCTTTTCTTTAAACGATGAATGGAAATGAGGCGAACAAAACGAATTTTTAAGTATTCGAGTATCAAAATTTGTGTTGGAAAATTGAAAATTGCTGAAAACTACTTAT
Source organism: Botrytis sinoallii (assembly GCF_014898435.1). Taxonomy (NCBI): domain Eukaryota; kingdom Fungi; phylum Ascomycota; class Leotiomycetes; order Helotiales; family Sclerotiniaceae; genus Botrytis; species Botrytis sinoallii. The sequence goes on along the minus strand of NW_024066029.1, from coordinate 144,273 downwards.
TGAAGGTGCTTTGAGTTTGAGATGTGATGTATTTTCGACACCTGAACTTAATTTAACCAAGTTCAATTCCCAAATCAAATTGAGATAACAAGAAATTTCACGACGTTAGGGTACCTACGTTCGACATGCGAGCTATTCGACCATCTCATGGCCCGTTTGCTGGCCATTTCAAATTTCGAATAACCTCTACACCCCCAATCGAGCTAACAATAGCTAGTATGTCACTCAATCAATACAGCTAAAGCTCACCCGCTATGATGATGATGCCATTTCACTTTGGTTACCTACCTGTCAATGTTTTCTTTGTTCTTCGTACTTAAAATTCTTTGAAAGGCCTTGAAAATGTGATCTGGAAGCAGAATATAGAGTGAGATTCTTTGTTTGCCTTTGTCGTTTCCTTTCATTTATGCCAGTTGCTTAGCGCATTCTCAATCTTAATCCATTTATATCAAGTGGAATAAATACCTTTTACCTACATGAAGATTCAATTTTTGAATTGCTTCAGCATTAATTCAGATTGCACCAATTGATATAGTATCATAAATCAGTTCCATGACACTAAAGCCTGCAAAATCGTCTGATCAAGCGACATACCCACAAAGAAGCGCAATATCTCAGGAATTCGCAAACATTTGAGCACACTCTTCACTTGCCAAGCAAAGCATTCAGCATGGCAGCTCAAGCATCAGCATCTGGTCTCGATCGCGATTTTATTGACTACTCGGCCCGGAAAGCCTCCTATATAGCCAATAAAGCTGCCTCACTGAGAAAATCAGCATCTGCCCCAACATCACCCTATAAGGAAGCCTCTGAGCGAATCAAGCGAAAGCCCTTTGATTTCCCAGTCTCTCGAAGTTCTTCCAATTCTTGGCTCGAAGATTTCTGGGCTTCGGAGACTGGGGCTTTGGTTCTGGAGTTTTGGATTAAGGTCAAACTATGGTATCAAACCGATGGTGGTCAACTCGGTTATGTATTAATTGCGTATTCGCTTCTTTTCGTTCTGGTAGCATCTTCCAACATAGAAAATTCGCAAAGAAATTTCAATCTCCTATCCAATACAATTGGTGTCGCTGGCCTATTCTCAGAAACGATTGACAATGGATATTTGTTCGAAAGTATCCCCGTTGAGTTTCGAGGTGCGGGCGCTGATTTAAGAGCATATCATGATTTATATGCGGAGTCAAGTCGCAATTCAAGACTTCATACGCGAGCGGTGAGCAACTTGTTGTCTGAATTAAATGGGATAGATTACCATTGGAAGTCATTTGAGAATAGTAGGGACAAAGCGGTAACGAGCGTCAAAGAAGAGCTGCAAGCTTCGCGTGCGATATTTCAGGCGGAATATGAGAGATTGGGGGGAGCAAATAGAGATTGGTTGGTTGGATTTGGGAAACAATGGGCGAAAAGAATTTTGTTGCGCGATCCCTGGGAATCAAGAGTGCATTTTATGGAAAGCAATTGGATGAATGTTACGATTGAAATGGAAAACTACATTGACGTCTGGCGAAACAAAAGAATACCGGAGCTGAGATATAAACTTACCTCCTGCCGGGGGGATAGGACCGGCGGACTGCCGGGATTAGTAAAAGAAGTCAAGGATAGTTGGCCGGCGAAGGATTCGGCGCCTAAGAGATTTAAAACCGCACCAGTATATGAGCTCGAGGAGGTAGCTAAAAAGGCGATCAGTCTCTTGGGGCAGGCGGATGGAATCTATAAGGTGTTCTGGCATGCGATTGAAACTTTGAAGAAGGGGGACACGAAGAAAAAGAGTGCATTTAGTAAAGGACGTCTAGAGTCATTGTTAGGGAAATTTGATGAATCAATCAAGCGATTGGAGGCGGCGGAATGGGCAATTAGGGAGAGGCTAGGTAGTAAGTATTATTAGGGGTAGGTTCGCTGTCAGACTGTCTGTTGGCTGGGTGGATGTGAGGTGGTTCTTTTGGTTGGCGATAGGAATTTCATTTTCGGGGAACGAAGGGATGTTATCGATCAGAAAAACGGCGTAGTGGATATGCGGATTAGTATATAATAATTGCAGTTGTGCTATTTCTTATTGATTGGGAGAGGAAGTTACAATTGAATTCCCTTACCCTATTCAGCGTTGTGCTGTGGACAGAATTATGCACAGAGAATAGTTCCAGCGGTGACTATGATGCAAAACCAAAATCATTGCTAGCTCAAAATTGATGGGTTTCAACGACATGTCACAAAAAAGATGATCTTTGGTTATATCTTCACGTATTCAGTACCCTATCACGAGATTAAATGAACCGATCTGAACCGTGATTTGATTTTGATCAGCGAATCTCTCAACTAATTACGTACATCCACCCAATTTCCACAGACTCCATAATCCCTTTTAGTGATGGAAATGATAGATGTATGCACATGCGCCCGCTCCCAAATCCAAGCATCAAATTTCATGTCATTAGTAGACCCATCATGAGATAGAAGAGCTAGTATTAAAAATTATTGACCTTCCAATGAAGCTGTTCCATATCCCCATACATTGATTCGAACATCTAGTATTGCATGTATGCATGATGGGACATCGTATGCGCGATAGTCGTAGATATTAACCCCTCCCCCCCCCGACAAAGATCCCATATCCCAAGTTCAAGATTCGCTTGAACGGAAAATCCGTGTAAATAAACGCGACCATGACCTAGACCTATTTTCAGGATGAGCGAGGAGCTGACGTTTACTGTGATCACAAGAATGTCTGCTCCATAATCTCAATCCCTTTCCACAGTAGTAGCAAAAATAAGCTCCACAGCCGCACCTAATTTCTGCAGTATTAGTGATTGGTTATAATACACAAAGCCAGGGATGGGGGCATACGTCATGAAATAACAGCCATCAGTTAAATCTACCAAGGCCCAGCACCTGTAACATCTTTGCCAATAGTTTTCTCTCGCAAGATCAAGAATCTCTTCTATTGACTCATCCTTCCGACATTTCCCAGCATGTACCTTCGACTTACACAACGTATGTGTTTTGACATTGCACTTGGGACATGTACCTATATCCTTGACGATATTTGAGGGAGGAATAAAAGTTGAACAACGCTTGGACGAGCAGTAGACCTTATACCGCGTTTCGAACTCGAACTTCTTTTTCTCGAATGTTTGCACAACGATAGATTTGAGAGAGGAGCTGACACTGACAATAGGGATCGCTCTGTTGCAGCACCGTGGAGGGAAAATTGATTGATCCGTTAATGCCAATTCGAAGAATTGTCCGAGACAAGCGAGACAATAGTAGTGACCGCATGGGACTTGAGTGGCATTGCTGGAGACATCGCCACAGACCGTGCAGATTTCCTGAGGAGCCGCTGTAGTTACCGCCGCCATGATTCTAGTGATCAATTGTAATCTGTGGACTATTTTCTAAAGCTCATGCAGTTGATTGTTCAAGTAGTTGGATTTAGGAGAGTCTTATAAGGACGTTAAGTTGTAGTCGACAAGATCGTGTAGTGGGCTACGGCTGCCAAATCTGCTGCTCAAATGCAGATGGATTCCCTTGGATTGGTATATTGAAGGTGTGTATACAATGGAATTGAGTGAAAAGCAGAAGAGTTAGAATACAATGAATACTTGAGGAGAATCACAACGCATCATATACTTAGTTCGTTTGGCTAAATAAAAGCGGGTCTTGCTAAGCTACTTGACAGTTGACACAAGCCAAATCAGTTAAACAATTGATCTGCACCAAGATGACACTACATTCGAATGAACCACAGGTCACCAAAATAACGCAATGTCTCCGTTGGAATCATGAACTATATCAATGCCTATATACGGTTGTCGGGATATCGATCATGTGATCAAAGAGGGCACTGTATTAGCTAGCGTGGCGCTAGCGCTTCCCTATATTTAGTACTAGCTTCCCATAGATAATAATGATCAAGAACGAATACAACCATAATAGACTAAAGTACTTTACACTTATCAACCAAGTCGATACCCAACAACGGTACATAAGACGCCATTTTTGATAATCGATAACCGAAAGCTTTGGAGATGATGCACGATTCACAGCTACTGGATGTAGACTTAATAATGTCATGACTAGAAGTAAGGATTTATCTTAACACTGTTTCTAACTATGATTGTTCCAATTTCGAACCGGAATTCGTGAAAGGTTTTGTACTTCTCCATCCCGGAAAATTCTTGAGCTTTATGCGTGGGGCAGATGATGGAACTGCAAAACCTTCATTGACATCGATTGGATCAATGGATACCTCTATGATGCAGTGATTTCTCTTCACTTACCTGGTTGAAACTCGGAAGAAACAACATCTCGCTCTCGATACTCTTTGCCGGGGTAGACGATCCTGATGTCAGGTCTCATTTTCATATGATCATACGTATATTATATGAGTGGGAGCGGCACCATATAAGCACCTTCATTGCTGCTCGACAAATTCTTGTGACTTGAAATTATCATTTTTTTTCCAGTTACAGTCTCAAAAGCAAGTGACGTTGGTGCTGTCAGTAGCTAGAACAGCAAGTATGCATATGAAAACATTTATCACAAATATTCATATTTGAGAGGGGGCGGCGAGTTCTTCACGGATTGGGATTGACTGAAACAAACTCAGTATTAAACATTCTTCAGGCCTCTAAAGTATGCATTCGTTACGTCTAGTAACGAATAAATAGTTTGGAGAAAAGATATCCAAGGAGATAAAGTTGTAACTTTTAGCGACACTGAGCGAAGAATAATTCTTGCCAGCACAAGGTTACCTTTTGAAAAAAAAAATCAGGATCTGCAACAGTATCGTCTTGGGATTGGTAGATTACAACTCGATTACGCGACAGTATGTAGTAGAACAAAATTGGGAGGGATAAAACAGAAATGTGGCCATATCTAAATTCAGCGCGGGGTGATTAAGAGTAAACTTTATCCAGTAGCCATACCCAGCTTGTACAAGCTGAAGAATCTAGAACCAAGAACTAGGTTCCTAGAAGACTTTAAGAGAATTTTGAAGCTTTGGACCACTGAAGCCTCATCTCAGCGGCCTTCGCAGATTGGGAAGACACCTAGTAACGTGATACCTAGTAACGTCATCAATGTATCGATGTTGGTGCAAACTTCCATTGGTGATTATTAGGAATTGAATGCTCCCAAGAGAAGAGAGTGCAACACGAACTCGGTAATTCTTCCCCATTGATGGAGATTCCTTCATCCTAGCCATTAGAAGACACACTTGTCAACATGATTGGAATGAAGGCAAAGCGAGGTATAGAAATGAAAGAACCAGAAGAAAATGTGAAGTTGTCCCCTTGTTGCACGAGCCAACACACCGCCACGAATTGAGGGGCTTGAGGGGTTGAGCTTCAGCCTCGCGTGCTTGCCCAATTGATTCAACTTTATGTTTCAAAACCCCAGCGCATCCATTCGAGCCAGCAAGGACGATTATTTGATACGGATTTATATTTACATGAGATACTTGGCGTTAACCGTTATTTTCATCCATCAGATTCTTTGAAAATGTCCTCACAAATAGAAACCATCTCTGCCTTTGTGGAAGGAGCTCCACCAGGAGAGGTATGATCTATCCTTTGTACGAACCCAAGCTCTTCAACAACTAACATTCTTGGAAAGCTCGCAGATGTCATAGCTGGTACGAACTTTCACGCATTCCTTTCTTCTTCGCACATTGCCCATCATTAAACTAAGTACGGGACATCTACAGATATCAAGGCTTTGACCATCGACACACCGAATCTTGTCTCGGAACTCGGTCCTGCATTCGAGAGATATAACGAGGAACAATTTGCTACAGTCAAACTTCCCGGAAGCAGTCAAAATGTTAGTTTCTCGATGGCAGATCAAATCAGCACACTGTGAAGGAGGACTGACGGTTTCATGAAGGTTATAATCAGTTCCTATAATTCTCTGGGGGATGGAAGATACTATGATGTCGAGAGTTCATCTAGTTTTGTTTTCGATCACACTACGCAGGTATGTGTTCCATTGACTCCTTCGTGTGCGAAATACAGACTGATAATGGAATAAAGAAAGCGAGTGCGGTGCAAAGTTATGTCCTAGAGGGAAGTCAAGCAGATCTTGTGTAAGTACCCCTAGCGGTACACAGTTTATGTTCTGACACAAGGTAGTAAGTCGATCCTCAAGAGCTTGGGTCCGCATGTAGCAGAGCATTTTCCAAATGCATCATACGGCGTTTTTCCCATTGAAAACGATTCGAAGATCGCAATACTTGTTGTTGCTAATAAATACAGCCCAAACAACTTCTGGTAAGTCTCTATATACGTCATTCTAATAAACATATCGGTATTTAACATCGGGTAGGAACGGTCGCTGGCGCTCGTTGTATATCTATGAAACCTTAAACTCCTCTCTCACTGGCAGCATTAAGGTCGATGTTCACTACTACGAAGATGGAAATGTTCGACTTCTTACTACCAAGCCTATCTCAGCAACAGCATTATCGTCGGCTAGCAGCATTGTACGAGAAATTGCCGGCGCTGAAAAGAAATACCAGGAAGAGATCAACAAAGGATTCAATAATTTGAGCGAAGGGGCATTCAAAGGATTAAGAAGACAATTGCCCATTACCAGACAAAAGATTGAATGGGATAAGATTGCAGGTTATAGATTAGGACAAGATATTGGTGGCGGAAGTTCTAGAAGATAGATGTGAGATATGATTTGGGAGCAGATAATAAGGCAGGCGAGGTGGAGACTGATGTGATCTGATTGTTAGCAAAGGAGAATGCGATGACAAGTTGAATGGAGAGTTTTCCGAATTGGGATATAAAATTGTAGAGTGGATTATGGTCATGTGGAGTGGAATTTGGGACCATGGTCTCTCGAGGTCTTTTTGATACTTTACGTGTTCATCGCCCACTCTTCTCTTCTCTTCTCTTCTTTTCACAAACCTTCAACATGAGGATTCGCGGATCGGATATCAAGAAAACCGTCCATAGATGTTACTCGGGCGACAAGGGAAAGAATTGAATATCAAGTTTACACTCATCCACTCTGTGCCCAAGGATTTCCACGGAAACTCGGAAGTTGTCCTCTTCCTTTCCAAATATACTTTCCAGAATAATCCACTGCCCCAAATCTCACAAATGTCACCCCTTCCATCATGTCACTCTCATTCTCACTTACCTGGTAATCACCAATCATGTCTACTTCGATCCTTCATCTACCGTTCTCTCGCACCGTAACGGCTCGCAAAGTCGTAATCAACTCAAAGCACCCCTCATCCCGCGGAGTACATTTTAATCAACCAATTAGCGATAAGCAAATACGTGCTGAGCAATTCTTAACCGAATATTGATTAGCGGTTGTTGGCGTAGTCAGATCGGTCTCCGAGCTTTAAAGTTATTAGTCCAGATAGTAAATGGAGCCTGTGCAGTGATTTATTGGATTAGTTGTTGTCTCACTTTTTGTGAATTGCGAACTGCCAATATTTCATCGTACTACCCTTAACCTATTTTCTTGTGCTTCGGATTTCGGAAAAGATTTATTTGTCCTTTTTTATACAAAAAGTCTACCAAGTATTACTCGCAGACGAGGGAATTCAATCAGGAACGATTTACGAACACGACAACACTTTCGAGGACACAGAAAAGGAAGCAATATAGAAGGATTTCATACTTTACACACAACAGAAAAAGATGTCGGAATCGAAGGAATACACATATGCTGAGGCAGCAGAACATAAGACTAAGAAGGATTTGTTTATGGTTATTGATGATAAGGTTTACGACGCTTCGGCTTTTGTTGATGAACATCCGTAAGTTTACTATTTGTCTTGTTGAGAATTATCCTCTGCAGAAGGTGGGATGAAGAGGTGCAGGAGGATTCGGATATGAGAGGATGGAGAGGGAATTTCAGTGGGATGCTATGCTTCATGGCAGATGAATTGAGACTGGAGAACTGTATCGGAAACCGAATGCTATATTGTTGGGTATTATGGTTTACGTCTCGTTATCTCATTTTATGTTTTCGAAATCAGTTCATCAACCTCTGGCTCCGCATCCGCCTGCGGTCTTCCTGTCTTTGGTTATCCCATTGTCTTTGCAAAACTCAGTTCTATATTACGTCAGGCCAGATTGCTAATTCGCATGTTCCTATAGTGGTGGAGAAGAAGTCCTCCTTGATGTTGGCGGACAGGATGCAACTGAAGCATTCGAGGATGTTGGACACAGTGACGAGGCAAGAGAAATCCTTGATGGTTTACTTGTTGGTACCTTGAAGCGCATGGTATGTTTTCCCTGTTTTCCGCCATTTCCATCACCCATTTCTTCCACCTTTCTCCACCTCCGCCACTATCTTCCCCTCATATCCCCTCACTTTCTCAGATAACCCCCCGATTTTCAATTCCGAGTCCCCTCAATCACATGAACCCTCGGCTTGGTATATCACAGAAACTGACATCCCTCTAGCCAGGCGACCCAGTCCCAAAAGCCCAAGCAGCAACCGCTTATACATCTTCCCCCCAAGGCGAAGCCGGTATGGGTGTCGGTCTTTACGCTATCATTCTCATTGGTGGACTTGCAGCTTTCGGTGCTTACAAGTACATGTTGGCCCAACAAAGTGCCGTTCCAGTTCAAGCTTAGATACCCTTTGTAAGCTCGAAGATTGGGAGTTGGGTGCAAGGAGCATAGAGTGGATATACACAAATGTGAAGTTTTGAGAATACTAGAGTGATGGGCGGGGATGTGTAATTTGATATGAAGAACGTGCATGCATACAGAGTCTTTGGCGTGGCGTATTCAACATATTGAAATTTATTCTTCGTTCTTCGGATGTAGAGATGGGGATTGCGAAGATTCAAGACAGACCGTATTGTTCTCTTGCGTTTGATTCAGCATGAGATTCATAGGAATGGATAGTTCATAATAGATCGTTTATTTTACCTTCATCTGAGATGCTCTTTCACTTTTAAGTCTGGCAACGAGGGGGAGATTGGAGTGAGATACGAAGACTGATATTGATGTTTTTGTTTGACATGATGTTCAATGTAGACTATTGTACGTGATACTGAGAAGATGTGTATGGACATATACATTCCGTGAATTCAACTATAGGTTGTGCTATTGAACTAAGGTTCCCCTTCTCTATCTCATTGAATCAGACCACTCATTAGTCGGTTAAGCCCAACACATGGTGGTACATGCATATGAGGAGAAAGAGACTTCGAACCGGAATGATATACAAAGTATCCCATTGTATGTAAATTTGGACATGTATGAGCTTCAAGTATACAATGGTATATGATTGAATATTATATCGTCGCTTGTTTACTATTTGCAAGGGGGTATCCCAGATCTCTGATGTCCGTCTCTCGCCACTTCGTGACAGAAGATGACGTCTCCCTACAAGTCCTTGATTCTCGCTGCCGCTCTTCTATGGGCCAAGTGCGCATCTGCATTGATTCCAGATTCCGCACTTTTCTCGGCCTCGGCTCGTGCTATCATCCATTCTTGCCTGCAATGAACCCGTACATTTCCCTTTCGCCATCTGTGCCTTCACAGGACCTTAAGCGTACATCCCATCATCGCCATCGCTTTCTTCGTCCTCGTCCCTCTTTCTTCTTTCCTCCTCCTCCTTCCTCTTTTCCTCTCCATCAGCCCCAAATCCCAAGCTTTCCACGCCCCTCCTCATCCTCTCTCTCTCCCTCTCCGCCTCCTTTCCCCTCTCCTCCCCGTCTCCAACCTTCTTCCTATCCAAAGGACATGTCCCATTCAATCTCAACCACGGGCCCACACAATCCAAATCAAATTTATGAGTTTCATGACATGGTAACACAACGACTAAGCAATATTGGTCGTCCAGAAACTTCTCGCCGCAGATCGGGCATGTTTCGTCCGCCTTTAGGGAGGAACGAGGAATGCGATCGATGGTATCGAGGTAGGCTTGAGAACATCCGGAGATGGTGGTGGGCGGAGAGTCTATTTGAGATGTGATGGAGGAGATAAGAAGGTCGAGAAGAGGGGCTGTGGTCGAGGAGGGGTCATTGGTGCGGAGGGTTAGAAATTGGTCTTGGAGAAGGCGGTAGGAGGCTGCTACGTCAACCTGTTCATATAGATTAGCTTTCAAATTGACTGAAGGACATGATCTTGATTTGAGGAAGACCAGAACACACGGGAGTAGGGACAGCATGCGGATTATTGTGATGCCAGTTTGGATCAGTAGTAGAAGTCGAGGTTTCACACTGTGATAATTGGTTGAAGAAGGAGGACATAGAAGGACGGCGACGAGGTCGAGACGACTGCGGAGACGCTTTTATGTTATGTTCGACTATTATATGTTAACAGCAGCTCATCAATATAGCGAAGGAACTGAATGGCGGGGCAAAGAGGGTTGGGAAGCTTACCTTCATAGGGATTCATCTTGGAGTTGGGTTTCAAACTTCACCGTATAATGCAAATGTTTTGAATATATTTTGAGATGGAAATAAGACAATATATTTATATAAGGATGAGGGTAGACAAGAAAGTAGATATGTTACGAGGAAAGGTAGGCAGAGGACGAGACGCAAGCCTTTTCGCTTAAAGCCGAGGCTGGCATGCAAGGCTGTGGTGTGAATCTTGGTATCATGAGATCCCTGTACGAGGACAAGACATTTTCGTGTTCCGATTTTTATCCAGACGACGTCAGGCATCCTCAGATGGATCAAGATCTCTGATTGTGTTAAACAATACTCTTTCGGTTGCAATTCATGTTATGTGCTTCCAACCAACCATCGAGCAACTCCATTTCTGCTCAAAGCAAATCGCGTTCCAAGTCCCAGTCCGGGAAATAACATGCAATGGTGCCATTTGGAGCTCGACGATCAGGGCTACCTTTCGAGCCCCTCTTTGAATTAAATCTCGCACTGTCACTTCTAGTTGGATCCCATCACTTCTATTCCCTCCAAAGTTGATGTTACCAGGCGCGGTCTTGCTTCCGTACCATGGAAATTAAATTCTGCCAGATTCGGCCTTGGATTGTTTGTACGGCTGTTGAGCATGCAACTTCAAGGTTGTGGTTTCAAGGGTACATTGTTGAGCGGTACGTTGTCCATGAAGTTCAGCAAATCTCCATTATATCACTGAATTGTTGTGGGAGTGATGGCAAGTAAAGCAGAGCGAAGGGTCCTATTTCATATCTTCTTAGCCTGTTAGTATTTCCATGTCATTGGTCCTATCACACCATCTCCAAAAGAATTTCTTGGACCTTATATCACATATGGCATTCCTCTTGAATAGGATCGAAGTCAAAGTTTCGGTCCCGCAAAGACATCCCCACATATCTGTCTATATTGTGGCTAGGAGAATTTCACTCCCCACAAATCAACGACAAGTCTTTTCCTATCAACAAATCCAGACCATGAAGGCTATGGGGGTAATCCTTCATCCGATAATCGGATTCGCAACACCGCTTTTCGCAAAATCTTGAAAATTGGCCTAGCAAGCGTGCGATATGGTCACTCTCGGGATTTGATACAGCTTGATTATGCAAGCAGACGTGGATTTTGCCTCCGAGATGTATGTCACCGCCCCTCGTATCAAGAATGTCAAATCGTTGACGCCTGTCAAACATCAAAAAGGATGTATCTAAACGAAAAAAGACCAGCAAGATGAAGGGGCGCTTGTGAAAAGCTTGATTCAGATCTACAACAAACGCGGATAAGTGCCGATTATCCGTTAGAATTCTTCCCCTGTAAGTTTTCTTGATAGCGAACTCAATGGTTCTTTAAGTCGAGGTCTAATATCTCGATTTTTTTTTTGCGTCGTTTCTCTTTCCCCTACATTTTTCTTTCACCAATAATCATCATAATATTACTTTGAAACTATCATATTTCATTGGTTGCGATGGCAGGAGCTAATGGCCATGAATTGGTCCGCATTGAAACAAATATTCTTCCCCAAAGAAAACTAATAGTAGTTTTCTGTGGATTAGCATTTGCTCTCCTCATCACTTTTATAGATCAAAACTCCATTGGTATAGCATTACCAACAATCGGAGCTGATCTTAATGCTGCAACTACAATTTCTTGGGCAGGCACTTCAAGTTTGATTGCCAATACAGTTTTCCAGGTTCTTTATGGAAGAATATCAGACATTTTAGGAAGAAAAGTGGTATTCCTCACTGCTGTGGGATTATTGGCGCTAGGAGATTTACTTTGTGGGTTCGCTCAGACGGGTCCTCAACTTTATGTTTTTAGGGGCATTTCTGGTGTGGGGAGCGGTGGGATCATGGCATTGGCTACGATGATCGTATCAGATGTGGTTACTCTGGAGAATCGTGGAAAGTAAGTTTATCCTAGCTGTTACATTCAGATTATCCAACACTGGACTGCAGCCCGACAACGAGACGCTTATAATGATTGAAATTAGTATTTCAGACTATAAATGTTTTGGTGCATTTCAAAATTCAAAGTCCATGATTGTCGGATCGTGATTCAGATTGCTGGAAATTTTAATTCCGTAGGTCATGAACTAACGAACTTTAGGTATCAAGGGATCTTAGGATCATGTATCGGTTTGGGTAATACCATTGGACCATTCTTGGCAGCCGCTTTTGTTCAGAATTCGACGTGGAGAGGCCTATTTTGGTGTATATGTCCGCTAGCAGTGCTATCAGGTATTATGGTAGCATTCACACTTCCTCCAAGTAAAGTTCATGGCTCTACAGCGACCAAAATTCGAGTCATCGATTACCCAGGAATCGTTCTCGTGACCGCAGCCATTATGCTCATTCTGATTCCTGTCTCGGGCGGCGGTACTTATTTTGAATGGTCCAGTCCCATGGTAATTTCCATGCTCACACTGGGTGGCATCTGTTTAGTTGCTTTTCTCATTGTGGAATGGAAGTTTGCCGTTATGCCGATGATGCCTTTGAACCTTTTCAAGAACCCTGCTGTCTTCGCCATTCTCACCCAAAGCTTCCTCTTTGGCATAGTCTATTACTCGCACCTCTACTACCTACCAATCTATTATCAGAATGCACGCCAATACTCACCTCTCATGTCCGCCGCACTCACCATTCCATTTGTCGCCGCTCAATCCAGCTTCAGTATCGTATCCGGGCAATACATCTCCAGGACTAAACGCTATGGCGAGATCATCTGGATTGGGTTCATGCTTTGGACTCTGGGATCAGGCCTCGTTCTATTGTTCTCTCGGGAGATACCGAAGTGGAAGATAGTCTTGATTCTTTTAACCGAAGGTGCAGGAGTAGGATTCGTCTTTCAACCTACCCTTGTAGCAGCACAAGCCCATTGTACCAAGCGCGATCGAGCAGTCGTTATCTCTACTAGGAATTTTCTACGTGCTCTGGGTGGTGCAATTGGTCTAGCGATTTCCTCGGCTATTTTCTCGAATTCCATAAAGTCTCGTTTAAATACGCTAGCAACTCCTTTACCGGCAGGATTCAAAGACACAATCTTAGCATCGATATTGAGCGTTCCGAATTTGAATGAATTGACAACGGGACAGAAAAACGAAGTGTTAGATGCGTACATGGGAGCGAGTAGAAGTGTGTTCTTACTTTGGGTACCAATTATTGGGGTTTGTCTGTGTCTTTGTGTGTTGATTAAAGATAAGGGATTGCAGAGACCGGACGAGAAACCGATTGTTAGAGAAGAACAGCAGGAGGAGGAGGAGAGTGGGAGTGTGACCGGGAGTGAGATTGTCGTGCAGCGCGAGGCTGGTAGGGAGAGGGATTTGGAGAGTGGGGAGGGCGAGAAGGTCGTGGGGCCGGAGAAACATTGAGACGAGCCTGCAGTTGTGGAAGAAAAAAATTATTTGCATGCTTTTTTGGGTTGGTCAAAATAAAGGAGTTGTATACCCCGATTAGGCATTGGAAAGTGGAAAAGGCGACTCTTTGACGATTAGAACATAGACACACGAGACTAGACTAGACTAATTCAGACATGAGATAATGATATAGATAACGAATACCACAATCTACGACTACCTACTCTTTGATATATATGGTCGATGATGCATTCGTTGCTATGTTACCTGACTTTTACGAGATCGAATTTCCAGACTAGTGACAATTCAGCGCCCCAAACTCGCGGATGATTAGTTCAATCACGAAGGTAAGGAATTGAGTTTTCGCTTGATGGGTACTATTAGAACAAACAAACCCCGTGCGGGAAGAATTGCAAGCTCTAGTTCACGGACTGATCGATTTGAAATGCAAGGATGGAGATATAGATGTGTAAATCATCGATTAACAGTTATTTATCTCAATGTGTTCTACTGCTCTTCCTTCGCCCAGCTTATCGCCCTGTCTTTGAACCATTTAATTGTTTCCTTTGCAATTGGAAAGTCCAAATCTTGAGCGCCATGAACCCGATCAGGATTATCATAGGCATATTTTAACCCACCCGTGTCCCAAGAACGAAGAGTCAACGACTTAACATATTTGAGCTCCCGAATCTGATTCATCAAGAATGGTGTAATCGAATGCTCATAGTCTCTCTCCTTTGATAGAGAGAAATCACTATCGTATGCATCGGAACACGCCGGTGCATCAATTTCCAATGTTACACTCTCCACACTTGGACACAGTTCGTTGATGAATTGGATATATATGCACATCTCGGGAAATAAATTGTCGGGGCAATTGGGACATCTGCCATCGCGAAACTTTGAATTGCAGCTGTGCAGTGGTGCTGTTCCCCAGAAGTATAAATGCTTTATCAGGTCTACATTTCTTGGATGAATGACGTAGAGAAAGCGGAGGAATAAATCGTGATACGCCCAGCCAGCTAATTCTCTTAGTGGAACGTCTTGCCGAATCTGCTCCATGACATAGGGAATTGCTTGTGGCCAATCATACAGTTGACCAAGTTCCGGCTTTTCACGATCAGGTTTGTAAAACTCTCCTTCGATCCAACATGTTTCATGTCTGTAGGGCCCGATAGTCTCTACAGGAAACTTGAAGATGTTTTTCCGGTAAAGAATTTCAGATCCGAATTTGAAGAATTTCTTGCAAGTTCGGAGACAAGTAATATCAATCACTCGGCGCAAAATCCTATTTAATTGTATGATCTCCCTTCCTCCATGACATATCTTCTTTTCTTTGATCATTGCGGGTCCTCTCCAGGGCTCATATTTTGCATCACAGTCGTACATTGGATGAGTCTCATCCAAAAGAGTAGCGTTGTAGCTGGGTTTCTAGTTATTCATAATTGAACGTCCCACGTTAGTGATGATAACATCTGGATCCAAAGATGCCTTTGGGATCCATAACAAGTAGTTGAATATTATATCAAGAATTTCTATAACGTTTAAATAAAGTTCCAAATTTCAAAACGGGCTGAATCATACCTTGTGGAAACCTGAGAATGTGACGACGGTGCGATTTCGGTAGGTTCCAGAAGTTTTCGCTGGGATGAATTTCTAATTTTTGTCGATTACATTTTATGCCGAGACACATCTGATTTGCATTACCCATTTGAAGGCGACGTTCTGAATCTTTCAAAGGCTGCCCTACAATGAATGTATACCCATCAATTTTAACAATATATGTATATTCTGTGGTACCACGACCATATTTATCGCTAGAAAGTGGAATGTCTGTACTCGGCACATAAGCCGATGTTACTCTTCTGCTACCTCTTTGATGAGTCACTTACCAGCGCCAATTATGTAGACCTTTCCATCTTTGATAAATTCTATACCCTCGAACCACTTGTTGTAGACGTGTTTCTGTACAGCTATCTCATAAGTGTCATCACGACTTAGATCCACAGCTTGCTTGTTCCAAGTGTGTATCACATATTCATGACGCAGACAACCGTGGAATACTGATGATGGGTTTGGGTAATATGGGTCCCTGCCGCTTGGCCAGGATCGAATAAGTCCACCTTCTGATGTGAACTTATCTGTATGGATAGAACCGCCGTCTTCTTCCAATGGTCCGGCGCTATGTATAGGTGCTTCTTGATGATCCCGTCTTGATTTCGATCTCTCGATAGAATTCGCCATGGCAACTGTAAGTCCAAGTTATGTACCGTATAGGCTAACAAGGGAAGAGATTGGCATATGAACAGATAGCTTTCCACTTATACCAAGATTTGTTGCAATGAGTGAGAATTGTATATCCTCAACGTAGCCAGGCCTAGGTAGGTAATTAGACTCAAAATACTCGCTAAAAACAAAGCGGAGTAGATCTGATGAGTCTGATTCTGTACCAGGTGGGTTATTTTCATCGTCATGACAGGGCGAAATCGTAGAGCTATTGATACCCCTAGATTGGAGGTAAGTGTTACCGACAAATCCTCGGAGACTTCAAAGTAACACTACAATACCTAATTACTTCAACAATGTGACCGCAAATTTTCAATACTATCCTTAATCACAATTTTTAAAATGTTAGTGGAACAATATTACAACAGAGTTTGAAGCATGGCACTGTCATTGTCCTCAGAGGTTGGCATGAGTCCAGGAAATCAGCCCTATCAACAATGGTTGAAAAGCTGGATTTCTGAGGGGTGACGATAGAGATGGTCGAACTCACTACTAAATTGGTGGATGAAGGACTTTAGGAGGTATGCTTGACCTCAATTACAAACTTGACGAGAGAATTGTAAAGTTCTATCTCCGAAAACTGTAGGGCCAAGTCTAAAACAGAGGAATCATTCTCGCTCAGACACAGAAAGAACACGAGGGATACGAGCACGAGGAAAATGGGATTATATAGGTCACATAGAGAGCGAAATAAAATATTGAAAAGAAATGAAATTGAGATCCATAGATTCATACTTACCGAGAAAAGAAACGGATTAAAATGGAAGATTACCAGACAAGAAAGTGTGAATGAAAGGGGAATTTGAGAACACAATCTAAAAAAACTCCCGATGAGGTAAAGTCGGAAGTTTGTACATCTCTCGAGTAGTTCGGCACATGAGGCATGTTACCGTGTTGTTATTAGTCGTCTCGAACCATGGAATTATACAGCTTTCATGAAATAGATGCCGATCGCAAAACAGTCGCATGACAACTTTATGGTTCTCACCATCCATAACCTCTCTACATATCCCGCAGACCTCTCTGGCTGGGATTTCTTCGGGTTTGACAAGACGGAGAAGACCAAAAGTGAGATGTGTTGGATTCACAGGATCAAAAAGAAATCTCATCGACATGTTTTTAAGCCCTCTGAATTGTAATAAATATTCATTTTGGTGATGATCATAGAAGTTCCTGATTATCTCTGCTTTTTCTATGTTTGAATATAAATGAAAAAATACTTCATCTCCTGCATCCACAGAGATTTCATTATAGGCTATTAGATCTTGCTGTACAGTTTCAAGGTCATCGTCAAAACGTTTCTGTCTTTCAAACAGGATATTTTGGTCAGAAATATAGGATTCCCATAATTTTCTTCTATCTGCTATCAAATTTGAAGAAAGTGCGAAGGAGATCTGTCTGTAAATACCGTCAGAAATCCAAGTGTTTGGAGGTGGGCGAAAAGATTGAAATGAAGCTCCTTTCTCGATTGCGTCACAAGAAATGCACTTGCATTCCGTGATGCTAGCACTAGCCATTCGAGTTTTTGTCCAAGGATGACAATCTAACAGAAACTTAAGGTCGTATCCTCCTGCACGATACGGATCAAACTCAATGAGTTCACAACTTTGGTGATGTTTAATTACCGTTGTCACATGTCCACAGATACTGGAAAGAGTTTCTGTAACGACACAACAGTTGGGATCCATAGTGTTCATGATTTTTGCTATGAATGATAAATCTCTATGTTGAAGTGTTGTGTTGTGTGTTAGACGAAGTAGATTGTTTGAATGGTGCTTTACAATTTTTTGGACATAAGAATGTGGAGAAACTATATATACTAAAGTCAATGTATATGTTCTTAGTCTGTATTTAAAGACAAATGATTTACGAACAAAGCAAGAACAATTGTGAAAGACAAGCTATGGTGACCGTACCCTTTGTCCTAAGTAACAACATCATTATTCTATCAAAAAGAAGATAAATCCTTCGTTTCTTCCGTCAGTTAAATACAGTTCTGGCTGTTCAACTATTCTGGGCTTGTTGTTGTGGCACTGTTCCAACAATGTCCCAGTAAAGACATTATTGCTGTGCACAGTGACGTTCTTTTTTTATATCAAACTGGGGACCAATCTCAAAGTTGAGATTTTGACAGTTTCCAAGGGCACTTCTATCCAGTATCCAAGGTTACTTGTCTTTTCTACTTATATGTCTGTATTATAAAGCGAGGTTCATTCCTTTTGGGATGGTGTGAGTTAGATTTTCACAGTCGGTATTTCTTTATTCAAGATCTGATCACTTAGTGCATTTAGATCTACTCCCAGAAACCACTTATCTCAAGCAACCCAGAATTTTGACAACTACCCTTTCTTAATCATCTAAAATCCATCCTCTTCAAAGGTTTCTACGCTGTTTTCACGGTAATCATACACGAAACTTCGATATTGTTTGAATATCAACGTAATATTATCTGTTTAGAAAGTGGGAGACATGGTATCTGTGTCTCAATGCATTATCCAGTCTCTAAGCTTTCCATCTCTCTCCGATCACAATGTGCACTTGAACGGCATATTGTAAGTTGTAATTCGAGTTGCCCCGCTATTCTTATTTCCTCCATCAACCTTGTTGACAGTATATTTCACACCACCCCAAGTGACAACATCTGGGACTTGACCGTCTCTACTTACGGTAAGGTCCCAAGTTCCCTTGTCGTAAAAGCATCGAGGCTTGTTACCCATAGCTGCCCATGGAATACCGTTGCTACTGGTGTAGACGCCGCAATCAGGACAACCTTCAGGACCCGTGATTTTGAGATCCACCATACCTTTATTAGTATCGTAGACCGTTACGGTGAGGCGCATGTTGCACTTTGAAGCATCATCTGGGTTGGTGGGGCAAAACTCATGAGAAAAGCTTCGAGGGAAGAAGGCATGCTGAGGAATTGCAGATACAACCAGAATAACGCATGAGGCCAGAATCGTGGTTGCGAAGAGCGGAAGAAAGTTCATATTGATGATGACGCCGGTTTGGAATAGGAGGATATCGGCTAGAGATATCTGCAATTAGTTATCACAAACAAAGAAAGCTTCATTTTGATACATACTTTGAACAATGAGTGAAGAAAATTGAAGGTCTAGAATTGGAAGTACACAGGAAATATCGATGACCTGTCTATGGGAGGACCTCAACTCGCTTGGAATTTGAATTGACCGGCGTACGTTTGTTGTTCCGTTTGTTCGGGTACTTTGCGATGTTTAAAGGAGTTCTTTCAGGAGGATCAAGTTAGAGAAGTTGATTGAAATCTATTGCGAATAAAGGGTACTTGTTTGGAGTTTCTTGTGTTCTTTGTGGTTGTAATTGAAGCTGTGTTGCAGTGATGTGAGAGGGAGCAAGTGCTTTCGTGGGTATTATTATCCATATAATTGATTTTGTTATCGAGTCAGAAGATATTTGAAGACTCATATACATAATTGACAACAATGAAGGGTACAAACCAGTCATCGATGACTCAAACATGGAGTGAATTAAAAAGAGCAAGGCAATAAGATATGACTGGGACACTCTGATACAGTCGATTAAATTCATGAGTTTTCACAACGTTCCGTCAATATCACTCATGTAAGTAAGAATAGGAGCGTGTGAAAATCAAAGTATCATTAAGTATCTGAAATCCAGTGATGTCAATTACTGTCGGGTAAATAGTCAACCCATTCCTTTGAAGGCCAAAATCCATTCTCAACCGTCATCTCTAGCTGGCTACGAATTGCCGTTCACTAATCATCCGTATGACCGGTTACGACTACGGGAGTATGTGAAAGTCTCCACGCTTGAAAAAATGAGTCGTAGAGGGGTGGGGGGTGTTCAGCCTCTTCACAAATTTTCTCCAGAATCAGAAACCGATCTTACTGCAAGAGCAGCGTTCGCTTTTGGACACTGGAATGTATCGCGGTGTGTTACTATTGTAGGGTTTCCATCGGGCACAATTCCGATATATATAGGAGAGCCGTTATGATAAATTGGCTGCAGCTCTCCGTCCCCCTGGACTTGAACTGTCATGTTTCCGCCTTTGAGACAGGGTGGTACCCATGTGATCCTGGTGTTACGATGGACAAACCTATCACCGCACATTGTATCGCAATTTGAATCGAAAAGCTTGACTATAAAATCAAATTTGTTTTGGTTGGGTTTGTTGACGGGGACGTAAACTTCGACAGTGCAGGTGTTGAGATCAGAATTGCCACATTTTGATGGCGAGCGAACCCATGGTGTAGACAGGGGAGATCCAAGGATAAGGGAAATTATGCCTAGAAAGACTTGGGAAAAGATGATGTGTTTCATGTTGATCTTTTCACACAAAACATTAGCCATGAAGCCTCCGATAAGATCAAAGTGCCTTTAAACTTACATGATGTGATAGATTCCTTGGCTTGGCCCTACGAATGGCGTTTTTCAATACTGATAGCTTGTATTTATGACTTCGACGTTAACGTTCTATTGACGATGGACTATGGAGAGGCGAAGTGGTTCTTTGTTTTAGCTTGTGGCTGCAGTTGCAGTTGGGTGTGGTAAACTGCGAGATGCAGTAGACTCGGTTTGATTTTTAGTTGTGATTGTAGTTCAGATTGCATGTAGCACATTAACAGGAGTAGAGAGGTTATAAGCTGCTCGAGAACAACGATGTGGATGACTGTTCCAGCTGACGGAGTCATAGCGTTCAATATCGCGTGTTGTCGAGAAAGAGTCATCGTTGAATTGTGATATGACAAGGTATGTAGTGAATATGAGAAAAAACACGTGGAGGTATTTAAGATCTGATAGTCGGAGCTCACAAGACTTTCTCGATAACTATTACGAACTCAAGCCGGCTGAAACCCTTTTTTATATATTAAAGATCACCGTGCACAAGCAAGCTGCAGATTACATTGGAAGGAATTAAATATCAACGAATAAATTTCTGTAAAAGACTGTACATGAGTGCCCAGATAATGCCTAAATGCAACCCCTCGGTGACTAGGTGAAAACAGCTAATACCAATATATCGAGGCATGCTTGGTATCAGCATGGTATTTGGATCCGATAAACATGGCTTTTGACTGCGAGAGGTATGAGACTCAACAAGGCATCTTCAACACTCTCTGACAAGTACACTAGATATTTCTTTCCCTGCCACTTCAGTTGCGGGAAGCTACAAGTCCCAGTGTACCAACTACTAATACCGATATTCGACTCTGGTGCATTCAAACGAGTGAGATTTGAGACAACCCAAATACGACCCTTGACTTCTATGGGACCAGCGTCCATACCGAACAAAGCTTTTTTCCTGTTGAAGACAAAATGATCCTCGCCATATGAAATACAATTCCAATCCGTGATCGAGGTGGTTGCTGACTCGGGCTTTAAGAAGGTGGTGACGGTGTAGAAACAGGTATTTTCAGGCAGCTGATCGCAGGTCATATCGGGTTTGAGAACCTTTGAAGAGTCTTCGTAGCACTTGTTTGCTCTGGACGTCAAGGAGACAATGACAGGAATAGAGATGGCTCCTTGAAACAATAATGACCACAGAAGAACAAAAAGATGTAGATGCATGTTGACGGGTTTGCAGCAGATTTTGACTATGACAGAGGTCTGAGATCTGATGAGAAATACTCATAAGAAAGTGTTGTTGAATGCCGAAGTGACTTTGAGAAAATTGAGTTGTGGTAATTACGTCGGGAAAGACAAAGATAGTATGAACTTCCATCAATGAAGGAATCAAAGCATAGGTACTCAATCAAAATTATTGACGTATGGAGTAGTGACAATGAATCATTAATAAAAGGCAGATGAGTCATTGATAGTCTGCGAAACAATACTGAGTATTGGCAACCCAGAGTACGGAGAATTCTGCAGCATAACTGTCATTTAGAATGTTTATATCAAGCTGAGTGGTGAATGTTGGTGGTATCATAAGATCGGAGTACTTAACGGGGTCCGAAGGATTTCTGTGAGTTAAATGTTTACTTGTAGATATTGTATGACTATAGTGCTCCGTATTGTTACACATCGACTAAGGTTTCCATGTGTAATGTGAATTTTCATTTTACAGTTCGCATGCCGATTTTGTGCGTGTAACAAAGAACATTGGCTACTCGATTCTATTTATTATGGCTGTCTTGGCCCCGGTGATAGACTGAATGAGACCATATTCACGAACTTTTGAAATGCATTCACAGAAATATGCAACGCAGTTTACAGGAAAGTCTTGTAAAAAAACACGTTTTGCCTATTACGAATGTGCCGCAGGGCGACGGCAGACCTCTATTTACATACAAATTGTATTCACCCTACTCTCTACCCCCGAATTACATTACCACTCTTTAAAGCGAAAACGAGAACGAGGATACAAATCTGGTTAAACTTCATACAACTTGGTACGTATTTACCACCAAAAATGAACAAGTCTTCTGTTGTTTAACATGGGATCTCCAGCGCATAAACATCTGGAGTCCTCGGATCTATACCCAAAGGAACAGTTGGAGGCTTGAAGTTTGCGTCCAAGAGTTTTAAGACACTGTAACTTTTGTCCAACCACTGAAGTTCTGGTGATATCGGTGATGTAAAGCTAATCACTGCTTTGGGTGCATTCAACCGAGTGAAATTTGACAACACCCAGACACGATCTTTCAGAGGCTTTGGTCCACCATCCAAGCCGAAAATCACTTTAGTCCTGTTGAAAACAACATGGTCTTGACCATAGTCGGTACAATTGCTATCTGCCATTGTAGTGATAGCAGATTTATGATCGGCATAGAAGGTGTAGAGGCATGAATTTTCAGAGAGTTGATCGCAACTAAACTTGGATGTTAGCTGCTGAGGTTTATCTGATAAGCCAGGAAGGGACAAGGCGGTTGGAACAACCAAAATGACTGCTGCGAAAACCCGAAGAGTGGCGTGATAGTTCAGCTGCATAGCGATGGAACTGATAGGTATTCTCAAGTGTGAGCAGAGGCGAAAATTCAGGAAGGAAGAAGTACCCACGTGGTCTTGTTTGGAACACTTAAGGCGAGCTTTGTAAGCTAAGGTGATGTATGAAGTTGAAGATAACTCTGTGAAGTGCGATGAGATGTAAGTGAGATAGGACGAGTAAATGGTTTCTGGGTGAGACTTTCTTGAGTGGATAGGAAGTTTGTAAATGTGAGTTGAATGTTAGTGTTGGTCGATAGCTGATTTGTGTTTTTGAAGTTGTTGATCTTTGTATTTGAAAGATAAAATAATTGCATCTTGAGCATGAAAGGCAGATAATGACACGATGAAGAACCTTGCTTCCAGTCATCATGCCTGCTAGGCCTGACTCAGAATTGAGTGTGAACTACATTTGTTGTGAACGATGAATAGACGCAACGAGAATGGCACGTGGGAAAAAGGCATAAATATTGATGGAAAGGAATTAGAAAATACTGAAAGGAAGATACTCCGGTCACTAGATGTTTGAAGGCTTTGTCTGAAAATGATACAATCCCCCGCTTGAGAGGGAATGTCATCAAATTGAGTAGCTTGCGCTGGAAAATGCTAAAGAACCGTAGTACTCGGGGTAAGCGTGTCGTAGCAAAACTTGGAGAATTTTTATCTGATGCCCTTGCTAACCATACAACAACAACACGTCACTACTTCCGAGCTACTTCATCTTTGAAGCAGACATGTAAATCCTGAAAATGACTTCTCACAACAATCATATCAACGACGGATATGCCTGTACTTGAAGTCGTCCTCCCCACCATTGCTAAATCATTTTCCTTTAACCATTGTAATTTTTGAGTCTGCGGTTGGTGGGTACAGCAAGCCTTTGAGCCATGTACGGATCCTTGAATGGCGAACGCTGGGTTCTCCGGCGGCAACAGTCCTCGAGAAGCTTGGTAAGAAGAATTCAACTAACCTACACGTAAAATGAACCCAGCCGACGCCATCGAACAACCCCTTTGATATAACGAGCGACGGAAATCTCCCATAGAAAATCTGCTAATGTTGAATATGCTACACCAATAGTAAACATATTGCGATCGTCATTGGTGGCAAACATTGATAGTTTCAATGATGTGTCTTGACCACTAGTAACTCCTACATGATTGTAATCTTTTTTCCCCTCTCTCAGCTCTCATCTATGGTAAGATCATCTTGACCCATGAATTTTGCGATTTGGCTGGTTCATAAGTTTGGTTTTGGTATCCTGGGCTCAAAGCCAGAGGTAATTTGCACCTGCAAGGCCTAACATTACCCGGTGAGATTAGCCGCACGCGCCTTTGACGCGGTAATTCAGTTGGTAATTGTGGAGATTCGCCTTCCTCATTTTTTCATTTTCACCACACCGGTGATAAATTGGAACCAACCACATCGATCGTTGAAGTGAATAGACTTCTTCAATTCCAGTAGTGCAAATATAGATTTGTTTGTTTACTTGCATGGTACAATATCACAAGTCTATACCAAACCCTTCCTCTCAAGCCAAATTTGAATCAAAAAATGTCGACACACGCCCTTGAAAAGACTTTGTTACATCTTTAATTCACTCTCTACGTGAACGGTTACATTTTGTCTTCAGAACTCTCGATTAATAAATTGACTATATACACCGGTAAAGTAACAATTTTATTCATGCTAACCATTGTATTATATTGTTACAGCTTTCATTTTTCAATTTGATATAACCATTCAAATTCCCAATGGCATTTTAGACCAATTCTCGACCAGGACGAGAAAATTGGGCGATCAGTGCTGGTTTCCAACCTCGCCAGTAGGATTCAAGAAATCCCCATTGGCTCTGCGTTTCTTTTCTTGAACTGGTTGTTTTCTCTGTGGTAATAAAGATAGTCTGCGCAATACTAGGCGTTCCATGCTCATCTATGACGAACAACATCCAGAACCCGGGAATGAGAATACCAGGATCGGCTGGAGCTTTTGCCAAATATTGGTTTCCGTGGAAAGAAGCCTTTTCCAAAGGCAGTGGTACGCGGCGCTGGTCAGTGTTGACTGTGTGAGTTGCACTACCGATGCGAATCAAGGAGGCCGAACGGATTGCAACACTTGTGGTCAATTCCAGCGTATCGCCTATGTTCATTTGATCTGGGACTCGTGTGGTGATCTTTGGACGAGAGCGCAGTTTCCCATCGTCTGTCAAGAGATAAGGCGGTGTAAATATCTGGCCGTCATAGTGATTGGCAGAGCAGTTACCGCACAGGCCACCACCTGCATTCAAAACCCTTCCATCAGGTAACAAAATTGATAGTGTGTGGTAAACACGAACGACATTATTTCCCGATAGTTCGGTAAAAGTGTTGGTTACCGGGTCATACAGCTCAGGTACAAACTGTACGTTTTCTTCATTGAAAGCAACGCCAAATGTCTGACCACCAGCAATGAAAACTGTTCCATCGGGCAGAACGACGGATGTGTGGAAAACTCGCTCTGAATGCATCATACCATTAGTTCCAGCCGGTTTAACATCTGGATATTCTCCTGGTCCATTCAGAGTAATGACATGAGCATTACTGGTGGCCCAAGATTTGTCATAGTCAGGAGACCCCCCGATGGTAAGAATCTTTCCTGCCACTGCATCAAACATTACTGCATTACCAGACATTGAATCTTCATCATCTAAACGATTCCCAGCTGCTTCAACACTGCCATTTCCGTCTGTAAAGTACCAATTCATAGCTCGGCTAGGACCGGCTTGAAAAACACTTCCATTCTGCCATCCAAAGAGCCAGCCGTGGTTGTCCGCTCTCCATGGACCTTCCATATCATCAGTCAACATTTCTTTAACAGTGGCATTAGGAAGCATAGACCAGTTTCCGACGATGGGGTCGTAAACTTCTCCGTTTTTTGCAATATTCGAGCCTCCAGCCCAAGAGCCACCAATAACAAAGACACGTCCATCAGAGAGAGTCGTGGATGCTTGATACCCACGACGTAATCTCATTGGAGGTGCCTTGACCCATTGATCGGAGGAGGAATCATATAGACTAGTCTCCGAGGCATCATTGCCGCCAGTGACAACCATCATGCCGGTACCATCGATTGAAATTCCGGGGCAGAACATATCATGCGCAGTATTGGTAACGATTCGCTTTGAGACTACATTTGTTGACGGGCTCCAACGAGTCATTGCCGTCTGACCACCAGGTGTAGAATGAAACGTATCCGAAGCCCATGATGACCACAAAACAATATTGCCAGACGCCTCTTGAGCCCCGGCAACTGGAACGACTGGAAAATCAAGGGTCGGACCCCAGAGACCTAGTTTGGGATCTCGAGGAAGGAGGTATTGTGTCGCATAGATATTGAGCTCGGAAATACCTATCCAGGATGAGATATCTGCCTCGGCGCTTACATTGAGCTTCACGTACCGAGCGGATGTAGGCTCGAATGCGGATAGTCGCTGCCTGTTTGTGTTTGGCCACATTCCATACGCAATGGGCTCTTCCCAGTTTTCCTTGTCGTTACTGACGTATATTTCATGTTGAGTAATGAGGCCGTCATCTCCAGTATCAATAGGAGGAAGGACGACAAGCCCACTGACAGAGTAGTCCTTCTCCAAGTCTATTATGATGCTGTGTCCGTTGGAGCTCAAGTCACTACGCCAGGAAGTTTTGTTACTTCCATCAATCGCATTTTGACACGGATATTTTGTATCAGAACTGCTGCATTCCAACTTCCACCCTTCGCGAGAAATTCGGATCCCTTGATAGGGACGTGATTCATCCGTGAATGTCGGTTCCCATGAGGGCTCGTCGACTGGTCCATAGCCAGAGATACGCTCTGAATTTATCGCCTCTGTCATGAAGTTACTGACAGCATGAACTCCGCCCAAGGAAGCTCCAAGGAGCAGTTCACTCCACTGTAGCTTCATTTTCGGTACTGAAATAATGTCAAGAAAAGGGGTATAATACTGCGAACAGTTCGTAGTTGTTGAGCATACATGAGGTAGAGAATGTGTATATAAGTAGTCAGATAGTGATTTGCTTAGCTTCCATTGTGACTTCTCGTTTAGGATTTGGACTCTCAAGGCTCACGATTAATGTTCCGAGTGATCTTCGCTACGTGGGTGAAGAGGAGGTCAATGGTCTAACTGAGCTTCAAACTTCCAGTGTTATGATGCAATCAACATGTCATCGAAGTGGGTCCCTCGCATGCGAATACAAAGTTTAATAGCTTTTACTGACCTGTGTTGACAAGATGTACAGTCAATTCAACCTCTGTTGGTCAACACAACGCTCCGACTTATTCGGGAAGTTGATCGGTTCATACCAGGATAATTTCAGCTTGCAGATTACCAGGCTTAGTTGATTTTCTTCTTCTGCTTCAGAGATGAGTTATGCCGAAATATTCATTGGCAGATTCTCTGTAATTTAACGGCTTTATGATGACCATAGCAAGGAATCTTTTAAGGATGAACAGATCACGTCGAAGATCTGTGGGTCCGGCAAGGTAAATTTGGATTCCGACTAGCCTGTTCCCCACAACTCAGCTGTATCGTATGCCGTCTTTTCAGATGAATGAAGTTAGTGTGGTGGAGCTTCGCGTTGACCGTTCCGTAACTACCGGTATTCATCGTCTGAAGTTTTATCAAAGAGCACTCGAAAGATGCGTGCTAATTTCTCACGCTGTAGTAATTCTTTAGCAATCGAGTATTTACCAATTTCATATTTGCAATGCATTCGATTCAATCTTAGAGCCATTGTTCACACCTCACGATATTATGATGCCGTACAAATTCACCTGACTTAATAGGGGGAATTAGGAACAGAAGCACAGATTGAGGAGAAAAACTATTTACATTCACAAATCATCCAATGATACACTCTCAATTATCTTACCTTCGTTTGAACGAGAGACCCATTTCTCAGAAGGGGCTAGGTTTCAGCTGAGTCAATTGAGTTTATTCAGCAGACTTCACACGGGTTGAGGGGATCAAAGACAGATACGCTGTAT
This sequence comes from Botrytis sinoallii, assembly GCF_014898435.1. Lineage (NCBI taxonomy): Eukaryota > Fungi > Ascomycota > Leotiomycetes > Helotiales > Sclerotiniaceae > Botrytis > Botrytis sinoallii. The sequence continues at coordinate 116,317 of NW_024066029.1, read as the reverse complement.
CAATACGGGTTGACATTCTTTTGGCCATTATCGCTACCCCACTTCAAGATTGGAAATTGAAATTGCTGATCTTTCAGCCGCAGTATCACGTAAGGACACAAGAATCATATTTTTCGTGGGGATGGCGCGCTTGTCATTGTCACCAACGCACAGACATTTGATGATGTGATGCTCGATACCGACGGAACTTCTTTGTCCGTATCGAGTAATCCGATGATGTTTGGTGAAGATTTATGGAATTACAAGAATATGCACTCCAAAGATCGACTATCGTCCCGGGAGAACTATCACATTATACCTCGCCCATCACATATATCCATATTTCAGCTTCAAAAAAGGATGAATAGCTTGGTTCGAGATTGGATCTTCATGAGTAGTCCGGTTTATAGTGATCTCACGCGTATCCTTTCGTAGTTGTCTATTTGATGTAACGTTGGATGAATCGATCTATGCCAATCATAAAATTCTGTTGAAGAAAATTGCTACAAGATCATCAAGCAGCTCTTCCAAAGTGATCCACACACCACAATCATCCATTACTGAGCTCATGGGCAGTGGTTATATCCCAATGGTTATATCCCAAGCGAATGCGGATCTAAGAATAGTACATCTTGTGCTCTAATTTTCTATTTAACTCTGTTGATATCCTCGAACAAGAGCTTCATCCATCGCAGCATGCCATACTTCCTTTACATCTGTAATATTTGAAGCATTTTTAATCCAGACGCTCCAACTTGAGCTTTTTTGCTACTATCAACCATGAGTTGGATAGCTAGGAAGTCTAATATCCAGGGTGATATCTGGTAAGCTTTTGTATCCACATGCTTTCAAGATATTTACTTACCACCTCCATTTTCGTTTAGGCCCGGCTTGCCAAAAAGATTTCAAACATTCATGTTCTTTAAGATCAAGAAAGCAGATGACTTCAAAAAGCGGCTTAGAACTTTCGTCAAAGATGGCGGAATTACTAGCGCCAAGGATGCATGTGATATGAAGAACAAAATTCTTGCAGCAAAGTTTCAAGCACAACAGTCAGGTCGACCAGCCAAGATTCAGCCACTACCCGGTGTTAATATTGCTTTTGCCTCAACAGGTTTAGCCGCTGTGAGTCTCAAGCATGCCCTCAAGAACGTGAAATGGTGTCTAACGAATCTCTAGCTTGGGAAATTCACTTTTAATGAGGGTGCTGTGAAGAAGGATAGAGAATTGTCCAAGATCTTTAAAAAGAACCAACTCAGAGGTGGCTTGTTTGGAAAAGGCATGTACGATGACCTTGTAAACGAGGGCTGGGATGATCCTCAAGAGATTCGACAGCAGTACAAGCCATCTCCAAATCGCTTGATTGATGGAGTTTTTCTAGTCACAGCCAGTGAGGAGGATACTTTGACTTCCCAGGTAAACAGGATCAAAGAGCATTTCCTCAAGGAACATGGAAGCGGTGATGGCGATACATACTTGATTAGTCAAGACCCAGCACTCGAGTTCAGCTTTACCAGGCAAGGACGAACCCGCCCAGAAAAAGGCAAAGAGCAGTGAGTATTCTGTACACCTACAACAGACGCTTGGAAGTTCTAACGTATCTAATCATTAGTTTCGGCTTCGAGGATGGAATCAGTCAGCCCTTGATAGAAGGCTTAGATGAGGTGACACCCAAGGATAAAGAGCCCAAGTCCGTAAAATCAGGGTAAGATTCTCTTGTTATCAATTGATCTCGATCATCTCAACTGACTCAAGATTGTTTCATTTCTTAGATTGATTTTTGCAAGGCACGAGGGTGATGATATGAAGCAGCCAGATTGGGCGGAAGATGGGAGCTTCCTCGTTTTTCGGGATCTCCAACAGCTTGTCCCTGAATTTGATAAGTGGGTTACTGTGCTTCGTTTTATATTCTCGTGAACTAATCTCATACATCATCAGATGGTTAGAAGATAACAAACACAATGCACCGGATGCCGCAAACTCTGAAGATCCCAAGGAGAAGCTTGCTGCATACCTGATGGGTCGATGGAAAAATGGTATGTTTTTGAGTCTTAACATACCAAAATGTAACTCAATGCTGACTCGTTCATTAGGAACACCTGTGGATGAGAGTCCTCACGATGCCAAAGATGAAAAACTTTTCAAATCGAACAATTTTGACTTCCATCCCGTTCAAGAACACGCCAAATGTCCTTTTGCAGCGCACATCCGGAAAATGCGACCTCGTGGAGACTTGGATCACGACCACGCCGTCATCATACGCCGGGGCATTTCTTATGGAGGCGAAGTCACACCCGAAGAGAAAGCTGCACAGAAATCCGATGATGAGAAAGAACGTGGGCTTCTTTTTGTGTGTTACCAAAGCGACATTCGAAATGGTTTCAATTTCTTGACTACTCGCTGGGCAAGCAATCACCACTTCCCAGACCGCAAGGACAAATTCGTTGGTGAGCATGGTCCAGGAATCGATGCTATTGTAGGCCAGCGACTCGATCACCATCCACCTCGCTCCATCGGTCTTCCAGATGGTAAAGATCCTACAGAAGCACGTGTTCAACTAGATAGATGGGTGGTTCAAAGGGGCGGTGAATATTTCTTTTCGCCGGGAATTCAAGCACTCGAGGGATATTTGACGGATCCTTCTGATTATCCGCCTGCACTTATGGCTCCATGAATGAATCCGGATGGGGTTTCCATGGTGTAATTCTGAGCGATTTGCATTTCTAGATAATGTGTTTACACGGCATGGCGTCTTTTGGTAAATTGAAGGAAATATGAGCAATTTGTCGTCAAGTCTTAATTCAACATATTAATATGTCTTTCGTTTGGAATGTGATTTATTTTGGGTAGTCGATCAATAAGATTTAAACATTAAATTTTACCTACATGAATTTTGTAACATCTTTACCTTTTACTAATTATTATATGGCAAGTGTGCGTTGAGCTTGGAAGTGACCCCGGGGTTGATTGTCCAAGCTGCCCAGCTGATCAAAACGCTGCAAGGATTGGTGCCAGACGTGCAACAAAAATTCACGAAACCACGGGATTATCACTTATTAAAATGTGAGTGGTTGCATTTCATCGTGGACAGCTGCCAATGTTTGTAGCGATGACGTAAATATTGCGATTCATTCTTTGAATTTTGATATGCAATATCATGTGCTCAGTATAGCAGTAACTGATATTAGGTAAATGTACTCCGCAAGACTATGATTCCGTGCTTCAGTATGAACGACATCAGGTCACCTCTAGATGATGGTTGCGCCGCAAAACTCCAGTAGCAATAACAAATGTAACTAAATTTTTGCTTCGATCTCAAGGTTAATATAACAATCACATTCCCATCTTGAAATAAAATGCTGTCTCGAAGAAAGTGTGCAGATGGATTTATATTGTCGTTAGACATTGATAAATTCGGTAATTATAGGCAACCCCTTCATCACCAGCACCATTGCGCAAAAATGCCCCACCACTTCCGGGCTTAGAGTAATAAGCTGAACACAAACTATTGTGAATAACGTCGATCATCAACCATCATCAACCACACATTCGGTGAAATACGAAGTGCCCAGAGTACAAGAAATCCCCTTACTCATAGCCCTACCTGCTACCACTGTCACCTAAGAACTGGTACAGTCATACCGAACGCCACCATCAGCCAAGATATATCCGTATCACCAAATGGTCGAATCAATTCATCGCGTGCCTGACATTTCATCAATGTCCCCTGACCTCATCACACCTCATATTACATCAGCCTCCCTCATAGTTTCATGGCTGCACAGATTCAGGGTGCTGGGCGCAGCGCTAATTTTAACGTTATGCCCCAGAAACTAAAGACAATTTCGTCAAGTAGGAAGCGGGTGATCATCAGCCTCAAGGCGTAAATAAGAATGACGGGGCACAATAAGGCAGAGCTGTGGGTTAAATACCAGCCCTATACTGCTTTCATGGGTTCCTTTATTTTTTGATCTATTTTTCTCATATTCACTCGCATTTTCCTTGTGGATTCGAACGTTTCTGCTATCTGTCATTTCGATGATATTTTGCTCATTAAAAATTCAAGCGATAGCAACAACCAAGCGCGTAGCATCACATTGATAACGACAAAGAGAATCAAACTAGAGCTAAACCCACTAACGCCATGATGACGATCTCCCGTCGAAGCACAACGTCCCTCCAAGTCCAAGCTCGCAACAGCAACCACTTCCCCGAAACCGAATCAAGCCTTCCAAATCTCCCTCGCGCATCCACGAACTCACTCATCGACAACCTTCTCTCGTATCTTGGGCCACGTAATCCATTTCCCAAAGCAGTAACCAAGGACGATACAGTTTGGTTATTGGATAATACGGCATATAGAAACCACGTAACCGGGAAATGGGAAGCAGAATTTGTAGCTGCAGTATGGGAGACGGAAAGTGCAAGACATGTACCAGAAATCATTGGGGATATCGTGGGAAGAATTGGGGGTGACGGGGATAGAGGGGAAGATGAAATTGTGGAAGAAAGATTGAGACCATTCTTGATGGATGTACGAGCTGGAAGGGTTGTCAATATTGCGTCTTCAGGTCATCAAGGGGTCGCAAATTTAAAACTTGGACCGTGTGGTCGAAATGGTATTAGCAGTGATATCCGGACATTGCGGGATGGCAAAGACGGCGAAATCGTGAAATGGAATGCAAAAGTGCCTCTAGAAGTTGAAGGAATATTGCAAATGAAAACAGTCTATGCCGAACCTGAAGGATGGGCAGTCATTTCTGGTGAGTTTGAGAATTCCAGATCAACTCAATATCCTGGACGATGAGGGGATCCCAAAGGGCCTCTAATAACTTTGTACAGATATTGACGACTCAATAAAAATAACCCAAACAAGTTCTCCAATTGACATTTTACGCTCTACCTTCTTATCTGAACCGATGCCCGTGGAAGGAATGCCAGAACTATACAAACACATACAGTCCATCATTACACCTAAACACGCATCTGTAGCTCCTTGGTTCTATCTATCTGCCTCGCCCTACACTCTCTACTCATTTCTCAGCGAATTCCGTCGGGCATATTATCCTCAAGGAACTATGATACTGAGGGATGCCAACTTCTTGAGTTTATCTGGATTGTTAGAGACATTGACAGAGGGCACACAAGAGTACAAGATCAATGAGATGGAAAAGATTCATAAATGGTTGCCGAAGAGGAAGATGATTTTTGTGGGCGATAGCACGCAGAGTGACCCAGAGGCTTATGGGGAGATGTGAGTTCTCGTTTGACTAACTTTCGATGTCCCTTCTCGTCCAATCATGAAATTTAGTTTCCTCGCAAATTGGTCTTTCACCTTGCTAACGAACCACTAAGATGTCGCAAAAACCCAGGCTGGGTCAAATTAGTACTCATACGCAAAGTAACGGACATAGCCTCCATCGGTATTGTCCAGAAAAACGAGCCCGAACGATTTGAGAAAGCGTTTGACGGTGTATCAAAGGATGTCTGGAGAGTGTTCGAGAGTCCAGAGGAGTGCTATAAAATAGTGGATGAACTGATAAAAGCTACACCTACCTGATAGTCTGCGGATGTCTAAATTTATCCTTACTGGAACCTAAGTTTTCGGCATTATCAATTGGTTATGAAAAAGGTTTGCAATACTTGAGTCTCGGGAAATTTGGTTATCAGCATGGGAACACACAAAGCCTGGTGGGCGGATATGCCTTGAATTAGGACCGAAGGAATCGCGGCAAATGATTAGCAGGAATATATGTTGTACATGAAGGTTTTACGAGCGGATAAGGTTATCTTATTTTACTTACGCAATAACAGGATTTTTGAAACAATTTTTTCATATTTTGTACCACAATCATTCAATGTTTGATCTGGGATGTTGTTGGTGAAGTGGTTCTGATCCGGGGTTTGCATCCTATCCAGATGGGCAGCCGCCCGGCAAAATCATCGGACCGCCTAGAACATCCGCTTTTGGAGGCTCAGCATTTCGATGGTGTTTGACCTCGGTAAGAATCTATGTGGCATCTCTGATCTTGGTATAATCCTAACTTGGGATTACAAGGTGTAATCAAAACTTTGAAGGTTAAACGCTCAACTTGTTGGATTTTGGAGGGGGTAGAGGGGTTGGAGGGTTAGAGGGTGATTCAATACCCTGTAGCGTGTGGCATAGCCTAATTTGACCAGCAGAATCCCACTACAGTGCTGGCATTTACCTCCCTGTCATCCAACAGCCCTAGAGACTTAAATTGTGATGAATGAAGTTTACATCTTTGCTTCCCTTCAGTTGTTCATGGCTTGTTCGATCATTCTCTACTTTCCTTCGTTTACTTACCTTGAAAATAAAGAGTCAAAGGTCGAAATTTGCTTTATTCATCACATTCAAGCCATTATTGTCAATCAAATTATATGTCGAAAAGGTGGTTTCGAGTATCTATCTATACATACGATTTGAATAATTGTGTGTGCCGCTTTCTTTTCTAGAGTGTGTCAGGGCAGGAACTACACAAGTCAAATTTATTGTTTCTTTTCTTTGCAAGACAACCTGTCTTGTTGTTTTATTACATTCACTTAAACAACAAATCATTAAAATCCCATCATAATCCATTACGTTTATCCATACAACAAAGATGGCATCCTTAACCCAAACCTTGTCCGAGTCAGATGAACATTCTATTCTCTCACTCATCCCACCCTTTTCATCTTTACATGCCACACGAACTCCAGAACGATCTCTTCTGCCTGAAAGTCAAAACACTTTCCTCAAATTTTCCCATCTTCCTGACCATATTCGCAGCATAATCTGGCGTCACGCTTTCCTCGAAACTCAAACCCCTCGCGTAATCGAAGTTCGTGCCGAAATCGTAGAAAGTCTGCACTGGAACTTAGACTGCGAAAAAACGATCTTCCCTGAGCCAACAGGATCCTCTGTTCTGAGATGGACCGAAGTTAATCCGCGAAGTCAATGCACGATCGAAATGGTATCCCGTGAAAGCAGAGACGTCGTGGAAAGCGTCTGGGATTACTGTCTTCACGACAAGCACCCGAAGGATCTTAACTTCATCGAAGAGTACATAGGAGACGATGGGATGGAGGATCCAATATACGTGGACAGGAAAGTTGTTGAGGAAAGGTTGGGTGCCAATTTCAGAAGAGGAATTAAGTTCTTGAGAGATCAAGACAAAATATACTTTAAGACGGACTATGGAACCATGAGAGCTTTGCAGAATATGAGGTCCAGTATGGTTAGCCTTGAAAGAGTGAGGAAAGTCGCCATCGACATATTTTGTATTGGGCATTATTTGTTGAGCAAACAACTCTTTGAGGGCTGGTATGAGAAGAATGATTGTGTCGAAATAGAACATGTGCAGGAGAAGCCATTGCTTGCTGGAATAGAGGAGCTGACGATAGTTGTGGGAGATATTCCACCACAAAGCAAATCGTTTTCGGAAACTCAGAGCATTATGTCTCAGATTGAGGAGGAAGAACAAATAGTTACTAAGGATGATCCCACCACCACCCATAAGACATTGTCAAAAGATATGGCCTTGGTCATAGAGCATTTGGCGAAATATGAAATGCTGAGATACGGAAATGTTAAGGTTGACTTGGTCAGGAAACACCAGCAGGCAGCGATCACTGGAGAATAGAGACCGAGAAAGATGGCATGATGAACAGTCATCCGACAGATGCGTTGAAAAGGGCTGGAAAGACGGCTCAAAACATCACGAGATAATGTGTTGACATCCTAGAGAAACGGTGTAGCCACAGCTAGGTAGCGATTGTTATTATATCAAAGCGTATCAATGAATGAAAAAAGATAGTTAATTTAACAATTGGTTGCTACCGTTGAAAAATGAAAAATATGTGTACTTCAATGCAACAATTAGATGGTAAACAAAGGAGAACTCTACGCTTTAATGGAATTGAACGATGAAAGAGATGTAAGTAATCAGTAACTTGCAGAGATTTGATGAGGGGCAGATTGGAAAGTCTACAGACATTTTATTACTTTATTGCCCTCGGATGTCAGATATCAATACAGAGATGTCCCATCTTCTGTGAATGCTACTCACAACTCTCATACTACTCACGATACTTTGAGCACCACCAAACAATGCAAAAGAGGGCGTTTGATAACCAAAAGTACGCTCGGAGTTTGAAAAGTATTTTGATTGTAAAACTTGTCTCGAGACATTGAAAAGACACACAGAATCTTTGTCGGAGGATAAGATCAGGTGAACCAGTGGCGGGGACGGTCAATATAGGATTACGCCACTTTTGCCACAATAAGGTTACATCAGCCACAACTGCATCGCCAAAAATCGAAATCACTGGATCTGAGATTCTTCTTTTCATCAACGGCATCCACCAAATGAATTCTGGTACATTTACTTGCGAGTAATCAACTGCCCATTGTGCTATAATCATGTCAGAGAAATATAACAATAGGACTGCACAACCACCTTTGGTTGATCAATTTCTACAGATCGGAAAGGCAGCTTTTGATCCAGAGGTTCCGGAAACCACAAGAATTCAGTCGCAACATGAATTTAACAACTTGATTGAAAGGTAGAAGGTCTTCAATCTTTCTCAACGGAAGTTCTAATTATTCAATAGTAATTCTACTTTGAAACTTATGCCCGTTTTAAATCTTCTTGTTCAACCAGAACGAGTACAAACTTGGTTACGAGTGCCTTTAATTCAAACTTTAGCCCGTCTTCCCCTGAGACCACGCGGCGTACAAGACACCATTGAATTTGTCTTCTCAATTCATCCGAGCAATGCTAGTATGAAGGCATCGGATTCTGTTGGTAGTCGTTCCGTGAATATTTCTCATGAAGCCATGAGCTCGGCATCAAGACTCTTATCTTCACCCCCACAGGGAATGTCAGCAGAGGAATGGTTCAGTGGTATTGCTCCTCAATTATTTGATCTTCTCGATGGGAAAGGAGAGAGAGAAATGGATAAAGCTGCTTCCTACATAATTGGATTTGGTATATTAGGTCGAAAGCTTTATGGGGCCCCAGGTAAGGTGAATGACTTGTTTGTCTCAACGTATGCTAAATGGTTCAGGTGCACCGGGATGGAAATCTCTGGTCGAGCCAATTATTGGATCAATTGACCCAGCCCTTATTCCTCCACCCACAAAAGAAAAATCACAAGTTGAAGAGATAGTAGTACTTGGAATGCCAGAAGTTCTTGTCACAGCGGAGGATCTCAGGAAAAGTCTACGAAGATTGCTTACTATAGTAACATCACATCCCCACCCATCACTGACGAAACGACTTCTTAATCCAATTCTCTTGCCACTGTGGGCTTTATTTTGCGTCGAAAACAAAGACAATGGTACGGAATCTAGTGCTTGTGCAGGAAAGCTGTTGAAGATTCTGCTACAGCTTTTAGCGTCAACGACGTCTAAACCTAGTGAAGGCGCACTTTCCAAGATCTCTAATGATATCCTGTTTCAAGGAAGATCAGAGCCTGGTAAGACGAGTTGGATATACCGTTCATCAAAGGACGGTAAGGACATTCAGATTGAGAAAATTTCAGAAACTAACAAGATGAATCAACAACAACTTGATATCGGCCAAATCAATACAGCAGTAGAAAAGTTTATTGTCCTGTTGAATGAGTTTCCCGACTCTGACTCACAGGTGCCTCAAATGTTCTTAATGCTATGTCAGAAATGGCTCTCACAAGCAAGGACTTCCACAACTCCGTCTATTTTAATTCAATCTTCATTGATCAGTGGCGGAGAAGATGCAAAGCTAAAGCTCATCGAAGCAAAGTTGTTACAAGAAATGATTAACGTGATGCCAGAGAAGCTCGTTCGAGATTCTAAGCAGATAGTGGAATTGATTGATGGGGTGCTGACCGACGCAATTGGCGGCGAAGATTTAGATTCCGAAGATCAGGAGGGAATTGTCTCTATTGCTTTAAGTTTATTAAACATTATTCTTACATCGCCAAACTTTAGGCCAACCCCTATAATAGAGCCTTTCCTAGAAAGAATCGAATCTTCTCTCCGAATTTATGGGCGCCGAACAGTTACAGAAGTAACCCAAACCGCACAAAATCTTCTCGTCATTCTACAGTTTCGCCATGCACTTAATGAGCCAAGCGAGTCACTATCCGAAAATATTCCTAGTCGGGCAGTAGAAGACCGAAAGATCTATAATCTTGCTATGTCATATCTAACCTCTGTTGAATCTCCTCCTCCAGTAAGAGTTCAGGGAATTGAGTTGATCCAGAGTCTTATTAGCGCCCGTAGTTCAATCTTGGACATACCTGCGCTTCTCATTCTCTTCGCATCACTACTTCAAGATTCTGAAGAATACGTTTATCTTCGTGCCATCAGGTGCTTCATCGACCTTTCCAAGATTCACCCTAGGGCTGTATTAAAAGATCTTATCGAACGTTATGCAGATGGCAATGAGGATTATGATCTCGACGCCCGTTTGAGACTTGGGGAAGCCTTACTCCAAGTCATTCAATCCTCGCCGACAAACTTTACAGGTGGTATTGCACAAACCGTCAGTGAAGGCCTGCTTTCAATTGCTGGCCGGAGAGGCCATCGACCTAAAAGCGAGGCTGAACAAATCAAACGCGATAAACTTAAGAAACAGAAGACAGCTGAAGCAGAAGAGGCATGGGATGGCCCAGTGCCACAATTGGACGAAATTCTCGAACCGGATGCCAACCATCCCGAATACGAATTACTTTCTCAAATAGTTTCAGGCTGGGAAAGCAAGCGCGGAACGGAAGATATACGGATACGCTCGTCTGCTTTGGCGATTCTCGGTGAGGCCATAGAATGCAATGTATCAGGAATCGGACATAATCCAATCTCTATGTCTGTTGATCTCAGCATTCATATACTCACATTGGAGCCGGAGGTTGAGAAGGGTATTCTTCGTAGATCTGCCATTCTTCTCGTTATGAGTTTTGTACGCGCATTGGACAAGGCAAGATCTGAAGGTAGACAGTTAGGATTTGGATTCGTAGGCCAGAGTCTGGATGACATGACAAGAATATTGAGATATGTTCAGGGTACGGATAATGATGGCCTGGTTAGGCAGCATGCAAAGGATGTCGTCAAGGGGATCGAGTCATGGCAGATGAACTCACTAATCCCGGTTGGAAATTTAGCAGGTGGTGGTGGTATCGAGAATTTGAGTGCCCGCGGGATCGAGAACTTGGCTGGTTTGAATATTACCCCAGTCAGTAGGAATGCAAATGTTACGAAACCGAGAATTGAGGAAATTGAGTAGGCCGGGACCGATATGATATCGGTATTCTACGGCGCACAGAGAAATTGCATTATTGTAATTTACTTGTTGGGACGACAGGATACTTTCAATCTCGCAAAATTCCGTTGTTGAGATAATGGGAGGGCCATCCTGTGGTCCTCACGCCCAGCAGAATTTCCACGCCCCACAGGCCTTTGTTCTTCAAGCGATAAAGTGGATTTGATGGATTTGATTCTTATCACATAGAAATGAGAAAGGGATAGAGAAGAACTTCCCGGGTGCCAATTTCCCTGGGAGCCATTCGATGAATTCATTGTCAGTAGAAGCGTACATACAGTTCGTTGCTGCCCTTCGACTTGCTAAACAACTACCGGTATTACATGTGAGAGTCACTCCGCGGTACATTTGTAAGCTGCTTAAATGTGGGCTTTCCGGATTTTTCCTCTACCTGATTAACTGATTTCTGGATAAATGCTGTTCTTTATGATCAAACGAGTTCCATTCTCGTTCACTTGCATCTCTTTGATGCTATCCTGACCAAATCTACAATCCAGCCTTGCCAAGAAATTAGTTTTCATATCATTGGTTGGCCGCCGGGCGCGGACACATAACCTAATTCGCAATAGTGGCTGTTAGAATGTAGCCCCACGCGGTCCCCAAGCTGCCATTACCGTGTTCTGTAGAAGCGAAAGAAGTAAGTGGATTCACATGCTACTCTCGGCTTGTTATCTTGCTCCGATAAATCTCATTCCTATGGAAGGTTCGGAAATATTACGCCCCGCGAATTAGGTCGCGTGGTGTTGGTTGTGTTGTTTTTTTCTTGCAGCTGCAGATTCTATCCCCGAAGTCTTCCCCAGATTTCTCCACAACACCGTTGCTGTGGGACATACGGCAGTTGTTCAGTTCGTGTTAAAATACCTGGTATTTGGTCCTAGAAAAAGTTCTGAAAGTGTGCTCGATTGCCAATGTAGGACAGATAGATGAACGGCACGATCCGGTACCTGAGCCAAATAAAGATATCAGCCACAAGGCACAATAATTGATTTCGTAACTTCAATTGGTCACAGCTGCCAATCAACACCGCTTTTTAATTTCTTAATTGATCGACTCCATAAGGTATCCATAGAGTTACACCGAATCAATTTAACCCCATCCTTCAAAAAAGATCCATTTGCGCCAAACATGGTCATGAGAACAGTTTTCCTCAACGAATCTACGTCGATCCCTTACCCTTTGGTTGCATCGAAGCCTAATTGGTATGTGCCATGAAATCCTACACCTTGCGTTACCCCGAGTGCTGTTCTTCGTAAGTACTTCCTTGGTGTGACAGCTTGCTTACTGCCGATCATCGTCGGAGATGGTTCCTGATTGACATTGTCCCGTTCGTACCGCACCAATCCAAACTCATCTGTGCCTGTACACGAGTAGAATGATGGAGTAAATCTTCGCAGTGGTATCCTCGCCGTTTCCCCGCGTTTACAGACCCATGATTAGATTACTCCGTAGTAGAAATGGGAGAGAAGAAAAAGATTCAGTGAATCGTCGATTTATCCTCATTTCAAGCCATTATAAAGGGTGAATTGTATCTCCATCATGTCTTCCTTCCCCAGCCCAGCTCGTGTTTCTCTCATTCTCATTCTCCTTCCCCTTCGTTCGTGGTCCCTTTGTCTCCAGCCCTTCGACAGGCTCATCATCCCCTTTGAGGTGTTTCGATTTCACCATGAAGCTTAATCTTCTCCTCACCGTTCTGTCTGCCAGTCTGGCTGCGGCTGCGCCCATTTCCCCTCGACCTGTCGCTCACAACGAGAAGAGAAACACCCCTCTCAACACTATACTCACCATAATCCTAAACCATCTTCCAGCAGTCAATGGCGCAATCGAAGTGGTTGAAAGTGTCATCACTGACTTCCAGAACCTCATCTCGGAGCTCACTGGCATTAGTGATACTTATAATGAATTAGGCGGTGCTTGCACTGACTACACTGTCATTTACGCCCGAGGAACAGATGATCCAGGAAATACAGGAGTCATCACCGGTCCGCCATTCTTCATGGCATTGGAAGCTCTTGTAGGGTCTTCTAAGGTCACCGTTCAAGGTGTGAATAATTATGCAGCAAGCGTAGCAACATTCCTCGCTGGCGGTGATCCTGTTGGAAGTGCTTCGATGTATGTCTCCCTTTGGCTACCTATATGAACAAACATGATATGAACAATCCAATATTTTGTAATATGTGAAGAAATTTCGTCATCGGGTATCTGACTTTTATATAGGGCATCAGAAATTGAGGCCGCGTACGCAGCATGCCCAAACACAAATCTTGTGGCATCTGGCTATTCTCAAGGAGGTCAAGTTGTACACAACGCACTTGCGTTACTTCCTGCAGCAACCGTGAAATGGATTAGCTCTGTCGTGATCTTCGGCGATCCAGGTATGTGAATTCTTTAGATTCTTTAGAGATCCTTCTTCCTTAATATATAATGTGGAGAGGATGCTAATAGATCGACGAATAGATAATGGTCAAGCCATTCCAAACATGGACGCATCGAAAGTGAACACGATCTGCCACACTGGTGATAACATCTGTGAAGCTGGGGATATAATTCTTCCAGCTCACTTAACTTATGGGGAAAATGCAGCAGCTGCTGCGGCATTTGTTGTTGCCCACGCTTCTGCATGAACTGTGGAGTGTTAAATCACATCACGCAATTTTGACGACATATGATGAGAGTGATGACGGTGATTAAAAGATACCCCGAGTACCAGGATTTGCGATATGATTTTAGCTCAATATGATCTGAAGTCCTACCAAATGTTTGAATTTGGGTTGGAAATGCTCCTGGTGTCAGCGATGCATTTTGGTAACCCTTTTGGTGTTCATGGCGTTTGATAGCCTAAAAAGCTTGGACACGGTGCGTTTATTGGTATAGTCGCGCATAATAATGAATGAATTTACACCTGCAGACCAACTGTTGGTTTTAACCTAGATTACCCAGCATACCCAGCATCTGATCTCGTGAAAGCTTCTCTAGGCCGCTGCGCATCTAGCAAGCGGATTTGAAGCCCCTGTATTTATGTAGTAAGCTCACTTAACTAACCACGCTTATGCATAAAACATACCCACAATCAGATCTTCATGAATCACTATAGGCTTCTCGAAGACCTTTCATTGCACAATTTCTGGGTTGATGATAAATTTAGCATTTTACAATCAAAATAAAGTGAGTAGATCTTGAATGACTGGGGTCTTAAGAACATTGCCTCCTGTTTTTGGTGTCGATGAACCCCACAGATCCCTGAGCGGGATGCACTAGCACTGTGCCACAACATTCTTCTAAAATATGTCACAGGAGTGTGTTTGCAATCCAATTTCAGATCTTCTGCATTTCTGATTCATTGATTCATCTGCACATACCTATATCTGGTAGGCGACGTACTCCTGCAGATTAGCAAGTCACTCTTCTGCAGATAATCACATTCGCAATACCAGCGTGATACAACATCATCCCAGACGTTCATCATGGGCAGAATAAACTACAAAACCTTCGCCGGGAGTCGACCTCCTCCTCTTGGACGTGCTATATCTGACGATTCAATCACTTCCTCTGATACTTTGTCAGAATCTCAAAAGAAGGAGTTACTGGATTCGAATCGGAAAGCCATGTTATCTATGTATTGTCGGAGGGGAGTTCTAGTTGTGATAGGTGCTTTGTTCATTTTCCTGGCTGTTTTCATCCCGGTCACTAAGGCTCAACAACAACATCACCACCGAGATACATCCGCAACTGTTATCTATGAACCTATTCAACCTCCTTCATATCCTCTTGCAGTGAGGAATCCTTATCTTTCCGCCTGGATCCCGAGTTCCCTCGCCAAGAACGTTAGTTCTGGAAATGCACAATTCTGGACAGGCCAAAATTTGATATGGAGCGTAATTGCACGCGTGGATAATGTTACATGGAATATTTTCGGGGTAGCTTCCCCAGGAACTGGAACAAGATATGGGACTACAACATCGGCGAAATATACCTCTACACATTCGATTTTTAATGTTACGGCTGGAAATGTGACCTTCAGCTTGGACTTCTTTTCTCCCGTTAGCACTGGGAATTATCTGAGACAATCCCTCCCCTTTAGTAAGTTCTATTAAACATGACCTTCACATTCTCCAAAAACGTTAACCTAGAAAATTTCATTGATGTTCAGGCAGGTTACTTGACTATATCTGCTGGGACTACTGCTGCGACCGATGTTCAGATATATTCAGACATCAGTGGCACTTGGACTGGTCAGACTGAATCCTCATCCTGGACATTCACGAAACAAAACACCACCTCAGCATTTTCAATCAGAGCCAACAATCGAGCCACATACTCAGAGGCTTCAGATCAAGCACTATGGGGTGAAGCCATCTATTCATCTCAACCTTCATCCACTTCTACTCTCACTACTGAATCAGGTGATAGGACTGCTGTCCGCAAAGTCTTTTCAGACACAGGTGCCCTCTCCGGAATTCTGGGTACCTGGTCAGCAGATGGAGTCACGGGAATTTCCCACGATCTCGGAAGTGTAACAGAAACATCCTCTGTTACTTATGCCGTTGGATATGTGAGAGAAGCTGCAGTCAATTATCTAGGAATACCATACACTGGGTATTATCGTGCGACATATCCAAAAACTATCGATGCCTTGGAACATTTCTTTGAAGATTATGACGATGCATTGGCCGAGTCTCAAACCATCGATTCTGAATTGTCTGCAGCCGCAACTCAGGTCGCTGGTACAAATTACTCAGATATCACGACCTTGTCATTACGACAAGTATACGGAGGAATCGATTTGGTAATTCCAAATGCTACACTGAATACCAGCGATGTCCTCGCATTCGTCAAGGAAGTTTCAAGTGATGGGAACGTTAATACCGTAGATGTCATCATGCCCCTGTTTCCGGTTCTGTATGTTACAAACCCAGAATATTTACGTCTCCTCCTGGAACCAATACTCCAATATCTCGCTTCCGGTCGTTGGACTCTACCTTACGTAATTCATGATATAGGTTCCGCCTATCCCAATGCCACCGGCCATGATGATGGCGTCGCAGAGGTAATGCCAATAGAAGAAACCGGCAATTTACTCATACTCGCTCTCGCTTACCAAAAAGCGACTAATAATACAGCTTGGGCAGAGAAATACTACACACTTCTCAACAAGTACGCGTCATATCTCCCATCAACTTCCCTCATTATAACTCTCCAACTCTCTACCAACGATGCTGCCGGTCTTCTCGCGAATGAAACCAACCTCGCAATCAAAGCAGCAGTTGGTTTGAAAGCTTTTGCTTCTCTAGCCGGTGAAACCTATTCGAATTATTCAACCATTGGAGATGCGCATGCTACTCAAATTTACACGAATAAACTAGGAACTGATGCGGATCAAACACATTTCGTACTCAATTACCCAAATAATGACGATTCCTGGAAAATCCCCTTCAATCTCTACCCAGACGTTTTACTCGATTTATCAACCTTCCCAGACGCAGCATATGCCATGCAAGAGATTTATTATCCAACCATTCGCTCAGATGGCGGAGTAGCTCTTGACTCTCGTCAGGCATGGGCGAAATCCGACTGGAATATTTGGACTGCAGGTACAACGACAGGGGATGTGAGACAATCGTTCGTTGATGATCTTTGGGTATTCATTAGCAACGGGAAGAATAGTTGGCCCTTTAGTGATAGATGGACGGTTAGAGTGGATGGAAATACAGAGGAAGGGATTGAAGAAGCGTTGAGGGCTAGACCCACTGTTGGTGGTCATTTTGCTTTACTCGCTTTGGAATTAGGAGGTAAAGGGCTGGGAAGTAATTGGAATCCATAATGGGATTTATATTTGATGGATGAAATGAACGAATGGCCGGGTATGGTTAGTCGGGAGTTAGGGGTTTGTTCTATCGTTGAACACAGGGATCTAAATGTGCATAGAATGGCACACAGCTGAGTTGATAACACTTGGCTGGATCTTTGTATAGGGACCTGAAAGATTACATGCGATGACGGCCCATGCCGCTCGATGGCATTGTGAAAGCAGAATATATAAAAATGCAAAAGAAAAACGTTTCGCTCTCGTGCATATATTTCGATATGCATCATATCAAACATGGACATTAAAATTCACGAATTCGCAGCACTGAAAGCACAATGGAGCAAGAATGAATCATCTACACATTATAAAGGTATTTTGTGAGTCTTGAAATCCCCAATAAAAGTCCGACACTCTGAACGCCGAATCGTATCCAATGCATTATCTCATCTAACTCATGTCATTCTTACAAGGCAAGCATAAAAGCTCCAACCATGGCTGCCCAAACCAAACTCCGTCCAATAGCCATGCTCTTTCCAGCACCACTCTTGCTCAATCCGAAAGGTAGTCCTTGCAGGCTGAATGTGAGGTTTTGTGGAATAGTGCTGTTGTAACATTGTCCATTGACAATATCGAGGTTCGTGAGATCATCTGGCACTTTAAAGAACATGTATTGTGACTGATTCAAATTTTGGAAACCGGATGTCTCGTATGGGAATTTGTCTCCACTGTCCGTCGCAGATGTGTTGCGGAGGAAGATACATTGGACTTGTCCAGGGAAATCGGTAGCCATCTCAGGATAATCCTTCATAACATCAGAGTTAGAAGTATCGGCCATTAAAATAAATTTGCGGTTGGGATAGGTCTCAAAGATCTTGGTGAGAAGATACTTTCGGATAGAGAGTGTTGCAGATACATCGGAGAAGTTGAGGGGACGAGTATCAAAAGATCCTCCTGGATAGGTGTCGTAGATGAATTGCATGTAGTTCCTTGTAACTTGCTCCGGGGTAGTGGTTAAGTAATGGAAGTGGAAGTTAGGGATGGTGCGAGACCAATTGGCGTAAATATCGGGCATGTTCATCCATTGAGTGAATGGTCTGGCAAAAGAGTTAAGAAGACCTTCTTTTGGTTCGTAAATTTTTGTAACACGAAGAATGTCATCAATATCGGAGATAATGGTAATACCAGACTCAGGGACGAGGTAGGATGTTGCATTTCCGGTCAGTGTGCCATCGGTGTAAACATTTATTCTTTGAATGTCGGTTGTGTCGTTACCAGGAGCAAGATATCCACCAGGTCCAGAAACGTTGGCGATTTGGATAAATTGATCATAATCACCCTCCACGGTTGTTTGTCCCACAAGTGTAATATTTTGGGCTCCTCCACCTGCGGTTACCGCTCCACCACCGCCACTCTCTCCATCTCCACCTTGAGACGCAGCAGGCTCCAAGCTGAATGAAACATTAACATGTGCTTGTTGTACGACGAAAATTTCGGCAGTAAGATTTCGGGCTTGACTTTGTTGGGCCGCGGGAAGATCTTCGATTGAGGTACCAACCAGGAAGATGTTTGCTAAATCGTCCAGCTTGGATTCGGAAATGTTTGGTTGTTTGAAGACATTTCCATGGACACGAAGGTTCCAGCCTTGATCAGTCCAGTTCGCATATCCTCTGTTTGATGATTAATTAGTTGTCTTTTATTCTTCTTGAAATAAAATTACAACGAGGGAGAAGGTTGAACTTACGGGATATTCAAGACTTGTGTAGGAGTTGCTGCCAAGTCACTATCACCAATTCCCAAACTACTTTGGACCGCACTTCCGGTTGGAAAATCCTGGAAGAAATTGGGTACCCCGCTAGCAATGTATGAAGGATAAGTGCCGAGAACGCTGGTAATATAACTTTCTAGACCTTTGATGGATGATTCGACGGAGCTAATCACTCCTCTTTCTTCCACTAGCGATGGTGTTCTATCCGTCAAAGAGGCTCGTGGAGTTATCATAGGATGAGGAACGGGTTGAGCTACTGGATGTGGCGCTGGAAATGCCAAAGCCACTGGGATAAGTGCAAGAAGCACTTGAGGGAGAGTTGTAACCATGGTTGTTGTACAAATGTGTGTTATTTGAGTGTGAACTGCTGGTCTGGAGGTGTAAATATTTGATAGATTTTCAATGGCGGGTGATGTTATGGATAATTCGCCTCACCAACCACTTCAATCGAATGAGATCCTAAGAGAGAAGAGATATATACACAATTCGAAAATGCGTATAGATCGGATCAAACGACGACAAGAAGATGAAGATGAAGATGAAGAAGGAAAGATCTTCAAATAACAGTAGGAACAGCAACGACAACAGCAACAACAAAAAAACAATTTATAAATCGGTCGCGGCTGCAGGATTTAAAGGTGGAAGGATCTGAACCTCATCATTCTTCCGAACCATCATTGGTCGAAAAGGTCGTGAAAAGGTCATGGCTTTTAGGGGAGGGGGGGTTCCAAGGCATTGAAGGAGAAAAGAGGCGGCATGAATCTGAATGTGTTTGGCTAGAATCAGATAGATCGATCTTTGATATTTTCAACATGGACGTCATTATACATCAATGACTTGGATATACGAGATTGAAATTTGAAACATGAAGTTATCCAGAATTCCAATTGGTTGTGGATGGCAAGAAATGCGGCACATGAATAAATTTACCCACAAAATAAAGTACCTCGATAAGCACCAGCCACCCCATGCAGCCGTGCTTCATCTACGTAAGTATTCCAAGGTTTTATGTCTCCCATGTGTTGGTTTGTCATTGATTGAGACGGAATTTGAATGAAAGGGAAGAAGTGAAGAGGGCAGAAAAGGAAAGGAAAGATGGGAAGAAGTGTAAAGGGAATAAGATTGAGGTAGCGAATACATATCCCATCGAAGCCTCATACAAAAGACTGTGGTAGACCGTTAAGACAGTGAGTGGTGCTTGCATATGCGATGAAGGAACGGCGATGAAGGAACGGCGATGAAGGAACGGCGATGAAGGAACGGCGATGAAGGAACGGCGATGAAGGAACGGCGATGAAGGAACGGCGATGAAGTGGAAATTCAGCAGTAAGATCAAACAGCAAGGATCGGGTTCAAGGGCCTGCAACTACCAACTACCTCTATCTCAGTTCCTTCAAGCTTGTGGAGCATTCGAGTTCCAACAGACAGTTCAACAGACAGTTCAACAGACAGTTCAACAGACAGCGGTCAATACTAGGTTCTCAAATAGAGACCCCTGATTGACAATTTGACAGACATCTCATCAATCTAATGAAGATTGATTGATTGATTGATCAATTGATCAATTGTCTTGGCAATGCAGGTACAAATTGATCAACCAACATACAGCCGTGGTGAGCATGTCGATTCCAATCCACCACCAAATGTGTGTGCTTAAAATCCATTAGTAAATATTTACTTACGTATCTTACCTCAAATGTTCGAAATTGATTCTTAAAAAAGTATATTTTGAGAATTATTGGTAACATCGGGGTCTCCGGCAGTCCGTGGGCTTATCGACTTGAAAGCTTCCAAATCTCCAACCTATGTTTTATTCATATACAACGGCCATGCTGTCGTGAAAGCTTTATTCCCATGAGCCTAATACACACATCCATCTAGTTGATGAGACAAAATCTGCCGGTCGTCAAGTGATCAATAAATAGACGAATTTCCATAACCCTTTGAATTCATTTGCTTTGCTGCAATTCGATTGCCATATTCTAGCCGTACCAACTTCAATTACGTCTTTTCATCTCCCTCAAAAGCACTGGCAGTAGTTAGTCAACTTGTTTCGTCCGTGAATTTGACCAGCCCGTATCAGTTTTGCCATTAGAGAACAATGGATTGTTGAATTGCGATGTGAACACGAAAAAGAGGTTCCCAGGCATTCTGCTGCCTCTTCGAGTATTAAGTCTGGTTTTGATGGGACCACATAATACAATCTTCAACAAGAATACAATTCAAATAATACCAATCGTCAGATGATTCTCAAGTATCAATAATCATTATCTATCACTTTAAAGTCGATGTCAATGTCTTTGAAATTTCGGATCATATAAGGATGTCATGATTCATGTGTGTGTAATCAAATTCATAAATAACTAGGTACTTATTATACCACTATCTACGTAGTTATTACCCCTCATCTCAACCCTCAACTATGATTCCGAACATACACCCCAAAAGTTGGCCATTGACATCCCTATGAGTCCACCCTCCAAATTGACATTTTAAACCCGACTCAAAAGCTACACGTATCTTCTAAAGACCCCAAGATCAGGCTCCAAAAACCATACCTCTAAATCAATCTCTGGTAGATGTATGACCTCTAACCATTGACCGATTAAGAAGCTCTTTTTCGGAAATAACTGACCGTTGGCTTTGCGAGCTGAGCGGTTGAAATACTTCCAATATCACCATCTGGTAGTTCGTAGCCATCTACTATCAAATCGACTACCACCAGTTCCGTAAGAAATCTCAAATTTCGAAGTTCGCCCTCGAAAAACTCACGGACCTTCCTTTCGAATATGTTTGCAGCCTCCAGCTGTGCTTGGCTGTCTGTTTTGATATTCAAAATCAATTTCTGTACATTGGGACAAAGCGCATTCATAACGGGAATGTAAACCCGAAAGCTATCCAAAAGACAGTCATCGCAAAAGTGACCCTGCTCGCATTGGTGACAGCGAACCTCACCAGAAAATGACAGGGTGCGAAGAAGGGCTGCATTCTTGACGCCAATCATATACAAGAAGCGTAGAAATGGATCGTGGTATACCCATCCTACTAATTTCTTGATCGTCACTCGCCTCTGAATGTCTCTAATGCCCTTCTGGATTTTGGCATTAAAGATTCTAGATGAATCGTCGCTAGCTGTGACAAAGGGTTTGCGCGGAGATGGTCGCCAAAAATCGCCGTCAATCCAACTTCCAGGACTTGATTCGCTACTCGGATTGTTGGTCTTGAAATCGTAGCAGTTGAAATGGTATAATAATCTACCTCCCGTCTGGTTCCAGGCTTTACACACTCGTAGACAAGTAGCGTCTATTTGACTTTGGTGAAGTCTGCGCAATACCAATAGTCTGCCATGTACAGTTGTGGTGAGTACACCGACCTCAGTCGTTGTATATGGATTACAGTCTTGACCAGGCATGTAGTGGGGTGAGCCAGAAAACTCTCTTTTCCAATTCGTCGTCGCGATTTGAGGCACAAGTGCGGCATCCATAACTTGCACTAGATGACCCATTACATTGTCGAAGATCTCTGCAGCACGTGGAAAATTAGCTTTAGTGATCGATATATTTCTATGGGGTGTTGGAAGCGAAAAATGCCAGAAATATTTCCCGATTCATTGCACTGAGTCTGGCTTGAAAAGTCAAGAAAGAAATCACGTCAAACTCCGACTTACCACGAGGAAATTTGAAGATATGGCGATCATGGCTTTGAGGTAAGTGCCATCCTTTCTCGCTCTTGTGTTGGGTGTCCTCCATGAAAGCTCTGCGGTTCTTGCTTGTATGGTCAACTTCGCTGAGTGTTCGGCCACGCTGATCGACGCAATACTTTCGGTGTTTATTGTCGAAGTGCTCCTCAAACCATGGGAACCAAAAGTCTTTGCGCTGACCAATGTCTGCATGATGTTAGAGATTATTAAAATGTAAAAATGTTTTGTTGTTTACCTTTCGCGATGATACACTTCTGTCCATCCCTAACGAAGATGACATTCTTAATCCAGCGTTCGGTGACATGTTCTGCGAGAAGCTTCTCTTTATCAATGTCAGGGTAATTCTCCATGCTGAATGCCTGTCGCCGGATCATTGACATCACTTCTCGTTGTTTTAGGTCCTGTCGATGAAGTTCCATAAGATCGTTAACCCACATCCTGTCGAGGTGAGATGACTCCCAGTTCCCCATGCTGGAAACAGATCTTGGTTGCTGTGAAGGTGCCATGATCTCTTTGATTTTACCGAGAAGATGTCTGATGAAGTAAGACAACGTGGAGGATAGTTGTAAATTTTGGTTGAGAAGGAGGTTATCGATGCTTTTTTGAAATTAAGTGTTGTGTATCATAAAACAAAGCACGAGAAGACGCACCTTAAGAATACTTTTGCACAAGCAATTTCAGTTCTTCGGTTAAGGATTGATCTCTCCATGTTGGATTGCCTGTTGTGAATTGATGATTATCTATTGAATTGTACAGCAGGGCCGCTCTGGCGATCTAACAAGATATAAGCTCAATGTAGATTTGCCAGCAGGTGCTGTAGTAGAAGTTCGGAATCATGATTCATTTAAATGTAGTCTCTCAAAGCCGGAGTATTGCATTTAATGATTGATTGATTGATTGATTGATTTCATTTACGTCCACGTTCAGTCTAAGACTATATAGGACGGCTAGGCCTCTAGAGGCTCTAGCAGGTAACTTTTTATTCTACAAAGATGGATATATTCGATTTAGGGAAGTGAAAACAAATGTTGGGGACCAGTGCCCGCTTATTATACGCATTGCATATAATAAGTTGCATTTAATGAATGTATGTCTGTGAATGAAAATGTCAGAAACGAAAGCGATAAAGAAAATCACTCAGGGGTAAACAATAGTGCCGCTGGAGAGAACCGTAATTGAAGATTTTTACATACCTAATTGAATTGCGTGATATGAACTTTTCATGAAAATTGATTATATAACCTATCTGTCGATGATTCTCGTAAGATAATTGGTCGTTATATATACACTTTGCTGTAGCAAAGGCTCAGAGCTCTTGAGAAATAGACTTTCCAATAGGTAACAGAAATTGTTCCCAGATACTATCGATGACGCGGTCACTGATCTGCGTTCCCTCACTCGCAGAGCCTCTTTTTAGTGTCGGCACTTGGACTTTGACACTCCGCTTCTAGAACCCGAGTATGAGATTTCAAGGACATAGGTAACTCCCCGATATATGACCTTAGCATCGTCATTTGATTTGGGCTTCATTCTTTGATGTACCACAGTCATTCCCTTAATCACCTCTCAGTCATGACCCCAGAACTGTCGACAGTACCTTCGGAAACGACGGCTTGTTCTTCATCAATGATTTCATTACGTCTTGAACGTCGAGAGCACGCACCCCACCAGATAACAATCCAATTACCATCGATACGAAAATGTACAATACTATAGAGATCCATAGTGTCTCATCTTTGGAAAGAATTGTGGAAATCATCGTTGAAAGTTTGTGTGGATAATGGTGATGAAGCTGATATTTGGTCTTGAAGTTTTGTATGAAAGATGATGAACTTGGTTTCTGGCTATATGATAATATGTTACTTTTGAAATGAACGAGGTTCTCAGTGTGATGATGGTTTCTATATATAATTGACGAAAATTTAAAAGTGTGGCTTCCTGGTGTCATTAGTTAACCTATTAGTGGTGCTAGAGGGTCTAGCTTTCGTTCTAATGCCATCCTACAACATTCTTGGCAGAGCGAAGAAACTCAATGATCATACACATCGGGTTGCAAAAGACTGTCAAACCCAAGAGGAATTTTTGTGGTTGAACTTCTTTTGGTATCATAACTACAAAAAATCATGAAGCAAGGATATTCGGCTTTGTGTCGAAGTAGCCGATCAAAAATAAGAGAAGAGAATCTTGAATTGCACTGATGAGACATAAGAACAAGACTTATTTAAGAAAAAGATTAAGCTCAAGTTCATGACAGATATTCGTGGCAGTGGTCAGGAGAGGAAAGGAGAGGAGAAAACAGTGTTGAAAGACAAATTCATCATCTCAATTGAACATTTTCATCATTTATTGAGGATAATCGATGGGGTATTAGATTATTCTGCGGTAAGATTCGTTCAATCGTATGAGTAAAAATCTGTGACAAATGATGTATTTATCTGCCATAACATGCTTTTTTGTCGTCGTTCTCCAAGTTGTCGCGAATGAATACAAAACTTAAGACCCAACTTGCGGTTGCTCAAATGTTCTTGGATCTAGTCTAAGTAATGACTGCATTGAAAGATCTGAGAGAGTTTGGACTAAAACTCAGAATAATTTGAAACTGTTCCTCCAAATTGACCAAGAATAGGTTCAAGGCGAGCATAATTCCCAAAAACATCAGCGACTCAACGACGATGGGATCGTACGCCAAAGTCGCTATTACCCAAATCCGCCAGAAGATGTAGCCATCTCAGTAGTGTATAAGCAACTAGCGACATCTACTTGCTTGATGAGAGCCCACGATGATGAGAATATACTGGTACGTCGAGTTACTCGAACGCTGAACAAAGTGTAATACTTACAGAAGATTACGTTGATGGGTAAGATGTTGACTCCTGTTTCTTAAGGGCGAATGCTGTTGTCCAAGGCGGCTTACAAGTATGCTTGAACTGCGCTTCCATCGCCGCCTTCTTTGAAAGGCGATATTGCAGATAACGGACAGAAGGATGAGACGTCGGGACATCAATGCAGCATTCGTTTACTCAATGATCTTAATATTTACAGCTCTCTGGAAAATTTAATACCTATATCCGAACACGTAGTAAGTATGTCTGCTGGGAAGGAAAATATTATTGCATGTATTTATCCAGTTTGCTTGAGAATTGCTTCGACAGTCATGAGGTTGAGTTGCATATCACCGGTGAAATCGATTCAAGATGCAGAAGAGTTTCCTCCTCTGGACAGCGAATTGAACAAAAGCCATAATGAGTGATTTCCTGAAGTTAGGGTTTCTGCACAATCTCGCAAATATTTCGTTTTCATATTTTGGTCGCAAACGTTGATAAAATGCCTATTTCTGCGCCGGCGTCTCTGAGATAGTCTTTGCCGGTAGCTTGGTTGATATGTTTCTCTTGATGTACGTCTTAGATATAGCGACCAGAAACGAGTGTTTCCGGAGTTAAGTCCCCCCTTAAAAGTATGTCTTGCGTGGATTGGCAAAGAAGTGAAAATCGCTCAAACAAAACTGTTTGCTAATTAATAGAGTCACAGGTAACTCTGATGAGATATTTAATTGCCATACAATGGAATCAAGCATGGAATTGTCATTCATACAACACAGGTGGCCAAAGCAATATGCTTATGTTAAACATGAATTTTCTCTAGGGAGTAAGTATTTCTTCGTTTTTTATAGTTGCAGATGGTCTAGAAATGAATCAGACTAAAGGTGTCTATTAGACGAAATAGTATGGGATCCAATAAAACACAAGACCAAGCGTAGTCTCGAGCAAGAGTGGGCTTTCAACGAATGTGTGAAGCTGATGCTTTTTCTTGGAACAAAGTGGACGGAGACGTCATGATGAGCGAAAGACTCTTCAAGAAAAAATACGTCGCTGTGTCGAGGAGTTCTCAAGAGAGAATTTGAAGTATCGCATAGAGTCTGGCAGAAGTCTAGCAGAAAGTCAACCCTTAGCCACCGCACGTCGAAAAATTGATGATAGAACAACTAGCGGCTGTATATGTACGAATAGATGGGATATTTTCCGATCAGAAAAGTGCTTCAAAAGTAGCAGATTGCTCTTGGTACTTATTTCACTACACTAACTTTTGTTCTTGGCACTTGTATATCAAATGTGTATTGCTTCCTGATTAAAAACTGCGGAAATTGGACCCCAGCGGACAAAACACCTTCAGGAAAGGGTCATCATTAGATACATATAGCTGTAAAACAATCACACGGGAAGATAGTATTGAGCATCATCATTATCAAGTTTGCCGATTGCTCGATAAAATTGCAGATTATGAAGATGGTAAACCCACCATAGTTCGGTCTCTGAAAATTGAGGGTGTGGTATTGGTCTATCATACTAACCAAATCATTTAACTTCTTCGGTTTATCTGACTATTGTCAGACGACCATAGTTATTTCTTTATGTATACCCACTATCAAGTTCACCTTTATAATCAAGATGCCGCAAACACCACTTGGCAAAGGTAAATGTGATACAATACAAGGTCTCTCATGACTGGGATACGCAAAACACTGTGATAGATCAAACATAGTCCTCACCCTGGACACCCTTTCCCCAAGGATCATGGTTTCCGATTCCATCTTCGCTTCTCCTATTGTAATCCGCGGTGCTCACTACTCTTTCCTGTCTCAATCCCATAGCTCCTTCGCCGCTGTTGGCATTATTATTAGGTGCGTTACCCATCTCCCAGCTGCCGACTCTTTCATGTTTCATGGTAGCACCAACACCAGGTCCTTTGACTATGTTAAGATCTGTATCAGATGCGAGTTTCTCGGGACCTTTGAACCCTCCTCCGCCCCCGGATGAGCCTCGTTTTAGAATCCCAACACCCCCAGCGGCGTTGGGAATTATCTTCTCACGATGGTGCATTCTGAACCCAAAGATCGCAAGAATTGATGCAATGAGCATCACAACTACCAATGTAACAACTGCTCCAATAATGCCACCAACTACACCGTTGACACCTTTTGAACGAAATGTTTTAGTGTTGTTTGAAGTGAGATTAGAAGACTCGTTACTGAGAATGGCCGCGCAGAATAATGAGATAGAGGCACAGGAACTGCACCAGGCGTTCAAATCATTGATGGCAAACTTTCCAATTTCTGTGACAAAATCATTGTACTTCATGTCGATTTCCGAATTGCCGAGATTGAATAGGGGATAAGATATCAAAGGGTCGGTGTTTGAGGTTCCGTTTCTGAATAAGAATCTGACCCATAATTCACTCGCTTCTGGGAATGAGTTGGATGAATTATATTGCGCTTCTTCAACATAACTAAAAAGCTCAAAGGCCATCATGCTTCCATATTCTGGAAATCTAGAGAAACGTTTTCTGGTGAGATCTGAGGTAGAGAGGGACGAGAGGTAAAAGAATGCTAACATTGGTTCGTAGGAACCAAAGTAAAGAGACAATTTGTCGCTGACCCCAGAACTCGAAATAGTCTGTTGAAATTGTTGAATAATTTTGGAGGCAAAAGTTTGACCTGCTATATATTGAATACTGGATCCCGTGCTAGGCGAATTAAAAGAGATAGCCTGTTCTGATGCAAAACCATTCAAAGTCTCCAGAAGACCGAATGAATTGGTCATATCATAAATAGAGCTATTATGATTATATTGGTAAAGTGCATAGTAATAAAGGTTGATTGCGTTGCCATAATTAAGCAAAGAGTTATCGATGCCGGCGAAGAAGGTGTTCGCAAGAGAGAGATAAAACTCATCAGTGCTAGCCATCATAGAGGTTGAACTTGGGGATGTCTTCGTAAATTTTGTTGCAATGTCGTAGGTTCTACATTGGTCATTCCCCGCAATCCTGTAATAAGATCAGCATACATTTCAAAAATAATGAAGGTGAGATGTGAAAAAAAAGGTAAAATGCCTACCAAATATAATTATAGTCCATTGAACTCAGCGATTGAATATTGGGATACTGATAACCACCTAGAGGATAGTCGATGACGGTGCCATTGGCTAGAATCTATCATCGCAACACGTCTTCATATCAGTAATGACTCAAATTACAAAGATAATAGACAATGATAATCGGATATCATGGGACTGAGAGACAGGGAGACATAGAAATGAGAGCGGATTGAGATATAACACGTACACTATCTGTTCCTTGTACTCCCGTCACGGGGGGATAAAGCCCTTGCATGAAAGCTTGCGCACTCCCAACAATATACTCATCACTAGTAGTCCATACTTGTAATTGATTATTGACAATATATTGATCACTTAGGCCGTTGACGGGTAGTCCAAGAGTGAGTTGGGTTGAGGTAGAATTTAGGTAACGATCGCGAATGATAGATCCCGAGTTATAGAGTTGACTAGCCCCCAGAGGTGTAAGAACAGGAGAAGTGGCATTGATCATCGTAGGAGTGATTTCCCCATAATACGTATAAACAATGGAGGACCATGTTATGGGTACCATGTTTGACTGAGCTATGGAAAGTGAAGCCATCGAGATAATAAATAGAGTAGATACCAAAACCATCTTGATAGTGATTCTAGGCAGGCAATAAAGGTTCAATGTGTCAATTGATGTGTGAAGTCCAAAATAGCATCCAAGGTAGTCTTAAAAATCGGATTTGTGTGCGGAATGAAGTTTTGAAAAATTGTCTTCCAGAACGCTCTCAATTCTCGTGCCGAGTATTCGAACACAAGATATAAAGTGCGATGATTGTCGTCATTAATTGTGCATTATGTCATTTCTTTCAGCACCTCGAGTCATTCCTTTGTGCGAAATACTTTCTCTCCTCCAAAGCTTCTCAAAACGAGTTCGTGAAAAGCTTCAAGAGCTGGATGCAGTAGGGAATGCGGGGTAAATTTAAAGCTTCGTTTGCGACAACTTTCGCGGCGAAGTATATTTTCTGATGGTATGATGAGTTAGAAATGCATAGAATGATACTGCCGACGTAAAATGCTTGGGATTGTAAGTAGTAGAGGATGGTAATAATCGGTATTCAAGATATCACACGCTCATTTATACCTTTTCACACACAGTACATCGTCTGGACGGTTTGAGCCTTGAGGATCTGGTAGAAATGACGACCAACTGTGTACTTATACGTAACTGCCTTGCGATAGAAGCTCCAAACTTTAAGTGTCAACTCGGTGACTTTCGTTCAGGATTGGTATTCTTATCAAAATGCTCACTGGAGCTACTCGCACTTACTCGAGCTTCATCCTTACCTCTTGTCCAAATTGAGGATAGATTTATGCAACCAAAGGTCAATCACACGATGAAGTTTACCTATTGGCTATAATTAACTGGGTGGTTGATGAACGAGGTGTGTAGCGTCCTTGCAAGAGACCGGCTTGGAAATGTAAGAGCTCTCGGACATTGATCAATTGATTAGAGCTTCTCATGGTTACAGTCCTTACAGCCGTTTTGTGGCTGGACCGTCTATCTACATATTTGGTAGAAGATATGTTTGTGTGATATAATCGAAGCTTACCTGCCTACCCGAGCTACCGTTACCTTTGCAGTGCATTGTGTATGCTTGGCGTAAGAGCATGTGAACGCCTTTGGCGTCATACCGAAATTTCTTTCAACAGACCACCTTATCGAAATCCTTTGGAGGAGCGGGGTTCTCTGAAGCTCAAAGCTTAAAGAAGCTCTCATTGATGCTGCGAAAACTCCCTCACATCTACTACACCAGTCACAATTATCTTTTACTCGATTAAATGAACCCCGCCAAAATTCCAACATCCAAATCAGAATGAAAGAGACAAATACGTAGATAAGACAAACGCATTTATGCACATGCAACTTTCAAGACTTGATCGATATGATAAGCGACCGGGAGGAGATGTTAATAATGCTTACATCGGCATTATCTTTGTCATATATCATATTGGTTGTAGAAACTAAGGAATAGGATATGATTACCTATGGAAACACAAAAAATAATGTTGACATGATAAGAAAACTGAACAAGAATTATCCGTTAGATTTAATGGACATGTAATTTCATTCATAAACGCTAATACTACCAAAGAACCGAGACCAGGCTCATATCGCCCTGAAAACCCCCAAAATTGTACAAATTAAAATACTATTTGCTTGATTAAAGAATCCTTAACCGAAGAGAGCATCACCCAATCTGATTCTTACAGACTTGGTTTGTGTGTAATTGCTCAAAGCTGCTTCACCTAACTCGCGTCCAATACCAGATTCCTTGTATCCACCGAATGGTACTTGGTGGTGTAGCATATTGTAGCAGTTGACCCAGACTGTACCTGCCTTGAGAGCATTCGATACACGGAGAGCAGTGTTGAGGTTTTGGGTGTGGACGGCAGAGGCTAAACCGTAGTTGGAGCCGTTACCGATCTTGATAATCTCCTCCTCAGTAGAGAATTTGGCAATAGAGCAAACAGGTCCAAAAATCTCCTCTTGCATGATCTTCATGTCTTCAGTAACATCAGAGAAGATGGTGGGTTGAATGAAGTATCCCTTGTCACCATGTCTCTCACCACCAGTAACAACGGTGGCGCCAGACTTCTTACCCTCATCAATATAACCCATGATACGGTCATATTGAAGTTGGGAAACTTGTGGACCTTGGAATGTTTCGTGGTGGAATGGGTCGCCGACCTTGTTGGCGATAGCACGGGCCTTGAAACTCTCAACGAATTTGTCGTAGATACCATCTTGAACGTAAACTCTTGAACCAGCACAGCAAGTTTGTCCGTGGTTATAGAAGATACCGAAGTTGACCCAAGAGATAGCGTTCTCGATATCAGCATCGTTGAAGACGATATTTGGTGATTTACCCCCGAGTTCAAGTGTAACCTTCTTCAAATTGGATCCAGCAGCAGCCTTCATGATTTGACGACCGACAACGGTAGAACCAGTGAAAGCGACCTTGTCAACATCCATGTGGGATGCGATGGCAGCACCTGCAATCTTTCCGAAACCCGAAATGATGTTAACAACTCCTGGAGGGAAACCAGCTTCCTTGATGAGGTTTGCAGCAACAAGTGCAGAGAGAGGGGTTTGTTCGGCGGTTTTGAGAACGACGGTGTTACCAGTTGCGACAGCGGGACCAATCTTCCATGACCACATAAGCAATGGGAAGTTCCATGGAATAATTTGACCACAGACACCAATCTAGAGAAATATTAGCGATTGAACTTTGTCTGCCTGCAAGTTAAGAGATGACATACTGGTTCTTGCTTTGTGTATGTGAAGTATTCTGGGTCGGTATCGATAACCTTTCCTTCAATTTTATCTGCCCATCCACCATAATATCTTAGACATCCAGCGACGGCGGCAACGTCGCCCTTTGCCATTGAAATTGCCTTTCCGTTGTCTAACGATTCGACAGCTGCCAGTAGATCGGCATTCTTCTCAACCAACTCTGCTAACTTGACAAGTAATTTGCCACGACCTTCGGGTGTAACTTTGCTCCATTCTCCTTCGTATGCTTTTCGTGCAGCTGCGACAGCGATGTCGACATCTTTTTCAGTGGCTTCGTGTACGGAAGTGATGACTTCTTCAGTGGCAGGGTTGATGACTTCAAAAGTCTTTCCATCAACACCTTTAACCCATTCGTTGTTGATGAACCTGTTGTGATGAGATACTGTTAGCTGTTGTTTGATATCTTGTTCCGGGTGCGGGGTGCGGGGTAAATAATGTGAGATCTTTGGATAGCAACATACAATCCTGTGGGCTGAGTATATTCGCCAGTAAGTGGCGTCTTGAGTTGAACTGAAGTCATGATGGGTATCTGATTGCAACGCGCGATGAAAGTATGTGTTGTTGTATATATTTGTTGTGGTATGTGAATCGATTTGTTTGAACTGTGGAAAGTTGAAGAGGAATGAAGAAAGAGACGGAAAAAAGGCGAGGTGAGGGGTCGGGTAATGGGTTTAAGTAGTAGTAAATGGACAATTGCCTCCTTTCAAGAGAATTATTAATTACAGAATGTAGATCCAAGCTAACGATATCTAAACCCGAAAGCAACCTTGAAGGGAGGGAGGCGGAAGCATGGTGGCATCAATACTCGGCAAATGTCTACGTATACTAGTAGCAGGTATTCACAAGGTTTCTCGCTACAATTACAATTAGTCAAATTGGTGAGACGCGGGGTGGGTATTTGAATGTTATCTTGGCCATAATCATGAGGTAACCTAGTAAACTGGTAGTGGTAGCTCCTGGGCGGTCATATCCCATGGAGGTTGGGAGAAATTGATTTGCTATCACTGTCTTTGGAGGGAGATACCGACAGCTTGAGTGGAACGTGTCTGTAACATGCAGGCCGATGCAGCTCCCAAACCATTACATATATTCCCACATTTCACCCTATCCCATTCTCTGTATTTCTAGAATCCGGACCAAAAGGGGAATATAGGTGAATCTAGCCCGGGTTCATTTCCAAGAGCTTCCCAACTTATCAGGAGACTGAGAAGACCAACTTTGCATCAAACTTCATCTACAGAGAAAGCACGAGGTGTTTACCTACCTACCTATCCACCTACTTAATACCTAGCGCGTGCTTCATGCTCCACAGTTTCGGTGGCATTTGAGGGGTAGGGGTAGTTCTTAAGCCGTCATGCACAAACGTCTTTCAATATCATACAATCATTTCCATTATCCCAATATCACAGATCCATTGATACACTACACTGCGCGTAAACGTTCCGTATGCCCTTAAAGCATCAATTGATAATTGGTAAGTCTATTTATTACCTGGGAGGCAGGAGGCAGCTGGCTCGAGTTTGATATTCGATGTACAGAGGGGTAGCGCGCTCGGGTAGGTGGGGACCTGGCAATGATCCACTAATATGTCACCCTTTACACTCAGGAAGTCAAATCAGTCAAATAAGTCATATGTTACCCCTCATTCACGGAGATCTCTACTACGACTAGTGGCGGGACCTTAATGGAATGGGAAGGTACATCCATCCTTACATCCTTTCTAAATATGATCCACACCATTGATGTAGATACTCCCGTAGTCGAGAAACCAGCTCGAGCCTCCCTTGAAAGATATGGTAGATTCGATTGATGAGTTAAATAAGGTTCGGAACCGTACTAACCAGGTACTCATCATGTGCCTTTTATCAAGTGCATCCCCAACTTTCCTATCTCCAAACGCATGTCATGACAGCACAGGTAGTAAATGCCATACAAAATACCCATACTGCCTTTTCTTCATTGTATTTCTCTGCTGTGGTATGGCTGTATTTCTTCAAGCCCTTCTCGGTCGATCGGGTTAACGTAACCTCGGTCTCCGCATTTTCGTGGCATTGTTCCCGCGATCTTCTCAGCTTCTTGTCCAAAGGTGCCTACGTAGTTGAAAATGGAAGAGTAATCACCGATAAAAAGAATGGAAATTCGGTGATAAAATCTCACAATCACCATGAACACCGAATGACTGGGTGATTACTAGTTGATATGCAGAAGCGATTGGTTTATCGTTTCATTCCATTATTGGAGAACCAAAGCTGGAGAGCCAGCCTCCCAGCCAAAAGGAAATCAAAGCGTTTCCATTTCTCCAGATTTCGTTCCGTATTCCGTACCTGGGGTCATGGGGGAGCGGACGGAATTTCCGCGCACGCTTTTGGTAATCAACCTTGATTTACGAGGTCGGTTCAACGATGAAGTAAGACCCTGCTTGTCTTCAATTTGACTCTCACTTGATGCCGTTTGTCAATCGGGAATTGAAAATTTGTAAATTCCAATAATAACGTATCGTTTTGCTTCACCCGGCGAACCCGTTCTAGTTTATATTGCCCTTTTCACAAGAAAACTCTAAACACCAAGAGAGACGTGTCATTATACCTCATTCTCTGTACTTCTTCGTCAAAAATTCGGTTACTATTCGGATCTATCTCAACTTCATGCTCTGGTTCGGTCAAATTGTGGACATGATGAGTTGGACACCCATTCAATGGATATCAAAAGAATTGAGATGATGGACGACCACCTACTAAACCAACGTCTCTTTCTACGTGCTTGCGGATTGCGTCCAGCTGAACCCCTATGAGTTTCGGCTTCAAGATTTGATCAAGACTCACTGTCTATTGCTGGGTGCTACGTATTGACTCGAGATCATTCACGAATCAAGACTAAAGACTTACTGGTTGCCCGTCTAAGCATCAGCAGTTCGACGATGTAATCATTCACTTACCTGGGTATGTAGGATATCTTGAATGTGGTATCTGATAAAACTCTACATCCTTTGAGTAATCACCTCCATCCCACCATACACAAATTTTACATGGGGCTTGGTCAGATATGATTAGTGATTGTACTCTTTTGGAAATTGTGTAAAAGGAATGAGTTTAGCCCTCAGACAGATGCAGTAGAGGTAAGATCAAACAAATTCGTGTGGAAGCTAGGCTTGGGCGAGTGAGTTGCTAGAAGGTTGGACTTGGGATTTCTCCGTAGTAGTCTCTACTTGGTTCGGCTACCCTTCAATATGGTGAGGGCCGAGAGAGCATATTTGCAAGAGCTCTGTATATCAACAACCTACCTGCAATCTGGACTATTTGAATGCCGGAGTTCTTGAAAGATCACATGCGTCGTCCTCAAGAAAGCATTTTCTATTCAGATACTTGCGAGGTTAAATGGAAAAGAAGAAGTGCTCAGTCTCAACTCTTCAGAGACCTCCATTGCCAAAAGAATAAGGGAAATGGTAAGACTTCGAGGCAGGTAAGAAGGTATCATCCCATGAAAACATGGACGGAGACAATTCCTTCTAGTAGATTTCACAATGTACCCATTGGTGAACATTACTCGAGATATTTCAACCACAGTGCAGGTTCGATCCATATCTGGGGAACTCCACGCAGATAGCATTGACGACAATAGGATAGTTGAGATCAATCAATGCACCAGGTATTGACCGAGACAGCAGACAAGGAGTTGTAAACTACATCGACGACAAAATCTCACCTCCTCCCCAAGATTTTATGTAGAATGAGAAGGGAAATGACCATGTGTAAGGTGCAAACACTATGTCATTCCTAACTATCAACATAATCTCAATTCATTACCACGCACAGATTCCTCTCCCTGGCTACAGCAAGTGAAACTCTGATGATTATTCTATGCTTGTATTGGGTATGCTAATATTCGACTGTCAATCCTTATCTTGAGGAAAAGTTTCTATACTCGAGTACCTAGATAATAGATAAATGATTTTTGTAGTTGAACACTTTTACCACAAGATGATGTGCAATTAAAAATTATGATTTTCAAGAAAATCCCCAGTGATGAAGATTATATTTGCAATATTCAGCAGAATATATACATAATAGATAGTATCAGTGAATATTTTTCATTCTTGTCTTCCTTCTGTGTATCTATCATTTAAACGGTTGAGATTTGTCTGATTGGGTTTTAGGTCTCAATTTTCAGGGCTAAAATATCACATGACGGATAAGTTAATGACGCTTGTTTAATCTAGATACGGTATGAATGGAAAATTCTCTGTTGCACCCATACAAATAATCTTGCATGATCCAAAACAAGAGGTACCTCTTCCAAATTTTCATGCGACTTCGACCATGGCAGATTCATCTATGAACTCATTGACAATGGCTCCTACTAATGATGGTAAGTTTATGAAGGTGATGACGACCAAGGTCGAAAGGCAACCTCCTACATTCAAGCCAACCCCATTTTTCCCTTTCACTTCGTCATCCTAACAACTGATCTTCGCAGATGTTCCGATAAAACTCGAGACCTCTCATAACCTCTTATCTTCTCCTCAATTATCTGCATTGAAACGAAGAGTATCATCGACAGAGTTGGAATCACCAGAAAAGAGGCAGAGGATTGAATTCGAATCGGCGCAACCACAACTTTCCATCCCCGATTCTGCCAATGAAATTGTCGCTATACCACCCGCAGATGATGTAGATGATGGTTTGGGGGATCTCGATATCGACGCTATCATTGCCTCTGGTGTTGCTCATGTCTCAGCCGAGTACCAAGATGCGGGAACTATGGAAATGAATGATCATACCTCCCATCAAGACCAATCGCATGACGCCAACATCAGTACACTTTCTCCCCCGAAAACTCCTCATGCTCAAATCCGACAACCGAACAGTCGTGCTGCCTACGAACGACTCCGGACCGATCATCAACTGTCTCTGCAGGTAATAAGTCTAATGTCATTGGAATGTTTGGTATGGTTGTCTTCAATATGAAAATGTATGGATGGCTCTAATTCACCTTCAGGCTGTACAAATGTTAAACATTCTTTCCGAAGGAGGATACGATGAGATAGTCGTCATGGTAACGCAAAGAGATACCGCTCGTGGACTTTCATTCCAAACATTGAACGATCTTTTCGACAAAACAAAAAGAATTTATGGAACTTCAACCTTTCTCTCTGCCGACGAACTCAATATCATCGACCCAGCTCAACGAGAGATTATCAGACTTGCAAATCATGCGACTTTTGTATCCAGCGTATTTGGTGGACAAGAGGTTGGATTTTATGAACTCAATGAACATTTCGTCAACACCTGGACTCGGGAAGGAGAGGCCATATCGAAAGCATCGGGTCAATTGCTCATGAACTTGAAGACACAAATTATTGTTGCAGCGCTATCAATGGAAGAGTCAGACAAACCTGTCGAGGATCTTATAGATGAGATATTTTCACCAGAGTTCCGGAATCTTCTCTCCCAAAGACATCCCTATCCTCTCACAGATGATGAGCTACAACTACTCGTCGATTTAGATATTAGAAGAGTGTATTTGATTAACCAAGGAAATGATCCCGCCAAAATTAGTAAGATAATTCCCGGCATTACTTTTCTCATACTGACCAATATGCAGAGGAACTAAGTGATCTCTTCAACTGGGACTCTTTTCTAAGATCCACCCATATTCATATGGATGCTTATAGACCATTGGTAGAACCTTATATGTCTAAATATGGGCTCACGATCCCCACTTCGACTGGATACTCGCAGGGTTCAAATGGTGGTCCATCGAATGGAAATGCTTTTGCATACGTTGGCACTAATGCAGATACTGAGCATACAACTCAAAACGTCCCCGAAGATGCAGGCATATATCAACAATCGACTACTCCGCAGAATGGTATG
This sequence comes from Botrytis sinoallii, assembly GCF_014898435.1. NCBI lineage: Eukaryota > Fungi > Ascomycota > Leotiomycetes > Helotiales > Sclerotiniaceae > Botrytis > Botrytis sinoallii. Next base: position 78,681 of record NW_024066029.1, on the reverse strand, counting down.
CTTGTACCAACTTCGTTTACAATCCCTGACTAATTCAATTCAAAGGCTATCGTCAATCTCAATATCAAACTACCTATCAACCACCCAATCAATCACCTAACACTTACTCAACTCAATATAATACTACTACATCTACAACTACGCCTCATCATTCTCAATCTGAATCAACCTCTGCTCTTTACGAAAAAGCTAGACAAGCTGCAGCTGCAAAGAATAATCCGGGACAGAAAGCTAGACCTGGACTGCCATCTCAACGTCGTCCATGGAGCACAGAAGAAGAAAATGCCTTGATGGCAGGTCTCGATTCGGTCAAAGGTCCACATTGGAGTCAAATACTTGCTCTTTACGGCGATAAAGGATCAGTCAGCACTATTTTGCGCGATCGTAACCAAGTTCAACTGAAAGACAAAGCGCGAAACCTTAAACTATTTTTTCTCAAGAGTAATATTGAGGTTCCATACTATCTTCAATGTGTGACTGGTGAACTGAAGACCAGAGCACCAACTCAAGCGGCCAGGAAGGAAGCGGAAGAAAGAGCCAGACTGGCAGGGAATGAAGAAAGTGCAAGATTTCATGGTGTGTTGGCATTGGCTGCAGGTATGCAGAATTCAAACCAAGAGAGTGGAAACGGAAGTCCTTATCAACAAACTCCAGAACCTATGGAAGATCATAAAAGCGGAAGCAATAGCCCCGAGATATTGCAAGTCGAGGAATCCAGACATGACGAATCACAACAAGTCGAAAGTCATCACCAAAATCTGGAAATGCAGGAAATGAATGTGGAGGATAGATTGAGACAGCAGTTGTTAGCTGCTACCAATATCTAAGATGGTGATCCTTCTTAATGATTGATGGGACGATATCTGGCGCAATTTGGAGTGATGAATAATTCCTATATCTGCGGATGGTGTATGGGGAGGCCAGGGGTATGCAATGGGATCTGCCAATTTTGTGAATAATAAGGCGTTGGTGGTTGACTGCCTGTGAGGTATACTTGCATAATCATGTAACATGTGCAAATTTCGTCATTTTCTCGAACTTGCCAAAAGCGGTACATATCACGGGTCTACATAGCAAGATTAATCGGATGTTGGAAGAATTATGACAAATGTCATTGTAGATACGTGTAATTTACATTTGTGATCTGTACCCAAGTCAATTCAAGTGTTTATGAGCTGTTGAGAGGTCAAAACATTTGATAATGCATGCATGGAATTCTTGAAGATGATATCAAAGTTGATCGATTAGATGGGGCGAAGAATTCTTTTGACCATGAATTTGTTGTGAATCAGGAAAGCTCTCTACCAATGCAATGCTCTCACTCAATACGATCACCGCCTCATGGAATTCCAAAGTTCATTGATCACAAAATTCAGGCTTCGTAATACTTTATTTCCAATTGTCCTATAGAGAGCCCCAAAATCCTTCCATGCATGACTACCTACCTAACTACATATATCTGGTGTTTCTTTAACTTGCGCTTACCGAATGGCGATTGTTCCTTTAGTCATACTCGCATGCAACAAACCTGAATGGCATGTCCCGTGTATGTTGATTTTGATTAGATTGATCGCATACAATCAATGCCCATAGAGTATTGATAAGAATTATCCAAAAATCTCGCCCGTTTGACAAACCAGTCCATGGTTGGCTTTGCAAAAGCAAGTGTACCTCTTCCAGTGACGATAGGATCGCAGAATGAATGCATCCTACCCTGACAACTGTTATAAGAACAGTTTCCCTCATGTGCTTCGGACATATCACTTGTTCCATAGACAGCGACCTCTCTTACATACCTTAAATCCCTAAATTCAGTCTCCAGGAACATCGTAAGAGACTTTTCAAAGACAGTAAGACATTTTCCATCTTTCTCGTCAATAAGTATGTCATCTTCCCCCCAGGCTACTAGGGTGACTTTCCATACCTTGGGGCATAAAATATTGATGATGTAAGTGTATATTCGCATACTCTGAACCAAATCTTCGTGGCAGTCAGGATATCTAATCGAACTATGTGATTTGACTTGTCCGCTGAAATTCAATCTTTGAAGTTCAGTTGAGTTATCAGGTCCGATTGTTAAAAGAAATCTGACAAATGGGTCACACCATGCCCATGCTGGAAGTTCTTTTAAATTGGATTGGGTTTTAATGCAGGAAATAGCCCTGTTGACGGATCGTTTCCATCCCCTCGTGTTCCCTGGATCATAGATTGGCTGACGGAGCCATGGATAATACTTTATACCTCTCTCTGCAATCAAACCAGCTGGACTGTCACCACAATTTAGGTTTCCTGTGGCAAACTCCAAAGTGTTTTGTCCGTACAATAACTTTGATCCAATGTATTTAAACGATTTACACACTTGTAAATAGGAAATATCGAGAACAGGATAGTTATTCTTTCCCCATTTGCGACAAGGCCCTCTCTTGTTGTAGCACATCGGATGCAATCCGTATCTTGCATTACATAAACGATTCTTGATCAGAATCTTGCCGTGATTTCGGGAAGGGATCAACATGTAATCAGGCTGTCCATGACATGGCATCAAACTAGAGGTAATTGTAAATGGTACAATGGTGTCCTCTGAAGCTACCATTACGAATTCCATAACCCGGTCAAGAATATCTACCGCAATGTTAGTGATATTGTTTTGAAGACAGATCATTTCTAGGCAGAAAGAATAAAGCTTACCTGCTGGAAAGCTTAAAATATGCCGTGGGTGATTCTGGGGCAAGTTCCAGTCATACCAGGCCCTAGACTTCTTCATATGATCATATCTCTTCGAATCCCTCGCTTGCCAGTTATGTACCCAAGGTTTATGCTTCGACGTGTAATGCACTCCCCTTGAGCTGGGATGAATATGGTCAGGATACCTGCCATAAGCTGTATTTATACGAACAACGGAGGAATAGAGTGTTTCCTTCTTCTGTTTCAATTCTATGAGAACAGCTTCCAGTTAGTTCGTGCCATTTGTAGTGATGTAGGAAGCAAAACTTACCATCGGCAACGGTTTGCTGTCCGCCATTTGGCTTGGTCCAGGAATCTAGAACCCATTCTTCGGAAATATATTCCCACAAAGCAAATAAAGGGAGAACGTGAGGATATCTTCCTCGAGCCGCCTTCATTGTTCCATCGTACGAAAAATCATTATCAGGATTGGTGTCGAGTCGGTCCAAATTAATTCTATCCAGGTATGTCGAAGCCCAGTATAGTCTTGCGCATTCAGGATCATCTTGGGTCAAGGATAACTGCGACTCAATATATGGAGTAATAAAGTCCATTTTGTTTACCATGGATGTGATGACTTGAAAGACTGAGACTTAAATGCGGATGAAATTCCTTTGGAGTAAAGGAGCTGTAACTGTCATTCTTAAATAGTCCCAGAAGTCGTCAATACTGTATCAAATGCAGCATGAAACAGGATAGTCATAACCTTGGAAGCCGTAGATGGAACCAGGAACCGTACAAATCGTATTCATATTACTATCAAACCAAGAGTGAATATATAATTCTCATAAGTCTTGCGACCCACCGGTGTTCCACACGTCTATCTAGTGATTGCTCTGAATTTATAGATATGTATACAAGCTATATGGTCCTAATATAGCAAGCAAAACTTAGATATCAAAATCTTCTATAGCCTGTCATAGATAAAAATCAGTCCATCTACAGAATCTGATCTTAATGTAGGTAAGTTTTACTTGCTTCAAATTATCTCTGAGCAGCCTGCTTGAGGTTGTGGTAAACACTGAGTTGCTGAATTCGTGAGTCAACTCAAGCATCTCCGCCGAACGAGGTTATCCAAAGCGGGGGACTTCAATGAACTTCACGTTGAAAAGCTGTTAGTAAGATTCAAAAGAAGGCTATTTCCCACTCTTCTGCAATAAAATTTTCGACAAATAAGGTTGCCTTACAATGCAAAATCAGAGAAAAGGGGAGCATCATATGTAGTTCACTTAATCAGATTCTGAACTCTATGTTTTGCTGGTTGATTATCTACAGATTATTTGTCAACCTCATTATCCGCCCTGTGAGCGCTCGTTGCGTAGCCTAGGCATTCGGGTTTACAAGCGACTTGAACATGATGGACATTGTTTCGTAGGGGTAGAGACTACGGGTACACCTAGTAGTTAAAAGACTTCCAGTAGTGAAATGACTATTTCCTGTCCCGTTGTCTGTGCTAGGCTAGAACTTACTACTAATAGAAACAACTAGTGTATAGATAGATCACGGTGATTGATATGATTTTAAAGTTATATTTCTTCAAATCTGATGATGTTTTTGTATCGAAATTGCATAAATGCTTCTAATAAGTACAACCCACTCACAACAAATTTCGAAGGAAACTTTTTCTTCGAAATACAACCCGTTCGCGATCGATTTAGATTATAGTTATTAAACCAAATTGATTGCAATTGCTCTTTAGTGATTCTGACTAGTAATTGTTGTATTATTATTATCGGTGTTTTGAATATAAAATATATACAAAAATTCATATAAAATTTTCTCATTCCAAATTACTAAAATAAAAATAAGATCCTTAATATAAGCTCTTTTAATAATTTATCAACATTTAGGGATATAATTATGATGGAGGCTCCTTTTGAAGTCTTTATTATATCAAACATTTATTTTATTATTATTCTAAATACTCCAATACCTTCAAGCCCTTCCCTGCCTTCTAAAAACCTTCAATTTGAAATCTCTAGCTTTATTTTATTAATCAATTAGTTAGTTAGTTTTGGAAAAAGATTTAAAGAGTTTAATCTATTTAGTAACCCCTTTATTATTCAAAATACAATTAATACTACCTATATATTTAATTAGAATAAGAAACAAGGCCCTACAATACCCCTTAACAATCAAAACAAACAACCTAGAATCCAAAATAATCCAAATATATTTAAGAAAATTATTTTGAAAGCTAGAAACCTTATAATACTAATTTTCTCTTTTTTCTAATTACGCGAAAAACAATCTAAGCTTTTAGATCTTCTAAAGATCTTTAGAGAATATACTGAAAAGGGGAAGCTTACTATAACTTCGAATATTATTACCTCTCAAATCATTTATTTAGAAATTGCTATACACAAAATCGAATTACAAGCAAAAGTATTAGCTAAACCTTTTTCATTTATTACTATTACTATTATTATATTGAAACCAATATATACTAATATTTCAAAAAAAGGAGAATGGAATTTAGTCCCTAAAGGGAAAAATATTATATCTATTAATATAGAAAAGAAATCTAATCTTATTCAAAAACGAATCATCTTAATCAAGCCAGATTTTCCAAACCCTATTTCCTTTTCCTCTTTAATTATCCGAAACAAAATAAATGAAGCCTTTCAAAAGATCGGAATCAAAGGGTCATTTATTGTAGTAGTAATTATATTTTTTAATAATAATATCATTATTATAATAAATAATCTCTTTATATTACAATTCTTATTGAAAAAGAAAGCGATTTGGAGTAATATTATCAAATTCGAAAGAATCCAAAAGGATCAAGAATGGTACAAAGTCATTATTCACAAAATCCTAATTAAAGAATTCTCAGGTACAAAAGGAATGGATCTTATATTTGACAAAATCAAAACCTTCAATCCAGACTTCAAGTCTATAGGAACCCCCTTTTGGCTTATACCCGTTTCCAGAAGAGTTTATTAATGAAAGGGTGCTATTGTTATTGTTTTTGTTATAAAATCAGAAGCAGAATTAGTTATTCGAAAGCGATTATATATTGCTGGAAGTAGTATAAGAGTAAAACAATTCTATGAATCAAAACCAACTATACAATGTCAGAAATATCAAGGATTTGGGTATCAGGATGTTTATTGTAAAAGGAACCCTTCTTGTGGATTATGTGGAGGCAAGTATATTATATCAGTATATTTGTGTATGGTATATAATATCAGAGGAAAGTTCTATCAACATTTAGAAATAAAATGCTCGAATTGCTAAGGGAATCATACAGCAAATTCGAAAACATATAAAATCTATTAGGCTATTCAACAAAAATCGAATACTACTTATTAATAAGTTATACTAATATTCGAATTCTTCAAATAAATCTCAATCGGAGTTTATAAGTTATAAAGAACATTCTATAGCTTACAATAGAACTTAATATCAATCTCATTATAATTCAAGAATCTTAGATTATTAAAAACGAAATCGATTATTCAAATTCAAGATCTATTATATACTTCAATCTCATACAAATATTATTAAAACTCAATTCTAATTATCGGCTATATATACTATTATACATATCAAAAACTCTTCAAGCTATAATTAATCTAGCTTCCGATTCTCCAATAGATTCTGATATACAGATTTTCAATTATCAAAATAAAAACAAAACCTTTCAAATTATCAATATATACAATGAAGCTGATCAAGTTAAAGAAAAAGGTTTTATAATTGAAAGGTGCTTGTATAATATATTTATTATACAAGAAATTATCCTTTTAGGTGATTTCAATACTTATTATTTATAATGGGATCCTTTTTCGAAGAAAAACAGAAATGCTGATTAATTAGCTAAATGGTTTAAAAATCAGAATCTTATTCTTTTAAATAAGTCTGGAATTAGTATTTTCTATTAAACTAATCTCCTTAATTCAAGTATTCTTGATTTAATATTAGTATTAGAGGGAATCTCTCCTCAAATTCACAATTAACAAACACTTTCAAATATAGGATTTAATTATACAGGAATATTATTTGAATTAAAAGGAAAAGAAGATTTAAATATTTCTAATATTGGATCGATAGTTAAATACAATATTAAACTAGCGAATTAGGAAAAGTTCGAATTAATACTCAAATCGGAATCCTTATATTCCCTTATTCTGTCTAATTTAAAATTAATTATTCCAATCAAAGAGAATTCCTTAAACTTTTTGAAAAACAAAGATAATCATTATCTAACTCTAAATCAAACAGCAAGCAAACTTATTAGAATCATTCAAAAAGCAATAAAAAAATATATATCTAAAATTGTTTTAATCAAAAAAGCTAAATTATAATGAACACCTGAATTGAAAGATTTCCAAAAAGAGCTAAAAAAAACAAAACAAAGAATTGAATCAGATCTAAAGAATTATAACTTTAAGAAAAAATATCGAATCACTAAAAACAAATACTTTCAAGTTATTAAAACAGCAAAAAAGGATTATTGAAATAAGTTTTTAGAAAAAAAGAATACAAAAACAATTTTCAAAGTAATAGCTTATACTAAAAACTTTCAAGATCAAAGGATATCGGATATTGTAATAAAAAACTCTTTTGAAAAAAAATATTCTATTTTTAAATCAATTCTATTTCTATCCCCTTCTATTATTCCAAAATCACAATGGAAAGGGTATAAACAATCCAAGAAATAGGAATAGTTTAATTTTATTCAAATCGAATTAAGTAATATTTGTTCAATTAAAATCCAAGGAAAAACCCTTAGTCTAAATAGAATCATTTAAGAGATTATTATAAAAACTTATAAAGCAATTCTATAAACCTTTTTTATTTTCTTTAATAAACTTATTAATCTAAAATATCACTCAAAATATTGGAAACAAGTTATAAAAGCTATTCTGAAGAAAGCTTTCAAACCAAATTATTCCTTTCCAAAAGTATATAGAGTAATTGCATTTTTAAATTGCTTGAATTAATTAATTGATTTCATTTACGTCTACATTCAGTCTAAGACTATATAGAACGGCTAGATCTCTAAAAGCTCTAGCAGATAACTTTTTATTCTACAAAAATAGATATATTCGATTTAAAAAATAAAAATAAATATTAAGGATCAATACCCGCTTATTATATATATTATATATAATAAGGAAAGGGAAGTATAATATTTAAGAAAATAGAAAAAGATTTCTTTCTTCTTTTTTTTCTTTTTCAATTACTATTTCTTTTATTTCTACAATAATTTTTTTTCCCTTTATTATTGTATCTTTTTCTTTTTCTATTATCTTTTTTTTTCCTATTTCGTTTTGTATCAAAGCTCTAGTCAAATATCATGCTCTTGTAGCTATTTTGGTGATATTGATGAATTTGATAACTAACTCGATATCAATTTTGGTATAAAGTAGAAATTGTATAGTGATTTTAAATAAAGATATTTCCTTAAAGATTTCTTTTCTTTTAGTTTTATATATGGGGCAGCTAATAAGGAAATATTATAGTACCTCGATATTATTATATATACATTTGTTATTAGAAAGTTTGAAGCAATGTAAATAGGATTTGATATATCCATAACCTGATTTGAATTGAAAAAATACACTAGTAGTATTTCGATTAGTTTCGCTTGGTAGTTTGATTTTCGAGCTTATTTTTCAAAAAAATAGTTTTGAATAAATTGATAGGGATTGATTTAATCTAAATTCATATTGATTGAAAATATTAAGCTATTAATCTGAAGCATATTTCTTAACAATTATATCTAATAATCCAAAGCTTGTTTTATTCGAAGTAGATTGTATTGTGATTGCTTCCTTAACTAGCTTATCTGCTAGCTCATTTCCTTTAACTAAGGTATGGCCAAAAACCCAATTTAGCGAAATTATAGCTCCTTTTGCTTTAATAACCTCTACTACTTTGATTACTCTTATTTGATAAACCTATCCTAAATAATCTGAAAAAGTTTTTAGACAATATAGATTAGCTTGATTATCTAAATAGATCTTGAACTTTTGATTACTACAAGTAATGGAATTAATATATTCAATAACTTTTGTAACTCCAAAAAGCTTTTTATTATATACTAATTGATTAATATCAATATTACTTTGCTCTTGATATAAAATTCGATTATTTAATTGTATAGTCACTATACCTACCCCAATGCTAATTCTCTTTCCAATGGAGAAGGCATTAGTGTAAATATAAGTAATATCCTTATCCCTATATTTAAAAATAATATTATAAAAAATAACAATATCTTTTTTTAATAAATTATTAATATTAACTTTGAAAAGGATATTTCTTTTTCATAAAAAAAAATTAAAATAAATAATCTTTTTGAATAAGAAAGGGTTGAAGTTCTGGTTTATTGATTCTCTGATTCTATCCAGTTGAATTAGTTTATATTGTTTTCTTCAAGATATAGGGATTATTCCTAAATCGGCTTAATATTGAACTAAAATTTCTTTTTTGGTATTAATTAAATACTTTGATAATAACTTGACTAATCGGAAAGTATATTATCTGATATTTAAATCTAATCAGATTTTGAAAGGTTTTAGGCCAGCTTCTACTTCCATTGGAATGATTAAAGCTGTTTTGAATATTCCTAATATCTTGTAAAAAGCTAGATTTTAAAATAATTGTATTATATTCTTGAAATAAGTTTGATCTCTTCATTAAATCATTAAATTATAGTCAGCTATACTAATCACATATACTATATATAACTATCTAAAGACTTTAAAACTAAGACCCTTTTCAATATTAGCTAATTAAATTATTCAATAAAAGACTCCTTTAGCTTGTATGATTTAAATATTAATATATTAATTGAATTTGAGGTTTAAATCGAATTATATTCCCAGTTATTTAATTAGAAATTGAGGTATAATTGTTTTGAAATTGGATAACATAATTAAATAGTTTTTCATTAATTTTGATAATGAAAAGTGTATTAGCTCAGTTTTCGTTAAATCAAATTGAATAGAATTCTTTGAACTGAGTTTGTAGATTTGTTTTGTAATTCTTTCTAAAGATTTAATATTCTTTTTCTAAGTAGATAAATTAATAATTAGAGTAATATCATCTATATAAAAAGAAATTTTATTAAGTTGAATAGAAAGAGGTTCTTAATATATATAAGAAAAAGGATTAGAGAGATTAGGCTACCTTATGATATTCCAATTGAAATTGGCTTGAAAAATTTGGTTTAGCTATTAAAAAATAATTTCAACTATCTCTACTACAAGAATGAAGCTATTCAAAAAATAAGATTCATTAGTAATTTTAGCTTCTTACAGATATTTAATAATTGGTTTTTTGAAATATAATCAAAAGCTCCCTTTATATTTATAAATAGTATTGAGGTCTTTTTATTAGCTTACTTGTTTTTTTTGATTTCTATAATTAATAATAATACAATATCAATTGCTGATTTCTTTTGCTAACCTCCCATTTAGCTTTTATATAGAAGATAAGTAGTTTCCACTAAAAAACCTAATCATTAAACTAAAATCCTTTTACTAATTTTTCCAAGACAATTTAAGAATACAATTACTCTATATGTTATATGAATATATATATAATAGTAAGCTATTAGGAAACAATCCCTGATACTATACCTTTTGGACAAATTACATATATGGCGTAATGGTAAAGCTTATAATTCCTATTGTATCCACTTATATAACAAAATATCAGGGATTTTATCTTATAGATATCATTCTGGGATCTTTGATTTCGGGCTTTTAATTAGGATTGAGTGAACAATTAATTGAAAAGTAAATCGAATTAAGAACAAGGATATATCTGTTTAATAATTGGATATTCTGAATTCATTAATAATAAATTATTAATAATGAGAGTATTGGATAATAGAAAAATATTATTCTATTATTACAAATTATATGGTTAACTATAATATTATATAATAGCCCCTGTACTAGCCTTTTTTGGGATGAAAAAGGTTAAAGAGGAGGGCTTTGTTATATGGATATATATATAGTAATAAACTATTAGGAAACAATCCCTGATATTATACCTTTTGAACAGATTGCATATATGGCATAATGATAAAGCTTATAACTTTTATTGTATCCGCTTACATAACACTATATGCTTTTGGAAATGAATAATCAGATTTTGAGACTTTCTTTAGAATAGTTCTAGTAGTTTGTTTCTAATATTTAGAATAATATTCAAAATTAAAAAATTTGTTAAAAAGGATAAAAAAGATTTGTGGAATTACTTTATAAACTTTTATAATGATTTCTTAAATGATTTTATTAGGTTAAAAATTTTTCCTTGTATTTTAACTAAATAAGCATTACTTAATTCGATTTGAGAAAGATTAGGTTATTTCCATTTCTTAAATTATTTATACCCTTTTCATTATGGTTTTGAAATAATAAAAGAAAATAAGAATAAAATCAATCTGAAAACAAAGCATTTTCTTTTGAAAAAGTTTTCTATTGAAATATCCGATATTCTTTAATCTTGAAAGTCTTTAATATAGACTATTGCTTTGAAAATTATCTATATATCCTCCTTTTCTAGAAATTCATTCTAATAATTTTTCTTTACTATTTTAATAGCTTGAAAATATTTATTTCTAGTAATTCGATTGTTATATGGATATATATATAGTAGTAAGCTATCAGGAAACAATCCCTAATACTGTGCCTTTTGGACAGATTGCATATATGGCGTAGTGGTAAAGCTTACAACTCCTATTGTATCCGCTTATGTAATAGAGTATCAGGGATTTTACCTTGTGGATATCGTTCTGGGATCTCTGATTTCGGGCTTTTAATTGGGACTAAATAAACAACCAATTGAAAAATGAATCGAATTAGGAACAAAAATATATCTACTTAATGATTAAATATTCTGAATTTATTAATAATGGATTATTAATGGTGAGGGTATTGGATAATAGAAGAGTATTATTCTATTATTACAAATCATATGGTTGATTATAATATAGTATAATAACCCCTGTACTAGCTTTTTCGGGACAAAAAAGGTTAAAGAGGAGGGTTCTATTATATAGATATATATATAGTAATAAGCTATCAGGAAATAATTCTTGATACTATGCCTTTTGGACAGATTGTGTGTATAGCATAGTGGTAAAGCTTACAACTCCTATTGTGTCCGCTTACGTAATATCGATATTCTTCCTTAAAACTAAGATTCTCTGAATTTGATTTACTTATTTGCTTTATATTTCCTAGCTCTTTTTAAAGATCCTTTAATTCAGATATCCATTATGATTTAGCTCTTTTAATTGAAATAACTTTGAGTATATACTTTTCAATTACTTTTTGAATAATCTTCGTGAATTCGCTTGCTATTTGATCTAGAATTGAATAATAGTTATCTTTATTTTTCAAGAGGTTTAAGAAATCCTCTTTAGTTAAAATAATTAAATCTAAAATAAAAAGAATAGGGGAATATAAGAATTTCGATTTGAATATTGATTCAAACTTTTCTTAATTTATTAATTTAGTATTGTATTTAGCTGTTGATTTAGTATTAAGGGTAGTTGGGATTTCTTTTCCTTTTAATTCGAATATTATTCCTGCATAGTCAGATCCTGTATCTGAAAGCATTTGCTAGTTATAAATTTGAGGAAAGATTCCTTTTAATACTAGCATTAGATTAAGAATACTTGGATTAAAAAGATTAGTTCGATAGAAGGTATTGATTCCAGGCTTGTTTAAAAGAATAAGATTCTGATCTTTAAACTATTCAGCTAGTTAATCAACATTTCCGCTTTTTTTTAGAAAAAGGATTCCATTATAAGTGATGGACATTGAAGTTATCTAAAAGAATAATATCTTGTATAATAGATATGTTATACAAGTACCTTTCAATTATAAAACCATTTTCTTTAGCTTAATTAGTTTCGTTATATATATTAATGATTTGAAAGGTTTTGTTTTCATTTTGATAATTGAAAATTTGTATATCAAAATCTATTGGAGAATTGGAAGCTAGGTTGATTATAGCTTGAAGAGTTTTTGATATGTATAATAGTATATGTGGTTAATGATTAGGATCGAATTTTGATAGTATTTATATGAAATTGGAATATATAATAAATCTTGAATTTGAGTAATCAATTTTATTTTTGATAATCTAAGGTTCTTGAATTATAATAAGGTTGATGTTAAGCTTTATTGTAAGCTGTAGAATGTTTTCTGTGGTTTGTGAGCTTTTATTAAGATTTATTTGAAGGATTCGAATGTTAATATAGCTTATAAATTGGTATTATCTGCTTTTTGTTGGATTGCTTGATAGATTTCGCAGGTTCTTGAATTTGCTATATGCTTTCTTGGTAGTTTCGAGCATTTGGTAGTTAGGTGTTGACAGAATTTTCTTCTAATATTGCAGACTATACACAAGTATACTGATGTTATATGTTTGTTTTCACAAAGTCCATAAAAGGGATCCCTTCTACAATGTGTATTCTGATATTCAAATCCTTAGTATTTTTAATATTATATAGTTGGTTTGGATTTGTAGAACTTTTCTATTCTTATATTAATACTAGCAATATAAAGTTGTTTCCGAATAGCTAGCTCTGCTTCTGATTTTGTTGCAAAAACAATCACTATTGCTCCTTCCCATTGATAAGCTCTTTTTAATACTGATATAAGCCAAAAAGGTATTCCTATAGGCTTGAAATCCAGATTGAAGATTTTGATTTTTTCAAGGATAAGATCCATTCCTCTTAATCCTGAGAATTCTTTTATAGGTATTTTATGAATAATAACCTTATGCCATTCTTGATCTTTTTGAATCCTTTCGAATTTGATAAGGTTGCTCCAGATTGTCTTTTTTTCTAATAGAAATTGTAATGTAAAAGGAGCATTTGTAGTAATTATTATATTACTATTTAGCAATAGGATTATTGCTACTATAACCAGGTCTTTGATTCCAATTTTCTGAAATGCTTTATTTATTTGGTTTCGTATTGATATAGACGAAAAGAAGGTAATATTCGTAATCTCTGGTTTGATTAGGATTAGGTGTCTTTGAGTGATTTCAATCTTCTTGTCTATTAGAGTAGGCTTAATAGCTTTTCCTTTACTAATTAGATTCCACTCTCCTTCTTTTGCTATAGTTGTATAATTAGGTTTAGTTGGTATTGTAATGGTTGGGATTGGATTTTTGGCTAGTATTTTAGCTTGCGATTTGATCTTCTGTGTAACTGATTCGAGATGAGTGATTTGAGATATAATAATATTGGAGACTATAGTAAGCTTTCCCTTTTTAATATATTCTCTGAAGATTTCAAAAAGGTTTAGAAGCTTAGATTGTTTGTTATATGATTGAGTGAGAGTGGATGCTAGTAATATAAGGTCTCTTGCTTTTAGGATTGCTTCCTTTAATATAGTTAGTTTGTTTTGTATTCTGGATTATTTGTTCTAATTGCTAAGGAGTATTGTAGAGCTATATTTCTTATTCTAATTGAATATATAGGTGGTATTGATTATATCTTGAGTAATGAAAAGGTCACTAAATAGATTAAACTTTTCAACTCTTTTTTCAGAATTGATTGGCTGATTAGTTGATAGAATGGGGCTAGAGATTTCGAATTGGGGGTTTTCAAAAGGCGGGGAAGGATTTGAAGGTATTGGAATACCTAGGATAACAATAAGATAAGTGTTTAATATAATAAAGGCTTCAGAAGAAACCTTTATTATAACTGTATCCCAAAGTATTGATAGATTATTAAGATAATCTATATTGGGAGTTATATTCTTATTTTGAAGGTTTGGAATAAAAATTTTACGCGAATTTTGTATGAATTTCGTGTTTAAAGCGCCGACGATAGTATCACAACAACTACTAGTCAGAATCACTTGGGGGCAATTGCAATTAATTTGATTTAATAATTATGATCTAAATCAATTGCGAAAGGGTTGTATTTCGAAGAAAAAGTTTCCTTTGAAATTTGTTGTGTGTTGTAAATTGCTTGAATAAAATAAGCAAAAGGATTTTAGTTCAACGATTAAGATATTTAGCGGAAACAATTTATCTTTTTTATAAAAATCAAATAAAAGGATATTAAAAGAAATCAATAATCGATACTGCATTTTTATTAATTATAGAAATCAAAAAAAACAAGCAAGCCAATAAAAAGACCTCAATATTATTTATAAATATAAAGGAAGCATTCGATCACATTTCAAGAAATCGATTATTAGATATTTGTAAGAAGCTAAAACTACCTACAAATCTGATAGCCTGGATAACTTCATTTCTTCAATAAAGATAATTGAAATTATTTTTTAATAATCAAATCGAATCTTTCAAATCAATTTCAATCAAAATATCACAAGGCAGCCCGATTTCTCCAATTCTTTTCCTTATATATATCAGGAAGCTCTTTTTATCCAATTCAATCAAATTTCTTTTTTATATAAATAATATTACTTTAATTATACATTTATTTATATAGAAAAAGAATATCAAAATCCTAAAAAGAATTACAAAACAAATCTATAAACTTAGTTCTAGAAATATAATTCAATTCGATTTAGCAAAAACAAAGCTAATATACTTTTCATTATCCAAATTAACAAAAAAATATCCAATCACGCTATTCAATTTGGAAATAATTGTACCCCAATCTCTTATTAGATAACTGGGAATATGATCCGATCTGAATCTCAAATTCGATTAATATATTAATATTCGAATTACATAAGCGAAAAATGCTTTTTATCGAATAGTTTGATTAGCTAATATCGAAAAGAATCTTAATTCTAAAGCCTTTAAACAATTATATATAAGGGATGCGAAGACTCAACATCTGTACGCGGTGCATCCTACGAACCTCCAGCTCTCTCTTGAGAGTCTGCAGAGCTAAGATTGAGTTGCAGATGGAATTGGAAGAATTGGAAGGAGAGAGGTTCAGAGATATAGCGAAGGATTATATTACGATTTTATGATAGCAATATCTACGAAAAGTTGAATACCAGCTTTAGATACGGATACAAAGGTTACGAAAGCTTTGGTTAGATTCAATATCTACTATCGATTATTATTTCAAATACAGAAATATGATATGTAGTAGGTCTCTTCTTTTAGAAGAGTCTTTTTGATATAGAGCTTGCCGCTGTTTTACTTGTACTACAACTTTTTTTATATTCTTTAGCTTTCAGTCACTCGAATACTACGATAATACAATATAGAGAATGCTATTGCCTTCAAATTAATACCATACTCTGGGCATCGATATAATACAACGTTTTTCTTTTAATTTTCGAATTTTCGAATTTTCCGAATTGATTTGTGTATGGGCAATAGGGCTTAGGATTCGGTCTTGCCCCATTATTTTCAACAGTTTCGACTATACACATCTAATAAGAGCTGAAGGATATCAAGCTTATGAAGATATACAAGAAACTAGTTTAAAAGAGATAAAGACAGAGAAGAATGGTGCCTTTTTTTGCTATCTTACTAGCAAGAGAACCCTTTGTTATATTGGAGGCAACTCGGGAGGGGATAACTCTTGCCTTTTATAGAAAGAGAGGGATAGCAAATTGGATTTAGGATTTTAAAAAGAGAAATTGGATATTGGAATACTTTAATTAAATTAGAGATAAGGGAAGAGTGAGGAAGGAAGTGTCTCAAAGGATAAAGACTATTTAATCTCTATTTGCACTCCGAATAGAGATCGGGCATAGCACCCCAGCATTCGTTTTTACTCCCCAAATTCAATATATCTACTTTAGATATCCACTAGCAGTTGTTAGGTTCTTAAAGCCTAGCCGTCCTAAATAGTCTTGGACTGAGAAAAGGACGTAATTAAATCAATCAATCAATCAATCAACAATTATATATAGTATGTGTAACTAGTATAACTAATTACAGATTAATAATTTAATGGAAAGATTAAACTTATTTCAAGAATATAATATAATCGCTTCAAAACCTAACTTTTCAAAAGATATTAGGAGTTTTCAAAACAGCCCTAATCCTTCCAATAGAAATAAAAGCAGGCCTAAAGCCTTTAAAAATTCAATTAGATTCAAATATTAAATAATACACATTTTGTCTAACTAAACTCTCACTAAACCATCCAATCAATATCGAAAAAGAAATATCAGCTCAATATCAAACCGATTTGGAAATAATCCTTATTCCTCAAAGAAAACGATATAAATCAATCCAACTTAATAGAATTAGAGAATTAATAAATCAGAATCTCAATTCTATTTCACTTGAAAAGATTATTCACTTCAACTTCTTTTTATAGAAAAAGGAAATTCCCTTTAAAATTAATATTAGTAATTTATCAAAAGAAGATACTATTATTCTTTATAATATCATTTTCAATTACAAAGATAAGGATATTATCTATATTTATACTGATATCTCTTTTATTAAAAAAGAAATAGGTATAAATGTAGATATAATCGCAATATAATTAAATAATCGAATTTCATATCAATAACAATTGAATATTGGTAGTAATCAACTAATATATAATGAAGAGCTTTATAGGATTACTAAAACTATTAAATATATTAATATAATTATTTATATTGATAACAAATTCAAGATATATTCGGATAATCAAGCTGATCTATATCGCTTAAAAATACTATCAGATTACCCTGAACAAACCTATCAAATTCGAGTAATCAAAGCAATGGAAATCATTAAAACAAAAGGAACTAAAGTATCTCTAAATTAGATTCCAGAATATACTTTAGTAAAAGTAAATAAACTAACAAATAAACTAGTAAAGAAAGCAATCACAATATATTCTATTTCAAACGAAACAAGTTTTGGACTTCTAGATATAATAATCAAAGAATATAATTCAGATCAATAGCTTTTTACTTTCAATCAATACAAACTCAGATCAAATCAATCCCCTTTGACCTATTCAAAGCTATTTCCATAAAAGATAGGATCGAAAATCAAGCTATCAAGCGAAACCAAGCAAAACACTACTAACACATATTTTCAACTCAAATTAGATTATAAATATATCAAATCTATTTATATCGATTCAAACTCTCTAATAACAAATATATATATAATAATATTAAGACTCTATAACACCTCCTTATTAGTTATCCTATATATAAAGCAAAGAGAAAAGAAATATTCAAGAATATACTATTATCTAAAATCATTATACAATTTCTACTCCATACAAAAATAGATATTGAATTAGTTATTAAATTTATCAATATTACCAAAATCGCTACAAAAATATAGTATCTAACCAGAGTTCTTATACAAAACAAGATAGAGAAAGGAATAATAATAGAAAAGGAGAAAGGAGAAGAAAATGAAGAAGAAATAATTAGAGAAATAAGAGAGGGCTTTGATTTCCTTACAATTTCTTGATTTTCACAATTTTCTTATTATATACAATATATATAATAAGCAAACATTATTCCCCAGCATTTATTTTCATTTCCCTAAATTATATATATCCATTTTTGTAGAATAAAAAGTTATCCGCTAGAGCCTCTAGAGGCCTAGCCGTCCTATATAGTCTTAGACTGAAGGTGAACGTAAATGAAATCAATCAATCAATCAATCAATCAGTACAACCCACTTAAAGGCGAAGATACGAAGATTGTAAGGGTAATTAATATAAACCCCACTTTTATTGAAATCTTGTTGTTTTTATAAATTTTATTGCTACTTTAAACAATTTGAATAGACATTGAGTTGTTCCCTTTCAAAATTCAATAATTGAAACTTTCATTTACTTTTTAATAATTTTAATATTTATTTATTTATTTATTTATAGTGATTAACGTCTTGTAGAGGACCTCCCGAGGGGTATGAAAGACGTGGCTAGATCTAGAGTTACAAATACAGAAAGGCGCTGATGCGCACGCTAGTAAAACCTCACAGGGTAAACCCAGTTCCTTCTATATATCCTAAACAAGCCAGTGTAATGATCGCAAATAGGGCCGTTTTTTGATTGGCCCCATATTCCTAGCGCTTCCTTCTGCTCATGGAGAGGAGCGCTCTGATTGTACAATTACTTCTGTCATAGAACCATGTTTTATGGACAGGAGCGGTGTGTACAGGTGTGCCGCTTCAAAGAAGCGGGTGTGTGTGTGATGGTGCTCCAGAGGAGCGGAGGATTCGGCTATTGGGCCGCTCGAGAGGAGCAGCCGGAACGATGGTTCCGCTGAGTAGCGGAATGGCGCATAGGCGCAGTGGTGGCGGCTGGAGGGGGGATCAGTTCCCCCTCAGCATTCGATCGATCGCTTTTGCGGCCCATAATAGAAAAGCTCTATTAGGGTTAGCGGTAGATTGTCGGAGCTCAGTGGAGCTGTGTCAGGAGGTCCACACTAAGGTGGCCTATGAGGCGGCATATAGGGTGGATCCATGTGGATCAGATCGCTATAGCCATAAGTCGTAGAACAGTAGGAGAGTGACCCGATCACTCTACCACTGAACCAGCCAGGCTCCTTGCGGAGGACAATGGTCTTTTTGTCTAATAATTTTAATAGTTTTTTAGTATTTGAAGTATTTGAAGTTTCTAATAGATTCTAAATAGATTCTAGATAAAATTTCGAATCAGAATTCAATAAGAAATTAGTGATTTTGGATAAAATATAAATAAAATGTGACTTTTACAATATTTCTATTATTTAGAGTTCACCATATAGTTTTTCAAATAGTGATATAATTCGATTGGTTTAAAGGCTAAAGGTGGGGATATATTTAGGTGTATTTTATATTATTTACCCTTTCAACCTTTGTACAACAGTATACCTGATTCAAAATCAAGATTAATGAGTAGGGCTAAATCCATGAATCAATATGCATTCCTTGAGAATGTTCTAGTTCATCAAACCCATGATATATATACACTCCTAACTGTTGGAAGGTCTTCACCGTATAGAATCTCATCGAATTCTATTCGTTTAATACTCATGCGATTTATTAAAGAAAATTTGTTTATTAAATCTAGAAGGGAATGAAATATTATTTGTTTAATATAATATAATATTGTTGGAAATCACATGTGTAGCACGTGTGTGGCACGTGCACACCACTATAAAACTCCTTCTTCGGACTTCCCGGATATAAAGATCTGATATATATATTTCAATATATCACTCCTTATATGTAACTTGCTATCTATTTCTAACAGATTATAAGCGCTGTATTATTATAAACTTCATTTTATATCTCTATATTTCCTGAGTCTTGAGTTTTTATTCCCTTATAGCTATTTCTACTCTTGATATCATAACAAACAAGACCATTATCGATATAATCCAAACAAAATGAAAAATATTAATTACTTTTAATGGTTATAATTGGATAGATTTTTATAAAGCTATTTGAATTGTTATGATAACAATATTTACACTATTCTTGTGTATAGAGAGAAGTATAAGATTAGTGAGTAGTCGAGCTGATATTATTAAATAGAATAAAAAGTAGAAATTGTATTCTCTATTATCAATTCCTGTATTATTTTTATGTATTGCTTTTAATTTATGTATATAATCGATGTAGAAGATATTGTAGGAATCTAAGCGAAATTCTTAATATTCAATAATAATACGAATCTTCAACACATTTAGAATCTCTGGTAATAATTCATCTGCAAGCAATTCAACCTTAAAACAAAAACAATTCAATTCTTTTTCAATCGACTCTTCGATTATCAATATAAATTATCTGCAATAATATAACCTCTATTCGAAATAAAGATCTACTCTCATTTTTGAATGTATTATCAGATATAGAAGTTTAGCAGATATAGCGAAACTTTATTATATTATCAAATATAAATACACGAAATATACTATATACCTTACAACAAGCTAAGAGAATTCCTCAAAATACAATAAATCATTTAGTAATAGTTAATACTATATAAGAAAATATAAGAGGAAAAGGTAATAAGAAAGTTCAAAAAAGAAACAGAAAAGAATATAAAGAATATTATAAAAATAGAAGAAAATATACACCTAAAAAAGACAATAATATTTCATCAAGTTCTAACAAAGCTATCAAGGCTGGATCTTATACTTATAAATTCTATAAAAAAAAAGAATACTAGTAAAATGCTTGTTGAAAGTACAATAAAGTTAAAGAAGCCTAATATTTAAATAAAAATACTGAGAATAATGATTTTGCACAAATAGCTATAACAAATGAATATACTGATTCCCTATATTCTAATACTATAATGCATACCAAAATCCAAAATGATATATAGATTCTTGATTCAAAAGCCTCTTATCACTTTATTAATTCTATTGAAAATCTTTCTAATATTGTATAATAAAATACTCCATAAAAAATCAAAACTACAAATAATGTATATTCTATAAACATTATATACGGAATAACTACTATTAGAAACTTTATATTAAAAAATATCTAGTATATCAAGGATTTTCAAAATAATCAACTCATTTCAATTGGAATACTTACCGAAACAAATCGAAAAGTCATCTTCGAAAGAGATTCAGCATTATGCTGGAAAAATGGTTAGCTAGAAATGGCTGTAAGATATATTAATAACAGTTATATTATTCAATAACCATTTATTCAACAAATATATATAATAGATACAGACTCAGAAACAAAAGAGATTAATACAAATAACAACAAAGCTGAGATTATATATCAATATTTAGATTATCTCAACTACAATTAAATGAATAAGTTAAAGAAAGCTTCAAATGGATTGCACTATATTAAAAGAAAAAAAAATACTAATCGAAAAGCTTGTAAACCTTACCTCATAAAAAAAATAAATAAGTATTTCAACAAATATATAGTTATTCATACATTTATAAAACTACAACATTTATATATAGATTTATCAGAAATTCAAAAACCTTTTGAAAATGGAAATAAATACTTTATTGCAATTATTGATAATATAACAAAAAAAATTTGATTTAGATTTACAAAAAATAAATCTATAGAGATTGTTATACCCATACTAATAGATCTCATCAATCAGATTAAGAAAGAATTCAATTGCAAGATTGCTATCATTAGAGCAAACAACAGGAAAGGTGAATTTGAAACATCCTTTCAAACAGAAATTGAAAAGAGAGGATTGATATTCGAACCCTTATCCCCTGGAAAGCACTCTATAAATGGAATAGCCGAAAAGAAGATTCAAGATATTAATATTATAGCAAGATTACTATTAAGCAAATTAGATATCAAGCTTAGTATATAAAAACTCACCATTAAATATACTATATATTTGAAAAACAAATTATTTACTAAAATATTACCTTTTAAAAAAACAGGAATACTTTCTATATCGATAATACTATATAAAACTATATATAGTAGATAACCTGACTTTAAGAAGCTCAGAATATTTAGTTATAAAGTGTAAGCTAGAAACCCCTAGCAATTAGACCTAATAACTAAAAAATTCGAGTTTAGAATATTCAAAGAAGAGTATATTATAATTAGAATAAATAGAAATAATATTTATCACCTCCTCAATCTTTATATCAAAATTATTATTAAAATAATAGATACTGATTTTAATAAATACAAATATCCATTTAAAGAACTTAAAGAAAAGAGTATTCCAAAACT
The DNA here is from genome assembly GCF_014898435.1 of Botrytis sinoallii. NCBI lineage: Eukaryota > Fungi > Ascomycota > Leotiomycetes > Helotiales > Sclerotiniaceae > Botrytis > Botrytis sinoallii. The sequence continues at coordinate 56,394 of NW_024066029.1, read as the reverse complement.
ATCTAGAATAGAAAGGAAAAGAAAACCTCATTCATATAACAAGCAAAAGGCTACAAAAAGAAAAATGCAATTGGTAATATAAAAAGATATATAAGAAAATATATATATTAATAAGCAAAAGGAAATTTAGATTCAAAATGAGTAAAAAGAAGCTTAGATCTATCCTTTACAAATATAACAATAATAATAATTACAAGGAACTAAATACCCAGTATAAAATATATAAGTACCTTTATTTTCAAAACAAAAAGTACAAATAATTATAAAGATTCCAAAAGCTAAATCTATTTCGATAACTACTCTAATCCAAGATACTTTGAATAAAAATTGCAAAAAACAATTAAAAAAGATCTTTAGTGATCAGATTATTCAGTATATAGTTGTATTATATATTGTTTCTATATATTTTGAAGATCTTTTAATTGATAACTATAATTCAATATTTAAGGAATCAATAGAACTTGAAAATGCTATATAAAAGAATGCCCAACATAGATAGAAGCGATCAAAAATGAATTGCAGAGTCTCAAGAATAATAGTACCTTCGAAATCATAAATAGAGCTATACCTACAGACTGAAAGCTATTAAATAGTAAATACATTCTGAGAAATAAACTAGATTGCTTCAGCAAATTGATTAGAAGAAAAGTAAGATTAGTAATCAAAAGGTATCTTTAAGAATATAAAATAAACTATCAAAAGACTTTTGCTAATATAATAAGGTATTTAATATTGCATATTTTATTAATAAAAACTATAACAAAAGATCTAGAGATTGATAATATGGGTATTAATATTGCTTTCTTGAATAATAAACTAATGGATATAGAAATCCTTATAGAAATATCAGAATTTTTCGAAGAAATCTTTTTTGAGATCAAACTCAAAAGCAAACTATATCTTAAACTGAAAAAATTACTTTATAGCTTAAAACAAACACTAAGAGTTTAATGAATTATAGTTTGAAAATTCTTTAAAAAGATTAAACTTGAAGAATCGATAGCGGATCTGAATCTCTTTACAGGAAAAGAAATATATATCCTATTATATATAAATGATTTATTAATAATAGGAAATTGTATTAATATAAATTCGATAAAAAAAACAATCAGAAATCAATAGAAATACAAAGACTTAAGCGAAACCAATATATTCCTAAGCATTCAAATAAAACGACATCGACAAGATCGATCACTTAAAATACACCAATCGAATTATACAAAAAAGATTTTGTAAAGATTTGGGATCAACCTTACCAACATAAAAGATTTGCTTTTACCTCCTAGTACAACTATACAAAATACAAACAAAAATGAACTCCTTTATCAAAACAATACAATACTATATCTTCAAATTATTGATAGCACTATCTATCTCTTGAACTACACTCAATCTAATATAGTATACACCATTGGCTAGCTTGCTCGTATTATACATACACCAAAGAAAAGTCATTTAATACTTGCGAAACACTTATTTCAATATCTTACTAACATATACTCAATGAATACAGTCTATTCAAATCGATTAAATATACTTACATACGAATATCGAACTTATACAGATTCGACTTGGAGATCTATAGCCAATAGAAAATCTATTCAAGGAATAGCTCTTATTAGATATAAAGGAGCTATAATATAATCTTCAACGAAACAGAAATCGATATCTCTCTATACAATAGAAACTGAGATTATAACAGCAAACGAAAGTACAAAAGAATTAGCTTGAATAGAAAAGCTAGTAAAAGACTTAGGAGAATGCTTTGAGGAAGAGCCCTTTATCCTAACTTTATATTGCAATAATACTAATGAAGTTAATTGGATGTAAGAGAATAAGTTCTATAATAAAATAAAGCATATTGATATTCGATGGCATTATATTCGAAAAGATATGGTTGATACTAAAAGATTACATATTGTATAGATTCCAGGAATTAAATAAATAGCCGATATCCTTACAAAACAGTTTACATACCCTGGTTTTATAACTTTTAAAAAAGATCTAGAATTAGATCTAGAATATTAAATACGAATATGTCAAAGAGAGTCAATAGTTGTATTTAATCAAATCAGTCACCTTGGTCGATTGATTGATTGATTGATTGATTGATTTAATTTAACGTCCCGCTTCAGTCCATGACTATATAAGACGGCTAGGCCATAAGGGCGCTAGCGGATAACTTTTGAAATACACAATGGGAATGAAATAATGGGGGAGGTGAAAACAAATACTGGGGTATAGCGCCCACTATTGTATGTAGTCCATACAATAGGTTTTGAAAGGGATTTTACCCCTCTCTTTCCTCTCTTTCGTCTCTCTCCTCTTTCCCCTCTCGTATCTCTCCTTCTAGCTCTCTAATTACTCTCTCTCCTTTGCTTATTGAATCTTCCTCTTCAACTGTTTCGTTTTGAGTTTCGGCTCTGGCTAGATGTTAGGTTCTTGTAGCAATTTTGGTAGTATTGATGAATTTGGTTGCTAGTTCGATGCCTATTTTCGTATGTAGCAGGAATTGTAGGTTGGTTTGGGATATTGGTAGGTTCTTGAAAATTTCTTTCCTTTCTTTTCTGTATATCGGGCATCCAATCAGGAGATGAGCAATAGTTTCGATATTATTGCAAATATATTTATTATTAGAAAGCTTAAATCGATATAAATAGAACTTGATATATCCGTGGCCAATTTTGAATTGAAAGAAGGCGCTAGTGGTATTTCGCTTAATGCCTTCCAATAGTTTGATTTTGGAGCCAATTTTCCATGGAAAGAGTTTCGAATAGGTTGTATCAGATTGATTCAATCTGGATTCGTATTGATTGAGTATCTCTAGCTATTGATTGGAATCGTATTCCTTTACTATTATATCAAGTAGCCCTATACTAATTTCGTTTAAAGTGGCCTGTATCGAAGTTGCCTTTTTTGCTAATTTATCCGCCATTTCGTTTCCTTATATTGAGATATGGCCTGGGATTTAATTTAAGAAGACTTCGGCTCCTTTTGCTTTGATAATCTTTGCCACTTTGATTACTCTTATTTGATAAGCTTGCCCTAAATGATCAGAGGGGGTTTTGAGGCAATAAAGTCCGGTTTGATTGTCCGAATAGATCTTAAATTTCTGGCTTTCATATACTATAGTGCTAGCATATTCGATAGCTTTTGTAACTCCAAAGAGTTCTCCATTATAAACTAATTGATTTAAGCCAATATTGATTTGTTTTCAATAAGAAGTTGATCCGTTTGATTGTATTGCGACTATCCCCACTCCTATTCCAATTCCTTTTACAGTAGAAGATGCATCGGTATATATATAAACTGTATTGTTGTCTCTGTGTTTGAATATAATATTATGGAGAGTAGCTGTATCTTCTTTTGAGGCTTTACTAATATTGACTTTGTAGAGAGTTTCTCTTTTCCAAAGGGGGAAGTTGAAGTATATAATCTTTTCGAAAGTGGATGGATTGAAGTCTTGATCTATTGATTCTCTAATTTTATCTAATTGGAATAGCTTGTATCATTTCCTTCGAGGAATGGCTATTGCTTTTGAATCCAATTTGTATTAAGATAGCAATTCTTTTTCGATATTGATTGGATAATTAGGAGAAAGTTTTATTAATCGGAAGGTATATCGTCTTATATTTGAATCTAAACGGATTTTTGCTGGCTTTAAATCTGTTTCGATTTCCATTAAAAAGATTGGAGCAGTTTTGAAAACTCCAAATATCTTTCGAAGAGCTAGGTTTTGAAGTGATTGAAGGATATCCTTGAATTTGGTCTATCCTTTTCATCAGATCTCCGATCCGTAATCTGCAATGCTTGTTATACAGGCTAAATATAGCTGTCTTATAGCTTTAGGACTAAGACCCTTTTCTGTATTAACTAATCGAGCCATTCGTTGAAAGGCTCCCTTTGCTTGTACTGCTCTGATATTGATATGTTGATCGAATTTGAGATTCGGATCGAATCAGATACCAAGCCATCTAATTAAAGATTGGGGTATTACTATTTCTGAATTAGACAGAGTGATTGAGTATTGGACTGTTAATTTAGATAATGAGAAATATATTAATTCTATTTTAACTAAATCGAATTGGATTGTGTTCTTTGAGCTAAGTTCGTATAATTGTTTTATAGCTTTTTTTAACAAATTGATATTCTTTCTCCAAGTATTTGAATTAGTGATAAATGCAATATCATTAATATAGGAAAGGAATTTGATTGAATTATATTAAAAGAGATCTCGAATATATATCAAGAAGAGAATTGGCGAAATCGGACTACCTTGTGATATACCCGTGGAGATTGGTTTGAAGGATTCGGTTTGATTATTGAAGGATAGTTTTAGTTATCTATATTGTAGAAATGAGGCTATCCAAGTAATGAGATTTGTAGGTAATTGTAGTTTTTTACAAATCTCTAAAAGTCGATTTTTCGAAATATAATCAAAGGCATCTTTTATATTTATAAATAAGATTGAGGTTTTAATATTGGCTCGTTTATTGCTTTCAATCTCTGTATTCAAAAGGAGAGCTGTATCGATTGCCGATTTCTTTTGTCGTCCTCCCATTTGGCTATAATGTAAGAGATGAGTAGTTTCCGCTAGATATCCTAATCTTTGAGCTAAGATCCTTTTGCTTACTTTTCCTAAACAATTGAGGAGTGCAATAACTCTATAAGCTTTTGGTATCGAATAATCTGGTTTCGAAGCTTTTTTAAGGATTGCTCCAGTGGCTTGTTTCCAGCATTGTGGGTGGTATCCGATATTGAGACAGTCACCTTGGTCGATTTGATTGATTTAACTCAAATTGACCAAATTGACTAAATTAATCAAATTAATCAAATTAACCAAATTGATCAAATTGATCAAATTGATCAAATTGATCAAATTAATAAAAATCATCAAATATATCTATTTCAATAATTTTATTAGGTTTATCAGATTCACTATATTCACCAGATTTATTGAGGCATAACAAATTTCGAAGGAAACTTTTTCTTCGAAATACAACCCATTCGTAATCGATTTAGATTATAATTATTAAACCAAATTGATTATAATTACCCCCCAGTGATTCTGATTAATAATTGTTGTACTACTGTCGTCAGTATTCCGAATACGAAAACACACAACAAATTTCGAAGGAAACTTTTTCTTCGAAATACGACCCGTTCGCGATCGATTTAGATCATAGTTATTAAACCAAATTGATTACAATTGCCCCCCAGTGATTCTGACCAGTAGTTGTTGTGCTACTGTCGTCGGCGCTCCGAACACGAAACATACACGAAAATTCGCGTAAAATTTTCTCACTCCGAACTACCAGAATAAGAACTAGATCCTCAATATGAGCTCTCTTAACAATCCATCAACACTTAGGGATACGGCCATGATGGAGGCTCCTTCTGAAGCCTCCATTATACCAAACACTTATCCTACTGTTGTCCTAGGTACCCCAATATCTCCAAGCCCTCCCCCGCCTTCTGAAAACCCTCAATTCGAAATCTCTAGCCCTATCCTATCAACCAACCAGCCAGCCAGTTCTGGAAGAAGATTTGAAGAATTCAATCTACTTAGTGACCCCTTTATTACTCAAGATACAACCAATACTACCTATATATTCAATCAGAATAAGAAACGGGGCCCTACAATACCCCTTAGCAATCAGAACAAACAACCTAGAATCCAAAACAACCCAAACACACCCAAGGAAGCTATTTTGAAAGCTAGAGACCTTATAGTGCTAGCTTCCTCTCTCTCCCAATCACGCGAAGAACAATCCAAGCTCTTAGATCTCCTAGAGATCTTTAGAGAATATACTGAAAAGGGGAAGCTTACTACAGCTTCGAATATCATCACCTCTCAAATCACCCATTTGGAAACCGCTACACGCAAAATCGAATCACAAGCGAAAGCATTAGCTAAACCTCTTCCGCCCACTACTGCTACTACCACTACATTGAAACCAACATACGCTGATATTTCAAAAAAAGGAGAATGGAATTTAGTCCCCAAAGGGAAAAACATTACATCTACTAATATAGAAAAGAAATCTAACCTCATCCAAAAACGAATTATCTTAATCAAGCCAGATTTTCCAAACCCTACCTCCTTTTCCCCTCTAATTATCCGAAACAAAATAAATGAAGCCTTTCAAAAGATCGGAATCAAAGGGCCAGTCATTGCAGCAGCAACTATATCCTTCAATAATAATATCATTATCACAACAAATGATCCCTTTACATCACAATTCTTATTGGAGAAGAAAGCGATTTGGAGTAATATTATCAAATTCGAAAGAATCCAAAAGGATCAAGAATGGCACAAAGTCATTATTCACAAAATCCCAATTAAAGAATTCTCAGGCACAAAAGGAATGGATCTTATACTCGACGAAATCAAAACCTTCAATCCAGACTTCAAGCCTATAGGAACCCCCTTTTGGCTTACACCCGCCTCCAGAAGAGCCCATCAACGAGAGGGTGCTATCGTTATTGCTTTTGCTACAAAATCAGAAGCAGAATTAGCTATTCGAAAGCGATTATATATTGCTGGAAGTAGTATAAGAGTAGAACAATTCTACGAATCAAAACCAACTACACAATGTCAGAAATGTCAAGGATTTGGGCATCAGGATGTCTATTGTAGAAGGAACCCTTCCTGTGGATTATGTGGAGGCAAGCACATTACATCAGTATACTTGTGTATGGTATGTAATATCAGAGGAAAGTTCTGTCAATACTTAGAAGTAAAATGCTCGAATTGCCAAGGGAATCATACAGCAAATTCGAAAACATGCGAAACCTATCAGGCTATTCAACAAAAATCGAATACTACTCATTAATGAGTCACACTAATATTCGAATCCTTCAAATAAATCTCAATCGGAGTTCACAAGCTACAGAGAACGTTCTACAGCTTGCAATAGAACTTAACATCGACCTCATTATGATTCAAGAACCTTGGATTATTAAAAACGGAATCGATTACTCAAATTCAAGATCTATTATACACTCCAATTTCACACAAACATTACCAAGACTCAATCCTAATTACCGGCCACGTACACTACTATACACATCAAAAACTCTTCAAGCTACAATCAATCTAGCTTCCGATTCTCCAATAGATTCTGATATACAGATTTTCAATTGTCAAAATGGAAACAAAACCTTTCAAATCATCAATATATACAACGAAGCTGATCAAGCTAAAGAGAAAGGTTTCACAATCGAAAGGTGCTTGTATAATATATCTATCACACAAGAAACCATCCTTTTAGGCGACTTCAATGCCCATCACCCATGGTGGGATCCTTTTTCGAAGAAAAGCGGAAACGCTGATCAATTAGCTGAATGGTTTGAAGATCAGAATCTCATTCTTTTAAACGAGCCCGGAATCAGCACTTTCTATCGAACTAATCTCCTTAATCCAAGTGTTCTTGATCTAACGCTAGCATCAGAGGGAATCTCTCCTCAAATTCACAATTGGCAAACGCTTTCAGATACAGGATCTGATCATGCAGGAATACTATTCGAATTAAAAGGAAAAGAAGATCTAAGTACTTCTAATACTGGATCGATAGCTAGATACAATACTAAGCTAGCGAATTGGGAAAAGTTCGAATCAATACTCAAATCGGAATCCTTATATTCCCCTATTCTGTCGAATTTAGAATTAATCCTTCCAACCAAAGAGGATTCCTTAAACCTTTTGAAAAACAAAGACAATCACTATCTAACTCTAGATCAAGCAGCAAGCGAACTTACTAGGATTATTCAAAAAGCAATAGAAAGGTGTATACCTAAAATTGTTTCAATCAAAAGGGCCAAACCATGGTGGACACCTGAATTGAAAGATCTCCGAAAAGAGCTAAGAGAAGCAAAGCAAAGAATTGAATCAGATCTGGAGAATCATAGCTCTAAGGAAGGATATCGAATCGCTAGAAACAAGTACTTTCAAGCTATTAAAACAGCAAAGAAGGATCATTGGAATAAGTTTCTAGAAAAGGAGGACACAAAGACAATTTTCAAAGCAATGGCCTATACTAAAGACTTTCAAGATCAAAGGATACCGAATATTGCAACAGAAAGCTTTTTCGAAGGAAAATGCTCTGCTTTCAGATCAACTCTGTTCCCACCCCCTCCTATTACCCCAAAACCACAATGGGAAGGGTATAAACAATCCAAGCAATGGGAATGGCCTAATCTTACTCAAATCGAATTAAGCAATGCCTGTTCAGTCAAAATCCAAGGAAAAACCCCTGGCCCAGATGGAATCACTCAAGAGATCATTATAAAGGCTTACAAAGCAATCCCACAAACCTTTTTTACTCTCTTTAGTAAACTTATTAATCTAGGATATCACCCGAAATGTTGGAAACAAGCCACAGGAGCTATTCTGAAGAAAGCTTCCAAACCAGATTATTCCCTTCCAAAAGCATATAGAGTAATTGCACTCTTAAATTGCCTGGGTAAAATAAGCGAAAGGATTCTAGCTCAACGATTAGGATATTTAGCGGAAACAACCCATCTCCTTCACAAAAGTCAAATGGGAGGACGCCAAAAGAAATCAGCAATCGATGCTGCACTTTTACTGACTACAGAAATTGAAAGAAACAAGCAAGCCAGTAAAAAGACCTCAATATTATTTATGGATATAAAGGGAGCATTCGATCACGTTTCGAGAAATCGACTATTAGATATTTGTAAGAAGCTAAAACTGCCCACAAATCTGATAGCCTGGATAGCCTCATTTCTTCAACAAAGACAATTGAAACTATCTTTTAATAATCAAATCGAATCTTTCAAGCTAATTTCGACCGGAATACCACAAGGCAGCCCGATTTCTCCAATTCTCTTCCTTATATATATCAGGGAGCTCTTTTTACCCAATTCGATCAAGTTTCTTTCCTATATAGATGATATTGCTTTAATCACATATTCATCTACATGGAAAAAGAATATCAAAACCCTAGAGAGAGTTACAAAACAAATCTATGAACTCAGTTCTAGAAATGCAATCCAATTCGATTTGGCAAAAACAGAGCTAATGCACTTTTCATCATCCAAATTGACGAAAAAATATCCAATCACGCTACCCAATTCGGAAATAATTGTACCCCAATCTCTCATTAGATGGCTGGGAATATGGTTCGACCCGAACCTCAAATTCGATCAACATGTTAATATTCGAATCACACAAGCGAAAGGTGCCTTCCATCGAATGGCTCGATTAGCTAATACCGAAAAGGGCCTTAATCCTAAAGCCCTTAGACAATTATATATAGCATGTGTAACCAGTATAGCTGATTACGGATCAGTGATTTGGTGGAGAGGTCAAACTCATTTCAAGAATATAATGCAATCGCTTCAAAACCTAGCTCTTCGAAAGATATTAGGAGTCTTCAAAACAGCCCCAATCCTTCCAATGGAAGTAGAAGCAGGCCTAAAGCCCCCAAAAATTCGATTAGATTCAAATGTTAGGCAATACGCGTTTCGTCTAGCTAAACTCTCGCCAAACCATCCAATCAATATCGAAAAAGAAATATCAGCTCAATATCAAACCGATTTGGAAGTAATCCCTACTCCTCAAAGAAAACGATATAAATCAATCCAACTTGATAGAATTAGAGGATCAATAAATCAGGATCTCAATCCTATTTCACTTGAAAAGATTATTCACTTCAACTTCCCCCATGGAAAAAGGAAATTCCCTTCAGAGTTAATATTAGCAATTCATCAAAGAAGATACTGCTATTCTTCACAATATCGTTTTCAATCACAGAGATAAGGATACTACCTACATTTATACTGATGCCTCTTCTACTGAAAAAGGAATAGGTATAGGTGTAGGTATAATCGCAATACAACCAAACAATCGAATTTCATATCAACAACAATTGAATATTGGTAGCAATCAACTAGTGTATAATGGAGAGCTTTACGGGGTTACTAGAGCTATTGAATATGCTAGCACAATTGCCTGTATTGGCAACAAATTCAAGATATATTCGGACAACCAAGCTGGTCTATATCGCTTAAAAACACCATCAGACCACCCTGGACAGGCCTATCAGATTCGAGCAATCAAAGCAGCGGAAATCATCAAAGCAAAAGGAGCTGAAGTATCTCTAAATTGGGTTCCAGGACATACTTTAGTAGAAGGAAATGAGCTAGCAGATAAACTAGCAAAGGAAGCAACCACAATATGTTCTATCTCAAACGAAACAAGTTTTGGACTTCTAGGTATGATGATCAAAGAATACGATTCAGATCAATGGCTTTCTACTCTCAATCAATACAAACTCAGATCAAATCAATCCCCTTTGACCTATTCAAAGCTATTTCCATGGAAGATAGGATCGAAAATCAAGCTACCAAGCGAAACCAAGCGAAACACTGCTAGCGCATATTTTCAACTCAAATTAGGTCATGGATATATCAAATCTTATTTACATCGATTCAAACTCTCTGATAACAAATGTATATGTGGTAATATTGAGGCTCCACAACACCTCCTTATTAGTTGTCCCATATACAAAGCAGAGAGAAAAGAAATATTCAAGAATATACCACTATCTAAGATCACTATACAGTTCCTACTCATACAAAAGTAGGTATTGAATTAGCCATTAAATTCATCAATATCACCAAAATCGCTACAAGAGCATGGCACCTGGCCAGGGCTCTCATACAAGACGAGATAGAGGAAGGAATAGTAGTAGAAGAGGAGAGAGGAGAAGAGAATGAAGAAGAAGTAATTAGAGAAATAAGAGAGGGCTTTGATTTCCTTACAATTTCTTAATTTTCACAATTTTCTTATTATATACAATGTGTATAATGAGCGGGCACTGTTCCCCAGCATTTGTTTTTACTTCCCTAAATCGTATATATCCATTTTTGTAGAATAAAAAGTTATCCGCTAGAGCCTCTAGAGGCCTAGCCGTCCTATATAGTCTTAGACTGAAGATGACGTAAATGAAATCAATCAATCAATCAATTTCCAAACCCTACCTCCTTTTCCCCCCTAATTATCCGAAACAAAATAAATGAAGCCTTTCAAAAGATCGGAATCAAAGGGCCAGTCATTGCAGCAGCAACTATATCCTTCAATAATAATATCATTATCACAACAAATGATCCCTTTACACATCACAATTCTTATTGAAGAAGAAAGCGATTTGGAGTAATATTATCAAATTCGAAAGAATCCAAAGGATTCAGAATGGCATAAAGTCATTATTCACAAATCCCATTAAAGAATTCTCAGGTACAAAAGGAATGAATCTTATACTCGACGAAATCAAACCTTCAATCCAGACTTCAAGCCTATAGAACCCCTTTAACTTACACCCTACCTCCAGAAGAGCTCATCAACGAGAGGGGTACTATCATTAATTGCTTTTGCTACAAAATCAGAAGTAGAATTATCTATTCGAAAGCGATTATATATTACTGGAAATATGTATAAAGGTAGAACAATCTACAAATCAAAACCAACTACACAATATCATAAATATCAAGGATTTGGACATCGGGATACCCATTGTAGAAGGAACCCTTCCTATAATTATATAAAGGCAAGTACATTACATCAATACACTTGTATATAATATATAATATCAAAGGAAAGTTCTATCAACACTTAGAAGTAAAATGCTTGAATTGCCAAGGGATCATACAGCAAATTCGAAAACATGCGAAACCTATCAGGCTATTCAATAAAATCGAATACTACTCATTAATGAATCACACTAATATTCGAATCCTTCAAATAAATCTCAATCGGAGTTCACAAGCTACAGAGAAGGTTTATAGCTTGCAATAGAAACTTAACATCGACCTCATTATAATTCAAGAACCTTGGATTATTAAAAACGGAATCGATTACTCAAATTCAAGATCTATTATACACTCCAATTTCATACAAACATTACCAAGACTCAATCCTAATTACTGGCCATGTATATTACTATACATATCAAAAACTCTTCAAGCTATAATCAATCTAGCTTCCAATTTTCCAATAGATTCTGATATACAGATTTTCAATTATCAAAATGGAAACAAAACCTTTCAAATCATCAATATATATAACGAAGCTGATCAAGCTAAAGAGAAAGGTTTCACAATCGAAAGATATTTGTATAATATATCTATCATACAAGAAACCATCCTTTTAGGCGACTTCAATGCCTATCACCTATAGTGGGATCCTTTTTCGAAGAAAAGCGGAAACGCTGATCAATTAGCTGAATGGTTTGAAGATCAGAATCTCATTCTTTTAAACGAGCCTGGAATCAGCACTTTTTATCGAACTAATCTCCTTAATCCAAGTATTCTTGATCTAACGCTAGTATTAGAGGGAATCTCTCCTCAAATTCACAATTGGCAAACGCTTTCAGATACAGATTTGATTATGTAGGAATATTATTCGAATTAAAAGGAAAAAGAAGATCTAAGTACTTCTAATACTGGATTGATAGCTAGATACAATACTAAGCTAGCGAATTGGGAAAAGTTTGAATCAATACTCAAATCGGAATCCGTATATTCCCCTATTCTGTCTAATTAGAATTAATTATTTCAATCAAAGAGGATTCCTTAAACCTTTTGAAAGACAAAGACAATCAACTATCTAACTCTAATCAAACAGCAAGCGAACTTACTAGAATCATTCAAAAAGCAATAGAAAAGTGTATACCTAAATTGGTTCAATCAAAAGAGCTTAAATTATAGTGGACACCTGATTGAAAGATCTCCGAAAAGAGCTAAAAGAAGCAAAGCAAAGAATTGAATCAGATCTGGGAAAATCATAATTCTAAGAAAGGAATATCGAATCGCTAGAAACAAGTACTTTCAAGCTATTAAAACAGCAAAAAAACGAAATCATTGGAATAAGTTTCTAGAAAAGGAGAACACAAAGACAATTTTCAAAGCAATAGCCTATACTAAAGACTTTCAAGATCAAAGGATACCGGATATTGTAATAGAAAGCTCTTTCGAAGGAAAATGCCTCTGCTTTCAGATCAACTCTGTTCCCACCCCCTTTTATTACTCCAAAACCATAATGAGAAGGGTATAAACAATCCAAGAAATGGGAATGGCCTAATCTCATTCAATCGAATTAAGCAATACCTGTTCAACCAAAATCCAAGGAAAAACCTTTGGCCCAGATGGAATCACTCAAGAGATCATTATAAGGCTTACAAAGCAATCCCACATACCTTTTTTACTCTCTTTAATAAACTTATTAATCTAGAATATCACCCGAAATATTGAAACAAGCCACAGGAGCTATTCTGAAAAAAGCTTCCAACCAGATTATTCCCTTCCAAAAGCATATAGAGTAATTGCACTCTTAAATTGTCTGGGTAAAATAAGCAAAAGGATTCTAGTTCAATGATTAGGATATGTAGTGGAAACAAACCATCCCTTCACAAGAGTCAAATGGGAGGATGCAAAAAGAAATCAGCAATCGATGCTACACTTTACTGACTACAGAAATCGAAAGAAACAAACAAGCCAGTAAAAAGACCTCAATATTATTTATGGATATAAAGGGAGCATTCGATCACGTTTCGAGAAATCAACTATTAGATATTTGTAAGAAGCTAAAACTGCCCACAAATCTGATAGCCTGGATAGCCTCATTTCTTCAACAAAGACAATTGAAACTATCTTTTAATAATCAAATCGAATCTTTCAAGCCAATTTCGACCGGAATACCACAAGGCAGCCCGATTTCTCCAATTCTCTTCCTTATATATATCAGGGAGCTCTTTTTACCTAATTCGATCAAGTTTCTTTCCTATATAAATAATATTGCTTTAATCACATATTTATTTATATGGAAAAAGAATATCAAAACCCTAGAGAGAGTTACAAAACAAATCTATAAACTCAGTTCTAGAAATACAATCCAATTCGATTTGGCAAAAACAGAGCTAATGCACTTTTCATTATCCATATTGACGAAAAAATATCCAATCATACTACCCAATTCGGAAATAATTGTACCCCAATCTCTCATTAGATGGCTGGGAATATGGTTCGACCCGAACCTCAAATTCGATCAACATGTTAATATTCGAATCACACAAGCAAAAGGTGCTTTTTATCGAATGGCTCGATTAACTAATACCGAAAATGGCTTTAATCCGAAAGCCCTTAGATATTATATATAGTATGTGTAACTAGTATAGTTTGATTATGGATTAGTGTTTGCTAACGAAGTCAAACTCCATTTCAAGAAATAATACAATCGCTTTCAAACCTAGCTTTTCGAAGATATTAGGAGTTTTGCAAAACAGCCCCAATCCTTTTAATGGAAATAGAAGCAGGCCTAAAGTCTTTAAAAAATTCGATTAGATTCAAATGTTAGGTAATATATATTTCGTCTAGCTAAATTTTTGCCAAATTATCTAATCAATATCGAAAAAGAAATATCAGCTCAATATCAAACCGATTTGGAAGTAATCTCTACTCCTTAAAGAAAACGATATAAATCAATCTGAATTGATAGAATTAGAGGATCAATAAATCAGGATCTCAATTCTATTTCACTTGAAAAGATTATTCACTTCAACTTCCCCTATGGAAAAAGGAAATTCCCTTTAGAGTTAATATTAGCAATTCATCAAAAGAAGATACTGCTATTCTTCACAATATCGTTTTCAATTACAGAGATAGGATATTACCTACATTTATACTGATGCCTCTTCTACTGAAAAAGGAATAGGTATAGGTGTAGATATAATCGCAATACAACCGAACAATCGAATTTCATATCAACAATAATTGAATATTGGTAGTAATCACTAGTATATAATGGAGAGCTTTACGGGGTTACTAGAGCTATTGAATATACTAGTATAATTACCTGTATTGACAACAAATTCAAGATATATTCGGATAATCAAGCTGATCTATATCGCTTAAGAACATTATTAGACCACCCTAGATAGGCTTATCAGATTCGAGTAATTGATTGATTGATTTAATTAACGTCCACCTTCAGTCTATGACTATATAGGACGGCTAGGCCAAATGGTCTAGCGGATAACTTTTAAAGTACAAAATTAGGAATTTTAACAATAGGGTAAGTGAAAACTAATACTGGGGACTCGTTCCCGCTTACTATACGAAGTGCGTATAGTAAGATATAGAGTAGAGAGGGTTAAACCCTTTCTTTTCTATCTTTTCTCTCATCCTCCTCCTTCTCTTTCCATTTCCAAAATGGCTCTCTCTCCTTCTCTTATTGTCTCTTCTTCTTCCACAATTTCGTTTTGTATCTCGCTCTTATAGGTTCCAAGTTCGAGTAGCGATTTTGGTAGTATTGATGAATTTGATTGCTAGTTCGATACCTATTTTCGTATGTAGCAGAAATTGTAGGTTGATTTTCGAGATTGGTATTTCTTTGAAGATTTCCTTTCTTTCTTTTCTATATATTGGGCAACCAATAAGGAGGTGTGCAGCTGTTTCGATATTGTTGCAGATACACTTATTGTTTGAAAGTTTGAATCGATGTAAATAAGACTTAATATAACCGTGGCCGATTTTGAGTTGAAAGAAGGCGCTAGCAGTATTTCGCTTAGTACCTTCTGGTAGCTTGATTTTGGAGCTGATTTTCCATGGGAAGAGTTTCGAATAGGTTGTATCTGATTGATTTGATCTGGATTCGTATTGATTGAGAGTCTCTAGCCATTGATCGGAGTCGTGTTTCTTTACTATCATACCAAGTAGCCCTATACTGGTTTCGCTTGAAGTGGCCCAGTATTGAAGTTGCTTCTTTCGCTAATTTATCAGCCATTTCATTTCCTTATATCGAAGTGTGACCTGGAACCCAATTTAAAGAGACTTCAGCTCCTTTTGCTCTAATATCCTCTGCTGCCTTGATTGCTCGTATTTGGTAGGCTTGCCCAGGGTGATCGGAGGGGGTTTTTAGACGATAGAGTCCAGCTTGGTTGTCCGAATAGATCTTGAATTTCTGTCCTTCATATAGCTACAGTGCTAGCATATTCGATAGCTTTTGTAACTCCCAATAATTCTCCATTGTATACTAATTGATTGATACCAATATTCGAACGTTTTCGATAAGAGATTGATCCATTTGATTGTATTGCAACTATCCCTACTCCTATTCAATTCCTTTTTTGGTAGAAGATGCATCAGTATATATATAAACTGTATTTTGATCTCTGTGTTTAAATATAATATTGTGAAGAGTAGCTGTATCTTCTTTCGAGGCTTTACTAATATTGACTTTGTAAGGTGTATCTCTTTTCCAGGGAGGGAAGTTGAAATGGGTAATCTTTTCGAGAGTAGATGGATTGAAATCTTGTTCTATGGATTCTCTTATTTTATCTAATTGAAGTGGCTTGTAACGTTTCCTTCGAGGGGTAGCCATTGCTTCTAGGTCCGATTTGTATTGAGATAGCACTTCTTTTTCGATATTGATTGGGTGATTTGGTGATAGTTTCACTAATCGAAAAGGCATATCGTTTTATGTTTGAGTCTAAACGGATTTTTGCTGGCTTTAGTCCTGCTTCGATTTCCATTGGAAGGATTGGGGCGGTTTTGAAGACTCCAAGTATCTTTCGAAGAGCTAGATTTTGAAGTGATTGAAGCGTGTCCTTGAATTTGATCTGGCCTTTCCACCAAACTTCCGATCCGTAGTCAGCAATACTAGTTATACAAGCTATGTATAGCTGTCTCATAGCCTTAGGACTAAGGCCTTTTTCTGTATTAGCTAAGCGAGCCATTCGTTGAAAGGCTCTTTTCGCTTGTGCTGCTCTGATATTGACGTGTTGATCGAATTTGAGATTCGGATCGAACCAGATACCAAGCCATCTAATTAGAGATTGGGGGTATTACTGTTTCCGAATTGGGTAAAGTAATAGGATATTGAGCTGTTAATTTGGAAGAGGAAAAATGCATTAGCTCTGTTTTAGCTAAATCGAATTGGATTGCATTCTTTGAGCTGAGTTCGTATAATTGTTTTGTAGCTCTTTCTAACGAATTAACATTCTTTCTCTCAAGTAGATGACTTAGTGATAAGAGCGATATCGTCAATATATGAAAGGAATTTGATTGAATTGTTTTGGAAAAGATCTCTAATATAAATTAAGAAGAGGATTGGCGAGATAGGGCTGCCTTGTGGTATTCCGGTCGAAATTGGCTTGAAAGATTCGATTTGATTATTAAAAGATAGTTTTAGTTGTCTTTGTTGAAGAAATGAAGCTATCCAGGAGATAAGATTGGTTGGTAGTCTCAGCTTCTTGCAGATATCCAATAATCGATTTTTTGAAACATGATCGAATGCTCCTTTTATATTCATAAATAAAATCGAAGTTTTACTATTAGCTCGCTTGTTGCTTTCAATCTCTGTATTCAAAAGGAGAGCTGTATCGATTGCCGATTTCTTTTGTCGTCCTCCCATTTGGCTATAATGTAAGAGATGGGTAGTTTCCGCTAGATATCCTAATCGTTGAGCTAGAATCCTTTCGCTTACTTTTCCTAAGCAATTGAGAAGTGCAATAACCCTATACGCTTTTGGTATCGAATAATCTGGTTTCGAAGCTTTTTTAGGATTGCTCCAGTGGCTTGTTTCCAGCATTGTGGGTGGTATCCAATATTGAGAAGCTTGCTATATAAAATAAAGAAGGTTTGTGGAATAGCTTTATACGCTCTTGTAATGATTTCTTGAGTAATACATCTGGACCAGGAGTTTTCCCTTGAATTTTAGCCGAACAGGCGTTCTTTAGTTCATTTTTAGAGAGATCAGGCCATTCCCATTCGTTGGATTGTTGATATCCTTCCCATTCAGGTTCGGCTGTGATAGGAGGTTGAGGGAACAGAGTAGTTCGAAAAGCAGAGCATTTTCCTTCAAAAGAGGTTTCTGAAGTAATATCAGGGATCCTTTGATTTTGATAATCCTTTGTATAGGCCATTGCTTTGAAAATAGTTTGAGTGTTCTCTTTTTCTAGGAAATCGTTCCAATGATTCTTCTTTGCTGTTTTAATAGCTTGAAAGTATTTGTTTCTGATAATTCGATAAGCTTCTTTTGAACTAATATTTTCGAGATTGGATTCAACTTGTTGTTTTGCTTTTCCTAGTTCTTTTCGAAGGGCTTTCAATTCAGGAGACCACCATGGCTTAGCTCTTTTGTTTGTTATAACCTTCGGAGTACAGCTTTCCATTGCCTTTTGGATAATCCTTGTAAGTTCGCTAGCAGCTTGATCCAATTTGGAACGATATATATCGTTTTCTTGAAGGAAATCAATCGAATCTTGTGTAGTTGTTGTAAACATACTTAGTTCGGCTAGAGTGGGCGAGTGTTTGGCTTTGAATTGTAGAATAGATTCGAATAGCTCCCAATTGGCTAGCTTTGTATGATATCTGATTATTGGCTCTTGAAGAGGGGTATTTGAAATCTCTTTTCCTTTTAATTCAAATAGAATCCCTGAATGATCGGATCCAATATTAGAAAGTGTTTGCCAATCTTGTATCCTTGAAGAGATGCTTTGAGAAGCTAGTGTGAGGTCGAGTATACTTGGATTTGTCAGATTAGTTCGAAAGAAAGTAGTAGCTCCAGGCTCATTCAATAGACTTAGATTTTGATCTTCAATCCACTCTGCTAGTTGATCGGCATTAGCGCTTTTGTTTGAAAAGGGATTCCATAATGGATGATGGGAGTTGAAGTCGCCTAATATTATTGTTTGTTGATTAATCGATAGATTGTAAAGGGACCGATCAATTGTATATCCTTTTTCCTGTGCTTGATCTGCTTCGTTATATATATTGATAATTTGGAAGGTTTCGCTTTCATTTTGGCAGTTTATTATCTGTATATCCGGGTCTATTGGCGAATGAGGGGCTAGATTAACTGTAGCTCGGAGGTCTTTGGAAATATATAGGAGGGTTCGGGGTTTGAGATCGGGGTTGAAGTTGGGGAGAATTTGTATAAAATTGGAGTGTATAGTCGATCTGCAATTAGAGAAATTGGTTCCATTTTTTTGAATCAAGGTTCCTGAATTAAAATCAGATCAATATTGAGCTCAAGAGCAAGCTGTAGAACGTTCTCTGTGGCTTGGGAGCTTTTGTTGAGGTTTATTTGAAGAAATCTGATATTATTGTAACACATTGATTAGTGCTGTTGGCTTTTTTGTTGAATAGCTTTGAAGATTTCACAGCTTTTAGAGCTAGCTGTATGATTTCCTTGACAATTAGAGCATTTGGTGATAATATGAGAGCAGAGTTTTCCTCTTAAGTTGCAGACCATACAGAGGTGTATTGCTGTAATGTGTTTGCCTCCGCACAATCCGCAAGAAGGGTCTTTTTTGCAATACGAGCTTTGATGCCCAAAGCCCTGGCATTTTTGGCATTGTGTAGTAGGTTTGGATTCGTAGAATTGTTCTACTCTGACACTAGTGCCTGCAATATACAACCGCTTTCGAATAGCTAGTTCGGCTTCTGATTTTGAGGCAAAAGCTATAACGATAGCGCCGTCTTTTTGGTGGGCTCTTTTGGCTATTGGAGTGAGCCAGAAGGGAGTTCCTATTGGCTTGAAATCTGTATTGAAGGTTTTGATTTCAGTTGTAATCAAATCCATTCCTTTGGGCCCAGAGAACTCTTTTATAGGGATATTGTGAATAATAACCCTATGCCATTCTTGGTCTTTTTGAATCCTTTCGAATTTGATAACATTTTTCCAGATGGCTTTCTTTTCAATTAGGAATTGTGTTGTAAAGGGATCATTAGTAGTGATAATGATATTGTTATTGAGAGAGAGTATTGCTGCAGCAACTACTGGTCCTTTGATTCCAATTTCCTGGAAGGCTTCATTAATCTTGTTTCGAATCGTTAAGGGCGAGAAGGTTTTGGAGTTAGGGATTTCTGGTTTGATTAAGAGTAATCGTTTTTGGATAATACTAGTCTTTTTCTCTATTGGAATAGATTTGTTACTTTTTCCTTTAGTAACTAGATTCCATTCCCCTTCTTTTGTAATATTAGCGTAAGAAGGTTTTGATGTTGATATTGTGGTACTGGTGGGAGCCGATTTGGTTAAAGCTTTGGTTTGAGATTCGATTTTCCGTGTAGCTGTTTCCAAATGATTGATTTGGGATGTGATGATTTTGGAAGCTGTAGTGAGATTTCCTTTTTCAGTGTATTCTCTAAAGATTTCTAAAAGATCTAATAGCTTAGATTGTTCGTCACGTGATTGAGAGAGAGTGGAAGCTAGAACTATGAGATCTCTAGCTTTTAGAATAGCTTCTTTAGGAGTGATTGGATCGTTTTGGATTTTGAATTGCTTGTTTGGATTGGTGAGTAGTGTAGTAGAGTTTCGCTTTTTGTTTTGGTTGAAAATTTGAGTGATGTTGTTTGGCTTTTGAGTAATAAAAGGATCGCTAGGTATACTGAAATCTTGTATTCTGATTTCAGGACTGGTTATTTGATTGATTGATGAAGTAAGGCTTGATAATTCGATTGGGGTTCTTCTGGAATAAGTAGGCAAATTTGGGGTTGTAGGAGGGCTGGAAGTGATTGCTGGATAGGTATTTGGTATTATAGATTGGTCTGGGGTGGCTTCTCTCATATCTATATCTGAAAGAGTATTCAGATTAGTATTTGGAACCTCTACAACTATACAATCGGAGTGTTCCATATTGATGTTGAGATTGGGTTGTCTGTTCTGAAGTCTTGGAACAGAGTTTTTCACGCGTTTTTTTCGCGTGCGTTTCGTGTTTCGAAGCGTCGGCGGCAGTATCACAACAACTACTGGCCAGAATCACTTGGAGATAATTGCAATGGAATTGTATTGATAACTATGATCTAGAGCGATCGTGAGAAGGTCGTATTTCGAAGAAAAAGTTTCCTTCGAAATTTGTTGTGTAGATTCGAGTAATTAAAGCAGTGGAAATCATTAAAGCAAAAGGAATTGAAGTATTTTTAAATTGGATTCCAGGATATACTTTAGTAAAAGGAAATGAGCTAGTAAATAAATTAGTAAAGGAAGCAATTACAATATATTCTATCTCAAACAAAACAAGTTTTGGACTTCTAAGTATGATAATCAAAAAGTATGATTTAGATTAATAGCTTTTTATTTTTAATTAATACAAACTCAGATTAAATCAATCCCCGAGGACTACCAGCAAAACGGAGATGAAAACCATTCGACGGTGGAAGGGAGATGAGAGCGGGATTGATGCGGAACCATGCCTTTACGAATCTGTGTGGGGAGCAGAGCCAGAGCATATCGCGGCAGAGCGTCTGCGAAGCGGAACTAGCCCTTGAAACAGCGGATAATGAAGCTTCTATAATATAGCTGAGTTTGACTGAAGCCTGTGTTGGGAGCAGGGCCGATATCCTTAACTTGACGAACGAAAATCGACAGAACACCTCTGGGCGCTAGCGTGCAGAGTTTTCACAACCCAACAATACGTACGATCTGCGGGTATACCGGATCGGATATTTACAAATGGTGAGGGGAGTAGTAGGAAGTATACAAAGGCTAGGACAGTGTCTACTGGGGCCGGCGGGAGCATATATGGAGTAGGAGGAGGGACGTTTTTAGCACCTTACCTCCGAGTGCGCGGGAGCGGCATGGCGGCGAAGGAGCTCCGGTATAGGAAGGACGCTTTTAGCAAGCCACACTCGACAACGCTCGATCGGTATTACGGCGGCGGAGGATCTCAGGCAGAGGCCAATCCTACGATATACATGTGCAACGCGCTCCTAGCGCTCTACTTTCGACTACAAACTATACATTGGGGGAGTGGATTTTACAAGCAGAGCTTTGGTTAGTGGGTTGGAAATACTATAGAAGGGCTGCCTGGCTAGGGGTCTGAAATAGCAAGCCTGCGAGACATAGTCGGCCTTGTTGTGCAGGAGAGATCCGGCAAGGTAACGCGAAACGGTTATTAGCCGCGAGGCGTAGCATATAATGACAGCGACAGCGACACTGTCTATATGGCTCGAGAGGACGGATGCGTGTGTCGGTCTATAATCGGATACTATAGGGCAGAGGGCATGATGGAGGTATCAGATAGGCTTAAGGAGCAAACAGGAATGGAGGCGTGAAGGAATGGTTTTGGTCCTGGCCGGAACTTCCGAAGGTAATCATACAATAGGTGGTTTAACGTAGTTAGAAGATTCTACAGAAGCCTAGTACTAGTGGCTTTATCACAAGTGAGCCGGGAAAGCGTCTGTAGGTGTAGCGAACCTACTTTGTGTTATAATATATTCTAGAAAGTAGTTATAATATAATTCATTCTGCCTCATTCGCCAATAGACCCGGATATACAGATAATAAACTGCCAAAATGAAAGCGAAACCTTCCAAATTATCAATATATATAACGAAGCAGATCAAGCACAGGAAAAAGGATATACAATTGATCGGTCCCTTTACAATCTATCGATTAATCAACAAACAATAATATTAGGCGACTTCAACTCCCATCATCCATTATGGAATCCCTTTTCAAACAAAAGCGCTAATGCCGATCAACTAGCAGAGTGGATTGAAGATCAAAATCTAAGTCTATTGAATGAGCCTGGAGCTACTACTTTCTTTCGAACTAATCTGACAAATCCAAGTATACTCGACCTCACACTAGCTTCTCAAAGCATCTCTTCAAGGATACAAGATTGGCAAACACTTTCTAATATTGGATCCGATCATTCAGGGATTCTATTTGAATTAAAAGGAAAAGAGATTTCAAATACCCCTCTTCAAGAGCCAATAATCAGATATCATACAAAGCTAGCCAATTGGGAGCTATTCGAATCTATTCTACAATTCAAAGCCAAACACTCGCCCACTCTAGCCGAACTAAGTATGTTTACAACAACTACACAAGATTCGATTGATTTCCTTCAAGAAAACGATATATATCGTTCCAAATTGGATCAAGCTGCTAGCGAACTTACAAGGATTATCCAAAAGGCAATGGAAAGCTGTACTCCGAAGGTTATAACAAACAAAAGAGCTAAGCATGGTGGTCTCCTGAATTGAAAGCCCTTCGAAAAGAACTAGGAAAAGCAAAACAACAAGTTGAATCCAATCTCGAAAATATTAGTTCAAAAGAAGCTTATCGAATTATCAGAAACAAATACTTTCAAGCTATTAAAACAGCAAAGAAGAATCATTGGAACGATTTCCTAGAAAAAGAGAACACTCAAACTATTTTCAAAGCAATGGCCTATACAAAGGATTATCAAAATCAAAGGATCCCTGATATTACTTCAGAAACCTCTTTTGAAGGAAAATGCTCTGCTTTTCGAACTACTCTGTTCCCTCAACCTCCTATCACAGCCGAACCTGAATGGGAAGGATATCAACAATCCAACGAATGGGAATGGCCTGATCTCTCTAAAAATGAACTAAAGAACGCCTGTTCGGCTAAAATTCAAGGGAAACTCCTGGTCCAGATGGTATTACTCAAGAAATCATTACAAGAGCGTATAAAGCTATTCCACAAACCTTCTTTATTTTATATAGCAAGCTTCTCAATATTGGATACCACCCACAATGCTGGAAACAAGCCACTGGAGCAATCCTAAAAAAAAGCTTCGAAACCAGATTATTCGATACCAAAAGCGTATAGGGTTATTGCACTTCTCAATTGCTTAGGAAAAGTAAGCGAAAGGATTCTAGCTCAACGATTAGGATATCTAGCGGAAACTACCCATCTCTTACATTATAGCCAAATGGGAGGACGACAAAAGAAATCGGCAATCGATACAGCTCTCCTTTTGAATACAGAGATTGAAAGCAACAAGCGAGCTAATAGTAAGACTTCGGTTTTATTTATGGATATAAAAGGAGCATTCGATCATGTTTCAAAAAATCGATTATTGGATATCTGCAAGAAGCTGAGACTACCAACCAATCTTATCTCCTGGATAGCTTCATTTCTTCAACAAAGACAACTAAAACTATCTTTTAATAATCAAATCGAATCTTTCAAGCCAATTTCGACCGGAATACCACAAGGCAGCCCTATCTCGCCAATCCTCTTCTTGATTTATATTAGAGATCTTTTCCAAAACAATTCAATCAAATTCCTTTCATATATTGACGATATCGCTCTTATCACTAAGTCATCTACTTGGAGAAAGAATGTTAATTCGTTAGAAAGAGCTACAAAACAATTATACGAACTCAGCTCAAAGAATGCAATCCAATTCGATTTAGCTAAAACAGAGCTAATGCATTTTTCCTCTTCCAAATTAACAGCTCAATATCCTATTACTTTACCCAATTCGGAAACAGTAATACCCCAATCTCTAATTAGATGGCTTGGTATCTGGTTCGATCCGAATCTCAAATTCGATCAACACGTCAATATCAGAGCAGCACAAGCGAAAAGAGCCTTTCAACGAATGGCTCGCTTAGCTAATACAGAAAAAGGCCTTAGTCCTAAGGCTATGAGACAGCTATACATAGCTTGTATAACTAGTATTGCTGACTACGGATCGGAAGTTTGGTGGAAAGGCCAGATCAAATTCAAGGACACGCTTCAATCACTTCAAAATCTAGCTCTTCGAAAGATACTTGGAGTCTTCAAAACCGCCCCAATCCTTCCAATGGAAATCGAAGCAGGACTAAAGCCAGCAAAAATCCGTTTAGACTCAAACATAAAACGATATGCCTTTCGATTAGTGAAACTATCACCAAATCACCCAATCAATATCGAAAAAGAAGTGCTATCTCAACACAAATCGGACCTAGAAGCAATGGCTACCCCTCGAAGGAAACGTTACAAGCCACTTCAATTAGATAAAATAAGAGAATCCATAGAACAAGATTTCAATCCATCTACTCTCGAAAAGATTACCCATTTCAACTTCCCTCCCTGGAAAAGAGATACACCTTACAAAGTCAATATTAGTAAAGCCTCGAAAGAAGATACAGCTACTCTTCACAATATTATATTTAAACACAGAGATCAAAATACAGTTTATATATATACTGATGCATCTTCTACCAAAAAAGGAATTGGAATAGGAGTAGGGATAGTTGCAATACAATCAAATGGATCAATCTCTTATCGAAAACGTTCGAATATTGGTATCAATCAATTAGTATACAATGGAGAATTATTGGGAGTTACAAAAGCTATCGAATATGCTAGCACTGTAGCATATGAAGGACAGAAATTCAAGATCTATTCGGACAACCAAGCTGGACTCTATCGTCTAAAAACCCCCTCCGATCACCCCGGGCAAGCCTACCAAATACGAGCAATCAAGGCAGCAGAGGATATTAGAGCAAAAGGAGCTGAAGTCTCTTTAAATTGGGTTCCAGGTCACACTTCGATACAAGGAAATGAAATGGCTGATAAATTAGCGAAAGAAGCAACTTCAATACGGGCCACTTCAAGCGAAACCAGTATAGGGCTACTTGGTATGATAGTAAAGAAACACGACTCCGATCAATGGCTAGAGACTCTCAATCAATACGAATCCAGATCAAATCAATCAGATACAACCTATTCGAAACTCTTCCCATGGAAAATCAGCTCAAAATCAAGCTACCAGAAGGTACTAAGCGAAATACTGCTAGCGCCTTCTTTCAACTCAAAATCGGCCACGGTTATATTAAGTCTTATTTACATCGATTCAAACTTTCAAACAATAAGTGTATCTGCAACAATATCGAAACAGCTGCACACCTCCTTATTGGTTGCCCAATATATAGAAAAGAAAGAAAGGAAATCTTCAAAGAAATACCAATCTCGAAAATCAACCTACAATTTCTGCTACATACGAAAATAGGTATCGAACTAGCAATCAAATTCATCAATACTTACCAAAATCGCTACTCGAACTTGGCACCTATCAAGAGCCGAGATACAAAACGAAATTGTGGAAGAAGAAGAGACAATAAGAGAAGGAGAGAGAGCCATTTTGGAAATGGAAAGAGAAGGAGGAGGATGAGAGAAAAGATAGAAAAGAAAGGGTTTAACCCTCTCTACTCTATATCTTACTATACGCACTTCGTATAGTAAGCGGGAACGAGTCCCCAGTATTAGTTTTCACTTACCCTATTGTTAAAATTCCTAATTTTGTACTTTAAAAGTTATCCGCTAGACCATTTGGCCTAGCCGTCCTATATAGTCATAGACTGAAGGTGGACGTTAATTAAATCAATCAATCAATAAATCAATCCCCTTTGACCTATTTAAAGCTATTTTTATAAAAAATAGGATTGAAAATCAAACTACCAAGCGAAACTAAGCGAAACACTGTTAGTGTATATTTTTCAATTCAATTAGATTATGGATATATCAAATCTTTATTTACAATCGATTCAAACTCTCTAATAACAAATATATATATAGCAATATTGAGGCTCCACAACACCTCCTTATTAGTTATCCCATATACAAAGCAAAGAGAAAAGAAATATTCAAGAATATATTATTATTTAAGATTACTATACAGTTTCTACTCCATACAAAAATAGATATTGAATTAACCATTAAATTTATCAATATCATTAAAATCGCTATAAGACATAGCACCTAGCCAGGGCTCTCATACAAGATAAGATAGAGGAAGGAATAGTAATAGAAAAAGAAAAAGAAAAAAAGAATAAAAAAGAAATAATTAGGGAAATAAAAGAGGGCTTTGATTTCCTTATAATTTCTTGATTTTCACAATTTTCTTATTATATGTAATGTGTATAATGAGCGGGTACTGTTCCCCAGCATTTGTTTTTATTTTCCTAAATCGTATATATCCATTTTTGTAGAATAAAAAGTTATCCGCTAGAGCCTCTAGAGGCCTAGCCGTCCTATATAGTTTTAGACTGAAGGTGGACGTAAATGAAATCAATCAATCAATCAATCAATCAATCAATCACTACACGACGATACTTCCTTGTCAATAACGGTAGATCTAGTTATGATGCGGAATCGACAATACTACGAATACTCATGTGCAACCTTCTTCAACAATTACTATCGGGCCGCCTCCTGCAACTCTTCGAAAATAATAGAACAGATCTTAACTCAGAAGCTTCAAGCATCTAAGTCTATTATTACTTCACGCCACAAGACTGAAGTTTCTCTATGACTGGATTTAACCCAATAGGAGCAATATCTTCGAGATTATAACTTAAGTCAAGTTGTATACCTTCGTGAGCTCCCGATACCTCATCCTTTGCCTCATTTCTTCAACAAAGACAACTAAAACTATCTTTTAATTCGAGCAATCAAGGCAGCCGAAGCCATTATAGCTAAAGGATCTGAAATATCCTTGAATTGGGTACCAGGGCACACATCAGTTAAAGGAAACGAGCTAGCAGATAAGCTAGCAAAAGAGGCTACTACAATACAATCCACCTCGAATGAAACCAGTTTTGGATTGCTAGGAATGATAATCAAAGAATCCTCTCTCGATCAATGGAGTTCAACTCTCAATCAATATAAACTCAGATCCAATCAATCGGCATTAACCTATTCAAAGCTATTTCCATGGAAAATCGGATCGAAAATTAAGCTACCAATTGGAACCAGTCGAAATACTGCTAGTGCACTCTTCCAATTGAAATTAGGTTACGGATATATCAAATCATATCTATATCGATTTAATCACTCTAATAATAGATGTATATGCAGTAATATTGAGACAAACCGCAATACCTCCTGATTAGCTGTCCTATATACAAACAGAAAGAAAAGAAGATATTCCAGAATATACTATTATCGAAAATCACTATACAATTCCTATTATATACCAAAATAGATATCGAATTAGCTATCAAATTTATCAATATCACTAAAATCACTACAAGAGCATAGCATTTAACAAGAACTCTTGAATAAAAAGTAATAGAGAAAGGAGTAGTAGTAGAAGAGGAGAAGGAGAAAAGAATGAAGAAGAAGTAGTTGAGGAAATAAAAGGAGGGCTTGACCTCCTCACAATTTCTTGATTGTTAGAATTTTCTTATTATATGCAATGTGTATAATGAGCAGACACTGTTCCCCAGCATTTGTTTTCATTTTTCTAATAAGATTATAACCAATATTGTAAATCAAAAAGTTACCTGTTGGGCTCATTGGGCCCAGCCGTCCTATATAGTCTTAGACTAAAGGTGGATGTAAATTCAATCAATCAATCAATTAATCAATCAACTATCTTTTAATAATCAAACCGAATCTTTCAAGCCAATTTCGACTGGGATACCACAAGGCAGTCCAATCTCTTTAATCCTTTTCCTTATATACATTAGAGAGTGGCACAATGGTAAGCACAAGGCTGGGCAGTCACATCACCAAGGTCGATCGAGCGATCGTCCTAGCAACAAAAGGAGTTCTACCCACTTGGCGCACGACTCCGACCATTGCAATCCTGAGAGACTCTAAACTACCCGCCCAGCGAGCTAGCACTCGAACAGGCACGAATAAGATTCGCGCTCCGACTCTGCAAGGTAAACGAAAACCACCCACTAGCGATTCGCCTAGCGCGAACATCTCAACACAAGATGAACAACACCAACCTCCGCAAACTAACCAGATTGATCCCAAAAGCACTAAGACCAATACTCTCCCCGCCATACTTCTTCACAAAGAGCTGTAACAACCTTATAGGAAGCATAAAGAAAGAAACAGTTATACTTGAATTCATATAATAATAGAACCGTCTGCCTAACAGCTATATTACAATCTTCTCGAACAGTACTGAACAATACTATTGAGAGCAAAAGATAATCAGCTATGGCTATGTAATCTATTAGAGACAATTTCCAATAGTATTCGATTATAAAGCGATTAACCTGCTCTTGCATATCTTCGATGTTGAAATAATAAGTACTCTAAAAGATTTGGAGCACGTTGTCCGACTAGAGCCGGCTGAGCAGATCACTATGTGTATCAACAGTATCTTAGTTATCTGATATATTAAAAACAATGCCTCCAATTCATCCCAATAAGCGTTTCTGCATTGTCATGAGATTATGAGGAACAGGCAAATAGCGATCCAATAGTTGCCTGGATATACTGGAATCCTTGGAAACGAGAAGGCTGATCGGTTTGCTGATCTGAGCATTCACAGTGGTTGTATCGAAAACGACAACTTATTGTTTTTTATTATCAATGGGATAAGCTCAATAGTCAGAACTCTTAGACAAAAAACAGAACAGAGATGGTGGAAGCGAAATGAGGTTACTTTTGCCGGTCGATATCATTATTAGTACCCTCAGCTATCAAGTTAAGGAACCTGAGGAACTTGCTCTTCCTCACCCTATTCTTCAGCGACTAATAGCGCTTAAAACCGGATACGGGGACTTTGTATCCTACTACCAACGCTTTCAGTATAATAATGTTATTTCAGAATGCTTCTGCGGATATAACAAAGAGCTTGAGCATCTAGTTCTTTACCAACATTCTTACAACCCAATTCAACAATTGGCTGAACAAACCCGGTTATAATCCTGCGAGATATAAAGAGTGCAATCGATTATCTTTTTTTTCTTCTAAAAACCTTAATAGATTTCACAATCTTCCTAACAATCACTAATCACTTCAAGCAACCATACTCAGTTTCTCTGGAGATTCTCTAATCTCCCACTTTCATATTGCTAATCGGGGCTGTATTCCTTCTAAAGCTGCTTTCCCCCCTTTACCGCTGCATACAAACTACACCAAACAAAAACTAACAATATAAAGCTCTTTGACTAACTGCAAACCTAAGTTATCTAATATAAAATGGGTTGAACAGCATCGACATTGCAAGTGGGAGACAAGTGGTAGGAGCACGTACAGCACTCCTGGCCGTTTCTCCCTTAGCCTGTATTACAGCCGTAGAAGAACGGAATGCATGGTTATGCCGGCACCCCTACTAGCATAGTCCATCCCTAGTACCCTCTGGGAGGTTGTAGCGAGCTCTTGCAGCTTGTCCCCTGGATGTAAATTAAAATAAATAAAAAAATAAATAAATATACATTAGAGACCTTTTTTTATTCAATTTGATAAAATTCCTTTCTTATATTGATGATATTGCTTTAATTGCTAATTCTTCCATATAGAAAAAGAACATCAAATCTCTAGAAAGAGTTATGAGACAAATCTACGAACTCAGCTCAAAGAATACTATTCAATTCGATCTAGCAAAAACTGAGTTAATGTATTTCTCATCATCCAATTTAACAAAAGACTATCCAATCACACTACCCAATTCGGAAACAATTATATTTCAATCTCTAATTAGATGGTTGGGAATATGGTTCAATCCGAGCTTCAAATTCGATCAATATGTTAATATTCGAATCACACAAGCCAAAGGAGTCTTCCATCGAATGGCCCGATTAGTTAATATCGAAAAGGGTCTTAGTCCTAAAGCCCTCAGACAGCTATATATAGTATATATGATTAATATAGCCGATTACAAATCAGTGATTTGATGGAGAGGCCAAATGCAATTCAAGAATACAATGCAATCACTTCAAAACCTAGTTTTTCGAAAGATATTAGAAGTTTTTAAAACTGTCCCAATTCTTTTAATGAAAGTAGAAGTAGATCTAAAACCCTCAAAATTCGATTAGATTTGAATATTAGATAATACGCATTCCGTTTAGCTAAACTTGTAATAAACTATTCAATTAATATCGAAAAAGTATCATTAATTCAATATCAAGTCAATTTGGATGTAATCTTTACTCCTCGGAGAAAACAATATAAATCTACTCAACTGGATAGAATAAGAGAATCAACAAACCAGGACTTCAACTTCTCCTCACTCGAAAAGATTATTCATTTTAACTTCTCCTCATGGAAAAGAGAAACCCCTTTTCGAGTTAATATTAGCAATTCATCAAAAGAAGACGCTGCTATTCTTCACAATATTGTTTTCAAACACAGAGATAAGGATACCACCTATATTTACACTGATGCCTCCTTCATCGAGAAGGGAATTGGTATTAGGGTAGGTATAGTGGCTATACAGTCAAATAATCGAATTCTATATCAAGAGCGAAGCAATATTGATATTAATCAATTGGTATATAATGGAGAGCTTTTTGAAATTATAAGAACTATCGAATATACTAGTTCAATTATTTATACTAATCAAAAGTTCAAAATCTATTTAGATAATCAAACTGATCTATACCACTTAAAAACTCCTTTAGATTACCTAGAACAAGCTAATTAGATAAGAGCAATTAAGGTAGCAGAAGTTATTAGAGTAGTGATTGATTGATTGATTGATTTCATTTACGTCCACCTTCAGTCTAAGACTATATAGGACAGCTAGGCCTCTAGAGGCTCTAGCGGATAACTTTTTATTCTACAAAAATGAATATATATGTTTTAGGGAAATGAAAACAAATACTAAGGAACAGTGCCCGCTCATTATACGCATTACATATAATAAGAAAATTATGAAAATCAAAAAATTGTAAGGAAATCAAAGCTTTCTCTTATTTCCCTAATTACTTCTTCTTTATTCTTTTCTTCTCTTTCCTCTCCTACTACTATTCCTTTCTTTATTTCGTTTTATATAAAAGCCCTAGCTAGATACTATACTCTTGTAGCGATTTTGATAATATTAATGAATTTAATAGCTAATTCAATACCTACTTTTATATGGAATAGAAATTGTATAATGATTTTAGATAATAATATATTTTTGAATATTTCTTTTCTCTCTGCTTTGTATATAGAACAATTAATAAGGAAATATTATAGAGCCTCAATATTACCACATATATATTTGTTATCAAAAAGTTTGAATCGATATAAATAA
The DNA here is from genome assembly GCF_014898435.1 of Botrytis sinoallii. Classification (NCBI taxonomy): domain Eukaryota; kingdom Fungi; phylum Ascomycota; class Leotiomycetes; order Helotiales; family Sclerotiniaceae; genus Botrytis; species Botrytis sinoallii. The sequence continues at coordinate 24,643 of NW_024066029.1, read as the reverse complement.
GATTTGATATATCTATAACCTAATTTGAATTGAAAATATGCACTAACAATGTTTTGCTTGGTTTTGCTTGGTAACTTGATTTTCGATTTTATTTTTTATAGAAATAGCTTTGAATAGATCAAAGGGGATTGATTTGATCTGAGTTTGTATTAATTGAAAATAGAAAGCTATTGATCTGAATTATATTCTTTGATTATTATATCTAGAAATCTAAAACTTGTTTTGTTTGAAATAGAATATATTGTGATTGCTTTCTTTGCTAATTTATCTACTAGCTCATTTCCTTCTACTAAAGTATATCCTAGAATCCAATTTAGAGATACTTCAGCTTCTTTTGCTTTGATGATTTCCGCTACTTTGATTGCTCGAATCTGATAGGCTTGTCCAGAGTGGTCTGATAGTGTTTTTAAGCGATATAGATTAATTTGGTTATCCGAATATATTTTGAATTTGTTGCCAATACAGGCAATTGTGCTAGCATATTCAATAGCTCTAGTAACCCTGTAAAGCTCTTCATTATACATTAATTGATTACTACTAATATTCAATTATTATTAATATAAAATTCGATTATTTGGTTGTATTGCGATTATACCTATACCTATACCTATTCCTTTTTCAATAGAAAAGGTATCAATATAAATATAGATAGTATCCTTATCTCTATAATTAAAAACAATATTATAAAGAATAACAATATCTTCTTTTAATAAATTGCTAATATTAACTCTGAAGGGAATTTCCTTTTTCCATAAAAGGAAGTTGAAGTGAATAATCTTTTCAAATAAAATAGAATTGAGATCCTGATTTATTGATTCTCTAATTCTATTAATTTGGATTGATTTATATTGTTTTCTTTAAGGAATAAAAATTACTTCCAAATTGATTTGATATTAAACTGATATTTCTTTTTCAATATTGATTGAATGATTTGGTGAGAGTTTAGCTAGACAAAACATATATTGCCTAACATTTAAATCTAATCGAATTTTTGAGGGCTTTAGACCTGCTTCTATTTCCATTGAAAGGATTGGGGCTATTTTGAAGACTCCTAATATTTTTCGAAGAGCTAGGTTTTGAAGCGATTATATTATATTCTTGAAATAAGTTTGACCTCTCCACCAAATCACTGATCTGTAATCAGCTATACTAATTACACATACTATATATAATTATCTAAGAGCTTTAGGATTAAGGTCCTTTTCGGTATTAGCTAATCAAGCCATTCAATAGAAGGTACCTTTTGCTTGTATAATTCGAATATTAACATATTAATCAAATTTGAGATCACACAATAAATTTCGAAGGAAACTTTTTCTTCGAAATACGACCTTTTCACGATCGCTTTAGATCATAGTTATCAATAAAATCTTATCGCAATTACCCCCAAGTGATTCTGACCAGTAGTTGTTGTGATACTGTCGTCGGCGCTTCGAAACACGAAACGCACGCGAAAAAAACGCGTGAAAAACTCTGCTCGAAATATTTCAGAACAACAACCACACCTCCAATATGAGCTATATCGCTAGCTCAATTGAATCCAGTGATATGGATATAATGGAGGATACTATTATAGTAGCTCCATCACTACCTACTATTCCTACAATCCGCTTAAACACTCCAATCCAACCCAGTCCCATTTCGTCCCCAAAAAACCCAATCAATATACCATCTAGCTCTCTCAAATCCTTCGATTCTACATTCAGAATCGAAGATTTCAATCAATCAGACAACCCCTTTATCACTCAAAGCCAAACCCAACCCCAGCTATTTACTTCTAATAAAAAAAGAGGCCCATCAAACCCTCTCTCCAATCATAACAAACTACCCCGAACTCAAAGCACTCCTACCACACCAAAAGAAGCTATATTGAAAGCCAGAGATCTAATCCTGCTAGCCTCAATCCTAACCCAATCACACGAGGAACAATCCAAACTATTGGATCTCCTTGAAATCTTCCGTGAATATACCGAAAAAGGAAACTTAACCTTAGCCTCCAAAATCATCACATTACAAATAACCCACCTCGAATCAGCCACTAGAAAGATCGAAACGCAAGCGAAAGCTCTAGAAAAACCTATTCCAAATAATACTATTCCTACAATTAAACCCTCCTATGCTAGCATCACTAAAGAAGGAGCATGGAATCTAGTCTCCAAAGGGAAAAGCACTAAAACTATCCCCAAAGAAAAGAAACTCAATATTACTCAAAAACGATTAATTCTAATCAAACCCAATATCCCTAATCTGGAAACCTTCTCCTCATTAACTATAAGAAATGATATCAATAAAGCCTTTCAGAAAATGAAAATTAAAGGTCCAGTTGTAGCTGTAGCAATACTTTTTCTCAACAATAATCTGATCCTCATTACTAACGATCTATATACAGCTCAGTTTCTTATAAAAAAAAAAGCTATCTGGAATCAAGTTATCAAAACCAAAAGAATCCAAAGAGATCAAGAATAGCATAAAGTTATTCTTCACAATATCCCTATTAGAGAGTTCTCAGGGAATAAGGGAATAGAGCTAGTCTTAAATAAGATTAAAACCTTCAATCCGGAACTCAAACCAATAGGAACTCCCTTCTGGCTAACCCCTTTCGCCAAGCGATTAAATCAGAGAGAAGGAGCAGTAGTTATTGCTCTCTCTTCTAAAGCCAAAACTGATCTAGCAATACGAAAGTATATCTATATTACAGGAAATAGTGTAAGAGTGGAAAGATTCTATGAATCTAAATCTATAATACAATGTCAAAAATGTCAAGGCTTTGAACATCAAGATTCTTATTACAAGAAAGATCCTTCTTATAGATTATATAGAGATAAACATATTACCTCAATATACCTTTGCATGGTATACAATATGAGAGGCAAACTTTGCTCTTATCTACTCACCAAATACTCCAATTGTTAAGGAAATCATATCGCTAGCTCTAAAAGCTATGAAATTCTCAAATCGATTCAACAAAAATCATATAAAACCAATCTATGAATTATACCAATCTACGATTCCTTCAAATAAACCTCAATAGAAACTTTCAAGCAATAGAGAATATTCTTCAACTAGCTTTCGAGCTCAATATTGATATAATCCTTATTCAAGAATTATAGATTATAAAGAGTAAAACCGATTTCACTAATTGTAGATTCATTCTACATCTCAATTTTACTCAAACCCTATCTAAATTCAATCCCAAACTTCGTTTGTAAACCCTTTTCTATACAGTCAAAGATCTTTGTACTATATTCAACCTCTCTTCAAGCTTATCAATAGATCCGGATATACAAATAATAAATTATCAAAACGAAAGCAAATCCTTTTAGATTATCAATATATATAATAAAGCAGATCAAGAAAAAGCATAAGGATCCACTATTGAGAGATTCTTATACAATATCCTTTTAAGTCAATATACTATTGTTTTAAGCAATTTCAATACTCATTATTCCTGGTAGAATCCATATACTAATAAAAGTAGAAATGCTGATTAATTGACTGAATAATTCGAAAATCAAAATCTCAATCTTCTAAACAAGCCTAGAACAAGTACTTTCTTTTGAACGAATCTCCTAAATCCAAGTATACTAGATCTCACACTAGCCTCCAAAAGTATTACTTTAAGGATACAAGACTAACAAACACTCAACAATATAGGCTCCGATCACTCAGGGATTCTTTTCGAATTGAAAAGAAAAAGTCATCCAAATCCTCCCCTTGAGATACCAACATTCAGATACCATACAAAACTTACCAATTGGGAAATCTTCGAATCGATACTACAATTCAAAGCTAATCGCTCTCCCACTCTAGCTGAATTGAAGACATTTCCAATTACTAAAGAAACCTCCTTTGATTTCCTAATAGAAAACGATATATATCGATCGAAGTTGGATCAAGCAGCTAATGAACTTACTAGAATTATTAGGAAAGCAATAGAAAGCTCAACTTCGAAAGTTACAATCAATAAAAGAGCTAAACCATGATGATCACCTGAGCTAAAATCTCTTCGAAAAGAACTTAGCAAGGCTAAACAAAAAGCTGATCTCGATCTCGAAAATGATACTTCAAAAGAGGCCTTCAAAAGGATCAGAAATATCTATTTTCAAGTAATAAAAACAGCAAAAAAAGATCATTGAAATAACTTTCTAGAAAAAAAGGATACTCAATCAATTTTCAAAGTAATAGCCTATATAAAGAATTATCAAAATCAGAGAATCCTTGATATTATAATAGAAACCTCCTTCGAAGGGAAATATAAAGCTTTCAGATCCACTCTCTTTCTCCAACCCCTAATAACCCCAGAACCAATATGAGAAGGATATCAACAATCGGATATATAGAAGTGGTCTGAACTCATTCAAATCGAACTGAAAAACACTTGCTCAGCCAAAATACAAGGCAAAACCCCTGGTCCAAATAGAATCTCATAAGAGATTATCACAAGAGCATATAAAGCTATTCCACAAACCTTCTATATTTTATATAGTAAACTCCTTAATATCGGATATCATTCACAATGTTGGAAACAAGCTATTAAAGCGATTCTAAAAAAAGCTTTCAAACCGGATTATTCAATATCTAAAGCATATCGAGTTATAACTCTCCTCAATTGCTTAGACAAAATTAGTAAAAGGATATTAGCTCAACGATTAGGGTATCTTGCGGAAACCACTTATCTATTATATAATAGTCAAATGGGAGGGTGATAAAAGAAATCAGTAATCGATACAGCCCTCCTCTTGAATATAGAAATCGAAAGTAATAAACGAGAAGGACTCAAGATCTCAGTTTTATTTATAGATATAAAAGGAATATTCGATTACATATTGATTGATTGATTGATTGATTGATTGATTGAATTTACGTCCACCTTCAGTCTAAGACTATATAGGACGACTAGGCCTTAAGGGCCTAGTAGATAACTTTTTATTTTACAATAATAGAAATAAACAATTTGGAGAAGTGCAAACGAACATTGGGGACCTAAGCCCACTTACTATACGTATAACATATAGTAAGACAATAAGGAAATCTACTCTGTGGAGTATTCTTCCTCTCTTCCTCTTTCTTCAATCTCTTTCTCTTTTTCTCTTTCTTCTTCCATTTGAGCCCTTGATAAATGCCAGGCTCTTGTAGCAATTTTAGTTGTATTGATGAATTTGATAGTTAATTCGATTCCTATTTTCGTATGAAGTAGGAATTGTAGAGTGATTTTAGAAAGTGGTATATTCTGGAATATCTCTTTTCTTTCCGCTTTGTATACTGGGCAACTGATCAAAAGGTGTTGAGGTATCTCAATATTACCACATATACATCTATTATTGGAGTGATTAAAACGATATAAGTATGATTTAATGTAACCATGACCTAGTTTCAATTGAAAGAAAGCGCTAGCTGTATTTCGCCTTGTTTCAGTTGGTAGCTTGATTTTCGATCCAATTTTCCATGGAAATAGCTTCGAATAGGTTAATGCTGTTTGGTTTGATCTGAGTTTATATTGATTGAGAGTCGAGCTCCATTGATCAAAGGAGGATTCTTTGATTATCATTCCTAATAATCCGAAACTAGTTTCATTCGAAGTAGATCGTATTGTAGTTGCTTTCTTTGCTAGCTTATCTGCTAGCTCGTTTCCCTTTACTAAAGTATGTTCTGGTATCCAATTCAAGGATATTTCCGCTCCTTTAGCTATAATAGCTTTGGCTGCTTTGATTGCTCGAATTTGATAGACTTGACTAAGATAATCCGAGGGTGTTTTTAGTTGTAGTAGGCCTGCTTGATTGTCTGAATAAACCTTGAATTTCTTTCCACTACTAGCAATTGAGCTAGCATATTCAATAGCTCGAGTGACTCCGTATAGCTCTCCATTATAAACCAGTTGATTGCTTCCAATATTCACTTGTTCTTGATATGAAACTTGATCATTCGATTGTATTGTTACTATCCCTATACCAATGCCTATTCCTTTTTCTGTAGAAGAGGCATCTGTATAGATATAGATAGTATCTTGATCTCTATGTTTGAAAATAATATTATGAAGTATTGCTGCATTTTCTTTTGAGGCCTTACTAATATTGATTTTGAAAGGGATTTCCTTTTTCCATGATGGAAAGTAGAAATGAGTAATCTTTTCGAGAGAAAACGAATCGAATTTTTTATTAATTGATTCTTTTATTCTATCAAATTGAATTGGTTTATATAGCTTTCTTTGAGGAATATTAATTAGTTCTCGATTAGCATATTGGTTTGCTAAAATAGCTTTTTCGATATTGATTGAATAATCAGATGAAAGTTTTGTTAATCGAAAAGTATACTGCTTGATATTTGAATTTAATCGAATATTTACTGGTTTTAATCCCGCTTCAATTTTCATTGGGAGAATTGGAGTGGTTTTAAAGACTCCTAGTATCTTTTGAAGAGCTAGGTTTTGAAGAGCTTGCATTTTATCCTTGAAATAGGCTTATCCTCTCCACCAAATCATTGATCCGTAATCTGCTATACTAGTTACACAGGCTATATATAGCTATCGAAGGGCTTTCGGGCTTAGGCCTTTTTCCGTATTGGTTAGTCGAGTTATTCGATAAAAGGCTCCTTTTACTTATATAATTCGAATATTGATGTGTTGATTGAATTTGAGATTTGGATCAAACTATATACCTAGCCATCTAATCAGGGATTAGGGTGTAATGATATCGGAATTAGGTAGTTTGATTAAGTGATCCTTAATTAGCTTGGAAGCTGAAAAGTGCATTAACTTTGTTTTTGTTAAATCGAATTGAATAATGTTTTTCGAGTTAAGTTTGTAAATTTGCTTTATAGCTTTCTCAAAAGATATAATATTCTTTTTTCAAGAAAATGAGTTTGTAATTAAAGCAATATTGTTAATATAGGAGAGGAATTTGATTGATTTTGAAAGGAATAAATCTCTAATATATATTAGGAATAGGATTGAAGAAATAGAACTGCCTTGTGGTATTTCAGTCGAAATAGGTTTGAAAGATTCGATTTGATTGTTGAAGGACAATTTGAATTGTTTTTGTTGAAGGAATAAGGTTATCCAAGTAATCAGGTTTGTTGGTAGTTTTAGCTTTTTACAAATTTCTAATAATCGATTTCTTGAGATGTGATTGAAGGCTCCCTTTATATCCATAAATAAAACTAAAGTCTTTTTGTGAATTTACTTGTTTCTTTCGATTTCTGTAGTTAGAAAAAGAGCTACATCAATTACTGATTTCTTTTGTCAACCTCCAATTTGATTCTTATATAATAAACTAATAGTTTCTGTTAAATAGTCTAATCTTTAAGCTAATATCCTTTCACTAATCTTTTCAAGGCAGTTTAGAAATGCAATAACTCTATATACTTTCGGAACGGAATAATTAGGTTTTAAGGCTTTCTTCAAAATCGCTCCAATAACTTGTTTCCAGCATTATGGATGGTATTCAAGGTTAATTAGATTGCTGAATAAATTGAAGAAGATCTGTGGAATTGCTTTATATACTTTCGTAATAATCTCCTAAATAATTCCATCTAGACCAGGGATCTTTCCTTGGATTTTGACTGAACAAGCATTATTTAATTCGATTTGTGAAAGGTTAGGCCATTCCCATTTCTTGGATTGCTTGTATCCTTCTCATTATGGTTTTGAAGTGACTGGGGGGGTAGGAATAGAATCGATCTGAAAGCAGAGCATTTTCCTTCAAAAGAGCTTTCGATTGAAATATCCGGTATCCTTTGATCTTGATAGTCTTTTGTATAGGCCATTGCTTTGAATATTGTCTGTATATCCTCCTTTTCTAGGAATTCATTCCAATAATTCTTCTTTGCTATTTTAATAGCCTGAAAGTATTTGTTTCTAGCAATTCGATATTCCTCTTTGAAATTTGAGTTTTTCAAATCGGATTCGATTAATTGTTTTGCTTTTCCTAATACTTTTCGAAGTTTTTTTAATTCGAATATTTATTATAGTTTTCCCCTTTTTTCCGAACTAACTTTAGGTATAGATTTTTCAGTAACTTTCTGAATAATTCTTATAAGTTCGCTTGCTGCTTGATTTAGATTAAAATAATCATTTTTTTCTTTCAAATTATTGAACAAATCCTCTTCAAATGAAATTGTTAATATCAAAGTAGAAAGAGTAGGAGAGAATAAGATTTCTGATTTCAGTATTGATTCGAATTTATTCCAATTGGCTAGCTTGGTATTATATTTAGCTAGCGATATTGTATTACGGGGACTTGATTCTTCTTTTCCTTTGAGTTCGAATAGTATTCCTGTATGATCGGATTCTGTATTTGATAGTGTTTGCCAGTTTTGGATTTGAGAAGCAATTCCTTTTGAAGCTAATGTGAGATCGATAATGTTTGGATTGAGGAGATTATTGCGATAGAAGATACTAAGACCAAACTTGTTTAAAAGAATAAGATTCTAATCTTCCAGCCATTCGGCTAATTGATCAGTGTTTCCACTTTTCTTTGAAAAAGGATTCCATTATGGGTGATGGGAATTGAAATTGTCTACAAGAATAGTTTCTTATATAATTAATAAATTATATAAATATCTTTCAAATATAAAGCCCTTTTTTTTAACTTAATCAGCTTTATTATAAATGTTAACAATTTGAAAAGCTTTATTTTCATTTTGACAATCAAAGATCTGAATATCAGAATCTTTTGGAGAATTAGGAGAAAGGTTGATTATAAATTGAAGGATTTTTGAGGTGTATAATAATATTCATGATCGATATTTGGAATCGAATTTCGAAAGTGTTTGTGTAAAATTAGGGTATATGATTGATTTAGCATTTGAATAATCATTTCCGTTTTTGATAATTTAAAACTCTTGAATAATAATGAAATCGATATTGAATTCTATTATAATCTATAGAATGTTTTCTGTAGCTTGTAAACTTTGATTGAGATTTATTTGAAGGATTCGAATATTGGTGTGATTCATTAAAGAGTATTATTCGATTTTTGTTGAATAGTCTGATAGGTTTTATATGTTTTCGAATTTGCTGCATGATTCCCTTGACAATTCGAGCATTTCGCTACTAAATGTTGACAGAATTTTTCTTTAATATTGTATATTATATACAAGTATACTGATGTAATATGCTTACCTCCACATAAACCACAAGAAGGGTTTCTTTTACAGTGAGTATTCTGGTATCCAAATCCTTAACACTTCTAGCACTGTATAATTGGTTTTGATTTGTAGAATTTTTCTATTCTTATACTACTTCCAGCAATATATAACCGCTTTTGGATAGCTAATTCCGCTTTTAATTTGATAGCAAAAGCAATAACTACAGCTCCCTCTTGTTGATGAGCTCTTTTCGAAGTAGGAGTGAGCCAGAAAGGGGTTCCTATAGGCTTGACAGAAATGAATTATATTATAACTACTTTCTAGAATATATTATAATACAAAGTAGGTTCGCTACACCTACAGACGCTTTCCCGGCTCACTTGTGATAAAGCCACTAGTACTAGGCTTCTGTAGAATCTTCTGACTACGTTAAACCACCTATTGCATGATTACCTTCGGAAGTTCCGGCCAGGACCAAAACCATTCCTTCACGCCTCCATTCCTGTTTGCTCCTTAAGCCTATCTGATACCTCCATCATGCCCTCTGCCCTATAGTATCCGATTATAGACCGACACACGCATCTGTCCTCTCGAGCCATATAGACAGTGTCGCTGTCGCTGTCATTATATGCTACGCCTCGCGGCTAGTAGCTGTTTCGCGTTACCTTGTCGGATCTTTTTTACACAACAAGGCCGACTATGTCTCGCAGGCTTGCTATTTCAGACCCCTAGCCAGGCAGCCCTTCTATAGTGTTTCCAACCCACTAACCAAAGCTCTGCTTGTAAAATCCACTCCCCCAATATATAGTTTGTAGTCGAAAGTAGAGCGCTAGGAGCGCATTGCACATATATATCATAGGATTGGCCTCTGCCTGAGATCCTCCGCCGCCGTAATACCGATCGAGCATTGTCGAGTGTGGCTTGCTAAAAGCGTCCTTCCTATACCGGAGCTCCTCCGCCGCCATGCCGCTCCCGCGCACTCGGAGATAAGGTGCTAAAAACGTCCCTCCTCCTACTCCATATATGCTCCCGCCGGCCCCAGTAGACACTGTCCTAGCCTTTGTATACTTCCTACTACTCCCCTCATCATTTGTAAATATCCGATCCAGTATACCCGCAGATCGTATGTATTGTTGGGTTGTGAAAACTCTGCACGCTAGCGCCCCAAAGGTGTTCTGTCGATTTTCGTTCGTCAAGTTAAGGATATCGGCCCTGCTCCCAATACAGGCTTTAGTTAGACTCAGCTATATTATAGAAGCTTCATTATCCGCTGTTTCAAGGGCTAGTTCCGCTTCGCAGACGCTCTGTCGCGATATGCTCTGGCTCTGCTCTCCACACAGATTCGTAAAGGTATGGTTTCGTATCAATCCCGCTCTCATCTCCCTTCCACTGTCGAATGGTTTTCATCTCCGTTTTGCTGGTAGTCCTCTGTTCCGAGCATCTTCGCGATCACCCTCTGGTGATCAGCTGCGCGTACCTTCGCTCCTAGTACGGCCTCCGATTAGTGTACAACCACCACCCGGCTCCAGCTGACTCTACTTAGCTCTCCGATCGCACGATCGAAGGTTCGTAGGATACACCACGTACAGGTGAGAGTCATCGTATCCCTTCGATTACATATTAAAGAATCGACTTTTAAAAATCTATAAAAGATTTCAATTGCCTATTAGTCTTATTGCTTAAATAGTCTTATTTCTCCAATATAGACAATTAAAACTGTCCTTCAATAATCAAATAGAAACCTTCAAGCCAATATCCACAGGAATACTCTAAGGAAGCCCAATCTCGCCAATCCTTTTCTTATATATATTCAAGATCTTTTTCAACACAATTCGACTAAGTTTTTATTCTATATTGACAATATTGTACTTATATCCAGCTCCACCTCTTGGAAAAAGAATATCAATTCATTAGAAAGAGCTACAAAACAATTATACAAACTTAGCTCAAAGAATACAATTCAATTCGACCTAGCCAAAACAGAATTAATACACTTCTCCTCATCGGAACTAACAACTCAATACCCTATCACACTACCCAATCAAGAAGTTGTAGAACCACAAGCTCTAGTTAGATAGCTTGGTATATGGTTCGATCCGAATCTTAAATTTGATCAACATATCAATATTAGAGCAGCACAAGCGAAAGGAGCCTTCCAACATATAGCACGACTTGCAAATATAGAAAGAGGCCTTAGTCCTAAAGCTATGAAATAGCTTTATATCGCTTGTATAACCAGTATAGCAGATTACGGTTCAATAATCTAATGGAAATAACAAGCCAATTTCAAAAACACTCTTCAATCACTTCAGAACCTAGCTCTTCGAAAGATATTAGGAATCTTCAAACAATCCCAATCTAATTAATGAAAACAGAAGTAGGTTTCAAACCTATTCTTATCCGATTAGACTCAAATATTAGGAAATACGCCTTTCGTTTAGCTAAAATCTCACCTAATCATTCAATCAATAAGGAAAAGGAAACTCTATTTTAATATTATAATAATCACCAAGTAATACAAACCCCAAAAAGAAAACGATATAAGCCAATTCAATTAGATAGAATAAGAGAATCAATACAACAAGATCTAAATCACTTATTACTCAAAGAAATCTCTCATTTCACTTCCATCTTGGAAAAGGGATACTTCTTATAGAATCAATATCAGCAAAGCCTTGAAGAAGGATATAGCTATACTACACAATATTATCTTTAAGCATAAAGATAAGAATATAATTTATATATATACAGATACCTCCTCGACTGAGAAAGGTATAGATATAGGAATAGGCTTTATTGCAATTCTATCAGATAACCGGATTCTACATTCCGAGTGTATCAATATTAGTCCCAATCAATTAGTATATAATGGAGAATTATATGGAATAACAAAGGCAATGGAATATGCTAGCACATTAGCATATGGAGGCCAAAAATACAAAATATATTCTGACAATCAAGCTGGACTCTATCGTCTAAAGACTCCCTCAGATCATCCAGGACAGGCATATCAGATACGAGCTATAAAAGCTGCTGAAGCAATTAGAGCTGCAGGCGCTGAAATCTCACTAAATTGGATTCCAGGCCATACAACTGTATGGGGAAATGAGCTAGCGGATAAACTAACCAAGGAAGCTACAACAATACAGTCTTTTACAAACGATACTAGCTTTGGTTTACTCGGGATAGTCGTCAAGGAATATGATATAAATCAATGGAGAGAATCCCTCGACCAATACAACCATCGACCAGAACAATCCAATAATACTTATTCCAAATTATATTCATGGAAATTAGGAAACAAGATCAAACTTTCGAAAGGCACAATTCGTAATATCGCTAGTGCATTCTTCCAACTCAAATTAGGCTATGGGTATCTCAAATCATATCTATACCGTTTCAAACTTTCGAATAATAAGTGTATTTGCAACGCTATTGAGACAATTCTACATCTTCTCTTTAGATACCCAATATATTCAAAAGAAAGAAAAGAGATCTTTGAGGATCTTTCTATTATTAATCGAAATCATCAATTCCTATTGTATATAACAATAGGGATTGAGCTAGCAATCAAGTTTATCAATATAACCAAAATCGCAACTCGGACCTGGCATTTGGCTAGAGCTGATATCCAAAACAAAACAATAGAAGAGGAGGAGATGATTAATGAGGGAGAGAGAGTAATTCATGAATTGGAGGAAGAAGAGATGAGAGAAAGAAGAGAGGAGAGAGAAGAGTGAAAAGGGAGACCATTCCTTTCAAAAACCTACTATATGGACTACGTATAGTAGTGGGTATAAGACCCCAACCTTTGTTTTCACTTCCCCTAAGTGCGCTATTCCAATTATTGTACTTTAAAATTTATCTGCTAGACCACTATAGTCTAGCCGTCCTATATAGTCATAGACTGAAGGTGGACGTTAATTAAATCAATCAATCAATCAATCAAATTTGAGATTCAGATCAAACCATATTCCCAGCCATCTAATAAGAAATTGGGGTACAATTATTTCCAAATTGAATAGCGTGATTGGATATTTTTTCGTCAATTTGGATAATGAAAAGTGCATTAGCTCTGTTTTTGCTAAATCGAATTGGATTGTATTTCTAAAATTGAATTCATAGATTTGTTTTGTAACTCTCTCTAGGGTTTTGATATTCTTTTTCCATGTAGATGAATGTGTGATTAAAGCAATATCATCTATATAGAAAAGAAACTTGATTGAATTAAGTAAAAAAAGCTCTCTAATATATATAAGGAAAAGAATTAAAGAAATCGGGCTGCCTTATAATATTCCGATCGAAATTGATTTGAAAGATTTGATTTGATTATTAAAAAATAGTTTCAATTGTTTTTGTTAAAAAAATGAGACTATCCAGGCTATCAGATTTGTGGGCAGTTTTAGCTTCTTACAAATATCTAATAGTCGATTTCTCGAAATGTGATCGAATATTCCCTTTATATCTATAAATAATATTGAGGTCTTTTTATTAGCTTACTTATTTCTTTTGATTTTTATAATTAATAAAAATACAGCATTGATTGTTAATTTCTTTTGATATTCTCTCATTTAACTCTTATAAAAAAGATAAATTGTTTTCATTAAATATTCTAATCATTGAGCTAAAAATTCTTTTATTTATTTTAATTCAAACAATTTAAAAGTATAATTATTCTATATACTTTTGAAAAGGAATAATCTAATTTGAAAGCTTTCTTCAAAATAACTTCTATAACTTGTTTCCAACATTTCGAATAATATTCTAGATTAATAAGTTTATTAAAAAAAATAAAAAAGATTTGTGGAATTGCTTTATAAACCTTTATAATAATCTTTTAAATAATTCTATTTAGATTAAAGGTTTTTCCTTAGATTTTGATTAAATAAATATTATTTAATTCGATTTAAATAAATTAGGCTATTTCCATTTCTAGATTATTTATACCCTTCCCATTATGATTTTGGGGTAATAGAAAAGGATAAAAATAGAATTGATTTAAAAACAAAGCATTTTCCTTTAAAAAAGCTTTTTATTGCAATATCCAATATCCTTTGATCTTAAAAGTCTTTAATATAAATTATTACTTTGAAAATTGTTTTTATATCCTTTTTCTTTAAAAACTTATTCTAATAATCCTTTTTATTGTTTTAATAACTTAAAAGTATTTGTTTCTAGCAATTCGATATCCTTCCTTAAAGCTATGATTCTCCAGATCTAATTCAATTCTTTATTTTGCTTTCTTAACTCTTTTCAGAAATCTTTCAATTCAAATATCCATTATGATTTAATCCTTTTGATTGAAACAATTTTAAATATATACCTTTCTATTACTTTTTAAATAATTTTAATAAATTCACTTACTACTTAATCTAAAGTTAAATAATAATTATCTTTATCTTTCAAAAAGTTTAAGGAATCCTTTTTGGTTAGAATAATTAATTCTAAATTAAATAGAATAAAGGAATATAAGAATTCCGATTTGAATATTGATTTGAACTTTTTTCAATTCGCTAGCTTAATATTATATCTAACTATCAATCCAATATTAGAAATACTTAAATCTTTTTTTCCTTTTAATTCGAATAATATTTCTGTATAATCAGATCCTATATTAAAAACATTTATCAATTATGAATTTGAGAAGAGATTCCCTTTAATACTAATATTAGATCAAGAATATTTGAATTAAGAAGATTAATTCAATAGAAAATACTGATTCTGGGTTTATTTAAAAGAATAAAATTCTGATTTTCAAATCATTTAGCTAATTGATCAGCATTTCCGCTTTTCTTCAAAAAAGGATTCTATTATAAGTAATAGGTATTGAAATTGTCTAAAAGAATAATTTCTTATATAATAGATATATTATATAAGTATCTTTTGATTGTAAAACCTTTCTCTTTAATTTGATCAACTTTGTTATATATATTGATAATTTGAAAGGTTTTGTTTCCATTTTAATAATTGAAAATTTATATATCAAAATCTATTAAAGAATTGAAAGCTAGATTGATTATAGCTTAAAGAGTTTTTGATATGTATAGTAGTGTATGTAGCTAATAATTAGAATTAAGTCTTGATAATATTTATATAAAATTAGAATATATAATAGATCTTAAATTTGAATAATCGATTTTGTTTTTAATAATTTAAGATTTTTGAATTATAATAAAATTGATATTAAGTTCTATTATAAGCTATAAAATATTCTCTATAGCTTGTAAACTTTGATTAAAATTTATTTGAAGAATTCAAATATTAGTATAATTTATTAATAAATAGTATTTGATTTTTATTGAATAATCTAATAGGTTTCGCATATTTTCGAATTTACTACATAATTCCCTTAGCAATTCGAGCATTTTACTTTTAAGTATTAACAGAATTTTCCTTTGATATTATATACTATATACAAGTGTACTAATATAATATATTTGTTTTTATATAATTTACAAAAAGGGTTCCTTCTATAATAAATATCCTGATACCCAAATCCTTGACATTTCTGATATTGTATAGTTGATTTTGATTTATAGAATTGTTCTACTCTTATACTACTTCCAATAATATATAATCACTTTCGAATAATTAATTCTACTTCTGATTTTGTAGCAAAAGCAATAACAATAGTACTTTCTTATTGATGAACTCTTCTGAAACGGATATAAGCCAAAAGGGGATTCCTATAAACTTGAAGTCTGGATTAAAGGTTTTGATTTTGTCGAATATAAGATCTATTCCTTTTATACCTGAGAATTCTTTAATTGGAATTTTGTAAATAATGATTTTATACCATTCTTGATTCTTTTGAATTCTTTCGAATTTGATAATATTATTTCAAATTGCTTTTTTCTTTAATAAGAATTGTAATATAAAGGGATTATTTATTGTAATAATAATATTATTATTAAAAAATATAGTTACTACTGCGATAACTAGCCCTTTGATTTCGATCTTTTAAAAAACTTCATTTATTTTGTTTTGAATAATTAAAAGAAAAAAGGAGATAGAATTTGGAAAATCTGGCTTGATTAAGATAATTCATTTTTGAATAAAGTTAGATTTCTTTTCTATATTAATAAATATAATGTTTTCCCTTTGAAAATTAAATTCCATTCTCCTTTTTTTGAAATATTAGGTATATATTGGTTTCAATATAGTAATAGTAATAATAATAAACAAAAGAGATTTAGCTAATACTTTCACTTATAATTCAATTTTGTATATAACAATTTCCAAATGAATGATTTGAGAAATAATAATATTTAAAGCTATAATAAACTTTCCCTTTTTAATATATTCTTTAAAGATTTCTAAAGATCTAAGAACTTAGATTATTCTTTGTGTAATTAGAAGAAAGAGGAAATTAATACTATAAAATCTCTAGCTTTCAAAATAGCTTCCTTGAGTATATTTGGATTGTTTTGGATTCTAGATTATTTGTTCTGATTACTAAAGAGTATTATAGAGCCCCATTTCTTATTCTAATTGAATATATAGGTAGTATTGGTTTATATCTTGAATAATAAAGAGGTTATAAATAGATTAAATTCTTTAAATCTTTTTTCAATATTAACTAGCTAATTGATTAATAGAATAAAACTAGAGATTTTGAATTAAGGATTTTCAGAAGCAGAGGAGGGTTGAAGGTATTGGAGTACCTAGGATAATAATAGAATAAATAATTGATATAATAAAGGCTTCAAAAGAAACCTCCATCATAGCCATATCCCTAAATATTAATAGATTATTAAGAGAATTTATATTAAGAATCTTATTCTTATTCTAATAATTCAAAATGAGAAAATTTTATACGAATTTTTGTATATATTTTGTGTTCAAAATGCTGATGATAGTAATACAACAATTACTGGTTAGAATCATTGGGAAGCAATTGCAATCAATTTGGTTTAATAATTATGATCTAAATCGATCGTGAACGGGTTGTATTTCGAAGAAAAAGTTTCCTTCGAAATTTGTTGTGAAGTTATTAGAGTAAAAGGAGCTGAAATCTTGTTAAATTGGGTTTCTGAATACATTTCAATTGAAGGAAATGAGCTAACAGATAAGCTAGCTAAGGAAACAATTACAATACGATTTACTTTGAATAAAACAAGTTTTGGACTATTAGGTATAATTATCAAAGAATATACTTCAAATCAATGACTTGATACTTTCAATCAATACAAACTCAGATCAAATTAATCTCTATCAACTTACTCAAAGCTATTTCTATGGAAAATAGATTTCAAAATTAAGCTACTAAGTAGAACTACTCGAAATACTACTAGTGTATTCTTTCAATTCAAATTAGGTTATGGATATATCAAATCCTATTTATATTGTTTCAAACTTATTAATAATAAATGTATATATGGCAATATTGAGGTATTATAATATCTTCTTATCAGTTGTTCTATATATAAAATAGAAAGAAAAGAAATCTTTAAGAAAATCCTATTATCCAAAATCACTATATAATTCCTATTGCATACAAAGATAGATATCGAATTAACTATCAAATTTATCAATATCACCAAAATCGCTATAAGGGCATGGTATCTAGTAAGGACTCTTGAACAAGAAGTAATAGAGGAAGGAGTAGTAATGGAAGAGGAAAGAGGAGAAGAGAATAAAGAAAAAGCAGTTGAGGAAATAAAAGGGGGGTTTGACCTCCTCACAATTTCTTGATTTTCAAAATTTTCTTATTATATGCAATGCGTATAATAAACAGACATTGTTCCTCAGTATTTGTTTTCACTTTTCTAATTAAATCATATCCAATATTGTAAATTAAAAAGTTACCCATTAGGCCCTTAGGGCCTAGCCGTCCTATATAGTCTTGGACTGAAGATGGACGTTAATAAAATCAATCAATCAAACCTTTCTTTGGGCAATCAAAAAGGGGACTCAAAGCTCGCCATGGCCCAGCAGTCGCTTAACGAATATTCTAGTGCAGCAATTCAAACAGCACCTCAATACAAATACAAATATTCTCCTTTGACGGCACACAGCGATTGCGATTTCTCGCCGGCACATCCGGCAAGCTAAATTTCGGAAAGATTATGATACAAATACAACTAGAAACTGGAGTAATGCGCAGGCTGTATATATTGCTAATATAGCTGGTATAATCTATGCAAGAGGAATGGAAGAAGCACCTGGTCATATTGCCTCTGCACGTGCAGAGTATCGACAGATCAGTAGAGAGTGGGTATACATATTTAGGATTTTCTGGATTTAAAAGAATAGCTCAAATACAACTCGTAAGGCCATATCCACAAACGCTCAATCCCAAACAACCTATCGACCTCTTGGTTGACCATCAAACATCACTTAAACACAAAGCTTTTAGTAAACTACCAACTCAAAACCAGATGAATAATATCAATCACCAACAAGAACAAGAGCCAAAAAGAAAAAGAATAACTCCACCTCGAAAAATCAGGAAATCGATTCGGCATAAACGCTTTCATAATCGTCACTTCAATCACCTCTCTTCATAATGCTCTCGAAGATTTGATTAGATCAATGCTAAAGGGGAAGCTCTACAAGCATGCAAAATTTGATGAGAAAGATTGAATGCTATAATATATTATATATTGGAATTATTATCAACCACAAGATATCTGTCGAGTGGCCGATCCTGATCACAAAGAGAGTGAGTGTCGATTTCCGAACATAATGATTCCCATTTGCATGGCGGCATATAAGAAGGTGAGGGAGATGGCATAGCTCGAGAGGCATTTTAAACAAACATAGGAAGATCTTCTTGAATATATGATTTGGCTTGGGGAGAGGATTGATTTAGAGAGGAATGAATGCATTTATGGGAATAAGGTTATAGTAACTATACTAAGAGAATTAGAATAGGGCAATAATAATAATAATATATAATAATGATAAAACGGTTTGAGTAATAAAATAAACGGTTAAGGGTTATAAAGAAACAGACAAGATATCAAATCCTTCAAAGCGAGATCTATAATATCTCAGGGGGAGAAAGGTTCAGATTATAGAAGAAAGAAAAAGGGATAGAGTTTTAGCAGTCAAGGTCGAGTATTGTAATTATAATAATTGCAATAGTTATAGGCTAAGACAGAGACAAATGTGAAGGTGAAGTTGCTTATAATAGTGAATGGTTAGGGTCCAGAAAGTGACTTCTGATAATTGACCAAACAGATACTTCATCATTCTTGAGGAGAACCGCTAAATATTTAGAAGAAAGAATTTATATAAAGTTAATAAAGAAAAAAAGATTAATATAATAAAAAAGAGAAAGAAAAAAAAGAGAAAGAAGTTATAAAAAGGATAATTAGGACTATTATTTTGAAAATAAAGAAATATATTTATTAATTATAATAAAGGTAGAATTATAGGAATAAATATATAGAATAATTTTATATTAAGTGATATGAATTATATATAGAATAAGAATAAAGTAAGGGTAAGAGTTATTGAGATATTATAGTAATAAGGAAAATAAAGATTAGAAAGTATTAGGAATAAAAGGAAAATAAAAATAAGGGTAAGGATTAGGGTTATGAAGAATAGATTAGGGTTAATGGAAATTAAAGATTGAAAAATATAGGGAAAATAGAAAGATTGTAGAAATTGATTATATTTAATAAAATATATAAAGAAATAATATTAATAAGAAGGATTAAAAGGATTTAATGAAATTTAGAATATTAAAATAAAAAAATAAATATTATTGAAATAAAATTAATAAATAGAATTAAGAGTTTATAGGGTTATTATTTAATGAATTATAAAACAAGAAAGTTATTAAAATTAGATAATATTGAAAAAGAGAAATAAGAAAAAGTAATGATAATATTAATTGAAGGTTTATAAAAATTGGGATAATAAATATTAAAAGTAAAATAATAGAATAAGATTAGAAAGATTTATTGATTAAAGGAAATAAAAGATTTATAAAGAAAATAAAAATTGGAATTAAGATTAGTAATTTATATAAGGATTAGGGTTATTAAATTAAAAAAAATAAATAATAAGTTAAGATAAAAAATATTGAAGTAGATATTTTAAATAATATAATATAGAAGTTGTAAAATATTTGATTAAAAGATTAGAATTATTATTAAATTGAATAATTAGAGGGGTAATTGAAATATTAAATTATAAAGAAATTTTAAAAGATTAAATGAATATATATAATATTAAAAAAGAATTAGGTTTTAAAAAGAATTTGAGAGTATATATAAATAAAGAAAATAAAAATTGAAATTAAGATTCGTAATTTAAAAAATAAATTAGAATTATTATTGAATTAAGGGATTAGGGATATAATTGAAGTATAGAAAATAAATAATAATTTAAAGTAATAAATATTAAAATAGAAATTTGAAATAATTAAAAAGAGAAAAAAGATTTTAAAAATTAATAAAGAATTAATAAATTAGTAAATTAAAGAATTAGGGTTAGAATTGAATTAAGGGATTAGGGTTAGAATTGAATTAAAGGGTTAGAATTATTTATATTTTAAAAAGTGAAGGTTATTAATTTATAAAAAGATTAGGGTTATAATTGAATTAATGGATTAGGGTTATTAATTTATTTTTAGGATTTGAATTAAACTTAGTTACAGGATTAGAATTATTATTTAAATATATAATTAAAAATATTAATTTATAAAAGGATTAGGGTTATTGATTTATTAAGGGATTTGGATTATAATTTAATAAAATTAAGATTATAGAGTTGTTTTAAGAATAAAATTAAAGAATAATAAAATTAGAAAAGAAATAAAATTAGAAAAGAAATAAAATTAGAAAAGAAATAAAATTAGAAAAGAAATAAAATTAGAAAAGAAATAAAATTAGAAAAGAAATAAAATTAGAAAAAAGATTAAATTATATAATTAGGATTATTGTAATAAAAATATAGAAAGATTTAAAAAGGATTAAGAGTTTTTAAAGAGAATAATAATATAAGATAATTAGAATTAAAATATAAAATTGAAATGATTGAAAAAGAAAATAAAGATTTTAAAGGATAAGATAAAATTAAGAGAGTTAATATATTAAAAGATTAGAATTATTATTTGATTAAAGGATTAGGATTATTAATGATTAAAGGATTAGGGTTATTAATTGATTAAAGGATTAGGGTTATTAATTTATTAAAAGATTAGGGATATTAATTTATTAAAGGATTAGGATTATTATTTAAATATATAGTTAGGAATATTAATATAATAAAAAATAATTTTTTAAATTATAAGATTGAAATAATAAATTAGAAAGAAATATTTAAGGATGAAATAAAATTATATAATATTGTTTTAGGATATAAGATTTGAAATAATTAAAAGATAAAGGGTTAGAGGATTTAGAAAATAAATATATTAAAGGGATTGAAATAAAAAAGGATTTTAGGAATAATTTAAGGGATATAAATATTAAAATAATAAATAAAGAAATAAGATAATAGAGTAAGATTATTAAGATTTATTAATTAAAAAAATTAAAAAATATAAAAAGGAAATGAAAAATAGAAATAGGATTAATAATTTATAAAAAGGATAGAATTATTATTAAATTAAAATATTAAAAAAATTAAATAAAAAAGAAAGAATAATAAAATAAGATAATAAATATTAGAATAAAAATTTGAAATGAATGAAAATGAATATAAAGATTTTTTAGAGTTAATAAAGAATTGAATAAATTAAATAATTAAAGGATTAGGGGTATTATTAAATTAAGGGATTAGGGATATTATTAAATTAAAAGATTAGGGTTATTGAATTAGAAAGAATAAATAATAATTCAAGGTAATTAATATTGAAATATATGTTTAAAATAATATAGAAATTATAAAAAAGTTTAATTTAAAGATTAGGGATATTATTGAATTAAATGATTAGAGGATTTGAAATATTAAATTATAAAGAAATTTTGAAAGATTAAATAAATATATATAATATTGAGTTAGGATTAGATTTTAAAAAGAATTTTTTAAGGATTATAAATAAGAAGAGAAAATAAAAAAAGAGATTAAGATTAGTAAATTAAAAAAAGAATTAGAATTATTATTGAATTGAGGGAATGAAATTAAAGAATTATAGAAAATAAATAATAATTTAAAATAATAAATAATATTTTTAATTATTTAATTGGAATAATGAAAAAGAGAAAAAAAGATTTTTTAGGGTTAATAAAGAATTAAATAAGTTATTAAATTAAGGGATTAGGGTTATTGAATTAAGGGGTTAGAGTTATTGTTGAATTGAGGGATTAGGGTTATTGAATTAAGGGATTAAGGTTATTGAATTAAGGGGTTAGGGTTATTGTTGAATTGAGGGATTAGGGTTATTGAATTAAGAGATTAAGGTTATTGAATTAAGGGGTTAGGGTTATTGTTGAATTGAGGGATTAGGGTTATTGAATTGAGGGATTAGGGTTATTTATATAATATTGTGTTAAGTATTGAAATAAAAAAGAATAAAGTGATATATAATATATATAGTATTATGTTAAGTGATTGAAATAAAGAAGGATTAAAGGATTATAATTTGAGATTATTTTAAATTAAAGGATTAAAGTTATTAATAAATGAAGAGATTAGAGTTATTTTGAATTAAAAGATTAAGGTTATTATGGAATTAAGGGATTAGAGTTAAGTTTTTTTTAAAGGAATTAGGGTTATTAATAAAAGAATTAATAAAAAAAAAAAAGGATTAGAATTATTATTAAATTTTAGAAATTGAAAATTATTATAAAAAGAAAAAAAGAAGATTATTAATAAAATAGAATTGAATATATTATAAAAATAAAAAAATAAAAGGAGAATTAATAAAAAAAAATAAAAAGAAAGATTTTAGGAAATTTTTAAAAAAGGGATTAGGGTATTATTAAAGAAGGGATTAGGATTATTATTGATAAAATGGTTAAGATTATTAATTAATTAAAAAGTTAAGATTAGAATTAGAATTAATTTATAAGAAAATATTTATAAAAAAAAAATATGAAGTAAAAAAATAATTAGAATTAAAATTGGAATGGAAATTAAAAGATTAGAATTATAAATTAATTGAAAAATTGAATAAAGAATTAAAATAGGAAATTAATTGAAGGGTTAGGGATATAAATTAATTGAAGGGTTAGGGATAGAAATGAATTAAAGGATTAAGGATAGAAATGAATAAAGGATTAGAGTTATAGATTTATTAAGAAAAATTGAATAAAATAATAATAGAATAAATAAAGAAAAGAAAAAAGAAAATTAAAGTAATAAAAATAAAAATAAAAGAAAAATTATTAATTAAAAAAAGAAAAGATTTTGATTTGAAAATGAATTGAAATAAAAATAAAACGAATGAATTAGTAAAAAAAATAAAGATTGAAATATAATATATGAAATATAGATTTTAAGAATTGAAATAAAAAAAAGGTTTTTTTTAAAATATAATAAAATAATTTTAAGAAAAAAAAGAAGATAAAGTAAAGGAAATAGTTAATATTGAAAATGAAAATGAAAATGAAAATGAAAATGAAATATAAATAAAAATAGAAATATATTAAGAGAATTAGAATTAAGAAATTTTAATAAAATTAGATATAAGATTAGGGATATTAAATTATTAGAAGATATATATTATTAATTAATGAAAAGAAGATTTAGATTAATAATAAATTTTTTTAATAAAGATTATAAATGAATTGAAAGATTAGAATTATAAATTGAGAATTAAATAAAGATTATTAATTAATTGATAGGTTAAGATTGAAAGGAATAAAATTAATAAAAAAGAAGGAATTATAAATGAATTAAAGGGTTAGAGTTATAGATAAATTAAGGGGTTAGGATTATAAATGAATTAGAGAATTAGGGATATAAATGAATTAAGGGATTAGGGATATAAATAAATTAAGGGGTTAGGGATATAAATAAATTAAAGGGTTAGGGATATAAATGAATTAAGGGTTTAGGGATATAAATGAAATTAAGGGGTTAGGGATATAAATGAATTAGAAGATTAGGGTTATAATTGCAATTAAGGGATTTAGGGTTATTATTGAATTAGGAGATTAGGATTATAATTGAATTAAGGGATTAGGGTTATAATTGAATTAAGGGATTAGGGTTATAATTGAATTAAGGGATTAGGGTTATAATTGAATTAAGTGATTAGGATTATTAATTTTTTAAAAAAATTAGAATTAAATTTAATTAAAGGATTTAGAATTATTATTTAAATATATAATAAAAATATTAATTTATAAAAGAATTAGAGTTATTGATTTATTAAAGAGTTTAGAATTATAATTGAATAAAAAGATTAAAGTATATATTTATTATAAGATTTTTAGGGTTATAGAATTAGAAAAGAAATAAAATTAGAAAAAAGAATAAATTGTATGTTTAGGATTATTGGGATAATACTATATTTATTTATTTATTTATTTATAGTGATTAACGTCTTGTAGAGGACCTCCCGAGGGGTATGAAAGACGTGGCTAGATCTAGAGTTACAAATACAGAAAGGCGCTGATGCGCACGCTAGTAAAACCTCACAGGGTAAACCCAG